>NC_140028.1:45807877-47242877 GCF_963513975.1 Fringilla coelebs | reverse complement strand
GTGCAACAGTTTAAGTTGAAACCGGGCGAAATGAAGTTACAGTTAAACAGGACATGTAATGCTTTCTCAGAGATGACCTGTAACACAAGGTCTACTACATTTCACAGTCTGACCTGCACGAATAACAACCTGAGTTTTCCAGGCATTAATGGAATCTGATTTCCGCAGTTCTATTCCTTAATGGTAGAGCCCATCCTTTAAGAAATAGCACTCCAGCTTCTAATTTATATATCCTGATTTTCTTTCCTGCTGCTGCGTGTGAATGTTCCAGCACAGAAGACAGTTAAATAGGAATTGTGTCAATATGATTATAAGATCTTTTTTATTTCTTTGTTTTTGAGAAGACTGGGTTAGAATAGTGGTAAAGGAAAACAACCGTCTTAAATTAATTACTGTCATAATTTGAAAAATGCCCTTCCTTTTCCCAGTAATTAATTTCAGTTCAAGAATTCAAAAATCAGCTGCAGTGAAGTTTAATTCATGTCTGTAAGTGCACAAGAATGGAAAAACATGCAGCTTTTCATAGGCTTCTAGCAATACACAGAACTGCATGGGTAAATTTCCAAAAAACAAATTATAAAGGTTCACATAAAAAAGAAGCAAAAAAACCCCACCCCCTTGAATTAAGACTCTCTGTTACGGGTGCAGGAGTGGCATTGTATATATACTATCAGATATCACTCACTTTCACTTGCTCCATTAAAATAGCCTATACAAATGGGAGATATTATGTACCTAGTGGAAATGTTACGTGACGCAACTCAACAGCAATTTCATGATGGGAGAGTCTTTACAATGGATAAAATGGTTTCTGCATTTATATTTTTCAAATTTTCTAACAATACAAAATCTTGCTACAGTAGATTAAACAGAAAAACAACAGTTTATGAAATATGACCTCCAAAAGACTAATTGCAGAAGAAATATTCATTCCCAGTCCAATAAATCCTTAATTTTAAATGTCAGCTGCAAAACATAAATCCCTTTAATAGATTTCAAACTGTGGTGACGAAGTTATAATTGTAGGGTCCAGCCCACTCAAAATCAGTCCAATGCACTCACTTTGCATTAGCCAGTCTTCTGGGTTTTGGCTTTTTTAATGTTGTTGTGTTTTAATCTCATCTCTGATCTTTTAGGAATTTTCCATTGCATTCCTGAGCCTGGTTCTGGATTACTTTTGGCTCAGATTGAATTGAATCTTGTTGCTATTCCTCAATAGACGTCTGGAGTGCACAGTCTACTTGACCATAACGTTCTGTGTCGTTTACTGCAGGGTAGCATGCACATAAAGACCCTCAAGTCATGTGAAATAAGAGTCTTGACCTCAAGACACAATAAAATTGGTTAGTTTAGTTGTAGCTCAAAAGGTCACTTTTTCTGGGACTGCCTCTGAGGGCTGTTTTAAACTAATTATTACCTTTGATTTTAACTTATCGTTTGTTAACAAAAGAAAGGAAAAAATTACGAGCCCCTGTTATTATAATTTCAGCAGTTTGAGTGGCATGTATTTAGCACTATGGATGTATGAAAAGACAAGGTCCCTACCTGAGGAGGAGCTTACAGTGTAAATTAGACAGAGAGCTCTGTGAATAATAAAAGCAGGCAGAGGAGAGATTTATATAAGAGAGTGGGAATGGTGGGGAGGTGCATAAGAGAAATATGCAGAGTTGAGAAATATTCTACCAGTTGACACTAATCACGATACTTTTTGTCCTTGTTCTGTTTTCATGTATGTATGGTAATAGTATTGTTTTTTCTCCATTTGCTTGCTTGCCACTGAGCTGCTCCCTTGCAGAAGCTCTCCTCCTGATTTTCTGTTCTAGATTCTAGTACAATAGGTAATACAGGTATATCTTTATTCTTCTGCTCAACCATGGAAAATAACACCAAAATCCCCCAAAATGTTGTATATACTTCCCCTGGCAGTTTTTCCACAGCAATCTACTGAAAAGTATGATTCACTATTAATAGAAAGCATACATGAACTTGAAATTCTGGGCTTTTTGACACTATCATCTCCCAGAAAACCTCTGACACGTCTTTAGAGGTTTGTTTGTTTGTCTTTTGTAATAAGATGATTCTAAACAAAAATGGTGTTTGCTGTCAGTTTATTTTTCCTTCTGCCTAGTTGTGTTACACAAATAAAAATAAAAAAGAAAAAAAAAAAGAGCTGAACAGTTTCTTTCCACCGTTCTTTAACACAGAGAATGTGATGCTACGCAGGCTTTATTCTTTTTAAGTGTTGAAAGTAGGATGATATCAGAAATAGGAATATCAGAAAAGGTGATGGATCAACCTGAGAAATTAAACTGCAATCAGTCAGGAGGACCAGATGGTGTTCATCCAAGAGCTCTGAAGGAACTGGAGACCAATGCAAGTGAGCTGCTAACAAAAATATGTAATTTATCATTAAAAACAGCTACTGTACCAGAGGGCAGGAGAGTGGTCAAGGCTGTCCCTATCTCTTAAGAAGGTGCTAATGATGATCCTGGGAATTATAAACCAGTAAGTCTAGTATGAGGAAACTATTCAGAGAATCAGTAAAAATAATGTACTTAGGCACACAGATAAGAAGTAAAATCTGCAATGCTTCTGCCTACATTTCCTTAACCCTCCTACAACTACAGGAAAGAGTTAATTAGTAATTGATAAAGTAGAACCAGAAAATACAATTAATTTAATGTTTCCAACATCTTATGGTAAGGTTTCTGAAAAGAAAAAGCCAGGACAGCAGATTCAGAATTAAAGTCCATCTATGTTTTAAGTACTGAATAAAACAGGGAAATCAAACCCCAAAACTTTAGAACTATTAGAATTAGAAATTTGTCCTCTGAAAGCATTTTATAAACACTATCAGATTACTACAACTTCCTAATGAGCTGGTTATATTAGAGGCAAAGTAACTTACCTATAGTTGTAAAAGCAAGCTGTGTCAGAACCAGACTTCAGTTCATGAGCATCCAAGTTCCAGAGCTGCATTTAGGTGACTAGACAGCATCCCTTTCTCTAGGTACTGCAGAAGAATCAGTGGTCAGTAGAATCAGAGAAAGAGGTTACCTCAGAATTGCCCCTGGGATCAATAGTGGCAATAAAGACGGTTTTGTTCAACTTTTTCATTAGAAGGCTTGGGAAAAAGCCTTCTGAAATAAAGAATGCAGAATGTGATTCTACTGTAACAGTCACAGCCTGCTTTCTGGTGTTTAAACCCAGAGCCTGTTGCTCTAACAGGGAAATTCATGGGGGTATTTGACCATTTATTAAGTTAACTGAATTTAGACAAAACTTGAAGAAATTCCAGAACAAGACAGTGAACTAAGATAAAATGGTGACATGATGGCATGCAAAATTAAACAGACTAATGCCAAGGAGTGTATGCTGGAAAATATTTTCAAGAATTGATGGCTATTAATTAGCACAGGAAAATCTAAGCATCATTTACTGAAAATGCTATGCAGGATATTGCAGGAGCTTAGAAAATGTACCCAAGGAGAGAAGATATTCAGTATGAAAAAAAGATGGTTAAACATAAAATATTACTGTGCAGTTTCATGAGTAAAAGCTGCATTTCCAGATATTCTGTTGTATTTTAGTCAGTGGGTTATAAGCAAGGCACGGCAAACCAAGGAAACATACAGAGAAATGCAGTAAACGTGACTAATGAAACAGGGAAAAGCACCAAGAAGGCAGATGTAAAGGAAGAAAACACTTAATTTAGATAGAAAAAGGAAGAAGACTTTTGAAGAGTTTTAGGACCACATAAAATTCCAGTTGATGCAGAAGAGCTCAGGTGTTCCTGTCTGGGTTCTTGCATTTTACAAAAAATAAGTGGGAAGCATCTTTAATTGAATGTATGGAGATGTGTTTTTTTCATTGGAACATGTAGTTAAATTGTGGGATTTTTTTTCTTCTGCATAGGATTGAGGAAAAGAGCTGTGGGGCAATGAGGGAGTAAAAATTAGAAAATGAAAACAAAAGGAAGTGGAAAGAGGAGGACTAAATCTCTGTCATGTCCTCCAGTTTCCTGAGAATCTTCAGCTGCTCCTCCACACAAAGGGCACATGGCCAGTGATATGCAGGTTGTGTGAAAGGGCATCTCAGGTTGCAGAGGAAGACCTGAGAAACAGCCATCCCCTGCAAAATGGTCTTCTCTCTAAAACCCTTGCTTTTTCAGGCAGAAATCCAAATAGCTTCTGCTATAGGTCTGCCCAGCTCCCACGGCTCAGTCTGAACAGCCCTTTTGGTCCGGGGTAAGGGACAGAAAGAGGCAGGAGGAAAGAGTGGCCAAACTTGGAGCCTGACTCCCCTATGAAGCCTTAGACTGTGCTGCTTGACATCCTTTCCAGCCCTGCCAGTCTCTCCACAAGCATGCAAACTGTACTCCCCAGAGAGTACAGAAAGCAGTGGGAACTTGATGTGATTCTCCTTGTGGAATTTCTCAGCACTTTTTTCTTCCTTGGGATTTTTCCCGAGAGATTAGAGTATTTAGCCCTTACTTAGCTTTATCAAAGTATTAGACATTTATTTGATTAAGTATAGCATCTGCAGCCACACTAGCTAGAATAAAAATTATAAGGGCTATCAATCCTCATACTTCAGGGCATAAGCTGATCACCAGCTGGGGTCGAAAAGAAATTTCCCTCTGTGGTATAGTATTGCAATTAGGTGCATTAGGAGGGGGTTATGCCTTCCTCAGTAGCCTCAGGCATTGGCCAGTGTGAGAGGCAGAGAGATACCAGGCTAGATGGACCACTGCTCTGTTCCAATATGGCAATTCCTTTGTTCTTAGGGCTGAATGTTTCTGCTGCTGAGCCGCCCTACTTTGTCATAATGTCAAAATCCAGCATTAATTATAATTCTGAAAATGAAGGAATATTCATGAATTATTATGTTGGCAATAACTGCATGTAATGCAATAAAGACAAAAACAGTGTCTGCTGCAGAGTAAAAGGAAGTTGACAGCTTCAAGCACAAGGTGGTTTCTGTTTCCAGTTACCCTCCAGAACTCCTTGCACCCCAGAGTCAGCACCTTTGAGAATAATGAAGTAATTACAATTTTATTTTACCATATTCTGACAACAGATTTGATTCAATAGTGTCTGCACAGTTTAGACAAAGCAAAACACTCCAACAGTTTGACTATAAAATGCTGATCGTTTTTATGTGCTCAAATTTAATCCCCCAAATGGCATGATGGCCTTCTTGGTGAACCAATTTAAAATGAAATTTTCTTCTGTATTACTATGCTCTGGTTCCATCAGCGTTTTGATAGGAAAAAAAAAAAAAGAAAAAAAAAAAAAAGAAAAAAAATCCAATAGCTGCTTTATTCTTGTCATGTTCTTTTTCTAAAGCAACTCTCGGAGATGATTGCAAGAGTACATTAAAGGCATGCATTTTTGAAGTTAGTCAGTTGTCAAAGTGATCCTGAAGGTTGACAATCACATTTAAGACAAATATAGAAATCTAACAGAAATGCTTACAAGCAATTCTGTATTCTGGGCAATGATTTGGTTTGAAAATGCATCCAGTTCAAGGGTTAAATGAAAGCAAAAGCAATCACTTCATCCATGTTTTTGAAGAAAATAAACCAGCTTGATGTAAGCTAAATGAAGGGGGTCTGTGACTTAAAAGGAATGGACAGATAGAGAAAAAGGTCAGAAGATTAAATTTTCCCTAAGGGAAAAGTCATTCTTTGGAATCATTAACCTCCTTCTAGGTCACTACTGAAAAAAACAGCAGGAAATCCTACTGCTCCTGGAAAGATGGGTGCATCGTATACCACCCACTGACCTAGCAACTCTATGGCAAACATAATTGTGCTTACAAATTCTCCTCCAGGCATGCTTGGTTTTACTATGCCCATTTTAAAGCAATATGATCTTTTAGCTGAACTCTGAAGTGTATCTATAAAGACAATATTCCAGGGGCTTGGGATGTTAAAAAGAAGGATCACTTGATTGAATGCCTTTTTTTTTTTTTAATGGAGAGAAATGTAGCAACAGAGGTTTTGAATTTGAAAGTTGGTCAGTGACGTGTTTTATCCATTAACTGTCTCTCTTTAGGACTGAAATGAATCATGGTCATTGTTGTGATGCATTTTAGTGACTTTCTACACCCTAAAACACATTGCTGGGATCAGCTGTATGTTTCAAAGTATCATTTTGTCTCAGAGAACCTGCATCAGAGTGTGTTTTCAAGGTTTCATTGTCAGCTAATTCTGCTCCGTAGAGAAGTCAGAGAGTAAACAGTACACCAAAGCGGAGAACTGGGGTCTCATACAAGTCTTCCAGAAAGCATTTGGAGGATGTTCTGTAGCATTTATCAGACAATACACAGATGAACAGTCTGGCCAGTATCAATGGCAACAAGTCTTTTGTCATGACCAAGCCCCGAAACAAGCGAGGGAAACTACCTCCGGTCAATTTCTACCACAATATCACGTGGGAATGCTCGCATCTTCATTGAAAAGTGGCCTCTTTTTCTTCCCCTCTTGCAACAGAAATAGAACTCTCAATCAACATAAATGCAAATTCATATTTGCTTTTGATGGAAGCTCCAAATCCACCAAGAATTGGCAAGGCAGGGAGATGCCTGTAGCTCTGCAAAGTCCCTTGTCTGCTTGGAGACTGTAGGCAAAGCCTGTATCATACTCCAGATTCAAGGACTTAATCTTAAGAACTTTTATTACTGAAAAATATTCTGGCAACTGTCTTAAAATCTTTTGTCTCTGGTCAGCCAATTTTTTTTTCCTAACAGAAAGGCATATTCAGAAGAGAATTTTAATAAGGAGAAAAGACTTCAGCAACTTAGAGGGACATTACACAGTAAAACCTGAAAATTTTGGATTGTTTATGAAGATATCTCAAATCTCAGGCCTGCTGGATGAACACTGAGCAATACTTTTCCTTAATTTGATGTTTTCTCTTTCCATTCCATTTACATATATGCAGTGAAAAAAGAGAAGTACACAGAAGCAATTACAACCAATTGACTGCCCTGGTAGCAGAAGGTGTCTTGATTAGCCTAAATTTATGAAATTGTGCATTTCATAAAACACCACTTTTCACATGTAAGCAAGATCTTTGAAGATTTCAGAAAACAATGACATGACCCCTGGAGAATAAAGGCATTGAAAGAAGTAGCTAAGAGAAAGACAAATAAAGCATCATTTGTGGAAATTAGCACCCTTTACAAAACCTCAAATAGGACAGAATCACACAGAGTTCACATTCTTCATGAAAACCATGATTTTTACTCATGTTTGCACGACTGAATAGCCAACAAGCAAAAATCTCTTCCTGAATGTTAGCAGCTCAATTACATAATGTGAACGAGGTAAGAATTTCCTGATATGTGCATGGGAAGAAAAAGAATCACGCGGCTCACTTGTTTGCTAGCCAAAATGCATTTCAGAGGCAGGAAATCAAAAACACATCACAAACCTTGTGAGGAGACTACACACATTCACTCTGCCGATATTAGTGTCTGTCAGGAGGCTGTCAGGCTCAGGGAGTCACAGCTCCCTAAAGCAGTGCTTCCCCGGTGTCTCCTCCCCAAAAGCAAGGGTTTGGATCATACTTTGCTGGGAAATAGTGAGGAAATATCACAGTGTTACAGCTGCTCAGACAACTCCCCAAATTCAATACAAACAGCGCTCTGAAACAAAAGCAACCAAGGAATGTTGCAGCAGGGCCCTAAGCTGAGCAGCAAGATGCAAGATTTATTATGACACAGTGCAGGGGATATCTGAAATGGAAGTCAAAGCATTAATGTGTCTTTGCCTCCTCTCCCCCTCCCTGTCTTTTTTCCTTTCATTTCACATTTGTTTATATAAATATATATATATATCTAATTGCTTATTTTCTCAAGTGACATGGCATCTGAAATGATTGAAAATTTTAGGAGGTGAGGATTGCCTAAGATCTTTTCTACTTGTTTTTCCTATGTTCCAGTGTTCTCTACCCGCTGGACACTGAAATGCTGAAATTTCAGCAGTTCATATGTTTGCCTGCCCACCTCTTCAATAAAAGGGTTGTGTTTCTTTTCTGTCAACACCTATTCTTTATCACACATCTCTGTTATCATCCAGGAAAATGTTGGCATAGCCTTTTGGGGGATTTGTTGTTTTTTTTCTTCTTTTAAATTCATTTCTATAGCTGTGCTTTTCCTTTTAAGTCCTCTTAATTTCTGTCATCAGTTTCAACCCCAAAGTTCTCACTTTCACAAGACAATAAGCTATTTTCACACATGTAAAAAGCTCTGTAAAGTGGAATTGCAGATGTCACATTTACATGTTTATGTTTTCTGTTTCTTTTTTTTTCGCTCAGTTCAGCTCTTCAAGTCCAAGATATTTCAGTGTAGCTGAGAGCCTCTCTCAGTTCTTCTGCCCAGAGATCTAGCTTTACAAAATAAGCAGGTATCTCAAGCTACGTGGCAGCTTCAGTTCCAAGGATAAAAGCAACAGCTGTAAAATCCAACAATGACCCCGTGTACAAACGCTCACAGGCTCTCACACACGTGACCCGTAAACCAGTGCAGTTAATTTTCCATACGGTCCTGTCCCTTTCTATGTGGAAAAGAAAAAAAAAAAGAAAGAAGAAAGAAGTAGAAAAAAGGCTGTGAAAGGTGAGTTTTTGAAGAAGAAATCCCTCTGAGGCTCCCCTTGCTGAGATTCCCCGCTAGGATTGCAGGGGGCAAGAGAAGACCTGCTTTTGGCTCAGTGCAGTAGAGGCCGTGGGATCTGCCCCCAAATCTGGCAGCTCAGTGGGATGCCATGACCTCTCACCCTGGAGCCTTGGCAGCTCAGCCCCATTGTTCCTGGGGGCAGGGGGCTGGAGAAGCCGGGGGTGGGGGTGAATGAACATCACCACAACTTTTGTGGCTTTGAGAAAGGAGATCACCTCCATGTGGAGATCTGGATGATGTGAGCTGGCCCATATTTAGTGGTAGTGTTCAAGATTTCCAGGGAGCTCAGGTAGTATAAAAAAACCTGATGAAAGCAAAAAGATGGGCTCATTGGAAGTGGCACGTACAAATTTAATTTGCCTCCTCCAAGTATTCTTGCCTGCATGTGCTTGAGCTCCTGGTATTGTCCCTTCAGCTCGGGGAAGCAGAGAGGCTATGAGTGAATCGTTCTACCCTGAGCTCCACTTACTTGCTCCACTCTAACCTGCAGCTACCTGCTTCTCAGATTTTTCAAAGGCTTCTAATTTGGCCAGATCGGGGTCTTTTTTCACAAGAACAAAAAAAGCTCATTGCTGTCACCAAAAGTGACACCCTCCTCATACATCTCCCTCCCCCTCCTGCACATCCAATTATCAAGTCTCTTTTCGAACGTACGAGATCTCTAGAGCTTCTCAATGAAGGGTTTGTAATAATTCTTTTAACATGGCAAAACACCACATTATTCCCCAAACATTAATGTTGCATGAATGCGAGACTTCTTTTCCCCATGAAATTTCCTTTTTGATTTTACAAAACAGAAAGTGCAATTTAAAACAATGCTAATGGAGCTCATATCTTCCATGATCTAAAATTATTTTGCGTGGTGCCAATAACTAGCTTGCTAAAAATCCTTGTCTGAGGAACCAACCTGACCTTGAACAAGGACACTCAAGCCCTTTCTTTCATGACGGTGTCCTTCTGAGCACCCAGCAAAATATTGCATGGTATTTGGCTTTTTGTATACAGAATGAACAGAATTCAACATTTCAGGTCTGCTTGTGACCCTCAAACACTTGTCACTAGCTAAATTCCCACCTATTGACATGTTTACATTGTCCCCATGGTGTCTTTCAGTTGCTGCTCAGGACATGGACCATTTTCTCCCTCTGTGGTGCTTCATTCAAGTACAAATGTCTGAACTCTTGAACAACCTGAGGTACAGGAACATTTACTTGCAGGAGAAGGCCACGACACATTCAGGAAGGCAGATACAGTAATGACAGAAGGGCTGTAGAAGGTTTCATGATTTTGTACCCCCTTCGAGATGTGAAATTAAGGGGTGTCTGGCCAACAAATCAGATAGCCAAGAGAGGATTTACTGAGGAAAGATAATATGAATATACCAAATTAACTCCAATAAAATTACATCGTCTGAGGAACTATTTTCTTTCTCATTGAAACCAGCATCTTGCAGTTTCTGTCTATGGAGTTAATATTTAAAGACTAGAGCTGTAATTCACTTCAAGACACTTTCTTGATTTTATGAGGTCACTCTACTATATTTTCTTGTTTATGTAAGTTGTAAATGATGTATCTGATACATCCACCCTGAAAACTGTGTTTTTAACCAGTTCGTGTCATTATTAAATCTTAGCACTACATTCTATGTTGACATCTCATAAAAACACCTCCATGCCCAGTTTTCTGCTTGGGTGTCATCACTCAGTAATCATGAGAGCATGAAACCAGATGCTGTTCCAGGTCGGTGTAACTACGGTTTGGCTAAACAAAAATAAAATGGCTTTTCATGCTTATTGATCTTGATTTTTTTGGCCATTTTTACACTTCGTTGCCTATAAGCTCAGTAAGGATGTGCTTTGTAAAAAGAACTGAAGTTTCTTCTCTCAGTGGATTAGACATTTCACATTTTAGTGACTCCCACTAACATTTCCATTCCCTCCTCCCAGAAGCAGCCCTTTCCACTGACTTTAAAAAAAAAAAAAAAGGATTGATCTTTAAGTAATACATATGATATTAGTTTTTCCGTTTTAAAATAATCACATTATTGCAGACATTTTAATAGCTGTAGAGGTTGCTATGTATTAACATGATTCATGGTCCTTGACAGCAGTGTCTCTGAAAATCCCACAGGAATGCAAAATACAAAACTCCACACACGTTCAAATTTTACTGCCTGCAGCTAAAAGAGGGGAAAAAAACTTAAAACTGTTGAAACCCTTCAACTTTAAAAGCATTAATAGATGGTCCCAGGGGATTAAATCTAAATCTTAATGTGTAAAAATCAAGTTAATAACCACAGAGATTAATATGGTTGCATTTGATTATTGTGATAATGCAAACAATTAGTACTGCTAAAGTGAGATATATTAGCCTCCTACTTGCCCCACACACATCTGCAAAGCATTGGAAATAAATGGAAATAAAACATTTTGCTCTGAAAGGTTTTTCTTTTTTCTTTTTGCCTTTGTCTTATTTTCTCTGTAGCTGACTCATTTTTAAACTATAATTGTTAACATTTTATTTTTAAGCCTCTCTTTTTATAAGACTCTCATAAAATTGGTTGCCACAATCATTCATTCCATATTGTCAGCAAATTATGCATTCCTTGCCAATACAAGTAAATAAATAAATCTTCTAGATAAATGACATGACACTTTTTTTTCCTTCTTTCTTTTAAGGACAAAAAAATGCCATGCAAATGTACTAGCTTGAGGAAAATAAGGACTTCTTCCTAGTACACTGTTGGCTTAATCCAGAATGCCCTAGGACTAGAACCAGGCATCTAATCCAATCTGTGTTATAGGTGGAGTTGGAAGTGCCACCTATACTTAATGCTTGACACTTCCCATTATAAAACCCTTTTTTCAGCTGCAAAAAACTGTGCCAGACTTTCCAGTGTTTGACTAAAATTCCCCTTGCTGGATGAATGCCTCACTTTGATTTATTTGTTGTCCTAAAATTTTAGTGAAAAACAACTCAGCAATTTCCAAGAACAAGATTATAGAAATTATGTTATTTTGTCCACATCAAAAAAAAAGTCCTTGCGACCATTCAATCTATTAACTCTGATATACCCATCCCTTGGAGCATGGACATTATATTTGGCATAGAAGAGGACATGCCTGGTGTCAAGAATGTGAAAGCAGACCGACTTTGGCTAAATGCTCAGCCTTTGCTCAAGTTCAGTAGACATGCTCAGGAATTTGGCAGCAATGTCCTCCAAAGTCTCTGTCTGTACCAAGCACGCGCCAGCTCCCAAGCTGCAGGCTCTGAGCAAAACATGCCCTCTTACCACTGGTCCTAGGTTCTGTGGTTGGATGTGTTTAGGCAAGGGATGCCGGACTGCAAGGAAGTGGAGGCAGAAACCTGGGGTTAGATGTCAATGGTTTGGGAGTGTGGAAGGAAGACTGCGATCCTGGCTTGGCAAGGAGCAGATGTGCGGAAGGAAAGGGAGCTCAGGAAAGGGGAGAAGCTTGGTGACTTACTGCCTTGTGGGATGGTAGAAGATTGAAAGCAGGATGAGGAGAAACTGGGACTGGATCTGAGGAGGCTAAAAATGAGCTGCAAGTGAGAAACCCAGCAAGAAAAGCCTGGTGGTGAAGGAGGAGGCTGGAGGGTTGGAACGTGAACAGAATGTGCCACTGGCTGCTTGTATCCAGGAGCTGGGATGGACCCCAGTAATCTGGGGTTATCCCTTATGCACCCAAGAAATCACCAAGAAATCATCAGTGAATGGCTCATTCCTCTCAAGCACTGCTGTGCAGGCAGGATAGCATCAGCCACCTTCCCCTACCTTGAGTGCCTGAGGTCAGCCCTGTAAGTCTGGAGATTTCAGTCCTGCAGCTAAGCCACCATGATGGCACTTCTGAGGGGTTTCCAAATTGCCTTTTTAGAGAAAGCTATAGGATAGTACATGAAAAACCTTTAAAAGCTGAGTATCACACAATAAATCTTTCAAAGTGTAGGAAAAATTAAAATCATATATTCAGCCCTAACTTGTCCTCCCCTTTTTTGTTTTTCTGCAGTATGACAATCAGTTAGGAAAAGCAGCAGAGAAAGATGAACATATGATGTATTGCAAGGCTGGAGAATTAGAAATTAGCATGCAGGAGGAGGAGGGAGGGCTTCGTAAATGATATATTTGAGTGTTGTCCTACACAGAGGGGTCTGTCCTTGCCTTTTCCTCACCTTCCATTCTGTGGAAACACCAAGACCAGGCTGTTCATTTATGGCTACTTTCTATGCTTGGGGAGCATTTGACTTGGCACTCCAAGAGTCTCCCTTCCCAAGTGCCACTTGTGACTCCATCAGAGCTGTGCACTGATGATACACGTGGCTGCACAACGCTGAGCTCTCTGACAACCCAGGCTATGGTCACTTAGCTTGGCCCTCTAGAATTAGTGTGAATGCTGGCCTTATTTAAAGTCTTGTTGCCTCAGTTCCCCCTTTGAAAAATGGGAATAACACCAACCTAGCTCTTGCTTGAGTGTTGTGAAAATGAATGAATTACTATTTATGAAGTACTGTAATGATGAGTGCCCATGAGGAGCAGCCCATGAGGAAATTAATTATTCTATCTTTGGAACAGGGTTTGAATAGTGAGCAGTAAATAGGATGTAGGGCCATTACAGTGAATAATGAGAATGAAGCAGATGAATAGCATCCACTCTGTTCAGTGAATGAGGCAGGGGCTTGATGAAGAAAACAGGAGATATTGTGGTGGTATGGTAGAAGACCATCCCAAGGTGTATGGAAGAAGAAGGTAACTCTGCCATACAGCAGCTCTGGAGTGCTTGGGCTCATGTCCCCATCACCCCAGACCCTTCCCAGCCCTGATGATGGATGTGTACCATACAGCCTAACATGCCCTGTGAGCTCACGCTCCCTCTCCTACGGTTCCTAATTCAGTTTCTGAGTCTGGCCAGCTCCAGTCTCCTCCCATCTGACTCACACCTCCAGTTTCCTTGCTTGGCCAGGCCCTGAGTCAAAAACTGTTTCAGCTTCCCTCCCTTCATCCACAACCATTAACCCCAGTTCCTATAATAACAGGAAAAAGCACATTCCTAACACAGACACTTTCCTCTGTGAAATTCCTAGCGCAGCTCAAAACCAAGAGATAGCAGAACTTCAAAAAAGACAAGTGACAATCAGAAATTATGCACAAATATATGCAAATATGCAACTCTATGTACATTTTCTAGCCTTGGCAGCGGCTATAGGTTTATAATGACATCAGAAACTTTCCAAAATTGATTCAATATGATTTCAGCCCAGTGGTTAATTGGACTGATATAGATTAGAAATTACAACTGAAAATAAGATTTCCCTCTAAAAATTTACCTCAGCAGTCACAATCACAATATCTAGCAGTCCTTATCCTCCTTGCATAATATTGTTAATACTGGCATGCTCAAGAAAGAGAATTAAATGCCTGTTTCCCAGCCTTGCAGCTGGAGGGCAAATATGGTACGCTATTTTCTTCATAAAGTTACCTCAGCACTAAGAACCAATCAAAACCAAATCCAAATGTAGCTTATCTGAATTCCAGGTATGCAAATCTTTAAAGAAACCAATGGAAAAGAATCTATATTTTAACTTGCAAGCTCAGGTTTAAAAACATATTTTCAGAGCAGTTCCCCGATTGTTTCATTAGCTTTCAAGCCGAATGCCTCTCAAGATAATCTAAGGCAAGGGTTAATCCAAGATTTTTCATTTTAGGTGCTGAATTTGTAGCTCATCTCTGCATGAGTTTCTTGAATGCAAGATTTTATAAACTTTGAAATTGTCTTCATAAGATTAATGACTATTTTGAACGCTTGGAATCAATGGTTCTACGGTGCTCAGGGAGGGAAAGAAGAAAACTAGAAAAGAAGAAAAAGAGAAACTAAATGTTTCTCTTTTCCTTAAAAAAGAAAAGAGAAACATTTAGTAAGGAATGTCCCTTAATGCTATGCAAGCCCTTCTGTGAAAGGGAGGGCAAACCCTCAGCTTTTGGCTAATGCTGGTGGGTAGGAGAGCCACCGGACCAGCAGCTGCCTTCCCCCTGACCGTTTAGAGGAATATGTGTACTTGATGCTAGTGCCACTTTTTATGCAAGATGCTTGAGAAGCAAGACATGAAAGAAGAAAAAAGGAAAGGGAAAGAGACCCAGCTTCATCACTCCAAACCTTTACTTCCGCCTTGGCAAAGAAATAACTGGAAGGAAGGAAAACAGCAAACCAAGCTGGGGCTCTTTTGTTCTTCCACCTTGACAAGGATGGAGCCAGAAAGAAGAAATAGCAACGAGCAGCAAGCGTTGCAGCTCACGTGATGCAGTAGGAGTAGCTGTGCAGTCAGGATCAAAGATCAGAAGGTCCTTAACAGTGTAGCACTCTGGTTGTGCACTGCAAAAACGGTGTTAGGTGGCACACACATGTAACCAGTGTCATACAAGCAGTGCTCACACCTTCAGCATATGACTGGGGTGTTAGCATCATAGGCTGAACTGCAAATCCATGAAAACTTTTGATCAGTTCTTCCACAGACAGCCCAGAAACACAGTTACCACTATGTCACTTATACATGACATCTAGTGCAGCTAAGATGGCATGGTCTGCTCCAAGCAGTACATTTAATCCCCTACCCTCGTGAATAAATAACACTAATGATCTGTCAGACCCATCTGCATTTCACTCCTGTAACACCATCACAGCAGGCAGCATGAGCTCCGTGTTTTGTCCTGGAGTCTGTGAGGCTGGTCAGAGTCTCATCACTGGGATGAAGGTCCAGGTAGACCCAAACACAGTAGGCAGAAGGGAACAGACATGTCAAAGGGTTTTCTGTCTTACTGCTAATGATGGGGCATGTCTATTCTGAGGAATTGATCTCAAGTAGTGTCACAGCATCTCTTGAACTGATCTACTCAGGAACCACTATTATTGGGAGAGGCTGTGGAAACAGACTTCATGGATGATCTCCAGGCTTGATGACCTTTGCTGGGACATATCCTGTCATAACACGCTACAGAAAAAAGACCACTTTGTGACATGAATTTCACTGACTCAGCACCAGAAATGTGTGAGCAAGGGCATGAAGGAAGCTAGTCCATCATCAGGGAATCCTGACAGAGTGAAAATCCAGGACTCCTTTGCATCCAGGGCGCATGACCTTGGCACCATGTACTCCAGCCAATTCACCAGTCTATCAATCTACACATATTATTTACTTCTTCCAGTGCAGCAGTGTCTTGCTTCATATAGATGCTGCTAGTCTCTATTCCATCTCAGCTAAAAGTCCCATTCTGCTCCCTCTACTGCATTGAGGGTTGGAGTAGAAGGATAGGCTTCCTGAAAATGGCAAAAATCAGCCCCAAAAATGTGCCTTGGCAGCTAACTGTAAAATGGCTTGAGTTGGAAAAACCCTTAAAAATCCTCTGGTTCCAACCTCACTGCCATAGGCAGGGACACTTTCCACTAGACTCAGTTAAACAGTCCAGGGATGAGGTATCCACAACTTCTGTGGTCAACCTGTTCCAGTGCCTCACCACCCTCACAATAAAGAATTTCTTCCTCATATCTCATCTAAACCTACTTTTTTCAGAGTAAAGCCATTACCTCTTTGTCCTTCACAACATGCCCTTGTAAAAAGTTAGGCAAATTTTCCCTTAGCCACTAGGAAACGGGACACAACTATATCACTAGCATTGGACTTGGTTTGTTTTTTGCTTCTCTCTCCCCTTCATTGTTCAAAGATTTAAGGAGTGAGGCCATCATTCCTTTTACACTAAGCTGCCAGGTTGCTAATGTTCCCATGGATGGCTTCTTGTATCCTCCAGATGTTTCTAGGAAAAAAGTGAGCTTGGCAGGGTGACACCAGAGGTAAGTGGGAAATAAATCAGCCAGTGGAATGGGTGGCTGAGGTGGCACCTGGAGCGGCAACTACTGCTCCAAGCTGCTCTGGGTAGGCACTAGAGCAAAGAGCTACAAATTCAGGATTTGTACAGGACCAGGATCTCTGCTGAGCAGGGTCCTGGGTCCTCAGTGGATAAAGGGAGGTGGAGCCGAGTGAAGGCAAGTGGTACAAGGCTATGGAAATGAAGCCGGGAGGTTACACCAGAGGAGAAGGTGAGGGACTGGGTGTGTGAAGCCAGTGATGGACGGACGAGCAGCAGCGGAGCGAGGGGGCAGAAACAGCAGCAGGGGTGCCCTGTCGCCTCCCTGCAGCTCCGTGGTGCCTGTGAGCAGCGACAGGCGGCAAAGCAGCGCAGCTCCGTCCCTCAGCAGCCGGCGAGGTCACCAGCGGCAGTGCCCTCCTGCCGCCCCGCTGCACCGGGAGCGCCGCTGGGGCTGCGCGGGGCTGGGCTGCGGGCGCCCCGCGGGATGCGCCCGGTTAGTTCCCTCTGGTTAGGGCTCGGTAACCTGACCCACGGCACCACGGGCAGCCCGACGCTGCTCTTTCATGAATGGAGAGAGATGCCTGGGTGACCTGGAAGGTGCTGCCTGGGCGGGAGCGTGGGGACGCTACAGGAGGCGGCTTTTGCCCCATCTGACAAAGAGGAGGAAAACCAGCTGGGTTCCCAGTCAGGGCTCCGAGCAGGTTTGCTGGCGGAAACCAGGCATCAGGCATTCTGCTCTGAGGAATTTTGTCAGTGTCGATGTATTTAGTCAGATTTTCCTGTAATAAAACTACGTTTTAGGCACTCTGATTTTGATAACATGGGAACTGGCACATAATTTATATTTCCAGAGCTGTTTTTCCTGATCCTGAAAGAGCTGCTTCCCCAATATCTTTCATGAGCAAACCTTCATTTTGTCTTTCAGCACTTTTTTTTTCGCCCATAGCTTTTAACCATTCTTTCCAGTGCCCTTCTCCCTGGACTATGCCTAGCCACAGTGGCCTGGGTTTGTAATTATGGCAAAAACTTGTCTCATGATTAGGCGATGACTAGAGATTATTCCCCAAAAGAAACACCTACAGAAGAATGCCATTTCTGCACTTTTCCTCTCCTTTTGCTTGGACTCATCAGGCTGCTGCTCATCCATTGCTTATTATTTTTAACCCTTCAGTTGTACCTTACTTTCGAAATGAAATCATTCTAACTATTAGAGCGCATTTAAAATATGAAAACAGCTGTATTTACCATAATATTCCCTAAAGTCCTAAAGGGACTATAAATCACAAATTAATATCAGCCTACTCGCTTATCTCTGAGTTTGTCAGTAAAAACAGTATGTGCGTCTGACTCATTCTGTATGAACAACAAAAATATCTGAACCTCTTCCAGAAAAATGGCAGGAGGTGTTGTGCTTCTGTGTGATTTTAGATTAAGATGCACCTCCACTGGAGAGGAAATGCAAAGTCCTGCACTCAGCAGGAAAAATTGCTGGAACTCCATCTTTTGGGTCAGTTTGCTTCATAGCTCAGTGTCTCAATGGCAAATCTGGATGATGGCTTTTTTTATTGTCAATATTTAAGATCTAGGGATTTAATTCTCAAATATTCATTACATAATCTCTATATAATTAAAATAAGACTAATATTTTCACAACATGCATTTTAATGTTTTTCTTGATTTTTTTTTTCAGATGCATTAGAGGAGAAAAGAACTAAATGAAAATAACATGTACAGTGAAAACTGGACTACAGTATTTTCTGGCACAAGTCATGCATCTCCTCAGGGTGAAAAGCTTTTCACATCACAAGACACATGTTTGACTGTGACTTATCATTTCTAGGTTAGGGACATACTTGAGTTCCTTGACATGCTACAGACCATTCATCATTTCAACCGGTGCTGCTCTTGTTTTTGAGCTAACTTTTTAGTGCTAGTGAATTTGATTTAGAGACATCAGCAAAGGAATGACATGGCTTCCTCTAGCATGGTAAATGCTGCATTTCAATATGCTGTGCATGCTGAAATTCACTGTGCCTCACCCCTCTGTGTGAGCACAGAGGTTCCTGCAATCTGCCAGTTTTTGTGTATGTGTTTGTGTGCATGTGCACATGTCAGGCAACCTGGGCCACGATATCATGCCTGAGTCTGTGAGTCAGCTGATGCATGAGCTGAAGGTGAAAAAAAATGCTATTGCTCCAGTTAGGAAGCAGCAACCATAAGTCACCCTTAGGCATCCTCGTCTGGGGAGGAGGGAGAATGACACCGGAGCCGGGGAACGACCAATTCTCCTTGAGCTGTAAGAGCAGAACAGCTAAGGTGTCCTCTGGGGAATCCTCAACAAATTCAATGGGTACTTTCAGCTGGCTTTCAAGTGGCTCTGCCTAGCTGCTGAGCTGTAGCTCCTCTGTGGGACTGAGACCTAACTGTGCACGTGTGTGTGTGGGGGGGGAGGCAGAAATGTAGTTTCTATTCACAGCAAAATTAGCAGTTCCAGAAGATAAACAAGGATTAACTTTTCACCTTTTTTTTTTTTTTTTTTTTTTTTTAGCTTGGGGAAAAGAAAGCTTTACTTTTTTTGGGGGTGGGGGAGGATGGAAAGACAACAGTAGCAGAAGGATCCTATCTCTGCCAGCTTCACCTCTACACAGTGCCCACACATGCAATTTCAAGCAGTGTAAGTGTTGATGTTGTGGGTATACTGCTAAGAGACGTAACTGAGATATCCTGAAGCAGTCATTAACACTTTGAGTAAATCCAAAAATCCATAGAGGAGAAATGGGGATCATGAATATTTTGGTCACCTTAAAGGGGTTTAATGTAAAAGGATATTTTAAATATTGGTACACAGTACACACCTAACTAGTGCCAGATATTAAATGTAGTCTTTTATCAGTACCTTAATCCTAGTAGTAAGTAACAAAAAGTGTCCTTCCACTCAATGGTGTTGAACCCCAACACCCAGGTGTGCTGCTCCTTACAGGGATGCCTGGAACAGCTCAACAGCGTTGAGCCATGGGCAAGTGAGCAAGAGACCAAGGAGATCACCTGGTAAGGGGGAGCCTATTTATTCTGCTGAGTTCTAATAATATGGCTGGAACTTGTAGTTCTCTCTTCTTCTTCTTCCAGTCAGCAATGCTTCTTGTGGGCCAGCTGCAATCTGGAGAGCCACTGGGCTCTCCAGTGGTTATACTGATGTCTCAGACTGAGTCCAGGATCAGGGCAAGGCTGCTTCAGGGACCCAGGAAGCATAATTTCTGGCTCCCACACAGCCTTCACCTGCAAAGCTCTGAGCAGAGTCCAAAATATATTTTGCATACAAATTAATGAGATACATTTATAGCACCCCTTAGACAGCTTTATTCTGTTAGTGCTTACCTTTATTACTGTGTAACATACTCAGCTCTCATTGTCATAAATTGTGCTCTACTTTTGAAGGGGAAGAATAATTCCATATAAAAGATAAATAAATATGAGGAACAAAATGTTGTCAATTCCTATGTGGCTACCAAAACAATGGCAAAGTCATCCCATACATAAGTAAAACCTCATTTCCTGACACCTAGTAATTAGGATCTTCCATCCAACTTCTACATGCCCAAAGTCAGCGTACATTGGAACATCCCTGTGCATTGCATGTGCACAAGGTTGTAGGACAGGGAATGGATCACTGCACCTTAGGGGATCCCACAGACTCCAGAGCCTCTGGGAGAGGTGCTGTTGTGGCCTTGAAATCATCTGTACAAGCTAAGTGAATTTTTATCTACAGCAATATTCAGATGATTTCAAAGATAGATAGCACAGTTAAAACATAAATGGGTGAAAAAATGTCTTTCCTCTGCACTTGGCGAACTTAACCTGTGGGTTTCTGCTGTGATATGAAAGTGTCCACAGTGTTGGCAGGATATTTGCAGTGTTTGCTTTTATGCATTTTCATAGGCACGTATTTAACAGCCAAGGGCCCCTGGTTTTCACTGTGCCCAGACCAGTGAGATATTGTTCTGCCTGCCTTGACTTCAACTTGTACAGGACTAAATGATGGCAGAAGCTCTGCTCTGCAGCCTCGCCAGGCCCTCACCCCTCTCCACTAAATCACAAGTCGCATCCCAGCAGATTAAGGTAAATTTCAATCAACAGCACTTTAATGAATAAATTGAACAATGAACCTCAACATCTGAGGGAGGGTGAACACAGGCATTTTGCCACTTCTGAGGTTTCCCCCAGGTGGGGAGAGGGGCAGGGCATCTGGGGGTAACCTTCCTCCTTACCCCAATGTGATTCACCGGGACTCGTGAGTCACAGCCATTAGACATCAGGGGGACACGTGTGAAGAGGTATTATTCAGTGTGAGTGAAGGTTGCAAAATTGGATTCTATTGTAGGAAAGCTTTTAAGTTATATTAGCCTATGCCTGCGAAGAATTTGTAAAAAATTCACTTTCTCTAAAAACTACTATTTGATCATACTTTTTACAAATACACAGAAAATACGAACCATGTGGACTTTATAGGAGTTGTCCCAGAACACCATTTCTAGCAAAATCCCCCTCATTTCATGGAATTTTCCCTTTACTTTGCAGCAGTACAAATTGCAGTGGTGGGTATGGATGCTGGAGGTGACCCACCCAGCATTGGGGACCCAGGTTTTCTGGGCAGTGCCATGGAGACCCCTGCCCTCTGCAGGAAGAGCTGCTGGTGTTTGGCCATTCATAGTGGATAGCAGTGAATGCTTTGAAATGCCTCATCCAACAGTCTTGCCATGCTCCACACAGGTCTACAGGTAACACACCCTCCTTTCCAGTCCTAAAAATGTTTAATGATACATAGACAAAGTATCACGGAGAATACCCCAATGTAGGTATTCCTGTCTTTTCAGAAAAAAATGGTGTTCTTGGGACATAGGATAGCATAAAAAAATTAAATTCTGTATTTCCTTACAGACTCACTATTGTCTACCATTCATAACTAACTTGCATTTATGAGTAATGGAATAATTCCTTACATGTGAGGATAAATGGACAGTATTATGGCATAATCAGGTAGGATGTATTTTAGCAGAGCTTTGAGTAAGTGAAATACTGCAATTCGGAGGTTATCTGGAAGATCAAATCCCCAGTTAGAAAGCTATATTGTTGCCTTCCTTTTCCTTTCCCAACCCCATGAAGGCTTAATTGGCAGCTAGCTTACAATGTGATCATCTAGCTTCTTAGAATTTTCTTTTTTGTTACAGTTTTTTTTTTTTTAATGAGCATTTTCTCAAGGGAATTAATTATTACTTTGACTGGTATATTCATATATTTCTATCAAGAAGTTTTATAAATTACTAAACTCTTGACACAGTGTGCAACCATAAAAATCACAGAGTATCTGTAGTTCTTTCTAATCCCATAAAAAAAAGAATTTTTAATCAGAAGCTCATTCTCCTCTTTGTTAAATGGCAGCATTCAGTCAATTGCAGCCAATGTCCAATGTACATGTGCTGTGACGCCACTACAGGTTTACCAAAGCTGCCCTGTAAGAAAAAATACATGTCACCAAGTTAAATGAGCTCGAATAAATGAAGAGTTTCCACACTGCATGGGCATAATTTCTGCAGAGACAATGCTCACTACAGACTTGATTCTTTTCTACTTTGTTTATGCAGAGCTTTTAGAAGCATGCTCACTGTGAGCACTCTGTGGGAAAATGAAGTTTCAGTACCAGTACACCCAGTTAAGGAGGGGCCTACGTCCCAGGGCCTCAACTCCATCTTTAGACAAGCAAACTTCAGTTAGTTCAAAGACTGAGACAAGCCCAAAGGCTTTTGCAGTTACTTATCTGCTGACTCTTAAGGAACAAAATATTCCATAGCTGTGTTCCTCCAGAGCCAAGTGAAACACAGCAGCCACATGCTTGTTTAAGGGAAGGTGCTGTGTGTCCTTCCTAAGCTCAACAAAACCTCTCTTCTGCATCCTTTTTCTTTGACTCCTTGCTGCCATTGCCTATAATTCGCACCCCTTTTTTTCCTGCAGAGAAGCAACTGTCACAAAAGACTTTGGGTTTCTGGCATACACATCATCATTTTTTGGTGCCCTTCCCAGTCAAGGTTCTGGGACAGGAGTCTTCCGAGCCCAGTGTTTGGTTTGGTTTTGCTTGCAGTAAGCTCCCCATTGAGCTGGTCGGTACAAGGAGGAGCATGGGGATGTGGGTCCTGCCAACAGCCTGTGCTCTCCCCACCGAGGTCCTTTCCAACCAGTGAACCTTCCACAGGGAGACCTGAAAGTCTCCAATGGGCATTAATGTGGAGGCACCTTGTTCCCTTCTACTTTCTCTCCTTTCCAGCTGAACTGGCTTGCTAGAATTAAAGTTACCCTCGGTGTTCAAGTTACAGCTCTCCTAACAAATGAAAACAGCAATTAAGGCTGCCACTTCATTCCTAAGTCACACCATTTTGTCTAATTGCAATATATATAATACATAAGATCATGCTGTGCTGGGGGATATATATGCAATAACCGAACACAGTGGCATGATTTAGGACAGACTGGCTTTGAGTTTCTTTGTGTGAGCAGGTGGTGTTTCCACACCGCCTCAAATATATTCATCGTGACACTATAAGGTCAAACTTACCCCTTCTGAGGGCTTGGCTTTATTACTAGCCCACAAACTTCACATGAGGCTCTCTTTCTAGGTTTTCCAGAAGGTATTCCCTGGTTTGCTCTCAGCTCGTCCATCCAGTGGGTATTTACACAGGTCTTATGCTTTAAGGGACCTCCCAGGGCTACTTTAAGAAAATTGCAATAGGTAAACTAGCTCCTGCTAAGATGTTACTGTCCATCAGCTGAGAGGGGGTAGTCGTCAGTGTGCTCCTTGCCCACACCATCTGTCAAAGAAAGTATTAGCTTACACCCTCATATGCCTTATAATGGAAGAAAGGAAAATATAGTGCTCCTAACGCCCACTTTAAGAAAGGGGAGAAAGAGCTTGCAGTAACTACATGCCCTATTTTAATATAATCTCAGCAGTATGCAATCCTCGAAGAGAAAGGCACTGAGGTAAATGAAAGACAGGACAGGCTGCAAGGTGAGTTTGCCAAAGGCTGATTGTGGCAGAGTAACTGGATAGCTTTCTTCTCTGAGATAACAGATTTTCTTGACTAAAGAAATGCAGTAGGTCTCATCTCTATGGACTTGTGAAAAGTAGGTAATAAGGTGCCACATGGGAAATTATTAGTTAAGCTGAAGAAGCTGGGAATTAGTTCAAAAAGTATAACATGGATAAAGAAACTAACTAAAGGGAGATGTCAACTGATTGTGTTGAAA
Source organism: Fringilla coelebs (assembly GCF_963513975.1). Classification (NCBI taxonomy): domain Eukaryota; kingdom Metazoa; phylum Chordata; class Aves; order Passeriformes; family Fringillidae; genus Fringilla; species Fringilla coelebs. Next base: position 47,219,026 of record NC_140028.1, on the reverse strand, counting down.
AGGGAGATTCAGCCCTGGAATGAGGTTACCTGTTGCCAAGATGTGGGCTTACAAGGTTATTAGGACCTAGCCTTTATTTGTGAGCTTCATTTTGAAACTGTGGTGCAAAAAGTAGGACTGCACTAAAAAAATTTAAAATTGCTGGTCACAAAAACCTGTGAGACATCATAAAGGAAGAAAGAGCTAGAAGAACTGAACCCCACCCAAAGCGCAGATCTGTGTACTTGGAGGTAGGTCTTGCACAAACATTTGCTTTTCAGCTAAAAATGGCATTGGAAAGACTAAGAATTCTTGTTGTTCCTGCTGTGACTCTAAGTTGGCAAAGAGATGGAGATGGTAGCCGTAATCCCGACATGGATGATAGGTCCCACAGAGGCACAGCAGTGTCAGCAGCACTAAAAGGACCCTCTTCCACCTTCAGCAAGCAGCTCTGGGTGTCCAGGACCTGGCTCCTGGGAGAGGGGCACAGAAAGGGTACAAGGTATGGAGGGAAACAAGAACCCATCTGGCTATGGGGCCACACAAAAATGTGACCTGTGCAATCAAGTAAAAACAGGTGGAAAGGGGAGCTAATTGCTCCCTGTAAAAACATCACGGGGGGTAAACACCAGGCAAGAAAAAATAGGTATTACACCTAAAGGACAATGTTGTTGTAAATATGAATACACACACACACACACACACACACGTGTATATATGTACTGTATTGCTGAATATTAGAGACAGATTCTTACCATTAAAGACTTGTGTTTCTAAAACAGTCTTCTATACAAAGTTATAAACCATATCTAATTTCTTTTAATAGGGAACCTGGTCAATTTCTGAAATGGAACTACATGACAATAATTGATTATAATTATCACAGGGGATAAGGGTTAGTGACCAAAGATATCCTTTCTTGTTCTCTGCTCCTATGAACCGATTTTTCTCAGATTAAGATTTTACTTTTCTAAGACTGTTTGACAGGCTCAATAGAGAAATTCTTTTTAAAATACTTTGCAATAGTAAATTTAAAAAAAAGTATTATAAATATATCCTGTTTTACCTACATGCTTGTTGGTGATGATTTGCTCCTTGCCATCTCTATGTAAAGTTACTTCTGTTAAGGGGATTCTTAGTCTTTTACCTCTGCCTTTAATGCCACATTAAAAACTGAGGGCCCAAGGGGAATAATGTCATTCTGCTATGAAAAATATACTAAATAAGGATGGAAATATTCATGGAGATAACTCTCCTAAATGCAGATACCATGGAAATATCTCCTTTTAACATTTGTGTCAAATGTTTCAAAGTTGGAGCAGTGCAACTTCATGCCCATTTTTGTCATTTTGAATTATCATATTCTCTCTTTTGCTATATCTGTACTAATCTTTTCCTCCCCAGATTGTCTATGCCAGTTCAGATTCCGACCCCACACACTGCCAAAATGAGCCAACATCAAGCCAGAGTTTGCACGAGGAAACAAGGTGGGTAGAGACATGTTGAAATTTTAACCTTTCATTGCTTGTACTTCCTCTAGAGGGAAATAAAGTGGGGAAAAAATAAATGGGCAAAAAGTTCAAATATGTAATTTAGCATAGGTGGATTGGTGGATATTTTTAAACAAAGATGGCAAATTTAGTCCAAAGGTTTTTCACTGTGTGCACTGTCTCCATGATCGGCTTTTGCACATTGGTGCGTGCTAATCAGTGATTAGGGAATAAGGTGAGCATAACTGGTAAAAGATAACTGGAGAAAGCTCTTAAAAAATTCAAGGCCCCTTCCCATGTGTGATTTTTCCTAAATGACTTTGGCTTGCTCCTTCCTGAGGTGCACTGTAGGGGAAAGGTTTGAAGTTTCCTGAATTTGCATGTCTTTGCTGGTCAAAGTCAGAATTCTTTGTTTCCTGTACATTATGGGAGCACATAAAGAAAAAAAAACCTTACCCACTCACACACACAAAGTGGGCCTAGGGCACTTAATATTTTATTCTCACGAACAAGCTATATTAAAAAAAAAAAAAAAAAAGAAAAAGGAAAAAAGAAAAAAGAAAAAAAAGCCACCCTGTGATGTGAACCAGTCAGTTTGCCAGTTTGAGCTGAGGAGCTGGAGTGACGGAGGCAAATTGGTTTCCAGCAGTTGCAGGAGAAACCTCAGGAGACGGCTGGCTCTGCACAAGCAAGCTAAGCTGTGCTTTACAGTTATGGCATTAAAGTCCAAACCTCACAGAAGTGAATGAGCATCTGAGGAAAGCTAATCAGAACTCCAGGTAAAGGACCTTAAATCTGCACTGCACAGACATTGACCCGGACTTTTCTCTGAAGATTTACCAAGTCTTGAATGTCCACAATGTATAGCAGAGTAAAATTCATTATACAGTGGTAAAGGTAATCAGTAGAGCATCTGGTTAAATTGTTCCAGGCAGAAGAGTGAAGGTAAAATATAGAGGACCATATTAGGATTTTATTTTATATTGCTCTGTGTAGGCTGAACATAACCTAAACTGCTTTTCCTCCTTCACTTTTTAATCTTAACTCTTTCAAACCAGTGTACGGTGACCACATCTCTTACAGAATGATACAAGGTGAAATATGAATTCATCACTACTGAATGTATAAAACTACTATTAACTGAGTAAACCGATTGCATTTATAAACTATGTGCATAGAAAAATCATTATTTTAACATTTAGTTTGATAGCAAACATTTATTTGAAAGGGCACTGTTATTAGCAGCCTGCTTTCAGCTAAGAATCTGTTTCCTTATGACTGTTTTTTGAAGACTTAACATCATGGCTGTTGCATAAGTCTCATCACATTTTTGGCATAAGCATTATTAGACCAGATGCAGTAAGGTGGGTAAATTGTCTTTCTACTTAAAGACACAGTTATAAAAAACCCACAAAAAGCCATGCTTAGGTTTCATCCCATCTTTCTCACTTTTAGAAAAGACCAAAAAAAAAGTAAATTTAATAATGAAAAGTAATGGTGATATTTACAAAGACAATACTAATTTGTGCTGTGTGTCTGAGTGGCGGCATGAGGTGAACATTTGTCTTTTATAACTGAAGCAGAACCATTAAACCCATTTCACACAGGCTGTCAGCCATCCATCCAGTGGTAAAGCCCTTTACTCACAATTAAACAGGGTACTTTAAACTTTGCAATTTGTTCCCCTTAAAAAAAAATCAAACTTTGCTTGCTAAAATGAATGTAAGTAAGAGAAATATTTCAGCTTGGGATAATACGTCAGCCCGCTACAGCTCAAGATAGAGTGAAAAATTTGGAGAGGCAAGACCAGATCACTTGGGGAGCAGCATGAAAGCACACTGCAGAACAATCCCCTTCCTGTGCCAGTTGTTGGGGCTTCCTGATATCTTCCACAATGGGCGTGAGGCTCTGGAGCTAGGAGGCAGACAACTGATGAGGTGGGTGAAGGTCCTGCTGGCATCGTGGGGACTCCTGAAGCGACACCACCTGTACCCCACATCAGGACCTCATGTGCCAACAGCAAGGGAAGGGTGGCTGTGACAGGAGACTTCCTTCTGAGGGGAACAGAGGGCCCCATATGTAGACTGGACCCAGCTGTCTCCCAAGGGACATCACTGGAAAACTCTTGAGTCCAGTAGGGCTCTCTGATTACCATGTGCTATTGGTTGTTCAAGCTGGCAATGGCAAAATAACAAAGAGAAGTCTGAGACATATCAAAAGAGACTTCAGGGCCCTGGGGTGATTGGTAGAAGGATCAGGAACACAGGTAGTGATTTCCTTGATTCTTCCAGTAACAGTGAGTATAATTGATGGGAATAGGCAGATCCATCAGGTCGATGCACGACTCCAGGGTTGGTGTCAGTGGAAAAATATTGGATTCATTGACCATGGAAGGATCTACTCAACACCTCATCTATTGATACCTGATGGGACACACTCAGAGGGGAAAAAGAGCTCTGGCACGGGAGATAGTGGGGCTTGTTGACCAAACTTTAAATTAGCTTGGAAAGGGGAAAGGAATAAAACCCAGGCTTGCCAGTGGTAAGTGATGGGATGGTGAGACAAAACTTGAGGAAACAAGCACTAAAGGTATCTCTTAGCCTGCTTCACAAGGTGTTGGCTACACTGCACCACACCTGAAATGTATTTCTACACTAACAACCCAGCATGAGGAGTAAACTAGAGGAGCTGGAGGCTTTGGCCCTGTCCCACAGAAATTACCTCATTGGCATAAGTGAAACCTGGTGGGATGAGTCCTGGGATTGGAGGAGGTGGGGGATGGAAGAAGGTGGGGTGGAGGTGGCATTGTATTTAATGGGAGGGATGAACTATATGGAGCTCACAGCTGACAATGGCACGGTTAAGAGCCTGTAGGTAAGAATCAAGGGACAAGCAAATACTGTGGGTATCATTGTGGGAGTCTGCTATGGACCTCTGAGCAGGGCCATAGCACTGACAAATTTTTCTTTGAGGAACTAAGGTCCACTTCATGTCAACAGCCCTTGTCCTTGTGGAGGACTTCAGCTTGCCAGAAATTAGCTGAGAACATTACACAGTTGTTACAACCCAGGCCCAAGGGTTCCTAAAAACCTGGATGACAACTTTATGGAATGGGTGCTAAGAGAACTGACTCAGAAAGAGGGCCTCCTCCATCTGCTTCTTGTCAACATTGTGGATCTCATGTGTGAAGTGGAGGTTGGTGGCTGTCTTGGCCACAGCAACCACAAAGTGATCAAATTTGAAATCTCTGTTGGACAAAAGGTAAAGTGCCAGCAAACCTCAGCTCCACAAATAAGGAGAGCAGATGTCAGGCTGCTCAGGGAATTAGTAAGTAAGGTCCTATGGGAAAATGTTTCTGCAGTTGCTGGGGTCCATCACTGCTGGTCACTTTTTAAACATCACCTCTTAAGGTGCACAGGAGCAGCCATTTCCCAAATGTCAGAAGGCAAGCAGGTGAGGCAAAAGGCCACCTTGGCTGAACAGGATTCTTTTCTTGGAAATAAGGCTAAAAATGAAAGTTTATGCCCAGTGGAAGCAAGGTCAAGTGACATGGGAAGAAGACTCTGTTCACCACTGTAGGGAGAAAATTCCTGTGGTCAGAGCTTAATTGGAGTTGAAGCTGGCTAGAAATGTGGGGTACAAGAAAAGTTTTTCGCAGATATATTAATGGCAATAGGCAGCTTAAAAATAACCTCAGCCTGCTACAGGATGAGGTTGGTCACTTCATAAACAGGAACATGGACAAGGAAGAGGTGTTTAGCACATTCTTAGCCTCTGTCTTCAACACAGATGACAGACCACAGGGGTCTCAGTGCTCTGAGCTGAAAGACCACGATTGTGAGAATGGTTAACTCCCAGTCAAGCCTGAAATGGTGTGAGATGTGCTGCTCCAGCAGATGAGACTGAGGGGAGACCCCACTGCAGTCTACAACATCCTTGTGAGGGGAAGAGGAGGGGCAGACACTGATCTCTTCTCTGTGGTACCCACTGACAGGACTCAAGGGAATGACCTGAAGTTATGTCAGGGGAGGTTTGGGTTGACTATTAGGGAAAGGTTTTCACCCAGAGGGTGCTTGGGCACTGGAACAGGCTCCCCAGAGAAGTGGTCACAGCACCAGCCTGACAGAGTTCAAGAAGTGCTTGGACAATGCTCTCAGGCACGTGATGTGGGGATGATGCTGTGCAGGGCCAGGAGCTGGACTCAATCATCCTCATGGGTGGGTGCCTTCCAGCTTGGCACATTCTGTGATTCTGTGACTTTGGACCCATACATCAGCTCTGCCCTCCTTCCCACTTCCATACCATCATCCCCAACCCCCTCAGGAAGGACACAGTCACCAGAGGGATGAGAATGCAGTGCTGGACACACTGTTCTGTGCACAACTGAGCAACAGCAGAAAAATTCCCATGCACCTGACTGAAGCAGCTCCCCAGCTGCTCTGCTCTGCCTGGCTTGCATAAACCCTCTACCTGGAGAGGCAGTGGGGGAAGGAGGAAGCAGAAGGAATGGAAGGAGCTCACACACCCAGGCTAATGCAGAGGCTATTATTATTGTGACTGTCATTTTATTGACAGTCTATCAGGTTTGGATGAAAAATTCAAAGATAATGCCAGTATCATGTTAATGGGAAGTTCTGTGGTATGTATTACAGGCATTGTAAGGATGCCAGAGCAAATCCTCTTTCAGTGGTGAATTGGGTAATCCGTTGCATTTTTAAAGGCCATTTGTCCTGAGAGATTATGAATTTATATTGCCTAAGGTCGTATTCCATCATTACAACATTACAAAAGTGCTAGAATCCTCCTTAAAATTTGTTTTACCTGTAGAAGCACTGGGAATTTTGTCTCCTGCACTACATTTACTAACACTGGCATTTTGACATCTGAGAGTTATCTTTTTGTTTTACATGCCGCAGGAAAAAATTAGAGACACAACTTCTTTTAATAATGCAACTAGTGGTTCTACTTATTCAGTAGCCTCAAGCCACTGACACCTTTCTTTACTTCCTATACAATCATCTTCACATACAGAGGTCTACTGTTAAATGATTAAATTGGCGATCTCTTTAACTTAGCTGAGATGTTTCTCATCCAAAGGGAGATGTCACTTTACACTTTCTCTTACAAAAATTTGTGTATGCTATATTCCGTTAGTAGAAGGAAATGTAAAGAGAAGGGTAAATGTAATTGCTGTACGGTACTACTGTGCGGTAGTCTAATATTTCAACCCAAAAATGCCACGTATCCCAAATGTATCCCTTTTCAGCATAGATTCCCTTTTATTTACAGTCATTCTGAACCCTGTCTTGGCAACTAACTCACTATTGTTTTGTGAATTCAATTTTGGAAGAATTTAAGAGCTGATGTAACCTTGCCGGCCCATTTTTCTCTTACATTTCCCTCCGCTATTCTGAGGAATTCTTTGTTGCCAGAAAGTTTGTGGAAAAAGAAGTACCTTTTGAGCAAATGGAAGAAAATATTGTAAGGACTGAAGCCTAAGTACCCTTCAGATTTGTCTGGGAAAGGGCAGAAAGGACATGCCCCCAGGAAGGAACAAGCCCCAGCCATGGTGACTCACCGGTAGAAGTGATTTGCCACCAGGACTGATATTCTTGCATGCTTATCACCAACCAACATTCTCTTCCTCAGCCTGGCTTCAGACAAAGGATCACTTGACATTTCTGTATTAACTCTAAACATTCTCAGTATTTCTGGGTGTGCTGGACCTTGTTAGCCATCTTCTGTAGGGTCTGAGGGTGTCCCCTGAAACACAGACAGTACATAGCCTTATTTGTCTAGATATGAACAACCTGGGCCCTGAGTATTTAACAAAATATTATTTTAAGTAGTGCAGAGGAAGCAGTCTGTGTGTTCTTGATTCTGCCAACTCTTTTGAGTTTTATTATGTGTTTTCTTTCCCCCCGGACATCAGTTATTGGTGTATAGGAAATTATAGGCAATACGTTTCATTTACTTTGTAGAAGTAGCTATCTTGAGAAGAAAAATTCTAAGATATCCTAATCTATTAAAATCCTAATGAAAAAATATGTTTTCATGATCTTTTCAGAGACAATATAACAGAGATTTTCTCGTAAATTCTGACCAGCTGCCAAAGATGTCTTGCCGTATGAAACAAACTTCTGTGAGATGAAACTCAGTGTGGATGGGAAGGGCTCCCATCTGGATAGTCCTTGATTTAAACATGAAAACTATGCTCTGGTCCTACAGAGGAAGGCTATGAATGTTCTGACCCCCAGGTGCTGCTTGTAACACGCATTTGACCTACCTGAGAATTAAAACTTGGTGCCTTCCATGCAGCTTGGAGAAGCAGATGCTCAGTGCTACAGAATTACCTCCAGCATATGTCCAGTGCATCTCCAAAACCTTCTTTGGTAAAACAATGTTTTACAAGTAGGGCAGGAAAGAATTTGTGTTGGAATTAAAGCATCTGGACAACACCTCTGCAACTGCCATCTCAGCTAAAGACTCCTGAAAGCGTAGTTGTGGGAGAATGTACTTCCTTGGAGGCTGCACAGGTAATGTCGCGTTGTTATCAAGGCTTCAATGAAGCTGGGGTCTAAACTGGGGACTAGGAAGGTCTTTTAGCCATTACCAGGTACTACTGAAGGTGGAAGAAAAAATAACACAGAGATACTTCAGATTATTTTGAATAGGATGTGAAACAGAGATTTGTCTAATATAGTAATAAAGAATGCCAAGGAGTTACTGGAGAGGGTCCAGCAGAGGCTTCAAAGAGGATCAAGGGTCTGGAGCATCTCTGTTATGGGAGGAAGCTGGGCCTGTTCAGTCTAGAGAAGACTGAGAGGAGTTCTCATTAATGCTCATAAATATCTCAAAAGTGGCTGTTAAGACAATGGTGCCAGACTCCTTTTGGTGGTGCTCAGTGATGGGATGAGGAGCAGTGGCCATAAACTAAATTGCAAGAAGCTTCCCCTTAAAATGAGTTATAATTTCTTTATGTTAAGGCTGGCAGAGCACTGGAACAGGCTGCCCAGTGAGGTGATGGACTCTCCTTCTCTCTAGACATTCAAAACCCACCTGGATATGTTCCTGTGTACCCTGCTCTAAGTGACCCTGCCTTGGCAGGGGTTTGAACAAGATGATCTCCAGAGATCTTTTCCAACCCAGCAATTTGGTGATTTTGTGATTCTGTAAAGCAGGTGACAGAAAGACCATTAGATAGAAGTGAAAAAAAAAATAGCATTCAGACAACCTACAATTATAACCTATCAGTGGCTCTGTTCAGCTCAGCTTTTTAAAAAGGAAGGCTTTTCTGAGAACTAAAACATCTTTTAGTATCTAGCTCTGCTTTATTTTTTAATTTATAACATTCTGGGGTCTGCAGAATGTATTGTGACAATGGATGTATGTGATTTGCAAAACGCTGGGCCTTGGTGAAAGAAATGGTGCCTTTACAAGGGAATATTTACCAGGACTTGCACAGGATCTCATAGCACTTGTGTTTGATAACACATTAGAGGTGGGGAAGCACATAAAACCCCGGGTCTGTGAGATGTTGTAAGTCCTTCTGACGGTCAGGGAGTGTCAGTGACATGAGCCTGCTTCTCATCCTCTTAACACCAGATGGAAATGCCAGAAATAAACAAATATTTCAGTTCTGTGTAAAAGTCCTTGGGAAAGGCCAGAACAGATAAAACATTGGGGAGGGGGAAGAAGCACAATGGAGAATGAACCAAACAATAAATGTGACCATGTGCACTGTGAACCACCTGACTAAACCAGATGCCTCTGGAGAGGAAACGGCCAAATACCTCTATATCCCCTGGAGCCATCAAAGGAAGCCTGCAATACAGGGCATCAGCATTATCCTCCCAGGTTTAATATCTGATGTGTTTGCATCTGTGCTGGGGGAGCACAGCAGAGTTCCTGTTACGAAAGTACAATAGTTATAGCTCTCCTACAATCTACCACTGCACGGGCCAGTATTGGGGCATATGCTGGACTCAGATGTGTCAGGAGAAGGCTTGGGACGTTTCTCCCTTAGTATTGGAAAAAGCATTAAAAGGAAGCAAACTAATACTCTGTATCTGCTGCACCTTGAGAAAAAAGTTTCAGCCTTGTCTGAGACCCATTGCTGTTCATAAACAATGTTGTTGGTTCAATTTCATTCCCTTTCTGGCTCATTGTTATTTTAATAACTCCTTTATTTGCAATATTATTTTAAGACAGTAGGGCAGCCCATAAATAGCTTTACTGCATTCATTTAAGTTTTCTGGATGAAAAAATTTCTAATAACTCTACCAATGGGTCAATTCATTCCCTACTCGCAACAACCAGCAAAAAAGGACAGGAAACTCCCTCGAGGAATTTTCTACAGACAGCTCCATCAGGAAGGCATTAAGTGTATATTTATCTCTTGCCCGCCCCTGTTCCTCTTGGAACAAGCAAAGCAGTTGGGATCTGGGAACCAGGATATCTCAAGAGATCTGCCAGAGGTCAGGCATTTCTGCCTGCAAACCCAGAGCCTGTGTGCTACCCATACTCCCTGCAGTTGTTTCTTAGTCCTGGCAGCGCAGACCCAGAATACTGCCAAGGCATGTGAAGGACTTCACACAATGTATATTTACTTTGGGGTAGATTCTTGATTGTTTCTGGATGAGAATTTCATGAAACATACCATACCCCCTGGCCTGAATGTGGAACACACCCTTTTTCCACAGAGTGGACAACTTCAGACTCAGGACCGGGCAGGGGGGAGCAGACCCTGCAGCCTCCTGTCATGGTGGGTTTCACATGGTTTGTGAGGGGTACATGAGCTAAACATGCAATACCTCTACCAGCTGTCCACAATTGTAAAGAATAAAAAAAAGGGTATAAATGATACTGTTCTCCTGATATGTTCAATAACATTGATTTGACTGGAAATTAGTCAGGACTTACTCATGTCATTTGTCATTTTCTCTTTGTCAGCATCACTGAATAAATTTGCAAGTTTTTGACCTAGTTAAACATTGTATTTCTATGCCTTATATCACTGGGAAGAAGGTTTTTTGAAAGAAGGAGGCTCTGGAGAGGTGCAAATGCTCCTTAGTGTTTTGTAAACCTGGAGCATATGGAGAAATCAGTCAAAACAACAGTAAGGTAGCACAGTGGCTTAAATGTCAGGAGAAGTAGAGAATTAACCTCTCTTGAGAGTTGAAAGCGGTCACTTGAATAAGGAGTACCTGATTTGTCCCTTGGTCATGATAAAGGCTGAGATACCTCAGGAACCAAGAACATGTGGATTAAAGGTTGTATCACCAGAGAAGAAAGGATGTGGCAAACTGGTGAGGTGTTTTTGTTCTCTTCAAAGGCAGAGTTTTGTTTTCTGGAGGCCAGTCTGTCCCTCATTCAACTTCATTTTCTTTTCTCGCAGTAAGAAGCTGTCACAGACGACAGGTATCTTATCATCATACGAAATGCAACAGAGAATAGGGAAAAAAAGTTTGGGGATAAATAATTGATTGCTTTAGGAAATAGGGTTGCTTTTCTGTAAATACAGTATATGTTGGAAAGGAAAAAGTCACTATTCTGTGAGGACAAGGACAAGAGAGAGATCCCAGCAGAGGGTGCTCTCACTTATCAGAATTTTGCCTGAGGGGTAAGAAGTTTCTCCCCATAGGTGTCCATAGGAAAAAAAGTATTTTTGTTAGCTCTGTGATGCCTGGTTATATGCTTGTCTCACACTTCTGGGATTGTCAACCAGGAAATCACCACAGGGGGAGCATTCAGTCTTTCAGAGCAAGGAGGAGCTGGAGGAAATCTTCTTGCCACCCACTCCCTTGCAATTCAGAAGACAGATGCACCTTCCTGTCAGTGGGGTGAGGGATGAAAATTAGTGAAATGAAGGAACAGCCAAGCCCAGGCAGCAGCAGAGCTTCATGGTGGGCACTCTGTGGGCAGACCTGGGTGCCTGGGACATGCTTGGCCATCAGCATCCTGGAATTCAGATTTCAAATGGGACCCAAGGAGGGCACTTGCTGTGTCTGGTCCAGTACCAGAAATCAGAAATTGAACTATTTCATCTTGTCTTGCATCCACAGATGAGCAATACCTGGCAGCTGGGACAGATTCTTAATACTGAATTTATAGAAAGTAAAGCAAGTTTTCTTAGCTAGGGGACATGGCAATCACTGGTTTTTACAATTCCTCTCTCCTAATCTGAATAATTTATCTGGATGAAAAGATAAAAAACTACAGTGTGCATTATAATGACAATACAATAAAAATTTTGGAAACAGGCAAATTCACAACTCACAGCTTAGCAGGGTTTTTATGACAAGAAAAAACGACAGAAATAAATTTACAGAGCATTTTTCAAAATAACCTAGTGATTAGGCCCATGCTGCAGATTAAGAACATCTCCTTTAGTTTCATCCACTGGATTAAGAAAAACTGGAACATTGAGGGCTTTTTCCTGGAATCAAGCAAATTAAATTTGAAAGGGGAAGAGGACACTCTGCTGCCAGAATTAAAAATGCCTACAAGGATCTATTCAAGAGGAGACATTGCACAGTTGAGTCTGAATTAACTTGTCCCTTGGTATGAGAAGGTAAGATCCCTGTCAGGCAGGAGGAGAAGGAAAGATCAGCATCTGACTTTTGTACCCGTGTGAGCCTTCTGGGACCCCTCCAATGAGTAACACTTGTACAGCCACAGAGCAGGGGAGGAAATGTCTCAGTTCAGGTCCATAGGTGCTGCATGGTGGGAGGTGGAAGTGCCCTGGCGTGCCTGATGGGAAGGAGTGGGATGAGTCATTTTGCTAGCAGAAACCTGGGCACATTGTTTCTCTTTGTTTTTGCAAAGGTTTATGTTTTGTTCATTGTTTCCTGATTGTTTTCTGTAGTCAGTCATCAGTGTGAAAGCAGTTGTTTTGATCTTGCTGGTTTGGACTTCTCATTAGGTGAAAGGAAACCCATTTGGGCTCTTCACATGGGTAGGGATTATTTACCTGAGCTGAAAGAGAAGCCTGGATGGCTTAGGCTTGGATTCCCCAAGGAGAGGCTGCTTGTCAAAATTAATGATAATGATACCTTTCAAATTAAGGCTACAGTCAATGAACATTCTCTGTTGTAGCAACTGTTTGCTATGTATGGGCTTTTTGGGGGCAAGTACCTTTGACTCGTGTCTGTTCTTCTTTAATTCTTTAATATTGGAAATAGGAGAGTAAAATTCCTCTTGGTTTTGCTAACCTCTGAAGAATACAAAGCCAAGACCAGAAAATCCCAGTACTGAAACAATTTTTTTTCCCCATGACCCTGTTTGCAAAGTGTTTGGTGTCTTCTAATTGCATTTCTCACTTCAAGTATTTGCATTATTGGCTGTAATAATGCTGTATCTGCTGAAAGTATTAAAAATCAATAAGACACAGTTGACATATAGACCATAAAAGGGTAGAATTGTTCTGGAGTGCAAAAAGAATATGAAAGCAGCTGAAATTCTTGCCTTCCCTTTTAGATAAAATAATGACCCAAAGATCTATTTATATTTTACACAATTATTGGTTTTTTCATTCTTAGATTAACATTCAAAATCAATTCACATAAGGGTGGGATGATGCTGCTAGTGAATCCAGTAAAATATCTTCCAGAGAAAAAATTACACCTCTCTCTTTTTTGAAAGTCATAGTTAAAGGTGCTGATAGCAAAAGGATCTTTGGCAAAGTGGAAATCTCAGTTGCAGATGGGAGGTTTATTGCCTTCCTTTGCATTTTATAGCATATTCTGTGAATCAGATGGGGAAAGCAATGGACATTTGCCAAAGCAGAACCCCATTTGTCTAATCACCAAGTATACCCACAAGCTCCACAAGAGAATATATCTGTGAAGCTCTTTACATGACTGTATGGAGTGTAAAACAGAAGAAATGAGGGAGCACTAGAGTTACTGTAAATGCTTGAGTATTGCTGCAATTGTACTTTTTCATTTTTCCCTCAAACTTGTGTACGACGCTCATACTGTTAATTTCACCAGTATCTTCTGAGTTTTCTTTTGTCTGGAGGAAAAAAAAAAGAGATCTTTTTTAAGATATCTAACACTCACCTCCCTCTCCCTTCTTTCCCTCGTACCCCAGGAAACCTCATTGAATTAATGCTGGGTCATTTTACTGGATGCGAAAACAGAACACATTCTGCTCAGCACAACACACGCAGTGGCAGAAAGGCATCCTCCAAATGCCCTGGACATCCTGAGCAGAAGAGACCTTCTCTAGGGGTGAAACAGCGCTTTGGTCTGGTCTCTGTGCTAATTCAGCCCTTGTCCTCTCTGCTGTGACCGCCAACAACCGTATCAATTAGTGGTACCAATTGTGATGGTGATTTCTGTGATGCGAACACCTGTCCTCTAGGAGCTGGGCGAAGGCGACCAAACAGTTGTCAGATGGTAAGTGTAATGCTAATTGATCCAATCCATAGATCTGCCTCTATATAATGCTTGGTGCCAGAAAGTTACACAGCCAGACATCTGGCAACTAGATGACCGTCTAACTCTCTATCAGTTTGACTTTGGCAGGCGACAAAGTTGGTCTAGTTGTGTATGCTGTGGGCAGCTTAAGGAAGTTAAGACATTGTTTTATGCCTATTGAAGGCCTCTTTGGCTTGCTCTTTATTAAAATTATAATGCTGAAGTGACCTCCGGTCAGTACCAACCTGTCTCAGATGTGAACTGACGACCTAAGAGTGAAAGGTTCCCTACCTAGTTAATCCAGTTGTGCTGTATCTGCTAAAACACTGAAAAATCAATGCAGTAGTGATAAAGCACAGACTGTTAAAAAAAAACTGCTTCATTTTTGCCTTGAATACATTTTGCTACTTGTCATGATTATAAAGCAAATGGGGCAGTGATGAAACTTTCTGATTAGAAAGGGAATACTAGATTAATATTCACAGTTAGTTTATTAGCGGTTGCACTTGCAGCTTGATGTTCATGAGTCCTATATTTCGGAGCAAAGCATTCCTTACATGAAATACAATCAGAGTAATAGTGCCTGTAATATACTCAATGCCACGTGTAGAAGGGGTGAGAGCATCATTAGTGGAAAGATAAATATCACCATTTTTGCCATCTATTATTTCTTCCTAGCAGCTTCTGTGGAACACTAGATGGTAAAAATAAAGGTAGCTTCTATCCCAAGGAAGTTTGAAAGATCAGTAATAGCACATGAATTTGGAGCATTCTACATGAAAGTTCAATATAACATTTTCTTTCATTCCTTCCTTTATGGTGTTGAAGCAGAGTGTGAATTGGTATCAGTGAGTTTTGTAAAGCCTAAAAAAGAAAAACCAGTGCAAGGATAGAGGTTATAGTTTGCACATGGAATATGCATCCTCTGCATTGACCAGCAGCATGAGAAGAAGCATAGGAATGAAGAAACAATATTGCAGGGCTACAAACTACAAAGAGGGAGGTATTAAGAAAGGAAATAAGGAGTGTAGTCCTGCATGCAGGAAGGCAGGCATGAAAAGCTGGAATTTCTTGTGCTCCCAGGTACCATGGAGAAATGTAATATAGTTTCAAAGAGGGCTAAACAAGGTAATATTGGTGAATAGGTTTTGAAGGAGGTGAACTGCATACAGGCTGTAGAGAGGAAACAAATCAAGGAGAGGCAGATAGGAGAGATGTGGTTATTGAAAAGAACATTATCATAAAGAAAGTAACATAGTTTCTGGAGAGAGTGACAGAAAGTGTTTTTGAGAAGCTTGAAGCCTAGCAGAAATAAAAGAGAGGTTTTGGAAATGGTCTTGTTATGGCATGAACAGTAGTAGGGGGCAGTAGAAAGGGGAAGGCAGAGGCAGGAAGAAATCCTAGAATAACTGGCTTTTATCAATATGTTTAATTTAATGACAATAATTTACCAGAAAGACAGGTACAAAGACCCACGGGGAAAACAGACAAGTACATTTGTGAGCTGTCAGCACTGAGATAAATCTTTAAGACAGGCCCGTCTGAAGGCACACAGATGTGTGTGCACATGCACAGAGTGCCCAGAGTAGGTGATTTGCCTCCCTGAGGCTTTTCCCCAAATTATTGGCCCTGCATTGCCAGCCCTCCTCAGCATGCACTGTGACCATTTAAAGAACCAGAGCAAGGGCCAGTGCTGCCCAGGAGGGAAGGCAGAGTTGACACCCTGCTCCATTCCTAGCATGCAATCTCATTTCTGCTCTCTCCTGGCAAATGGCAGTCGACTGCTACCTTGCCTTCCAGAGGCACTGAGCTTAGTCTCTACCAGCTTGAACCATACCCTCAAAACTCAGCCCCAGCAGCTGGAAATCACTTTTATTAGAGAGGTGATGATCCTCTTTGTTCTTTCTGCAAAACACAGATAATTTGAGGGGAGAAGTGAGTAATCTTTAATGTACTCTTCCAAATCAAATATTTGTCTCTGTGGTTTTGGAGGCTATCTCTCCACACCATCTGCTGAATAAGAGCTCAGCAAAGCTCACACTGAAGGAGATGAGTAGTCCAGGGAAGGGGATTCCCCCTGGATTTGCAGCTTCACATTTCAGGGGTATTTTTGTTGTCTGTGGCATAAGGCTGTAGTGGGGTCAGCCTGTGCACCATACCCAAACAGGAGGGGAAAACACAGTTTTGTTTGCAGAAGGTTTGAAGGAGAAGAGATTTTTAAACAAGATCTCACAACACTGCTGTGATGCAGGAAGTGGCAGAGATGATTATCCTGAGCGTATAACTCTGCAAGTAATCTGACTTCCAAAAGCTCTTACACTGTAAGGAATCAATGACACCATAATGATTCTGCTCCATCATTGTTAAGTCCCACACAGGCACAGTGTCATGAAAATAAGACATATTCAGATGTGTTGAGGATAAGTTCTTGTATTTACCTCCAATATAAGAACAGGACACAAAACGACGGCATATCTATTCCTTACTTGGGCTTCAGGGCTGATAGATGGAAACTTTCTGCAATCACCCCTACTGAAACTCTTCAGCTTTAGTGCCATCAGTTCAGATTATGAGCAAAGTACCAGGAATGGGTTGGGCCAGCCTCTACCTGGGAAACAGTTTAGACAGACCTAAACCACTGCAAGATTAATAAAGTAAACACTCCTTGCAGTGCCTTGTGAACCACTCTGACAAAGCATAATCTGCTTCTGATTTCTTGAGGTGTTTGTTACAACGCTCTGGCTTGTTTGATGAAAGGAAGATGTTAACTCCAATTCTCTGACTCCATCTCCATCTTTCATCTGCTCCAACCCATCTGTCCTACAGCCAAAAGGAATTTTTAATGGTGTGGGCTTTGTTTGTTTGTTTGTTTGTTTTGTTTGTTTGTTTGTGGTGGTTTACTTTTTTGGTGTTCTACCCTGAGTGCAGGGCACATATTTAAAATGGCAGCCACCATTCTACATCACCAACTTGCAATTGTCACAGGCCACTGAAAACCTCTCTGTTGACAATAATTTTCAGTTATTTCATTAGCCATTCGGGCTCGACTTCAGCCAGTGACTTGGATGTGACAGGTTTTGCAATATCACACTAAATTCTGGAACTAGCTAGCCCCAGATATTTTGGATGTGGGTTTTGTCAACACAGAAATTAAAAATGTTGGACTTTCCCCCTCTTTGTGATATATAAAGCACAGTTGGTGCATTTTTTTTGAAATTTTGAAATATGTTGCAATAGAATAAGTAATAATGTATTTGGTATCATCCAATTCTCTCCATTTTCTTTTCTGCTTATAAGAGCGCAAAGCCTTTCTCTCTTCAGTGTGGCTGAAGTTTAAACTTTGTTCAATATTTACAAATTGCATTGTTAATTTATGCTCAGTTTAATTTTAACAAACTTGCTATGTTCTTTCTGTCTTCACACAGGTCAAGTATTGCAGCCTTAGAAGCAGTCACGTTGTAAGTCATATCATTAGTGAGATTAATTAGTCTGGAACACAGTGATAATTGTCACCTGCATTTTGCAGAGAGCCCTGGGGAAGCCCTCCCAGAAAGAGTGCTTCTATTTAAGCCCTGGGGTCAGTGTCTGAAGCAGACTGGCCCCATTTTACCTCAGGGAGGGTGGAAGGCCGTGTTGTCCAGCAATCCTGGACAGCCATGTGTTTTTGTGTCACTACCAAGTCCACCGTGGCAGTAGCTACTCTTTTTCAGGTTCATCTGGATAGCAGAGATAGCTCTGCATGTAAAGAGAACACAAAACCATTTCAGGAGTAAGTGAATGGACAACCATTTATGGACTACACAGAGTTCTAGAAGCACCTCAGGAATGCCTAAGCACTTCATCGGTGGTCTCATCATCACAGTCACATCCAGATCAGTGTGTTTGCTTCTTTTTCCAGGGACTGAGTTTTTTTTCCTCAGCCCAGAGCTGCCCCAGAGTCCTTTTGCCAGGTCTGGAGGCAGCCTGCAGGAGCAGGTTGACTCACTTTGCCTTGGTCCCTTGGGCACAGGAGTCTCACTGAACAGCAGCAAGGGGTGGAGAAAGAGCCATTGTCTCTCACAGCAGATGGGGGGATGTTCTAGGAAGGGGCATAACAAGAGGACTAAGCTACTTACCTGCGCATCCCAGAACCTACCTCGTTCTCTCACTTTATTTCACTGGCTCTTCAAAAGCTGCAGGAAACAGCTTGGTTTTCTTCTTGACTCTCAGCAGCGTTTGGTGCAGCCCTGACTCAGGGCTTCCTAGGCAGGGCTCCTTCCTTTCTGCTGGGGAGATAGACCAGGGCCTCTCACTGCACACAGCGGTGTCCCAGACTCCAAAAGGTCTGCTCATCTTGTGACATTAGGTTTCACCTACCAAGGTCACATCTACATAACGGCTTAATTTTTTTTCTTTTAATTTCCCAGTGTTCCTAATTCTGGCTTGGCTCCACCAGCACTAGCAACATGAGGATCCCAGAGGTAAACCAGTTGCCAGCACAACTAATACCACATAATTTCATCCCACTCATAGCAGTTTAATCAATACAGCATTAAAAATTCTGGCAGCAGCCTGGATGCAGTAGGACTCCCCATATTACTTATCTTGATGGAGACGAACTTGCAGAGAGCAGGAAATCTTCAGAGGGTCCTCTAAAGATAAATGAGGCCTGAGGGATAGCACTGGTTTGGCTGAGGGAGTGAGAGCTGGTTTCTAGGGGTCTTCTCATGTTGAGTGTGATCTGTATCCACCCAGCTTTGGCAGGTAGGGCAGGGAGGTCACAGTCATAACCCTGTCACAGAGGGGCAGGATTAGTAATGTGATATGTTCATGCTCATTTAGCATTGCCTAGAATTTCTAAGCCAGAAAAAAAAGCACTTGTCTCCAAAACATCATAACCATCATAGAACTGCATCTATTAAGTGATAATAGACTACCTTAAGTTCTAATTTACACAAAAAGGTTTTAGAAGAAGGAAAAAAATCCAAAGCAAAGAAAGAAAGGAAAATATTTTGAGTGGACCCAAACAAACAAATGAAGCAACTCTAGGAAAAGTCCCTGTTGTTTTCTGCGTGTCTCAAACTTCACCAGCCCACAGAGCACGTGTGATGGGCAAGTGAAAGAAGATCATCCCACATGCCAGCTATTCACAATAAAACTCCAACAGCAGTTTTTGTCTGAGAGCATTTATGTCCATTTTATTAGTATGAATAAAGGGAGTTCTTTCACATTTAGCTATATCCAGAAGGGCAATAGTCCATAAATCAATACATGGCATGGCTTTGCTTTTCCAGTCCATCAGTATAATTCTTTTGGCTGCCAGTGCTACTCTCAGGAGTCATCTCTTTTCCCATTTATTCAAATTATGTAGCGAGTTGGTGAATTCCAATACCAGCACTGCTGCAGCTTTGTCTAAATTGATTTCCAGGACTAACTCCATTTATCTAAGAACTTTGTTCCAGAAACTGGCTGTTCTATAGCTGTTTCACATCTAAAATATAAGAGTACTTTTGTCAGCACTGAATCTACAACTTTGAACACAGATTGAAGTCAATGAGTATGCACAGATCTTGTAAATGATTTTTCATGTTGGTCCCCACTGTTTCGGTCAGCAGAGTTCTTCTGAGAGGGGGGTAACAAATCTATTCCAATCTGTTCATTTCCTCTCTGGCTTTTGGAAACTAGAGTTTGGTTGGAATTTCTGATCCATACTAGGAGTCTGAATATAAGTAGCCAGGACAATGGGAGCTTGCTCAGTGTTCTTTATAGTAAAAGCACTGCTATACCTCTGTAGGGGAGTAACTAATTACGGTTGATCAGTTCTGGTGAGGACAATAAGAGTGCCAACTGAGTAGAGATAATTTATTGTAATAGTCTGTCTAATCCACTTGCTGGCATATTTTATTAATATAGACATTCACTGGTCTGTAATTGTGGAGAACGTACCACACAAGAATGTATAAATGTATCTATAACATATTAGAAATGAAGGGGGGGGGGGTTATGATTGTTTGAAATTACTGCAGCTTTAATTATTTTCTTTCAGATTTTATTATGATTCTGAGATCTTCAAAAATAGCTCTGCGTGTAGCCATGTACCCATTGTTGTTCCTCTGTGGTAAGATTTCAGAAGCTAAATTCAAGAATAAGTCACATTGTAGACTATAGTAAACTAGCAAATATTTCAAAGAATTATTAAAAACTGGTATAATCTTCTTTAATTTTGCTTGTAACTCTAAAACTAACGAAGCTGTGAGAGCTCCATTACAGAGCATATGATTCTGTGCAGGCTCATGCTTGGTTTCTCTGGCTTCTTGTACAGTAGGTGTTTGTCTAGTATTGTCATTGCAATTTTTATAGCACTGCATGATGTGTGCAGATGTGCTTCATCAACATCCCATGAGGAAAAGATGCTCTGCTCAGTATCTTTGCTCCCACATGACATCTACCTTATAGAATAACTTTCTGGGCTACTTCCTCTGGGATCAGGTAACCATTTAAATTCTCTGGATTTTGGTGTTTTAACAAGGATTTAATTACAAAGGTAAGTGTATGCACCTGCTAAAGCAGTACTAATTATTTGATAATGGGGCAATCTTTCTCAATACAACCAGGTTTTGTGGTGGTAAGCTACACTAATGAAGCACACTGAGAGAACAAATCCTCTCTATGTTAAAAGGCTTATTTAAATTAAAGAAATCTGTAAAGATTGAGAGGGGTTTCTTTTGTCATCACAGATATTGACAACTGTGGAGCTAATGTTCATGGAGTGCATCCATTACTGCTGGAGGGTGCTTGCTTTTGACTTGTGTGACTTCATTAAGTAATATACGGCATCATCTTTTAATGCCTTTTTCTGACATTTTTATCTCATCTGTTGCTTTTGGAAGCTGGTTTATATCTAGAACTACTCAGTTGGAACCAATCAGTAACATTTCAACAGTGCTACTGTATTTCCTCCATCCAGTACATCTGCTGCAGGCCTGTGTAGTATGCACAGGGTCAGTGGAGTGTTTTAGTTTTCAGAAACTCACACCTTATTGTGAGCCCTTTGCCAATTTACAATTGCAGAAGCCAGAAGCTAAACTACAGTGTTACAACTTTATAATCTCAAGCTAATAAAAAAAAGTGGGGGCTTCATAAACCAGATGGGTTCCAATGCCCCTGTCAAAAGCTATGTTGATCATATACCACTAGGTTTTTTTTGTTTCTTAATAACCAAAAACATGTTAGCATTAAAAAAGCAAATGCACTTGACAGCATCAATTCCATTATAGTTCCCAGTCATCTGCTTTATTGGGTTTGAAGGAATTTAGCCAGAGCTCTCTATTTTCACTAGAATGTCATTAAAAACTTTGCAGCTTAGGCAAATGGTAAGCAATTTTGTGGGAAAACATTTTTTAACTCTCATTTTACAGAAGGGTTTTATTTTTTGATTTCTTTGTAAGATATATTTTGCCTATTTTTTTTTGGTTTGTTCTTCCTTTGACACAAAGAGACATCACTTTTAAAATCTTCAATGCTTTTCAGCAGTGAAATGAAAAATATTGACATATTACAGATGATGAAACATGGCCAAATTTTATTCCATTTGCTGCTGAATGGTAGCCGTGACTGTGGAAGGGATGAAAACAATTCAAAGTTCTAACCCTGAGGCAGACCCCAGATTATTGGAGGCCAAGCAGAAATTTTAGTATTTGGCCCATAAATATCAGAGCTAAAAAAATGAAATCAATTAATGGCACTGCTTAGAAACCATGTACAAAATCCACAGGCTAACAATTCCATCTCTATTCCTGACTCCTCTTTGACAATAAACACTATGCAGTAAGTCCTCGTTTCTTCATCTGACCTCTTTTTGCCCATTTTAAAATAAGAAAGTGGTAGGAACCTCCCCCCTCAAAAAAAAAAAAAAAAAAAAAATAAAAAAGTAGACACACAGGGAGGAAAAGGAATTTGTCTTCCTCTGCAATCCAAGCAGCAAAGTGAATCTTTTCAGCCAATTCCTCAGTGTCCTAGAGATCGCTGTTATTAATGTAGCTGGGGGTGCATGCTGCTGATAATTACTGTTAGCTGGAATAATTAATAAGAATAATTGCTTGGTATGGTAAGAGAAGGGGAAGCTCTGGGAAGGGGAAGGAATAGGCTGGAAGAGTGATAGACTCCCTGAGCGCATTTTTATAGACAGGAAGTTCAGCAGAAAGCATCCTGAGAATAGAAGAATTGTCTGGATGCCAAGGACAAAAGTTAAGACATATAAGGCTTAAATGAGATAGGGGCAGTCTGGAATGCTACAGTAAGATCCTATCATGGATGTGTAAGAAAAATGAATGGTTATAGGTTTTAAAGAGGTATATTAGTGATTGTGAGGCAGTCTAAAATTAGTAGTGTAGTCTTTTTTTGTGGTATAGGACCACTTGAGACAGACAGAAGTCAGGCAGAATAGAGAGAAGTGTTGCCTCTGAGAGAGGTTTTCTGTAGTTTATCCCAGCTAGAGAGAGGACAAACTAGTCATTAGAAACAAAATACAGGTGCCAGGGGTGTGGAGAATGACCACAATTTTGGTATAATGGGTTAAATCTCCTGCACATTTTGCACTTGGGGAATGGCAGACACTCAGCACTGTCAACAGGAGCAGTACCGGCAGCAGGGCTGGATGCAGCCCCCAGGGAGGGGGAGGCTGCTTAGTGATGCAGTTTTTGCCCCACATGCCTCCTGCAGACTACTCCAGGTGTGCTGCTGCTGGACCACCATCTCCTCTGGGGACGTATCCAAACACTTAGAGCCACGCTGACTGCAGCACTGGCTGCCCCAGCCCACCCCCAGCTGCCTGCTGATTTCTGCTCCAGCCCAGCCAGTTTAACTCCTCATGCAGACTCCTCAATCCAGCGTTGAAGCACGTGAGCTTCCTTCCACAGCAGCTTGTTAGTGGGCCTGATGGCTGCATGAAGAAGGGCTGGGGAAGGATCATGTTGAGCTGGAGGGTTAGGAGAAGAGTGGAAGAGAAGCTATCCCCAGAGAAATGGTGCCAAGGTGATAATCCTCATTGGCCAGAAGAAAGAAACTGCCTTTGAATTCTATCCTGACAGCATCAGACACAGCCCAGAGTACTCCATTGGTTGAGGAAGCATCTCCATTTCCCAACCTCCCAAACTCAGGACCCAAAAACACAATCCTTTTCATTTTGGTTTTAGTCCTTGTAGACCTTTAAAACAAGGATTTTCACAGCTCTGCTGTGGTTTGTGTGAAGCTGTATTCTCCTTTCATTAGCTTAAAAGCTATGTTCTCCCTCTACTCCTCTGCTCTTTTCTGATGAGCTTGGAGCTGTCTGCACACATATCCTACGTATAACTACCTCCCTGCTCATTCAACAGCACATACCTGGAGAAATCGAAGTAAATACAGATAGAGGAGATGTAAGTGGATACAGGATGTCAGAGGCTATCTAGCAATGAGAGCAGTGATAATGTCATAAGAAAAAGTGTGCTCAGAGAGACTTTTAGTTTGGCGCTAGTCACAGAGATATTACTGTTTGCTAGAGAAAAAGTACAGCATTTAATTCTGTCACAGGAGATAGGAAGAGCTTGTATGGACAAGGTGTGACTGTGTATGATTTCACCTTCCTCATATAAATCTTTTAGGGAAGAGCAACTGAAACTGAAAAAGATAGATATAGTTAATTACTTCTGTCTGGCACAGGGTAAAATCCCATTACAAAGGCTTCAGTCTGGATCTTGTCTTCCCCCATGACGCATACTACATAAATTAATTAGGGTCACACGACAAGAAGAGATGCCAGCCTAGCAATGCAGAAGAGTGACACGTTATCTTTCCCGGAATAATGCTGAAATTGCTGCTGTTGCCATGGGCTTCATCCTGTTCCCATTCCTGCTTTAGTGGCTACTCCAGTCTGAGGTCAGTAGAAATTATTTTAAAGTGGTATTACCCAAGTCTTTCCCCATTCCTAGCAGCCAACCTCCAAAAGAGGATACAAATTGTTATCAGCTTTTTCTATAGTGATTGAAGAGAAATTATGGTACAGCACCTGTGTGACTGGGCCTCGGTCCTGGCTGCCACCCCAGTATGAATGAAGGATCTTATGACTGCTGCCAGCTGAGGGAATTCTTCCCTTAACTTAAAAGGACACATTTTCTATGTACAGTCTGACAGACAGAGAAGCCTCAAGAGAGGTAGGAATGAGACTGACATGAAACAGCCTTTCTATGCTGTAGAAAATCTGTATCTGTGAGAAACTCCAAAACTGCTTGTCCCATGAAACACCCAATAATTTATATCAGGCCTATCCCATTTGTTTAGGGATTGTGTTTTCTTCATCTGCCCAGGCCTCAAAGAAAGCAGTGTCCTAAGATTTAACTGGTTTGACAGAGCACACAAAACTGCCAGCCAGCTTATTCACATCCCCCAAGCCAACATGACTAGAGCCAGATAGTTTAGCTGATATAGGAGCCTACCGTGTGCAATTTTACAAACCTTCATTTTAAGAGGTTCACATCTGTCCAGAGAAGCCTTTCCCAGGTGTTTAAATGCAGTCCCTTGCTCATGCTAACTTCCAAGCACCAAGCTGCTACTAACAACCTAACTTCCCTGGTCAGTGCTTGTCCTTTGGTGCCACAAAGTGGCTGCAGAACTGTTCGGTTCTCAGGCAGGTGGAAGCAGCCAGGAGAAATTTGTGAAGTGGTAGTGCTGCCATACCAATGCCTGGGGATAAAGGAGACTCAGCTCCTCTTTTGTCCCCTTTCTCTCAAGCAGCTGGAAAAGGGGCTTTTCACTCTGCACGTACTGGGCAGAAGCTGTGGCAGGCAGCGGTGCACACAGTGCCTGGTGAGGGTGGGTCATCTTCCCGCCTCTGAGCTGCAATGCCAAGAATATGGGCGGCTGAAAGAGGGAGGCGAAATAAATAAATACGTAAAGCAGACCAGGTTCTGACCCTGCAAGGTGCTGAATTCTGCCAGGTAAGGACTGAGCACACACAGGTCTCTCTGAAATCAGCAGGGGAAGACAATGGAGAAGCTGCACGTCCTTGTGCAATCAGACCCGCAGGGCTGTCTTTGCATCACCTTTCTTGTTTCATCTGGTTTGCTTACCCTGTTCCTCGGCCCACGCCTGGATCACTTAAATCGCAGACACCTCGGGGTCAAAAGGCACCGCGTGCAAAGGCATGCATTATATTAAAATCAGTAACTGAGAAGATTCTCCCTGAGAGCCTCGGGAGGACCCAAAGCCGTGTGCCGGGACCCTGCCCTCCGCCAGGCGCGGAGGCAGCGCCTGTCTCCCGAGCGCAGCGGGCGGCTGTGCGCGGGCTGCTGGCAGAGGGGCTCCGGGGGGACCCTGCTCTGCAAGGCCAGCCAAACAAAGCACTTCATCATCTGCTTAACTTTAAGCACCTGACTAGCTCCATTGAGTTCAATACAACCGCTCACATGTCTGAAGTTAAGCACATGCTTAAAAGATTTGTTGGATTAGGGCCCAAAAGATTAGAGCTCTATAAAAGTGGCTGTGATCTTTAAAATGACAAAATGGCTTTCTCAATGGTAAAGAGAAAAATATTAACAACCCTGGAACAATCTGGTAAAAATAAAAGCCCTTTAAGCGTTTCACATGTATGTTATGTATCAAGAGGTAAGGAAAAGCTAATAAAAAATTTTAAAGAGGTTACAGCACAGAAAAAAAAAGTAGGAGAACAAATATGAAGAGATTTTTCTTGTCTTCTGCAAGACAGTGGAAATCAGTCAGGGAGAAAGTTAGAATACAATGGCACAGGAAATGAAAATGAAGAAGGTAGTGAAGGCTTTCCTTCACTCCCACCTCCCCCCACCCTCTTTGAATGAGGTATTGACTGACTTCTTCAAACTGAATCTTAAAAAGGGGGACTAAGTTAACTACAGGTCAACCTGTGTCAGGGTCACTAAGGCCAGTGGAGGAAATTACCTAAGGAAGCCAAAATCTAGGACATATCCAGGACCTGGAGGAAATGATGTTAAAAGACATCTGGAAGGAAATCTTTGATTTATTGTCATAATTTGAGTTCTTAGGAAACAAGCAACCAGAGCATAAAATACAGGCAGGAGAAAACTAAGCCCTCAAGCCATCATTCTGCAGCCCTGTGCAAGCCACAGTACAGGATATACTCCAAGGTTTTCCCCATTTACCACCAGGGCAGGGCTGAAGGCAGGAGAACAGGGTAGTAAGAGAAGGAGAGGCTTCATATCTAAACTCCTAAACTTGTGAGCAGGTTGTGGTGCATGGTGAAGGGGCATGGCTGCTGCAGTGCTCCGGACAGCCCATGATAAAGTGCCACATGACAGTCTGCTACTGAGGCTAAAAGCAGCAGGAGCTCAGAACAGAAGAGAGGAGAAGATAAAAACACAGCTGAAAAACAATGTCACGCTGCAGAGAAGTGTTGAGTGGGGCCCCTGCAGGGACCACTGCGTGGACCTTTAAGGATTTCATGTTTGCATGATTAACTAAGATGAAGAGGCCAGCTGCAAACTTTAATTTCCTGATGACACAAAGGGCAATGAACAATATATATATAGGGTTTGAATTTGTAATGGCACTGGCCTATTACATAGCAAAACCTATTCAGCGTAGACAAAAAAATGCTGTTCAGGTTTATTGGTGCTTCATAACCAATCAGCAAGGTTGGTTCCCAGATAATTTTTCTCCTGGACAATCCCAGGGAGACACGAACAAAACAAAACAAAACAAAAACCCCACAACAAACAAAAAAAAGTCCAAGAAAAAAAACCCAAGCCCACCAACAAAACAAAACAAAAAACCCACAAAGAGAAAAAGAAACTTACCACCCCCCACTGCAAACCCCAAACAAACAAAAAAAGAAACAATGAAAAATAATAATCCTAAAATTAGAGGACAGAATAAAGTTACCAAGAAATATTCTGTTATTATCAATCCCAGGTAATTATTAATAATTATAGGCACTTCTCAGAACTGATCAGGAACAGATGCTTGTAATTTAAGAGAAGCAAAGGCTGCTACAAGACAGTTTCCACATGTCGGTCCATGGAAAGAAGAAGCAGGATGAATGATTGTATCTGGCAGCTTTACATTTAGCTCATGCTGAAACATATTGGGGCAGATTCTAGACCTACTCTGGTGGTTCAGAGGTGCTGGAATGATGGGTTAGATGCGTCTCTGCAACTGCAGCCTCCAAAGATCACGGCAGGTTCCAAGTCACTTAACCCACTAAATTAAACTGGCATAGAGGAATAAGAAACTTTTTTTTTTATGACAAAGCAGATCTCAGACTGATAATCACCAATGCTGGGCACGGTTTGCCTGCTGTATTCTCTCTCCATCTAGCATTCAGTATAGATGCATATATATATATATATTCTAAATAGCAAAGCTAGCATGTTTTGCTATGACTCCATATTCAGACTCAAAGGTTAGGGAGTGTGCTGAGAGAAGTGATATTGGTAAAAGCTATATCTCTGCCATATTTTCTGAATTTCACTATATAAACTTCTTTAAAACCCCAAGGAAAAAGCAAACTCCATATTTTTGTACATAACCAGCTGCACATAATTTAATATTATGTGGGAGGTGACAAGAAACAATTAACCTATTTTGAGAAAATACAGGAATTTATAGGAGCAACATAACTCATGAAGCAATAATTTAAAACTGACCTTCTAATCCATTTCATCAACCCAGAGATAAACACTGTGGAATGTTTCAAATTATAAAAGAGCCTGCCTTGATCTAAGAGGGTTGAAGAGTCAGACTAAAAGCATCTCACATAAATTCAAACCACAGTTACAAATATTTCTTCTGCAATACTGATACATGAGTAGAAAAGTTCTGGCTGGAAATTTTTAGAAGGAAAAATGTGAGTTGATAAAAAACAAACACTTTTGCTGCAGTGTGTTGATTTCAGTAAAATGTTGTTTGGAAAGAATAACTGAAACTCCATTAAACTTTTTTTGAATGGTGTGTTACGTTTTTTCTTTGGGGTTTTTTTGTCAAAACATTTTTTCCTCTCTTAGAAAATGTTCTCTAACAAAATAGATCAAATCAGAGCAGTGCATGTCCATTAAGCCAATTTGTCAATCATTGTTTTATATGAAACTTCAGCTCTTCTCATTTTCAGTGTGCACTGGAGCAGAAACAGCCAATTCCTCCCTGAAGACAGCAAGCCCTGGGTTCCTGAGGTGCCCTGACAGTGAGTGTGGGGTTTCTGCTTGCACTGGTGGCGTTTCCTGACCCCCTGAGAGTTCTTGAAGACTGCAGGTGGCTTCTCCATATACCAGTATGGTTTGCTTTTTCCTGCAAAGAAGGTCACTCAGACACTAACGTACCCAAACAAACTGGAAATGTAGTGGTTACTAAACCAGTGGCAATCTATGAAACAGAGCAGGTACCTCTCAAATATTCCTTGAATGGTCCTTGAAACCATCCATCAGGCCCTTTCTGAAATTAGGCAATGGGTGGGTGTGCTAAATGAGAGACAGAAGCTCATTGTCTACCGAAGCCTATCATAACACTTTAATTGCCACTTAAATCACACTTAACCAAGTGCTGGGATTTGGGGCAGCAATCTCAGACTCTTAACCTATCCTCCCGACCAAATTATGAGATGAAAAACAAGAACTCTCAGATATTTCCCTGGAAAGTGTAAAGAATAAATAAAGATACCAAGAAGGAAAGAAAAATGCTATCTTTCTATCACAGGTTAATAATTGGCTGAAGATGTTTCCCTGAGTTGTTGGTAATGATAGCCTCTGGCAGATCAATACAAGTGGAATACATGCTGTCTTGAAAGAAATACTGAAGGAACATCTTTTCTAGCTCACCCTGCCCCCCTGAAAAGAGTGACCTGATAGCGAGAGGCTGTTAAAGGTGAAGTGCATTCCTTGAGTCTTTTATTTTCAAATGGACTAGCTTGGTGTTCAAACCCACTCTATCAGTGTTAGTTGGATGTTGCAGGTGTCAAACACCCAGATGTTCAGGAGGAGTGGAGCAGGATTGGAAGGGAACACACTCCTACACATTTTATTTTCCCTGGACCCCTTTGCAGGGTTTTGCCACGGCGTGTTTCCTTTGTTTGGAGGGATATTCCCTGGCACGAGGCTTTCTGCCAAGGCACTTCTGAGTGAAGCTCAGAAAATGGCCCATCAGGTCCTGAGTTCCTATCACTATCAATACTCTCCATATAATGGAAGTGACG
The DNA here is from genome assembly GCF_963513975.1 of Fringilla coelebs. Taxonomy (NCBI): domain Eukaryota; kingdom Metazoa; phylum Chordata; class Aves; order Passeriformes; family Fringillidae; genus Fringilla; species Fringilla coelebs. The sequence continues at coordinate 47,189,945 of NC_140028.1, read as the reverse complement.
GCAAGGCTCCTGGAGTAACAGATGCTCCATATGTATACACGAAATTGCATCAAAGAAACCGCACTGCTCCAGCCCTTCCTCGCATCCGTGGAGATTGAGCTAATTGACGGGAATGAAAATAGCTGAACTGTGAATGTGAGCCAAGGAAGTGTTGGGGGTCCAAGAAAAACTGCTCTTGGCTTATGTCACTAAACAGCTTAAGTTTCAATTTTGAAAATTACTTCAGTTTTACTTAAATAATTCTGTCTGCCAAGCAGCCAATTTGGGGAACTGATGAATGACAATGTCGCCCCATCTGCACTGAGCGCAATATCCATTTTATATGACCTGTAGCAAAAAAGGGAGGAAAGCATTATATTCCCAGCTTCTCCCTGGCACTCTCTATAAGACTAAATGGGGATAGGGTAGAGAATTAATAAAAGACTAGTTTGCTCACATGGGAGAGGAACAAAGGAAACGATTGCCTCCTGCACTGGAGCTGTGCTGAGTGCATCACTGCACAGTTTCTTTTATCTGCATGCTTTGGGACTGGCACAGCCATGTGAAACAAGTCTGATGCTTTTATTCTATATGGGTCTTATATAAAGCTGAAAAAACAGCAGATGAAGTATGAGAAGCCTCAAGAAACCAGTTGAAACTTCCAACTGAATGTGAGCTTGCACAAGCAGCCCAGACAATCCAGCAGCAAGTTATCACTAAACCATCATGCCAAAACTCCAGGAGCTCAAATTAAAATTAAAATTTGTTTAAGCCAAATTTCTCAGATTCTGAAGTTGTTTCTTTCCAGGTACCAGGATAAAGCATAAGCCAGAATTTTCCAGTCCTAGAGGTTGAAAGTAAAATATAGATATCCAGCAAGCAAAGTGAGTAATTTTTACTTAATTTATGGATTACCTGAGCTGGGGTAATGCTGCTAACCTTCTAGTCAACATTATGACCGAATTTTTTTCTTTCTATTTTTGTTTTTTCCTCTTCCTGAAGGCATAAAAATTTCAACATCAGCCCACCACCTAGGAGTCCAGACAAAGGCTTATAACTCGATGCCTTTCATCCCAATCTCTACGTGCGGTCGCAGTGTGGGAAACACCAGAGCATTTCTTTTCTTCTAGTACGTGCCATTTTCCCAACCTTGGTTTTATTTTTTTTTCATTCTTCTTTCTTTTTCATTAGAAGAGTAAGGGTACCAGCATCTTCTCACATGTTGGTATGATAGGCATTATGAGATACCTTGAAAATATTTTGGGTTATACCCCTGACATTAAAATTTTAGTAGAAAAAAAAAATTAAAACTCGTGCTGAGGTTTACAATGCAATAAATCTATCTACCCAAGGTCAGGGAAGACAGGCACCAGTTTTGGACCAGGGACTACTGAAATGTATTCTTATTATAACTTTATTGGAGTGCAATAAGCAATGAGTGGAGAACTAGCCACTATGAAAAAGCAAACCCCACATGTAAATCAGATGACCGCATTAAAAAGATTAAAATGTCAATGGCTGCTGAAGTCCGAAAAAGGAGTCTGCTGAGACCTATAAAATTAGAACTAAGAGAAGGAGGTGGCCCTTAAACTTTTAACCAGATATTCTACTGTATGAACGACCACATTAGTTAATTTTTGTCGTGACAATCTAATTTTTCTATTGATTATTTGGTTTTATTAGTTGAGCCTCCTAAGGGACTAATAAAGTCTGAAAAGGCCCTTTCCCCCCACCCTTGCAATGCTCTTTTGGAGTACCAGAGACAGGGCACTAAAAAAGCAGGTGACGGTCCTGGTTTTCACAGCGTCGCGTGGGAATTGTGTCGGTGAGGCAGCCTTGCACTGCTACGTCTCAAGGTTCTCACTCAGGCAACTGGGAGTTTTATGAGCAAGGATGGAGAGAGGACTTCAGAAATTGGCCCCTGGTGAAGAATCTTATACGACATGAGCATTGTGCTGCATGCACAGCCAAGGGCCCGCAGAGAGCTGTCTGAAACAGCAATAGACACAAGGATTTACGACAAGAAGCAGCAATTGCAATATCTGGCGCTAAACATTTAATCTATGGTTACAGTTTTTACTTCGGATCAGAGCTGAAGTCAGCAGAATTAAATCTTCAAGTGTATTTCAGCAGCCCTAAATCCTTCTGATACTGTTAACAGTGGCAGACTTCCAAAGTGCATTCTGTTAATAAGACAGTAAAGTATAAAACCGAGTTATCTTCTACAAGAAAAGAAAAAAAACAAAAAGAAGAAAAATAAGAAGAAAGGTTGTTATAAAACTGCATTTGTGGTATCCTGGCCATTTTCTAGCTGAATTTCCTTCCCAATTATTTTTTTAACCCACTGCCCTTGGTGAAGAAAAGAAATTCTACTAGGAGAGAAATTTTTCCCCCAAAGCTTCAAATTTTCCTCTTATTTTTACAGGTTAGAAGAGGTTAAGAAATCACCAATCAGCTGGTAACATGCAGTACCAATTCTCTGCAGGCCAGCAAAAGGGATTCAGCAGCTGTTACCTTCACTTTTGCACTTAACATAACTTTTTGTTCACCGGCAGCTAAAGAAGATTTATGCAGAGCACGCTGGGAGGTTGCTCAGCTCCCCAAGGCAACTCCATTAGCTTTCCCAGGAGCTATATTAAATGTGTATTAAACCATACACACACACACACACACACACACACACACACACACACACGCACAATCCCTTCAGCTAATGCACTAGTTCCATGTTTAAACTGACAAAAGTGGGGATACTCATGGAAAAGGCCCAGATGGCATCCTGAAATCCCTGCTTTATGCCTCAAAATTACAGAATATAGGGTAAAGTCTTGGCTTCTCTGAGTTCCACTCAAATTCTTTGGTTCATCCAAAGTCAATGGCCAAGGACATTGCATTTGTAAGATACTGTGCTCTGTGTGTGTGTTTTTGTGCGGGAGGGCTTCTAAAAGGCAGATTAAAGAAAAAAAAGGAAAGGGTAACATCTCTCATTTGCACATAAGTGTTCACTTGAGCCATTAAATTCATGTTGTGCTGAATGAATGGAACTGTGGTGTACCTTGAGAGCACACACCTGAGACTCTGAAGGCTGCATTACGGTCACATTAGCAAACATTCTGGAAGGGAAGCTGTGGGAATGAGTGCCCCAATGCCATTTGCTGGAGGCCTCCTGCCTACAGAGGGCTCAGGTAGCAGAGCACAGCTGGAAGCTCACATGGAGAAGGAGCAGCTGTAACCCTGGCCCAGTCCACCAGAGCCCCAGGCCTAGTGGAGAAGTCCTTGAAATAGTAAAGGAGGACTTAACATCAAATGCTAATCTCACCTCTGCACTCTGCTAACTGGGAGAATGTTCTGCTCTACTCCCTGGGATGACTGTAAATTTTCTCAGAATACACATCCTATTGAGCTTACTGCATTCTGAGAAGCTTTGGAATAATTGTATGTGCATTTCAGTTTCTGAAGGACCCCACTCATTCCCTGAAAAGCTGCTCCCAAATACAAGCCATCACTGAGGTGGCTGACTGATGTCATCAGCATGGTGTCACTTTCCTTCAGGCTTCAAGCATATGAATAGTCCCAGAATGACCTCTGCTTTCCAACAAGGTAAACCCATGCAGTGGTGTTTTGGTAAAAGGAAAGAAATGGGAAACTCTCCATATTCCAATTCTCCCATGGAACAACCACCAAGATCAGTGAAAAGATGCATGCTATGCCAAAAATTGTACCTTAAGTGTCTTATCAAACTTGTAAAAGGTGCTGTGAAAAATTAGGGTATGGGAGTCCATCCAACCTTATTTCTGCTACCACAGATGGGTGCTTGCATATGATACAGTTTCCAAATACCTGGCCAGGTAATTTTTTTTCCCTCCCAGTTCTCTCCTTCCCTTAATATGACCCTTCTGGCAAGTTTTAGGTCTACTCCTCAGGGTACAGGTACACTATATTCAAACTGTATAAACTCATATTTTGCTCAAGTGTATTTCAGAAAAGGCCTGATTTCTTCTATGTTAAAGTTGCCCCTAATATTTCATTTGGAAAAGGTAGCTACCATGGAAAATGTTGGTCTACAATGTTAGAGCTTGACAGATTTACGAAGAATTCAATATGGAATTTTACAAAGTGAAGTGTTGGCCATTTACCAGCCTTCTAATTTCTCTTAATAGAAACTTGTTTCCTGCAGAGAAATCATCAGAGTCGTTGCAGTGCCTTATAGATTTTCATGCCAAACGTTTGATACAAAGCCTTTTGCTATGGTGGTGATGGTCAGATCTCATTGCAAAGCCTATTTGGATGCTAACTGAGTGATACCACCCAGATTAGCCAAGGTCCTTGGAGAATTGCTCTGGGTTAGTCATACTTTCTGCTTGCAGTTCTGCCTATTGACTAATGCAGCAGGAAATATGGGGCATGAGAAAGTGCTCCAAGGAAAAGGTAACTTGGGCAGATGTAAATGTCCATTCAGGATCGTTCCTGGCAGCAACAAGTGTGGACCAGGGAGCCAGGCACAGTTTGATGATAATGCCTCTCTTGGCTGTGGACAACAAGGGTCTAGAAAATCTGCTCAATTGTTTGTTTGTAAAGACTTCCTGACCTAGGACATACCTTCATTAGAGAAAGGGCACAGACTTAGTTTCATAACTTTAGTAGAGAAACATACTCAAGCCTTTACTCAGTTTCCTGCAAGTAATTAAATCTCAGTTTCTTGAATAAAAATCAGAGACATTCTTACAGTGAGTCTTGTGATTAAATTCTGACCTGGGTTGCTCATTTCTAAGTCATGGTTAATTTAAGTAGAAGTGATTTTTTTTTTGTTTTGTAGTTTGGACAGTGGCTTTTTTAAGTTTGAAAAAAAATTCTGCTAATATTTTCTACCTATTTTTCCATTTTTCCAGGGAAAAACTGTCAAAATTACAGATTTTCAATAGATTTCTGTTGGAAGTGCAAAAGAGTAATAGGAGATGAGTGCAACATCTTGGTAGTTCTATCTGTGTGATCCTATTTCTGTTCAAATAGCAAAAGATCTGTACTGTAGGGCAACATGCATATGAAAAATAATTTCATATGTGCTTGTGAAGAAGGAGAACACAAACAAGGGAGCCTGGCCAAAAATCCAGAGCTGATTTCCAAAATTGACTTAGAGCAAAGATTTTAGATCTGTTATCACTGAGACAGAAGGAGCAGATTTCTACAAAAAGGTCTCGTTAACAATTTTCACTATTCACTTCAGCCTTTATCCTTGAAGTATTTCGTGTTTCGGCATTCCTGCCCTGAGCTTGTTTTTGGAATAGCAGCCCTGAACACCCTTAAATAGAGCTATGTTTGTGGGCATGGACATAATTCCTCCAGCTGTGCAAACAGTAAAACAAAGATAGCATCTCTTCTGTTGCAGCCCTGCAGATTGCTGAATGATAACAAGACTCAGGATTTACAGTGGATTCAAGGTGCTTCTCTGCTCTGGAATTCCTTCTGACTCGTCAAAGAGATGACAAACAAGTCCCTCACTCCTGAGGTGTCGTGCACAACTTCGAGGAGCATAAATATCCAGTTGCATTTCCTCTATCAGCAGTTTGCCGTGTGTTGTATCACAGCCATGTATGTGGCATATCATTCACTGCACCTTTCTCAGACATCTGAATAAGGTCCAGTTCTCTGGTAAGGAAAGTTCTGGGATGTTCTTCCATGTTCTGATGGTCTTCAGTTGAAAATGAGCTTTTTTAATGAACCAAGTCAACCAAGTGAATAGAATCTTGTTCTGCATTATCCTTCTGGTTTTTATTTCCATATGGATTTCTGTAGGTCTGGCCCTTTTCTCTTTTCGACAGTCATAAAACTCTCTTGAGTTAATAGGGTTACTCCCCAGTGCTGTCTCAACATTTTTAGTTTTCTGTATGTTACCAATTTTGTACTAAAAGAACCTCAGAGCATTGTTGGTGTTGGCAATGGAAAAATTAAGGTTTTGGCAGTTTTGTGAGCTAGCTGGGCCTTGGCCCACAGGAAAGTCTCATGATTTAGGACTGTTGAACAAGCACATTACTGAGAGTTTTCTATTACAGTTATAAGCACGTAGCTAATAGTGCTGACATTTGCATGGTATGTAACTGCTGAAATCCAAGCCAGAAAAAGATACTGACTTAGAGAGGGCCATAAAATAACACCTTCCATGGCTGGTGCTCCACATTTGTCTCCACAGAAGACAGTCTGCAAAGTCTGTGTAAACCCTGTTGTGTTAACACCATGTTGGAAAGCACTGCAGGTGTGGTGATACCATGGTCCTGCTTGTAGTGGCTGTAGTGTACAGCTACAGAGGAATGATGACTTTAGCTCTTAAAATACTGCTGGATGCAGAGTGAAATGGGTGGGAATTGGCCAGTCCTCAGACTGGTGGTGAAGGTGGAGGACAAATGTTGACCTTGAATGCAAATATAGATGCTCACCCAAAAACCTGCTAGATAAAAGTTGTCTCGTATTGTGCTGTAGATTTTATCTTACACTATGTTTTATCTTATGCTATAGATAGGCTGTAGGTTTCTGATGAAGATTGAGCCACTAACTTACAATTAAATAAACTTCAGTTTCCAATTAAAATGTTTGATTTCTCTTTGCAGAGTCATAAATAGAAATTTGGTCTCTCTCAAAAAAAAAATCCCTATTACCAAAATACGGCTTTCTAAACTCATATCAACACAAAGATCTTTGGTAGTTTGTAAATTAGGAGCAAAATATAGAATCTAAATGTTTAAAAAAACCCCAACCTATTGAAAGCATTCACTTCTATTAATCATGCTATATAATGGGCTGAATCAAGATGCTGTATTTATTTCACTCCAGAGGAAAGATCTCCATAACTCAACTGCATCTTTGCCACTCATGAATTATCAAGTCTTGCTTCGCTTGTGGGATAAATATATCTCAGTTATGTATGCTCTTCTTTCCTCTCAGTGTATCTATATATTTTTTGGTGTCAATTTTTATTTATATGCATATACCTGCAACGCTCACAGTGGAGATTGTTACTTTGCAATAAGTCGAAGCAAATCAATTTGGTCTACAGACACAATTTATTTTCCTACTGCAGCATTCTCCAGTATCATTGCAGGAGATGCCTCCACAGCCTTCACTTTAACTGTTGAAGTGGGTCACATGGCAAGAGATGTGAGGGGGTCTAGCATTTGATCAAGTTGACAGGGAGTGTCAGGTTCCTGCTGTTAGCTGCAACGCCAGCATGATGACACGTATTTGATGTCGTTTCAATGCAGATTCTGACACAGGCCAATTTATGGTCCAATTTATGTCTTGACTCTCATACCAAGGCCAAGCAAGCTATAAAATGTAATAAGAATTTCTTCAATCAATGTCCAGAGGTAAAACAAATCACTTGGTTACTGACACAATATTGCATCAACACTCTGGTAAAGTTCTCACAAGTGTGTGACATGCCCCTAAGCTACGGCGAACATGTGGAATAAAAGGCTGGGCATGACAACCTCACATCTCTGAAATGGGACCCCCTCAACTTAAGAGCTTTTTCCATGTCAGTTCTTCATCTTTGTAGCTTTCTAGTTTATTAAGAATAAAATCCTTCTCTCTTTGCTTCCCCTTCCCTTTCCAGCTTCAGCCTTTCCTCCCCACAACTTTTTTTGGTTTTTTTTTTTTTTCTGTCTTGCACACTGTGTCTAGTCATCAAAAACTCTCAGCACAAGGCCCAGACAAAGTTATGATGGTCAGATGATGATCTGCCAGTGAGCCTCTTAAAGTCTTGTATATTTTCACTTTCAGATGCTCTCAAATCAGACAGAAACATCTACCTTACTCTTCAGCTCTACATAATCAAGACAATAACCCTATTTCAGCCAGAGGTTAGAAGATATTGTCAATGACAAATAGGCAGATATTTTTAATTTGGATATGGGGTACGGGATGATGTGGTTTTTTCAAAAGTAGTGGTACTGCCTCTATAATGTGGAACAAATGGTTTTGCCCTGTAGACAACATAAAGGCATGAGAAAATGTATGTGTGGTCTACACTGTATAACTTCATTCCATTATTCCTCTGGTTCTGTACATTTAGGGATGTAAGTATGAGTATTCTTGGTTTTCTGTAAACCAAAACAGCTGACAGGGGACTTATTTTATTTGGTAGGGTCTTTGCCCTGGTAATTTCAGTAAAGTTGCTGTGCAGATGCAGCTGGCTCTTTAGATGGCTGCGAAAATTAAATCAAGGTGAAGGGAAAGTACTCTACACCCGAACATTTCTCTGCACACATCAAAAAAATTGCCCTCTGAAGCTTGCACAAGCATACCACAGGTACCCCTGCCCTGTAGTAACACTGCCAACAGGATTTTGTGCGTGTGCTGTGCAACAAATGTGCTCTGACCTGGCCAAGGGCAGGGTGTTGGGTGTCGTGTGTTTTGTCCTGTTGAATTTCAGGACCTTTGTGAGGCAGGGGCTGGGGCTCATCCTTAGCTGTCAGAGGAGCTGCAAGACCCCAAACAGCTTCTGCTGCCACTGTGGTCCTGGCAGCCAGAAAGCAAAGTGGCTTACAGAGCTCTTATACTTTGGCATGGAAGTTCTGCCAAACCTTGTTCTCAGCACAATCCTGGAAAGCTGTTTTTCTTCCACATGGCTTAAACATCTCACTATGACTGTTCACATCTCCTTAGGTTTGGTCATCTGGATATCTATAAAGGTTTTCTCTAATATTTCCCTGGTACTGCTACTAAAACCTCTTTGGTCATAATTCAAGGTATTTTGTACTTCTATTAGCATCTCTTTGGTCTCAAATATAGCTCTCTCTGCTTGTTCTTACATTTACCTCCTTTCTCTGCTACTTTATGAACTTTCTTGTTCTGACTTCATTGCCTTCGTTTGTCAATACAGCACCTCCCAGAAGTGCAGTGGACAGTGACCAGTGTCTGTCAAATATGAGTCAGTTTTTCTCCACTTCTCCAAAGGAGCGGGACCATAAATGAGAAATTTTGTTTTAGTGGAGTGATGCTTTGTTTGTGTTTGTTCTGGGTTTGGGTTTTTTTGTTTTGTTATTGTTGTTGTTTTTGTGGTGTTTTTTTTGTTTGTTTGTTTCTTTGTTTGGTTTGAGTTTTGTTTGGTTATTTTGGTGTTTTTTAGAAATATTCGTATTGTTTAACATTTTTATAAAGGGCAAGCAAATTTGTTATACTGGAAGCAAAAAAAAAATAAAGGACTGTGAAGAGTAGAAATTTCTTTTTCCCTGGGATTGTAAATTGTTGATATTTGATTTTCCTACACTTCAGAAGAGCCTTTGAGTTCCAAAATTCCTTTCAAATGAAGATGGTTTGCTTTCAAAAGAAAAATTGAAATGAAAGTTGTTCTAATGGTTCCTTTTTTTTAATGAAAAATGTCTTCTTGAGAAAGATTGAACCAAACATTCATTTTGTTGGTAGAACTCTCAATTTTCTCCTGCTCCAATATAAATCCAAATGCCGGTGAAATTTTGAGTATCTTAAGCTGTGTTTTGTTTGAAAAAGGATTGCCAGACAAGATTACAGAATAACTTTTCCTTTGACTCTAGGCTCCCTGAAAATGGAGACAGCTCCTAGGCCAGAGCCTAGACTGAATTCTCTCTCCTTGAATCCTGTGCAGGTAAGCTTTCTGCTATTCTTGTTGCTGGCTCTGGGAGCCAAAAGGTTTTCCTTTGATTCATTGCCCATCTCCTTGCTACTGCTGTTGGCTATTGTATTATTATGTGACACCTAACATTAGTTTGCACATCTTTTGGAGAAGTGTTGGGCCGTGTTCAAGCTCTCTGCTCTGGCCCCAAAATCTGAAAAAGCAAAAGACAATTTGGGACCAATTTAGACTCCCTAAAGAGAGCTAGACTTCGTTTGACCCAAAGTGGCTCCTTTGGACTTGAGCAATGTAAGCACCTGTAAGCACCTGAGACAACAGTGCTTCATGTGTCTTCTGACTATCTCTCCTTGTGCTTTTATATGTTTGTGTAATTAGCCTGTCACTGTGTCAAGGTCTCCCACAGTACGTTTCAGTCACGGTACAAATAATGTACGATGGCAAAAATAGGCATTTTTACATAATACAGTCAATCTTACTGTACCCTTGGCTAAAAAAACACCAGAGCATGTGCAGTTCAGTTCAGTGTGACACCTGATGTCATTGCAAGCACCCATGTGAGCAGGCAGGCACAGAAAACTCTTGCTACAAAGACTGTATTTTTTTTCTTTTCATTGCATTTTCTAGTATTATTATCCTCTCATAGTTCTAAAAAATCACATCTAAAATGTTGTGCTGTGTCTATATTTTCAATGCTTGATATCAAAGTGGTTCTCCACCCACCACAGATACCACTGCGAGCACTCGGTGACTCAGGTGATTTTGTAATTGGCCCTTCCCATCTCTTCCCATCACTCAGTGCCAACTTGGAGGGCTCACCTGCGTCCACTAATAACAGGGATGTGCCACAGAGATACAGTGAGCAATATTTGATCCTGTGTGAATTCCAAGGAGGAACTGCCCTTGAAATGAAGTTCTTCTGTCAGTAGTATCCTTGCATGCACAGTGAGTGGATGATTGCAGCCAGCCTGCCTTAAAAGCTGAAACTAGCCCAAAACAATCAAACATCCCCAATCTACCTAAGAAAATCTGACAAAACTAAATCCAAGAAGTTGTTTTTATGGCTCTGTTTATAGCCCCTTTGTTTATGCAGAGACAGGTCAGCTGAATTTAAATCTTTAAACCCTTAAGTACAATGTTAGTTTAAAAAAAAAAAGTGTAACAAAAAGCATGATCAAGACTTGTTACACTTTCCCTTCCAAGAACGAGGCTCAAACATATTTTAAAGCACATATAATTGATATCCACTTCTATTAAAAATCTAAATTAATTTCCTCTCTCTCTCTAGTGCACTGCCACTCTGAATACTTCCATCAGAGAGTGGTAAACCAGCAGCTTGCTGTGTTTGCACAAAATAACTGCTGCAGTGTGCTGAAAAACATCCAACCTGCACTTCTGCTCTGAGTATGTTGTTTCGTGCTGTATGGTCAATAAGTGTAAGGATAATCAGGAAACTTGGCCCTCCTGTTACCCAGAGCTGTTTCTTCCTGAACCAAGAAGCCTCTGTATAAAAACATTATTTTATACCAATGAAGAAATCACAGTATGAACTGACAAAATGTGAAGCACTTTCCCGCCTGGGATTAGATGAAAATTTTTCATGATATAAGGGATGACACTATCAAGCAACATAAATATGTAAGTATAAAACACACTAACAATGTGCAGTGAAAATTCTGTGACCTCTTGTTTGCTTCATTGAAGGAGAAGTACAGAGGGTTTCAAAGACAGCTATAGCTCCCTGTCAGGTCAGGGTGGAGTTTATGTGAAGACTGCCTTTTCTAAAGACAAAAAGGAAAGGAAATAAATTGAACTAGTGGGGAAGTAAATTGCAAAATATGTGCTGTGCATTGTTATAGAGTGTCTCTGAAGGGTGGTGTGATAAACCAAAGATTTGCTGACACTTAGGGAGCAGCACTGACAAGATAATATTGGCCTTCCTACCCCAAAAGTAGCAACCTGACCAGCTGGATGTTAATTTATCAGAGCTGGCAGAAAAGCACTGGGGAAGAGAGTAAGAAGGGAGAAGCATCTTAGTAGAGCAATCACTATAAAGAAAGCCAGACTCATATTCTTTGCAACCATTGGGGCAGTATGCTGGGGAAAAAAAAACCAAAACAAAGACAGTTTTGTTTGGGGAGTCTTATCTTTTCAGAAACATCTTTAAATTGTTGTCTGTATGATTATACTTAAATCTATTTCCATTCTCCTTGAATGATTCCTTGTAGTGAGGCTAAAGATTTTCCTCACATAGTAACATCTTTTGAAAATTTTTCTTATATTAAATTTGTTCAGGTAGATGAATAGGATGGATACATTTTTCTCCTATTTCTTTTTAATAATTGGGTGATCTTTGATCTCAGCCCTGGCTGGGAAGGAACTGAACTAACAAGGGGAAAACTGAGGAAAATCAGGGTGTCTTCAAAGTACTCTGAGACACAGGAACATAATGTCATGGCAACAGTAGCAAACATGTTTTGCATATACAGTCTCCTAAAAATTGCCAGGTACATTTTTCTTCTCTGCTTAAGAATACAGTTTGGAAACCCTTCCAAACTGTTATGAGCTTCTCCCAGCAGAGCCATTAACTTCCTTGATTTTTTCCTGAGAAGATGTGGAATAATCTCAGTATTTTGCCATGCTAACTAGACATCACAGGGCTTTGCTAAACTGTGTATGCCAACTGGGCCTGATTTTAGGGGGTTAGCTTGACATGTAACTCTGAGGTTTTGGCTGCTTTTGTTACATGCTGCACTGGACTCTGTGCCCTCCCTTCGCTTGCTGATGCCATAGGTGTAACCACAGCAAAACCAAGGGAAGGTGTTCCCATCAGATCTGCCCGTTTGCTGCGTGCATCCACTCAGGAAACCAAAGGGGGCCTGGGCTGTGACCACCTGTGCAGGTTCCTGGGGGTGTTTGTGTTCTTCCTTTTCATGTGGACACAAGTACAATTTAATAAGATACTAGCAGGAAACTTAGGAGTCTTCAGTGTTTGACTTGAAACAGCTTGGGGGAGCCTGCGTCCTCAAGACCTCTGCTCTGTTGACTCAGAAAGACAGTTCACATTTCAGGGTTGTCTGAAGTCTCTTTTACCTAGGAAAGAGATTTTGGAGTGAAAAGATAAGTTAAAAATATACAGATTAATTGCATGTGATTTTTAGGAGTTAATTGTGCAGCTGAAGATGGCAGTCTGGAACAAGGATCCCTGAGTTTTCCATTTTGTATAGGAACCACTGATGGTGCAAAAAGGATAATACACAACATGAGGCATATAGGTAGCTGTGCAATGATCCGGTGATTCAGAGTGCTCAGGATCTGAGTCTCCCTTGGGTTACACTCATATCTATTGCATGGAAGTTCATGGAACCATGCCAGTGTAAAATTAGTCTAGGATCATAATCAGGCAGGGAGACTTTAATCAAGACACATTCCAAATCAGAAGTGAAATATCTGTAACATGAAAATACTTTTCTGCAAAACCATTTCTCCATGTTAACACATATATCCCTTCCCAGTGATTTCTTCTGAAATTCAGTTTGGCTTATATACTATGTGAATCACCGTGTGCTGCAGCCATCCTACACGGTCTATATGGTCTCACCTTCTCATGCTGAGGAGAGAGGATGAGAACTGTTCATCCTTCTCTGAGCAGGTTTTGACTGGCAAACTATTGGTATACAAGGGATGCTTCCTCCAGTCCTTGACAAGCAGCAGTTTTCTTGCTCCTTCCAGGTGAAGATCTGGAAAATCCTCATGCAAGAAATATTGATTAATCGTTAATAATTGATTTTAAAAGGTATTGAACCTGGGGCTGTGTTTTAATACTACTATTTAGGAGGGGAAGGGGGATTCAGCTGCAGAATTTAAAATGTGGGTAATTTCTCTGGTACTGTTCATAGTTCTGTCCCACAATTTTGCCAGGATGTATGAAAAATAGCATCTCCACTTGGAGGAGAAGTAGGAAATGGTGGTTGGAGCAAAGGGTGTAGGTTAAGCTAATATTGATGTCCAGCTTTTACACCATGAAACCACAGCCTGAGACTCCTCTTCAAAGACATGGGACCCCTGGGCAAAAAAAAAAATGCCGAGAAGACAAGTTTTCAAACTCCAAAACAATCTCAGGGAAAAAGAAAAGGAGTAAGACAGATTTCTATGACTGAAAAAGTTATCCATTCAAAAGAAATGGGAAGAAATTAGTCTTAAAAAGCATCTAACCCAGGCTGGAAAGATACACAGGGGGATCAGGAAACAAATCATAAGTGTTATTTGTTTCATTAGAACTGAACATTTCTTGTATTAGTCAAATTAAATAGCAATTGGTCTGTGAAACCTTTGGCAAAGTCTGTGCAATTTAAAGTCTCTGCTATAACCTGAAGAGGTAAATTTGAAATTCAGAGTCCCCCAAAACAAATTCTGGAAAAGAAGCATTTAGGGTATGAGAAATTCAGTGGCACTTCTATATCTGGGACATAAATGGTGAAGTCTTTTTTGGTTTGTTTTTTTTTTTTTTTTGTGAGGAGATATAGAATGTTATTCTGGGTATATGATGGGCAGGAGATTAGTTTAAAAAGAAGCAAGGTTATCCCCCTCAAACCACCATTCACAGAGTAAGTAAGCAGGTGTCAGGAAGATTCAGCATGGAGATAAGGGGCAGGTTCCTTTAGGTAATTTTCTGAAAGCTACAGAACAGAGCAGTATTAATAACAGAAAAACTGACAGGTGGATGGTGAAGAACAAAATTCAGTAACCCAGAATGTTACCAGCAGCTCAAGCACCTGCAGTTGTGTGAAGATTACTTCATTTAATTTTCTTCAAATAATACCTATTCCTTTACATATCTCCCTGAATCAGTGGAAGAACAGTTTTTCACAGAAGAGCTCGAGAGAAACAAGCATCAGTTGTGGCCATTAATTTTATGAATGATTTGTTGGAAACTGCATTAAATGGCAACATCAGCCCACAAATGAGCTTTGAAATGTTCTTATTCCAAGCCTGTGCAGATGGACAATTTGCTGTGTAATCAGTTTTCATAGCCACCCTTTCAATCAGGGTCACTTGTCTTATAAACATGCTCTTGTTTTGCAGGTTTGTATTTCACACCATCTCAGAAATGCAGCATGTACTAGTCCAGTGACCAAAAAATAAGTAACTCAGAAAATACAGCAAGGCTTTGTCCAAAAGCACTTTGAACAGGGCTCTCAGCAAATATATTCTGGGAGTGTTAGTAAAAGAGAGACAGACTGCTGAAGAGGAGCTATCTAGCAACCAGTAAGGGATAGAACCTTAGACTATTATTCCAGCATTCTGTGAAACTATACATGTGTGTTGTAGCCAGAGTAAATTACAGCAGTGGTATTCTTCTTGTGTGCAATCAAAAAGAAGTCTTATGTGAAAGAAGAAGAGTGACATGGCAGCTATGTAAATTTAGGACCATGCCACTCATAACACTTTATGTCTCTCCTATCACTTAGAAACTGCACTGGAGAACATACAGAGATTAACCACCAAAGTGATACCAAGATCAGAGTATAAAACATATGGGAAAATATCAGAGGAACTGAATTTATACAGAGATCACTCACTGGGGACATTACCAATATGTAGAAGTGCCTTTAATGAAGTAAGGGAATTCTTCACATTAGTACAAGATGGTAGAACAAGAAGCAGCAGCCTCAAACAAAGGAAGAAAAAGTTTAGGTTAGATACCATGATTTTTTCCTTAAAACAGGCAAGTTGGGTATTGAAATAGGCTGCCTACAGAGAGGCTATCACCTTAAGATGTGAATTAGAGTAGATAAAACTCCACATGAGAGGGAATTACACAGCCATGAAAGGTGGAGGTGGCCATTTGAGCCCGGCCAACTCTCCTAAACCAAGAAGTCACCCCTGGAAGTACTGGGGAGGGGTGGCACATCTGCAGTGACCCTCAAGCACCCATAGTGTGAGGAAACTCTATCAGTTGTTGACAGGAGAGGAGTAACACTGCCACACCAGCAGCCCCTACAGCCTCCACAGTGATCAGGTGAGGCAGCCCCATGCATTTCTGAGGATCTGGATGACTCGGGAGTTTTCTTCCAGTCCTTTGTCCTTGGTTCTAAATGGATTATAAATTACATATCTTAGTGTGCAAAGACTATTAATTCACTCAGTGATGCAATAAAGCAATGAAAGACAAGGAGGAATAGACAGAAAAATTCCAGTAAAATGAAGATTTTCATGGGGCACCTGTATTGAATTTTCTTATGTAGGAATTTCTAAGTACCTTAAAGTAGCTTAGGAAAGTCATGATAGACTGGGTTTGAGGGAGTTTTCACTGTGAGTTGAGAATGGCTGGATTTGTTCCAAGTAGTGAAAGTACACATACATAATCTCAAGAAGAGATGCAGATTTTTTTCTTACTGCTCTACACCACTTTTTGGTTCCCTACACCCAAAATCCGAAGGGGTTTTGTATATTTTGTGTGTTTGTATATTGGCATATATTCCCTTAGCAAGGGCATTTCCCTTTTTTTTTTTTTTTCACAAGCCAAGTTAAACAGAACTCAAAAGACTAAAGAAATAAAACTTCTGCTGTTACAGAAACCTCTAGAAAGAAAAAACAAACCAGGATGATAATAATATCTGATACCTCAGAGGTCAAACTTAAACTGTGCCCCATTAGAAATATTCCATTTGCAAGGCACCCTTCTATACCTGTTAGTTTGTAAAATACTGGACCATAAATGGGTCATTCTCTGCATGCTTGTCCCAGGACATGAGTTTGGTGTATTTTTTTCTGGAGCAGGCGATGAGGAAAAAGGTATTGTTACTCTGCTGGTTGCTTTTTTTCCAGTTGTTTTTAAGGCAACCCTTTTGAAACCACTTTCAGAGGTTCAGAACACTAGAAAAAACCCAGTCAGAGAGATTAGGTAGGATAGTGCAGGTGGGGCACTGAAAGGCACAGGATAATACAGTTTACCACATGAATTTAACCAGAGCTGGAGGGGATCTCTCTGCCAAGCGTGATTTGATTCATGTGGACACATACACGTGTACGTGTGCACGCACAGATGTGAGCGTACGCGCGCGTGTGTGACAGAAATTTCTTCTGTGCTTCGTACTGAGGGTATTCGCTGGAAATGATGTATGAAATGAAATCCCCATGCTCACGGCACGCAGGGAATATCAGACAGAACTCCACAATCACTGCAGAGATGGGCTTTGCTATTGGCAGATCAAACGCAGCCAGAAGAGCAAACCAACCTGAAAGACTCTGGGGAAAACAAATATTTTTTTTTTAAGTTATAAAATAATGTTTCCACCCTTTTAATATCATTTCTCCCATTTTCTCTCCCTCTGGCATTCCCCTGGGCAGCCAGCTACATTAGCTGGAGCCTTAGAGAGATAAGAGCCCTCCCCACATGTATTTCCCCTTAAAAGCCCTTCACAATGTGTTAAAATTACATTTTGAATAACACTTTCTAGCTTTTTTTATTAATTTTTTAACGTGTTTTTACCATCTGAGGTTTCTTCTTAGCAATAGTATTGGGCAGCCATATGGGAAAGATGGGGTTGTCCTCTTTTCTCTCTCACACTCACCAGCACCATGCATTTGATGTTGCCTCTTTGGAACCCAAAATAAATAAAACCATTTATGCCATGAGTTGTAAGAGGAACCCAGGAGTGGTTTCTCCAGGCCTGCCCATTGGCAATTCCTGAGCCATGGGGAAATCTTCCAGGGGAAGGAGGAGGTATGGACATACTCTCTTCTGGGGTGGTGGGGTTTCCCTCCTCCCATGGCCAGTGCTCAAGCACACCTTAGCATTTCCAGACTGCTCCGTGCGTGGTGGGATCATTTCAGCTTGGCTATACATTGCTGAAGAAGGACGTTTATTTATAATACGCGGTGTAGGAAATTAGGCCATTGTACTTCTGCACAGGGGAAAGATTCATAAAAAGTCACACAGAATTATTCTTATATAAGTGACAATGACATCGTTGTAAGGAGGAAGCAGAACTTTATTTGTCTTACTTAAAATGATATATAGAGCACTTGTCTGTTTATTCCACTGCAAACAGCTTCTGCAAAAACAGCGGTAATTCCCTAGGGGGTTCTGCTGATAGTTATAAGTTACTTGAGCAAAATCTCTCAAGTGAGCTACTGCCTTACAGGTAGCCATTATTCTAGATTCAAAGGGCTTTTTGTTGTGTTTGTTTGTTTGTTTGTTTGTTTAAATTATGTCCCATGTAACGCTGCTTTTTAAAATATAAATTGTGTCATAACGTTGCTGCTTTTCAAGCGGGTAAGTATCTGTATCTAAATCAAAGGATGCACTGCCAAAGGAGAAACCAGTCAATAAATTGGCCCCACAATCAAATCTGGCTCAGGTTAAAGCAAAGTTAGTTGGATGGATTCAGCCGAAACCTAGTAAATAGCAGCCTACATAATTAAGCTGCTCTACCTTCGTGCAGTCTCCCTGGAAGCTTATGGGCATCTCTAAGGCACAAGAGTGACAATCAGTAGCTAAGCCGAGGAAATGAACAGGCAATATTGCCCACCCAGACGTCATTCCTTACCCCCCATTACCATTGCCTCACCTCTCAGAAGGATTAGCAAAATTTGTCTTCGATTCTTTGACGGGACTGCAACATCCTTCTCTAATTTAAGAATGGATTCTGGGTCTGAAAATCAAATAACTGATATTATTCAACGGGCAAAAAATCAACACTGAAGCTTGGTCTTGCTCTCTCTTTCTCATTTATGCAAGCTTATGAGCCTATTGTCTATGAAGTCTCAGCCTTCTGCAGCACATTCAGAGGGTGTTTTTAAACAGATGACAGAAAGAAAAAAAATAGGAAAGTGGGATAAAATGAAGTCTTGTATTTCTCACAAACACATTGCAATTTTTTTCCAGGGGGTAGGAAAGGGAGTAATGAATTCTTTGATGAGGCCTAAAGAAATGGGAATTGACACCAAAGCTAACATGGATATGCACCATATTCTTATTATTAATTAATTGCAATCATCAAACTATTTCTCAAAGTAACTCAGCTTTCCATAGCTCATTTTCATTCTTGACTGATATTTTTCTGGTTGCTCAGCAAGAGTGAAAAGTGCAAGATTTGAGTTTCTTTTTAGTGTTTTAGTCCCGAAAAAGAAGTTTTCAAAAGTTGAAAATGTATGAAGATTGCCTTAATTTATTCATTAAGAAAAAAACCAAAACTAAATTAATTTCCAGGAAATTAATGCAAAGTTTCTAATTTACTTTGAGAAGTCATCATCATTTCTTGATTATTTTTGGTTCTTTGGTGACCCAGGGAAATTCTCTTTCACTATGACAAAGCTTCTTTTTCTGTAAAAAATGGTAATAATAATTACCTGCTTCACAGCAGTGTGGTAAGATTTACTTAATTAGTGTTTTCAAAGTGCTTTGAGATCCTAGGATGGAAGATGCAATAGAAATGCAAAGTATTATTATTATTCAGAGTTAACAACCAAATTTCAACCATTTGCACTTATCCATCTTAACAGCATGTACTCAAGGGAAGAAAACACATAACTTGTCAGCAGACAGTCCTCTTAATGTGGGTTATAAAACCACCTTCTTGATTACCATCTGGAGTAACATTCACAAGTGAGGGATAGCAGATGTGTGCGCATGGAGAGATGCATCCCCCTTCCCCAGTCCATCGGACACATCGCTGTTGCCATACTGTATCCACCCAGCCCAGCGTTATGCCTCTGGCGCCAGCCAGCTCTTGTTGCAGAAGGGCAAACAAGATCCACTCTTGCCTTTCCCTCCATCTCTTCAGCAAAAAAAAAAAAAAAAGCAACAAACACAAGCAAACTCCCTTTTCTTCCTTCCACTTCCCTCTTTCATAATAACAACTCAGCAGCCAACTGTGCAAAGCTCAACAGTGGATGAAAATGTCTTCCTGACCCCTGTGTGCAATTAGTTTCCTCCCAGGAGCATGAGATTTGATTATTTTTGCCGTTATCTTCGCTTGTACAGCCACAAGTGTTATTATCTCTTCTCCATTTTTCAGATATGCTTTTTTTTTTTCCCCTTGAAGATTAGCCTGAACCTTCCAGAGTCCTTGCAGCGAGGTGCCCTGCGGTGCCCTGCAGAGATGCGCTGCCTCCATGGCAGGAAGCAGCCCCGGTCTGAGGTTGGCTTTTGCATCCCTTCAGGCCCTTCAGACCTCTCCAGAGACCTGCAGGGCACGGGTGGGAATCCCTACAAGGATGTGGAGGCAGAGAAGCTTTGTGAATGATGTGCAATAGAGAAATTTACTGGGATTTAATGTCAAGAAGTGGGTGGCTTTACTTAATTTAATTCTGCTCAGATTCTGCTGCCATCCTGCCCCTTTTTAGAGGATGAGGTTGTGGGCATACAAAAAGAACAGCTCTGCAACTCTCACCTGTGTAAAGCCAGCGCTGAGCACGTGTGGTTTAGTGGAATACAAAGTACATGGTCGTGGTGCCATTTTATTTGCATGCCTTGGGTGGGAATAAATTGAAAGCAATCCTGCCCTCAGGGCAGAAACATCAGCCCTCCCAAGCACCACACAGCATGCTAAAGGATCCACCCAAAAAGCATTCTGGGTGGAGAGCAGGCAGGCGTGGCTGTAAAGGATGGCATGGGCTGAGCCATCAGAAAGGCTTGTGCAGTATTATCCAAAAGTTC
Source organism: Fringilla coelebs (assembly GCF_963513975.1). Lineage (NCBI taxonomy): Eukaryota > Metazoa > Chordata > Aves > Passeriformes > Fringillidae > Fringilla > Fringilla coelebs. The sequence goes on along the minus strand of NC_140028.1, from coordinate 47,169,699 downwards.
AGGTGCAGCACAGGAATCCCCAGAGGTGCTGTGTCCAAGATGCCATCCTTTTCATGGCTGCTCTCTCTGCCACTCTGTTTTATGGGCAGGTCAATAAAACAGCTCCCACTTTTAGGGGGTGACTTTTTGCTGACACCGGTGGGCTTCAGCTCAGGCTCCTGCTCTAAGTCAGGTGTTGACATTTTCAAACTAAGGGTGGGAGTGCTGGGATACTTAGCTAAGTGCCAAAGAAGTGCTGTAAGAAATGCACTAACAAAATATTTATTAAATGAGCCACTTCCTTATTTTACTTTCAAATTGCATTAAAGAGGAAAAGATTTATAGGCGACAGAAAACAATATTAAAGTCAGTTAAATGCACAGAAGTGCCTGGATCCCCAGGATGCCACTCAGGGTAGTGACAGGCTATTTTAAGTCAGTGAACCTGCTTTGTTGTAGTGATCTCAAAAAGCAGGAGAAAAGCCTGTTTTGGCTGAGCAAGTCTCTTTGTGCTGCCATGTAGCTTTTTCAGTGCTGAGCCAGGGTTCAAAGGAGCATGGTGTATCTATCACTGCCATAGTTAATCCTATCATTAGAAGGTATAAGCAGCCTTCTACCACATTAGCAATGTTTACCTCATATTGCTCTAGCATTCATTTTCACTAATATGGTGCAAAAGTGTAATGATGTATAAGTGTTTTTTAATGTTAGGTAAGTGAATACAGGTGGGTAATTTATCACTGGCTCTATATAGATTGGAGCTGGCATTTCAGAAGGAAGACTCTGGACCATTTCTCCTACGTCTTTAATATATAATTCTTTTTATTTTTGCAGTGTCTGCTGCTACTGTACACAGTTTATCCCACTAAGTCAAAACCATAAGCGTAAGTTATTTTGGAGCCAGCAGAATTAAATGTTTTTTAGAAAGCTTTCAATTAGCTGTGGGATGAGTAGGTTTGATGTGGAAGCGTGTATTCTTTACTTGTACCTGTGTTAAGAAGGAATATTTTGGTTTCTGTAAATTACCTGGGAACTAGTGTGTGCTCCTGGGGCATGGTCTCTCTTGGAAGAGTAAGCCCTAAAATGGACCAGCAGTTTCTGTTTTGTAAGATGGAGGATGCACACATTTCACACCAAATTTATCAGTTATCCCATTTTTACTTTCAATGTAGAGTACATTCTTGTTCATTCATTCTTATTAATATACTAATTCCCAGAAACTCCAATGAAAAATTCTCTTCATGAAAAAAAGAAATATTTAAAATTAAAACATGGACAGAGAGAGTTTGGATCAGCAACCCAACCATCCACATGTGGATGGTTTCCTACACAACAAATGGACAGGGGCTCAGGAAGCAGTGAAGCCAAGGGGCTTTGTGGGGTCACACAGGTCAGACCCCACAGGGAGACCCGCGTCTGTGCAGCTTCTCACGTGCAGGATTGGGCTTCATTTCCACTTCAAGGGAGTTCTGACTCCCAAGCTAGTGTTGCAAGACTATTTTCTTTTTTGTCTCTGTTCCTTTTTTTAGAATACCTTTCTTTGAAACGTTTTCCTCAGTAGTAATTGCTGCTAAAATTTCACAGAACACTTGCAAAAGTGACAGGCTAATTCTAGAAAATTTCAAACATTTAAAAGGCATTTGTACAGAATTTTGGTGCTGAAAAGCTTGGTTGGTGAGGTTTTGCTCACTGAAGTTAGCTAGGCAATTTTTGCAAATCAGAGGACTTAAAGTTGAGTATGCTCTGCTTCCATGCATTTTCTTGCTATATTTGGCATAACTGGAGGAAAAATTGTATATCAGAGATTCTGTTTCAAGGCATCAGATGGGAATTTCAAAGACCTTAGAAACAGCATTGGAAGTATTTACTTAAGGTTAAGGAATTTCCAGTGAAACCCTTATTAAAAAAAAGTATCTGGTAGCTTAAAATATTTTTTCACGTTTGCTTTTGCACTGAATCAGGGTGCTAATTAGCTCTCGATGTGGCAAAAAAATGATGTCATTTTCCAGAGTCTCCCTGTTTTGTACTTGAAAAATACCTAGACATTTCCAGGTGGGCTTCTGCTCCATGAGGATCAGGGGAGTCCACCCTTGAGAGGCTTCATGCAGCCTTCTCCAGGGAAGCCTGTGTGCCCACAGCAACTGTGTGCACATCTGCTCCAGAGAGCTCACCAGCAAAAAGGCCAACAAAACCTGCCGTGCATGAACATAACCATCAAAGCACCCCTCCTTCTGGCACTGGGAAAAGGATGCACAGCTCCATGGAGCTGGTGGGGACTACAGATCTTCACTATCTGGTGATCCTGTGCATGGAGCTATCCAGGGATGAGGACTGCTGTCCGCACTCCCAGCCCAGCTGAAGCTCCATTCCATTCCCAGCCCTCTCCTTCCTTTCCTTCAGGCTGTAGCCTTTCTTTGTTATTTTCCTCTGGGGCTGCAATTTTCCCCGGCTAGCCACAGACAGTATATAAAACACATTTTACTAAAGTTCTTCCAACAAAAACTTCATTGAAACAACTTTTAAAGTTGTGAAAAAAATAACAGGAAATTCACACTTAGGCCCTTGAGGATGAAACATGACATATGTCTTCCAACACATAGGCACAATGGGGTGCACTATAAAAGTAAATAAGGATCACACCATGGTGCCTAGCTGTTGGAGGACATGCCTTTTGCCATTAAGTTATCATTTCCTTACTTTTTTTGTCCAGACTCCCATGTACTTTTAATTGTTGACTCCAGCGACTAAATTAATCTTCTTTCTTTTATTTTAATAAAGCAATGTGTGACCTGCCTTAAGGTTAGAGACTGAAAATTAGCACAGGCATTAACATTTAATATGCCAACCAAAATGAAGATTTACATTGCAAACGGATAGGCAGTCTAAATTTAGGCTGCTCACAAAATGAGGCTATACACAAATGTATTTCATTAATTATATATGTCTAGGAGAACTTAAATACAGCCAACATTTATGCACACTGAGTATATGTGCCAAAAATGTTATAGTCTTGCAGTGGTGAATGCAGTTTTAATTTGCATGTGCAGTGTGTTTTTTCAATAAAAAAGGGAAAATTCCCTATAATCTGCCCTTGCTTTCATTTTCCATTTAAAATATTGGCAAAAAAACATCTTGGTAGTAATGATCACAGACTTCACTATTAATATCCAGGATGCATTTCATTCAATTGAAAGCATCCCTTGTGAAGTATTAGCACCCATTTGGAATCTTTTCATTCTCCAAAATGATCAGCTCTGGGGATTTCCTTCCCTTTGGGAGTTCTGGTGTATATTTAAGGCCAAGTCATTCCTCAGAACATGATTGGGAGGTAGAAACACCATTAACTATCATTGGGTTGCTCTCCCACATGACAATATCGCATTACTTATTACTGGAATGCACTTGTGAATTGTGTTTTAAGAGGCCCATTTACAGATGAAAGTGTGCACCTCAAGAGCCCCAGCCTTCTGCAAGAGAGCCAGCCTTGGTGTAACAAGAGACCTCCTCCTGGCTCTGCTGCATCTGGCCATTCCTGCAAAACACAAGTCCTTAAATGCCCCACATTTTTACCCAGCAATGGAACAGCAACCTACCCTTGAGCCAAACAGAGGATGACCATCCTTCTCAGTGGATGGTTTCTTCACATTCCTACCTGACAATGCCAATTTCATGTTGGAAGGGGTTAGCTGCTGAACCAGCAATCTGTTGCTGGTTCTGGGTTACTTATCCTGAGTAAGTGGGGGTGGGTGTGCTGGGGGTGGGTGTGCTGCATTTGTCACCCATCTGATTTCCATGCATGGGTCTGATTTGCAGAGGGACATACCTCTCCACTCTGCTGGGAATTCAGGCCTAGAAAGGAAGGTAACTGACAACCCCAGCTAAAGGGGAACATCAATATATACCTGTGAATTGTGAAGTAAACAGCTGCTGAGTGATTAAAAACTAAGTAAAGCTGAACCACTTACTCCGTTTTTAAAGCTGTTTGCTGCGAGCATCCTGCAAAGTGACAGATATTTTCTGCCATATAACAAAACATAAAGTGAAAGGAGCCTTTCTTACTTCATGACAGTGCTGTGCTGGGCTGTCTTTCTTTTCCGTCATACTCTGGAAGTCCTCAGAGTGCATATATATACATACCATATATATATATGTTTGGGTTTTTTTTAAATTTTTTTTTCTAGAGTACTCAGGTACTTTTTTTTCCCTCATACTGTCGTGTCACTTCAGAAGAATAGCTGTGCCAGGAGGGACCAGCGAGTGAGAGGGGCCCATCTCCTCTCAAATGTCACACAGTATTGCAGACATGAGACTGACCCTTCAACAAAGGAAACTGGAAGTTAAATACTGACAATGAAAAATTCTCAGGGTCAGGTCTCTTACTGAAAAGCATGTGTTGCAAGAGTGTCCTGGGCATCCCAAAATGAGGGATTCTCAGGACAGCATGGGCAAACTGCACTTCCAGTAGTGGACACAAACTCCTGAAAGCCACCCCAGGCATCAATTCTGCCCCTAGGGCAGTGTGTGCTATAAGTAGCAGATCACAGTCGGGACCTGAATGGCAATTGTAAATATACTTCCTGCATTACCAAGGAAAGTCCTAACGCCCTTTCTAGCTTATATACTATAGACAGAGGAACCAGAGCCCTCACCAATGAAATTTTATGGGTCAGAAGAAAGTTGCCCATCAGCATTGAGAAATACGAGACACAATCTTTACCACAGAGAGTCTGAGAGATATTTATCTATATCTAGCATCCTTTCTATTGAAAGCTCTTTCTATCCATTACTCAGAAATTATGTGAGAAGAAAAGACTTACAGACCTGGTCTTCGCCTCTCAGGTTAGTGCAAAACACTGTCCACCAAGGGAGCAAGAGCCATCTTATGTCTTTAGAGGATGGAAGCACTTCCTCACAGGAAAAGAATGAGGCACTGCCTCATACTCAGGCTGTCAGAAGAAAGCAGGGGCCATCAGATAAGGAAGGAAACCTTCCTCTCCACCCTGCAAGAGCGACGCAGATCCAGACACCAGGGCTGAGCGGCATCTGCTTATCATTTTGGCCAACTCCATAGGAGTTCTCATGTGGTATCTGCAAAGGAAATGAGCATGTCTAGTAAAGTGACTAGACTGCTAAAGAAGAGGAGTTTGCTGTTCTTATGTGAGGCTGTTACTTGGGAAAGAGATAAGCAGAGCAGATGAAACTTCAGAAGGAGAATCATGGGACATGAAGGGTCCTTTCTGAAACTACTTGGAAGCCAAGACACTGGGATCCAATTGTTGACATTTCTGTATTATTGATAGCAGCTGCACAGCAGAACTTGGTTCGACAAAGGGATGGGCATGAGATAAAGTAATGGGAAACTGTCCAAAGGAATTTGAAGAGGATTTGGAGCTGGAGTGACATGACGCTTTCTATTTACAAGGAGTTTTGATCAGAATCCTATCTGAATCAGACTTCAGGGCTGATGTTTGAAAAAAGTTTGGAATTTCACTTTAAAGTTTTGATTCAGATCAGCTCCGAGTCTGAACAAGAGCACATCATGGACTTTTACTCAGATAAACTGATTAGTTTCATGTAGAATCTGCAGTGCTGCATACTTCCAACATTTATTATTCATAATGAATGAATATAATTAATTTCTTCTTAACTATCATACCATCTCTTAAACTTGGGGCAGCTTTCTGATTGATTGATGAAGCTTCCACCCTCCCCTTCTAGCTTCTCCTTAAGACAAACTTCCACTTCCACTGAGTTAAGCAATAGCAAGTTGGGAAAATAGGTAGGTAAGGGGAATAGTCAATATACATAACTGGACCTCCTACAAAGCTTTTGGCATGTTCAGTTCTCCACACCTGAGAACTAATACACTGTATACTCACCTCACAGACTTTCATGCATTACTCATCTGCTTAAATTGTTAGCAGCTAACTCGGCGACTCAGAGTTTTCTGCTGCTCTGTAACACCTGGATATAAGGACTGTACAACTAGCACAGCACTTGCACAGCACAGCAGCCTGTCAGAGCTGACTCAAAGTGAGATGGGGTCTAGACCTCACAGTCCCACTGAATGGAAGAGCTGGGTCCCTGAAAGGATGGAGAGAAGTAGTCTTTGACAGTTCATCCTTCAGGAGTAACATGCAGAGCTGAATATGCCCCTGGGGCAGAATAAACTTCAGCTCCTTTTCTTGCAGGTGTGGCATGCAAAGGGCTTCCCAAAGTCAGCTGCTTTACAATCCCTGCTCACTCAACCTCTGCCTAAATTGTTTATGCCAGGACAAGAGGATGAGTCTCCCTATTTTTATTTCCTTCTTATGCTCCTGTGGCACTGGGGTGGCTGCTTCATGCCCTTGCTGGAGCCCCAGAGGTTTAACAGCTGGGTCTCTGCTGAGTGCTTTCTCAGAGCTGATCAGTCACTCCACTCCACTGGCCTCTCCTTCCCAGCCCTCTGCCAGGCTTCATAGCTGTCTATCAGGCAGCTCCTGCCTCTGTGCTGTTCACAGACTCTCCTTCTCTCATCTCAGTATTTTATCTCTTTCTGTGGGAGGCAGCTGGTTATGAAGAACCCCTGCTGCTGTTTTGTTCCCCAGAGCTGGATTTTCTAGGGCACATCTCTGACCTCAAGTTGTTTGTGGGTGAAAGAATTGGTCATGCTGGATATTTGGCTTTTCTCCCAAGAAGACATACCTTCCCTGGGATCTTTTGCTAAAGAATAAGCCATTTTTACATCAACCTACTGGTCTTACATTCTGAATCACTGACCAACTGCCCAGAGGACCTGTTGTTCTTCAGGTAGAGTGGGATGAGCACAGAAGCCCCAGCCATTCTGACTGCATCCCAAGCATGTCAAGATAGCATTATGTCTGCTACTTGAAACTGCAAAATAATTAAGTAATAGGGAAATGATACTGACCTCACAGTCGATGTCCCTTTCAGGAACTGAATCTCTTGGTTTATAACTCCATACACAGCTCATTGCTATAAATATCTCAGAGATCCAGTATGAAAACAACGTACATAAAGAGACATGAGGAGTTTGTCTTCATTGTAGCTCACCAAGAAAGTGTGATTTACAGTGAGACCAGCATTGTTATACATTTAAAGCAGGCAGTCCTTGTAGTCAGCAACCTGTGATGGAAAAATATGAGTGCTGCCTCAATATTCTCTCCAGCACCAGCGTGCAGGCTGCAGCCCCAGCACACACAGCAGGGACAGTGAGCACAAGAGGAGGAAGGGAAGCAGCACAGGATTGCCATGTCTGTCCTTGGACAGTGTTCCCAATGCCTTTTGCGCTCTCTTCTTCAGTCCCTGAGAGTTGCACGAGGTTTTAGGAGGGATGGATTGATATGGCTGCAATGACAGCTGTGCGTGCTGGGTATTAAAGCACTTGTTATCATAGATACTTCAGGTTTTGTTGCTACCATAAGTGCACTTTCAAAAAGAGTTATTGATGTTTACAGGCAAGGCCTTCCATATAGAATTTTAGGTTACTGATGATCTTCTGTATTAGAAGACGTAAAGGACAAGTTTGAATAATGAGAAAATATAACACTTTCATTCCATTTTCTGCTCTGCTAATTGTCTATAATGTGGTAAAAGTCTCTGATAACAGTCTTTCAATTGCTGAAAGATATTCTTCTGGTTTTTGGGAGCTGCTCAATGAAAAGGTCTGTCTTCATGGACACCCTTTGGAGAAACCTTGTAACTTCACTGTTGCCTTAATTTGTATTTGGGCATCAAGCTAAGAAGATTAAACTATGCACTGATTGCAACTATGCACCCATTTAAGCCTGGAAAAAAAATCACTGACTCATAAAAAAGCTTAATTCAACTCCATGAAGAGTAGAACTGGAGTGTGTTGTTTCTTTCTAGAGCTCCTTTCTGAGCTCCCATGCAGATAAAGCAATTGGCTCTCACACTGGAGGACAGGTGAAAATTTGTTCTTGCCTGTAGCAGCTGGATGTGAGTTCTGTATTAGGAGTTCTGTATTAAAAATGCTCACACAGCAGTGCTAATCTTTGGGGGAGGTTTCGGATAGGGTTGGGCAGTCAAACTGCAGAAAAGTAATATAAAGGGAAGAGCAGTCACCTAGAAATTTCTGTTTAACGCTTTCAGAGTGCTGGATAGCCATAAAGGTCACATCCTAAAGGAGGAACCTTCCCTGTGGAGGGAAGACCTAATCTCCCAAGGTAAAGACACTGGGAACTGCACAGTCATACACCCAGAGGGAGCCTGGAGCAGGACAGGAGGCCAAGGGAAACCTGCCTCCCCCAGCAAGGATGCTGGTGCACCAGGCAGCTGATTCACTCTTACCTAACACAATCTGATGTACTAATGCCAACAGTGGCACTTAAAGCACTGTCTCTTCAAACACCCCCTTTTGTTATCTTGTCCTCTGGACCATTTTTATTTAGAACTATTGAGAAAGATGGAGAAAAAGCATTAAACACTTAAAACTTGCTGAGTTGTGGAGGAAAATACCACCATTAAATCACATATTCCTTTTTTCTCTCACCTGCGTTTGCCTTGCCTAGCTTGACTGTAGGTATCTTTGCAGCAAGTCCCATCTGCTAATCTGTGTTCACATTTCCTTGTTAAAACCATCCTTTTGGTCCACTGAAACTTCGACATTTTCTTTACTATACGCAGCCAGGAATGAAAAAGAGAAGGACATGTTCACACAACTTTTTGTCTTGTTAGCATCACACAGGAATTTTGCCAGATCAAAGAAAATTCAATCTTCTTCCTTCAATTTTTCAGTCTGTTTCAGTACAGATGCTGCAATCTGAGCAGACATCAGTAGAACACAGTGGGGACTTAAAGATGAGAGGCTAGAAAGAGTAAGTCTATCTTGACAGAGAAGGTCTGAGGGAGTCTTTACACCCTCAGATGTTCCAGGAAAAGTGTGATTCATCCCATCTGACTATCAGCACTTATGTTTTAGACACTCACCTCTCACTATGTAGACATGCTTTGGAGATGAAGGAAGGAGGTAGGCATTTTCTCCTATTTGTTGGAGATGTTTGGAGGAAATCATTTACTTGGAGGGTGGTGAGGCACTGGAAAAGGATATCAAGAGAAGTGGTGGATACCCTGTTCCTGGAAGCGTTCAAGGCCTGGATGGAGGGCAACCTGGGCAACCTGGTCTAGTGGGTGGCATCCCTGCCCATGGCAGGGGGGTTGGAACTTGATGATCTTTAAGATCTCTTCCAGCCCAACCCATTCAATGATTTTATGACTTCAACAGTGCATTCCCTCTGGTTTTGATGCTACTTTAGGAACAGCAATGGGGATGTATTGTTTTTTTCCCTCCTTCTCACAAGAAGCCTTTCAGATCTAGATATTGAATCTGGAAATATCTAAAGTGAACAGGGAGGTCTCACTTCAAGAATGTATGTACCAGTTCCTATATGGTTTGGAAAAACGTGTTGTGGGGGGTGAGGCTTTGGAAGATAAACCATTATATCAGTCTATATGTCCACTGTGAGGATGCTGCAGATGTGACTGTGCAATAAGTGATCCTGTTAATAAAGAGAAGGTTTATTCCTACTGACATGGAATCCATATGGTACATGAGTATGATGCCAGTGAAATCCACAGGACACAAGGAAATGTGATTAACTGCTAAACGCAATAGCCTGGAAGAGAAGCATAAGAGCTTCACAGTCCATGCTCTAGAATTATGTCAGCACTGTTCATTAGAACAATGACCCCCCCAATGTTGCACATATCTTTATGACACCCATAATCTCTTGTTCTGTTCCTCATTCCACAGCAAGTTACAGTTATTGGATTTCTGCTGTTACATCTATAATCTGCTGCAAGGTGGTGACAAGAACCTCTATTGGCCTGAGTGAAGCAGATGTTCTGTTGATCCTTCTGGATGAGCTGTTGATTGCTGGGGTGAGTGCCTGCTCTTGGAAAAGGCTGGACAAAATGCCACTGTTAATTCCTTTGATGTTTCAAGTTCCCGATGTTGCTACCTACTGGAAGAGAGGACAGATACCAACCAAATATTGTCTTCATGGTCCAGCACAAACATTGTGACAGGCAGTGCTCACACCAGGAAAAAGCCTCAGGCTATGAACAGCAGGAAAGGGATAAATAATCATGCAATGTCTGAATGTGTCAACTCCCAGAAGGGGAAGAAAATAGCTATGATTGCAGAGTCTAAGGGCATGGAGCTGCCCAGTGGAGAGAAGGCTGTCTACCAACAGGCTGTTGACAGATTTGGAGACTCAATTACCACACATGGCAGAAGAAAGAAACTAGACATTTGCAGCTATGCTATTAGACTGATGCCCAATTATATCCCAGCTGGATTGTTTAACAGCTGGAAGATATTTCCAACAACACTGATAAGTCATGATATTAGGCAGGAGAAGTATGACCAAGTGCTGGCAACGTGCAGTCTAAACTATTTTGACATCAGTGGGAAATATGCATTGCTGAAGAGAAACCAATAAACATGAGCCATTATCACTTGACTATTTTTATACAATATGCTGGGGGAAAGGGCAAGAAGGTCACCTACTGCTGGGTCACTGGTAGAGCAGTGGTTTAAACACAGCATAACACCAAAATGCAATTGAGAGAGAAGGCATGGTCCAAGCTAGCATACTAGCAGCTGATAGGGACATATTTATCAGACCACAGCAGCTTGAGGGCAACATGAAATTAGATCCTCAAGGGAAGCCCTGGCAAAAACACAAGTCATTGGCTGTGGTTGATCTTCTGTAGAAAGAAGCAGCAACACCACAAAGATGCTTCTGTAGAGCCACTAAGATTAGGAGAGCACAAATCAGCAGGCTTGGGGTGATGCAGACAAAATGGAAGCTATTGGGGAAGAAGTCCCTGTCCACTACCCTCTGTTGATAATAATGTCTGAGATATCAAAGGTGAAAGTGTTACCATTGGTGCAGTTAGAAGCCACCTCTGGCACACTCTTGAGGAAAGGACAGAAACGTTATCCAATCACCTACCTGACTGACTTTTGTCCATTTTTTGTCAAGAGGCAAATGGATCTAGAGCACTTCCAACAGGAACTGCACAGAAGAGGTTGTAAGCGAGCTGAGTTTGAAGGGGGCCCCAGGAAATCAGTATATGTCCAGGTGACTGTAATGTTAACAGAAATTTCTTTGTGTTCATTTTAGATGTCTTAGTCATAAATCTGCTTCAAATACAAATCATGCAAATGTGAACATTTTATGTGGTGTTAGGAACAGGCAATTCAAGGGACAGGCTAACCTAAGAGGTTATATGTTCTATGGGTGTAAACATTTTTCTGACTTCCTACACACATGTTACCAAAGTGCAGCATGTGGTAGACATAACAGATTACACATTATTGGCTCTCTCCCTTTTTCTCAGCTGCTGAATTTCATTAAAAGATGGCTAAAATGCATTAATTACTTCCTTAATATTCCTGTAATTGCTATTGCTTTGCCACAGGGAGGATACATGATAGGAAGTAGAAGAGGAGGTGATCTTTTTAGATGGAAGAATAGGAAGGGAAGTGTTCATCAGTCAGTCCTATTAAGACGTGATCCCAGATGATAAAGGAGTTTAAGGACCCCTGCTGCTTTAGCACATCTCTGTGTTTTCATTATTGTAGCTAGAGACTGAACTGTCAGGCTCACAGAGAGACTGCTTTCTCACTGATCTAGTTCCTTGATTTGATGAGTTCTACAGCTTTATAACATTGCTGATTTCAGGAGAACTGTCCTTACTTGCCACCAGGATAAAGGAAGGGGGACTTTGTGACCCTGCTTTTGTGGAAACTGACGCCCAGTAATACAGTTCAATGCTGAATTTTTTTTTTTCCCCAGAAGGTGAAGACATAAAGCCATCATAAGACAGGAGGCAGCAACCTTCCTGTACCATCAGCTGTCAACATCAAATGTTCTGTCTGTCCTTACAGCTTGCTCCAGGAGGAGTTACCTTGCTTCTGACTAGGAGCAGGGCTGGACTGTGTGGGCACCTACCAAAGAGCTCAATGTGTGCTGCTTACACCAGTGCCTTTTGACATTCACAGGAGTGGTGCAGCCTTCTCGCTCAGCGTATCATGCTGCAGGTGGGTTGCAGAAGCTGCAGACCTGAGGTGAGTCTTTTCCAAATCCATCCTTGGCCTTGTGTCTTGAAGTAGAACTTGGATGAACCAGTTCACAAAAGTCTGAAAGGTTCTCCCGTTGGCTCACAAGTGATCATTATCATAGTCATAAGGTGCTTTAGCTGAAAGGTGATGCTAACAGAATTTTACTAAACATTGACAGGAGGAAAAAAAACCCACTGTCTATTTGGACACTGCTTATTAAATATACATATAAGCAATTTTTTAAGCCTTTCCCATTTTTTAGTGCATTCATATTTGATAGCAATGTTGAGTTCTGATAGTGATAAAAAATATAGCTGATTGTAGCTACAATCCTGCATGTGTACAAAGTGTAGCTGTTCTGAATCTGCTCCTTCCACTTCTTCCACCAGAATGCTACATCTCTGTGTGTGGTGAGCTCCTTGGAACTCTCTGTAGTTACAACTGTGCTTCACTCAAAAAACAATCATAAGAGAGCTCATTTGTGATAGAATAGCAAATAATAAGGACAGGCTTTGGAGACCCTGCGCCTCCAGGGCTTTCCTCTCAACCTGTGTTCAGCTCATGTTGTTAAATTGTCTGGGACCTCACCTATTGCCAAAACACTAAGTCAAAGCCTAGTTACTCATAAATTGATGCATGGATGAGAGCTGTTTCAGAGAGACTACCAAAACTGCTCAAGAATTTTGGCATTATCTCAGAACCAGGGCAATTTTGAAAATTCATTGTTGTTGTTTTGTTTGTACTTCTTTCAATACTAATATTTACAAACATTGCGCACCATTCTGGGCACATTATTCTCACTATGTGTGTACAGAGACCAACACAGTAATGGGCTCTCTTCTTGTGGAGAAATACTGGGCACAACTTAGCAAACAATAAACCTAAGGCAAATAGTAATACCAGTAAGTGTGTGCTCACAATCAGCTAATTCTTTGGGGTTTGGGGTTTTTTTTTGGTAATCAATTAGGTTGGAAAAGATCTCTGAGATCATTAAGTCCATCCTATGATGCAATATCACCATGTCGACGAGACCATGGTGATATTCTGCTATATCCAGTGTTTCCTTAAACACTTCCAGGCATGGTGATTCCACCACCTCCCTGGGCAGTCCATTCCAATATCTAATTTGTGAAGTAGTTCCTCCTAATTCCTCCTAAACCTTCCCTGGCACAGTTTAAGACAATAATTTGGTTCCACGTGTGACCATTAGCTGCAGCTGAGATGCTGGATTTTATACTGTGGCTTCAGGAGAGCCAGGGAAGGGTTCTTAGTGCACAAGACTGAGCTCAAGGACCAGGCATCTCTTCCTGGTGTCAAGGTTTGGAAAAGAAAGCACTGCCCTTGAAGAAGATCCCAAGATGCCACCTGATTCTCACAAGGGAAAATAGGATACCTTTTGAAGATTTTCACTGTCACTCATTTTAATATCTAGGTATGGTTTGATTCACTTCCAAATCAAACAGCATAGTAATATTCTCGAAATTAATAAATGTGAGAGTGAAGGATGTTTCTTGGCAAAATCCTATGCATACCTATTGCATGGCATAAATAATACATGGTGATAATTAATAATGATAAATAATAAATAATGCAGTCAGTTGCAGCACTGGGGACTGTGAATAGACCTACATTTATAAAAGTTGAAATTCTAAGATAAAAGGATAATGTTCCAAGCACTAAGCTGCAACACTTTTGCCTTATTGTACAACTCAGATCATTTTCGCATTAAGTAAAGATATTTGACCACCCATCTTGTTTTTAGGAACACAACACCAAACAACATCAACAACAGTTCATGCTTACTGCACACCTTTGAGCATCAGGTTTACACATCTGCAAATCAACTCCAGTGACCTAAACTGCTCACACAAAGCAGGAATGGGCATACAATTGCACCAACAGCTGTGTGCGCCCTTACAGCTAGGGGCACAAAAAGAGACGACTGATGCAGCTCAAAAGTAGCCACAGAGTATTTCAAAATTTGTCTTTCCATGAAACATACTTAACATTTACCATCCAATGCTATTCATAAAGGCATTGTATTGCCTCTCCTCTTTTGCTGAACTCACACATCGGTCCTGCATGTTAGCCCCTGTTCTAATAGGGAATGGGAGAGTTGATTGACAGTTCATTGAACCAGATACTTCTTAAGGGAAAAATTGAAGGGGTTAATTATAACATCTCTTACTGCTTTAGTATTTCAGAGAGCCACAGTGTAAATATAACATAAGCCTAGAATGGAAACCAATATTTTCCTGACACCTCCCCAAGCAGGCACTCTAGGTTTTATGATGCTGAAGAGTCAGAGAATTCCAAACCTATTCCTCTGTATAGCAAAACAGGGACTTTCAAACAGAAAAATAAATTTGTTGGCTTTAACAATATATATTTTTGGTTAACTTAGCAGTTTCAAAAGTCCCTGCTTCCCCATGAATTCAAATGGGAGCTGCATTTACTGAGTTCTGCTCTGCTGCAGACTGTCATGCTGGCAATCTGTAAGTCATTTATTTATTATTTTACACTGTAAGTGCAGCACCTTTTTCAGTGATTTGATTTTTTATTCAATTATATATAGTGGTTAGAATGGCTGTTGTATTGCACTGCTACTTCATTTAAAGATACATTGCTTGGGCCTCCATTCAGCCAAGTACTTAGGCAGGTACCCAACTTAAAGTGCAGCACCATCAACACTGAGTCATCTGTTTTAAATTAGGACTCTAGCTGAACCAGGACCTTAATTAGGCAAGCACAGTTTTAAGGACTCTTTTGCTTTTTGAGGTATAACCCACTATCAATGGAAAGTTTGCTTGACTGCAGACTTTGTTTCTGTATTTCCAAGGCATAGATTTCCCCAGTGATGGTGTTTTATCACATGTTTTTATCACTCCATCCCTAACGTCTTTCGCTGCACAAGAAGGAAAGAAATGAAAAGAAAAAGGCAGAGATGGGAAGGTGGCAATTTAGGGACTCTGTGTCTGTGTGACTGGCATCCTAAAGGAGAAGAAAGAAAAACACTCAGGAAGTTCTGTGTAGCCACTGCTAAAATCCAAGACCACTCCACTGCAGGTAAGAAATGAGAAATTTTGAGGGCTACTGAGCACTGACTCTTCACAGTGGATCAACGTTCAAAGTTATTTAGCACAGGTGTTGCTGCAATAGTGGCACCCTGATAAAATTCCGTGTTTACTGGCCCTCAAGCACCTCTCTCCCACCTGTGCAGTGGTCTGGTATTAGTATGCTGAGGCTGTAATGAAAGCCTTATCATCAGCTGGGCTGTGTCAAACCCTGCTTTTTCCTCATGTTGTGCATGCTTCTCTCCCCCTCTGGGCATTGGTCTGCGCATTTGCAGCTTGTACGCAGGTTTTGAAGGGATTCAGATGGCTGTTGTTGTTGATCATTGTGTCTGTAGTACCTCTACAGAGCTAGGAAGTTCTTTCTTACTACATTTGTATGGTATGAACTCCTCTTTTCCCTGCCAGCTCCAAGGATTCCAGGTGAGGAGGTAGCGGATGCATGTTGTACAGGAAAGAAGCAGGAGGAACTGATGCTCTGGGCAGATTTCTCTACAGGCTGAGAACCTGGGCTGTTTGCAGAAGCTCAAATTTCTTTTCCTTTCATGTGGCAGTTGACACAGCATTCCTTGGTCTTTAACCCAAGGTCTCTGATATCCCTTTACACAGACATGGGATGGGGGTGGGGAGGGAGGGGAGCAGACAAACTGAGAGAGGAGAAGGAAAGAAAGAAAAGAAAGCAAACAAGGAAGAAAGGATCAAATATGTGAGTTTTTTAAGGGAAGGTAATAATTTTATGACACCTACTGATTCATTTTAAAAAGTCTACAAGTGACAGGTTACTTCACATCCAGCAAAGTTCAAATTAAATGCACACGGGGAACATTTGCCCAAGTTTCATTTCATTATATTAATCAATTGGACATGCTGAGAGAAAATGGTGGTTGGCACTAGTGTCACCATGTGGACTTTTTCAGTGATTAAAGGTTTCTTAGTAATGTTCTAGCCTTCATGAGAGGTCAGTGACTATCCCATGGATGGAGGGACCGAGGGACAGGCGCTATGTGTCCTCTAATGGAAGGGTGGCTTGTCAAAAATTGAGTCAGCCACCCTCACCCCAAAGAGAAGTTCCCAGAGGGAAAAGAGCAGAGCCACTCAACAAAGTTCTGCAGGAGGCACCTCAGCTTTGACAGCAGCAGGGCAGCATGTGGACAGCTCTTGACTTGACTGGACCTTGCCTGGCCCTGCTGCTGCGTGTTGAGGTCTCCCAGCCTCAGTCCCCAGTGGCCCTGGCTCTGCTCTTACTCCGTGCAGCGCCACACTGGATGTCCTACAAGCCCAGCACAGTTAATCTGCCACCAGATTCATTGCTATGTGGATACTCAAGAGCTGACTGTAACATAATAACACTTGTATAAAACAGGTTTTTATCACTTTTTCCTTTTTATAGTATGGGAGTAACATATTTGTTCCATTTCTCTTAGGTATAGGGTACTTAGCCTGCTGCACTCGAGTTTCTAATTCTTTCCCCATCCCTACCCATGAATCACAGGGTTTTTCACCTCTTGTTCCACTGACGCACAGTGTGCAGCTGGGATCCTTCCTCATTGACGCTGTTTCGTACTTGAAGAAGTGCTGCCAATGCTACCAAGCCAACACATGTGTCCCACACAGATGTTAGAGCTCTTAAGACCCAAAGAGTATGTGGCTGAGAAAATTCAAGAGTGGGACATGGGAAGAGGCAATCTCTCTTCCCATCAGCCCTAAGGAGAATAACAGCAAGAACAGCAGCGTAAAATTAAAACCAAAGGCAACATGCAGGGAAAAAAGAAGGTACCTAGCATTTGACAGATGGACAGTACTGACAAATAGAAAGGCCAGACATGGTTAAAGTATAGAAAGAATTTGAATAAATAATATTTATTCTAACATTTCATCATCAACATATCAGCTAGACACTTTGTTGGTGGGGAGAAGAGAAAAATAAAATTTATCTTGCCATTTTTGCTTTACTAGGGAATATGTAACAGTTGGCAGTGTAATACACTTTTTATTTTCATGAGTTATGGATGTGCATGGCCATCCCTAAAAAATTGAAATAAAAACTGTATTACACCGCCAAGTCTCATATACTATATTTATACCATACCAGAGGAGGTGTCTGCAGAGCAACTATAGATATAAACTTTTATTATATCTATAGTTTCTCATGTTATTAGTATAGTTGTGAAAATAATAGGATTTACTGAAGGTTGTTATTCCCCCTAGCATCACTGATGTGGTATGAACAATATATTGACCTTTTGGATATTTTTGAACCATTGTAATGGATTTGAAAATGTGGTCACCTGACATGAAGAGCCAAAGTCCTGGTCTCCAGCCTAAGACAATGGACTCATGGTGTCTTTGTAAGGCAATATTCAGATTAGCCTCACAAAGTACACCCTGGTACTACCAACAGCGCTTCCCTTTTGTTCTTCTTAGTGTGCAGGGAACACTAACCAAACCCAGCCCTTTAAATAATAGCAGAGAGGGCATGAAGGCTCCAGACTGCAGCAGACTGCAGGATGGGTTAGTGCTCCATCATCGTGCTCAGGTTCCTACAGCAGAATGACACAGAAATTTGCCGCTGAAACGGGTAAAGCCCATAGACCTGGTTAAGCTAGATGATTGCAGGTTTTCTAGCTGGTACTCACACTTCCTGACTGATTTCTCAGCTTCTCCCCAAAGGCAAACCCCTTGCCCTGCGAGGATGCCTCGGCTGCCCTGCTTTTCCTCAGCCCCACTGATTCTAGCAGGAGAGCAGGCAGGAGCAAGGACCTACTCAGTCCTGCCAGGGAGATCCTGTGCTGTTTGACTCTGCAAAGGATCACAGCAAAGGATCTGGGCACTGCCCAGCCCTGCTGATGGGCATGAAGATGTTAGGAAAAAACATGAAGCAAGGAAGCCGCCACAGTGCTCACTGTAATGCAGGCTTGCTCTGCTGGCCTGCACACTCTGTGGGAATACAGCTGATATTCTCTGAAGCAAAGGGAACACTCCCACTGACAAGTTGCCTTTGCTTCCTGTAGGTGCACAAAGGTATTTGCTCAAGTTTTTTGAGCTTGGAGGCACAGGGAAGCCAGGAGCACCTGTTTACTGATGGGAAATGCCAATAGAAATGGGTCTGGAAGAGCAGCATATTTATAGCCTCACACAGCACCATATGGTGCTTGGTAGCAGAAATCATCAATTGAGACAGATGAGCAAATTTAAATTTCAGCTAAGATTTGATTTTCTTTTTTTTTTAGCAATCATTTTATTTAATTTGCTCTCTTTGTCTCTGAGTGCTCAAGCTGACTTGGCTGTGTCTTGCCCCTTGCTTTATGGAGAAGGCTGTAGGGGCACGCAGCCTTAATTGTTTAAATAACTCTGTATCTACTGGAAGAAGGGGAAGGGGGACCCACGGAACAAAAGATATGCCTGGGGATGATGGGCTGAGAAGCTGAAGTCAAAAGGACACATAGCTCAGGCCCTTAGGACTGGAAAAGCAGCCCTTAGAAATCTGAGGTCAGTCAGGCCAGAGGCAAAACTGATTTCTTTTTAATCAAGCTTAATTGTTTATATTAATACATGAATTTGCTCACAATGATTCAACTCAGCCTTTTAGCAGATCTCTAAAGAAAAATTTTGCAAACCTCTTTGATTTTTTTTTTGGCAAGAGTATCTCTGAGCCTATGTCTGTAAATTACCTTTGGGTTTATAAAGGGCTGCTGTAGTCCTTTGAAAAATGCAGCAGTTTCCTTGGTATTAGTGCACATCCAGTTCAAAATGAAAGATTGTTGATTTCTGACTCTATTACCCTATCCCTGCTCATCAATTTCAAACCAGTGCAGCTCAGCTCCAGCTCTTTGGTATAAGCAGCCCTCCAAGCTCAGTCTTCTCAGAAATGACTATGGGGCAGCAACCATGGGACACTGCCTTTTGTGCTGGATTGTACCATCCCTGGCTGCACACCCCTGTGCCACCATAATGCAAGTATTTGATAAGTCCTCTCTACCCAATGTCCTCCTAACATGCAGTCTGAGTAATCTTGCACCAATCTTAACCACCTTTCTTTTCACCTCGGCTCAAGAGATACAAGATGGAAGATGAGCTTGCATCCCCTGGTAGAACTGTACCTCTGGATCACGACAGAAGTGTCTGAGGATGTCTCTGCAATGATGCTTGCAATGGTCCAGGGCTTCCTTGGTGAGCAAATAGCATCCTCCAAAATCCAGGGTTCTCAATCCGCTGCACCCCCTCCCAAGCCCCATGCCTAAATGCAAAGGGCACACGTTTGTTCATCTGCTGAGGTAACTGATGGCTCACCAGGAGGCCCATGTAATGATTGTAGTTTTGCTGATTTATTAAGTGCCAATGGTGTTTTAATATTGTTTGTGTTTCAGAAATAAAGATAGTCATTGCCCTGAAGGCTTGCAGTCTGAAAGACAGATACACACAATACACAACTCCCTATGGATACTCAGAAGAAAGATTTTTTTTTTATTAAGGAGCTATTCTGATTTAATTTGGTTCTTTAATGTGATATTGGAGCAGTGCAGGGTTGAGTGTCAGCCAGCTGAAAGCACTTCTCTGCTGGGCTATAAAGACTACAAGACGAGTATCAGCATGTGGAGGGAGGGGACATGCAGCCCCTGTCTGACTCAATCAGAGCTTCAGAACACGAATTCCCAGTGATTTGTTCCTTGACCAGCAACCTCCATCAACCTGCTGCTTATCGGGGGCTCTCATTCATTGCCCAAGCCAGGAAAGTTAAGCTACAGGGACTGTGCTAAACTAAAACTTGGTGTTAAAGGACACGACAGAGAGGTGATGTGAATTTCTGCCTGTTTCACAGTGGAGTTGAAGCAAGCAGTCTATGTGGCATGAGTAGGCAGAAGGGCTTAAGGTTTTATAGGCCCCTCATGGATTATGAATTTGGCACCCACCTAGAGTTTCTATTTGCTCTGTGGTTGGGATTGCCAGGGTGGATGAGGTCAGTGGAAATGGACCAACATTCACCCAGCCCCTGTGGCCCAGAGAGTGCTTACAGGCTGCCAGAGAGCAGTAATTCAGGAGGTAAAGGGCGAGGGTGGTACCTCCGAGAGGGTCTGCATGGAGACATTTGTGCCTGCGTGCATCTGGATGCGTGCACAGACACAGGAGCCTTTGTCAGCGTAAAAGGGTTGGGACACTCACAGTTTTAAGGGGCTGGCAGAAACTCCGGTGGCACTGTGCAGTCAGCCCTGGTGAAAGGTGCATTCAGGTGGGTGTCATTCCCCAGCTTTTCAGGAGGCTGACAAAATTGCTTTCTGCACACCATGCATGACTTCCTCCAGTGCCGTGGCCAGAAGGACTCTACCACTCATTTCCTGCAATTCCACTCCGGGCCCTGACCTCCCACACAGAGCGAGCTGCAGGGGGAAATGTTAGTCCTTACTCTCTCTCTTAAATCAGTGCCAAAATCAATTTTGAAAAATCGTCTCAAAGTTGCTTTCAACTCCATCTGGGTGTTTCTTTACTGCTAGAATATCACCCCATACACTGGAATCGTTATTACATCACACTAATCTAATTTAAATGCATTTTTACTGTACTTGGTTTAATGAATGTGGAATGTGTCACTATGAAATTGCACCATTAATTTGATAAATAGGACTTGAAGGTATAATTTTTTCCAGCATTGCAGACTAATGAAGCTAAAATACATATATAATAAGAAGTGTAAATAATAAATTATTCTTAGGAGCAAAAAAATTAATTAGATCTTACCACAAATTGCATCTCAATGTCAAAGTTTTTTTACACTACTGACTTTCAAACTAGTTGGAACATGACTGTGATCCTTGGAAAGTTTCTCAAGTAATTGCTGTGTGTATACATATTTGGGAATATACCTTAAGAAGCTACCTGAGCTCCTACTGATCTCTCACATGCAGCTTTCTCATGCTCCCTGCCATCACACCTGAATCTTAACAGCATTTAGAACAATTCCTGTTATTATTTGTTCTAAATTTCAGCATGCTCTTTATTCTTGAAGACCCGAGGAAACTTTTTTTTGAAGATTTCTGACACTGAAGAGAGAGCAAAATTAGGACACACCACGTCCCCACTGCCAGCTCGCTGCCTCTGCTGCTGAAATCAATGGGAGTTTTTGCACTGACTTCAATAGGAGAAGAGACTCCTGTACAAAGCACACTACTTTTCACCAGTAATGGAAATGTCACAGCGGTGCCATTCAGGAAGAAAACCAAGTGGAGGGAAATTAAAGAGGAAACTCCAGTCTTGTGCAGTTTAGTTGCTGATAGCTCATCTCGCTCAGCCTGCTGCACCCTCAGCCGGTTACACAGTGCTGCCTGGTTTAGCATTCTTTGTCTCTTTGTCATTTCTTATTGAGCCCACAAAGAAAGGTTTTATCTCACTCCTCTGGAAAAGAAGGCGCCTAGAGATTGAAGAGATCAGGTGGCATTTCACCTCTAGTTTTCTTCATTCCCAGCTGGAGAGCTTTGAATGCTCTGCACAGCCAACTATTCTCTGACTATTCTATAGCTAGATGAAGGACCATTGGCCAAAATGTCATCCTTAACCTTATTTTCTATTCCTAGTTTCTAGTTTAATAACCAACATTTTTACTTCCCGTTGTTTGATTTGCAGCCAAAATTCTGACGTGTTATCAGTTTTGTTGCCCGATAGCACATTAAGCCTTACTAAGGGGTAAACATAATGATCTTCATTAAACCTTCTAAATGAATCCACCTCCTGCTTCTTCAGGTGGAGGAAGGCATTGACAAGAAACACTGCTGTCTTACAGCTATTTTTCCCTTGCAAGCAGAAGGAGGGAGAGAAGAGTGGCAGCTTTTAAAGAAGGAAAAAGTTGGGTAAATATGAAAGAGTTAGTGAGATTTCCTTTCTTAATGGCAAAGTTTTCCAGCAATAAATCACAATTCAGTCCATGCCATTAGTTTTGGGGGCATTATATCCCCTCATTAAAGTGCATAAACAATTATATTTATTGAAGGTAATGTACTGTGTAGTGCATTATAACGACACTCATTAACATATGTAATCATCATTTGAATGGGCTTTACTACAATGTAAACTGATAATGGCATGATTACCCACTGGGTTATTAACTTTTCAGTCCTAAGATAATAAAAGGTGATACAAGAAACAAAAAGCACATGTGCATTGCCCTTCACATGTGATTTATGTGCTTCACTGTGGAGCTATGAACACAGGTACCCATCATTGGGGAGACTGGCTCTTTATTGCACGTTGTATTTGACAGAATAATAAATGTAGTTGAATGGTTCTTGGGTGGGCATCTGGGGAAAAAAAAAGTCCTGTGAATAAGGCAGGCACTACTTCAAACTGCAAGACCCAGCAAAGGAAATAATTTCGTCTCTCTCTGTCTCTCACTAGCACTCTGTGGCTTACAGATCTTCATACGCTCTGTCAGACTCACAGAGATTAAGGAAAAAAAAAAATCCATCTTCTTTATACATTTCTCCTCCTTCTTTTTCAGCCCACCATGCGCTCCTCTCTGCCTGGGCTATAATTGCTGTTTATGAGAAAATGAAGGGATGCACTATTCTAAGGTACCTGTGTGCTAAGGTATTCGTATTATGCTAAGTGTATGCTTGTATCAAACAGATGGTTTCAGGTATTGAAATGCAGCTTAGCTGCAGTATCAGAGAATAGATTTATCAGTTTGCCTGAGCTTCTCTTCTATAAAATGCCTATTTGGAGGCATCAGAGGTATTATAAATACAGCTTATTTGTGTAATTTATCAGCCCTCTCCGGGGTTTGTCTCTGTGGAATCTTAGTTCCTTAATTTTAATGAATGAATCTGAGTTTGTTTTAGGAGGGGATGAGTTAAGAAATATTAAAATAAAACAGACTCACGAGCAGCCATTCAAAAAAGCACCAGTCACCAATAGACAGGGCCTCCCCAACATTAAGTGCTATATATGCTAAAGTGAAAAATGATGCGTAAGTCTGCAGTGCCTACGGTGAATTGAAATACATCAGCCACTGTGGTGCTAGCAAGACCTGTTTCTCCACTATACTGTGACTTGCAGACAAGGGGCAGGTATGTCAATAGCTGATACAAGTTTGCCCTGACACAGTGCCAGTGCAGAAGCATGTGGAGCCAGATACTGCAGTTCCCAAGTGGCAGAGGAACCAGTCCAACAGGTCCGAGCCGAACTCCTCGCTGCTAATAGCATAGAGGGTGTGACAAGGACAGAGCCACATCTGGGCCCAGCTGCTTTACCCACCTTCAGGACCATGTGCAACAGGGCTCACACCCTTGCAAGTGTGCCAGTCAAATTCAGCTGCCAAAACAGACTTAACCATGAAGAGGTAGCATTAAAAACCTCCATGCCCAGAAAAAAAACAAACAACCAGGCCAGAACCTTGAGTTTTATGGCAGATACCACCAAGGAGCATCACTGAAGAAGAGTTAATGTTGTCATTAAAAAATATTCAGGTTAATATAGTCATCTCTTACTTTAGAAGTCCTTTGAAACTAAATTGTTTGGAACTTCTATTAGCTTGGCATTCCTTTAAGGAGTCTTCTGTCAGTCCAAGGCCCTTGAAGAAGCTAAATATCTGCACTTTCAGCTCTCCATGGAGTTTTAGAAAGCTCTGGGACGGTTTATGGTTTTCCATTAGCCAAGGGTCTAATAGAGACCTGAGATCCGTTAAGTGGGAAATTCTTCTCATGGAAAGCAATATACCGTAATTCTTTGCTAAAATCTGAGCCCACAAAAGAAATCTGAGCTTGTGGTAAAGACCAGTGTGCAGTAAGTTTGTGCAGAAAATTACTTCATACTCTTTGTTATTGGACTATTTATTCATGACTTTTTAGACAACAGACACGATGGACTTGATTCGCTCTTGAACCAAGTAGGGCAGATGCTCATTAGATGACTGGCCCTGTGGACAGGAGCTTTAAATCACACCCTGGTACTGCAAACACCTCATTAGTGATTTGGAAACTGCTGAGGGGCTAAGGGGAATGAGAACACCCTTCTCTGCTCCGCTGACAGCATTTTTCCAGATCAGCTGTAGTCATTTAGGGAGTCACCAAGGTCTGTGAACCTCGCACCACTCTGACCTCCCCCCCGGCTTGGGCAGACTTTCTGCCGCGGTAGTGCCAGTAGCAGCATAAGTGGATCAAACCTATTGTTCTTTTCTGGCCATGATAACTTGACTTACTATTTTGATTGAACTGTTCTGACAGTGTATGAAAACTCACAGCGAAAAACACAAAATAAATGTAGTACGTGAAAATACCTTGTACTACCTGAAATCTCAGAGAGTCAGTGGTTGATTTTGTTATTGTGAGTTCCAGCTGATAACGACAGTGCTTATTCCCACAATCTTCCTTTTCTTATTTCCATCTGTTCAAATTTATGTTTTAGTTGGGAGAAGATTTGAGATAAAAATAGGGGTTTTGGTAGCTTTTACAACAACTTGGAAGTTTAAAGGTCTCTGTGTTTCCATCAAAGCATCATTCTGTATCATGGATTTTCAGATACTTCACTATTCAATAGCTGCTGCATAAAAACAATATGTGATTTAATAGCAGAACCTTAAAATGAGGAAAGTAGGGAGAATTAGCATATGCCATCCAGAAGTTTGTCTGCTGTTAAGCCTTACAGTCTGTCTGGCAACACTGGAAAGTCAACTGATTTCAAAGGTTTGACCCTCCCTAGGGCAGAGCACGCAGCCCCCTTGGAGAGGAGGAAATACTTGGCATTTCTCTGGAGCAATTCCTGCTGCTTCCTCTTCACAACAGCACTGATAGCTCTGGGGACAGGGGAAACAAATTGCCCAGGAGCTACTGCAGAAGTTGTGCTGAGGTTTTTGGAATGGGTGGAGGGAATCAAAAAATTCAAACCTATGGTAGCACTCGTGGCACTTCCCAGATTTCAGAGCAGCACAAATACCATATTTACTTGGCTCACAAAAGCAAAGTGTGAGCAAGCATTTACTGATGAGGAGGAGGTGCAAAACCTGCCTCAGACTCCATCTGCTCTTTGCCCTCAGACTGTTTTGTAGTACTTTGTCACAAGGAACAGCCATTGAGGAACCTGAGGATTGTGGTTAATCCAGGGAAGACTGGAAAATGAGGGAAGGGAGGACCTCATGATAGTTTTCACTCTAAGGAGATATTTTCTTTCCCCTTGTGCTATTGTTCGTCTTGTTTTCAAAGTCTCAACACAAATCTAAGAGCTCTGCATGAAAGGTACAGTAGTCTGGGTATAATTACCACAGCTGCCACAGATGGCTCATTTTAACAAGAGACCCTAGGTAAACCTAGTTGTTTAGCCTGCAGCATAAACAACAAAATATTCTACTTAAACAAGTGGATCTGGGTCTGCGGAGGTGAAGCTCAATTCTGCCTTACTAATCTCTGTCATTAAAGAAGTGCAAAAGACGTTGGTGGGACAGGGACCAGCTCAGGGCTCAGTTTTGGTGTGTGCCTGTGCAATCTCCAAGGAGGAGGATGTCTGGGTGTTGGAATGCACTTTGCCCTTTAGCTGGGATACCCTGAGCACTGCATTTGAAATGCAGGACATCGTCCATTCCCTGGGAAAGGAAGAATAGGAAAAGGAAGGGAAATCTTAACATATGAAATTTTCCAGTTTCATCTACTTAGTCCCTCTAACAAATCTTGTTGCAGGACAGATACCCCAAAGGCCACATCCTGTTGTACTCTACTAGTTGCCCACTGTTAGAATTGAGGTTGGTATGCTTTGTGAATGAGGAACTAGAAAGACTCCTCCTGCTTAACAAAAAAAAGCTGTACTTCAAATCAGGTCAAAGAAGATGGGTGGGCAGGAGACTCAGAAGAGAGGACATTAACACCTAAAACTGCTTTCCTCATGGGAGACAATGAGAGAGGAGAAATGATTTTTAGTTTTCTGTATCTGTTCACATTTGTGAAGTGGAACTCCAAATCAATGCACATATTCCTTCTGAAAACTCACAAATTGGTATCTGCAGGATACCTTTATTCCTTCCAGCCCTGTATCTCCACCTGCATCTGCAAACTCTCCTCACAGAGGTCCTGCTGGCACCAGCCTATTAGCACCGAGCTACTAATCTTCCTTTGCCCAGACCTTCCCCTTGTCCTCTGCCTGATCATCATGTCTTTAACCTTTTGATCTTGTCGGCCCGTGTTGTAGTGGCCATTTTTATTTCTCCTCCAGAAACTGTTGCCTGTGACTACGTGGCATTTCCTAGGTACCACGCTTAGCCAAGTCCATGCTGTTGACCCACCACAGCCTTTCCCCTCTGTCCTTCCGTGCTGCTGTCTCCAGTGCCTGCCCCAACTCCATGCTTGTCATTTTACCCGCTGCTTTGGTTTCCTTATGGATTATTTAAATACATTTCCTCAATGATCTGCAAACATAAAAATGGGCATTTCTGGCCTTAGCACTAAGGTCCATAATCTCTTTCACACGTCTCACTTTTCCCAAGTACCAGCCTAGCATCTCTCAGCCTGTTTGTTCCACGAGCACCTTTACCATAGAAATAGATTACCCCCACGCCACGTCCTCCTCTAGATCCCATCTCATGGCACATGTTAACGTTATAACACCAGCATTAAGCTCACCTTGACACCTCTGTAGGAAGTCTACAAACAGGTAACGACAGCCTGCAAAGGTGCTGGGCACAAGATGAGGAATAAGAGGTCTATGTTATAGCAAGGAACATTTGAGCTCGTGTTAAAGGCAAGGGAAGGGTACAGGCTAAGAGAAAGGTGCGTCAGAAGGCTGAAAAATCTCCATCAGTAGAAATCATTAGGAGCAACATACATCCATAGGTGTATATTAGTGATTAAATAGCTAGGAGGGAGCCTGCTGTAGGAGAGAAGGGTGTATGGGATAACATCACAGGTCCCTTTCAATCCCATGACTTTACCATGTCATTGAAATCTATGCAATCATGTGAATGTTTATCCATCCCTCTCTTTTTCTTCCTACTCTTCTTGAGCATGCTTTTCACCATTTCCTGTTCCTTGGCTTCCTTTCAATAACCTTACTACTTATTTCACCTACCCCAAGAGAGGCCTTGGTCCCTCTTGAGATTTTGGGCATTACTCTAGCAGAACCACAAAGATGTAATAACATTAAACCTTTGATTCATTCCATATCCTAAGCTGTTGTGCTAGTGCTGCTCTGTGCCAAGCAAGAAGCTGCATTTTTCTTTCCTTGGTGAAGGGATTCCTGCATACACAAATTTTGGAAAACATTTGGGCAGTCCTTTGGGAAGAACAGCACTTAATAAATGTAAATTATTATTATTATTATTATTTCACCAACAGGAGTTGCAGAATCTTCAACTGGTCTCTCTGTTTTAAGAAAATAACCAAGTGGGAAATTAGTGGGACGTGGTCACACTGGGCCGTGTGAAAATTAAATTCTAGAAAAATGAACTGAAATGAGATTGATCACTGCATGCTAAGGCACCACAGCCCTGCCACAGTGTAGCTGTCAGCAGTAAGAGAGGAGAACTCTCTCTGACTTCAACTACTCCTGGTAACAGTAAAGGCAACAAAAGCTCATTCAGCCTGATTCACTGGAGGCCTCTTGAGAAATCAGCTACAAAGATCAGCTACGATCTGAGTAATTTCTTTGTGTGTTTCTTTATACAACTGTTTTCTGAACTTTGCATAGCTCACATAACCCTCATGTGACATCTGAGGCTGGAGTCTGGTCTTCTTACACAGAAGTGAATGGCAAGAAGAAAAGCTCTGGTGGTTTTAGATGTTCTCAGAGAGCTTCATGGACCTGGACTCCCTGAGAGTGGGGTACTTCTGCAAGGAGCTCTGGCATAACTTTTGGAAGAAGCCCCGGGCAAGGTTTCTAGGGCTTTGGATCACAAACAGCCCTCTCTGGGCAAACCACTGGGACTGGTGGGCAAGAAGGGGTCAGAGCACAGAGCCTGACACTGGGTCCTGCACCACTGGGGCTGTTCAGAGTGCAGGACAGAGCATGGGATGAGCATCAGACCTGCTTGTGCTCCCTGAGAAAGAAAAACGCCATAGACCTGTTAGGGAGGTGGGGAATAGGATGAGTTGAGGAGGCGTGAATAAAGTCAGCTGCTGGACTGAAGCCCCTCTGCAGCACGTAGATGGAAAGCACGCAAAAATATACTCGGGCTTCTAAAGAGCCACTGCCCCTGGGTGGGGGATAGGGTGTTCCCAGCCCCACAGGTGGTGGGGGAGGATGGCTGTCCCTGGTACAGAGCTCTCTGTGTCTGCACTGACAGCTGGCCAGGTGTGGCTGTCCCAGGAATCTGTGTACAGCACACAGGGAACATGGATGGCTCCGTGTGTCTTGGGATGGCTGCTCCAGGATCTGCAGAAATCCATCTAGAGGGGTTGTAAGAGAAACATAATAAAAGAGGAATGGGTTAAGCTGGTGTGCCAACAGGCCTCTTATCTGAGAAGGCTTTTCCTTTTTCTTTCTTTTCCTGTTCCTGTATTTTATTCACAAAGATCCACAATGTATAATATGTATATACATGTGTATGGAAATATTAGATTTGGATAGGAAAATATGGGCTGCAGGAGCCTGTGGACAATGCTCCCTTTTTAGTTGTTATAAAAAAGAAAATAATTGTGAAAGCAGAGAGAAATCTGCAGCTGCTCCGGGCTATTCATACCATAAGAGATCCCATCAGGCTTTCTTTATTGTTGCAGTTTTGGCAAATTATTTTCTTATCACACACAACCTATTCACTTCTGTTCCTGGATAAGCACTTAGGCTCATAAAGCAGTGGGTCAGCAACAGTTTAGCGTAGAGCACATGGAACTGCTGACCTTGGGGACTGCTGGTGCCTGCCCCTCCAAAAAGCAGCAACTGGAGTCAATAAAAAACTGGCCAGGCCAGTCCATTAGCGAGCCCAGCTCTGTCACTGCTCGCATGGCTTACCCGATGGCTGTGCAGCCCACCTCTCCTCCTCCTGCCATTGTGCCTCACCTTGCTGAGTGTGATCATGGCTCCTTCCCCAGGAGAGTGGGAGGTGCACCTCCCTGACGAGGTGCATTTTCCCAGGGGAGGCACAAGTACCTATCTGTGTGCATATTCTCCTATATGCACCTTGTGCCCAAGGAATGTGTGATATAGATTAGATCAGCAGCACTGCTGCACTGTCTCCAGGCCAGGCAATGAGTTTATTGTGCCCAACACACATGTGCACTGGACAAATGCTCTGGCATCTTCAGCGTGGGCAGAGAGCATGCTGCTCCTATTATACTAGCCCATTAGGGAAGCAATTTGAAGAAAAATATTTAGCAATTTGGAAAGAAGCATGGTTCCAGAATGGCTTGTTTCTGTGTGACAGCCTGCCATGTACAGATGAAAGGGAAGGCTTGTAACAAATTTTCATTACCCGCAAATAAAAAAAAAAGCAACAGCAGGCAGAGCAAGTGCTTTCAGCCTGAGAGGTGTGGCCAGAAATCCCCCCAGGAGACCACAAAGGAGCCTCAGCAAAATAAATCAATCAATCTATCAATCACTTACACTTGCATAGCGCCCTTTATGAAAATGGCAATCAGTGCCTGACAGCCTGTCAGACTTTGGCCTTCAAGTCTTTGCCTCAAAACTAGTCATTAAGTTCACCAAAATACAAGCTACAGCTCCCTGCTCTCGCTCGGCGTCCTTGCTCACCTTCCGTCCCTGGGCTGCTCTGATTTCTCCATAGAAAACATTCTGTGCTCAGAGCGGCTGTGACCAGGGTTTGTGACACTGTGCAGCAGAGGAGGGTCTGTAAACAACTCAAGTGTTTCAGACTCGCTTTGTTCCTGTTCTCTGCTGCAAATTTGGGCCCAGAATTTGGCACGGGAGCTTGTCCTACAAGAAGCAGAGCTGTAGGAAGCAGAGTGCATCCTTCCACTGCACACCGTGTGTCACACCACTCACCTTCGCTCGCAAATTTCTCTTCAAAGCAGAGTTCAGAGAGCAAATAAAGTACCTTGGTGGAAAGAGCTGTCCACTAACAGACCATTTCTCCTCAGAATCACAGGGAAGCCGCCTGCAGTGAGTGTGTAGATGAAGGCAGCCCCCTAGATACAACTTCTAGGCATGTCAGTCACTTTTGCTGTCTCGCACTGCAGTGCGGCGCTAACCCTGCCTTCCCTCCCTAGAGCTTCCCTCCCAGAAGAGCTAACTGAAGTCTCTTGACTAAATCCCCACACAAATAAAATTTTCCAAGTGAAGATATTTGTTTTTAGAAGCAGCACTAGAACATAAGGCTGAGGGTTTCTTTTCACTGATAAAAACAGGGTTCAGGTACAGACTCTGGTTTAGAAAGTCCCCAATCTGGGAAGCTGTGGGTTGATGCTGTATAGCCTTCCACAGGTGTTTCTTCTGTGACTTTATCTTATTATGTTTGGGACCTACATACAGTTTCAGCCTTGAGATTCCTTGAGGTTCTTACTTTTGTTTATTTTATGTTTACTACCCAATATTTTCATTTGAAAAGCCTTTTCTTCTTCTATTTGTGGAAGCAATGGTCAGCAACTTCCATTTCCTCATTTGACTTCTCTTTGCTTTTATAGACTTTTACCTTATCCCTCCTTGATCATCTTTTTCCCAGGCTAAAATGTCCAGCTCTGTTTAATCTTTTCTACATTTGGGAGCTGTTCCACATCTTTGATCAATTTATCTGCCCTCTTTTGCCAGTTTTATGGCTTGATTACATACCTCTTGAGATAAAAGGACAGAAAAGCATATTTACCTCTTGTTTTCTATTCATTTCCCATTAATATCTGAAATTCATGTTTTTTTCACTTTTTCTGCTACAGCTAAACAGTTTGAGCTAACATTTTCATAAAGCAAATCACACTGGCTTTAAGATGTCTTTTTTGAAAATACCAGCATCCAGTTTTGATCCCAACACCTTGCCTGCAATCTTAGTGATATTTTTCTCTATATATGTCAGTTTGCATTTATTAGCATTGAATGTGCCCTGCCATTCTATTACCTAGTTGTGCCATGATCAGTGTCCTGAAGCTCTTCCACATCTCATTGCAGTCAGGTTTGGGTTTTACTACTGAGCATAACATTACAATACCAGTGAATGGCATCATATTGATTTTCATTCTCAGTTTTATGAATATGATGCAATACAGAGTCTTGTCAGCCTGTCCTTGCAACTCCACAAGGAACGGGGTGCCCAGGGAAGTTGTGGATGTCTCATCCCTGGAGGTGTTCAAGCCCAGGTTGGATGAGGCTTCAAGCAACCTGGTCTAGTGGGAGGTGTCCCTGCCCATGGCAGTGGGTTTGGAACTAGATAGTCTTCAAGGTCCCCTTCCAAACCAAACTATTTTATGAACCCATGATTCTATGATAATCACCTCTGTGCTCAGAAAAAGAGTGACTGTAATGCTCATTTAAAAACTAATATCTAATTAATAAATATGTATTTTCACAGTTTCCTGTGACACTGGACCATTTCCAGCAGCTTTCCCTTCACCTGCAATCCCTCAACATGATTGAGGAGCACTACAAGCCACAAAAACAAAGAATTTGGATTTGGGAAAGGGGTGAAAAAGAAAAAAACAAAGAGGGAGCCATCAATATAAGCCAGAGCATTCTTTTTTTTTTTTTTTGTCCATTTCTGCAGGGTTTTGTGATTAGTGTCTTGTGCAATTTGATTTCCACTACTGCACAGAAATGCTTCTACTTTGCTGGTTCCTTTCTCAAAAAAAAGGCCAAGTGAGGATAATACTTAATGTGAGCAGCATGAGGCAGAATTAGGGTCCCCAAGATAAGCCTTTGCATTTAACACCTCCATTCATTTTCTCTCTGGAGATTTTGGAAACCTCCACTAATGACTGAAAATTTTATTGGGATGGATTCTTTAAAAAATCTTCTTTAAGTGAAGAGATAGAAGTCACTGCTTCTTAGTAGCTATCAATTAAATTTGAATCTTTCTTCTTTTCCACTTAGATAATATTTTCTGTTGATATTAATTCTTTTTTGTTTCTTGCCTCTTTTGGCCAATGGGATTCAACTGCCTTTTCGGGACTTACAGAAATTGAAATTATATAAACATTTAAACAAGGTGGAAAGTTAAAGCTGTTAACTAAAAGCTTTCCTCATATTTCTTACCTGCATTCCTGTTTGTCTTGCCAAATTTTGTTTGGAATAATGTTATAAAGGTAGGGAGACAATCCGCTGGACATAGAAATTTGAATACCATGTAAAGAACCATTTTTCATGTGTGTGTGTATTTGTGGTAGGTACAACACATAGGTAGACAGTCTGGTAGGTAAAGAACAGAAAGTGAAAGAGGAGAGACACAGAAAAAAGAAAAAGGGGCTAAATGACTTCAGAGCAAGTGACGTAATATGTTTTATTTATCATTTACTTCCAATTGCATTTGAAATTGCAGAGTTGCTAGAATTCAATCACCCATGTTCACAAAATAACTGCAGGTATTTAAAGCTCTTGCTTTCCAGAGGAAGCTGACCCCTGCTTTTATCAACTATTTTATCAAGCTATTTTTAAAATAGGTAAATTGAACTATAATGTATCTCTGTTGGATTTCAAGCCCTTCATAATGTAGATGGTAACTGCATTCAGCTCTGCCTCACTTATATTGAAGCCTACATCACATTTTACATGGTAGATTCCTGATCTTTTTTGTGGGTGTAAACACTATTACAGCATGAATCTTTTCTGTATCTGTGTGTACTAAAGCAACTTTTTTTTTTTGGTAACTTGAAAAGCCACATTGTCAGAGCTTTGCTTATACTATGTCCTCTGTACATACAAAACCATCTGAGAATACATGCAAAAATTGCTGGGCTGTGTTAAGGAGTGAGCCAATGCACTCTGTTCTGCTGATTATGTATAAAGCATGCCTCTGGATGATGAGGAGGAAAGAAGAAGAAAAATGTTCCTGCTAAGTCTTGGAAAAGCAGGAGGGCTTCATTACAGTGAATGTTTGTTCCTGGCCCAGGAACTCTGCCCATGTATACCATGAGGAAAAGGATGCGGTAGCCTAGAAAAGGATGGTCACAGCCTTTGTTTTCCACCTACTGCTGTTGCACGTGTTCCATGGTGCTGAGCATGCCGTGCTCAACATGCATGCAATATATATAACATGTAAATACATATGTGTACATATACTGACACAGGTCTAAACACATAAATATCAATTCAAAATACAGATATGTATGTGTGCACACATACACATACACATAGTCATGTGTTGTCTGGACTAATATTAATACATTCTCATGTATGAGGGTCACTGTTAAAAATATAAGGCTATTTTTGATATTGACAATGTGTCTAGGAATAAGGTTCTGGTCCAGCAAACAGAAAGATGCTTCATCCTCAAAACATTTGCAGCCTGAATGTTACCAATTTGCTCTCAGTGAGTTAATTCCAGGTGCCAGTCCATGAAAGGAAAATATGTATTATTAGTACGATATCCACATTACTGGGAGATGCTGAGTTTTAAATATGCCTGGCTGCAGATAGTAGGGGAAAATTTTCCAGGGGGAGAAGAACAATACCTACTTTTAGCTTCTGTATTCTCTTAATGCCTTGTCCAATTTGTCTTACAATTTTGCCCTAAGTTTTCAACAACGTTGAAATTTCATTTCGCTGATGAGTAGAAAGCAGTGGACAAAAGAAAATAGAAGTCTGATTTCTTTTCAAAGGTTCATGTCATGTCAAACTGGTGGAGAGACTCTTGTCTTTCCACAGTATGTTTAATATTTAAGGATCAGGGAAATGACTGATTCTTCTTCCTTTTTTTTTTTGTTTTGAATTTAAATTTACAGTTTAACTAGTTTTATGATGGGTGTTTTTTCACTTAAGAATTCTGGTAGCTGAACAAAACAGAGAAATCATTTTCTGACAGATGAAAATGGGAAGTTGTTGCTGGAACCACTGGGGTTTTCTCAAATTTTTGGAAAAAAT
Source organism: Fringilla coelebs (assembly GCF_963513975.1). Taxonomy (NCBI): domain Eukaryota; kingdom Metazoa; phylum Chordata; class Aves; order Passeriformes; family Fringillidae; genus Fringilla; species Fringilla coelebs. Next base: position 47,135,638 of record NC_140028.1, on the reverse strand, counting down.
AGACTACAAACCTGCAGATTTTGTTACCATTTTCAGCTGTTTCATCGATTCAAATGATAAAATGCACTTCCTATGTCTGTATTTACATCAGATGTTGATATGCCACCTTCCTACAAGATTTTTAATTATTTTTTATTATATTTCAGCCATTTTCTCTGTAATTTTATGTTTTATGTTATACTTTAGCTTCAATGAACTGCCTATTAGCTTACTGCTCTATATGGAAGCTGATGCATTCAAAGATCTCCTTTGGGTCCTCCATATAGCTCTGTTCCACTGGTGGTGTTTTTATTTTATTTTTTTTTACAATGACTTTTGATTCATTCTGTACATCTAATTTTCCCCACATAACACCAGTAAAAGAGAATATAGGTGGGGGATGGTTTCCTCCAAACAGGGGGTCTCCCTCTTGGCTTTGATTTGCTTGGCAATCAGAGATTTTGTGTACAATCTCGCGCAGCAAAAGGTGAGAAATGCAGAAGCACTGGCTTTTAACAAAAATACAGACAGCAGCAGGAAGTCTTCTCTGCCCAATTACAAGGTGATCCCAGTTCATTTTTATGGTTTGATTTTTTTTATCACATATGTTTCCAAACACAGCCCTGATATCCTGTGGGGATGCTTTTGTAAAGAGCCAGAGCTTCTGATTTAAGGAGCTTCAAAAATAGCTCTCTGCCTCTTCTGTCTGAAAAAGAGCAGTCATGTAGCAACACCTTTATTCTCTTTGAAAAATAGAAGGATGTCAAAAGAAAAGTTCACAGTGAAATTAGGCTGATTTGTTTTGTGGTCCTGTGATTTTGGCTTCAGATGTAGGAGGGAAAAAACAACAGTTTGTTTAATAGAAAAAAATTACTATTAAAACAAATTTTGTGCTCAGAAAATTTCTTTGCCAAATAGGCACTGTCATCAATTATACAAGACCCCTGGAAAAATACAAATAAAAAGGCAAGCTAGATATCCATGGATGGATTTTTTTTTCCCTGTAGTCAGCATACATCTCAGCCCTCACATTCAGAGAGGAAAAATCTCATTAATTTTGATATAAATGATCAGCATTTCCCACAGATTTCCTCTCTGTTGTGACGGATGCTAACTGGGAGTATTCTAGTATCTCCCTTGCCTAGCGAGAGTGGCTTCCACTGATGCCAGTCGGGAGGAGCTGCCATTTGGGACACACTGAGAAGTCATCAAGGCATTCCTAGGTGTGATTTTTTTCCAGGCAGGACCACCCAGAAAAGCACTGCTCAGAGTACCAGCAGAGCTCACTCTGTAAATTTTATGCAGCTTCCTCCCACTGCATCATCTGAATAATTGCACCCTGCATATCTGCATTAATGAATTCACTCTCTAAGAAACTCACGGAGTAAATTATCCAGATGGTAAAAGAGAATGGCATGGCCATCTTCCTCCTCAGTGTGCTAAGTCAGCCCAACATGCACATAATGATGCTAACACAGGTGGGAGGTGGACACCCAGACAGCGCGTGGTTCATCTTCAGCATTTCCACTCGTGTGGCAAGTATGATTGTATGTCCCCTGGAGGCTTATTTCAGGCTCACAGGGATGCACTGCCTAGTGCTTAATGATAGACAACTTTCTCCTAATGATGTGGCTTACACCAATTTGTGTTTATCCAGCAACATTTCCCTTTTAAGCAGACTGGACTCCTCTGTCCCTAGGTAACATGCCATTCCCTCTCTCCCTCTCTCTCCTGCACACCATATCTCAAACCCCCGCATGAGAAATAAAATACAAACCAAACCAAAATCAGAAAGCAGTTTTGATGGTCCTGTCTGTTGAAACTGAGACCTAGCCCAGAATTACAGAGCCTGCTGTGTCCCGATGCCTGAAGGGAAGCCCCCTGTATTCTCAAGTGCAGTGAGGAACAGGTCATTGTGGGACCATCAGTGCCCTGCAACCTCTAGAATGGGGTCAGAAGTAAGGAAATCAGAGTTCCAGTATGTGCTCCACTAACAAAATTCCTTCATAATTTTTGAAAGGCATCCACAATTTTGTGTCATGCCTAGCAGTGGCAGGGTCAAAATTCCTACTAACTTTAAGGTCAAGCCTATAATTTCTCCAGGTTTCATCCAGGCTGCCTGTGCAATGGACATCCTAACACCATAGGCAGTGTTACCATTCCACTTACCTCCATTTCAGATTCCCCAACAGAAGCCAATAGGAAAATTCTAAGCATTAGCAGTGATTTTTGATGGTGCTGAAGGCTTTTTAAAAGGTAAAAACAAACCTAAAAGTCCACTCCCACGGACTCCCCATTGTTGTTTTCCTTGAGCTTACTGATTTCTTCAAAGGGAATGTCCAAGTGAACACCATAAATATCTCCATAAATAATCAATGACTCATCATATAAATTGTTCCAGAACATAGGAAAAAGCCATACAGAGCATAACCATTTACAATGAAGACTTAGTGCATTTGATAATACTATGCTGAATTCTTAAATTTGTACAACTAATGAGAAATTCAGCAACTAAGCTTAATAGAAAAATAACCAATTCCTTGTAAGAGTTTGTCATGAAAAAACTAAACCAAACCAAAACAAAGAACCTCTGAAATGTCACCTCAAAACATGGACAGTTATGCCAAAAGCCATGAAAATGCATGTGGCTGGGCAGCGATAAGCAGCTAGAGAAGCTGTACCAAATTTGGGGAAAATAAAATTACTATTTGGGAAATGAGAAGAGATTAAAAGCAATCCAGTATTTCAACCAGGAATTGAATGGTGTAGTGTAGGGTGACATTTTTACATGTGCTGTACTCCCCACTTCAGTCACGAGGTGGGGTGTGAGGAGCTTGTGTAGGAAATGCTATGAGGTGTTCATTGAAGGAAATGTGGAAGAAAGAAAGAAAGGCTCTGATGCAAAGAAGTGCTGGAGCTAATGCACTGGAATCTGTCATTGTTTTGAAACATACTTGTTCAGATAGCAAAGTAAACAAATTAATTTATGCATTTATGAAGGGAGGATGGGAGCTTCAGTGTTTCAGATGTGCTGCATATATGAAAGGGCCATTGATTTTTTTTTACCAAAAGAGAGGACATGGTAAATATGGCTTTCTACAATCAAGATTTGCACTTCTTTTTTTTCTTCTTATTATTATGACATTAAATACATAGCTTCACCTAAGAACTCCTGCAGTTCTATCTTACATTGTTCAAATTCCATAAAGTAGCTGATGCCTACTCAAAAATTGAGAGATGGTGGAGAGGGAGACCTTTGTGAGGAAGGGAACATTTCTGCCTGTGTCCTGGACAACTGATCACACACTGTCTCCCCTGAATGCCCAAGCAATAACATCATGATCCCCAACGCTTATTTGGGAAAGCAAACTAAAATAGAATGTTTGTAACAGAAATCAGGGCAAACATGTGGAAGGGCATCATGTGTAACACAATGAAATAACTTCTAAATGATGTGAAAGCATTTGGGTCTTGTTCATGGTGGATATGCCATTATCTCCCATATGATTTAATGACCTGATAATCCTGCCTCTTGCTGGGAAGGTGGTGTCTGAGTTGAATGAGAGTAATTTTTTTCTAGCTGTTACTTGGTACAAGATTCCAATATGCAGTCATCTCCACTGGGAGGTCAGCATAATCCAGACAGGAGAAGCAGTGATGATGGAAGTGTGTAGCATATAGCAGCAATATATGCCAGGACTGCATGGTATGTTATAAAAGCCCTATTTGATGTCTCTGTGATTTTTGGATTTACATGTGCCACACTGTCACTGATCTGCTTGGAGATAGGTAAATTCCAAGTGAAATTACCTTTGTGAAACCACTCTGAACCTTCTATATATTTATACCCTATGTGGTTAATATATGTTGCATAGTAAAATGTTAACCTTTCTGATTTGGGCACCACTCCAGATTGTGCCAAAGTCTGTGCAAAATTTCAGATTTCAGGATCAATTTCACAAGCTTTTGTTCGCTGGTACCAAGTCTTTATACATCACTTCAGCTAAACTTTCACAGATGTTGGAAATCAGAGGTCCTTCATGCCAAAGTAATCCACTGTAATGCCAAATGCTGGTGTGGATTTCACCTTCATCTTTATGCCTGTGAAGAAGTTGTGTGAGTGCTGTTAATCCGTGTACAGCTAAAGATAAAATATAAAACCTTTCAGCTGCAGTCACCAAAATTCTCCTACTAAAGGCAAGTCTCTTATAGGTTAGAATTACAATACAAAGTGAATAATAACACTTAGCACCGATACAGACCTTTTTATTCTCAAAGAGCCTTAGAAACATTAACTGGCCTTTCCAGGCTCCCCAGTGAACTAGGTCAGTATCATTATTCCTGTTTTACACAGGGAGAAAGTGGGACAGAGAACCATGCCACTGGTCTGCATTGCCCTTTCCCAGTGAAATATGCAGGCACAGACAGACTCAGCAGAGCAACCACCTGCATCTGTACTGCTTCTCTGCATCTCTCCTCAGTCACTCTACCACTCTGGCTTTCAGAAATAAAGTATCCTCTCTATATTGAACAGTGAAAAGAAATGATGGTGTGAGCACAGGGGCAGCCTGAGGCCTGGCCAGGGTCAGTGTGAGAGCCCTGAGAGGGGGTGAGCTAGCACAACAAGTGATGGCGTGATGGTAGTAGGAGCAGGCATGGACATTTTAGCTTCCCTGTGGTCAGTCCATGCAACAATAACAGAAACATTACAATGGCACAAGGGCTGGTGTAGGACTCACTGCCTGGGTTAATGGCCATTGGTGCTGTTTCTCCTCGCCCACAAGTATCCCACTCCCACCTCCATAGTGCTGGGCAGGTGTGCTCCATGGCTGAGCTGGGACAGAGCTCAGTCAGGCACTCACCAGTTTGTTCACCCTCAGCTGGCAAAGGAAAACTTACCCCCAAATCATCCAATTCTCTTCACTTTACTATGGCTTTGCACAACTGATTCTAAATGATGCAGCTATTGACACTTGCTTAAATCATGGGAACTTTTCCCAGATTCTCAGGAATCTTCCTGGTGGGAAATTTTCTGTGCTCATCTTTTTGCTGAGGCACTCTTCAAATTTTTTTCCACAGTTTTAACTCTCTTTACTTAGAAACATAGAATTATAGAATGGTTTGGGTTAGAAGAGCCTTAAAGATCATCTGGTTCCAACCCTCTTACTATGGACAGGGATACCTTTCACTAGACCAGGCTGCTCAAAGCTCCATCCAACCTGGCCTTGAATACTTCCAGGGATGGGAGATTCTCAACCTCTCTGGGCAACTAGCTCCAGCTTTTCTCACCACCCTCACAGTAAAGAATTTCTTCCTAATATCCCGTCTAAACCTACTCTCTTTCAGTTTTAATCCATTCCCCCTTGTCCTGTCACTACATGTTCTTTTAATAAGTTTTTGTCCTTTCTTGTAGGTTCCCTTCAGGCGCTGGAAGGCTGCAATTAGGTTGTCCCAAAGCCTTCTCTTGTCCAGGCTGAACAGCCCCAGTTCTCTTAGCCTTTCCTTGCAGGTGAGGTACTCCAGCCCTGTGATCATCCTGGATGCCCACAAGCCATTCCTTCTCTTATGTAACAAAGCTGGAGAAGTGAGGTCTTTCCCCTTCATCATCTTTCTGTAGCATATCTGTACCTGAGTGCTTGGTACAGGTTTTATGCATGTACACCAAACAACCCACTGCAAACAAGCACCAGCAGAACTAAGAGAGCAGACTACTAATCTGCAATGGTCTGCCCCTGTCTCAAATCCTTGATGCCACAGAACCAGAGCTAGGCTTCAAAGCAATCCATATTCAGTTTCCTGACATGGGGCTCTGCAGTGCGTGTTGTGGGATTTGCCCTGCTGCTGTTGTGAGACAGTGCCTGGCAGGTGATGCTTTTCTTCTCCCAGGTCTTTCCTGGCAGTGGACATCCATGGCTCTGGTCACCCATACAGCATTAAGCAGCCATTAAGATGTTACACATCTGAAATGAGTAAAAGCAGACACCAGACTTCAGCATATTAAAAGGTATTTTCTGCAAGGTTGTGCAGAGCTCACTTCAAAGCTTAGTGACAGAAAATCTCCTGGGGAGCTCTTACCTGTAAGAGCACAGACTGAGGTAACAAGCTGGGGATAAAATGCTGTGGTTATAGAGAAGAAGTTGCACCCTGCTGGCCAGAAGGTGCTGTTGGCTGGCCAACACGAAGGAAGTTGAGGCTCCTAGGCTGTGCCAATACACTGAGGTGTATTGAGGTGTATACATCTGTTTTCTGCCCCCTTGTATAATTCATAAACAATTCATGTCACAATGAGTGTTTTGTCATGAAGCTTCAAAGGCTTTCTAGATCACCATGGATCCCACCATTATGTATGCTATCTTTCTACTGGTAGCCTAGGAAGGCTGCCAGTATTGGCCCATGGAAGAACAATGGGCTGTTTCCCTCCAGAGACAACTATGGAAATCTTTATTCCAATTATTTTTTGATGCATCTCCCTTTTTCCGTCTGCTTCTCCAGTTTATGGACTCTATTAGTGGGACAGAAGGTCACAAATGTTTCTTAGAAGTTGCAGATTACATTTGCAGTATGATGGTGAAATAGGCACTTGGGAAGCTGACAGAGGAGGGAGGTGAACATCATACCAGGAGGATGATGAGCACTATCAGCCTCCCAGGATTGCATGCCCAGCTTCTCATGGCCTTTGTGAGGCTGGGGGAGGGAACCTGGAACACACCTGCTAGGAGTGGTTTGTGAGCTGGGGAACATTTTGCACGGCCAAGAAGGAGTCCTCAATGTTCATAATCAGAGGGACAGGGTGCACTGTGTTCCCTCTTTGAATTTTATGTTGCTTCTGTAGACAGCTTGTGGTTTTATATAAGGCTTCATCCAGGATTACCACACACCTCTAATTCATGTGAATGCGCAGCATAGCGATACACGGACTTTATCAAGATTCATATGTCCATTTTATGATATTTTTTGTGGGGATTTTTACTGTACTGCATAGCTGGATTTTATTACCTTCAGTGTGTGTGTTTTATGGCAGTGATGCCAGGCATTTCAATGAATTGTGCAAGACTCAGACCCATGAATGCAAAGACATCTTCAGTGATTTCATAAATAACAATAAATACACTAAACTGAATGTTGTGGACAATCATTGTCTTTTACTGAGTGCACATGGTACTATGCAAAATTAATAGTTATTAAAATTCTCTGTAGTAAGACAAACAGTTGTACACCAGCAGTCATTTTTCCAGGGCCTAGTGCAGCTGCAATATGGCTATTTATCTCTCCATTATCTGCAGCTTTGACACAGCTGTCATTTTCTCAGACATATCTTGTCTCCTTTCTTCATCAGGTTGGTGTTACAGAGGAGGAAAAGGTGAAAGTGAGGGAGACTAAAAAAAAGCACTGAAATAAGGAGAAACAAATAGTATTTTCCAAGTTATTTTCTCAAAACAGTATAATGATGCTTTCATACCTGTTCTGGAGCTTCATTCCCATGGCTCAGCCACCTTGTATGAGTTTGGGACATCATTAATTGCCCTGGGCAATGTGATGCTGCCCACCCCAGCAGTATGCTTCCACTGTTTTTTCCCTGTGACAGCGCTAACCCTCATGGCTGCACACAATGCATCCATGGAAGAAGCCTGCAGATTTGGTTGAAAGCCAGTCACAGATTTCTGGTGGGATGAGGAACAGGTAAGATATTTATTTCCCCAGCTCTTCATGTGGGATCTCCAGGCTTGCAGGGCTGGACAGTGACTCACCATCAGGGACTGCTGGGGCAGTCCAGGGGGAGGATGAGTAAGTGCCTGTGAACTGTAGCTGCTGCTGCTCACCAAAACATGCCTTACTGGGAGCTGATAGGAACACAGACCCGTTCCCACAAAGCTGCTCTCTTGGGGTGATCTCTGAGCCAAAGAAGAGTATCATCTTTGCCTGAAACTCCCATCTGCAGCGCAATGAACTGCAAAGGAAACTGCTCTGCAGGGGGATCCTGGGGCAGGGCTGGTGGGGGGAGTTAGTTTTAAACTGAGTCCTTGTGGAGTGTGAGCCAGGTGATTTGCCTTGTGGTTGGCTCCCAACGAGGAGTGCTAATGGCACAACATGCCAGATTCCATTCTGTGTCTCTGGCCCGCCAATAAAAAGTGTCACCAGTTGAAAACATCTCCCATTAAGCCATTTGGCACTCCTGTCTTGGGTGGAGGTAGACCTTGGCCAGCTGGCAGAAAAGGCAGCTGTAAGCAGCACAGGAGGGACAGCACAAGAGCTCTGAGTGGGATGCACAACCACACAGCACATTGGGGCATGCTGGGCTGTTGGGCTGTTTGGAGAAGAAAAACAGCATAAAAATTTGTAAACTCCCTAGCAGGAATGCCATTTTGACAAACATATCAGCAAGGGTGTCAAAAAGTGAAAACAGATGCACAAACTAATGGAAAATAGATTTTCCTCCTGTGGCAGATTTGGCTTCAATGAAGAAAGGGAGAGTACATGTGACAGGAGCAAATTCATATGGTAGGATTGTGAACTAGGAGAAGTACATTCCCTGTCTCTGGGCAAGACTAAGACTTCAGCTATGCCTCTCTATGTCCATCTCTGCTTGCTGTACAATGGGCAGAAACACAATCCAAGGGAGAGCAGGAACTACTGAGTGTTAACTCACTCAGGCATGCAAATTACTTGAAAAGGCTCTGCTCTCCTTGGGACTGACTGCCACAGAACAATGTCACTTCCCCTCCTCCAAGCAAGAAGGAAGCATCGTTCACTCTTCTCAGAGGGAGTACAGTGCCTTCTCTCTTGACTATTTAGCCCCAGAGCATTTTGCCTATAAATTACAGCCTGGCCCAAAGCTTCCACAATGCCGTCTCTGCCATGCGGCCTTGCTGGACCACCTCTGTGCAGAAATTTCCAAATCCAAGCTCTGAGCCCTTCTCCCACCACAGCTGACCCACATCAGCTCAGGCACTGGTAAGACAAGGATTAGGCCTTTTTTTCCTTTTTTGCCTTGCACTTTGGAGCCTGTAGGGATTCTCTTGTCCAAAGTATTTTTATTTCTGCTCCACCCTGCTATTTTTCCAGAGGTTGGGGGGTTTTTTCCTCCTTTGAACCCATCCAGCCTTCTCCTTATTCTGAGCTTTTGTTTTCTCTGTTCACACTCCCACACTTGAGGCCAGACCTGCTGAGATACTGACTTTTGCTTTGACATTATGGTTTGCTTTTTATTTAAGACTCTGTTATGGGTCAATGCTGGTACACCCAAGATGATAAAGGCTCTGTTCTGAGATTACAGCATAGAGCTGCAATGTCCAGTTGAGGTTGCACAAAAGGCCATCAAGTTTCTGGTTTTATCTTGTTTTGCACTGGTTAAAGGGACCTTTTTTCTCCCTGTTTTGTGCAAAGTTAGCAAAGCTGCAAGTTTGACAGGTTTGCTTTCCATGTACAATGATTTTCTGCAGCTCCAGGAAGGCATTGCAATGCATTAGCTAATGCAATACAAGTTCTTCCAAGAAGTTTGCAGGGGTCAGGTGATTAACCTGTATCTTCTACAGAACATTTAAAGACACTGTGGTCTGAGGCCTCATAAAATCATAAAACTACCACTCAGCTATGAACCATGGGTTGAAGCATAGTGCTGAAATACTGCTGCATTAGAAATGGTAGGAAACAGAGTGAAATTTCCCCTTCTGATCTGCACAGCTGATAAAAGCTCCACAGCACAACCTCCTACTGCATTTTCCACAGCCAGAGCTCACACTGGGCCAAGTTCAGCATGTTTGCAGAGGGGAGGTGTTGTCCTGCTGTGTTCTGCCCCACTTATGCTGCCCAGTTGGAAGAAGTCATACCTGTACTCAGTAGCAGAAGACAAGTCCTTACAGCCTCTGCACCGACAAGGGCACAGGGACTGGAGCTGGGAAGGTGCTCACAGGGTCTCCTCCAGGCACAGAGGCTGCATGTCCTTCTCTTCTGCCTCCTTTGATCAAGGAGGAGCAAACACTTCTGGGAAGGATGGCTTCAGATGCTTAGCTAACTGAGCCTTTAAACCCTGCATACTCTTACCAGCAATGTCCCACAAAAAGTCAGTATTTAAACTCTCCTCCCCATCCAGGACCCCTGTTTGTCTTCTTCCATCTGATCAGGAAATGTGTTTCCATCACAGTTCACTGGGAATTTCCCAGCACACATTCAGCCCCTTCACAAATGGAAATTATCTGGTCTTATTAAGGATTAGCTGCTCTCATTAAAGGATAGCTCTGATTTCCTAATAAGGAAAATGAAGACAGGAAAGAGACCTTATTTTATGACAAAATCGCTTTCCACCTAAGTTCCATTTCTCAGGTAGTATCTGTCCTCCTTGAGCAGTCCCAGCCAGGACTTCAGGCATGTTTCTTGGTTTTTTGCTGTGTGGAAAGTCTTTGCATCACGGATTTTTCTAAGTGATGCAAAAGTTCCGTAGAGTTTATTTGCATCCCATACAAAATTTGCGTTCCAAGCTGATGGGAATCTGGACAGTCTAACTCATTCAAATCACCCTGTGTTTTCAATCTCTGACCCATCTCACCATCACAGTTTTTGAGGGCTTTGGGCTTCCAAATGCTGCCTATGCCACACAGCTTACCAAAAGCTTAGCTGCAAGAGCTGCTGGAGGCCAGTGGTGGCATATGAGGTAAGGTGTTGGAAGCCGGGAAGTGCCGATGGCACGCCAAGAGCTCCACGGCACCTACTCCCATTAGGAGCACTGCGGGATGTCATTGTGGCCAGGGAGAGCTGCCAGAAGTGGGACTGCAAGGCTCATTGCTGTGCAGTCCAGACATATGGTTGCTATCAGGAATAGGGCGGTGTAAATAATTGTTTCACTCCCTAAACCAGAAGAAAAAAATGTAGGAAGAAAAAAGATTTTATTCAAATCTGACTGAACCTTTTTTTTTTTTTTTTTTTTTTTTGCTAGCCAAACGAAAAGTGGAGAAAAGCATAATATCAGGCTGCAAGAAACATTTTAGTGCCTTTTGGGTAAGATCCAGCAAGGCAGATATTTTCCACCTGTAAATAATTCAGCAGAAGAAAAGTCATTGCAACTCATTTTTTCCAGCAAGACCATCAAGTCAATTAAGAGAAGCTGAATAGTCCTGTAGCCCTAGAATAAAGAAGAGTAAAATGTTGAGTCAGAAGAGTAACTCCCATCATTGTTCTGGCATCTTCATGAGTGTTGTGCATTCAAATAGTTTTTCACCGTCTCCCTAGCATGGCCAGCAGACACTGTACTAGAAACAAGGACAGAAGTCTACCTCCAATAAATAGTTTCCCGGACTGAGTCCTAAATCATCATTCAAAATTCCTTGATCCTCTTTTACTCCCAGTATTGGGTATTTAGCCACTTCCAGATGCCAGCCTGGATGGTTACACTCTCCTTATGTGATAGCCTTCCTCTCCTTTCCCCAAATCAGAGCTGCTCTGGATCTAACCCCAAAGTCTGTCCTTCCAATCAGCTAAGCCAACATGAAAGTGGGGCTTTTTTGGGCTCTGATACCACTTTCCACCTTCCTCTGGCAAAACTGTATCTGGTGTAATTGGCTTATCCAGGATTCAGAGAAACAAGATGCCTGTGAGGAGAAAATACATTTTATAAACTTTTATATGTTCTTCTGTAGTATTCTACCACAGCTATTAGGTTCTGGGTATCAGAAGGAATTTGATAAATTCCACTCACCATGGATTCGCCCTACCACCTGAAAATATATATTTTTTCCTGAAAAGAAAATAAAGAAACAGGAAAAAGGATGAAGGGTGTTGTCATCAAAAAATAGAAATGCATTGGAAGAGCTGCTAGGCATATATACAAAATGGGTATTCATCACAAGCAAAACTTTCTTATTTAAGTATGGTGAGTAATATACAAATTATGAGGTATGAACTGCGCCAAGTATCAAAATACATGTGTTTGATTTTTGCCTATTGACTTATTTTTTTAAAGTAAAAGAAAAAAGAACAAACTGTTGAAAAGAAAGGTTTGATGTTATTGACTTGTAAAAAAAAAAAAAAGGATGGTTATACCAGTAGAGCTCAGGAATCTCATGTAAATAAATACCTTTTGTAATGATGCAGAAACAAAAAATAGTCCAGATTTCTAGAAAGCCTATAAAAAATGAACAGAGAGTCCCTAGATATGCCCATTAAGATGCACTGGAGACAGTATGATACAAAGGACCAGTAGAAATTGAACCCATTACCTGTAGATCCAAAGTATATTAGACATATTTCCCTAATATTGCAAGCTTTGAAATAAAGTTACTTCATTTCAAGTAGTCAGTGGTCACAGAAAGAATTTCAAAGGAACAAAGTTCAATTGTAAAAAGCCCATTTTAAACATTACTCTAAAAACTTCCACTGCTTCTTCTGAAGGAAAAAAAAATCCACATACTGCTTTATGTTCATGTTGTCGGGGTTTTTTTCCAAAACAGATCTCAAGGGGAAAAATTGTTTTCACTCTTTAAGGAATCTGGGTTTTTTTTCTGGCCTCACCACTTCTAACCCAAGGAAGAGAAAAATCATTATTACTATGTTGCTAAATACTGGAAGAATGGAAAGATCCAGTGTGCAACACTCTTTCCTTCACAAACTGTTGGAAATCCATGACTTCCATTGCTGACTGGGGTCGTTGGCCAGCAGTACAGGGGAAGAAACAAAAAGAGCCAAACAGAGAGTGGTGTTTCTCCATTTGCTTCTGTAGCCACAAACCCCATTCTTTTCTCTATTTTGTGATGTTTTTCCTTTATATGGCATATAACAGGAGTTTTCTTTGGGGTTTATTGCTTGGTTTTTTCCTTTGTTTAAGGTCTCACCTTTAAACATCATGAACTCTCGTCCTTTGAGACAAATCCTGTACTCCAGGACCCACTGACTATTTTGTCACTGAGGGGGAAAAACTTTATGGGAGCCAGGCTAAGATCCAAAATTAAATAGATAGCAAAGGCTGACAAAGGAAAGCAAGAGAGAAAAAAGGGCAAGGGTTAAAAAAAATAAAACTAATGTGAGTTGTATTATGTGGTGAGTGAATCATACGGATTATGGACCAAGGACTACATAATTAAACATGTAAGGTATCAAGGTAAAGTACCAGAATACATAAAGAGGATAATTTCTTTAGTCAGCAAATGGGCAATAACAGGAAAGAATTTTTGTCTTGGGATAGTGAGCAGTTGTATAAACATATGATGCAAAGGCTTTTTCAAATAGACATAACATTGCCATATGTTCCATCAAAAAACTGCAGAGGGACTTGGGAAAATCAGAATGATTTAAGAGGGACTATACACATTTCTGCCACCACTTGGTTAGCTGAACACAGGCAGCCAAAGGTAAGGAGTGCTGTTAAACAAGGGCATGTAAAGAGACCAGAGTGTGCCCCAGAGATTCTCGCACTGAGATAATGAAAGCTCTCAAATGTCACCACAGAACCGAAGCTCTCCTTAAAAAGTGGCAGAGAGACCATGCTTTCTCTAGGTGCTGGGAGCTGACATTGCATATGGGATAGCTCTTCCCAGTGGATTCAAGAAGCCCATTAAAGTGGCTGGCTATGATTGGAATTATAGCTACTGCAGCAGCTGAGACACACTGAGGTGCAAACTGATTTGCAGAAAAGAGCTGTGACAGGCTGAAGGTCCGGGGAACAAATGTATTGTGCTTGCTGGATTTTGACATATAAGCAAAAACAAAGGAGAGATTCAAAAGGATACATTTACAGTTTTCATTTTCTAGACAAGCTTGCATTTTGGCATTAACAAAAGAGGATGCCTGTGTGGTACCCTACAGTCAGGGGAAATGCTGCTATGCAGCCCCTTGAAGGAAAGATTCTCCCAGACACCTGCCCTCGGGGAGCAGGAATCAAGCACCCCAATGTCTTCACTCTCCAAAACAGCTCCAGTGTGGCTGTAGGGTGATATTGAAATGGTCTGGCTTAAATCAAGGCCTGGTTTTGGATATTTCCTCTCAGGTACAGAGCCCTGTAAACAGCATTATCCATCATCTAAAATCTGCGTCCTCTGATGGATTCTTCTCTAATAGGTGTGAAGATGCAGCTTACAAAATTCCTGAGACTAATTTCATGTTTCAGAGGGACTATTACAATCAAAAAGAAAAAATTCAGGAGCTTCTTCATCTTCTGACCATATATTCTGCCTGTAAAGACCAGTCTAGTTAACAGGTGGCACTGACAGATCATGATCCAAACAGCTGCGAGAGAAACAGTCTGGAGCACTGGAAACAGTTACCCATTTGGGGAATGTTTTTTTTTCCCCCCTATATTGAAACATTAATTGATTCTTTTATATTCAGAAGCTCTTTTCACTTATCCCAGACACTTAACAGAAAAATAAAAAAGAAATAATGAGGAGTTTTGATGTAAAAACACATATAGCCATAAAACAGGTTGATTAACTTGCAGACTTTAAAAAATTAATGTCCAATGGAAGGAACTGCTGACTGGTTAAATTAGATCTACTTATTACAGCACTACAACAGAAACTAAATTAATTTTAGCTTCAGAATGAAAATTTTATTTTTAATTTTTGTGGGTTGTGGAGTTGGAGGAACTGGATACTTGGGAAATTAAAAGTCCTCTATTTATCATAGGCTACATGCAGTACAGCCAGCCATAACACAGGTTTTTCTCTTAGTGCAAAATCTCTTGGCAGTTAAAATAGAAGAACTGTCATGAATTCTAGTTCAGATATAACATTTTCATGATAGTGTAAACTTGCAAATAAGAACTCATCTCAGATGTAAACACTTTACCAAGATTACAGGAAAATCTACAAGTCCTGCTGAAGCTATAAATGCTTACAAATGTTCTTTGAAGAGTAGATTTGTTCTTCAGCTAGAAAGCTGGTCAGATCATTACCATATCACTTCCAGCATCTACATGTAGACAAGAAAAAAATCTGACCTTTGGAGACTGCAAATATTAAGGACAAGGGAATTTTATTGTGGTATAAACACATGAAATATCAGATTTCTTTCTCCATATTTCTTGACAGATTTAAAGTGAGAAAATAAGCTTTACCTAGGATATCCATCCATCAAAGAGTGATGGGAGGTTACATGAAGATATGACAGGCGATTTGTCTATAGGCATAAGTTCCATCTTCCACTTTCACATAGAGCAGCCCATGGTCACCTCATTGGAGAAGATCAGTGAGGGAAGGGAGGTGAGTCAACATGAGCTCCATGGGTAAACAAAAACCAAAATGAATGAACGAAACAATCCCAAAACTTCAAACCAAAACCTCAAATTTATGCCAAATAAAGTGAGTAAGCAAAAAAATAAAAGAAAAAAAGAAAAAAAGTCAACATAAAATAGAGGACCAGACAAGAAGATAGCTCTTCAAGAGAACTGCAAAGACCTAAACTATTTCTACTTACTTTGGTGTTTCTTACCTTCTCTCTGGGTTGAGTTAGAGCCTTTGTAGATTTTATCTTTTGACTGTGAGGCATTTCTTTTGTTATTGAGGTGGTACAATGTTTATAAGGCAGCACTGTTGCAGGGCTGTGTGGAGAGGATGCCGTGTGCACTGTGTAGGGGCATAGCCCCAGTGACCAAGGAGCCCTTCTGACTCCCGTGCATAACAATCATTCACTTCCACTGACTCTCCAAGCAAAACAGAGGCTTTGCTGTGACACTGCCTCTGAGCCTTCAATAGATATTTTTCCATCATTAATATTTTAAGGGGTCCTGCAAGGCCCTGAACGTACAGCCTAAGAAGAGGCCAGAATCCCCTTTCCTCCCCTGTCAGACCCTGGAAGGAAGGTACCTGTTACACCTGCTTCAAACCCTGTTTGTTAAATACCACCACAGTGAAGGAGACAGGGTTAGATCACTTCTTATTTAATGCTTAGTCTTCTGCTGGCAGCACCAGTGGCACTGCTGAGTGACAGCTACAGTGTGTCATTTAAACACTTGCAGGGGGATTTGAGCGAGGTCAGGTGATCAGGTAATATTAACAACTTTCGGTCACTATCTAATCAGGGCTGGATCCAGACCTGTGACTGACAGATTTTTAATTGCTAGTCTCCTAAGTCATACAGTTCTCTCTCACTGGGAGGTGTTACCTTCAGCTCTTACTATGATGGATAAGGGCAAATTCTACACTGTTAAAAAAAATCTTTACATGTAGATATCTAAAGTGTTGCTTTGTCTCTTTGATTTACGGGGACTCATTTTTTTACAGTAAGAATGAAAAAGATAAAAATATTGAAATAATATGCTTTCCAAAGAGAAAGAAAAAGAAAAGTATATCTATGTGTGTGTACATCTTTATTTGAAATCATACTGTTCTCTCTTGATTTACTGCAAAGATAAAGAACATAAGAATGCAGGAGAAGTCTATCATGCCTCACCTCTTTTGCTTTCGAGTTTCTATTTGCTCCTTTATTTTCCATACTTTAAAATCTCATTTAACATTCTCTTGAGAAGGAGAGCACAAGATTACAATCTAACGATTGTAATGAGAATGGGTTACGTTTGTGCCATTTCCCATTTTCATTACAATCTTTGTGGCAAGAGTAATGTAACAGAATTTTTAATGTCTTATATATTGCATGAACATTTTTTTTTTCAGCAAGCTCCTGCTACATTTCAATGGATGATGCTGTTGCAGAACATTGCAACTTTGATCTTTTTATAGCTTGCATTATGATCACATTGGCAATTTAACCCACTTCCCCAAAGTGGAAAATATTTTGATATAGAGCTTGCTGCTACAAAAGCCAGTCATCTGCACATACTGTACATACCTAGAAAATGGTTTTCCCCAAAATCCCAGCTGTGGCTGAGTACAAGATACTGACATCACCAAAGATGTGTGCTTCTCTGAGTGGTACTGCGGGAATTGTAGATTGCAGAATCTGAGCAGAAGAAGAGAGCAGTTTGTTTCCTGAAAGGTACAAACAGCTCTTGGAGAGAAGCGTGTTCCGTGTGTTAGGCATGGCACTGATTTTCCAGAGTGTATAAACCTTTCTAGAAAGCTTCTCATAGAGATCAGCAGCTAGGGAAAAGACAGGTGATGGACTCATTCTGATCCCTTTTTCTATAAAAAAGGGATCAGAATGAGTTTGGCAAGAGAGCCAGTGGTTTAAGCTATGCTACAGAAGCAACAGGCACCACCTAGCAGTTTGTCTGGATGTGTTAATACAAATGGTTAACATGAGTGATTCTTAACACAGGAGCTAACTAGGGGAAAAGAGAAGTGTGCTGGAATAGCTACCTCAAGAGCAACATCCCTGAGGAGATCTGTGCAGACCTTGTGTGACCAGAAAGGCTTCAAAAGGAAAGGCATCTACAGCTACTGGGGAGATCTTCCTCAAATTCCTTGTCTACTTTTATGGGGCAAGAAGAGAATGACGGCTTTGATAAAAATCTACCTCCATGATATAAAATCCTCAGGCTTTTATATCATGGAGGGCTGCAGAGTCGCCACAGCCTCAGACTGAGCAGGTGGTGAAGACCATGCTCCAGGCACACCAAAGAGAGCAAGCACAGGGGTATGGATTAGCACTGATTTGACTGGGTATGGGTGGCTCTACCCTTCAGTGACTAGAAACACTTCCCTTTTTGAAAATGCAGCTTGGTGAAAAAAAAAAAAACAAAACCAGCAAAAACTTAGGGAGATGAACAGGCTTGAATTTGAGCATAAACTTGAGCTCTGGCCAGTACTATAAATTCTATTGGTGTATACATCTTGTCGATGAATACAGACAAATTATACTGAACTTTAAAAAAATAAAGTTTGGAGAGTAGCACCTTCTTGCAATATAAGAAGAGAAGGCAATGTCAGCATATCTTTGAGACAGCCTGCATCTGGCAGGTTCATGTTCCTGCTTAAGAGGCTTTATTTCCTAGATGCATAGGGTAGAATCTAGCATCCTTTGGATCAATGCCTATGGAGATATTCACAGCATGGCGAGGCGATGGGTGAAGGAGAATGACATTCTCATTGTGGTAACATTCAACAGACAACTTCCAGATTTTGAAATTTCTGGACAAAGCCATTCATGAAAATATGCACAAGGTTATATTTCACACTTAACCCACGGGAGTTGAGTTTTAACCCTGTGTCTTGTCTGTTCAACTTCTGTTGCGCTTGATATAAGCTGGGCACATCTACACTGAGGCTAGAATTCTTTTCCCTTTGAGTCTAAATTTAACACTGCAGGCCCTCAGGATAAAACCAGTTGAGCCCTTTGGAGGGAAAACGTTCATCCTCTTTATCAGAGTGGCTTTCCCGGTGGCTTTCACTTCAGCGAGAAGAGTGTCTGGGATAATTGCTCTTTCCACAGAGGATCAATACCATGTAATTAATCAAGATGAAATCATTCTTTGCACTTCTCCGGGTTTCATCCTTGAGACGTATTCTCAGATTCACTGGCTCCTGGAGATAGCGACGCTCTCCTACTGCACTACCCCAAGACACCCTAGGGGCAAAAACATCACAATCCAGCTGTCCAGAGTCTAGCCTGACATATCTTAATAGATGAAAAGAGACAAGAAGGCCCAGATGCCTCTTTATTAGGACCGTCCTCTCTGCAGAGACAACAAGCCCTCAAAAACTACCACAGTCAGCGTAACGTTGGCATCAAGGGGCATTTATTCCCTCCCAGGAAACATGCCACCAAACTTGCAGTGATTACAAAGCAGAAGCATGCACTTTAGAAATACACCTAGCAGAGCCCTGGGTCACAGTGAGAATAATTCAGCTAACATTTCTGCAGTTTGCAGAGTTTGCTTAGCTGTGATTGATCACATGAATCACACATTCCTGTTTAATTTCTCTTACGGGGTGAGCATATTTTAAATCCACTGCCTTGTACAAAACAACACAGGAAGCAATTTTAATAGTACGTTTTCTATGAAGAATAAAAATATGAACATTTATTATTAAAGTAATTTTCATCTCTGCCAGGTCACTTTTTTTTTCCAAATTTCAAAATGCCAGAGGGGAAAAAGAAATGAAAAGACTATTGAATCAGTTCTAATGGACTTAAGACAAAAGGAAACATTTCAAGCAGTTCACTTGACCTAGAAACATTCTCCTTTTAGTATAAATACTTTTATGTTTCATCCTAACTTGGGCTTAAAAGGCTGGAATTTCCCACAAATTCCAATCATCTCCACTTATGCTCAAGATTCGTCCTGCCTGTCAGGCTCTTTATTTCTCTCTATTAAGCACAATCAAGACAAAATGACTCCTAAAAAGATTGCTGGCCATTCTGGTATCACTGAAATTAAGTAGCTGGTGAAGACAATTATAAATAATATATACAATTGTGTTTATTACAGAAAGATATTAAAAGAATGACTGGAATTTTCCATTGGTTTAGATAAGCAATGAAGACATTTTAGTAGACCTGAGATGAGAAACAGCACTGGCTCAAGTGATTGCGCGTTGATTCAGTTTACATTAAATGGAAGAACAAATAAAAGTAAGGCTGGAACTAATGTTCTCCATTTCAAAAGGGCATGGACTAAGTGCTCTGAGCGCCCCAGCCGCCAAAGTCAACACGCTGTGTGTCTCTGCAACGGGATGGGAGAGAGGCTGGAGGATTCTTTGAATCACTGGTGCTTAAAAGATCTCAAAGCTGTATTCCAAGCAGGAGGAAAAAACTCAGTCATGTATGGACCTGCAGAATAAAGAAGCACTTAAAGAGCCTTTAGTTCAAACTTCAGTAAGAGTAATGACACTAACAGAAGTGCAAAGGGAAGATGTATAATGGGAATGAGGTTCTATTACATTGGAAACAGCAGCAAAATAATCTAAAAGTTTAATTGTATGGGAATGAGATTTTGCTAACTGGAAACAACAGAAAAAATCTAAGAGCTTAATTGTCTCCAGTTGTGAGGACCTGGGTAATCCCATTCTGAATTCAGACAGAACTGGCACGTGAATCTACAGGAACTTGCAGGTATTCATGATGAGCTGTCTACTCATGGGATTAGAAAATTGTAAAAGGCAGTATCTCCAGTTCAGTGAGAGAAGAAAAGAGATCTCACAATTAAAAGTTAGTCTGATCTCAAATGTCTCAAGGCTTAGGAACAAATTTTGAAAGAAAGAAGTAATTTAAGTCATTGAAATAAACTGGGAATGGACTAAAATATTAACAGAGGGTTTGGGTTTGCTAATGGTAGGTTGTTTTAGACTAACTTGATAGGATTTTTAAGAGATAAAAGATTTTTTTAGACAAAGGAAACATGGTAGATGTAATTTCTTGGAGCTTCAGCAAAGCATTTAATAAGGTGTCAGACGGGAAATATTTTTTTTAGCTAGAGAAAATAGGGATGCATGAAGGAAGTGTTGAATGAGAGCCTGCTGAAACGAAGATGATCACTTGCAGTACTGCAAAAAGAACTGAAGGAGAGGCATGAATGAACTTTCTCTACATTCAGATTTGAGATATTTCTACTTTCTCTCTTTCCTGGTAACTTGCATATAAATAGATAGAGTCATTACTTTGGGATGCTGATTGGGATACTAATTGTCCACAGGTAAAAGAAAGTGTTAATACAGAGGAGGATGAGGGCAGTAGACAGAAATAAATGCATTATAGGAATAGAATAAAATAAAAGCTCATTCTTTGAGGGACTGTTACCACAGCTACTGTAAAAAGAGCTTTCATTGGTAGAAAATGACTGAGATGAGTTAAACTTGTACAGGAGCTAAGGAGAGCAGGAATGACTCTAAGCCACCAACAGGGACCACCCTTGCAAAGGCAGAATCCAGCCCATGCCAGGCAAGATAGCCCCAGCAGTAACAGGAAAATCTTAAGATAACTTCTGATCAAAAACCAGAACTTCAAACTGAAATTCATTTAGACAACAGTGCTAAGAAGCTTGGGAAACAGGCTGTTAGCTGTACTAAAGAAGCTGGAGCTTGGCATATTCAGCTAGCAAAATGAAATCTTGAAGGCACAGAGAACTGCCCTATCCTGGATAAACAGTTGGTAAATATCTGCCGGAGGAGAAAAAATAAGCCATCCATTGGGCAAGAACTGGATAGAAACCAGCCTCCCATAAATTTAGAAAATTTAGCTTTTTTTTTTTAAATGGGGGTAAAGGGGTTTCTAACAGAATAGCAACATTCCCAATGGAAGGACAGGATCAACACATCAAGCTCATGGCTCCTTTCAACAACAGAGGTTGGTCTCCATATGACAGGATTTATATGACATGGTACCTGAGCAATATGGTGTTTTCTAGACCTCTGCCAGACTGATATTCCCATTCTGAAGTATGTTTTGAATCAGAAGTATTTTCCTCTCCTCCAGAAAAAGATTCCAGTTCTGCATATACACAGTGATACAACCTATAATGTGACTGAGATTGAGAAACAAGCCGCAGGAATCCACCCAGGGAGTGTGGGACAAGGTCACTGTGAAAGGCAGAGACGAGATTTCAGAGATGGCAGCTGGAGGGGACATTGGCTGAAGTGGTGTTTACCATCATTATCTTCTCT
Source organism: Fringilla coelebs (assembly GCF_963513975.1). NCBI lineage: Eukaryota > Metazoa > Chordata > Aves > Passeriformes > Fringillidae > Fringilla > Fringilla coelebs. The sequence goes on along the minus strand of NC_140028.1, from coordinate 47,114,177 downwards.
GCTCATGAGTCCTTAGCACTACAGGGATTAAAATGTAAGTTATGGATGGCCCTATGAAAGGCTGCTGAAAAAAAGAATTTCAACCCTTTATTAATTACATTATTTTCCCTTGAAAGCATAAATACCTAGTTCTTTCAGGTGCTACAGATTAAATAGCCTGAAATGTAGGCAGAAATTACATTTGATGGTGTGAAAATTGGAAGCATTGATAAAATATGTTTGTTAGACGAGCAGGAGGTGAAAATAGGTGTAACAGAGAATTGACAAAACAGCTTAGAAACAATCTTGCTATTAGCAGGGAGGAAAGAAGTGGTAATAAAACTGGGAAACCAATTAGTTAGGAAAAGGGCACAAAAATGCTATAGGAGAAGGAAAGGATAAACAGGGAGAAAAAAAACAGTAAATGAGATACTACAGTATTACAGCAACATCCAAGGTAACTCTCCTTTGAAATACCTAGTCAAATCCCATGGGTTCTCATGTGGAACCTGATGAGTACCTGTCAGATGTGAATGCAGTCAGTGGAGGCTTCCCAGTAACAGCTGTGCCTCTTCTTGGTGCCCGTGGTTTCATCTGAGGTGCCAGGCTGGCAGCTGAGCTACAGGTGCAAATACACTGATGATGCTGATGCTACACAGGGCAGTTGCCTTCAGCAGAGAGGCAGGACAGGTGGCTAGGGAGGAAGAGGGAGGTAAACTGAGAGACATGTTAAAATTCTGGAGCAAGACACCCCAAAGGGTATGCAGGAGCGCCTCTGGTGAACACACCAGAATTCAGGGAGCTGGAGCATTGCCATGTGAACAAGGGAGAAAAAGGATTTTGGAAGCTCCACAGAGGGTGAAGTAAATAAGCAGTCAGCTATGACAGAGAGCCGAAGCAATGAAAAGGCATAATAATATATAATGCTATTTCAAAACAACAGATGGGAATAGGGAATTGATAGTGAAGCGATTAATACTAGCAATGAAAGAACTAAACACCTTTAAAATGCACAGCTTCTAATAAGAGCCAAGCCAAAGACTCACAGCAATTCATAAATTAACAAAGAATAATATATACAGTGGCAAGATGGGAGAAAGAGCAAAATGAACCCAAAGGCATGCCAAGTGCCTGCTGATGGAAAGGAGGATGACTTTGAGGGGTAAGACTGAGCCTCAGGGTAAGACCTGTAAGTACAGTATGAGAGCTGTGTCTCCCAACCTGGTCAGCAGCTGGGAAGCTCCTGTAACACCATGGGAAATGGAGAACGACCTTCATTGCTGCCCCAGCTGCACCGAGCTGCCCCCAGCAGCTGTGGCTCCCTAGACCTGCAGGAGAGCCTCAGACACCAGGCTGGTGTTATGTGGGAACTGTTCTGTGCTAGAGCATTGCCAGTGCATTCCTCTAAGCTCTCTCTCACCTGGGATTTGGAGGGGATGCTCAGGTCCCACTTGCAACCCCAGAAAACTGGCATCCCACCCTTGCCCCAGCAAACCAGCATGAAGCCCCATGGGTTTTGGCTTCTGCTTTGGTCCTTTAAATTGGAGTTTCTTATGGAGGCTACAGAGCTCTTCAAGGTTTTCACTCCTCCATAATTTCCTAGCAGTCATTTTTCCTCATCTGCAAGTTTTAGACTAAATTTACACTTGCATTTCAGTAGCTAGTGTTGACATTATGAGCAGCACAAACAAACCCACTGATTCCATATACAAATTAACATTAAGGGGTGTGCACTTTATATAACTCAATGCTTGTAACACAATCTGTACAACTGTGAAGGAGCTGATTGAAGGGAAGCAACTACAAAGGCAAGAAAGAGAGAGGGCTGGAGTTGCATGTTGTCCTGGTGAAGCTGTGGGTGTATCACCAGCAATACTCATTTTGGAAAACTTGGTAACAGAAAATCCTGAGCACAGTTGCCAGCCAATGTCCAGAAAAGAAACAGGGACAAAGATGCAAAAGATTAGAAGTGATAGATATTGACAGTGTCTTATTAGAAAGCCTAAGGATAAAGGGTATTCATCACAAGCAAATTAAGGATTTGAAGCTACAATTTCTCAGCAGATCTACAGCAACTGCCCCTTTATTTCCTAGGCACTTCTAAGTGCAAAAAAAAAAGATTGATGTAAACCACCAGTGTCAGTTAGTGCGAGTTCTAACTGGTTGAACTGTGCCTGGACTGGGACACCTGGCAACCAGGTTGCTAAACTGAGGTGTTTTCCAGGAGTCTAGGGGAAAGGTTGGGTCAGATTTGTTCTGGATTTCCTTTTTGATTGTTGCTTCTAGTTAGATAGCAAATTCTTCATCAGGTTGCCAAGATTTTCAATATGACAAGAGTCATTTTGCGAGGTTTTGCTTGTTGGATATGATTTTAAATTGCTGTAATGGAACCATTTGAGGAAACAATAGGGAGAAATTAAAAATATGTATTTAAAACAGAATTAAAAATGAAAGGAACAGATGTGTACCATGCATGACACAGGAACTTTCAAATGCAAAGGAAATGCATATGTTACAATGAAAGATTAAGTGGTACATATACATCAGCATTTTCCATTCCTTTTTTCTTTATACACGTGTTTTAGATATACATAAATTATTTTTCCTTTTGTTTTATCCCTTTTTTAAAATCAGAATATTCAAAAATTCTCTTTAAGAACCAGAAGAGGATGAAAGATTGCATTTGGCAGGTTTCTTTTGTGCTATAATTTGTTTCTTTGTGGAAATGCAGCAAAGGGTGACTTTTATTATGTGTTAGGTAAGAATCTGCATAGAGCAACTTCCAGCTGTTGACCATGCGATTAGGCCGTTAAAGTGCAAAAATCGCTGTTTACAAATACCCATAATTACTATAATTTTCATGCAAAATCTACACTCACCTAAAACCAGACCACATGCCAGTTCTTTCCTGGCCAAAATGTCTATTTCTTTCTGTCTTGAAGTCTCAGTCACATATTGAAAAAAAATATCTGCAGAATAGAATATATTTTGACTGCAGAAATAGATTTTGCATGAATAGACTCCTGAGGCATCCAACAGTTTCAATAATGTTTTCTATTCCAGGGGAGCAAAAAATATTTTTCCTTGATAGCATTTATTTTATATTCACTGCACTGGAATTACTTTCTCAAAATTCTGCCAGCAAAGACTTATCGTATGTGGGTGCCATTGCTGTAACATAAAGATAAGGATGGAGGCTTATTCCACTCATAAGCTCATGAGTCTGTAAATTGGAACTATCCTTCATAGTACAATGCATTTTACCAGTCCAAATATTTTTCTTAAAGACAAGACAGGAGTTTTTTCTTGGAAGTATTTTCCTTCAGTGACTTAAGGAAGCATATTCATGGACTACTTATGAGAGGAAATACACAAACAATGGAACACCACTGGTTTCTCTGGATGGGGGAAGAGTCTGCATTATTCCAGCAGCTTCAAAATCAGTCATTTGAGCAGATGCCCTAAACAGGAAAAATGTTGTCTGGGGAGCAGCAGATAAGGTAAGATAGACCCAAGGACCTCAGAGGACAGAGCCGCATCCTAATTTGATGATCCAGGTGCAAATAAATGGCTCCACTCATTTCAAAGATGGGACAGGTGACATATCTGGATCTGAATTTGGATTAAATCATCAGAAATGTTCAGGCCAGCGATTTTGTTGCTGGCCAAATGACTACGATTATTACAACCAAACGTGACAATACAATGACATTTTACCTAGGGGCAGGAATGCAGGGGAGATTAAAATGAGAACTGACTCAAGCCTTCACCAGGAAATTGAATCTAACCCTTTTTGAAGTTAAACATTTTGATATAAAATTTTTCATCGTATGGCTGACCTGCATAAAACGACTGAATTCCCTGAGCACTGCTAATGCTTTGTGTGCTGCAGTTAAATAGCTCTAGAGATGGGAACCAGATTAACTTTGAAATTTCCATCCTGCCCTCACAAACAGCAGTTCGGCTCCTTTCATGGCAGCAGAAGTTTGCTGCCAGTCTGCAATATTTTGATCATGGTCCTGCCTAGATCTACTAGGAGAAGAAATGATGATATGGTCGCGAGAGCCCTAGCAGTTGGCCAATGCTGGATCCCTCTCCAATGCCATTAGTGATGAGGCCCAAACAATAGCAACTGAGCTGGGGAATTGAAGGGAAGAAAAGGCTGGTGATGTCAAGACCCGTCTGGTTCTCTTCAAGCCATTGTGCTGTGTGTTGCAATATTAAACCTCTCTTACATTAAGGGCTAAATTATGGGCTTCTCAGAGCTCTTTGACCAGCAAGGGACAGCACATTGTTCCAGAGATTTCTGGCCAAAAGGGAACTATAAATTGTCCAGTCTGATTTCTGTCCCATTTAATTATTAGGAAGCTGCCATGTTCTAAGATGTTAAATAGACAAAAATATTTCAACTTTTCGAAGACTCGCTGCCAGCAGAGCATGAAGTCTCTGCAGCTGCTGGGGCAGCTGTGCCTGGCCCATGTTTACTAGAGAGAAATGTCAATGAGTCTCATCAACCCATGGTTGAGCTCTCCTAAAACTGAACTGGAGGTACATCCAAGCCTCTTCCATTTCGTGTGCGTTCTCGCACCAGCTCCCCTGGCGTGTCCTTACATCTACAGGATGGCAGGCAGTGTTCTGAGGCAGAGCAGAGGTGCTCCCTGGCCATCCTGTAACATTCTGCATGAAAATCTCAGTCCTCTTTTGGCCCTACAACAATCAGCTGTTGGACCCCAGGAGAAAAAACTGGCACAGCACTAATTGTCTTCCCAAAGAAGTTGCTCTGCTGGTCCTAGTGGCCTTGATATAGAATTAAGTCTGTTGTTGTAGGTCTGGACCACCAAACCACCAGATCTGCCCCAAAGAGCTTTCAGCAGATATAGGTGATGGAGAGAAGAGATGATAAACCCGTGGGAGAAGCCCAAGGTCATGGTGAGATGATAAAGATAGATGTAATAAGCAGTAGCAACAATACACAAACTGTCATGCCACTGCCCTTTTTTAGCTTAGATTTGAACCCTTGGACTTTGATAATTATGACACAGTAAAAACTAAAAGGGGAAATTACCCACAAAAAAAGAGGCTGTTAACCACTTCATCTCTACAGCCACACTGCATATTTTGTGCTTTGCTCTAATTGTTCAGTAGAGGCTCCAATAAAGTCAGTGGAAAGTCAGGATATCCCTCGTGGATTATGCTGTAGCAAAGTAGTTTAAATTTAATCTAGGTTTGGATTTAACACATTTAAAAGAGAGCAAATTCACTGTTCAGTCTAACAGTCCAGTCAATACTTGAGGTTGATGGTTCTTACCCTGGCACTGCATTTTTATATTCTGACAGAAGGCAGAAATTATGCCCATGATCATCCCATCATTAGTGGCTCCAGTCGTTTTTTCCCAAATACAAAAAAAAGCCAGATGCCCTGTGCTCAAACAACAGCCATGGCATTTTGGTGTTTCTTTGAAATTTCCATCAGCAAGAGGTAGAAGAACAAACCAGAGACACAATTTGTGGAATACTATATTTGAACATGGAGTTGGAAGAGCTATTCCCTAGCAATCGCCAGGTCCAAAATACTAACTGGTGATACAATAAATAACCAATACAATAAAGTTCAGTTCTAACATAACAATCCTTTTTGCTTCTACTGCCTAACCAGAAGGTCATTTCTGATCCTCACTGCTCTGCTGTTAAGATGCACCCAATTTCCAGCAAGAATTTATTCAAAATTCATTTATACACATGTAGTCTTATGTGAATTTTGCCTTTCTGGTCTCCAGCTTTCCTCGTGCTGAGCGCCTGCCATGTGTCCAAATGAGTGCCACTGCTGTGAATACACAGTAACACAGAAACAGCTTTCTCTTTAACACTGACCAGCAGAAAAAGCACCAGGGAGGGATCAGAAACTGGTGGGAACTTGTCAAAAACTGGGAAGAGTCCGTAGGGCTCACCTGGAGAGGAAAAATTTGGGTAGAGTGGGAATGAGTCTGTGAATTTCCCTCTTTCTCCATCAAGACCCCTTTCCCCAGAAACAGCTGGAGAATCCTGCTTCTTTCTCCACCCACTTGCACCCCATCTTTTCCTGTGAGGAGCCTGCAGAGACCTGGTGCGTGGCGAAGCCATTGTTCCTGCTGCAAACCAGCCACTGCCTCCTCAGACAGGGACACAGCCTGCTGCCCCAGGCCTGTGCCTGAAGATTGCCCAGGCTCCTGCCTTCTGCTCCTGTTTTTCCAGACAAAATACGCTGCTTCTGAGTTTCCCATAATAGGATAGGCTCCCCACCCTCACCCCCCCCAGTCATTCTGGCAGATATTTTTCCTCTGGTTCCAGCTCCAGATCACTTCTCCTTACAAGCATTTCTGAGAGCTCCTTCGTGCCCCGAGCAGGTACAGCCCTGATATGCCCTGAAACCACCTTCAGTTTCTCACTGGTGAGACGTGCTGCGTCCCCTTCGCCCATGCTCTGAGCTACACATGCTGTGATCCAGAAGCTGTTTGACGGCAGGAGTGTTACAGCATTCCTGAATTAACACGCTCTGCCTCCCAGTGGGCCTTATTAGCTCAGGCACAAACCTCACTAACACGGCTGTATGGTTTCTGTCCCAGAGAAGGTTTGTATCTGGCCAGTCTGCAGTATCCATCCATCTGCCCCCTCCATATAGATACACCATAGTACTCCTGTGATTAGACAGGATATCTTGTCTCTTGCCTTTTCAACACTCTGGCTGATTATTTTTATCTTACAGAAAAAGAGGGCACTCTCAGAGCCTGAGGTATATAACCCTGTGTATCACGCATGTAGTAGGCATGCAATACACACCAAAGAGCTCTACCCCACTTTAATGTTTGGCTCTGCCTGTATAACACTCTTTCAGCAGCTACACAGTTAGTCAGACAAGAAATTTAAATTTTTTTACAGAAAATCCTGCCATTCATGTGCTGCTATCCCCAAAAACCAGCTCAGAAATACCTTGTGGAATCCAGGCACTTCCCCCCAAATCTCATGGCAGTGGGGCTGCTAACTCCAAGGTATGAACCATACATGGCTGTGCAATAAAGCCTCAAAAATTATGCCAAAGCCTGGAAATTATGCCAGGTATTTAAAATTTCAGCCCCATCAGATCCTGCTTCACAGCCTTAGAGCTATGTGTTCAGCAGAGGCAAAAAAATACCTATGCTCTTATGTGCATACCTTTGCTGTGGTTGTGCCTGCACGTAAGCACTTCTGTATCATTTTAGCTAACATTACCTGGGCTAAGGTTCTCCCTCCCACTACTTAGATATGGTCTAAGTGGCTGAAAATATCCATGAAATGGAGATACAGCTCTTCATTTAAAACCAGAACCTTTCTCATGATTACATTAACACCCAGGCTGCTGTGGACACCTGAGACATCCTTGGTCCTAAGCAGTGCAGCCTGAAGAGCCCGCTAGTCAATAAAATAAAATACCCATTCTCTTTAATTAACATATGAAATAAACACAATCTGTGACACCTAGTGTGCAGCAGCAATTAAGAGGCATTGCTTAGTTAAACCTCCTAATACCTCATTTAAATATGCAATTAAGGGATAATTGCCTTCAATCAATAAAAAAATTGAAATATTTTTCAGGGACCTCAATTATTTTTTTGTGAAGCTTTCTACTTTGTACTTGGTCTGGCCTAAGTCTCCAAATCTTATACCACTTGTTAAAGAAACATTATTCTTTTCTGGTTTGTATTGATTTATGGCTTTTATTTATCCTACCAGCATTATATGAGCCTGATGCTAGCGCTAAGCCCATGCAAAACATTTATTTTTGTGTAATCAATGACTTCTATTTGATTCAAGCCATCCATTTTATGTTCTCCATGGATCATGTCCCTTTTCTGGTCCACACAGACCAAGAGCATATCTTTGTGTAGATCTTTACACACAGAACTTCCTCATAGACACCTTAACAAATCTTTTGCAATGCAATTGTTTTCCCATTTTTCAGTATCTTCTTGCAAACAAGCAGTACTTCACTTGTGCACAAGTGCTGGCAATTCAAACCATATATCCAGCCCTGCTCCCTGCCTACACACAAATCCATCCTTAGTAAAATGAGACAGATCTCATGAATCAAACAAGGAACAAAGTCAACCATTGCCTTCCCTCTCAAGGCACGAAATTAGCAATGCAAATATATATGCTCATCTAAGAGCTCCTTGAGTGCACTCCATCATGGCACCTCATGCCATCATCAGCCACAGAACAATCAGAATACAGGGGGAAATATTTTCATGCTCAATAATTGAATTATGTGGTTGAAGAGACAAGACCCGTGCAAGTAAGTGAGATGGGGAAAAAAAAAGTAGGAAATAAATTCTGACAGGCATTTACAGGCATCTAACGAGCACCCAAGAAAGCAGCATACTACACTGACAGGGAAACCTTGGTACAAGCTAGGATTCATGCTATTTTACATGTTTAGACTATTAACACCCCATTATCTGAACTCCTTGTGGCAATCTTTGCTGAAGTGAAAACCCCCCTCTGGACTATTCCTGTCATGGGGAAGGGCCAATGAGGAAGCATTGTTTGGATTTAATAAAAAAAGGATTCAAAAGTGATCTGTTGTGCAATTGTAATTAAATCATTTCACTTCTTCAGATGTCTTTCCCACCATGTCATATCTTTTAGCCAGAAAGACTTGTTGAGCTGGCGTCAAACAAGGGTCACATCCTTGTTACAGCTTCTCACTTATCTAAGTGATAAAACTAAGCTTGGACTTAAGCTTATCCTTAATTAACACAAGATACCAAACCAAACAAAAGTAGATGTTGCTGCATTCTCTGCAGGAAATGTTTGCTGGCAGAGGTTTTAGGCTTTGCAACTGTGACATCAGTATGACCTATAATGGTGCCACCTCCAGATGAAAAGCACTGAATAATGTAGACCAAAGAGCACAGATTACATTTTTTACCCAGTTTTTGGTACACAGAGTCTTGCACAAGTTTGACTTTAATTTGTATTTCCTTTCCTCTTTTTCCTATCATTCCAATATGTTGTTACTGATTGTTTCATTGTTATCTACCCACTGTAGTGAAATACATACATAAATACATTATAAGTTCAGAGATCATGTATATTAGCATAAAGATGATGCAAAGACACTACTTTACAAGGAGAGGAACTCTCTGACCGCAAGAATTATTAGGAACACCTGGAAATCATCTAAGATATTATGAACTTTGACCTCCATCACTTCTAGAACCCCCATTATTTCTTTTGTCTGATTCCCTCAGAGGCCTCCCCGCTCCAGAGAGCAGGTGATTGCCAGTTGCTTCTGTTCCAGAAATGTTTTTTCAAGCTAATCAACTGATTTGCTTCAGAAACAAATATTTTGCTCCCTTCTGGTCTGTGTACAATGGCTGTCATGAGGCATCCACTGCTGTTTTTAGCCTCCTATAAGGACAGATGTTCTGCGAAATACCAATGATTCTGTGATGGGTGATCCGCAGAGAACCAGGATACTGAAATTGTCAGTCTCCAGAACACATGACATGTCATCAGAGTACAAGATCTCTTTGATGTCATAGTACTTGTTAGTGTGGCTTTTCTTAGTGTTCTATCCATTTCTCATCTCATCTAGCTCTTGAAGGGTCACAGGCTGTGAGTCCTTTCTATTTATGCAAACATGTTAAGTTTCTGACAATTGTGAATATGTGTCTGCAACCATACGTCTTTATGAAAAGGTTTTTATCAAGAGATGCTTCCAAATAATATATTTAGACCAAGCAGAAAGCTTCACTAAATCTTAGACAAGAACTGAATGCTAAGATGCATACAACACTTGCCCCTTCTTTGGTCTGCTCTTGTCTTTATATTGTCCAGTTGTTTGTGTGTAGGTTTACTGTAAACTTCAGAAAGCACCTTCAAGAGCCCTGGGAGAAAGAAACTGAGTGCAGCCCGGGATTGCTGCTCCCCCACATGGATTCACTCATTTGTCCATGTCTGAACATGGGAGCAATGGAGGTTCAGCCCTCTTGAGTTCAGATCCTTGCTGCTGAGACTGGAACAGGATACGGACTGTACTTATCTTCTGTGGTTTCAGCTACGGACACATTCCTGTAATAAACCCAAGAGGCATCTCTGTTCTCTACAAATGTAACACACACACACCAGGGACCACTGAAGAGCCATCATGTGGCTCCAGCTTTTACCCACTGCTATCCCAGGTTTAACTCAGGGCAAGCTTGACCAGGAGGGATCAAGCTCCAGTTGCCAATTAAGTGAATGGAGCCAGCCCCCCGGGGCAGCAATGAAGCCATATAGGATTACTGCAGTTACATTAATACTATGATGATGATGGGACAGGCAACCAAGCCCTGAAGAATCTCACTCAATTCATTATAAGGTCACAGTGTAAAAAATCAGCTGCTCTTATTTACACCTGTCAACCCCAATGAAAGGAGCAGAGTGGAGTGGGTATAACTGAGAGCAAAATTAGCCTACAATGCATAAACATTATCCTGCATTATTTGCACACAACTCTTTGTGTATGGATTGATACATCAGCTGGGTAAATGATGCATCAGTTAAGACTCAGACAAAGGGAGAAGAACGTGTATTTTTGCTCTGCTATCTGCCATCAGTTTGCATCAAAAGTAAAAAGACTGACCTGAAATCAAATCAGTTTTCAGGAGTCAAGCTACAAAATGTCATTATGCAGCTCATCTCTCCAGTAAGTCTCCAGGAAGATGTAGTAGTCTCAGAAAAACTGGTTTCCATCTGATTTTAAATTTTCACGGAGAATCAAAACAAACAACACTCTGAATATAGTAAGCATATATTGCTTGATAATAATAAAACTGGCTATCACAGTGGAATTCAAATGTGCTATCACTTCATTACAACACCAGCTTTGATTGTTACAACACAAGCCTTGTCTTTCTAATAGACGTGGGACAAGAAATAGTTCCTTGTCCAGAAAGCCATGAGCCTCCCCTCAGGGACGTGCTACACCTGCCAGCCCTGGTGGATGTCTTGGGCGCCATGGGGCATCAAAAACAGTATTTGAAACTACTGATTAGGCAACTGAATTCCATCCTCATGGTGAGACATATCTTATGTACATGTTGGAGAAACAGTAAAAATATGATGTCTATTCAAGGTTAGTTTTTATGGAAAAGCTGAATAAGACTGCAGTAGGAACCCCAGGGCACATGGAATGGGCTCACAGAGGAGACTGAGTTACAGAATTGGTCTTTTGTTCAGGTCTGAAAGCATGGCTAGATTAGATGATTTAATGCCATAAACCCTTTGGCAAGATCCATTAATCCAATGTACTGGCCAAATTGTGTTTGTACTTTAAAGCCAATTTGTGTTCAAAATTATTTTAATTAATTGCTCTTCCTTTTTTAAACTGCTGTGTGGTATTTCTGTGTTCTTTCAAGACTTTTCCATCGCAACTCAAGGACTATGAGACTATTCTCCCATGTCAATATTCTTACCATTCCTCCTTCCAGAGTAACTTAGCTTCTCTTTCTAAGCAAAACATTCTGTGAGAATGAGAAATTGAAATAGGCTGAGGGATAATTGTTTTCCTTTTAAAGTGAATCACAACAACTCCTTTCTCAGTCTTACACCACTAATGATAGTAAAACATAGGGATGGTGCTTTGTATTTTGAATGTACAGACCAAGGCCTTTGAAGCAAATAATCTGCTTCAGTCCCCAGCTATGATTGGGAAGCCTCACACATCCCTGGTGCATAACACAGTGGCAGGAAATAGCTCCTGAAGGGCCACAGATTTGCTGTTTAGTTTTTTTAATTACTGCTTATTTAGGAAACATAAATACTTTTACAAATCATTACCACGTAAGTATGAACCATGCACTATTTTTAATTGAAAAATGAAGCTAGCACTTTTTCACTGAAAGGAACATTGTGAGAGACATAAAGCCCTCTTTCATAAGGCCTTTCAGGAACAAATACCTTCATCACCTCAGATGCCTTCATTCAGGGGTTTTATCTGTCCTGACAGGCAATGCCGTTTGCAGTTCAGGAAATCCTGAGTTGTGGTAAATGGTGTATGAATCTAAAGCAAATTAGAGACATGGTTTAGTGTTGGACTTGGCAGTGCTGGGTTAATAGTTAGACTCAATGATCCTAGAGGTTTTTTCCAACCTAAAAAATTCTACAATTCTATGATTCTGCTGGGCTTGTCTCCACCAGGAGAAAGCAGACCCATTGTTCAGGAAGCAAATGCTGCCCTAGCACTTACACACCTCTTCAGAGACTTGCTGCCTCTGTGTGAGGGGAGTTGATATTAGTTGTTATTTAGATACAGCTGGGTTTGGATCCTTCCAAGGTGAACACCTCAAAGAGATTAGTCAGCTAGTATTAGAACACTGCATGAAAATGTGGGTGGTTTTCTTAAGAGCTATGTATGGTTGAAACAGCCAACTCTCTACCCTGGGGTGTTGCTGGTTTTTGGGTGGATTTTTGAAGTGATTTTCCCCGTTGGTTTTTTTTTGGTTTTTTGCCTTTTAATTTCATGTTTTGCCATTTGCATTCGGCTTAACTGACTGGAAAAGAATAATAAGAATGCTGGAGGACCTAAAACCCTGAGGAAGCCCAAGCTGTATGCTAAGTTGGTGCCTACCAGCAGCTTCATCTCAATTAGTCCAATTTGTGAATGTTTGTTTGTTTTTTCTTATTCACTGCCAAGATAAAAAAAACAAAAACAAAACAAAACCAAAAAAATACAACAAAAAAAAAAGCCAACAAAAACCCTGTGAATAGTAATAATAAAAGAAGTACTTCAGCTCATGATTTATCTTTAAAGAGTGTCTCCATTTTCAATTGAATCACCATTCAGTTAAAACATCACAGCTATGTCCAGACTGCCCCACAAGCTCTTAGTTTAGGAAGTCCTAAGTGAAATAGGGTAAAGCAGGATACAGGAATTTATCTCCAGGACCATTCCACACCATCACAAAGGCCATTGTCTGGAAGGCTTCTCCTTCAAATAGATGAACTGCCTTGAGAGGCAGGGAGGTTTTCCCATGCCAGCTCTTTCAGGAGTCCCTGTCCTACATGAGAAAATCCTGAGAGAGCTGTGCTGTCCCCTTGACCTTACTGCACAGCACAACTTCAAGGAAGGTGGCAGATGTCAAGGCTTTTGTTTCCCCCCAGTGCAGGAGCTCAGAGGGTGACATTCAACCTCTTCCCTGCAAGGACTGCTCTGTAGATCTCCCATTTGCCTTTGCATGGTCTTTGCTGTTACTGAACCTGCTTTTGCCTGTGCTGCTCCTGGAAGGAGAACCATTGTCAGGGAGGATGAGGTGTGTACCCCAGTGCCACAGAGGACAGGCTCATGCTGAGCTGCAAGCAGGGCCCTACAGGAGGACACATGGTGAGCACACCCAGCTCCAGTTGGGGACTCAGCAGGCACTCTGCTCTTCTGCCTCTGTACAAAGCATGTCCCATACCCTGCAAGAGCAAGGCTGGCAGCTGCTAAGTGCAATCACAGCCTCAATAGCTGCATCACCTCCAAGCCCTCATCTAAAGCATGTAAAAAAGCTTTCCCTAAAGAGTTCTCATGGATGAAAATGGTGAGTACTGGCTGCAGAAAGATTTTGACGAGGCAGATGTTTCAGCTCTTCCATTGATCCAGAAGTGATCCTTCTACAAGAGAGGAAATACAATGCCAACCACTTTGCTGTGGAGTCAGATGAGCCCCTAACTTGTAGCACACCTGAAACGTGTAAATAGAGCTGGGAAAGCATGAATCCAGTTGGGGGGTCACAGCTGTGCTGTGCATTTACTGTCCAGAGCAAAGCACCCACCACAAAGGCTGCTTCTCACTTTGTCTCTCTCCATCCCCTACCCAACCAAAAGAAACTCATCCAGGGCTTCCAGCTGTTGCTTTCACTGCTCCAGCCACCACCATCCTCCTCCCCCAGCCCCAAATTAATGCTCCTCCTAAAGCTGTTATCCTCTGTGAATTCTGTCATTTCCAATGAGTCTTGTGCTGTAATTTAAAAGATAACTCACTCCTGTTTCCAGCGTTTTAATGCATTTTATTTTTTCTACAAGCAATATACGTGTGTAATTAATAAACAATTTAGTATGTTGAGGAACCTAGGAACTTGGCAAATGTTCTGGGGATATGAAATCTCAGGAAAAGCAGCACATTATAAGAAATAGTAAGTAATTACTTATGTAAGCTTTTCTTTTTAAATTCTAAGAACATTAGCTACTAATTACCTACTAATTACCAGTACTTCAGCAGGTGTTTGCACTTAACTGTAGGCTAAAGCCCCTGTGAAAAACAAACCCCTCACACTCCCTCTCAAGATTAAAGCTGAATCCCCCTGGACTCCATAATACAGCATAGGTGCAGCAGAGCTGTTTACATGCTAGTCCTTTAACCACTTGGCCGCTTAAGGTGAAAACAGCCTCCAGTTTATTTCCCTGCTATTTTCTGCCAGAGCCTAGGTGATTTGCTAGAATGAGTAACTCAAGAGGTAATGAACAAAACCTAAGGGTTAAAAGTAAACTATGATTAAGACTTCATCCTCATCTCCACATTTATCTCACTTCTGTAGTGACCAGGCAGAGGAAGACTCTATTTCTGACCATAAATATTTCTGGCTGAAGACGGTGAGAACAAAGCCTCATCTCTGAAAATTTCCCTGAGTTTAAAAAAAACCCAACTATGCAGAGCCCTCAATTGGTGCAAAATTATTTAGTTTTGCCAGTGTTGATGCCCAAGTCAATACTTCATGCCACTTAGGGACTGGCCTACACTTCAGATCCAATCTGTTCATGACTCTTTTCAAAGATTAATTCATAGAGGTAAATTTAACTAAAAAAAAATAATAATAATTCTAGGCAATTAATTTCAAATTTGTAAGTGTATGTTCAAGTTAATATCCTTGACTGCTTAAAATTCAGCATTTTCATTTACCTAGTTATCAAAACACACTTTACTATCAACAGAAGGAAGATCTCAGATATAAGAAGTGCAGGTAGAGAGTGGAAAAGATAATAGGCGCCTTCAGCCACCTGACTCAGTGCTCAGGTTGCACCTTCTGCAGAGCACCTTAGGGACAGCTGGAAGGACTGAGGAATACCTTGGAGCAATACTTTTTATTAAGACTGCTCACAGATTAATAATTCAAATAATGCTGCTAACATATTTTTGCCTTTTACCCTCTCTGAGACTTGTAAGACCTATTCAAAATATATGGTTGCTTATTTCCCTTCTGCAATTTCTTCTTTTTCACAGCAAAGAAGATGCAAAGGTAGGCAGTGGAGGCAGTTCAGATCATCACCATTTTTCCATGGATGCCAGTTAAGCTACAAATCCCCTCTAGATCCATTTTTCACTGAGGTGATAGAAGTAGTGACTGTGCTGTGAAGTATTAGCAGCGGTAGAAGTGCTCATGCCTACAACTGGGAGCCGAGTTTTTTGAACAGCACACCTCTATTAAAACAATAGGAACTGCAGGAGACTAGAAACAGTTGAAAACCTGACCCTTTCCTTCAGGTACTTAAAGGGGACCTTCTGGCTGCTGGTGTATTTTAAGACTTGAGCCCCACAACTGAGAAATTAAAAGCTGCTTTGACATATGAACAAACCAAATGAGACCACGAGGCTTCTGAGAAAATTATACAGCTCAACTTTGGTGCCTTCCATCTGAGCCTCTCAAAACAATATACAAAAATTAACAAAATAGCATGCCTGGAAGGTAAGTCATTGATCTTTCACCAATCAACAAGCTGAAGCTTTGTACAGCAAAATGCCCATATGTCATTTAAAAAGAGGGTTTAAATTTCATTTGTTCTTCATTTGTTCTCATCCTGTAAAAATACTTTCTTTTCCTCTGCTGCAGGCCTATGGTGAGATTTCCAGAGGACTTGAAGAGTGGAAAGAGTAGCAGTGCTCTGGTCACTAGGCTGATCCAAGGTGCTGAGTGAGGCTGTTTCAGTTCTGAGGAAGGACTCCTGTTCCTGGAATCTGGTCTGTTTCTGACTGTTGACCCAGGTGATCCAATAAGAGATATTGTTTCCCTCTATATAGGCTTAACTGCACCAAACACTGAAATGACACAAATGTAGCTGCTCATCATACCCATTTAAAAGACAGCACCATTCACATCCCCAGATGATGACCTTACCAAAAATCATTATGAAAAAGAGGGAACTAAGAACCAGGAATATTTTGGGCAGAGCCATCTGACTCACTGCAGCTCCCAAAAGCTGAGCTGGAAGGCAGCCCTGCTCTGCTGGAGTACCATGAGACTGCATCCCTGGTGGGTGATGCCAACTGTGCTGCTAACCCCAGCTCCCAGCATCCTGCAGCCCAAAAATGGATGGAAACACTGTGGAAAGGGGAAGCAGGTGAGGTGGACCTGTCAGAAATGGATTGCCCAACTGGCCCATTAATCACTCCTTATGTGCTGGGCACTGGGAATGCAGAGGGAAATACTGATGACGCCAGCAAAGGAGTGTCTAAAACATCTTGAGTTTCATGGTTACATTTGTTTTAATCAGGAAGGTTCTTTGCTGGGGTATTTACCTATTCTTCCCCATTTTCACTGTCTTCCAGGCAGTTCCCTTAGGTGGGATTTCACAATCCCAGCAGCACTGTGATGAAGTCAAGGCTGGAACACCTTTTCCTGCATGCGCCACAGGTACTGTGGATGTCGTGGCCCACTGACATCATTTCAGGGGATACAGAAGAAAACTGAGGAGAGGATTTTTCTCTTCTATTCTCTTTTCTTTAGTTTCAAAAAGGACAGGAAAAAATGCAGAGACAGGATTTTAGCCCTTCATTTTATAATGTAATTGAAATGCCAAGAGACTGAAAAAATTCAATGTTGATGAAGAAACGGATGTTAGTGCAATGAAGAATAGCTCTGTCTTTGTCAGTCTGCAGTCTTTTATGTGTCACAGGCTGTCACTTTCTATTGCATTTCAACTGACTAATTACCCCAGTTTATTAAAAGTGAATATGAATTCACATTTTTTACTTTGCCATGTTCCAAGTGTTAGTGTTATCAGGAGCTATTACTGAATGATAGATCCCACAGTTCTAGGCTTCCTCATGTGGGCAAGTACAGAGCAAATCTACCTCAATATCAATGAAAACCAGATATATTCATTTAAGGGGGAAATATATACTATGTGCAGTACATGCTCACATCCAAGCATTAATCACCCTGGTGTGTCCCACATGGCTCAGTGTATTATTAGAACCTCACTCACAGAGCAGAAGAGTGTCTGTAAGTGATGATGTTGGAAGGGTTGGACTTGAATTAAATGTACTCATTGCTTCCTAATGGGGAGGTATTTTCTGACAGCTGTAATGAAAACTGCTGCTCATCAAAAGGTACTCTGTGTCCTAGCTTGCAAATTCAACCTCAGCTGCAAGTTGCACATTTAAATTTCAAAGTTTTTATCTCTAGCCGCACTGGAGTGCACTTATAAGTGCAATGGAAGGGTCAAATTAGATGAAATCAAAGCCCTGCTTCTACTGAAGAGGCAATTTTAAGCTTTTGCAATTGGAGCTTTGTGTTGTTACAGGCTTAAAAAACCTCATCATCAAAAATAAGTATTTCTAGAATATGATAATTATCACTTTGATCTGTCCAACTCAGATCCAGCAGCAACTACAATGTTTGAAATTCCCCATTCTGTGTAAAACAACACATTCAGATGAACAGGTGCATAGAATAAAATAGCTCTAGTACTACTGGCACCCCATTTATTACAGCTAGCTCTTCACACCTTCCCCTACCTTTTTGAGTGAGTGATCAGATTTCTTGGGAGGACATTTGCACTGTCTTTGGAGGAGCTGCATACTGGCATAAGCTTTATGTGTATGGGCAGTAATAATCGATAAGAAGAATAACAATAACTTGGGAAGTTATATTGATAGCAAGTGCTGGGAAAGAATGGTGATTCAGGTCTTGGAGGGAAATGCCACTTTGCCTGAAAGCAAAGCACACATAGTCAACAGGAAAAGGGAGAGGGTTGCATTCTTCTAGTGTTTTTCTAGTAGGTACTCATTGTTTATAGCAAAATGCAGCTGTTGTATGTTTTCCTATGATTTGAGATATTTACTATTTCACATGCTAAACAAAATGTTCCTTCATTAGAACATAACATTGTTGGAGGGAAAAAATATCACATGACTGGCTGCAGTGGCAGGACTGTCATCTTCTACATTTACAAAAACAAGACAGAAGAGTATTTTTTAAACATGCTGTCTGTAGAGAAGCAGTGAGACTTGCAGTCACATTGCCTGGACTCCAAGCAGGTCAGCTTGATGAGCTAGTTGTGATGTGAAAGCTGTAAGGCTCTCTTCTCTGGTGTTTTCAGGTCCTCTGGGTATGATGAATTTTGCATAGGATATTTAAGGCACTGGCTGAAGCTATCTCATCGTGGGCTTGTGCCCAGGCTGATGCTGAGGGCCATGAACAGAAGATACCCCCTGGAGCATCCAGCCTGTTCCCAGAGAAGAGCAGCTCTCTACCTCTCAGCTAAAGGCTGGAGTGAAATCAGTCTGGCTGTACCCATATGTTAAGACAAGCCTTGACTTTGGTCCTGCACCAGGAGGTGCAACTCAGGCAGGGAATACTGATCCTGGATGACTGATGATCCCTGCACTGGGTTGGCTTTACAAGGAAGGAGGCCTCTCTCTCCATTCCAGCAGGGAAGGTAGGAGAGGTGCCCAAATCTCTGGGTGTCTTTGGTGGCAAGCCAGGGAGCTCCAGGGAAAAGAGTCAGGAAGGGCCTGAGGACACCTCTAAGCACAAAGAGACTGACTACCTAGAGCAGGGAGCAGCACCATCAGTGGGGAAGGAAACAGCTCCCCCACAGATAGGCATCCCTCCTGAGGCAGATGTGGAAATCAAGAACAGGCAGATATGGAAATCAAGAATGTTATCCAGGGAGCAAATAATACTTAAATCCTAGTGCTAAGGAAAAATCAGATATGAGATTTGCAGCCAGCCCTCTTCCAAAATAAGGAATAGCTGAGAAAGTTGATGACCTTCTTCTGATGGGAAGAGAGGTTTGCTGTTTGCTGCATCAGGGAAGCAGCTGTGGGCAGGAATGGGGGCTGTCTGCCATAGCCTGAGATGCTACTGGAAGGTGTTCAGGTTTTTCTGCTGCACTGGCTCCATGCTGTTGATCCAGCAAACTGCTAACCTAGTTAGAAGAGCTTTAAAGTAGGATTGAAGGAGGGGTTGACTAGGAAAAAAAAATAGCATAAACAAAAGCAGCCTGATGGGGACCTAAAATTTCAGTGATGTTGGTATTCAAATAGGTTCACAGGAGAGGCACAGGGAGTAGTGAATCAGTCCACTGAATACTTTAGAAGTCTGTATACTAATGGAAGAAATATCTGGGATAAGCAGGTGGAGTTGGAAGTCTTGATGCAAGATCAAAATTATGACTTAATTGGTGTAACAGAACCTTAGTGGGATAATTGGCATGACTTGAATAGTAATATGAAAGGAAGAGCAGGCAAGGAGAAAACAGGAGAGGTGTTACCTAAGTTTGGATTTATTTACTTGCTGGAAGCCTGGCATGTAGAGAAGACTAAAACCACCTGAAAATTTAATAGATAATAATTATACAGGGAAAGACCTTAAGTAATTATGTGGTGGGATGGCCACAGCAACTGGCCATGGAGCAGCTTTCAGCAGTAGCAAAGGGCTTTGGCAGTGCATGAAAGTCCCTGCAGTAGCAGACAGACTGACCAGCATGTGTACAGAAGGAAGAAGCCATGCTCAGATGCTATGGCTTGAGTATGAAAGATTACCAGGAGCACGCACAAAACAAGAAAAGCTGGAATGTGGACTGAACCACTACAAGGCGGCAGCACCAAGTGTAGGGAAAAAATCATTCTTCATGTGCATTGGGAGTAAGAGGTAAGCCAAGAGCAGTGTCAACTGAACAATCATGAGGCAAAAAAGTTGCAAAAAGGATGCAGAGAAGGCCTGTGTGTGAAGTTGGGTTCCTGCATCCTCATCGATTGCAGGGTCAGTTGTGAGTATGCAGCTGGCATGATTAAAATCAGATACAAAAAAAGGGGCAAGAATTGGTAAAGGAAATTCATTTAACTTCATTTTTTAAAAAATCATTTTTGTCTGATGAATTTTGTATGGGATACTTAGAGGACTGTCTGAAGATTTTTCAGAGTCATTAGTAGTCATCCTGGGAACCCATGAAGAGGGAATGAAGAACTAGATAGCTAGAAAAGCACAATATTGTCGTTTTTTTTAAGCAAAAGAGGGAATTGAGTTACTGAAGAAGTCAAATGAACTTCAATCCTCAGAAAAATTCTGTAAGAGGTAAAGCATCTGGAAATCAATATTTATATATCATTCTATGTCAAATGAGCCTTATTTCTTTCCTGGCTGTGTAATGGGCCTTGTGGGTAATGGGAATCTGTAGATGATATGCACCTTGACTTTAGCAAGGTTTTGGCACTCTTCTACCTGATAGTAGAGATTATAGGGAAGATAGAGAATTTTTTGCATTGCAATTACAGTGATTTATGATCAAAACAAAAGTATTTATCATGAAATCCTGTAAAGGTCTGACTCAATGCAGTTCAATGAATGACACGGCAAGTGACAGTTAAGTCTTCAGTGCACTTTTTACCAAAATCCTATTTTTTCTACCACAAATTAATCTTCTATCTCTTCCCAGAACTGATGTCTTGGCTGAAGTGCTGTGTATAGCCTTGGGTAGGGACAGGGGAGGTAACTTTGAAAAAGAACAAAAAAAAAAAAAAAAAAAAACACAGAGAAGGAAGGGGGTGAGCAAAAGATGACTAGGGAAGGAAGATTTTAAAATCTGGTATTGTTTAATCTAAAGAAAAGGCTGAGAATGGATTTAACACCAGTTCTCAGATTTGTAAAAGGTTATTACAGGGCACAAGAATGCTCTGCCACATCTGTGGTGAATGACTTGTATAACAGAAAGTGTCTTGACTTTAGGGAATCTTTTCTAACCAGTACTGTAATGAAGTGGGAGAAACTGCTCATTGAGGTTGCAGTATTTCTTTCAGTAGAGGTCCTTAAGCCCATGTTGGAGGTGGAATAAACAGGGCAAGATGCCACAGCATTACAAAGAGAGGAGTAGAATAGGAACTTCCTAGGATCTTCTTCTGACTTTTCCATTTTTATTTATTTCAAGTTTTCAGCTATAGGAGAGCATAATGTTCCAATTTGCTTCACTTTTGCTCCTGCAAAACTCTTCACTTGTACCTCAGATTTTTTAAAGACCTTATGAGGTTGAATTTTAAGTTGTATTTACACACAGGTAGTACCTAAGCAGCTTGGACATGAACCAGCATCAGGTGTTGTTAAATGCTGTGCAAATGCAACAGCCCATTCCAGCAATGTACAACAGCCACCACTTCCTTTGCTTAGGGAAAGTCCCCCTCTGAAGCCCAGCCCATTCTGTTGCCCAGCCCCTCACCATCAATGTCAATTTTTGACTTCCTACAATGCTTCTTCAGCAACATTTTCCCATTTTATCTATCACAGCAATCTTTTGTCTCTCTCATTAAAAGAGCTTCATAAAAACTCAGCGCAGTGTTTTTGGCAATCATAGAGATTTCTAGGGTGGCTTTGAATGTGGTAATCAGATCTCCTTTCATGCAGTTAAAATATGATGCACACAAGGGAATACACTTTCTGTAAAACTTTTGATGAGTGGGGATATGGTCTTGAGCATGGGAACATTAGAATGAGGCATGGGAGAGCAAGGCCTGATGGACAACTACTTGTGTGGCACTGTGCACCCGTATTTGCCAACTAAGTTTCAAGAATTGCAGGATTAGCAGCACCACCTCATCCCATGGAGTAGTTCTGAGGATAAATACATGAGGTACATAAATAAAGTAGTAACTGGGGTACGATGTGCCCCTGAGATGGATTTGCTGGTGCAGATGCAAGAGGGCAATTTTGATTTCTATTCCTTTTAAGTTGTGTATTTGACATGTTGACTACTTGGCCCACGTAGGAGCAGAAGGGGATGCAGTGATGTCACAGATGACCATACTTCTCATTGCAAAATGGATTCAATCTTTGATTAGCGAAAAGTTCTTGCCCTTGTACTTATCTTGGAGCAGCTGGAGGGTCCCAAGGCCGCTTCTGCAAAGTACTTATATAGAAGGGATGAAATCCTGCTCTGTTGAAAGCAACAGCACTTACATCCTGGGCTCACGCAGCTTCCATCCCATTCATCTTAGGGATGTGCAAATACATGCTTGAGTGCACCATTGAATCACGATGACTCTTCTAGAGCCATTGCATGGAAAATCAATGGACATGTTCCTTGTCCCCAGATTGTTGCCATCTCAGTGGATTCCTGCCCTTAGAGCCCTTCAGCTGCCCAGTCCCCGCCTCTGCTGGAGCACAGAGTGTCTCCAGACCTTTCAGTGGAGCTGTATGAGCTCTCCCTAACCTGACTCACTAATACCCAGCTGTGCTAGCAAAGATCTACTTCAGTTAGTTAACGTGGCTCCTTTGGACCCACACAAGCCAGGGAGGAGTTTCAGGAGCAGTTCTGCTGCTAAAGCCTGGAAGGCAGTAACTTCCAGCCAACAATGCAGGGCATGTTGGAGCAGGGATTGCAGTGCCTGGTACATCTGTAACCACAAGGAAGCGTGGTCACAACCACTCAGGTTTGCCTGAATTGCTTTGGTGAATAGCTGTCTTAGTGATGGAAAATGACTCTTTTCTTTGTAGAAAGTATTTCTTTGTAGAAATCTCTTCTAACATTGAGCAGTATGCAACTCCATTTAACATTTGGCACAACATTTGCCACAGAAGTGTTACTACACCTCTCCCCAAAGGGATTGGCTAAATGTAGGTATGTTCCTCTTAGAAAGTTTCTCCTCTATCTAATGAACCCTTCAGAGTATCTCAGAGTGTTCTGCTTTGGTCTTCTGGCTGTGTTGAACACATACATTTTACAGTATGTGCACCAGCGGTGCATTTACTTCGGCTGTCTAGAATTGCATAGCAAACAGCTAAGTTCCTTCCTAGGCTTCAAGTCCACCACAGAATTAAGAAAATGCTTCTAACATTCAAAAAATGAATATATCTTGAGATATTTTCAGATTCTTTTTCCTGGAGAACTCTCATAATGAACACTGAGCCTTAGACTATATCAAAACCTGTGTGAGCACAACATGCTGTGTTGTGAAACATTCCCAGGAGAACATATAAACATTTAGGCAAACCTCCAACAGGGCAAAACAATGCTTCTTAACATTTTCAGTCCACACTTGAATTGATTATGGATGTTTCTCACCTTGAGTATAAGTGTGACTTTTTTGGCTTCTGTGCCTCCTGAATTCAATCCGGAATCGCAGTTACTGGGCAAAGAAGGACCTGGGAATAGTCAAAGCTGCTTCAGAAGTAAAGTGTTTCAGAGGCCGTGTTCTTATTGCTCTATCAAAACCTGCAGTTACACAAACATTTTTCTTGATATAAGAAACTCACTCTTCTTTCTAGCCCTGCTTCTTCCTCCCTCTTTCTTGAATCTGTTTGCAGGTCCTGTGAGGTGACCTGACTTAAAAACAACTCTACAATACTCTGTGAATGTGGCTGAGCCAAATGCCTACGAAAGCAGAGCCTGATATGTTTCTCTTAATAAAAGATGCTTGAGAATGTAAAACTAGAATGAGTTAAAAGATGTGAAAAATCATTCACTGGCATGCAGTTTTCTGTCAAAAAGAAAAATACTTTGTGGAAGCATATTAATTTTGGCCAAAATTAAGTTGGAAGAAGGAGAAATGGAGAGAAAGAGAGAGACAGATCATGTGTCTCTATATATCCAAGTAACAGAATAAAACCATCTCAAATCCCAAGTGAATGTCTTCTAACAAAATAATGCCTCATCTGACTTGAAGTCACTCACAAAAATAGTGAAGAGACTCATTTTCAATCCCACCAAATAAAAAATAAATTTGAAGTTTTGACATTTAACATTAAATAATGGTTCTCCAACACACTATAAGAGGTACAGTAAAAAGATGTGGGACACTACTCAGAAAAATTCTTCATGGCTTATTCACCTTCTGTGAATAGCTTTATTCTTGTCAACTCCAGAAAGCTTTGGTCCAGTCCAAAACATCCCTAATATAATCAGTTGTGTTTCAGTGGTGGGAGACACATATAAGGCAAAGTAGTTGTAAAGGTTTGTTATTTCAGCATGAACCTTTTGTGTCCAACAGGTATCAGTATGCAGAGGGTTTACAGATTTTTTTTTTATTATTTCTTCTTACTATTGGACTCATTAACCAATGTTTAATCAGTTACCTGTAAAAACATGCACAGACTTGTATAATATTTGAATACACAGAAATTACACAGCAGCTGATGTATCTGAAGATACTTTGGGAAATCCTTGTATTTATAGGTTATTTTGACTTAAAGCAGTACTTTCTATTGTACTGAGCTAAAAAACACTGAAGGACAATAATTAACACCTGGGACAGCAGGAGCTTGTGGGTCATGAATTACATGGGGAGACAGCAACTAAACAAAGTACGCTAACTTACCAAAGCTCTTGAATACTCATAAAAGGAGTCATCGGATGATACCAATCATTTGCCAATATTTTTTGTAGTTACGTGTTTTATTGTTGTTTGGGGGGGGTTTCTGAATTATTTAAGAGTTATTAATATTTTATTAAATCCTCTCTTTCTTACTCCCATCCTTGTTGCCATTTCCAAGAGCTAAGCAGCTTTACTATGGAAAAATTGCATAGAAGAAATCAATTCTGCAAAGTTTCTTTCACATACCCTCCTACCTGGAGATTTTAACTTTCATTATCTGCTTGACTTTCCTAAATAATTAGGAAACACATTTATTAATTTTAAATTCTGGCATTGGCTTTTAGAAACCTGGACCATGTTTTTCCTTTTCTTTAAAATCATATTGCCTGCTTTCCAAGCCCGTTTCTTATCCTTTTTACTCTGTGTTTCTGTCACAATTTTACAGTTAGCCATTTAAAAAATATATAATTAAAGTGCCAAAGCACCTGCTAGCCTTATGCATATGCATGAAATAGAATTATGTCCCCTCTGGGACACTGGTGTTGTGACTCTGGGGAAATGGCTAAGTAACCATGACAACGTGTCTCCACCACATCTTATTTCCAGTGATAAAAGCATGATTTACCCTATTAAACAAACCATATTACAACTTGCCCGCAGCAAGTGGTGTCATCTTTCTGGTAGAGGCACCAGGTCAGGAGGGAGAGGAGCCCAAGCCCGTCCATCCATCCAAGCCTCCCCCTCGCTGACACTGCTTCACGGTTACGTTGATGATAAGAGGCAGGATGAGGCACATGTACAGTATTTGGCATTTCTGCCTTGGTAGGTGAGATGGAACGAGGGGAGCAGCATTCATTATCTGCAGGCACCAGCCCAGTTCCCGGACAGCAGCGATGGACGGTGTGGGAGAGCCCAAGGGCAGGGCGCTGAGAGTGGCGGAACCCACAAGCAATGATTCAGAGGTCTAAATTAGATCATTTCTTCGTCTTCTTTCCTGCCAGTTTGCCAAGGCTGCCAATACTTAGTGAATACCAGGGAAGGCCACCAGAAGTGGTTTTTCAAAGGCTCCTGCCGGAAAACAATGTTAAATGATTTTTTTAATAAGCTTGCATTTGTTACTGATTAGACTTTATCTTATTTAAAGTGATTTTTAAAATCAAGTGCTCTCTTCATTATATATTTTTGATTTACACCTTGCTTAATTAGGGAAGGCACCTTGCTATTACATTATCTATAATAATTTTATAGGGAAACTCTCCTCATTGAGTCTTTTCTACTTGCATAATACAATTTTTTTTTGTTAGCACTTTGAAGAAGGATTTGAATCAGCCAAACTAATAATTTAAATATTTTAAATTTTGCCTTGAAAGTGTTTACATTAACCCTCTTCTTTCCATCACATACTTAAAGAAAAGTATAAACCCTAATTTGAGTTCTTAATCACTTGAGGGCACAATTTGATTAAGAACAATAAACAGAGAGGTGAAGAAATTAAAACCACAAATGTCTCAGAGAGAAAACAAAACTGGTGTTTAAAGGTCAAGTACATAGACATAATTAGTTCTACTTACATGAAGAATTGCAATTAGCTTTATGAATTGCATTTTGAAATTGCCGGGTCTTGTGAATCCTGGGGGTTTCTTGAAACATCAACTGTTAGAAGCATGTGATTAGATCAGACTCACAGCTAAGAGTGAAAAAGGCTAGATCATGTTCAGTGCAAACAACTGCAAGGTGAGGCTGAAAGTACTACCTGGGCTTACCAAAAGTTGACTAGCAAATAATAATCCAGTATTCATCAGATTATTTGCAACCTGACTTATGATTGCTAAGTTCTTGGGACTGATCCTTTCCCAATTCCAAACATAATCTGTACAGGTCTAAGTACAGGGATTCTGCATTTACTGTCAAATGATGGATTACTTGCTCTTTTAAAAACACCAAAGATGGAGAAGGTGTCGGTTATTCTAGCAAGTGCTCACAAGACCCTGACAGCTTTTCCCAAAAAACCCTCAAGCCCAAAGGAAATCTGATTTCTGCTAGAACATGCATTCATGCAACAAAAGTCAGTGTTCGGACTTTAGGGGCTCTTCCAGTGACTTGAATGCTGAATGGTATGGAAAGATTTGACAAATATTGTTGAGTTTCCAGGCATCCCTGTCACGACTCTGGGCTTCCCACGCAGCAGGTTAATCGAGAAGCGCAGCTCACATTTCCTGCAAGGTTCTCCCAGTTGCCTCCGGATGCCTGTTCAAAAGGCGCTGCAGATCTACCTATCATAGAGGTAGCAGGGTACCCAGATTAGTTGTTTGGAGTTCTGGACTGAGCAGATCTGTCAGAACACTGGATTTGCTGCTCTAGCTCTGACTGGTTTGCCTTTCTGTGTGTGTGTGCAACGTAACAGTCTCCTTACCATCCAGAAACAGGCTGTGTCGTGTGTGGAGGCTTGAGCAAGAGAGAAAAAACCTGAAGTCAAATTTTAAACTACTGCTCAGAACCCCAACTTGAGTAGTGACTTTGGGCAAGTAACTTTCAGAAAACTCCTCCAGAGAGTGTGTGGAGCTTTACAAAATACAATAGAGAAATAAAAGGGGAAAACCCTGCATCTCAGTTTTCCTGCTGTAACATGGGACTAATACTTACCAACCGACCCATCTCACAAGGGAGATGCAATAATTAATTAGCTAATGTTCCTACAGCACTTTAACTCTGTAAAGTGTAAAATAAATGTTAAGCATTATTGGCACTTAGATTCTACAGTGATTGGTGCCCTACAATTCCCTAAGCCAGACAGCTAGTTATTGCTGCTCAGAGCAACAGTAGCTTACAATACATCCCTGCATTATCAGCTGGTTTCTAGATGGTTATGTGCCAGTGTGCCTGTACATACACCCTCCCACATGTGCCAGATGCCACACAGGGGAGTTCTGAGGTCCAGGATGTGACTGGAAAGCCACTCGGTAACTGGGCAGTCCCTTTTTTCTGTGGTTTTATTTCCTCCTCTCTGAAACAGGTTATTAGGTAATAACCAGTACCTGAAACCCACTGCCCTGCTGTATAAATACTGTTTAATCCAGTTTTATCATTTGACTCATTATTATCACTGAAAGTATCCAGGATTTCAATAAATTCAATGCCAATAAAACTAACTAGTAAATTGTGTAGATCAATTTGAGAGAAAAAACCAGTTTTGTCCTTTTTCATTTTGTTGCTATAGACTTCTTAGCTAAATTTTATTTCAGTGAACAAGAAGATGGCAGCTTCTAAAATTATGTCTGAGAGATGGATATGTAGGTAATATTGTTTAATATTAACTGCTGCTACATGGGTTCATGAATTCCCATCAGTACTGGTTTTTATGGAGTTCCTTATGCTAAAGTCTATTTCAACAAAGAGAGTGGAAAAAGCCTGGTTTGCAGCTCAGTAGTTCAAGAAAGAATTGCAGCTTTGCCCTCTCAGTCATAGCCTGAGAGATTGGTATTGAAGTCTCTGCATTTACACTATATACAATTACAGGATTTTTTTTCAGGTTAGATTCAGCCTGGTCCTTTGGGTTAAAACTTCCTTATCATGCCCGTGTTTCAAAGCCATTCAAAGCACCAGTCAGTTATTTGTAGCCTTGTGACTCCATCTGGGTTTTGAGGGCATTTAATACAAACCAGGAGGAGAGTTTCTTATTTAGTTTGCTCTCAAAGAAATCCAAACCCACACTGTGAATCAAGCAGTAGATGGTAAAACAAAACAACTGAAAATTCTGTAAAAATCTTATTACTGCTTTCAACCAAAACACTAGTGAGATGCAGCCTCAGCCCATGTGGTACTACTTCTGCTGACTTTGTAGGAGGCCATGTGGACAATAAGCAACCAAGCAACCCCAGACCACCACGTCAGAGTTTAAGAGCATCTCCCAGAGCAAGCACCATTTAATTCCTTCACACTTTCTTGTACTGTTTCCATAAGCATTCCCTATTTGGCTTTGTCAACCACAGGCTACTGGGCTAGAGAGACATTCAGTTTGAGCCCGCCAGGATGTACTTATACAGTGTTCTGCTAGATCCAGAAATATAAATAGGATTCAAATATTGATGCACACACATTGGAGATAACTCCAGCACTCTACCACTCTGCTATGGGATATTGTACACAGTCTTATTTAACTAATAGCATGCATGGGAATTGTGATTGGCATCCATAAGGACTGGAGGAACGTGGGTGGAAAATCAGAGCCCTAAATTTGACTTTGGGTCCTAGGAGCTGTATTTCATATTGAGACCTCACCACAATAAATACTTAAAAGCTCATAAAATTTTGTCATGATGGAGGTGAAAACCATCTCATTTATGTATTTTTAATGTATACTCACTCAGCTTGTTAATTTAATTAGTGAACTGGATAAAATTGTCTCTTTTTGTGATCTTCCTATGAAAGCAAGAAAATGTACTTTGTGTAAGTCTAGCTGGTTATTACCAACACTGTAGCACTTCACTTCAGAAGTTCCTGAGAGTGAATGACTTAATTTATTTTTGATTGTTTGGTACTCAACCACTGAATAACACCTAGTGCAAAAAAAAACCAAAAAAAAAAGGTTTTTTGCTGGAGTAAAAATCAATTACTCAGTGTTTTTTCTTGCTTTGTTTCAGATTAACAGATCCCTTCAAAAACTTTCTGAGCTTTAAGGCATGTCAGAAGCAATTTCTGTTCTTGTTTTGCCACTGCCCATGGAGGGGATGCTCAAAAGTCAATGCTATCTCTTTGCAAAACCCTTCCCCTCATCAAAATCTACGATACTGGTCTTTGCAAGCTTCTCTCAGAAACTGTCAGCAGTCTGAGTACATCTCTATTGCGGTTTTCTTGAACTTTGGGGTTAATATTAATTTATGAACTTGGAGCATAAGGAAATGCCACACAAGACTATACATAGATTTTTGTATTGTCCTTTTTTATAAATCCATGAATTAATATCTAACATATTTCTCGGTTTATAAAATATCTCATTTTGTCACCCAGTCCAGCATATTTTAAAACTAATCTAAGTTGTTATTTTTTTTCTTTTTCCCTTTTTTAGCAAAAGCCTTTGTTTTACTCTCTTCAGAAATGAAAGTATGATAAGGAAGAAACTGAACATATGTTTTTATGCACTTTAATTGGTGGTGTTTAGATTGCTTAAATGAGAGATGCACAGAGTTTCTTTGTGAAAGACAAGAACTTTATCAGGTATCCTGTATTCAAAAAATTTACAGGGAGATAACCGAAACCAGAAAAATGCATAAATATTAATGGGAACATATTCTCTTCTTCCCATCCATTTATAGTCCCCTTTACAATTTAATTATCAATGCAAAGTATTTAAATTACTAGAACTTTTTATTACTAATTTATGTCTGTAAATCAAAACTGGGAAATTTTAAAGTCCATTATATCTAAATGAATGTAAGTACTCAGCAGAGTGAATGACTTGGGGACATTTTCCAAAGCTGCCCTGGTTTACATGTAAGCAATAAAAACACACATACAAAAACTAAGCTGTGAGTACATCATCTATTCTTATTTTTTTAAGTTTCAATAAAGTTGTTGGATTACATCACTAAGGAAGAAACGTGGAGATATGTTAATGTGACTTAGCTTCAGGGAAATTAAAACTGGATATAAAGCAACCTTGGAAGGGCACTCTAGTTCTGTCTTAGTAGCCCTCATTCTGTAGGAATATGTTTATTCCTAAAGAAAAAACATATTCAACATAAACAACAGCTTATTTTAATCTCCATTTGATGACCATTGGTGTTAAGAAGACAAATTTGTGAGAGCTGCTGAAAGCATCCTGGTGAGTGCCCAGTATGGTGCTGGGGCTGTGAGCTCCTCTCTGACACCACCATGTCCCCACAGCAAATGTGCATGGCCTGATGGCCTGGATGGGCCCTTGATGCCATGTGTCACGTAGTCCTCACACTGCTTTGTCACCTACTCCTGGCACTGTAACAGGAGCACAGATGGATATTGTGGGGAACAACACTCAAGATCATTGCAATTCAGCCTTCCTGTCAAGAGCTTAAGGGAAAAGTTTCCTGACACAGCTACACAAAGAAATGCAGTTGCTGAAGCCTCACCTTAAACAGGCAATCCCAGTCCACAGAGCTCAGCACTTCACAGGCTTGAGCAGCCCCTGGACCAGCAAAATGCTCTACCAGGTTCTGCAGGCCACTGTCAGGAACTTGGGGGTAGTCTCCGGACCTTTGCACGGTGGCATCCTGGCAGCTGCTTTGGCAACTGTCCTTGAGGAGCCAGGGCAGTCCTAAGGACAAATGCTGAAATCCTGCCCAAACTGCCGCACACCTAATCTAGACAAGTCCTCTGTGAATGAAAGGAAAATTCTGGTTGAGGAAGAACAAGGGAAGTGTCCTTGGATGACTTTATGATGCTTGTATCCCAAGCTGTTTGTTCTGTTTATGCTGATTTGAAGTTCTGCACCTTTAAGACCGGTTCTGAGAGTGAAGGGGGAGAGAAGAGGTGCAGAGTTTGTTTGCAGAAACTGCACTTCCTGCCGCATCCTTCACATGGACTGTGCCCTCTGCAGCACATACAGAGGGAAAGAGCTCTCCTTTGCTTCCAGTTAGTTTTTTTCTGGCTATCTGAGGAAGAGAAGTTCCCCAGATTGTGGTTTTTCTTTTTCTTGGAACTGATCAACCCTGCCCTGGAGTGAAAACCCAGAAAAACACGGAGAGCTCACACCTGTGGCCCACCTAGGCTGGGATGTGGCATTTTCCAGCACAGGAGAGACTGATAAGAGCCAGAGCAAGCCGAGCTTCACTCCATGAAAAGGACTCTATCCCTGGATTTGCCATCTCTTCAGAACAAAGAGAGATTCCATTATTTAATAGTATTCATTTTACCATGTTTGTGAATACTTTGCTTGTTAAATAAACAGTTTTTTTCCACTTTTCTCAAGGGAGGTTTATGTCTCCTGAACTGGCTTGAATTTGTTTTCTAGAGGGACCCCTTCCTCCCACATTTGTCCCAAACCAGGACAGGAAGCAACTTTCCACTAAGTAAAACATTGAAAACAAATTTGAACAGACGGAGATTATGTACACTACTATCAGGTACTGAAGGTGTAGACTAGCTTAGAAACAAATAAGGGCTTCTCCAAGCAGTTGTTTTGTATTTACAAAATGTTCCTCATTCTAGAAAATGAAAGCATTATAACTTAATAAAGAGCCCTGCAAAGAAAGATCTGTTTTTCCCAGAACTAAAGGAAATAATATGTACCTACTGATTAGAATTACAGCAGGAGAGAATTATTTAAGACTGGAGGCTCTTTTTCTTTCTTTTTTGGCACTGCCAGGTGAAATTAGGGTCAAGCAAAATGTAACTTCCCAAACTGGAATTCATCCAGGACACATCCCTTATACTTTTTTTGAGCTGCACCAAGAAAAGAGGAATAAAAATGACCAGGCTGCTTCAATACTTTGCAATAAAATGTGTTCTAATATTTACAATAAATCATTTTGTATCAATAGAAACATAGTTATGTTTGCACCACATTCCGTCCCATTTTTCATCTAAAATCTCAGTACCCTAAGTTTAACACATCTCCTTTGTCTTATGCAGAGTTTGGCCAAGATTAGAATTCTAGTGAAATCCAGAAAAAATCTCCATGATCTTCAGATAACAGAGTAATTCCATCTGATACCAATATTTCATAGATATTGAAAACATAGATCATTTATTTTGGTGACTGTTGCAGAGATTCCATTCTAAGGACCTAGCAGATAATAAACAATAATTTCTTTATGTTACTTACAAAAGAAGTTTCACAGTTGAACATACATCAAAGTCACTTGCTGAGGGCATTATATATAATATGCTAAATCTGTAACAGATGGGCTATACAAGAGGCTGGAAAAGTGCTTGATTAGAGCTGTGCCTCTATTGCTCTACAAAACTTCCAGATGCCATCATGTTGTTAATAATCTGGGGATCTCTCTTCACCATATTGGACCTGCTTGTCAGCTCTGCCCAATTAGCAAAGATAGCTCCAAGGTACGAGCACAATTCCTAGGGCG
The DNA here is from genome assembly GCF_963513975.1 of Fringilla coelebs. Lineage (NCBI taxonomy): Eukaryota > Metazoa > Chordata > Aves > Passeriformes > Fringillidae > Fringilla > Fringilla coelebs. Next base: position 47,081,576 of record NC_140028.1, on the reverse strand, counting down.
GTGATTTTCAACATTTTTCAATTTGTGGACCCTTAAGGATTTACCACTGAAGATGTGGATCTCTGCGCAGCAAATGAAAACCTATTGGCAGTGGGCATGCTGGTTTTGCTTACCCTTCCTAGTCCCCAAAGTAGGAGTGCTGGGACCCAGAGGAGTCTGCAAGCACACCAGACTGAAAAAGACTTTCTTAGGATAACATGTTTCTCATAAAGAGGCTTATGTTTTTCTTGGGTCTTCATAGCTGAAACTTGAAATTTTCTGCCACATGAGAGAAGTCATTAGTCCTAAAAAATCAAAGCATGTAAAGAAAGAGAAGCAAGCCTTCTCAAAAATATTTGGGAATAATATGCTCAAGTAATAATTTGTGGGCGTTTATTTTTTGCTTGACCACAGGAAACTTACAGCTTCATTTAATATTTTGAAACCATCTTTAGAATGTTCATGTATTGAAAGCAGAATAAATACCAGTACCTCAGCAGAACTGCCATTTAAATCAAATTAACTTTACTAATTAGGGGATAAAAAGAAGGCATCTCAGTATCAGGAATAATTTGTGCTTATAGAACTTCACACTTCAGGTGATATACTCTGCCTGAGAGATAGCTAAGGAAGCAATGTACCCATCAAAATGGGAAATCAACCATGGCTACTAAATTTTTCAATTCACAAAGATTTTTTTAAAAATACCCAATTTGCCCAGATGACTTTTAAGTCTCCAGATGAAACTCAAGTCATTATATTCAAATGAGTGAGTATATAGAGTTAGCCAGTGATACTGAAATGATTTCTTGTTGGGTAGCTGAAAATAATGGATGGAAATATGCTTGTCATAACACAGTACCTGAGCAGTCACGTTTAATTCACAGTTGCCAAGACTCTCAGGCTGCTTCTCTTTTTGACAGCTGAGACTGTGCAGTGGTTTATCTACTGGCAGGAGGAAACTTTCTAGCATCTGATGATAAGGGAAGAGCCATGGCACTTGGATGCAACCTCTGTCACCTTGCCATATCGCAGGTACACCCACATCTGCCAGGAGATCTTCAGCCCTCTTCTCCCTCAGGGACTTTGCACGCAATGTGCAGCTGGTTGGCAACAAACTGTGACCTGCCAGGGTGTGGTGTTGGCTCGTGGAGGCAGGGAGAGGCAGGGATGGGCAGTTCATGCAGCACGTTTTCTCGAGGCACAGGAGCGATTACAGGAAAGCATGCATCTGTGGGAGCCTTGGTTTCAGTGCTTGGGCCTGTACGGGCTTTATGGCTGCATGATAGCATAATGATGCTGTAAATCATGCATAAAGGTCCTCTGGAGAATTTACCTTATGTAAGGAATTTCTCAGGCTGGGTAAAGACACTTCCATCAGGCTTTGGCATATGCAACAGGAGAAAACAGACGGAACAGCATGACTGGTAAGCCTTGGCCGATGGCTGTTGTTGTTCAAATGAGTCCTCAGGAATAAGGGCTCAGTTGGAGCAGTGCAGAGCCAGTCTCAAGATGAATTCTTGCCAAGGATCTCCAGTAGCCTAAGAATATGGTGCAGAGGCAGCTTAGAGTGATTATTAACTTCTCTCCTCATTCTGCCCTTGGTCGTTGTGCTGAGTCCAGGAAAAGGAGAAAGGAGAATTAGGAAATCTCTGCTTCCATACATGTGAGTTAATAATGATTTGTCCATGAGGTTAAACAGTGCAGGAGATGGTGATCAATATTGGATGGTTGTACCTTAAAAGTGCAAAGGCCATTTGTGCATTCTGGCCTGCCATGGAGGTGACTACAGCACCATCAATAATTGATTCATAAACTATGCTTCTTATTCCCAAATGCTACACGAAGTAAATACAAATTAAAGCTAAATTCTAGATAGTAAAAAAAAAAAAAACTTTCTTTAGCTTGCATTTGTTCTTTCTAAAATGCAGCTGATCTTTCTTTTAATTCTGAGGTTCTGCCTACGTCACCTGGACATATTACCTGTTCTCAATAAATCTATGCCCCTGGTAAGTGGGGGGAGAAATAGATTTAGGCTATGAATCTCTTCAGGCTGCCCTGTCTCTGCAGATTATCTATACCATCTGACCATGGCAAGAAGAAAACACCAGAGCATCCCACAGAAGCACTTCCAGCAATTACAACCTTTCTACTGACACTCCATTACAAGCTGGATTTCTACGCCTTGTGCCAGTTACCAAACACTTCATCAGCACACCTTCAGCAAATAAGTTTCTGGTTTTGACTTTTGATATTAACACATCATGCTAACAAAATTTATCCTTCCTTTTTTTTTTTTCCCTTTTCTTTTTTTTCTATTTTTTTTTTCCAATAGAAGTGGTTCTTGAGCTTGGCATGGATTTTCAGCTAATGATGCTTTCTTGAGGGAGAGAAACAAAGTGGAGGTTTGGTTACTTACTGAGCCATCCATCATTTTGATAGTAAGACTGGCCTAAGTCTTCCTTCTTCAAGACATTAATTTTCCACCTGCCCTTCTTTGCTCAGAGCAGGCCCAATCCTGCTCTTTTGGAAATCAATGGCAAAAATCCCACTAATTTCAGTGGATTAGTTCCAGTATCTCAATTTACATGTGATTAACAGTAATTTTGTCTACTTAGTGCTAAAAAAATCATAATCAAATTTACAATAAGCTGTGCACTGATTTTCTAGGGATCCCAGCTTATTTCATAGGCTTCTAATTTCAGTGTTTAATCACTTTTTGGTTCTAGCCCAATATGCATCAACTGAGCATGGAATATGTTCCTAAAAGCTTCCCAAAAAGTTGCTGGTTTTGTAGTTGATGGAATACTAATTTGCAGGATTTCTCTAATACTGAAGTGCTAGAGTAGCTCTGCTTGTCAGACAGACAGCCATCCTCCAGACACTTACTAGACTGAAAGCCTTTTTATATTTATTTGCATTAGCTGAAGTGAATGGGCCATGCCATTCAAAGTTACATTATGAGTCCTAGGAACACAGGACAAATGTGAAGCCTGAATTTAAAAAACATGGAGTTCTGGTAAAGAAGACACTTGCCTAAATTGAGAAGAGATTTCATGATAAACCCACCCATCTGGCCATGCTGACATCTTGGGCCATCCTAGTTCAAACAGTCATGGGTCAGCCAGGGATGATCCCTCTGAGAGTCTTGTTTGCAGTCAAAATAGACCCCAAAAACCATAAACAAGAAGCTACACAGACCTGCCTTGGTCTGTAAGGTGCCCAGCACACCTAAGTGCTAATGCTGTGAGCCATTGCCTCACAATCTTCCTTGTAGTGGAGGATTAACAGCACTTCAAAGGATAAAATCACCAGGGGGTGATTTAAAAAAGATGTGACTGAGTCTGGTGCTCATTAAAATGAGGGACTAATTGCAGTGGTTCAACTCCAGTCAGGAGTGCCTGAGCAGGTGTTGTGTGTGCTTCCCCAGACAGCTCACGCAATGCACCTGCACAAAAACTGCCATCCCGGTCTTGTTCTCCGTGGATTTATTCTGTGAGAAAGATCACTATTAAGTGTTTGGCATCCTTTAGGGTAGGCTCTTCTGAGAGCCTTTCCAGAAACAGACATCCATTGTCCTACAATGGATTTGTATTGCTCCAAATATGATTTGGACATAGGTTTGCATCAGTGAAAGGCTGCTGCTCAAGGATAAGCAGTGAGCTGTATCACTAAAGGTGTGTTGGTGTTAACAGGTGAAGGACGTAGACTCTTACCTCAATTTTGGCATTTTGGCCTTCCCAAGCCCAACCAGTCCCTCCTTTCCCAGCACTGTTCTCTGCTGGTGGCCTTCAGAGCAGCCATTTGCAAGAAGCACCATGGAAACAGCAAAAAACTTTGCAAGTTGAGGGGTTTTTTTCATATGCTTGCCTGGCTAAATACATTATTTGATACTTATTCTTTAATTTATGATAGTGAAAAAGCTATACCAAGCCCTGCATATCCAAGCTCATTGCTGTGACTTTCTGATCGCTTTATCAAATGGAACCCTTTCTTTGAGCTGTTAGCTAAATGTCGCGTGAAGTTCTGAGAACAAATTGTGCTGCTTTGGGACATTAACTTCACATTAATTTGGCTAATCACTTCTACTTGATAGAAGTTTGTTTCAAAAACAGGATACTTCAGCTGCAGTGGAACCTGCATGAAAAGTCATGTAGTAACAGCCATCCTCTCTAGCAAGGGGCAGTAAATTTGCAGGATGAGCAAATCCAGAGTAAAAGATGAAAACGCGCAGAAATAGGTTTTTTGTGGGCGGCTCTGCATAACAGAATGGAGATCCGGATCAGGAGGAATTAGAAAAAAATTACCCAACAGAAAGGAATTAAAGCTTTAAAGGCTCAGCCCTTGTTAGCATGTTTTATTCTGCCCACAGACAAAAACATGTGCAGCATTGCCAAATTTTTTAATCAATTCCACAGCAGTTGTTGTCTGTTTTCTTGCACCCCGGTCCCTGAAGTCAATAGACTTGTGTGAGAGCTCTTCCTTTCTCCTGTCCAGCAATCTCTAATGCTATCGGGAAAAGCCCTGGAGACCCCAGCCCCTAGTGGTTTCAGAACCATAAGGCACAAAGAATATGCTAGTTTTAATATCCTGTGATTTTATTGCTAATCCCATGATTAATAAGTGTTCAACATGTGATTTCAGGGTATTGAGAGTTCCCTCTCCTGGCAAAAGAGATGGTGGGCAGGGGCACCAGGAGCTGGAAGGTGATATCCAGCAGCTGCAACCCTGAGCATGTGGTGAGTACCACTTCCTGTCAACTCCCCACCCATTAAACAGAAGAGGCAAGTGTGACTGAAAGGACTGGCTGCTCTGTATTTGTGTATGCAACCAGTTATCTACCATGATTCACCTTCCACACTTACCCAGACAGCCATGGTGATAGGTGAGACCATCCAGTAGGAGACAGCTGCAAGCATGGAGTAGAAGAAATGTACTGCTGCACCCAGAGCTTTCAGCCTGCAGAAGGAGCAGTGCCCCAAAAGGCATGAGAACAGCAGACGATACTGCCTTGCTCTACTCCCCTGGTCAACACAAGGAAAGGAAAACATCAGCAACATTTCTGCTGAGGTGATCTCCCCTGAATTCCAGTTCCTATGCTTAGCTCTCATGCTTGCTAGACATATTTCTTAATAGGAAAGATGCAACGTGGTGTGGAGGGATAGAATATAAGAAAATAAAGATAGTGCAGAAGGCAGTCTCACACCTGAGGAGTTGCAGCTGTACTAATCACCAAAGATTAGGAACAGGCCTGCCCTTAATAGGCCACAGCTGGGTCGAATAAGAAGAGTGCCACAAAAGAGTGGGTTAGCAGTTGAGAAGAGGGATGGAGTTTGTTGGCTGTGTCATGAGGAGAGTTGGAGTTGTTGGCCCTGAAGAAGAAGAGAGTTGGAGTTGTTGGCCCTCAGTGGTGTGAGATGCCCGTGAGAAATCACCAAGAAGGTATGGGAGCTTTGAAATATGATGACAACAATGTGTTACAGCAGATGTACTTCAGGGAGGAAAGGTGAGAGGCTCTGGCCAAACCCAATAGGTAAATTATCTAAGGAAATCCACTAGCTAGAACCAACTGGGACAGTGTCAAATCTCAAGGAAAAACAAGAAAATCAAGGGGCTTGCTGGAAGTGACTCCAGCCTAGAAGGCAGCGAAAGCACTTTAGTGAGCTCAGCTGGAGGCAAAAAACATCCTTCCCCCTTCAGGATGTGACGGGCAGGCAGTGTTCTCTGCTCTGTGGTGGCAGGTGGAAGGTAAGCTAGGGAGGAGCTACAGCAAATGTAGATGAAACTTTGTAGACTAAACCCCAAGAGAATTGAGCCAAGTTTGAAATGTTTTTAGAAGTGTGGGGCATGGGAGAAATTCAGCTTCAACATGTTTTGATTTTACTCAGGGCACTTTCAAGGTCTGCAATACAGAACTTCAACTACCACTGCAGGGGTTTGGCACTTTGCCTTTTTTTTGATAGTATCCACTTGCTGAATGAACTAGACACTGCTGTCATGTTTAGAAAGGTCTGTGGGTCTCCATCCATTTTCAACTGGTTTCCCTTGCAGATCACAGAGGGTTGCCAGTTATGACCTGTCCTCAGAAATATGCTTTGCCCTCATGCAACATGCTTTCCTTCAAAAAGCCTCTACTTGCAATTGAACCTGATTTAGCAGTCCTTCCTGCAGAGAGACAAGCAGACTTCTCCTGCTACCACACTTGGAGCCAACCAGCCCAGTCTACTGCTTGAAGCAGGAGCCTGCATTCGGAGCACAGCCAATGATATCAGCATCTACAGAGTATCATCCGGCATCTTTTAGAAATGCCAGGGCAAGGCTCAGGGTTGTGATTAGCATATGCTAATGACTGATTATAATATGTAAATGACACACTGGGTCAGAACTGCACGCCCATTCAAACTAATGAACTGTGCACTTTTTTGTAAGTGGCACCAGTAATTGGGCGCATCATTTTTCTGTTGCTGCTAGGCAGAGAATAAGGAAGCCATCTGTAACGACAGGCCAATGTTTGCAGCAATCCCGTTGAGAAGTAAAGGCAAGGACTGCTAATTTCCAAGTGTCCAGCAGGGAACCAGTACACATGCCTCCAGTCACCATCGTCACAATCCTTAGTATCTGAGAATGTAATTATGTGGTCATATTTTTAGAAGAGATCAGCATTAAAGATAACTGTTGAAAACTCCTGGCCAGAGCAGCATGCAGAGATCTATTTGAGCACCTACTGCCTAAAGTGCAGAACACCTGGGTTTTGGAAATGCAGTTGTATGTGACCTTGCTGTAATGAAGAAAATATTAATATCTCATTTGTGTGGTCTACTCTTCCCTCTCAAAAATAAATTCTCCTGTAAAGTTACACCATTCTCTCTGAAGTAGACAAGTACACAGTTTAATATCAGAATGGAAAGACTGTGAAACTTGCCAAAACTGATTTATTTCAACCCTCACTATTTACTTATTCTCTCTATTAATTAAAATTCTTACTCAGAATCTTTATAAAGAATAAATTAGTAAACAGAGTGATTCAAATATGAGGGTTCTTTTTAAAAAAATCAGATACATTTTACAAAGGGATATGATTATTCTTTTATACTAATTTTAGATATGAAAACAAAGAACTGAAACAATTTGTGTTAAATGTCACATGGTAGACAGTCACCAGAGCTTGCAATAGAATGGAAATTGCCTGACTCTCTATCTCTCCTGCAGATATTGCCCACAATAGCAGTAGAAGTATGGTGGAGTGACGTGATTAGACTCCAAAGATGACAGTGCACAAGGCAGATTTTAATAGGCCTCAGGTTCAGGGCAGTATCAGTGCAGGATATCCCAGACAGAAGCCCAAACTGGTAACTCCCCACAGCTTTACACTGTGCCATATGGACTTGCTTATTCAGCTTTTTGATGGTTCACAAATTCCTGCAGCAGGTTCTGGGTTTTGGTGTTGACAAATCTCATCCTTATTAAGGCATCCCATTGATGTCACTTTTGAAATTAGCTCTTCCATGCAGTGATTTTCAGACTCTCCTAGTCTGTTCTCTCTGTTGTTCAAACTACATATTTATATAAAGTCATTTGTGTCCAATCTTGGCTCTTTTTCATTTTTTAACATGCTGGGGGGGCATTCTGAGGACACAAGCATGCCATAATGCCTTTTCTATTAGAACTAATTTAGAAAGCTCATTAAAAACATCTATTAATCCTAATTCATCTGTTCGCATAGTCATTCTGACAGTGAAGGTATTTCCCTTCTGGCAATTTTATTAAGTGCAAGGAAGATATCAGTGCTGAGTTTCACTGCTTCTAAGTCATCCTAGAACACAGGATGTGCACATCATCTTCAATAGCCTCATGCTTATTTGACTCAGATTGGTTGTTCAGAGTCCCCTTGTGGATGGAAAGGTCAATAATGAGGCATGAGGGGAAAAAAAGTCTATTTTGACAAAACTGACCTAGTAGAGCATTCCCAGAAAAACTCCATCAGAGGATATCTAGCAGGTTTTTGGGTAACCAGCAGTGAAAGGAAAGGGCAGCAAATGAACTGTTGTGATTTACTAAGTGAAAAAGCAGTCCTGTATCAGTGGGAAAACCCAGCAAATCTGATAGCAATCTGCAGATGGCAGTGTAAAACCCCTTGCATGTGGCTCACTTTTGATGTCAATAGAAATATCAAAGAGGTCAGGATTGGGCCAGAGACTCCCTATTTCAATATCTCTGAATACACAGTCTCAGTATAACATTACATAAAACATCTCATGTTCCCAAAATCTAAATACATAATTTGTGACTGATTATATGTGTTTGCAGCTGGCAGTGAAGGGTAATATATTGTTAATGTCTTTCTGTAAGTGTTGGATGAATAGCTATAAAACTCTACCATCTATATTGGCATTCATACAGCATGGTCTAAAAATGCTTCAATCTCTCTCACAAACTCACTCCCTCACTACCCTCTAGAACTAGAGGTTTTACTATTTTTCACATCATTTGAATTTTTATTACATCTAAATAATAAAATGCATTATTAGGATCAATCTAAATCCACGGTATTTGCAGTTTTAGGATTTTCTCCACAGATTTGGCTCTGCTCTCCAGAATCTAAGCCTTCCCTTTACAGAACTGAACTTTTTCTTGCCTTTCTGGTTGAAAAGGTATCTTGGCAAGATTTAAACGCTGTACCTCTCCAATATATGGCTTAGTGCTGAACAGAGACAGATTGAACTCAAACTTTCAAGCCACATTCCATTTATAAAATGAAGTCTAATAAAAAAAGCTTATTTGGCTGCAGATAGGGTAGTCATGCTAGCAATTATGTTTCAAACTCTTTATAACATTTGTAGGGCTTATTTAAAATAAAATTAATAGAAAATGAATGTGATAGATGCATTATTTTCCAGTTGCAATGAATTTGAATAATATGTAATAATGTACCTAAAAATAATTGCTGCTCTTAATCATAGGTTTTGCTTCAGTGCTATCTGCTTAAATGACCCTAAGTCATAGAGTACTTTTTAGTGTCTCTTCCCATTTCTTAAAAATTGAATTGCTCTTGCTAAATGAGTGGTGGCTGTCTCTATTCCCTCCCCACAGACCACAGAGGATGAGAAAGGAAATATTATCTTGTTTCTATTTCAGAACATTTAGCTAGCTTTAGAGATCTTCTTGACTATCTACCTAGGAAATTCCCTGGTCAGAGAGGCTGTGCTGCACCTGGCTGGGTGTAAGATCCATGTTACTTAGAAATGGTGCCCCAGTCATTCAAATCACCAAGAGCAGCTTACAATCACCTCCTCAGGGTCAAAACTACCCTGCCACCTCACCAGCAGGGACCAGAGGAGCACAGTCAATTATCCAGTACCACCACAGGGTCATCATCCCCTGGACACAGGCTCACTGGTCTGTCATTGTTAAGAGAGAGTATCTCTAGTGCAAACAAGATTAAATTTTTTGCTTTGTGAAGAAAGGAATTTGTTGCCACAGTGTGCCAACCTGAGTGACCCTTTTGTGGGCTCTGCCTGTGGCTCTTAATCTCCCTGGGGGTCCTAGCAGTTGGCATGAAGTCAGTGACTGGCAGTGAGTGGAAAGCCACTGCAACCCCCAGGCCTTTGGCATCCAGCTCCACATCTCATCTGAGCCCTGCAGTATCCAGTGCAAGCAGTGACAGCAAGAGAAGACAACGTTACCATCTATTTTGGTAAGATACAGAAGCTGACATTTGCAAAGTATCTGAAGGACAGAAGGGGTCTACAGGAAAAGCACATAGCCCACTCTCTGTTCAGACATCAAATGTATGTAGGCATCCCATCTCACAGATGCAGCTCAGCCAAGTGATATGGAGCCAGATGCCATGACAGGCAGGCATAACACAGCAAGAGAAAGAGGACCAAAGCTCCCATGGACTTCTTGATACCTCAACCTGAGAAGAACCCTGGAGGAAAAAGGCATGATTTCTCAAAGGACAATACAGTCCTAAAGCATAATAGGACAGTTCAAAGATTCTTAAACTCATGAGATTGGGTACTGGTAGCAATTCAGCCATCCAAGCAGAGAGCCTTCTTCTGACAAATTTACCCTAAGTGTCATAATCCAGGGGCTTTGTGTATCCCTCATGGTCTCAACTGAGAGAAGTAAAGCACAACCTCATCTCCACATTTCAAAGACCCAAATCCCCTGAGAACTTCAGGCAGATGTCTGCTTACATACAGGGACTTTCAAGTTGCCTTACAACCTTTTAAAAAACTTTGCCTTACAACTTTTACTATGGCATGTGTGAAGCATAGACTTGTATTTGGGTTTTTCATTCGGGAAGAGAGAAAAGCCAGAGGTTCAATCACCATGCTCCAGAGCTGTGGAGCTTGCCTTGTAAGAAGCTACACCTGGGACCTTCAGGAAAGCAGTCCCAAAAGAGCCACGTAAAGCCTGGAGGCCTGGCAGAACCCATCCATCCATAGTGTTGGCTTCATATCAGACTACTACTCTTGGCAGTAAAGTGTGCCGTATATTTAAAAGGTGGGTTTTATTTGTTAAAAGGATTAAACATTCGTAAAATGTTTGACAAATCAAACCTTGATTCAAATAAAGATAAGATGGCAAAAGCACTGCGTATATTCAATGCTTGGATGTTAAAAGGCAGTTTAGCTCCCAAAATACTCCAAATCCACACCTTACTGGTTTTCTTTGAGGAAGTTTTCAAGGACTCCTAAGTGCCACTATGAAATGATACAAAGTGAATTGTTAACCTACAGAGCTCACAAGTCAGAGCATAAGCAATAATAAACAACCAAATAAACAGGCAAAGAGTAGAAAGACAACTGGCTAAAGATAGCAGAGTTCCAGAAAACATTAATTACAGAGGTATCAATGTTCACAGCAGCCGGCCATCTCTGCCAGCCCTGTTTCTCATGTTTCATGCCAGAGGGGTGGGGTCAGTTTTGCCCCATATTTATCACTGATTTAGCATGAAGTACATATTAAAAGGATTTTTTACCACGGACTCTGGCTTCACTTAAGTGAGAGATACCAAGCAACCTTGAGACCTATTAAGTACAAAAAGCCCCAGAGGTTTTTGCTGGACATAGAGTGCAAATTATACATTCTGAGTCTCAAGGAAGCTAAGCTTAGCTAGCTAAACTAACCCAGATATTAGTTGGGTTTTCTGAAGTTACATTGCGTGGGCCAAAACCTGAAAATTCATCAGTAGACCAGAGTACCTAGGTGGCTGGTTAAATCAATAAGTCATTTACATTTTTAACATTTACTGTAGAATGTTGGAGCACACACCTTCTGCAGTAGAAAGAAACTGGAAGAAAATGCACAGAACTCCAATTTTCTGGGAAAAGCCATAACAGAATCCAGTTGCTTTTTCCCGGTACAGGTTTTGCAGTGTGTACTAATTCTGAGCAAATATGGTTTGGACAGGTTTGATACTGTTCATTTCTTTGTTTTACGGTATGACTCTGGGAAATAGCCAGGTGATAAATACATCGACCAGCCATGGCTCTTGCCATCCGTACAAAGTTTGCTTCAGTTTTCCCTCTTTACTGGTTAAATCCCACCAGCTTATTCCCGTCAGTCAAGGCTTATGGGAAGTAGTGATCCAGTCAGCCTCAGGCTAGGTAAAGCAGTGTTTTGGCCCTGTCTGATTTTGGTTGTATTGTGTTACCTGTGATATTCTCACAGGTAACCAAGAGAGAATTGCAGAGCTATTGAGAAGTGGAGCAGGGGCTCGTCCCACCACGGCAGCCTGCTTCCTGAGAAGCTAGCAGCTCTAGACAAGTTGAAAGTGAAATTTTAGTATGGCCTTGGCAGTGCTCCATTGGTATGTCCCCAAATTTACACTACTGTAACCAAGATCAGTGCCTGTGCCAGCATCTGTATTATATTAAAGATAAATTGGACAAGATGTGTTCATATCTGAACTAAACTCAGCAAATAAAAAATGAACTTAACAAAATAAAATCAGATGGTCTGACTCATCCTCTTTTGAGAGATCCTGATAAAATATGGCTGTTCCAGAAGCTCTGATATGATCTTAATAAAAGATGACACTGTGAAAAAGACAGGGGGGAAAGCACGGCAGGCGGGAAACTTGACAAAGAAGTTTTCACTGTGCCTGGATCCCAGCTCATATAAATGGAAATAGATGAGAAACCTCAGCTTCCTTCATTGACATATGCGGCATAAAATCACTGCATAGGCAGAACACTGTGAGCATGCCCAGTAGGTAGGCACCAGACTATAATTTCTCGTTCAAAATACCAAAATGCACCAGTTCAACTGTAAGAATGAGGACATGATATGAAACAGGCATGAGCTAAAATACAAAACAGGAGGGATGACTGGAGCCCACCTCCTCCTACTTCCAAAAAAGCTGCCTAATCATTAGCCTGGGGAGTCATGCTTTCACTTGCCTTTTCTCCTTTTCTCAGTGAATTCAAACCATTTTTCTGCACAGTGGTGCAGCTTCATGAAGAGTGGTAAAGCATTCCCAGAAAAATCTATAGTCTAATGACTAGAAGTGTGTTTGAATTCTTTCCAAAGAGGATAGAAACTGAGTGTAGATTTCCTACTTTCCTACCCCTAGGCTGATGCAAGATAGAAATGGTGATGGTTGCTTTTCCTCAAGTTTTTAAAACACAGTGAGGCCTTCAGAGAGTTTTACAAGGAACTTGGTTAGGCCGGCTGCATTAGGCATGCTCTGAGACCATCTCCAAAGCCCATCAGGGGGCTGACATGTCCTGTTGTTTGATCATTACTGTGAAGGAAGGGGTTGGGCAGACGATTTGTTTTCATACTTTGATGGACGGAAGGAATGGTAGCTAAGAGAGAGAGAATATGAGCATAACAGTAAAGGTAGAATTATCTACTTCAGAACTACAGAAAGTACCTTGGGAGGCCAGGTAAAGGAGCAATTACAGCTCTACAGCCATATCCCACAGTGTCTTATTTAACTGCCTAGTTGCTGAGTATTTGGCCATATCATTTAAACATTCCTTCATCTGTCTTATTTTACATATCTGTGTGTCATCTGTGGGGGTGTGTCCTTACATCTGGGCCCATTCTGTCCCTGTAGGGGACAGTCTCTCCTGATGCATGCCTCGGCTCCCATGGACATCAAGCCCAGGAACAGCAGCCAGAGTGAGAATGTTATTGAAATCATTCTACTCTATGGAAGCTGAAGATGCAGACAACACACAGGAGAGGGATGCACTCTACAGATGGCCATGGGTGAGATCAGATGCAGAGAATCCAAAGGATCGGTCAAATGGTTTCACATGGAACTTCCTCTCAAATGGCACTTCCAGCCTTGTCAGCAAAGCCAATGTCCTTTAGGGCTTGAACCCAGGACACTGAGTGTAGGAGTGTTCCCATGTGAACTCTGGCAGTTCTTTATCAGTAAAGTCAAGAAAAAAGAGACAGTAACGCAGCCAGGCATGAGAAGACCTTTGTAATGGGGTCATTAAGATCAACCTGAGAGTACATTCACAAATATCATGACAACATTGTGGATGCTAAGTGCTATCTAAAAAATGCACTCCTGTCTAAGTGCTAGTATTAGACAAGGTGCATTCTTGTCAAATACTGTTTGGTCCAGTAATTGAAAAGGATCATTAAACATTTACTGAAAGCCAAACTGGAAACACAAGGATGAATGGAGCTGTACTTGAATACCCCATAGCTGTCACTGATACCACAGATTAAGTGGCAGCACATTTCAGGTTTGCAGGAGAGGAGAGTCAGTCTTCACATACACACATACATGCAGCTAAGGAAGGTGACATTGAAAGGGGAGACTTTTGCATGTGTGATCATCCTCTGTGATCTTGTCTTAGAGCACTGGATGTCAAGTTGTAGCAAAGTATCAATATTTGCACTTGCAATCCATTCATACAGACACACCTACAGATTTATTTCCCATGAATATTTGATATGACAACAGATTTGATATCAAGTAGGCAGAGTTTGAATTATTTAATTGTTTTCCTAGAGTATTTTATTTTTTATTATTTAATGAATGCTGACTTTATGATTGGAGCTGGACAACCACAAAGTAAGCTTTAACTCCAATGTGCTCATGAGCTGACCTAATGCAGTCATAGAATCCTAGAATGGTTTGGGTTGGAAGGGACCTTGAAGACCACCTAGTTCCAACCCCCCTGTCCTGGGCAGGGACATGTTCCACTAGACCAGGCTGATCAATGTTCCATCCATACTTGGCCTTGGTTGGCCTTCACGGCTTTGAGGAATTCTAGCCTCCATTAAATTCTGATGCACGATGTTGACTCAACACAATCTTCAAAATTAACCAGACTGGCACCAAACCTACAGATGAACATTGAGATGGTCTCCTGGTAAAACAGACCACGGATCAGAGTCAAACCCAGGGTCAGAGTTTCTGCAAACTCCCATCTCCCTTCTCCCCTCCTCTTATCAACCCCTTAGCTGCAACAGACAGAACTTTTCTCAAGATTTGATGTGACGTATTTAAGATGTGAAAACAACAGAGGAAAAATTAAAATGTTTGTGATCCATTATGCAGAAGGCTCATATTCTGCATGAAAATATTATTTACTTGAGTTTTCTATTCTAAAACTTGATTTTGTATTCAAGATTTAAGGTCTCAATGGAGGTGGAAAAACACTTTGAGACTCTGAGGCTTTGAAATGCTGAATTGCCTTGTATAAGATAAAATCGATATTTGGGAAAAAAAAGCAAAGTGGAAATTAATGTTCTTGTAATAGGTGAGTAGCTTTTACACAATTATTTCATGGTGATAGACTTGGTTTTGATGTAGCTTAATTAGCAGAATATAAATTATATATGTTTTTTTAAAGATGTGCATATGTATATTACAAGATTTTTTTTATTTCATTGTGGAGCAAACCATTTGATGTGGCTCTGCAAAAAGCTCTAATACACATCAAAAAGCAATCAACAAACTCTTTGAGTACATCAAGCAGGATAATTTAGATGGTTTTTAATCAGGATTATGAAAATATAATTAGGTGGTTTCATGTTGGTTGGTGAGTGCATAGGGAAAAGTGATTCTCCAAACAGAAAAATATGGATAACATTACCCAGGAGCCATGAAACAACCACACACACATGCACACACAAACCAAACAGAAAAGACTTCTGGACTGCCTCTCTAGTAGATCAGCAGGTAACATGTTTAAATAGAATGTCATTTCCTTTAGGATGTCAGGAAGATTCTTATTTAACAGACAGATTACACAGAAGGAGCTTTGGAAAAATGCCCCTTTTTAATGTGCTTGAAATCATTAGTCTGCAGTTTAATAAAACAAAATCCTCTTTTCAGAATTTAGTCAATGAGCAGAAGATGCACTTTGGGTCTAATCAAACTAGAGTTTTACTGAAGGAAACAAGAGAGTGCTTTAACTATGTCTGGGCCTCTAGTACCAGAGCAAATGGCACATCTGTTTGCAGGGTATTCAGGTGAAGCCTTCTCTCTTCAACCACTGTAAATGCCTGGCATTCCTTAATTCCAAGGAATACTGACTAGAGACTCCTTTCTTAAGAGCTGCCACATCTAACCAACCTCATCTTTGCACGTTCTCTTCTCACGTTCTCATTGCTCAAAGCTTCCCTGTGGTTTTAGTTCTTTTTGATGTGCTGATCCTGATCTCTGTTTCCCAAAACCTCACTTTTCTCTACAGCATTTGATTAATCCTGAACACTGTGTGCCATGTGCCATGATGTTCACCCACTTACATCAAAGTATCTTAAAATATTTGAAGTGTTATTCTCAAGTCCTATACTTTTATGTGCTAGCATTACATTTCTGGTTGTCTGTGAGCACTGAGCAGATGTTCTCACTATTCATAGATCCATCTTCTGGCTGGATGTAGATAATCCATAACCCCACAGTACCCTCAGAACATGCCTGTCTGTACATAATCCTCACACCAATACTCCTTCTGTCACGTTCTTTCCTCATCTGACTGGTTCTGGCAAAACAAGGTCACCACTGTCAGCTTGCCAATACATTAAAGAATTAGAGAGACACATTTTTTACTTTTTGCTGTAGTGAAAACTGCCTAGTTTGTCCTTTCTCTTTTTTGCCTCTCCTCACTGGGTCCTATTTCTTCCACCGAGAGAGTGATTATCCCTGTAGTGATGGCTAGAGATATCTCAATAATCTCCTACAAGCTCATGTGGATCCCTAACAAATACTCTCTCCATTTCACACCAAAAGCTAGATCTGTTTTCAGTGACTTGGAGGAAATGCATTTCATACTGTTATAGTGACTAAAAAATTACTTCAGATGTTTTTCAAGCACTCTGCTAACTTTTTTTTTTAATTTAGATACATAGTTTTGATAGGAATCCTATAGAATTATATATTGGGGGAAGAAAAAAATACCAAGTTTGTAGATGTCTGAAAGTGGTTTGGGGTTTTTTGTCAGTTAAACATGAGTTAACAGTGTGCCCTTGGAGGCTCTTATGAAAGAAAATGCCACCTTTGAGTCACTCAGTCTGAAGTTAAAAGTAAAGTACTTATGTGCTGAAATAGCAATCACAGAACACAGTGTAGGTGAAAGTCAGAAGTTTGGTTTTTTAAGACTAAATGAAACAGCAATTAAATGCCCTTTAATTTAAGAGCAAAGGGAACAACAGAAGTCACTGGCCAGAGCATGGCTCAGCTTTGCAAGGCAAGAGCAAAAAGGGCAGGAGCAGAGAGCAGACCAGCAGCTCTCCGTTGTGAGTGAAACAGCTGGGGGGGTTGCATGTTGTAGGTGGATGTGTGAGGGAATGAAAAATAATGAGAAAAAAGAAGACATTGGGAAAGCCACCTGCAGGAGTGGAATGGTGCTGTGTCACGGGGTGAAACAGAAATACAGTTCTTCTTGGCTGAGTGCTCCCTAAAAAGAGATTTGCACTTCCAAACATGTAGCTACTTTGCTTGTTCCTGCCTTGCTGTAACACTTTGCTGTAATAACAACCTCTGGAAATAAATAGGGCCTTTCCCAAAGAATTCCTGGGTTCCTATCATCCTCTTTCATTCCTAATGCAACAAAGACAGCAAGCCCCAGATTTTGGATAGCGACTTGCACCATGGGGACAAAAATACTAGCTGGCATCAAAGTCTGTGCTGCACAGATTAGATCTTCTTATCAAGAGTTAGAGAGATGAACTACTGCTCTCTGCCCGAGAGGATGGGGCCCATGCCTTCCCATGTGCTGCTGCAGGCAGCATTGCTTTCTTCCTTTTGGAAGACTGTTAAAAACTCTGGCCTGAGCTGTTACTGCTGAAGTGAATGGGAGTCTTGCCATTGACTTCAAGGAGACAAGAAGCAAATCGGGCCCTCTGCTTGCAAATCCAGTCTTTATAGTCCTTTCCAGATACTAAATAAAACTGTGCTTGGAAGTAATTTGAATGCTAGCAAGCTGGGCCAGTTTGCCATGGATTTCAAGGATGCCCAACAATGTAACATTTATTAGGATACAAATAAAGTGTCTTCTTCACAGCGCAATGTGCAATTTCCTTCTCAGTAAAAATATAAACGTGCCTTATGTGCAAACAATTTTACCATTTCTGTTTTTATGCCATCTTACTGACAAGAAACTCCCAGCTGTTATAATTTGTCTCATCCTTCTCTCTCTTGTAGAACCAGCCTTTGTTCCTTTTTGCAGTGCCAGGGACTTGCTGAGCTCCACCTGATGTGATTTGTCCAGGCATTAATAATGCATCTTCAAGATGCAAGATGCATGAATTCCTTTAGTAACAGATCCGCCGGCAGACTGCCGCACCGTATTGTGCCATTTTCCCGAGATGGGGGAGGCAAGAAGGCCACACAGGCATCATGCACCCACACAGGTCATCCGGCCTGGGAGCGAGGGGGGGCCTCTTATTGCGAGGGGGTCACTACATCCTCACGACGAGGTCTGGCTGAGGATAATGAACATTACAGGAGACGTTCCTCCAGCAGGCAGGTCCTTACCCGCCATCCAAGGAATCCCTGCGGGACGACCTGAGGTGTCCACACTGACAGTGACTTTAGGAGAGCTGGCAAGCAGAGGTCTAGCGCTGCCCCGCTGGCGAGTGCTGTCCCTAAACATTACCAAACCAAATCAGCGTTGCCTCCGAGCGCTCCTCTCGGCCTCCCCTTCCGTCAGGGCAGCACGGGTCGGGAGCTCGGCACCCGGAGGATGAGCTTTATGGACGGCTTGTACTGCGGAGGGGAGACTCGCCCTGGGCAGACGCCGTACCCACCTGGTCCTCACCCACTCCCGGGGACCGCAGAGGGGTCCGGCGGCCACCTTCCGGACCAGATCCCTCAGTGCCGATTTCCCCGTGCGCCAATGTGTATGTGTGTGTATATATATCTATATCTATAGATCGTTTAATCGATACGATCGCTCGCAGAGCCGCGCTCCCGGACCGTGGCTCGGCTCTGCCGGCGTAGCCATGGCAACGGCTCGGGCTCCCGGCGTGGGGCCGCCCCGCGGCCGCGGCCCAGGCCCCGCCAGCACAGCCCCGGCACAGCCCCCGCAGTGCCTCGGCACAGCCCCGGCACAGCCCCCGTACTGCCTCGGCACAGCCCCGGCACAGCCCCGGCACAGCCCCCGTACTGCCTCGGCACAGCCTCGGCACAGCCCCCGTACTGCCTCGGCACAGCCTCGGCACAGCCCCGGCACAGCCCCGCGCTGCTCTCGGCACAGCCCCGGCACAGCCCCGGCACTGCCCCCGCACTGTCTCGGCTCAGCCCCGGCACTGCCCGCACTGCCTCGGCCCAGCCCCGGCACTGCCACCGCGCTGCCTCGGCCCCTCCAGCGCAGTCCCCGCACTGCCCCGGCCCCGCCAGCATTGTCCCAGCCCCGGCAGCACAGTCCCGGCACAGCCCCGAACAGCCCCGGTCCCGCCGGCACAGCCTGGGCCCCATCACGTGTAGACATTGTGTCCCCCAGGACTCGCAGGTGTTGCTGTCAGTGATCCACAAGGCTACAGACCGCAGGCCCAGCCCTGCCTTCTGCGGCTGTGTCTGTGTGTACTCATTAGGGGTACATTCTCCGCACAGAGGGGCCTGGGCGTCCTGCTAGACAATGAGATGTCCGTGAACCAGCTGTCCAAGACCAGTGGTATACTGGGATGTATTAGGAAAAGGATTGCCAGCAGGTTAAAGGAGCTGATCCTGCCTCTCTACTCAGCCCTGGTGAGGCCAAGTCTGGAATGATGGAATGCTGCATTCAGTTCTGGCGTCCCCAGTACAAGAGAGAGGTGGAGCTCCTGGAGTACAGCAGAAGGCAACAAGGGTGGCTGGGGGGACTGCAGCATCTCTCTTACAAGGAATGGCTGATGGAGCTGGGCCTATTCAGCCTCTCACTTGCCTCAAAAAGAGACAAGTGAGAGGGGATCCCATCAATGTGTGTAAATATATAAAGGGAGGGTGTCAAGATGATGTAGCCAGGCTCTTCTCAGTGATGGCAAGCAATAGGATGTTTAATCAACAAGGCAATGGGCAGGAACTGATGAACAGGGGTTTCCACCTGAATATGAGAAAGAACATCTTTACTGTGTGAGTGACCATGTACTGGAACAGATTGCCAAGAAACGCTGTGGAGTTTCTCTCACTGGAGATATTTAAGATGCAATCCTGTGCCATGTGCTCTAGGATGACCCTACTTGAGCAGTAAGGTTCAACCAGATGACCTATTGCAGTCTTTTCCAACCTTTGCCATTCGGTGATGCTGTGATACACGCATACAAACAACCCATTAACAAGACAACTTTTCTGGTAATGTTTTCAAGCTTCCCAGTGCATGGCAATGGTCAGACGTCACTGGGGCCTTTGAGAGAGAGGAGATCCTTTCCCAAAGGATTTGGCAATCAGCAAGGGAATCATAAAGAAGCTCAGTATGAATGCAGTCAACACTGACAGCCAGTCTGCTCTGCCGTCTAAGCATTGCACAAAATTTGCTGTCAAAAGCCACCAGAGCTGGTACAGGCAAGCCTGGCACAGCTGTTTTGGCGGGGGCTGCAGCCAGCCATCACCTTGGGTTGATGGATGTTAGTCATGTCACCTCTGCACACAAGCACCATCAGATCAGGTGGGCTGTACTTAGTGTGACACTCTCCTCTGTTCAACAGACTTTTGAACATTTCAGGAAAAGATACGCATCTTCTTTTCATGTTCACAGAATCACAGAATGGGTCAGGTTGGAAGACATCATAGTGGGTCACCTGGTGATCCTGGTCATCTTCCCTGTTCAAGCAGGGTCATCCTAAGAGCACATTGTGCAGGCTGCTTCCATATGGTTTTTCAGCGAGGGAGGCACCACAACTTCTCTGGGCAATCTGTTCCAGAGTGCAATCATCCACACAGTAAAGAACTTCTTTCTCATGTTTGGGCAGAGTTTCCAGTGCATCAGTTTCTGCCTTGTCCGCCCTTTTGACACCAACCCTTTATGTACTTACCGTCATTAATGTGATCCCCCTCTCAGTTATCTCTTTTCGAGACTGAACAGGCAGTTTTTCTTTTTATGTTTCTAAAATCACATTGCCATATTGTGTTTCTTTTTAAATAAAGGCCTTCCCCCAGGCTGTCAGTTGGGAAGAATATAAAAAATTATCAATGTGTCTCTGAGACCAGTGAGGTGCCAACAGGTAGGGGAATAATGGGAAAGATAGGAAAGAAGGACAGTCTCTGTGAGAATCATTTTTAAGAATCCATGGAGGACAAAAATGAACCAAAACCCTCCATCCTTTAATTGGACAATAGTTTTCCCATTTTATCCACAGTGAACTTTATGGGATTCTTTTTGATTCCAATCAGAATATTTCTGTTGCTTTCAATAGGAGTTGTACAGGGTTTTTGCATACACATAGTAGGAGAAATGTTTGTACATAAATTTATATTAAAAAAGACAGTGAAACAAATACTGCTGTAAATTTTGTTTCCAAAAAGCTTCCAAACTGTCTTCAGAAGTCATCTCAAAATCACTTTATACTTTTGGAGACTCTGCACCTACAGACCAGAAACAATAGATTAGGATTCTACTGATCCTTCATGAACAAACCGAATTACAACTCACAAAAACTCTGATACACCATCCAGTCTGTAAGCAATACATGGGCTAAAATAATTTCAAATTAACAAGTCAGAGAAGAATTTATGCAGCAAATAAAATTAATAGAAATTAAAATGTGGTTGTTGATCAACCACAATTAGGAAACAGAGCTAAATTCAACAAATCAGCTGTTTGCAACTAATAGTTTTCCTAGGTCTCATGATAGATGTGGGTAAATGTTGACTTACTAATTATGACAACAGAACTGAAGAGAGAGCTGAGAAATCAAAATTAACTAGTGCCTTTCCTGAATTAGTGTCAGAATTTGTTGACACAGGTCTGCATCATTGCCATGAAATGTCCCGAGTTCACAGGCTGGGCTTTTTTCAATATCTGGTTTGCAAAAGTCTGCAAAATCTTGACTTTCTCTCTTGATATAAGGGAAAAAAAAAGGCATAATTTTTTTAATATTTAAATTTGGCTGAGTTTTGGGCAACTGAAAAAGGGTTGCATGCTGCAAGATATCAAGCAGTCTTTCTAGCCCCATCATTTACTGCATTTTGAAGAGAAGAAATGTACCAGACTCCTGTGAATGGTGAGCTGGCCTTGCAGATCCTCCAACATATCAAAGGAAAGGAAATTTTCCACCAGGAGAGGCAAGGAAACAGCCAAAATATTACCTGACAGATCTGGCCTTGCATCAGACTAGGTAGACACTCAGAAATTATCTGAGGCAGTGTTAAGCTCCCTACCCACAGCTTCCAACTTTTTTGTTTTACGAAGATTTCTACACATGCCAAGGAATGTTTCATCAATCTGCACCACACTGGACCCACTGCAAGAATTTTGTATAAGGAAATCTAGTTATTTTAAGTGCAAAATACAATTTGAATGTCCCCTCTGTTCACATTATTTTCTTCTTGTTGCTTCAGGAGGCTGGAAAGAATGCTACAGTTTTCCTCATGTTAATTCTGGCAATATTTTATTTGAAAAAAACTTTGTTAAAGGAATCCTTTAAAACAGAGTGAAATGATGGAAAGTGCCTTGTGATGTTCCTGTGTCACATATATGACTATTCTGAAAACAGACTTCCTATTGTGTCAAGATCGGAGATTTTAAGATATTTTCTTGTCATATACTCAGATCTTTATAATTTTGTATGAACTGCTATTCCAAGAACAACCCAATGTGGATAAAGCTGAGAATTTTACTGTGATGGGTTTTTTGGAAGATTTATTTTGACTTCAGTTTTCATTAAACTTCAGTAGCCCTAATTTACTGGCACTTCAATTAAGCAGAATGGTTTGTTATTCATTACACTTTCTTCCCAAAAACATTTTGCATAACCATAATTCAATGAAGTTCTTGCTTTGTGAACCCTTCTGGTTTTAATGATTTCTGATGTTCGCATTTTCAGAGCAGGGCAAAAATGTTTAACATTTCTTCTGAATGTTGGTTTTGTATGTAGAAATTGGAGCTCTAGGTTACAAATGTCAGACAGTACTACCACAATTTACACCACAGAAAACATGGGGCCAGCTCTGGTCCACACAGGATGCTTCCTAGAATTGCCAAAATTATCTGTTTCCTACAATTTTCCGCAATCCTTGTCATCACTGTCAGATTTCATTGAGACCTGTCAAATGTTTCTCAGACAAATGTCATGCTAAATAACCCCCTTTCTCTCTTACTGAGGAGGTTTGATTAGAAGTCCTCAACTAGCAACACCATTTGCAAAATCTGTGTCTCAGGAGTGGTGAGCTCAAGGTGAAGTAGCAAAGGCACTTCACAGAGCACTTGATGGAGACAGCCTCACAAGAGCCCTGCCGAAAACACAGCAAGACACTGACATTGGCCAGCAGCTCCCTGACCAGGGAGCATGGAGGATTAGTGGGCAAAGAGAAAATTCTTATAGTGCATGGCTGAGGGAACCAGGGTTGTTTAGCCCAGAGAAAAGGAGGCTTAGAGAAGACCTTATCACTCTGTACAACAACCTAAAAGAGGTTGCAGCAAGGTAGGTATCTGTCTCCTCCAGAGAAGTAACTGACAGGACAAGAAGAAATGGCCTCAAGTTGTACCAGGGGAAGTTTAGATTGGATGTTAGGGAGAAAGGGCTGTCAAGCATTGGAACAGGCTGCCCAGGGAAATGGCTGAGTCACTATCTCTGGAGGTGTTTGTTTATAAGAAGAGTAGCTGCAGCACTTAAAAACAAGATATGGTGTAGTTGACAATGCTGGGTTAATAGTCGGACTCAACCTTAGAGGTCTTTCCGAGCCTGAAAGATTCTATGATTCTATGATTTCAAGACTTCTGTGTGCTGTATATTCCCCCTTCCCTTGCACACCTCTTGAAGAATTGGACATAGCTGTTGTTAAGGCATAACCCGATGAATGCCTAGACATGAAGGCACAACGCTTTGCCTCTGGATGTTCTGCTATTGACAGTCACGGGAATGACCAGGAGGGTAAGCACTGCTAAACTCAAACACATCAGGAGCTGGGAAGAACGCCTGATTACAACTGCCTGCACCAGGTCCCGGTGGTAGCAGAACCGATGCATTCAGGCAAGGTGATATAGGTCACTGTTGCTGAGGTAGTGAGGGAAAGATAAGAAAGTGAGAAGAGCATCTCTGCCTTGCTACCCAGACCCGTCAGGCAGATAAACCACAACCAAGAGAGCCTGGCTGGCCCCAGTGGAGGTGGTCCCTTGACATCCCCAAGGCAGCCCAGGCCATGGCAGAGGATCCAACCATCAAGGAAGCAGCTGGCCTTAGCAGGCAAAAAAAAAAAAAAAGAAAAAGGCAAAACAGAACAGAGCTGGAGGCAACAGCAGTGGAAGAGGCAGGAGGGAGCTGGTCTAAGAGCTGTTTATTCAGAGACACTACCGCTGCCCCTTACAACCCACCACAAACACAATCCATTTTTGTAGGTATATGCATTTTATAGTAAAAAGTTATGGAGCTTTAATGTTTCCTTAACTGCTCTAATCTATAAATATTAGTAAGCAGACTGTCTTTTCTCTATACACAATTTCATAACAATAGAGTGCATCCCAGCTTTGCAAAGCCCTAGTCATCTATTTGCCTAGGGTAAGTAATTTCTTATGAGAGACAAGAGTATTCAGACTTTCTTTCTCAACATTTACAGAGAGGCAGGGAGATTTGGGGGCTCACTGTGGTAAACGTTCAAGATTTTAAGAAATTCACAACATTTCAATATTCTAATGATCTCCTGAAGGTTACACTGTTGCAGCTTTTTTTTGTTGTTTATTCATTTGGGGTTTACATCATTATGTAGCCTGGTATGATATATTTTTCTTTGCATCAAAGAATATCAAACTCGACTATGTACAAAGGAGATAATAGTAATTGTTTCTGTTAACTATTTAGTGCTTTAACCAAATTCAGCTGTATACTGTGCAAAGATTTTAATCACACCACTATTAGATGAAAGGACAGTAGAGGTAATTCCCCCTTTTCTCCCCTTCCCTCTAATCTTCATCACAGGTATCAGCATTCTACTTGGAGACTGAGAAAACCTTTTATTTGTGGATCTCAGAAAGGATAAAACTGGCACAGAACCCAAACGTTGCCAAGGTTATTAAAGGTGTTCAGAGAACATGAACTCTAGAAATCCACTATAAGGTGAATCTTTAGCACCTCCAGACACATTCAGGAGTTTTAGGGTCACAAGTCTAAACTTGGGCACCTGCAGGTAGACTAAGAGGCGTATTAGGTACCTGACCTTTTTTTTGCACCTAACCCCAAAATATATTTTAAAGGGTGTAGGATACAACTCCACAGCTTTGACTATGACCCCAATTTAATAACTTCTTGCACACTGGAAGGCATTTGTTCTTAGGCCAAAATTCATCATCTCTATGAACCACTGCCATGCTTTGCACTGGTTTGCTAGAATTAAGTCTCCACTTCAGAGGAAAAAGATGAGTTTTAACTGGTTTTGGTGTAACTTTAACTAGTTTTAACTGACTCCTTGGTCCCTTCAATTGTTGCTTGTGAAAAAAATTATTCGTTGTCCCTGAACTGATGTGGTGAGTGTGCCAACAGCCTTTTGAGAAGCCTGCTGTCTCTAGGCTCAGATCAGCAAGGCAGTCAAGCACATACTTTTCTTCAGGTATGTACTTAGTCCCCTTAACTTGCTGCTTTCACAGCAGGTTAGAAAAGCGAAGCACATACTTAAAGGTAGGCATACACTTACCTTTCCCCTTCCTTATTACAGCACTCAGAACCAGTGAAGAACCCTGACTGTAGCCAAATTCTCGTTTCTACTAATTCTGAAAACAAGCACAAATGTTTACTTAAAATATTAATATGCTTACAATATCTTATCTTTGACATAATTGCTTTAATTAAAGGAATTTATAAAAACTAATGTTACGCCTACGTGACCTAGCAGTAATGTGTGAGAATAATGGAATTTGGAGTGGCTGATTTATTAATCCTAAAATATCTACTTGGAGTGAAACAGGTAAAATTGTTAATTGGGGAGAAATACATGATTTAGTCTTGGATGAGTTGTGTTTATACATATATAGGTTTACACTATCTGATTAGATTTGAACATATTTTTTCATGTTTGTAATTTATAAAATAGAAAAAATAAATATGAAGCATGTAATTTTACTGTTTCTGGTAGAAATTTTTTAGGCTGTGCTGACCTTTGATGTGGACAAAATTTACAAGGCAAAATTACCAAGATCTTTACTACTCTATGTACACCAGTGTTAATATTGTATACTTCATATACTTGCATAACCAACCCTAATCTACTATCCTGTCCCTACACACATCACATGCGTCTTTCTCTAATGTATTTCCTTCTCTGCTCCACAGAAAGCTTCCTTCAATCTGTCTTCCGTGCCTTGTAGTCAGGTGAAGTCTTCATTGACCTCTTCATAGCCATCCCTGCCCTCCTGAACCTGAGAACAACTTCAGATATCATTTCCCTAACTTTTTCTGGAAATTGATTTTCCTTTGGCTTCTCTGTCTCCTTCTGCCTGTCCTTCTGCCTCTGTAATTTCTTTTTTGATATGTCCTAGTGCATTGCAATCACCACTGACCATGTTATCTCACATCACCTCACTGGTTACTTTTACTTCCTGCCAGCATCCCTCAGTCATCTATCTCCTGGTTGTTATGCATATTGCAAGCACATGCAAAGAACCATCTTTGTCTTCCACATTAATACAACACTCAGTACTGGTCTGAATTCTAAGAAGTGTGTGTTAATGTCTGGCTCCTGTGACATAGGAGCTACCTGAAGCTAAGGGTATATTTTACTTGCTAATTTGTTTAAACAATTGTTAAAGGAATGGCAATGTATTGTTTACACGTATTTGTTTCATGTCTTCTTTATGACACTGCCCTATCTAATGTGATTATGCAGCAAAATAAACAATGTCAAATCATGACTTCTTTGTAGGGAAGTCTAGTCTCTTAGACTACAAGTCTGGCATACTAGCCAAAAGCATACATAATTTAAAAGGCACTTTGAATACTGCCAGAAAAATTGTGTGAAATATTGGTGAGCTTGAAGGGAAGAAACTACACAGAGGTTAAGTTGCATGAGAAAATCTTTTTCCCAACCATGATGCTATTTAAAAATAAATGACCTTTTTTTGTGTGTGCATATATTCACATCAGTGATGTGGTACAGCTCACAGACTAGAAGAGACCCCATGTCAAGAATGTATTTGTTTGTGTCCCCACCTGTTTAGAAAACTCCACAATTGGTCAGTGCAAGAAATACAATTGCTTACTCTGAGTAGGAGTGCTAAGATGTTGAAGGTTAGTCAAGCTTACTGTCCAGGTTATCTTTTTTTGATACAGATGTTCTCACCCAACCACCTTCACTCCTTACCAGCATGCTCAGGTGAAGAACTACTAAACCAACAAGAGCTGCATAAGACACAAAGAGGAACGCAACTTTGCTTCAACCTTGAGTCAGCCTGGACATAATAACTGCACACAGAAATTTAATTTGACAAATACAGATTTTGAGTTTAGAGAACATTTTGCTGTTGCTTATCTCTGCCCTTGCCTGTGAGTTCTGAACTCAGGTTCATAAGGTCATTAATTCTAATAGCAATGGGAAAGCAGGAGAAAGACACCATGGCATGAAACAAAAATGTGAAAAGCAAGAGTGATTTAATGTTTAAATCCAATCTCCTTTCTATTATGTTAGGGAATTTTTGATGTGCTTTTTTAATCTTATCTTCTAGGATTTTTTCTTCCACAGGAAAACTTCCCCATAAATTCAGAAAACGTTCTGGCACTTGGTATGGTTTTACACACTGAGAATTTATTATTCATGAAAATGGTCTTTTGAAGTACAATTTCTACGTACTGATGTTTTATCTTTAAGCGGTGAACATGAGCAGAGGCTTAAAGGCCCAGTGACAATCACTCAGGAATAGCTCAACTGCTCATGTCTGGGCGAGGTCTTCCCCACACAGGGAACCTTTTGTAAATATTAGTTACTAGAATCACAACACTAATACATGTAGTTAATAATTATCACAATGTGCCAAAACTGCACAGTTTGCTCCCTGATTACAATATTAAATTGCTATTGAGCTGTGGTATTTGCTTCAGGCAATACTACTGAGAAGCCTCCAAAGACTTTGGTTGGCCTCCCTGCACAATCCTGGGAAATGCATGCCTGCACAGAAAGCAGAGGCAGTGCTGGGGTTTGCCAGAAAACAAACAAAGCTCAGACAATAGAAGGAAAGCTTTATCAGAGCTGAAGTGTCCTTTCACTTGGGAACTGTCATCTCATGAAAGTAAAATTCACACACACACTTGATTAGGGCTTCTGTGGCAGACCATTACCAAGAGTGAGGTGATTCAAGCTGTGTGTGGAGCATCCTGCACAGCCAGCTCTGAAAGCTTTGTTTTAGTTGCTTTTGATGGCATCTAAAAGGCTGCTAATCCACTTCAGAAAAGTCCAGAGGTTCTGTCTGACATGTTTTTGTTCATCTATCAATGGGTGTTTTCTGCTGATACTTTTGTCAGTTGTCCTGCAGATGTAGTAGTTTGGTATGGCCAGTGGGAAGCAGCATTAATGGTACCATTTTTCCTCTTGGTCATGCATTCAAAATCATAATGGGTCTAAACACAAACCCTAATCTTCAGCTTCCAGTCTTGATTCTCTATCTTTCTAAATCCATGAACCAAACTGCCCAATTTGCAGAGTCTCCGTTTGAATATAAAGTTGAAAAATGGTTTAATCTTTCTCCTTAGATTGTGGGCATTTGGACTGGTATCAACATTCAGAAAAGCTTAGGAAAGGGTCTAAAAGGTATAGTGATGTCTGAGCCCAGATCAGGTCACAGATTTAGGTTTTTTCTTGCGAACAAGAGTTGGAAATGTCTCTGCACTGTCCTCTACCCAGCTCTCAGTAATCTGCTATGTAAATCTAGCCCTTATCTGGTGGGAAGAGAAGGTGTAACAAATCTATCAGAAGCAAAGTTTCAGACTCAGGATTTCAGACTCAGGATGATTCTTTGCCTGTGATTGAAGATGACTTCTCTGTGATTTTTCTAAAGTGAATGCATTTAATGTTTGGTGAAGTTCTGAAGACAGCATAGCCAGAAGGATTGCAGTTTATTAGGGTGTCAGTAGGAGTAGTCCAGGAATGTGATTTGCAGGTAGAAAAGGCTGTTGAAAGAGGGAATGCAGGCTTTTGACTCCTTCTATAAAGCAAAGCCAGGTGTTTGCACTTGGAAAGTGCAGGTGCAGGTTTATGTACTTGGGTTTATCAGGCCCTAGTTGAAACTGTATCCCTTATGAGATCATAGGCTATTGTCCAGCTTCTGCATCATTAAGGCATACTATTCATGTATGTTCTGGGACTTAGTCTTGAAATCACTGTGCTGGGTTTTCTAACTCATTTTTTGGTGAGTTTATGGTTTCTTTTGCAGAGCTATGTGAGTTACATGGGGCAAGGCTTCCATGCTCCTTCAGAAAACATATGTTAAATCGAAATAGTGGTAATATTATAAGCCCTAGAAGGAGAAACAAAGAAAAAAGGGACGCATGTTTGCTGGCTGCTTGCCTGAAACCGAGCATAGGTACCTCAGCTGAGTTCAGTATTTCATTTCAGCATTTGAAACTTACCTCCGATGTTTCCTCAGAGAAGATCCTAGCAGTACTTGTCCTCTTTATGTACTTGCTGAATTGCAGAATGTATGTTTGAGGACTCAGCTGTCAGCCTTGTCCAGAATGAAATGTCATTATTAAATTAAATCACAAAGTTGTTAAAAAGAAAAAGAAAAGGAAAATTTTGTCTCTAGACTGTTTTCAGGGTTCTTCTGAAACCCAAACATAAAACCAAATTGAAAGAAACTGTTGTGCCATTAAATCTGTCCTGCTATGAGCTTCTGCTTGTTCCCTAGTACCTATTTTATGGGACATTATTGTGCCCTATTTTAAATGTTCCAAGCAAAAATTGTTTCTATGTGTTCTTTTGGTTCGCACACCAAATTCAGAATAAGGTAGATATTGTCTTTTTCTTCTGATTCTCTCCTGCCAGGAACAGCTGAGATATTTTATAGCCTGTCAACAACCCCTCTTCAACAATAACCTGAAAAAGCAGGTAGGCTATTACACAAGTAACAAGGGTCTGCTCTCTTTCTTCCAGTTTCTTCTTCTACGACAGCTAACACAGAAAAAGATCAAGGATTGTCGTAAAAAAACAAAAAGCAGAGAACTACCTGGTGTACCTGGTACATTGGCAGGTACAATTAATTATTTATGTAGTACCATGGGTAAAGCAGCAGGCAAGTCAAGTTCCTGAATCTGCTGTCTGTGGGTATTTTGCTGATGTATGTCAACTTCATTCTTGGTCAGATATTATGGCCCCATCCTGCTACTGATCTGTCTTTTATTTGTGAATTTTCACCAAAGAAAAGGCAGAAAAACAGCTTCTCAAATAGCATATATGTTTTTTGTTGATTCTGGATTGTACAATAATTTTATTCTTATCTTTCAGCCTTGATTCTGGACAACATTTTTTGATTTTGAGACTGTGACAGCTGGAATAACTGTATTTAGTATGTATAATTTCCAAGGCAAAACTAGAAATTTGAAATCTTTATAAAAGCTAAAATGAAGAGTAAGAGACAAACTGGGGTTGGTAGTATCTTGAAGCTTATATAAAAGTTGTTGGTATGCTTTTTTTCCTAGCTTTTCTTTTTCTCATCCTTTCTAATATACCTCTCTCTTCACTGACTTCTTACCAAATTTAGAGCATATCTTATCCATACCCTTAAAACTCTCATCCTGAGTTTCATAATCACCCCTTACCACTACAAGCTTGGACTCAGATGGGCTGTGACTTCCCTATCTGCTCCTCCTAGTGAAGATCAGCCATCAGTGCTGACAAACAGCCTCTCTGGTTACACGGAACATCTCGCTGACAAAATATCCCATCAGTCAGTATTAGTCTGAAGAGCGTGTCTTTCCCCAGAAGCCCTGTGTCGTCACCACAAGTTACAATGTGAAAGCCCTACCATCAGGGCATCAGTGAAAATTTTTTCTCAGGCTGGCCTCACATGTTAACTTATCACCAAACTAAACTCTTTGCTGAAAGGCTGGAGCTTTATATTCACAGAGGGTGAAAATTGGTTCCACTGGGAAAGCTTCAAAGTCATTTCAGCCATTAAACTGTGGCTGGATGTATCATAAGTACAGGAGAGGTCGAGGCACTGCCTGTGAACCAGGGGACTTGGTGAAGAAGTTCCTGCTGAAATTGGCAGCTCAATTTTGTATTCTGTTTCAGTCCGACTCTGCAGCAGGAGCAAGTCGCGTTTGTACATGAGACTCATTATGCTTCCCCTGTTTAACATACCAATTACTTTCTGTATTTACCATGTTTAGAGCGACTTCATGTCAAAAATTAATAGTGCTAAAATAAAGAGCTGTGCTGATGTATGCTAAAGGGGAAGCATGGCAAACTAATAGAATGCGTAATGGAAACAGAAGATGGATTTGCACCTGTGGGGATCACATGCAGATGAATTTCACAGTGTGCCGTAGGGGGGTCCCACAGAGGCCCCTGTGCTCTTTAAGGCACACTTCAGACTGTGATAAGTGTCGCAGCGCCTAAGTAATTTCACCCTGTAAGCAGTGCAAATATGTAGTGGTGCCAGTCAGTCCCTCTAAGAGCTTCACTCCTCCAAATTTCCGGGCTATCTCTCTACATTGGACAGAAGTGTTTGGGGAACAAATAATTAAGTTTGGGGGACAAGAGGTTTTTGCCTTTTTTAAGTGACCTTTGTACAAGCTTGGGCAACTAAAAAAACCCCGTTTCATCCCTGCTGGTCCTGGGCAAACTGTATTAGCAGTAGGTCTCTGATCTTCAAAACTCAGGAGCCAACTAAGGATTTTACCAAGGTTCCCCAGAGAAACTGACAACTCCATTGTATTAACCCTTCCCTACAAATTTTGAATTCAACATCTCTCTGGTACTGGGGCTTGAAATTCTGTCAGAATCTCCAATAGACATGGACAAGCTGTCATGCACTGAGAAATATTTCCCTCCTCATGCTGATCAACACAGGGCAACAGAATGGCCAACCTCTTAATGGGAAATAAGAGTAAGAGGACTAGTGATGTTTGAATAGTTGTCATTAATGGAGATCATAAAAGCAGTGACAATATTTTTAATCATAACAGAAGGGAAGTTTATATTTTCATTAAAAGAGAGCCTCTGTTTATGAAGACCTCAAGAAGCAGCCAGTATACAGGCATGCCCTGTTATTTGTTACCTCCAATTTCAGTGGGGCGCTGCTTTAGGTTGGTATGGAAAAGATGCTGGTTTCTGAATCACTTTGCTCACAAGCTGTGATTCCCTTCTAAGGAACAGTGTGAGAGAGAAAGAGGAGAAGCTCTGACTGTGCCTACTAGCTTCAGCAGTAATGGGTAGTGTTTTAATATTTTCCTGTTTTTCTGGCTTTGGAAAGCTAATCCATACCTAAGCAAACCAGTTGTTTTTACAGTAAAAACACACTCAATGCTGAGAGCTTGCCTCATGTTTGCCCTTTTGAAAAGACAACCTCCTCTAAGAAATCTGTATTTGATAGTCCATTCAGTAAAGTTTTATGAGATGCTTCATGTGCATAAACTTTCTCAGGGCCAAATCCCAAGCTCTTTGCTCACTTCTTCCCCATTTGAATTCCCATGTGCCATAGCAGAAGTTTGTTTTTGGAGATTTCTGCTATTTAGCTGTCACTTTTTGTCCACTGCAAACTCAGCCACACTCAGAAGGCAAAACAAAGTTCTTTCTTTACACTGTATCACCTACATGTCATGAAATCTCTGCTAGCAAAAATATGCAAGCATTATTGTTGTGTAAACATTATTAGTCTCTTACACAAGAAGAAATTTCACTCATGCTGACACTAAATGGGAAAAAGTGAGATATCCAGGAATACTTGTTAACAATCAGTGTGTTTACTGACTGGCTGATTAACTGATAAGGAGTAAAGAGTTCTATTAATGATACAGTAGAGAGGAACCAGCTCACTTGTCCTGAAGAGGGTTGGTTTTGCAGGGCTAAAAACTATAAACTTTTTAGTTCTGAACACAGGCAGCAATGGTCCACAATACACAAGAGCAGATCTGCTGAGTAAGAAGGTACCATTTTTACAATATTGCTTTCAGAAAAAGACATACATCAGTCTTTACTGTTAAACAAGCTCACTGGTTTTTTTACAACAGAAAGATCAAACATACATGATAGGAAATATAAATCACAACTTCATCCTGTTTGGACTGAATGCAGGCCTACTTACCTCTTATTGACCATATGAAAGATAATACAAATGGAGTAAAAGCCCAGATTTCCTCCAGAAGACCTTCTTCTCATGGTGTGGTGAGTGATGGGGTATGGCCACTAGTGAAGAGAGGCTGGAGTTGTCATTACTGCAGGTAGGAAGCACAAAAATGAACACCAGCTTCATGGCTGGATGTTACACCCAGCCATGGAAGGCACTTTGCAATACTTTTTGTGCTGACCTCCAGAAATTAGGAGTGATAAGCCCATCAGCTTGAATATCTGTTTGCTTGTGCCATTAAAGCGCTCTTTATTTTTCTATGCTCAAGACAGAAGGGGACCCAGTGGTGCCAGCACCTGCTGTGTAGGTGGAAGAAGCGGCCAGTCTGTGGTGGTATGTTTCTGCTGGGTGACAACACGGGGATATTGGATGCTTGTGCTGAGGTCTCTGCTTGCTCTAACACAGTCACTCCAGGGTTTGTCTCAAATGGATTGACTAGTGTCAGTCAGCAATTTCTTAATGCTACAGACCAATTGTCTAAACAAACTTTCCAGTGAGAGGCCTTCAAGGGCAATTTTCCTCATGTCATGGTGAAAATCAGCCCATCTGGTGAGAGCATTCATTTAGGCTAGAAGACACCATTCTTGGAGCTATTTTAATCAGAGTAAGGACTTTTCCCTCATCCAAGATGAATAGGGGTTTTTTTCATTATCATCTAAATCAGATCCCAGTTTAGAAAACAACACATATTTTCACAGTACTGCAAAAGCCATTTCTCTGCATGCCGTGAGTTTTAACTCTCTAAGACATGCACTAAAAGCTATCTATATCATAAATTATGCTACAAAACCTAGCTACTTGCTGTAATTACAGGATTTGGTTAATAGCAGTAATTTGTAACTGCTCAAAGTTATGAATAACTCTATAATTTTAGAGCAGTTCATTGCCTGGACCTGAATGAACCTCCTTCTTTGAATCCTGATAGGTATTTTTAAAGTAATCTCATCTCTTGCCAGCAACTTAGCAAAAATGTTAGGTGGAAGGGTGGAGAATTCAGAGATTGATGTGAGAATAGCAGAGATAGGAGAGAGATGTGGGACTGTGTTGGGATTCCAGAAAAAAAAACCAGAAATCTCACACCAGAAGTCTGGTAAATAACTTAGGGACAAATAACATTTTACAGATCAAAAACATACTATAATTTGCATGGGTCACATTAGGAATACACAACTGATTTCATGCAAGTGAAGGTAATCAAGGAGCCTGAATCTGAAATCTCTATCCATCAAGTAATGTGCACCTTTCTATGTGATAATTGTACAACTTGAGGCCATCTACAAAATGCAAACAGAATAATTAATATCTCTCTCATAACATAAAATGGTAGGACGGACTAATGTTGTTTGATCTCCTTGAGTCCTTTCCTTGTAATAAGCTCTTATTTTGTATTGCATTATGCATAGTATATTCACTCACGCCTCACTGTTGCACTGTTTTCTACCAAGATGTTGAAAATAGGGGCCCCCTTTTACATGAACCCACACCACAGATTGCCAGAAGCAGCTCACATCTAACCTGAGGCCAATAGCTGCTGGGAAGTAATTAGTTGTAGTGCTGCTATAATCCCTTAGTAAATGTAAGCGCAGCTCCTATTTGTGCTGAAGGTGAAATGTTTGTGGTAACAAATGCCCTTTTCTCTGAATAAAAATGTATTTACTTTTAATCAATCAGGGACTCATTATCAGCATTGTCTTCATCTCCCTAAACCTTGGCCTTCTGCGTATGATTTTAGTGTTGGGGGAGAGCGTCTGCAAGGTTATTAAGAGAATGTTGCAAAATAGCTCTAATGACCTGAATCAGCTAGGGATAGGCAGTCAGAAATTACAAGGCAGTCCTATTATCTCCTGGTACCTCCAGGCTCTCATCAGACCCTCCCAGCCCTCAAAAGAAGAGGAGGAGGAGGACATTATTGCTGTTCCTATTGAAGCAGTGGGCACATTCACGTGTTGCATGATGTGCACGTGAGCGCATGGTGTGAAGAGCAGCCCCCGAAGGAGGAGATGTACTCTGGGGCTTTGCTGCTGAGGACTCTGACCTGCAGACTTTGGAAGTTGACATGGAGAAATGTCCTCCTTAATTTAGGGAATGGAGCTGGCTGAGGAGCTGGGGGTGGCTGGGGGAGGTCTGTGGGACCTGAGGAGAGCCTGAACTGTGCAGTCCAGGGTCCCAGGCTAGCGGTGGGGCTGCCCACGCCTGCTGGGCTCCTGTCTCTGCAGTGCTGAGTCTGCAACGTCACAGCCACGCGAGGGGATGGGGAGCTGCTGTCTGGCTTCTCCCCCAAGACATCCCAGTGCCCCTCTCTCCAAGAGTGCTGCCAAACCAAGGCATGCAGCTGACCAAAGGTGTCTGGCCACAAGCAGCCCTTGAGGACCCTCTAGATTCTGGCTGCAGCCCTTTCCCCTCCACCCACATCTGCAGAGACATAGCATCCAGAGCAGGGCTGGAAGTCTGAGCCATAAAGTTTTGCTGCTTTTAAAATCTGAGAAGAGAACTCTGGGAATTGGTTGCCATGAACTAAGGCAGTTGCTTCAGTTATTTTCAGTTTCCCTAGTATGCTTTTCTTGGCCAGCCCTGGAAATAAAAGTTACAAATCTATTACAGTACGTAACTTCCAAGCAAAGGCCCTGCTGTGTGATAAGGTGAAGGGTCTTTCCAGCATGCTTTTCCAGGATGTGGACAGGAACAGAGGAGAATCCAGTGCTAAAAGCACATGAATGGTGTTCTACCTCACTCACTTTCTGGGCCTTCATGTTTGGCTCCAGAAAAGCACCCACATCTAACAGGCATGTCTTCAGGGATGGGAGAATATTGCAAGAAGTGAGAAGAAAATCATCACAGCAATCCACCCAGAAAAAAAAATCATAAAATTCTGAATTTGTGACTTCTTCAGCCAGCTGTAGGAGCTGTAGGATAGCCTGTTCCCCTGTGTGCGTATCTTGGCAAGTCATTTTTCCCTCCCTGTTTTTTGGTGTCCTACTCACAGCAAGGAGGGATGTGACTGATATTGCTGGATGTAAGAAAGTAGCACTGACTTCAGGTATGGCTGCACTACCTGATATTGCTCTGGAAATTTGTTTTTAATTTTTTTCATTAGTTGAGATTTCAACACTGATTGTGGAATATTATGAAGAATGTGAATGCAGAAATCTTATTACTGAGCTCACACTTCAGAGAGGAGAAACTCAGAATCAGTGTCTTTTCCCTGTGGAGGTAATCTGTTATCCCTCAATATACAGACAAGTCTTCCATAGATAAATGAAATGGCAGTGCATGGCATGTGTGTGCTATGAAAGGAGCACAGGGCTATGGCAGAAAATATGTGTGTTGCAGAGGGAAATTTTGATTCTGAACACGTGTGGTTAGCTTTTGATACAAAACTTCACCATGACAAACTGTGATCTGGACTCATTATTACCTGCTTCTAGGATCACTTTCTATAACATCAGCAATGCTGAATCAAGGCAGCATATTTGAGTTACGAGAGCAGCTTTAGCAAAGGGTAAATTGTGATAAAAATTGTCTCCTTCCTTGTTTCTTTGTACAGTGCAGATCAAGTGATACACTCTCAGCAGTAATGCAGCCTGATCATTACTGAGCACTCTCCCTGGCATGCCTATGAGCAAACTTTCTATTGTTTCAATTAGATGATCTTGGGCATTCAGGGAATTTAATACTGATGCAGCTCAGCTCCTAAAATCCTAGAAATTAGAGCCTGAGAGAACCTAGGGAATCATCTTGTCCATCCCCTGACAATGCAGATTATTTTCTACTGTATTTTTACTGTGGTTTTTTTCCAGTCTATTTTTAATGATTCTAGCAACGGGGTTTCCATCACTTTTCCTGGGGGACTATTCCACATTCTAATAGATCTCACTGTTAGGAAAATTTTCCTGATATTCAGTCTAAATTTTCCTTTGCTCAATTTCATCCCATTACTCCTAGATATGCCCAGTAGAGGCGGGTGAAAACTGAAAGTGAGTAGGCAAACCTGACACATTATGTGTGCTCAGAGCCAATTTACAGCAGCAGGTAAAGTGATAGAGTCAATTTGCAGCATTCTGTAAGTGACAGAGAGGGTCTTAGGGCATGCACTCTCTGAAAATGGTTCTGAATCTTGATGAAAACCCCAAAGTGTAGAAAAATATCCAGAAGCTGTAATGACTTTATATATTTTTTTTGCAACAGACTGGTTGAACACAAGAGTCCTCTATGAAGAGATAACAGGTAGGGCACCTTGTTTATGCTATAGCTGGCAATAAAACTTAAATTTATACAGGCATCTGAATAGCATACATTCCATTGCACCAGGCCCTGCAAATTGTCATTTACTTGTACATGCTAGACAGAATTAAAATCCATCTCACAATACTTGAACTATTACCCACTAGATAATGAAACCCAGAGCTGAAAATTGCATTTATATTGTAAATGTTCTCATGTAAGTAACTTTATGTATGTCTGCATAATTTTCTGATACCGTGGTAATAAGCTACCTAACAAAAGAAATTTGCTAAATCCCCTCTGCATACATGCACATTGCTCTTTTTTTCTAGTTTCCCTTTTTTTTGTTCCTTTTCATGCACTATTATGGGCTTTACCTGTGTTTTCTTCCTCACTGCTAATTCATTTCCAAAGAGGCAGCCAATTCCGCAAACACTTTGTTGTCCACATCACTAAACCTTTCAGACCATTCACCTGCTTTTCTTAATGGTGTATAAAGTTCACAGATATCATCTCTTTATTCCTGGACATACCTATACCCTTTCTATCCCATCAACTTGTATGACTGAAAAACTTGTGTCTTACTCCTTTTTTTTTCCTTTCTTATATCCCATCTTCCCCAGCACCTTTTACTGATGGTCCCTGAAAACCTTTCTGCATCAGTCTTCATCCAGTGTTTGTGTCTAATCAAATCTGCAGCGTTCTTGGGTGGGGACAGTGCCTTCCCGTATATCCGTAATGGAAGATGACAAAGCTTGGGAAGTCGTTTGCAGTAAGGAGTGGTAAGGCCCCTGCAACAGGAAAGGAAGATGGTTTTCACTGCCTGTTGAACAGCAATCCAGCCTCCTTTGAAACTGTAAGAACTTAGCAGACAAAAGAAAACTAAATACTCTGTTAATCTCATAGTGATATGAGGAACTCCACAGGGACATGGTCAGAGTTGTATCTAGACACTTAGCTAGACTTGATTAGTCATAAAAAACTCCATGGAAATGGTCTACTGGAGACTAAATAGTTACATCTGGAAAAAACACAAGTCAAAGGCACTGGAATTGCTAGCTGATCCACAGTCATGTGCTACAAATTCTACCCTTGGGGAGGGATTCAGAAACTGGGACAGGCAAGGAAAAGAAGGGGCTTGTGTAAGACTGCAAGGAAACACCAGTACTTGTAAAAAGTCACAGTGTGATGAGGGCAAGGAACAAAACTATGTCTGAGACTTGTGGGAAGTGGAGAGGACTGTGCAGTCCACAGGACAGGAAAACAGGTGAGGCATTAGAAGAAAGATCAGCTTGGGTGTCGGGGTGCATGTCTGATGTCTCACTGGGGCTATTGGGGCTGCTTGTGTCCCTGGCCATGACATAAATGCTTTATAACGGTTAAGAGGGAGAGTCATCTTTCCAGACACTTAGCACAGCCTCAGAAACATGCTGTCCAGGGATCTGTGTGTGCAATCCTGTGGTTTTGGTCAAGAGGATGATCACCAGAAT
Organism: Fringilla coelebs; assembly: GCF_963513975.1. NCBI lineage: Eukaryota > Metazoa > Chordata > Aves > Passeriformes > Fringillidae > Fringilla > Fringilla coelebs. The sequence continues at coordinate 47,043,001 of NC_140028.1, read as the reverse complement.
ATATCACAACTAATTCTTCTGACCTTGGATTTTGTTAATCCAAACAACCTTTTCTATTTTTCTCATCTTTTCTTCTTTTTGTAGTGAGTCCACCTACTGCTCCAGATGCCACTTTTTCCTCACTTGTATTTAATCATATAAACCACCTGACCTTCACCCTGAAGAATCTTTCACAGCTTTTTAGTCTTTTCTTAGTTGGAACTCAAGATATGTGTTTTGAGCAAAACAAAAAAAAAAAAAAAAACCCTCTGCATTGTTGTTGATCTGTTAAATTAAGATGTTGTCTCTCCTCGTAGCAAACTGCTATAGCTGAGGCCAGCAGATGCATTCAAACTGGAATTATGTCAGTGTCTGGGACAGGGTTCATCTCCTGTAGGGAAATTCTGCTCCAAGAATTCTGCTCTAAGAATGCACTTCTCACCACAGTCCTGTAAAGTCCTCCGCATACCTTACCCATATTACCCTTTTGATTGTCCTCTCCCAAGGGTGAGGATGTTAACAACACTTATAATAAGCAGTGCTCTTTATCAGAAGTTGTCTTGCCACAGAATAGGCATTAATCCTTAAATGTATTTAGGAATCAGAATAAAGTGTTGTATCAACTCCATCTGTCTTCATTGTTTGTTAGGGGAACATTCACAATCTCATCTTTGCACTCCTTTCATCAAGTTTCCCTCATTGATCCCATGTTTCTCTGACTCTGCTGCTCATGGTGCTCCCTGTGACCCCTTCTTCCACTCTGCTCTCTACCTTCTTTCATGCCATTTGAGCTAGTTTTTCCCATCTCCTTCCTCCAGGTCTTGCCTTAAAACCCATGGGAGTGCTATCCTGAGATTCTCACCACTTGTGTTGCCAAGCCCTTTTTCTTCTCAGCATTGATTGTAATTTGTTTTGATGTGTTAACTCATAAGCCCTTTTGGCCAACAATCTTGACTCCTCGATTCTTTCAACAGTTGTCAGATATTTTGCCAGCTAGCTGATGAAACCCTTTGTCTATGTGGTGATAAGTACTAAGCCTAAATTTCAATGTTGTCCTTCATTTAAGATATCTGTAAAAGGAGGTTAGTGCAGGTCTCCAACTGAATATAGGATATATAAAACTTAGGAGTGTTAGAGACAGAGAGGATTTGCTGAGATTGAGCTGTGCAGAAGAGCCAGTGTACAAGGGGAAAGAAGATGCAGCCCTCTGAACAGATCTAATGCACAGTTTCTCTGCATAGCTGTGCCTGTCTTAGGCAGCAATCCTCTCTCCTGGGTGCTATTGTGTGTGGGGACCCTAAATAGACTCATATTTGGGTTGATCTTATAAGAGCCATGAAAAGTAGAATGCATTTCACCTCTAACCCCATCACACAGTTGTCTACTCTACACTATTTAGACCTGTTTTGTATTTGTCACTGGTTTCAGAACATCACACTTTTGTCCTGTCTGTGACTCTTTGGCTAGGCATACTTACCTTTGTCTATGATTGGAAGTGTCTCCTCAAGGTGTTTCTGCCTTTGGTGTGCAGATCTCTGACCTTCACACAGGCCCCAAGGGAAGGATAATGGTGGGTTTTTTTTGGTTTTTTTTTGGACAGGATTGTGGCAGAAAGGGCTGTGGGCAAGAAATCTGTGCATGATTAACACTTCTAAAAAAGCAAAGCTTTGTACATTCTTATAAATTATCAGAACTATATCTGAAGTATCTCCTTTATCAATTTCTCATTCTAATTGAAATAACATGGTCAGGTCACAAGATAAAAGCCTGGTGTCAACACTGGGACGCCATTCAAACACAGAAATTATGAGCTCGTATTCTTCTTGAACCAATAACAAATCTGCTCTCAGAAAACAAAACTAGCCAAAAAGAATTAAAGCAAGACCAGAAGGCGCTAAAGCAAGAGCTGGAAACTTTACAAAAGGAATTACAGCAGTATCTGGAGGTTTCCCAGAAATGGCTGAAGTGATTTGCAGGCAAAGGTGAAGTTTCTGTTGGAGTAATGACTACAAAATGTCCTAACAAATTGAAAGGCCTGTCTGAATTGGTAAGGAGAAAAAAGTAAAAGGCAACAACACTGCCATAGCTGCCTCTAGGCAGGGAGTCCCCATCTGGGAACCCACTAGCGGGCCTGAAGAGGAACAAGGACTCACTGGCTAAAGTTCAGCTCCAGGAAGAAATGTCTAGTCACAGATCCATCATGGCAGCCAGCCATCTGGATGTTCAGTTGGGCCAGTCAGAGAGCTTAGGCAAAAACATTTACTGCACTTCATCTGCTTGGTTGCCAAAGTCAAAGGGTCCCGTCGAAGAGGCTGGACTTTCTGAGGCCAAATAATACAAACATCTAATATCTTTTAGGAAAAACTCTGTTTGAGACTTACTTTACTAAGCATAGCATTATGGACTGAATGAAAGCTGATGGATACAGAGAAGAGTTCCAGCAGAAAGCCTGAATAACCATGCCCAGAGAGTGACATAGTTCTGATTTCCCAAAAACAGGCTTTAGGCAAACCTTTGCTTCTTGATTGAAGCTATCCACAGGTCTGAGCTGATCCAGGCCTAACTAAAAGTCAGAAGAAGAAGAAAAAGAAAAAGAAAAGATGAAATCCTACAGGAACTTCAAGAGAATCAGCAGAAACTTGAGTTCCTGGCATGTGCAGGTAACAGTAAGGGCTTTCAAGGATGAACTGGAGAGAGATCGATTCAAAGGTGCTCAGCTGGACTTAGGCTTTTATACTTAGGTCAGGGAATGGCATCCAAAGACACTCCAAGGAATTTCCAAAGTTTACCATGGAAATTGAGATTTTCCTCTCGCACTCGTAGACCAGGGGAAGAAGCAGTTTCTGACAGAGATGAAAGACAGTGACTACAAATTTTTCTAACTGCAGTTCTGTAGCAGGGAAAGAGAATACAAACGTACCTCGTGATGTTATTGAAAAATAATAAAATGAAAAATTTGGCCCAGTAAAATGAAACTGAGAATAATATGAAGTTCATTTGAAAATTGGGCCTGTGAACTGAAATATGGCCAGAACCTGGAGGTTGTTTTACACCACCTCACATCATTTCCAGGGGTGGGCAAAGGGACAATCTTCCAGTCAATGGTGGTATGGTTGGGTGGTCAGGTATTGTCAGGGTTTCCTCATAGTACAATGATGAGCAATCATGTGTGAATTGTTGGCCTTTTGTACCCTGCTATAATATTGTTGATGCTACTGCATTTCCTTATCTCATCGCTGTTTCCAGTAAATTGTTCTTATCTCAACCCATGATCTTTACCATTTGTGCTTCCAATTCTCTTCTCCAGCTCAGCGCAGGCAAGGGTCAAGGAAGAGGGGAGTGAGTAAATGGCACTTAGTTTGGAATGTGTCAGTGGGAACACTAAACTGGGAAATACCATTCCTGGACTACAACACCTGGGGAGACCACCATTGCTTCACCGAGAACTTCTCTTTCAGCTCAGGGAATGGATGGACATCAAACAGAGCAAGCAAAACTCATGCTTGTGTAAAAGGAGCAGCACGCCATTTTCATCTCAAGCTGGACAGCTAACAACAATAATGGGAATTTTGGGGTTTGAAAGTGTAATAGAATTGATGAAATGTGAAGGAATTGTAGACATTGCCTCAAACCTTACGTTTATTAGACCAGACAAGCAAAAAAGGCTGGGGATTTGGGAGATTCAAAACAGAACCTCCTAATTGATTTCAAATGGAGAGAATATCTGGGGAATGTGAAGGCATCCAAAACTGGAAAAACAGATTCAGAAACTGGGACCTCTGTAATTTGAACAAGAAATGTGAGTAACGGAGGTAATAGATGAACTAATATGTGAGATAGAGTTTATCATAACTAGTAACAATAGGAAAGGTGTATTCCAAATACAGTCTTTGAAAGTTCCTTTTGAAGATGCATGCTAATTGAAACAAATCTATAAATGTGGGAAAACTTAACCTTTCTGTAATTTTGCTGGGTTAAAATGTGGGAAAACTTTATCATGACGTTCACTAAAATAATGTGGGCCATCATTTCAGTGATCTGAGTTGAGGGAAAGGATATAGGTCATCTCTTTCAGACCACTATGTCTAGCTTAAAGATAACTTTAAGAGGTAGATAAACATGTGTTTTCACCCACGATAGAAAAAAGGTGACACAGAAAAGAGACTTTTCTTGGTGCTTTTTTTTTTGAGAAGCATGGGGATGGTATAAAACCCAAGCAGATAAGACACAGATGGACCCAAGAGCAAGAGAAAGGATACTTTTATTTTTCATGAGGAGCTGCAAAGAAGCTTAAAGCAAGGAGATTGCCTGTCTCTGGATCCTTCTCATGTCAAGAAATCAGGAACTGGTACATATATTTAACTATACTACATCTATGTGAATAAATATATTTTATCAAATACACAATCTCCATCACCAATTTCCCCTCCTAATTAGAATTGTATGGAAATTTGGCTACCTGCTCACATCTGAAAGAGTCACAAAGCTTCCCACCTTGATGATGAGATGTAATATAGTAAAGAGGATTAGTGATAACAGATCCATGATTTCTAGCAGAGAACTTAAATACAAGGCTCCAGGCTCAAAAGGATCTTCTGCCATGTTCCTTACAAAATTCTTCCAGGACTTAATGAAAAGTTTGGTTCTCAGAAGAATACACCAGATTTAAACACGCTTTTTTTCCTAGTTGCAGAATGTAGAAAACAACATACATTTGAGTAGGAAAAACCCACAGAAACATAAAAAGTGATGTAGAACGACAGGGTGGGTATTCTTTACTGATAAGGAGAGACAAGTTTGTGAGGAGGAAAACATTATGATCAATAATCAGCCACAGTTCAAACTGAGTGGCTGAGAAGCAAATTGAACAAGTGGAGCAGCACCTGATGTGGCTTGTTTTCTTTCTTGATGGACTGCTGGGTTTGATCTTTGTGTAAAAGTCTTGGATGATATCTACAGAGTCTGAAAAAGACATCCCTGAAGTCTCACCTATTTATTCCTTTATTTAGCAGCTAGTCTGTGGAGAGCAAGGTTTGATCCACAACAGAGGATCCTTTGAGTTGTAGTGTTTACCATGCTATCTCAAGCCCTAACTGCTTCATTCTTTGTAATTTGATTATTTGGTCACGCCCTGGAATGCAAAGTATTACTCTGAAGTATTTGTATAAACCTAGGCTCTTCAAATACAGTAAGTAGCTGAATGATGTATGTTAATGACATGCTCTCAATAATTTTTATAATGCGAGATCTCAGCCCAGATTTAATGCTTAATATCCCTGGGATTCACATTGAAATTATTACACACATTATGTATTCCGTTCCTTGGACTTAGAATTAATTTCAAAACAGAGCAACTCAAAAAAGAGCAAAAGTGCATCCTATTTGTTTTCTTGAGGGAGTTTGCATCAGTAACAGTCTATTTGTTCTGGAGTTTCTGAAGTTAGAAATACCTTTTCCCTTTGCTATCTTTGATCTATCCTGACGAATTGTGCAGAACATTTCATTTGTGTGTCTTGTCTTAGTTATGTCATTTTCTCGCTCACTTGAAAAATATTTAGCATAGTAAAATTTATCTCCTTAAATAAAGGACGCAGGTTGTTACAAAACAGTCTCAGGGAATCTTTCACATAAATCTGTCTGCCAAAAGTAAGCAGGAAAAAATAGCTGCTTCTCTAGGTCCCTTTTATGGAAGACTGCATAGGAGAATTCATAATCTGCATTGCTTTGATCGATCATTCAATCTTTGCATTGGTGATGTTTCTAATACAGGGGCTTAGCCTCTGGAATGACTCCAAACAGGATGGAACAAAGCAGCTAAACGTGTGTTAGGTTGTGATCTGAGTACTCTCAGGCAATAAATCTTTAATTTAAAAGATTGGCAAGTGTCTCAAAATTAGAATTAAAGGAACATTTAGCATTAGTGATGTTCTCCATATTGTAAGGAATTGCTTTCCTAGACAAGTTTTGAAAGACTGGGTCTTAATTCCAAGCAGAATTCTAAAATACGCACTAAACCGCTCTTTTGTTCCTCTCCTCAAAAATCAAGCCCAAAAGCCAACAAAAAGATGTAAAAGAGGAAAGGAAGCTGAGGCTCATATTTATTGCAGTTCCACCTGATGGGATGATTTGTTCTAGCCGTGTTTCTATCCATCCTCTTGTCCCTGAGCAGGCCTTTTAGCTTGAACAGTACAGAGAGAAAACCCCAGTGTGAACTAGTCTGCTTAGGAAAGGGGAATTTTCCTCAGGCATGAGGACAGCACCGTGGTAATGTTAGTGTGTGTGTAAGGGCAGAACAATCTCCCACAGTGGCTGAAGGGGGATTTCAGGTTTACCTATGTAGGTAGGCTTAAGCCTCAGGTGTGCGTGGTTGCTTGGACACACAATCCTCCTAGGCTAGAGCTGTAGAGGATTCTAATTTCTCCTTCAGGCCTGCTAAACCAAAATCTACCTGGTTCCCAGCTTTCCCCTTTCTGCAGATGTGTCCCCATGCACAGGTGAGCATCACACAGTTGGGATGCTGAAACAGTCCCATTTATTTCACAAAAAGTTCCAACAAACTCCTCAAAACACCTTATCCCCTCCACCTCTGATGAATGCTCCAGGAAGGATTCCCTTAACAGCTCCAGCATCATACCAGGTAGAGCAAGTGGGGGAAATAACACCTCTTCTCATCTAAAGACTTCATGAAGTTTTTATTTTAAGTACAGCAGGAACTGAAACATCCCAAGTGAGTGTCCTAATCCCCCTGCCTTGCCTCCATACTTTCTCTCCCTGGCTACTTAATTCTCTCTTACAAAATTGAGCTGCTTCACTGGTGACAAATTGGGAACAATCCCCCACAGTCCCTGGCCTGTTAGTTATGGTATTCCCCCATGAGATACGGGCTTGAAGCTTTTTCCAGTAGAGAAGTGAACTGAGGTCTCCTACAGCCCCTGAAATACTTCTCCTAACCATGAAATGAGGCACATCTCTGAAGAACAGTGTTCCTGCCAATATGCCTTTCCATATGCAATTACCTTCTCCCCCTGCTCTGCTTTGGGATGGGGAAGAAGTGGGAATTTGGCCCTGAATGAAAGATTATTAGCTTCTTTCTCAGCAAGGGAAAGGACAGGGACATACAATACGAATATTAATTTTAATGAGAAACTCAAACTGGCAAGAGAACTTTATTGGCAGAAGTGAAATTAGCTTTTCTACATAAACAGTTAGTGGTGTCAAGGGACTAGTCATTCATTGCCCAGAAGGAAAAAAACAAAACAAAACACAAGAGTGTTTAAGGGTCCTTACTCTCAAGAATGCTCTTCACTGTTTAATACAGAGAGGATTTGCTTTGTACTTCAGAAAAAATCAAGTATGAAAGATATCGTCCCTTTCCAGCATTTTGAAGCAGTAACTATCCAAATGGAACAAAGTACTTCAGGCTTCTCTCTTGACCCTTTGCCTTCTTCCACCCAGACACATGCTCAGATGCTCAACATATTTATTTTTTAAAGCCACTTCCCAAGTCAGAAGGTAAGTTAAGTGTAAAAATCTTTGTGTTCATAAACCCATCCAGACCCATTTCTGCTTTGGTCCATTCTTGCAAGGCGCGCTTTTCCTTGTTTGCAAGGAAAAAAGCAAGACTGGTTTTCCTCTTTCGCCCACCCTCTTGCCACCCTAATCCTGGAAAACAAACTGTTACAGTTGTCCTTTTTTCCTGTTTTCCCCTTTCCAACTTCCCTGAGCTAAGAGGAATGGAGGGGGCACCAGGGGATGGAGGCCCCCCATTAAGGTGACAGATCATGTGGGGACCAACCAGTGAGAGTCCCAAAGCAAAGGCTGCTTCTTGCCACTTGTGCCACACATGTTAAATAACCTCTGCACTGCCAGGGCAAAAGCCAGCTGTGTAGCCTACTCAGTGGTTTTCTTCCGTGTGTGTTCGCTGGTAGGATGGGATTTAACCCACAGAGTAAGAAACCATGGAAGAATTACAGATTATGCAGTATACAGTTTCCCAGAAGGAAGATTTTATCTTGTTCCCACCTGATATTGTGAAGAAAAATAACAATTTGTGTTGGAGAACGAGAATGCAGCCAGCTGTCAGCAAAGGGTGCTATGTAGTAGAAGTGATCTTATTTTATACTTGAGAGTAGAGCCGAAAGGAGACTAGTCACTAAGGCTTATTTCTTCACAGAAACTTGACACATCTGATAACATATTTTTGTTGTTTTTTGGGTTTTTTTACCCCAGCACAGTAGGAGGCAAATGCATGCAGATGCTCTAATATTTCCATTTCTGTACTGGCCAGCCATGACCACTATTTTGCCCGTGTCAGAGGCCAGCAAAGCCAGGATAGTGAGGACATACAGGGTGAAGCTACTGCTGGCAAGAGGTAAAAGAAAAAAAAGCCACTACTAGACCCTGTGGCTGTTGCCTGACTTCTCTGGGTTCCAAGCAGTAGTAAGATCAATAAGTTCTGCTTAGGGGTTCGGCTTAGGGGTTCTGCTTGAGGGGTTTCCCCTTACTACTTCCCAAAACCTTGCTCTGGTTTCTCCCTTCAGGGCCAGAGCAGCCAGGCAGACACCTCTGGGAGCCTTGCCCCTGTCTCTGTGGTGGCAACATGCATGGAGGGAGGCTCATTTACATCAACAAAAAGTTGGTTCTGCATCTATTGACTAATCAGAACACAGTTTGTCAAGGAAAAATTATTGCTTATGCATCAACATTAACATCAGGTTTTTTTCTGAAGATAAACTAAATCCCATTTACATCCAGCTGCCACATCGCAGTAATTCTGAACACATTCAGTTTACATATGACTTTGTTCATCCTATTTCTCATCTTTTAAATAGGATAAAAATCTATCTCAAAATATATTCTGCTATAATTAAACAAGTACAGTCAAGATTCAGAGCCATCTGTATTTCATACCATACTTTGTAATGTCTCAATATCACAAACTCCAAGGAGTAACACTATACATTAATGGGAACATGTGTCGTATCTACTTGCTCTTTATGACTTACAGGCTATCTATATTATCCCCATGTCTCCAAATCTCTGAAAACAAGTGTAAATAGTAATTCTTATTAACTGCAGAGACACCTGCACTGATATGGACAAATCTGGTCAACAGCAGGTTCCCCTGCTGTTTTACTAAGCCTGCAACATGCTCCTGTCTCTGGCAGATGCTCCTGTTTTGTATTACTTCTAGGCAGATATCAACTTTATGCACTTTTTGAAATTCCTTTCAGGAACCACTGTCCTTCTGGCTACCAAGGGCCTTTCACTGGAACAAAGAAATGAAGAGATCAGGGAGGTACCAGGAGACTGAATTTTGGTCCTGAAAGTTATTGGCAGTTTTTGTAATCTTCTCATATCCCTTCTGCTAGGGATTAGCAGCAGCAAGAAGAGCAGGTTTACGGGGGGAGTCTGGTAAAATAAACATTTCCAGTCTAAGCATCCACCCATTAAATACCAGTCAAATTACCAGTTTAAGCACCTAGGATTGCTAAATACCTTTCTTGAGCACACTAATAGGTAATACTTCTCTTCATGAAAGCTCTGAGTATTTGTATGAAGCAAGAACAGCATGAGGGAAAAAAGTAACATAGCATCAGCCTGGGAAAATACAGCAATAAGCAAACCCAAATGAATCATAAATGGAACACTCTCCACAGTGGATTTTGACTGTACTTGCAGCTCATGGAAGCACAGGGCTGAAGGCATCCCTTGGATCATTTAGTGCAAAGCTGGGTGGTGACAGACAACAATTTAACGTCATTCTTTTCTTAGAACGAAGAAGCGATATCATAACACTTTCCAGGGTCCTGTCCCATGTTTTTTCCTGCCAGACATCTCTTCCCAAACCTTACTGCTGGTTGTTTGCCTAGTGTGAGCCCTGCAGGGAGATACCTGCCTTGCAGAGGCAGGGTGCTGCTGGGCAGTGTCAGAGACAGCGCAGGTCTCCATGACTTAGCTCCATGTCCACATGGCTTCCCTGGCACCCCACTCTAATAGCCTTCAGAGTCTTGAGGCTATTAGAGCAGTATCAAACATGAAGGGCCGGAATCTTATAAGAGTCTGAAAATCCTGAAAAATTTACCAGCTTCCATTGCAATGGGACATTTTCCTTCCTGTTGCATTTCTCGGAGGAAGAAAAAAACTGGGTTTGGAAGGTTTTTTAAGCCTTTTGTTCCCAGAGATACAGAAGGGGACAGTGGAGAGCTGCACAACACAGACTGAGATACCTGGGCAGTTTCACCCATGGAGGCACAGCTCTGCCTGTGTGGCCCAGCTCAGGACTCTGGGACCTTTGGCACAGGCTCCCACAGAAGGGTGTTTCTGCCCCAAAACCACCATGATCTAATCACTGCATGGTATTTCCATGTACATGTAGCTAACCAAGGAAAGGGAAGAGCAGCTTGTGAAGCTATATAGAGATTTCCTTTGTTCAGAAGCAAGAATAGATCCAATATAGATACATAAACTATCTGCTTCTACATCTTAAATAGAAATACAGACATCTGATGTACTAAACCAGAGTCTACAAGTGACATGCCAGCATGGCAGTTAGGAGCACACAGAAAAATGAATACAAGCAGTGAAATTAAAAGGCATCATTGTTGGAATTGTTAATTGTATGGTAATTGGAAGTCAAAGCAAGGACTATTTAAAAATCCAGGTTGTCTACTAGGAGTTCACAGACCAACAGCACGTCAACAAAAATTAGGAAAGGAGTCCAGATTTTAATTGTAAATGGGATACTAATCAGCAGCAGCTCAGTTTCCCAAGTGTCAGTCAGAGGTGGTTGCTTGACATTTTACATTTTACTTTTTGCTCTAAAAAAAGCTCACCAATGGCCTGTATAGGGGAAAGTTCCTAGTAACTGGTAACTACTACATGTTTAACTACACAGCAGAAGTACCTACTTGGATAAATCTCCAAAGCCTCACACACTAATGTCTACATCCTAATTATGTAATTAAGGGTGTGAATACATGCAAGATGTCTGCAGAAAACCCTAGTACAGTGGCAGAGGAGTCAGCACTGCATGTTACTATTGCTACTCATTTTTTCCTGCACTCCAGCTTTGCTGAAAGACAGGTCTGAGTACTGTTCTTTGTTGTATTTCTTGGAAAACATTGCAGAGTTAAACACCAGGGCTAATATGGGTAATTCTCTGAGAGGCAGACATTAAAAGTTCCCTGATTGCTTTCTTGTCTACACAGGGAATGTACAGCACATTTTGCTGGGGTCACACTCAGGGGTTTTCACTCATTCCTTGGGATGACACCTGGGGCACACCAAGAACATCTCCCTGGAGACTTAGACCAAAATATCTACTACATTCTCAATGTGAGTATCTTCATTTTCAGCTGAGAAATTTAGCTCAGAGAAGTTTCAACCCGATGAAGATCATCTACAAATTGAGGTAATTTCACAAGGCAAACTCCCCACTGGAGCTGAGATGAATTTGTCTCATCCCACCACAGCTAAGTGTACAAATAACTACCTCCTGATATCAGGACATAGGCTCGCTCTTCTGTGTGCAGGGATGACAGAAACATAATTTACCTCATCCTTTTTAAGTCATTTTCTGCTATTTTGTCCATTAGCAATGGGAGAAAACCTGGCCATTACTGAATACCAGCTAGGCAATTAATACAATCATTTCTTCTTTGTTGCTGGTCCCTAAGACTCCAGAACTCCCCAGCAGCTGAGAATTAGTGCAACCACCTCAGTCACAATGACTGACTCAAAAACTTTGTGTGACCATGTGCTTGGGCATGTAGGGCTTCCATTCTCCGAGGCACACTGGTCATCATCAGGTTGCATTTGACAAGCAATATTGATAATAATAACAGTATTAGAGTCTAAATTTAGACTCTAAATCCTTAGAGTCTAAATTTCACCAAAACATGCAGCTCCCAAGGGCTCCTATCCTGAGTGATGTATTCCTGCTAACAATTTTGCCACAAAATATTTTAATAGCTACAGAGCTTTTTCTAAGATGACTTTACAGGTTATATCTTGTACAGCCTGGCACTCAGGCACTCAGGAAAAGTTTCCAGGAAGGGTTTATCAAGAGTCATTCATTTATTCATTTATTTCCAATTTTCTGTGTAAAGCCATCAGGCCATGCATGTACCATTATCCTATACCCATTACCATGGTATCTAAGTGCCCTCTTCATGTCCCTGTTTATATTCATCCCTCACAAACCTTTGGGAACACAGGATTTTGTTCCCTGTGAAGGTCTGGAGAAGGACTGCTCTTCATACAAATGGCCACATCCATGTGTTAACATGGGTGTCTGCGCTCAACAAAATGTTCATTAACAAGGCCTGTCTACTATAAATCATTCATTCTTCTGTTTCAAATATTTCCTGTACCCAGACAAGAGACTTCAGTGACTGCTTTTTAGCTCAGCACCAATAATGCATAGTAGAAGGGAACAACTTGTGAAGACCTCCCCCAAACCACAAACACCCCCTTATAATAACACCTAACACAGCTAAGCTCTGGTCCCTCATAGTGGTTGCCACCATCCGAGTGCTGCCTCAGAAGAAATCTGTGTTGTCTCATCAGCAGGCAGAAAACAGAGAAAAAGTCATGTTCCTCAAGCAACTGGTTCAAAATACCAGAGGGAACCAATGGGCTCCATTTTTCCTCTAACCAAGGGTTTTGTGTGCCCAGAACACTTCTAGTTTGCCATTCCATGTCCATTTCCATCGAGGGATGCACAGAGAAGTGGATATGTATTCAAAAAACAAGGTGCCATTTTCATACTGAAGCCATAGTGCAGACAACCCTGCATCTCCAAAATCAAATTAATGGGAATTGTTCTTCTATCATCAGAACATTTGTACCTAAAGCATCTGTCTAGGAATGCAGGTATTGGCTCTGATCTCTACTTTTTTGCCTCCCATTCTGAATTCTTGTCTGAGGTATAGTCCTGTAAATTGACTGCAAGGTCAAGGCATAAAACTTAGCAAGGGAATAGTGCAAAATCCTGAAATAAACACCAAGGAATGTGGGAGTGCCAATACAAAAATAGCCAAAAAGAGCATTTAAGTGTCTCACATAAATGGTTAATATAAGCCTGATGATATCCTCTCCAGCAGCAATGCACCTCAGGCCATGCCTTTGCAAACAATTAGGTGCAATGAAACTTTGCAGGCACATTTGTCAGGAGTGCAGTAGGAGCTTGAGTCACACAGGGACCGTGATGAATATAAATACAGGCCAAAACTGTTTACTGCTACAAGTAGCCTGCATAAAATCAGATCAGAGAGCAGGAAAAACAAAATGTGGTAAGAGACAGCTGAAAATTGGTTTGGACACCTCTCTTTATAGTGTACAAACTCAATGCCACCTGTTTGTTCAGCAGCAAGCAGAATCCATGGGTTAGTTTAAAAGGTGACTTTGAAAAATATTTAGCAGGAGGAGATGTCGTGGAGCAAAAGCTTAAATCTCCCAGAGTTACTGTCTTGCCTGTGCAAGGATGTTGTGTGGCCTCCACGGTCTTCCAGAGTGGCAAATTCTTCCCAGGATGCTCTGGGAGAGCTGAGACACTGAACTAATCTTTAATTTATTGATGTACTACTTCACTGAGAGATGTACTATATCAATAAATGGCTTTAGTTAAGAAGCTAAGGTCTAAGAAGCAGTGGTAGGTGCTCACAAAAGTACATCAAAGCTTACAGAAAATAAAATCAAGAGCATGTGGGAGAAAATTGATGTCTAGGAAGGACAGAAAGAACAAACAAATATCGAAAACTTTAAAGTAGGAGTTTTGTAGAAGACAGTGTTGTTAGCCATCTTGAACATTTATACATTTTGTTGGCTTCTACATTCTTCCCAGTTTTCCAGCAGCCTATGAACAGATATTAGGGGGTAAATAACAGCAGTCACCAGTAAAAAAACCCAATTGCCTTATGATGAAATAGGAAATCACTGTCCCACCAAGGGCAATATGGCTTGGTAACTGATAGATTTTTTGCTGTGATAAACTTCAAATCACTTAATCTGCTACTGCAGTGGGCAGCACTTGGAGTCTCGTTGGGCTTGATGGTAAACTCAGAATACAGGAAGAGGAGCAAAACAAGTCTGAGTTCCTCAAAAAAAGACACACTATTTATAGTCTTTTTCCTTTAACTCCTATCTTTTGATTTTTTTCTAAAAAACAATGGAAAAAAATGGGAAAAGCAGGATATCCACAACAACTGCAGAAGTGGTGTACCTCCCTGCAGCTGGTCTCTCTCTATACATCTGGTTTTTTCTCATCTTCTGCACACAGTGGAGTTAATGTTCTCCCCTTGCCTAGCCCATGGAGGAGGTGCATTGCCCTGTTCCCCACTCCCAATCCCACCCCACTTGTTGGTGCTAGCTGGCTGGATCCCTCAGCCCACTCAACCCCTTCTCTGCATTAGCCCAAAGGATGTGCAGCTGGCGCTGGACCCAGGAGAAGGCAGATCCCTCACACAACACTCTGCAGGTGAACATGTGAACCCAAGAAATCCATCTGGTCTGCATTTAGCAAGGCCTGGTGTGGTAGAACGAGGGGTAATTGTTTCAAACTAAACAAGAATCAACTTAGATTAGATATGAGGAAGAAGATTTTTACAATGAGGGTGGTAAAGTGCTGGACCAGTCACCCAGAGAGGTGGTGGATGCCCTGTCCCTGCAAACATTCAAGGTCAGCTTGCATGGGGTTTTGAGCACCCTGATCTGGTTGAAGATGCCCTGCTCATGGCAGGGAATCTGAGCTAGATGGTCTGTAAAGGTCCCTTCCCAAACTATTGTATGATTCTATGATCTGTGGGGCAGAGAATAGGATTCCCCTCTTCTTAAGGTTTTTAGAAAATAGCTCCTTAAAGCAACATCTGTGGATGAAATGCTGCTGTTATTGGCTTTGCTCTCGGAAAGCTGATGGAGGTTAAGGAAGAAGCTGCTCCAATTGAGGAGATGGGCCAGGATACTTGAGGCAGATATTGCTCCTTGCTCCTGGATGCAGCTATTCAGAAAAATTGAACTGCTCTCCCCCCATGGGAAAATGGCATGCTACAACCTTGACACATTCCTGCAGAAAAGAGATTTTTTTTTTCACATTTCCTTGCTAGAAGTGGGCAATTTTCTCAAAACCACTGTGTTTTCTGTCACCTTTATTTCCCACCAGTATTCCCCTGCACCTCTCTTAAGTTCTTGGGAGACCCATACAGGACAGGGAATCTGTTGCCAGATGCAAAGAGCCAAAAACAGACAAAGTCTGATTCTGCCACCTAACAGTGGCATTGCTGGAGAAAATGTACAACCACAAGTTCCAGTCCTAGTTTCACTTCTGCTGCTGCTACTTTTTGGGCAGTCATGGGGCACTGAGTGAATTAACCTGAGCTGCAGGACCAGCTTATGTCCTTGTACCAGACATGTCCTTGTTTTCCATGATTTCCTGGTTCAGTGGATGAACTGAGGTGATCCCTGGATGGACAATGAGCCTGATCAGTGATGAAATTTCTGATTCAAAATAAAAACCAAAAAGCCATGAAAATAGTGGTGCCTGTTCTGCTGTTTCTGCTTCCCTTCCCTACTTCATTGTTCTCTTAAAAGCTTTTCCAGTTCTCCCTTCTTCACTTGAGCTTTTCCTCTGACATGGGCCTTTCCCTGCAGCCCATTGCATCTGAAGGATGCTCAGTGGTTTCTCCTGGCCTTGCTGCAGCTCCATCTCTCTCCCTGCAGCTCCTTTTTTCCTTCAGAAGAGCTAAGACAAGTGCCAGCTAAGGAAGCAAGACATATCTCTGCTAACAGCTGCTCCTTAAAAACTTGCAAAATCAGTAAGTGCTGGGAAGATTGTTCACCCAGGGGTTACAGCTTCAGAGAACACTCTGGCCCCAGCCCTTTCCTCTCTGATGGGTTCTTGAACTCGAGTGGAGCTGTTGAACAATCCTTTACTACATCCTTTTCTATGCCAGACACATCTTCTCAGATGCAAATCACTTATGCCCCAATGCACTGTTTTACATTCAGGAACACCACGGCACTCATTTATTGCAGATTTTACTTGTGCACAGCCTGTATTCATGTTGCAAAGTCATTTAACACATAGCTCTTAATGTCACAGGCATCTCCTAGCATTTTAGGCAGGACATCCAGGTCAGCCCTGGACATGTTTTGGCAGGTGTCTGGCCATGGAGGTCTTTGCTGTCCTGAGCTCTCAGACACCTTTCAGCATCACTGCTCCAGCATTTGCTTTAAATCAATCCAATGGTTATGAATTTCTTCAGTGTCTTTGCAGTTTCAAAGCTTCCTCTTGAATTTCATACTTGGGCAGAGCTGCCAGTGAAAACAATGAGCCATTTGCCTGAGTAATGAGCATAAAATTGGACCTGAGGTCAGTAAAAGTTATTGCAGGAGAAAGGTTGCAATAGCTGAGCCTATGCAGCACTCCTGTTAGCTCCCTGTTGAAAGACTAAAACTTTCATTCTGCGAATCTTTTTATAAACCCCCCTAGCTTACAATTTTCTCTATAAAACAGCCATGGATTTAATTTGGCTTTTAAAGAACAGAAGGAGAGGAAACACCCCGTACCTGATCTGCATCTGAAAGGTAAAGAGGGAATTTTACATAAATCAGATCAAGTCAGAACTTTTTTATTTCAGTCTTTATTGGGGCTCTGATTTTACGTCAGAGAGCATTTCATAGAATCTCATATTCTGCTGGTTTTGTTTCCCACTGATATGTTTTTAATCCTCGGCTTTGCCGGTAGTCAATTGCTTCTCCTGTCCCTTGCTGCCCACCTCTGCCTTGCTGTCAGTATTTCTGGCTGACTCTATTCACAGCCCTCCCTTGCTAAGCTCCATGTCTGAGCTGAGATTTCTCCCTACAGCCACGAAGCCAAAAGCTTTAATATAACCTGGAAACCAAGAAAAGTCAGCGGCAAGAGACTGAACGGGAGAGGGGGAAAATCCACTGAATGTGTGCCCTGAGCACTCGATATGTATTTACTGTGGGAACTAGAAATAGAGTAGAAACTGACCTGTTTCATGTTCAGAAAACATGAAAGCAGTGGTGGGAGTGGGGGGTGTTAAATCCATATATTTATTTTTATGATGTGAAATCTTTTACCCCTATAAACGATTAGCATGGTGGGTTGGGCTAAAGGTTTTTAAGTTTTTGTACTGAAGGGTAAACTGTGTCTGTCTTAATTTTTCAGGATTGTGTGCAGCTGACAGCAGAGCTGGTATTTCTGTCAGAAACTTGACAGAAACTAAACCTGAAAAAATGAGGGTAGCATACTTCTACTTAGAGGATTTAAAGCTGCTTTTTTTTCCCATAGAATCTCTTTACCATACCCACAATTGGCTAGGGGAAAAGATCTCTGTTATTCAGCATCTAAATTAAAGGCTGATAAATCTGATTGTCTTGAAGTGTTCTTCTTTAGCCCACCAAGGTGATCTGCAGAAAAAATAAGCAAGACATTTATTCTTGTCCTTACATATCAAGTGGAATGAAAGAAAAGTGTGAAAACCTAGAAATTCAAGTTTATTATTCCATTATACCTATGGGGTTTTTTTCCCTTATTCCAAGGCACATTCCAGGATACCCCTTGCATGACTTTTAAGAAAGACCACATTAAAATGCCAGACTACTTTTACAAAAAGCCTAGAGGCAAGTAGCACATTCTTCCTCTCACTTTAATAGGATTAAAAGTGACAATAACAGTTCATTACTATGATTTTGAACAATCTCCAGAAGAAGCACACAATCTAAGAAAGAGAAGATGCCATGCTCACTTTCAAGATTCTTGAAAGTACTCTGCTGGAAGTTGGTAGACATTCGACTTACAGGTCTTTAAAAATTTCAGACTTGTTTGTCTCCATTAATTAATTAATTCATTCCACCTCAGCTTTATTATGGAATGGCTTTGGTCAAACAGAAATAGTATTATTTAGTGAATAAAGTAGATTCAGCCTAAAATATTTCTTAGCTCTTCTGGTGGTTCTCAATATTCAACTGGAACTCTATAAACCAAAGCTTTCCCCTTGTCCTTTCAAAGCCACCAGGAAAAACAGCCAGAGGGACATGCAACAAGAAGGTAGCAAAAATCTATTAAACACTTCATTAATGATATATAAGAATATTTTCTTGTGAAGGCAGATTAATCTTAAATTCCTTCCCAGGAGGAGCCCAGTTCAGAAGAATGCTGAGAACATTTAGGTGTCTTCATTAAAAAATGCAAAGGGCAGCATGTAAGTTCCTCACCATAGTGAGTTTTCTTAAGGAGTGAAAGAGAATTGAAACTGTTTTTCAGAAGACAGTTATTCAATATGTCTTATGCTAACAGTTTGCTGTTCCAGAGAAAGTCTTTTGAGAAAAGAATGGAGGCAAAAAGACCAACACAGAGGCACCAGCAGCAACAGGCTCCTTATGTCTAGCTGACAGTTTTGGCAAAGCAGAAGACCAACTGGGGTTAGATGTCATCAGCTATTTTAGGGGATTTGTGTGTTTATTTATGACATTTTTGCATTTTGAAAGGGGAGAATTGTGCTGCTGCTCTACTGATGGCAGCGTGCTCTTTTTAAAAAGTCTTGGCAAATTTTAATGCCCACAGCCCAACCTAACAATTAATAGGAGCTGCATGCATAAATTCTAATTCCCCATTCAGATTCCTCTTCCTTCCCACAAGAAATGTGATTGCTGAGAGATAAGTATTTTCTTTCCAGGGAACAGAAAAGAAGTCGCCTGACCTCCCCGGCTGACTGGCATTGCCTGACCTCTCATTGACCTCGCTGCAATTGCATATCCACAGCTTAGACAAAAAAAAAGCCACCTTTCAAAATAGGCCACTTAAACACGGTGCTTGGGGAAGATGATGGGGAAAGGAAGCACTACCTGTTCAGTTTTAGCATTGTAATGATTCGACAAAACACACAGCGAGGAGACACAAAGTTCTGGAAATGCCTTGGGCTAAGTTTTTTCTCCATTACCAACATCATTTCTCTTTTTCTTCCATGAGTTTGTCATCCAGCTATCCCAAAAGTCAGAACAAACCTGAGAAAATTGAAGAGTTCTCTAGCTTCTGTCTATTTGATCACTTTCAGAAAGTGCAGGCAAAACTCTTAGGATCAGTAGTTAACATTTTCCATAATGAAGTTTGAAAAAACCAATGCCTTTAGGAAACATCTGGACAGGTGGGTCACACAGACCAAGCTCTTCAGACAGGAAAACATAGATTGCTTTGGATGTCCTTTGTCCGCTGGAGCTCCGTCAGGATTAATTTAGTTCTCTGGATCTTGATGTTTCTTTTCCTCTCTTCCACTGGTAATTGACCAGCTCCCCAGCTGTCTGTTTTTAAACACCTTTTCCAGAGAAGGCAATGCAAACAGTAGGGTCTTGTGGTACCTCTGAGGAGTTCCCCCACATTCTCTGTTCCCAGCCCCACAGACCCTCTTTCCCTGGGTGGCCAGGGACCAAGTGACAAATGCACAGGGTGTATGGGTGCCCAGGAAATGGTTTCCATAGCAACAGCAACTACATTAAAGCATTTTGAAATTTCTTCCTCCTCATCAGGCTTTAAGGTTTCAAACATTGAGGAGACTCTGACCAGGCAGATGCTATTTCCACACAATGATCTCTGATTTGTCCTCATCAAAACCATTTTGTGTGGAGGGGAATTCTGCTTGGGACATTTAAAAGAAGATGTGGCAAATCATCAATAAGTAAGCAGCTGAGAACCAGTCCAGGAGAAGACTGGGCTAAGATGATCTGGTAGATATAGGCCACCTTTAGCATCTCTGGTCCAGCTGTATTTTACTGTTTAAAGCCTCGTATTATATGCAAGTGCCCTCTTCTGTAGCCTGAGTCTTTGGAGAAGAGAGAGTTTGTGTAACTTAATGTTCTTTATTTCCTTACCATTAATTCTTATTTAAGTGAATGCTCCGTCTGCTTTGTAGCTATGCTGTGTGACGGGCTAATAAACACAAAATAATACAAAAATGGGTATTTTACGTGGTATCTTCCTCCTTCAAAATCTTGCAGATGTTTGGGTCCCAGTGATGCTTCTTAGAGGATGGAGTTTGCAACTGCTATAATTAAGCAATATAGTACCGTTAAGTCACTCGAGAGGAAATTAGGAACTAAACTAGTGCTGTGTGCCAAGGAAGCCAAAATTGTGAGCTGAGATCTTAATTCAGAGCATGAAAGTCTGCCTTTTTTTCTAGCTTACTTTAAAAGAGGTGTTATTCCTATCATACACCATCAGAAGACGTAAAAAGTGAGCTAAATCTGTATTCAATGTTTATTTTACATGTAAATTGGGATCGCAGATTGTGGGAAAAATATGTTTTTGTCACCAGTACTTTCTGTTTTGCTAGGACTGTATTAGTTTTTAATGGGAAGGAGAAATGTGCTGATTTGGAGGCTTTCCAGGGGTTTGGCAATATTCCACTGCATCAGCGCTGAGTAAAGAAGATGTTATTCTTTCTTGTTACAATGAGAACTGGGTAAAGGCAATGTCACTTCTCTGAGCTGTCCTGGCAGAGCTCCACCTACGGAGAGGCAGCGAGACCAAAACAACGGCGGTGTGAGACGGGGAGATGCTACATGGTAGGAAATGAACTCCCAAACTCCCAGAAACCCGTCTGGGACAGCGCTGGTGCCCTTTGGCTCCTGCTGCAAACGGCCTGTGGGGTCAGGAGTGCTGCATCTCATGGAGGAGACAACACTGCCCAGGGCAGGGACAACCCACTGCCACAACAGCCTCACACCAGAGGACCTGTTAGCTCACCTGGAGCTTCCCAAAGCAGAGGAGAGCGCTCCTGGTTGCTTTCTACAATGGTGATTTTAAGACACTCAAGGTGACCCATCTGAATACAGCTCGATCTGGGCACTCATTCTGCTTCCTAGCAGCAGATCTGCATCTCTGCCAGATTGCCATCTTCTTGGTGATCCACTGTGTGCATCCCCAGAAGGACTGTTGTTTTGTCTTTGACAGCCTACAGGCAACTTTCAACTGGATTCTTGACTTTGAAGGTCTGACGGTCCCCCAAAGTACCACAGCACTTGTCTGTCTTGAAGAAATCTTTGTTAGACCCTGAACTTGTCAAAAGCATTATCCTTCCTCTCCTCTTTTCAGGTGATGTGCTTTTACTCAGCTACATATAGAAGGACCAGCAAGATATAGATGTACGTTTTCCATTTAGTTCTCAGACTGATCTTTCTGCCCCCAAATTGCCACTTCAACAAATTGCTTTTCTCACTGGTCCTGACACACGTCTCCCCTGATCTTGCACTAGGCTAGAGTTTGGCAGCTTTCATAGATGCCATTATCTATTCTTCCTCTGCTTTCCAGGCCCATACACACTCCTCATTCCTCTCTACTTACCTACCTTGTCTGAACAGAATTTAAGGAAAGGGAATCTCTCTCTTTGCATACAAGCAAATGAATAATTCTGCCGTAGTCTAGAGTGATCCCAAAGCCTGGCTGCTCTCTCACAAGGCCACTCATGAACATGCCAAAAGATGCCATCAAGGTGCCACTTCCCTGTCACACTGAGGTAAAAACCTTCTGAGGTCAGATTTCAAGCTTGGTCTCTCTGGAGTGAGCTATTAACTGCATTGCAGCAGGAATGTCCAGCCACAGCAAACATCACCCTATTGTGTACACCCAACTTTGTTCAAAACCAGAAAAAAATAAAATAAGAGGGAGTCCTCTTCTGCAGGGCCTGGCAAAAATGTCTTATACAGTGGTTGAACCCACAGAGAGAATAACCAGGTAAAGTTTATTCTGGCTCTGTTTTTCCTCAGTGCTAGGCAGCACTCTTTTTTTGATGTGCTACGGAATGCATAACACATTCAGTGATAGTAATCATCCCACTTTTGAAGTTAGAAAAGAAAGGGGAGGGGGAGGACCTGAATCTATCTGCAAAAGGTATTCCTGTGGGGTCCCTCTGCAGCCCCCCAGATGCCTTCATCTCACCCTAAAAGATGCTGCCCCTGCTCAGAGGTGCACAAGTCCTCTCTGTGGTCTACAGAGGTTCCAAGAAATGAGCTCAGCTCAGACCCATGGCTTTTCACTAGTTTTACTGAAAGACAAATCTCACCATGTGTGACTTGAGAGCAAGTCTGGCAGCGCTGGGAATGAGTCTTTTCCCAGCCCTTGCCTCCTGGAAGGACATGGCAATTTCTCCAGAAGGAAATAAGTCTTTGACGGCTATATATAAGGGATGGCAAGATAAAAAATATCCCATTATTTGGTAAAGTCAAATTTATCATGACAGTTATTAGAATGCCAGACACTGCTCAAAGAGTTTTGAAAGGCGAAAATCAGCTTTGTCTCATACCAAGTCTCTGCATAACAGGGGAAAGAAAAAGCCTTGTTTGTCAGCTGCTTCCTTGATTATGTTCAATAAGGATACACAGGGCTGTTTTTATTTTCACTTGGCAATTTCTGTGTTGCTATGACTTCACTAATCTCCAGTCCATAAATCATTTGAGTAAACAACACACCAACGAGCTCAAATCCAGAGGAAATTTCTCCAAGGCAAGCCTTTATTCATCTTTCTATTTTAAAGGGAGAGCTCGAGAGATTCCGCCTACATGGGATGTCACCATGAGAAAAAGACTCCTGACATTCCTGAGGTTTAGCTTTAAACCATATCATTAAGTGTAGGTATTAAAGTGAATAGAGAATAGTACAGTATGGTCAGCTGAATATTTTTCTCCCTCTATGTTCTGCTCCCTCTTGACCCTTACACGAGGATCCTTCTGTTGACTGGAGGGTCTCTGCTTCTCCTCCCACTTCAAAACCCTTCCTCCTAGCAACAGAAAAACTATCGACATGTGGAGGCTTTCAAGACAGCCCATAGCTGTGCTCCCTTGAATGTCAAAAGGGGTTGGTCTCACAGCTACAAATCAAACATCATTTTATTTAATAATATATTTTGTGGTGGTCTGTGTCTCGTCTGAATTGTTTAGTTGCACATCTACCTTTTGAGTTTTCTCTATAGCTGCAATCCAGTGCAAATAACACGGGTACTGGGGAATTGCGCATTGGCTTTATAACACAACTTAAAATATAATCCCTCAGGGAAAAAACACTTTATAGGAATCAGAGGCAGGAAAAGCAGCATGCAGAGATGCACTTACATGAACAGGTAGTCAGCTGGTCTAAGTCTCTGCTGCCTTGCATCTTGCCATTAACACAGCATAGAATGAGTTCAAAACACAGGGAAAACAGTGAAAGACCCAGACAGTAATATTGCCACCACTGCCCACTTTGTGCAGACATTAGTAGCCACACAGTGTGAAAAGCACAAAAAAGATGGTGTACCTACAGTTTCCTCCGTGAGAGGGCCTACGAAACAAGGTGGCTCTGGGATACAATCAGAGTTTTTAGAATGTCTTTTGCAGGCTGTGAATAAAGATTTCACAAGCCAGCCTCTGGGAGCTCCTTGCCCGGACAGATTGATGTTTCCATGGATTGGCTAGAGAAAGATGCAATGAGTGCCTTGCAATCATCTTCTGCTGAGCAAATTCTACAGTCCTTCTTTGTAATCAAAGTATTTTCCTATTAGCTGACACACAAATTGACAGGTGAATGACCTGGTGTGATCCATGCCTAGGTGTGAGTTAGACCTACTGTGTGATGACAGCAAGAAACTCAATTCTCTTGGCAAATAGTTTACCTCTCTAAAATGGGGCTATTATTTTTCTGATAGTAATGAACAAGCTTAAGGATTCTTGACATTGTATTTCCTTTCCGCTCACAGAGATTAAATAACTTTTATTTCTAGAGCAGATATTCTGGGTCCTTTACTTTCACCTTCAGTCCTTTCAGTAGAAATCTCACAGTGCAGAGCCATGTCAGGATCTGTGTTTTCTTTCTGATCACCAGCTTACCTAATCCTCTTCCTTAAAAGTATGTGTACTGAATTTTCCAGCATGCCAAGATTTTTTCCGGGCTGTTTTTTGCCTCTTTGCTGCCACAGGAGACAGATGTCGAGACAGTATTTGAGAGGCTCTGTTTGTTTCCTCATCTGCCTGCATGTGTGGCTCCATTTCCTTCATCCTCTGGCCCTTGGCTCTCTTCAGCATTGCTCCAAGTTCACCACTCACAGGAGCCATAGAGGCTTTCTGGCCTGTCAGTTTTTGAGAGTTTGCTCTGGCATATCCTTGTGAGAGTCTTCAATAACAATGAGAAATCCCCAGGACGGAGCAATTTAAAGGATGGAAAGAAGGGAGAGACCTGCATCACAGAAGTCCTAGCACAGAAAAGAAAGTCCCAAGACACAAATCTCTTTTCTGTTCCTGTTAGGCATATTTTCTCTTTGCTTCCACTTCCTTTCTTTCACATGAGATGATCTGCCAGAAAATATTTCTTCAACTATATTCAAATGTTCATCTTCTTTTGACTACCCCAAGGGCAAACTCAGTCCCTGTTTTATTATCACCTTTTTTTTTTTCTTCTTTTTTTTTTTTTTTTTTTTTTGCCACAGAGCCAGCATAGAGCAATCTCCAAATAAGGCACTACTTTTTCATCCAAAGTTGTCAAAGTGTTTTACAAAGGTGAGCAGGCAATGAGGGTCCCACCTGCCCAGTACACAACAGGATGTATCAGAGATCACACTCAGCTTGTAATTCCTCATCCCTGCCCCATCAGGAAATTCTATTAAATCCATACATTCAGCACATACAGGATATCTAGGTGGAAAGGTGGAACCTGCCTGGGCAGATTGCTGCAGAAAGTCCTCTAGAAAAAACCCCAGTGGTTATTCAGGAAGAGAAGTTCTCTCTAATGAATGTGAAACTGTCCAGAATGAGCTGTTCATTCTTACTTTTACAAGGAAATTACATTGATTTTTTTTTTCTGTTCTTCATGCCATTGTCTTATTTCTCTGAGGACTCTCAGTAGCATCACCTCTTTTCTCTGTGGGGAGTCTTTATTTGTGGATGCTTTATGCAGCTGTGCTGTGCTAAGTGCACCACTAAAGCAGAAGAAATTAGGTTATCAATGAAAATCAGCTGATATATAATCAGTATTATAATTTCTTTCTGATGCTCTCTCCCCTTTTGTTTGAAAAGTTTCCCCTGCACACTCCTAGTCATTCTTCTGCCACCCTCAGTGCTCCATCTCCCTCCCAGCAAAAAATCCACAACAAAAACCAACTTATTACCTAAAACAATGGTCAGACCTATAAAATCACTGATTATTTTAATGTAAGTGGGATGCTATTCTTCTTCCCAATAGCTTTCTACTAGGAGGAATTTTATTTCACTGAAAATTTTTGAGCATCACAAGAACTGTTAATAAAATAGATATTGATCTGCTAAGGTTTTTAAGTTAAAATACATCTGAAAGGGTCAATCTTCGAAGAAAAATAACAAAATAAACATAACCCAAACTAATATATTCCTTTTTAATATTTAAATAAAGAAATGATGGTAAATTACAATTAATTTAAATGCAATTTTACAACTGAATTTTGGAAAAATTTCAAAGTCATTTGTAGTGAAAATTCTCAATTAAAAAACCCCAACCTTTTGGTCAATTAGTCAATTAGAATGACTGCTGCCAGTGTGCACAAGTGAAAAAGGCTTATATATGTGTATGTCTGAGTCTCAAACATACTGCTGCTCATCATTTATACTTCCACTTGTTAATCCCAGGCAGCCAGAGCAGGGGCACAGTGGGAAAGGAAAGCCTGGAGCCCATCCCAGTCCCAGGGCTGGGAGGGGGAGGGACAATGGAAACTAAAAAAGAAAATGTTGCATTGGGCAATTAATTACCAGATTTTAAACCAAATGTCGTATAATCACCAGCTAATTTAGATATTTGTGCAGTTGATTGAAAATATGCAAAGAAAGCAGCATTATTGAAAATTATTTTTAAATGTTTGGAATTTATTAGAGTCGACTATGGAAAAGAGGTAATTAAGGATGCTAAATATAATTAATGTGTTGAGTTATAAAAAGCACTGCTTAGGTTAGGGGTTTTCCAGCAGTTAGAGAGATGGCTGACACTGTAATGACAACTTTACATTTAAATATGTTTGTGGTTCACATAAATATGTATTGAAAAATAATTTCTCAGTTGGTGTA
Source organism: Fringilla coelebs (assembly GCF_963513975.1). Taxonomy (NCBI): domain Eukaryota; kingdom Metazoa; phylum Chordata; class Aves; order Passeriformes; family Fringillidae; genus Fringilla; species Fringilla coelebs. The sequence goes on along the minus strand of NC_140028.1, from coordinate 47,016,946 downwards.
TAAAGACTATACCTCCATCTTCATATACAAGAACCCTTACACAGGAGCAGGTACAGGGCAGAGATGAGGCTGTGGTAGAGAAGAAAGCCCAAACTGCTGCATGATATGGATTTCCCTTCATGTCTTCAGCATGTGCAGATTCCCTACTGGAGCAGGCAAGGTAAGGTGTTAATTTCTGGAGGTGTTAAATGCTGGGGTTTAAAGAAAGTTGATCCACAAACAATGCAAAACAAGGTGAGATCAGCTGAAGAAAACAAAGGCACAGTTTGCTGATTTCTTTTTTAATAATCTAAGACTGCAGCCTTTTCACTTTGATTTGCTTCAGGGAATCCTACTCATGACTTTTGCTCTCTCAAGGTTTACAGCCCTAGGGGTAGGGAGAAATTCTCTGGCAAGAGGAGGTCCAGTGTAAGGGCAGGTCAAAGCAAGATGGCAAAAGCCTCACTGCAAAAAGGTGAGTTCTGTTTCCATGCTGCTATTTTAAGGATTGTTTTAGTTTCACATCTGCTGTCAGCTTTACCTGTGCATTCCAACCCCAGTGTAACCAAAGCAGAAAGCTGAAACACAGGGATAGGGAGGAGGTGGGGCTCTGGGAAGGGCCAGCTCATGCTGCAGCGGGCTAACATCACTCCCAAGGGATCTTTGCAGTTTAACTGCAAAATCTCTTTGAGGAGCCAATACCAGGATGTGCTGCAGGGAGCCACACAGTGTGGGTGCTGTGGGTCACTCACAGCCAGGGCATCAGGCTGAGGCGTGTCCAGGCAGTCAGACACAGAGCAGAAAGACATCCAAACTGACTGACAGACTGTATCAAAGCAGCCTATGCCTGCACCAGGCACTGTGGATGTTCCAGGAGATGAAGGACTGCTGCAGGTGCAAACAGCTGTGGGCTGGGCTTCCACATCTGCTGTTGGCATAGCAAACACTTTAAAAAAAGCAATTTTAAAAATGCACAAAGAATTACAAGTTTTAATAATTATATGGAAAGGCCAGGCTTCTCTGACTAGGAGATTTAGCATAAAGATACTTTTGGCACTCCCATAGGTTTCCCATAGGTTATAGATGCTTGAAACTCCGTGCCACCATTTAAACTGGCACTTCCCATCTAAATCCATCCCAACATGGAGCTTGCCATCAGGTACAGTGAGATGTTGTACTTCACCCAGCAGGAGGATGAGGCTTGCCAGATTCCCCTGCACTGTGCTATTTGGTCTTTGTGCTCATTGATCCTCAGGAAAAGCAAACTCAGACTGTGCAAGGCAAAGCAAAGCACAGATGGCAAGCTGGAGTCTGCAGAAGGAAATCCACAGAATCATAGGATGCCCTGAGTTGGAAGGGACCTTAGAGATCATCCTGTTCCAACCCCCCCTGCCATGGGGCAGGGACACCTTCCACTAGACCAGGTTGCTCCAAGCATGGTTCAATGTGGCCTTAAAAACTTCCAGGGATGGGGCATCCACAGCTTCTCTGGACAACCTGTTTCTGTGCCTCACCACCATCACCACCATGGAGTAAAGAATTTCTTCCTCACTCCTAATCTAAACCTGCTCTCTCTCAGTGTGAAGCCATTCCCCCTTGTCCTGCCACTCAAGGCCCTTCTAAACAGTCTCTCTCCATCTTTCCTGTAGGCTCCCTCCAGGTACTTCATTCTTCTCAGAAGGAAAAACTACAGTATTGCAAATATTATTTTCAGAAATCAGGTCAGATAAAAGAAAAAGTCTTATTTCTGGGCAGACTAGGGCTGCGTTTCTTTGGGTTTTGTTTTTTCACGTTTTCAGATCCTTACTGTATCTTTACTATTGCCTGAGTGGATGCTGCACATGAAGAGCCTCCCTGATGTTTAAGATAAGCACTTAGCCTCCTGGAGAACAAAAGCAGTCAGGGTGAGACTCCTGTAACCTTGAAAAACTGAAACCAATCCTTCCTGTAATAACTTTCCCAACGTTTTTCTTTTGTTTCTCTCCCAGCCAAGGAGTATGTCTGAAACCAATAACACACAGTTCCCTTCCATGGGCATTTCATTGCTACCTTTAAAACCAGGACTTACAATCAGTATTTGAAAGTCAGACTTCTTCTTCCCTGGTGCTTTAAATGTGAATTTGAGGCCATAACTTAGCATGGGCTTTAAATGAAGTTGAGAGTACTCGATGCTCTGTGTTCAGTCTCAATGAACACAATCTAAATTACTGAGGACACAAAGTTCTTCGAGTTGATGTTTTCCACAGACATCTGAGATTTAAATACTACTAAAAGCCACTCATTGCATAAACCCTCATTGATTACAGCAGCATTCAGTGCCTGCTGTCTGCTCTCTGAGCACTGTTGCTCGTATCCCCAGTTCAGGATATTTTGACTTTGAATGGACATAGTGGCAGAAATCCATCTGACACCCCAAAATGAGTTGAATTTTGCAGCCATTTCTTACTAAGCTGTGGAAATGCTCTCTCCCCCTCCATGCTCTCTAAGATCCTCAGAAAAGTTACTTGCTGTGGTGCAAGCAAACGTGGAGCTGAAGCTGGAGAGCTCAGTGTCACCTGTGTTCTTTAGATGTCATTTTCCCCATTGCAAGCAGGGTCTCTCAAGGAGACAGACAATGCTTACCTGTCTCTCTGTGTAGTAGGATAGTCATGAAAGGAAAATATATCCCTAAAAGGTTAATACTATAATGGAAGATAACACTATGGAAAGGAAGGAAGAAGATAAAACACCCAGATACATGTTGCCTGGTTTTAGGGCTTTAATGGGAAAGAAGAGACCTCCTGAGAGGTTCATTTTACTCAGCTTGTTCTCCAGTTGTAGTTGCATTCTTATTTAGGGTCCTGGTATTTGGCAGAGAAAAATATTTTTTCCGTTGACGGTGTTTTCCCCACTAGAACCTAATGAGATTCTGCTTTTGGGAATAAAGCACAGAGAACTCAGGGGTGGCCCCTCAAGAGGCCAGCTCTTGGATTACTCCTGAGACATCCAAGGGAGCAGCAAGCAGTGCTGAAGTCCAGGGTGTCAGCAGCTGCCATCCCTGCCCACAGCTCTCCTTTCCCCTGCCAGGTCTCCAGGACCCTGGAGCACCTGGAGGGCTCCACTTTCCATGTGCCATTCCACTAGCAGAAGACCATTTCCCCACACTGCTCTTCCACAGTGGGTTGTGTGGTGGGATTTCTCCAGGTGCAGAGCCAAGCTGTGCTTGGGGGCTGTCATCCCCCTGAGAGCAACACCAGCATCCCCCCTTGGGGGAGGACACAAGACCTGAAAGGGCAAACCTCAAACTTCATGCTCTTCTTTGTCCCACAGAGGTGAGGAGGAGCATCTGCACCGAGGGGAGAGCAAATGGGCACGGGCAGGACCCCACAAACCACCCACATGTACACACACACACACACACTTGGCTGCTGTGCTTTCTCAGGTCATAAACTTGTGTTTTTGCAGGCAGGAGGGGGACAGATCTCAGCTGTGCTTTCTGTACTCCCCTGGCTTTGCTTTTCATCCTGATCTCTGCTATGGCGTTACCTATTTCCTCTCCCACATCTGATCAGACTAAAAATAAGCCATAAAAAGTCACATTTACTCCAGCTGGAAACAAAATAAGTTATTGTACCTTTCTGGAGCAGCTGTTCCCCTCTGCCTGCAAACCCCAGCTGGCAACTGAGCCCCACACAGCCCCTCGCTCACTTCTCCCCGTGGGATGGGGGAAGACACTTGGGAGAGTAAAAGGAAGAAAACACATCAACTGAGATAAAAGCAGTTCAGTAGGTAAAGCAAAAGCCCCACACAACAATACGAAACAAGGAATTCATTCACCACCTCCCAGGGCCAGGCAGGTGTTCAGCCACCCCCAGGAAAGCTGGATCCATCACACCTGACAGTGACTTGGGAAGACAAACTCCATCACTCTGAACATCCTCCCTTCCTGCCTCATCCCCCAGCTTTAATGGCTCAGAATGATCCCATTTGGGCTGGGATACCCCTCTGGTCTGTTGGGGCCAGTTCTCCTGGCTGTGTCCCCTCCCAGCTCCTTCTGCACCATCAGCCTCCTCACCGGTGGGGTGATGTGAGGAGCAGAAAAAGCCTCAATTCTGTGTAAGCACAGCTCAGCAATGGCTAAAACACCCCTGAACTATCAACACTGTTTACAGCACCAGCCCAACCATTGCCCCGTACCAGCTAGTGTGAAGAAAATTAACTCTAACCCACCCAAAACCATCACAGGAATCAATCAGACTGAAATGAAAACCTTGGGAGGTGGGGAGGGGAGCTGCCATGAAACTCAATGCCAAAGGGATGTGGCAGGAGGTCACACACATGCCTGCACCCTGGCTAGGGCTGGGGGTAGCTGGGTCTTGAACTGATAGATGTCCTGGGGTTTTCTAACCTGCCCAGCTCCATCCTAGACCTCTGGCTTCCCAATTCAGGTAGAAGTCACAAGAAGAAGTTTCCCTCTTCTGCAGTTGTTTCTGTCAAAGGGAATTACTAGGTTGACTATAAATGATATTAATGTTGTCCTTAAAAAGTCATAAGGAAATCTGCTGTAAATCAGCCTGCTATTCCCCTGGAATACAGAAATGTGTCTGTTTGCTTCCCAAACAGTCATTTGCTGCAGACAAACTGAGTAAAGGGAAATATATGGCACCAAAAAGTGATTGAGAGTGGGAGAGTTGGGAAGCACTACTGGAGCAGCATAGCCAGGGCTCTCCTGCAGCCCCATGTTCAATATCAGAGTGCACTAGGTGGTTCTTGGATTTGTCATTGTTATGGAGCTGGTGAGGTTTAGAAAAGTCACAACAAAATTTTCATTTTAGAAGTTATTTTGTTCCCATATCATATTAGCTGTATTTCCCTTTTGTTGTTGTCATTTACAAGAATATTGACATATAAACCAATGTTTGTTTTGCTAAGCTCATTTTCTCTTCCCACCTACTTCCCCTCTGAAATCATGAGGTGAACTATTTGCAGAAACAATATATTTGATAAATAAACTCCTTTTCCTTTTCACAAATTATCTGGGAATAGACATTGATTTTTTATTACTTTGTTCATTATCTAAAGCATTTGTCAAATTCTTTCCAATAAAATTCCAAACCATGCGTTGCTGTCACAGCTATCATTAACAGTTTGACTTAGTGATTTACTTTCTGGAGCCAGATCTTGAATAATTCTTCATGTCATTTCCAAATCCCAAAGACACTGTTAATTTGCTTTGCAGGAGCATCTTCTAGTTCCTGCCATGCATCAGGATGACACTGTGCTAGGTGCTGCATAAAAGATCAAAAAAATTCTTATTCCAATACCCAGTCTAAGTCTAGAAACAGCTGGATATTACCAGGACAGCCAGAGCACACAACAGGTGGGTATGATGGACACTGGTGCAGCATGCAAGCTGTCAAACAGCTGTCACTTATTTTGTAGGCATTACAGCAAAGAAGAGTCTGCCCAAGCAGAGAATGAAAAAACAATGAAGTGTTTTACTTAAATACTGAAATTCTTTTGGTTTATTCATTGATCTGATGGCTGCAGCTCCCTATATAATTTAATGCTGCTTGAGTTCTTCCCAGACCTTGCAGGCTAGCTGCAGGAATAACTTGGGTATCAAAATGTCTAGAGAAACAGTTTTGTACAGATATTTGTAAGCTCTATCAATATTTCTTGTAATTACATTTTCAGAGAGTAAAAGAGATTGCAAACACAGTCAGAGCAAATATAAGAAAATGTACTTTCTCAACCTTTTAGCTTAAAAGTCAATTTCCTAAATTCAATGATGAAACATTCTCATTTTAACAGTAGTCTTCCTGCCTGAAAAGAGAAGGGGTTGCAAAAGGAGGTAGAGAAAAGACTCCACACATGAAGAATTTTCCCCATAATTTTTCAAGAGAAGCCCACAGCTCTTTAAAACTAATAATCATCATTTCAATATATAAAATCAAGCTTAAGCAGAATCAGTCAAGAGCATATCATATGTGACTGCTGGGATTATATAATGGGAAAGTTCTCATTGATTTTTATAAAGTGTTGGATCCCAGAGATTTTAAAATCAGGCACGAGGCTGACCCAGTTTGGGTGGAAAAAGCTCACAGAATCCCAGGGAAGAGCACAGCCCAGGGAGAAGTCTCAGGAGGTACTGTTATTTTTAACCTTTTGGACCTGCAAGACAAAGAATAAATTCTGAAAACTCTGGGTAGAAAAGAGGTACTTAGGTTTGAAATTTTAGAATCCTCTACCTCCTCACCTAGATCCTGACCCTGGTAGAAAAAACCTGTAGAGCAAACCTTTTTTTTTTTATTTAAAAAAAAAATGGTGTAGACTGAAGATGGCATTCTACTCGTCCCTCCACAAGCATAGAAGACAAAAGGAAAACATTTTCTAGGATGTGATTAAAAGAAAGAAAAGAAAGATGCATCAAAACAGAAACAGGTCTTGTTTTAGCTGAAATCAAGAAAGTCAAATTTACAACCAAACATGGTAAAGAGAAATTGTTGAATACAAAGATGAAGTTATTCTCAGAATTAACAATTGAAAATTGGTCTAAAAAATGCTGCAGTTTCCCAGTGATTAAGTGTGCCTCATTAGATGATTCAAACAAAACTTGACCTGGACAAGTATTCTTTCGAAATTGTAATTGAATTTTCTTTCAACATATAAGAAGGTTTCAGCCTTTCTTATAAATATGAAGGGACCATTATCTGAATAGACTCTATTATAGGTGCTGAACAGCATTTCAGATACAAATTTATTTGCAATGGAGTAATGTTAAACAGGTGCTTGTGTTTCAAAACAGGTGAGGACGAGATGCTTGTGTTGGTACCTGATCTTATCATACCAGTGCACAAATTTCCAGTTGCTCTGAAATGGGAAGAGGACTGAGTAGACATTTTTTTAGCAATTCAGTTACATGGTACTAGCTATATGTATATGCTTCTGGTTTGAAATCCCCAAGGTAGACTAGGGCTTCAACACACTTCCTTGCTCTCATCCCTAAGAACAGGATGTACAAACAGAAGCAAAGCAAGGATGGATACCTTGGGTCTAATTTCCAAAGACCCTTCTAAAAGCTGGGACACAGGATGGGGTGCACCCAGTGAAGCAGAGATGCCCAGACTCGCTGGTGTATGACTTCTGTAGCATCTCCCAGGCTCATTTAAGGGATGCTTTTATTAGCCAGTGTGGAAATTTTACAATACGGGAGGAGCTCTGGCCAGAGACAATTGGAGGAGCTCTGGCCAGAGACAGCCAGGAGAACCTCTCTGGACATGAAGCACAGCCCTCCCTGATCCTTTCCACTCCTGCCCATGCTGGGATCCTCCCCAGTCCGCCCCAGCATGCCAGGCTCTATGCAGGCACGACAGGCAGCTCCAACCTTGCAAAGCACAAGGCCCCAGCCCCAGCTGTTTGTTGCTGGCACTTGGGAAGCAGCAGCAGCTCGGCAATGGGCAGCTTTGGGCTCTCCTGTCTGGGTTATCCCCTGCATCTGCTGTCTCTTGTCATGCTGTGCCTGTCAGGTGTCCCAGGACAGTACTGCTGGCAAGAGCTTGAGAGATTTGTCTTGTTGTTTAGGTTTAGGTTTTTTTTAAGGTTTTCTTCTTCTGCTCAAGCCAGTTGAAATTCCGGATTGTGTCCAAGTCCTGGCACACGTGTGAAGGCAAGGCACTGCAGTACTGGCAGAAGGTGGCAGTGCCTTAAGCTGGTACTGCCAATGAGGACACGGGCAATTTCTCAGATGGAAATCACTGGCCTCACAGCCATATTTTGTTAACAGAGCTGAACATTTCTCATTCATTGCAAGCTGGCTTTGTTTGAGTCCTACTTCTGATTTTCAGAGGAAGAAAAACAATTCTAAGTTACTTGCACAATTTTTCCTTTTTTACCGACAAATGTTAGCATTGTCACCTTAGCCCAAAAGTCAGCATTGCAGTCCTGCCCTGCTGATCCTCAGCCATCTGTTGAAAGACACAACACAAAGCACACAACTGTAGAAAGGAGCTTGGACAAACTTCATTCTAAGGCAAAGACTCAGATTTCATTGATCTACAACTTGACATTCAGTTCCTGCAACTGAATAGAAAAAAGGCATTTATAACCTATTAAAAACCCAAGGATGATTTTAGTCTTCTTTCTTTTTTTTTTTTCTTGCTGGAGAAATCAGTCTTTCAGAATAGCCTGGGAGTTGCAAATAAAAAAGAACTTTGCTATGTTTATTTAGAGAACCTAACCCCTTGGAGCCAGCATTTTCACTAATGCATTTTACATTAGCGGGCTGCATCAGGAAATCCTGACTTTTGGTGCCAGGGGGGTAATTAATATCAGATCATGTTTGCAAAATGGTTGTGTTTATGTGGGAATGAGGACTGAGCTCTAACTGGCAGGGTTTGAAGTACTCAACTTTTGCTACGAAGCTTCCATGACTTGCTAGGTTGGGATGTTGAAATTAAAGAACTAGGTCTTGGTAACTTGGTAGAGCTACAGCTGCTGAGGAGAGCTTCAGCCTTTAGGATTCTGTTCAGAAACCTTTAAGGGGATTTTGAAGTCTTAAGAGCGGGAGGAGATTGGAGGTAACAAGCAAATAGTTCTTTTGCTCCTGTGGTCTCAGATGTGGCAGCAAGTGCCCAAAATATGCATACTAGGATTGTCGTTTCCCAGTGTATCCCGCCTCCATTGCTCCCAAATCCCCGTGCTTACTAGATAAGGAGTACCCACAGGTGGTACAAATGCATTTTATCAGCACACCTCGGAAGCAGTACTTGCTTTTGTGCACACATCAGCCAGCATGGTCCAAAACAGGTTATGGGTCAATTAAAGAACTTTGACGCCCAGTTTCTCCTGAGCTCTGTGTTTTGCAAGGGCTCTGCAGTGCCACTCCAGTGTTCCCCACTCTAGGAAGTGCAGTTCCCCCTGCACTTGGCACTCAGCTGCTCTGCACACTTGCTTCTTCCTGAAAAGAAGGAAGAAGCATACAAGATTTTTTTTAACTCCTCTTCCTCCCAACTCAAAGCCAGGGTATTTAGGGAATGGGAACTCATGATGGCAATTCAGCCTCCTTCACTAGCACAGGCACTGTCTGCAGCTCCAGCTGGGCCATCTCCAGAAGAGGATAATGGAAGGATATTCTGAACAGCATTATGTTCTTAGTATCAAAAAGAAAAAAAACTACAGAAGATGGTTTGAGCAACCTGATCTAGTGGAAGGCGTGCCTGCCTGTGACAGGGGGTGGATATATGACCTTTAGGATTCCTTCCAACCCAAGCTATTCTTTGATTCTAAGATGGTGCCCAAGAGCAGCCTATTTAGTAAAGACCTTGGTTCCTCACCTGCCCAAAAATCACAGTTTCTTAGCACCAGATAGGAAACTTGGAATAAAGTTTAATAAGGTTGAAAATCACTCAGGAGTACAGGACGCACTGAATCATAACATTGCAAATTAGTGTAGGCAAAGTTTAAAATTAAAGGATGTTTTCTGAAGTTGAAAATAGGAAGAGTGCAACTGAATAACAGCAGCAACTGATGTTCAAAATGGGTTTTATCTGCTGGTTTCCCAGCATTCATTTCCATGGGATGTGGCAGCTGGCAGGTTCTCTGCAAGATCATTTATTTACTCTCTCCCCATCTCTCTCCTTTGCTGGAAGTTCATTACTCCCTCAGCGCTGGTGGGGATTAAAAGTAAAGGTGTAATCTATGTTAGAACTAATATATGTTTTGTACTATAATGAGCCAATATACTATTATGGATCTTGTGGTCAGCTCACTGTGTTTGATAAATATGATCAATAGATGTTATTCCCCTCTGAGAGACCCCACCATCATCCTTCCATACTCACCTCTTGCCAGTAGTCATTTGGGGATAATTATCCCCACCAAGATCCTACCTCTAATGTGCCCACTGTCTTTCCTTCTGTCATAAATTGGTCTGATAACAAATCCGAACTCTATTGCTATTATTGCTGTTATTTTACTAGTTCCTTGATCCTAGAATAGGGCTAGCAATCTTTGTGGCAACAATAGTAAAATTCTATGACCTAATGAATTTCTCTTCATCTGGTATTTGTGTAACTGATTATTCCCACCTAAGTCTAGGAACAACGTCCTAAGCTTGAATACTCTTCAGCAACACTGTCTATAGCTTTTGTTCTCTCAGTAGTAAAGGATCACCTTTTCTTTTACCAGTATCTCTCAATAATTATAGTTCAGTTTGTTGCTTGCCTTGATTTTACTTCAATGTGCTCTACTGTTATTTTAAGCCAATTCCTAACAATGAGAGCCTTCAGTGGTCCTTTGTTTGAAGGCACTGATGAGCTCTTGATCCTCCACATTGGGATAGTTTGTACATCTACCATAGTGTAATTTTCTTTAAGGACTTGCCAGCTTTTCCGAATTCCTTTTTTAGACTTTTTTTTCCCCATTAACATTTCCTTGGGTGAAATCTCACAATGATGACTGCATTTGGTCTTTTCCAACTTGTTGTTGCCATGCATTCTCAACTGGTCAAACTTCCATGCCTCAGAGAAATGCCTTGTTCACTGACAAAGCATCTCTTCTCTTCGATTGTAAAAAAAGATGTATGTTAATGTTCAAAACAAGTAAATAAATAAATAGAACTATCAAGATCTGCTTGTGCAGAAGATGGTGAAAAGAAAGGTTTGGGCCAGTGAGGTCAGTCAGTGCATCTGTGAAAACCTAGGAATCCTCATACAGGAGTAGCAAACTTCTTGTTGATGGAGTCACAGGTGCTCACAGCACTAAAAATTGAGGATTCAGTGCTGGGATAGGTTCCACACAACTTTACAGATTTTTTCAGGCAAAATTTGCCAAAGCAGATTTTGTTGTCCATCTTCCTTGCAGTAAACTTTCCCTAAGTCATCAGTCAGTGAACAATAGAATCAAACCTCTTGGGCAGCCTCTCCCTCACATGCACTGGTGCTTGGAAGATGCTGTGATCTTTTAGAAACTCAGGGAGCAGTTCACTATAGAGACCTTCACCCAAAGGTCCTGCTTCCAAATATAACGTAAGTTCACTACACCATAGCTATCCCTTGGGCTCAGAGCCTACTCACAACAATGGAGAAAGCAGTCTCAAAACACACACCATGTCACAGATATCTCCCAGTATCCTCAGCAGCAATTCTGCCTTTGCACCTTCGTCAGGTGTCCAGGAGAGGCTTGCCTGTTACCTTTCTAGAAGATGAGCATGGTCAAAAGATAAGCTGTTGTGCCTTACAACAACAAACAGATGGCCAACATAGTCCCACTGCTGTATGAGAAACAGCAGCAAAGGAGAGAGCTTTTGAGTATTGATCTATACATAAAAACTGTCTGCATTACTGATGCCATAACATGGGATAGCCTACAAGTTACTGAGTGATTGGGTCAGCCTGTTGCAAGGACACAACCACACACTCATCAGCACCGCAGCACGCTCCAGCATCCTCTTGCAGTGACTCTCAGTGAAAAGCAGGCAGCCCAAAAGGTGCTTTGACCCACAAGATCACTCTTACGAAACAGCTGATACAAACTGGACATGCAGCCAAGTGCCAAGTGACCAGCTGCTGTCAGTGGTCACTGAAACAGTGATAATAGGGCATAGTATCAAGAAATCCTGGACAGCCGGTCACCTCTATCATGCTTGATCTTAGGTCTGTCACAGATCTTAGGTCTGTCACATTTTAAACTCCAAATTTCTAAACAGTCAAAAGAACTACTGAAGCAGTCCAATCAATTAGTCTCAAGTTCCTCATCAGCAGATTCTCACATAAGACTCCTGCTTTTCTGCCTTCCTCTTTTGCAGCCAGACAGGCAGAAAACATGAAGCAATGTGAAACTGATGGACAAATAACACAGGCAACTTAGAACTAAGCTTCTGAGGCAATAGACTATCAGTGCTGTCTTTACAGCAAGACCACAGCAGCAGCTGTAACAAGCACCAATGAACGCAGGTTCCATTAGACATGGTTGCATGCACACAAGGTGCTTGTAGCTGTGGCAGATATCCTTGTATTCACCACATATCTATTTCGGTCCTAAAATCAACCTCTTGCCATCAACCAAAAACACTGGGCGATACAACAGAAACCTTCATGCTGCCTCAGGTTTGCCAAATGCACTTTTCCTGAGCCTACATGGACACTGAAGCAGGAAATAAATTCTAAGCCAGTGTCACTCTAGCAAATACTTCATCATACTCAGATGGGCTGAATCTCTGTGCTTACGAAATCAGAAACTCTGGTGTTTATAGGCAGGACCCTTTTTACACACTAGTAAACTAAGAAGGCATTCCAGGATAGAAGGCAAACATTTTTGCCAAACTGGAAACAGTGTTGCAAGAAGACAGATACCGTTATCTAGGTGTCCAAATAAGAGCTAGCTCTTAAATAATCTACATCCTTGCTGGGGTGGGAAAAAAAAAAAAAAAGAGACAGAGATTCTGATCATTAACCTTTGAAACTGACACTGCATCAACTTGCCAAAAAACTACCTTAACAAGTAAGGCCATAATTAGCATTTAGAAAGAAACTCTAAGAACTGCAGCACTTGTTTACATTGTAGCCCTGTGGAAAGTCTAAAGGCTCTGAGCTGAGAAAAGTTACATGTGGAAAAATGTCAACCTGGCAACTTAACACTGGACACCAAAAATTCTTGACTTGAAATTTGCTAAAAGCATCAGGAAATACAACTGATGGAACTTAATTTCATAAAAACAAAATGTGTGTTTCTACCAAGCCTGCCCTCGCAAATGGCATTTTTCTATAAAAGTATCTGTAATGAAACCTGTGTCAAGATGCCAGCGCACTTCTGGCAACACCAACTGCCGTAGGTGATTAGAATTTATGCTGTGTAAAATCAACTGTGAGATTAAATGAAAATTATGAACCAAAATGCAAAAGCATTTATATGGCAATTCACCTACGCCATTTGTTTAAAAAAAGCCAACAAGTGAAAATAACACTGCCCTGAAGAGTTCACAGACTATGGCATCTGGCTATTCCAGCAGCTTCCTTTCCAGCCCCACAACTCTTCCCACCAAAAACTCCAGGTGTACCTATGTGAAGCCACTGACATACTGAACCGTGGAGAGATGGAATGTAAGAAAATATAGTGCAGAAGGTAGTCTCACACCTAAGGAGTTGCAGCTGTACTAATCACCAAAGATTAGGAACAGGCCTGCCCTTAATAGGCCACAGCTGTGTCCAATAAGAAGAGTGCCACAAAAGAGTGGGTTAGCGGTTGAGAAGAGTTGGGGTTGTTGGCTGTGAAGAAGAAGGAAGCAGTGCTATGAGGAGCTGCCCATGAGAAATCACCAAGAAGTATGGAACTTTTGCAATAAGATGACAACACTGAACTACCTTCATTTCCTAAGACCAACAAGTGAGAGAAAATTAGAAAACTTTTATCTATGGAAAACAGAAAAATCTCTCTTAAAATCATCAGATCTCAAGTAGGGAAAAACAGACATTCTGCTGGGTTAGTCAGAACTTTCCTGAAAAGTTATGTCATGGGAAGCTTAAGAGAGTTGAGTGAAAGTACCCAGCCAGCATCTTGCAAGACTGAAATACTTCACTGTTCACATTATTTTGGAGATGTATGTCGCCATAGCAAAAAAATAGCTTTCTGAATACAACACTGCTACCCCAGTTCAGCTCCAGTTTGATACTGGAACATACACCAACAGTCTTCTGCTACTGCTGTCTACTTCCAGGTTTTGCAGTGACATTCTAAATGTGACAAGTGTTAAAAAAGAATCATCAAAATATACTCCTAACATTTACTGTCAAGCCACCAACAAAGTTCTACACTCTGGAACACAGCTTATTGCACAAAGCTGTGAGACATGAGGTTTTAACATTCTTTCAAATTAAGCTTTTCATCTTAATTGTTCCTGTGAAATGAGGCTGCAGCAAAATGGGGGACAGGCTTTTCTCCAAATAACAGCTGATAGGACAAGAGCCCTATTCTCCCCTCACCAACTTACCAAAATGCACATGGGCAGGTTTAGATTTGGTGTTTGGAAAAAGCTTCTCTTCCAAAAGGGTTGTCAAGTATTGGAACAGTCTGCCCAGTGAAGTGGTGGAGTTGGCATCCCTGGAGGTATTTAACAGACATGGCACTTGGGGACGTGGGTGCTGGTAGACTTGGCTGTGCTGGCCTAACTGTTGCACTCACTGGTCTTAAAGGTCTTTTCCAACCTAAACCAATTTTACATTATTGTACATCTATCCAATTCATTTTTTAATCCTGCTAAACCCAGGGGATTGAGTCTGCAGTTCTGCATGCCATAAGAAGCATTTATCAATTTCAAAGGTGTTGCTTTTAATTTTGCTCATGTTATCTGTATCCTGACAAAAATTACACTATCTGTTATTTACTGCTGGTTTACACATACTAACATTAGAAATAATCCCTAACACACCGTATTTGTCCTTGGCCATTTGTTACCCACTTACCTTTTACCTGAGCTATCTTTTTGATGTGGGAGAGACAAGGCTGAACAATAATTCTGAAGTGAAAAGAATTCTTATCAGTATTATTTTGCTAAGCATTCCACAGCACAGCTTTTTGAGTATTTTGGTAGCCCCGTAACTCCAGACACCCACTGAACAGAACTTTTACAGTGTTAGCTGCTGGACTACTCCTGACAGCTGGGTATGAGTAAAAAGGAATTATCTCACCCAGTACTGTATTTATAAACATCAGTAATTTCTTAAGTTCTGCTATGTATGTTCCATTGCATTTCTAGTTTTAAGTCCTGCATACTCTAAGTAGCACCACTTCCACCTCATGTTGCTACTGAAATACATATTATTTTCTCCAATTTATTTTTAAGTGTGATCCTTAGAGAGGTCCAAGTAACTTACTATCCATCTCTATTACTTGTGATACTTAGCATTTATTCCTATGCCCCTTTTGCTGTCTTATCCCATTCCTAGTGCTTCACAGTCAACCTTATTCCATGCTTCATTTTTATGATAGCAGCTTCTCAGAGAACTTCAGGCGTTCTGAACATGAAGATCAATTCCATCAGACTGTGCTGTGAGTTGTTACCATAACTCTACCAGACTGAGGGTCACCTTTTAAGAAAAAAAGATGTAAAACAGTAAATGAACATATTTAGCTTAAGTTGTTGGGGTTTTTTTTACTTACTATATTATCCAGGTATCTATTCATGTCAAGAAGATTTGTTTGGCTTTATTTCTCAGGATTTCACTCTTATGCTTCTGTTCTATGATACAGCAATTGTTGTTCCTGTAGGGAAAGCCTGCTACTTTTCTTTTTGAATTTCTTCAGGGCTTCTGGCGGAACTCCACCTAGACTTGCTGAAGTAACAGTTTCTGTTAATTTTGTAAATTTAAGTATTCTTTTTTTGAATCTAAAATCTGATTTTTTTAATCACATTGTAGTCTTTTAGCATCCTCTGTGGTGAAAACTGTAGAAATACAACGATATTTTTGCAGTGAAGTCCTTGCCCCTCTTTATTCAGGTGCATTTTCTCAAAAAAAAATCAATTACTTTACACATTTTAGAGTAATTTAGGTATGAAAATGGAACTGTGTCTTTTGCAAAATGATACATTTAGCCTGCCTGTAAAGCAGCACATTTGCTTTCTTATGGCCAACATTGTGAAGTCAATTTCAACTGAAACAAGGAGCCAGCTTCTCCCTTCTGAGAGTCATTCATAGAGCAGAAAAGGAAATAAAACAGACTGAATACAGAAAAAAAAACAACAGCAAAAATCATAACCCGATGATAACTAGAAGTCACTGAATGCATTAACCCCTCCTCTTTACTCTTTTAACATTTTTATCATTTCTGCTCATGCGTTTGATTTGCTATGTCAGTCCCCCTTATTTTCTACATTCTGACTGTAAAATGCCAGTTGCAACACCTTTTTTACTAGTTTCCTGTTGGCTGGAATTTATTTAATAAGGAAGACTTACTAAAATAAACTTTGTGTCTTGCCATTTTCTCCTGGTCCTGTCATGCACTTCTGCTGCTTCTTTTGTTTAGGGAACACACATTTCTTTCTAATATATAGTTTTAGTAGAAATACTTCTGCATGGAGCTATCTCCTCTCAAGTTGTTCTTTTGGCATAGTATCAGAGGAATAAGGTAATTTTTGTCACCACCAATTAAAAAGTTTTACGAAACAGGACTGTTATAAAACAATTAAACCTTGCAAATGCAGTAGTCTCTAGGAGGGAAACCCTGGAGGAAATTCTGCTTATTAAAACTGCAATTTTAGTTTCCATTAAAAAGGAGAATAAGACAACAGAAGATGGGTTGGCAAGACAAATTATTTCTTAATGTCAGCTGAGCCTATTTCAAATGAGATAACGTATCTACACCAGGTTGGGTTCAACACATTTTTGCCTCGTCAACTCATTTATCTAATTCAGTCATCTTGATTATAGCCTCATGGACCTTCATTTTCAGAGAAAGAATTTCTTAACAAACAACCTACACAACATGCTGATTACTGAACAGTTAATTCTAATTAACTTGGCTATGGCAAGAGAATTTTGATAAAGTCCTAGACTGCAAATAAGGTCTGGTAATTCTGGCCAAACATCTTTAAAATCAAAACCCACAGCAGAGTCTCCAGATGAGACATCAGAGTGATAGGGATCTAATTTAAAGAAACAAATGAGAAAATTAAAATCACAAATAATTTATTCTTCCGTTAGAATTGATGGAGTACAGTTTTAAATAGCAATGAAGTACACAGTGGTGGAAAATTGGCACAGAACCTACAAGATTTTAATTCATAATAATGTTCCTCATGCCATATCTGTTCAAACCTTGATGTGTATTTTCTATTGACTTTAAGAAAACTGTTTTCCTTTTAAAAAGGATGCACAAATTGAAAATCTTGCCTTCCATATATAATGTCACACATACTATGAACACGAGTTGTTTTTTATCCCCCTGAACATTGATTGCAAACTGAAAAAACACAAAATATTATTTTACTCCTGGGTTAATTTTAGGTTTTATCATTTATAAAAGTTGCAAGGGATTCTTGAATGCATATATTTCTGCAGAATAGAATATCCATTTATTTATCTGATACACAGTTTTAGGGCAGTTTCAAAACCAATTTTTTGTGTACTGCTGTTATTGATCAAGGTGCTGCCTCTCTCACATGCAACACTATAAGCATTAATGCAGTTCCAAACAAAATTTGGCATTTGCCTCACCAACAGGTTTTATATTTAATGTTAAAAAACATCCCCTTGGTCTCATGTTAACCAATAAGAAAAACGGGCACAAACAAAAATGCCCCTTTTCTGAAATTATTAACTCCCAGTTAGGAAAGCTGTCCTGGTTCCGGCCAGGACAGGGTTATTTTCTGCAGTAGCCAGGAGGGGACACCTCATTCTGAGGGGACCCTTCCAGGCTGTGTAGCATGGGGTGGAACCAGGCTCTGTGTGGTGAGCAACCAAGCACGTGTGAAGCTTTCACCTCTTTCTTGCACCCTCTGGCACTGGTATTGCTGCCATTACCTTCCTTTTGCTGTTTCCAGTAAATTGTTCTCTAGAGCCGTGATCTTTACCTTTTGTGCCTCTGATTCTCCTCTCCAGCCTGCCACAAGGGAAGGGGAGGGAGAGTGGGGAGCAAGTGAGCGGCGCGTGGCTTGGAGTGTGTCAGTGGGAAGACTGAAATTGGGGGACACCATTTTTAAACCATGACAAAAGTTTAGATAGGTTTTACAAAGTCCTCTAGGCTATTTTGATACATACAAATTATTCAACTAAAGGTTAAAATACACTTATACAATACAGTCCTGTTCTCCATACTCTTTTTCAAGTTCTTTGCATATTCAAGCCAAGTAAAATTAACACTTGTCATTTTCTTTGTTATTGCAATTATTAAGAAGGATTACAGCTTGCTTATGCAAAGCTCTGACAAAACACTTGAGAAATAAAACCCAAACGTTTATCTTGTTACCCAAAAAATGTTGCAGAAAATTGTCAAACTATGTTAGAAACAATTTTTACAAAACCGCTTCACTCAGAAAAATTGGAAAGCTTAAAAAATTTATCTTTGCACAAGACTATATTACACTGTCCTTAATTATGTTCCCATTTAGATAAGTGGGATTCTCAGTCTTTGTACGTGAACCCATCAGTGACATAGAATGCTCTCCATCTTTTCACTGTTATCTTTATTGTACACCATTTTGAGACTAATACAATCAAGCATTTACCATGCCCCTACCCATTTTAACAGTAGATTTGTTATCCTGCCCAGCGAGTAGTGTACTGTCTTGCATATTCACCACATGTAAAACATAATATACAAAATATTGCTGCTGTAAAAAGTGTGCATTTCCCCTTTCCCCCTACAAAAAAAAAATCTGTGGAAAAAATATTAAATTCCCATAACCTTCATAAACATACAAAGCTGTTCACACCTCTCAGTCTGTAACAGTATATTTGACATACAGTTCTCGATTCACTGCAAATTGTTGTGTCACAGATTTTCTGTCCAATATTGCCATCTAGAGTAGAGATGTGAAACTAGTTTCTGAGAATCTACAGTCTTTAACAATTAACCCATAAAGACTGTATACCATAAAACAGCCACAAGATTTTTCCAAAATCTAGATGGAATGGGAGGTTCTCATCTTGGGAAGATGTCCACAGTGCTGAGGAGAAAATATGGCTGCTAATTGATTTTGCCTACCGGAATGTGAGTACTTTTTCACTGTTGGTAATTTCCATATTGACCCTAAAAAAAATTCAAAATACATAATTAGACCACAAGGCATATTTTCCTGCATTTAAAGCTGTAATTGGAAGACAATCCAAATAAACCATGATATGAAAAGGTGGAAACAAATACAAGTAAATGATATACTGATATGAGTAACCAGTATAGTTTCATCTCACTAAAAATACTTTGTGATTTAATGTAGAAGTAAGACCAAAGACATGAATTTAAATCCAGGAACCTCATTTGATCAAAAGAGTATACCTTTACATTCAGCAGGCTGCTGGGAAATTAGCAGAACATCATTAAAAAAAAAAAAGGGAATTACTTTCCACCTAAACTTTGAAAATTATTTCAAAAAGTCAAGGTCACTGAAATTCAAAGTGATTTAGGAAACTAACCATCATACAGAAGTATATAAAATTATTAATCTATCAAGCATTACAGAATAATGGTACATGTAGTTCAAAATAAGGCACATCCTGGTGAACATGAACAACCAGTCCACATATCCTAGAGGAGGCAATTATTCCAGAGATCTGATACACAGAATTACCACTCTTATTGATATTTTCTATTTCTTTTGACAGAATGCCATGTACTGCAGAGGTAGACAGAGGTGAAAGCATCAATGCTATAAGCTTACCAAGATCCTTCACCACAGGGTTCAAGGCTTGCAGAAAGAAGTACTGTGCTAGGAAGGAACATGCTCCAAACTGATCCTGCCACTGGTTCCATGTAAAGTACTACCACAACAAGGCAGTGTTTTACATTTTAGTTTTATGTTGCAATGTCAGTTATGTTCCATTATAATATAAAATCCGTCACGAAGAAGAGTTTCACAACAGCTGCCAGATGAGAATTTAAGCAGCACAATTCCTATGGGAATGGCCAGGACGAAAGAGAGGTCTTCTATAATTGAGTTTCCCAGTGGAACTTAAAAGTGCACAAACTGGGAGGAGCACAGCCTATCAACAGAGAGGGTTATCCACATCTACTGCAAGGAAAGCTGGAAAAAACCCAGCAAATTGTGATTTTCTTTGACTCTGTACTGGCCACAAGTAAAGAATTCTCCTGTAGCTTATTGTTTTCAGAGGAAGCTACTGGTTCAGTGCATAAACATTTTATCTGTTAAATAATTAAAAGTAACTGCATCTCTAAACTACCACACAGAGAGTTTGTTCCTTCTTCCTTGTCTTTTCTAATTTCTCTAGAAAGAAAGCCAATTGTTCTTCAAAATTGTGGGCAATTCTCACTTCCTCAGAGTTTTTCTTGAAAGTTCAACTGATCTTCTACTGACCTAACAGGATTTTATTTAAACATTAGAACCTCAACTTTACCATTTAGTTACTCTTAATATTATTTATACTAAGGAAAGTAATAGTGTACATTTTAATGGCGTTTCTGAATGATTCACAGTGAAAAGTTTGGATTTTCACAAGTTAGTACCTTTTACAGGAACAAAACCTGTTTCATCCTTAAATTTTAATACAGCTTTTTTACATGAGCCCTTCACTACAAATCCAGCCTTAAGTTTTGGTGGCAATTGTTTGTTTGTTTGTTTTAATCTTGTCTTAGCAGTGATGGGAATGAAGCAGTTGATTTTCAGGTCACTTCTTTCCCATGTTCACTGCTCCCTTATACTGCTCAGAGAAAATCTGCAAAAACAAGTTCATGCCTCCCCATAAGCTCTGCAGCTGAAGGACCTCAGCTGCATGCCTCAGGTGCTTTTGCGACTGAAGAGGAAGATTATGATTAGGATTTGTGTTTGTGGAAAATAAATTCAACCATTTCTATCGCAAAGATGTAATGAAAAATGATTCACCATGAGATTTAGAAGCCTCATCTTTCATATTAGTCATTCACCATAAGGCTGTGAAACACATCACCTTAATTTTTAACATCCAAAAATACTGCTGGGAAGGCCTCACTTTGCCAAATTGCATTAAAACTTATCAAACTCGGGAGAGAATGACTAATCACAATTCCATACAAATGATTCTTGGTAACTCACCAAGAAATAAACTCCATGAGAATTGTACGTACATACCTGAAAGACCATGTCCTAAAATTCATTAGTTTAAGTGTCCAGAATCTAAGATTATCAAATGAGTGTGTAAGAATCACAACTTTCTCATCAAACAGAAGAATACCTGGTCATATCCGTAAGGCCTCTGCTGTGGTGGTTGTGGTGGCCCAGGCTGTGTGGGTCTGTATCCCCCATACTGTTGTCCTTGTCCCTGTGGATAATTGGGATACTGAGGCCCTGGACCACTCTGGGAAGGACCTGGGGATCATTAAATTGGAAAAAAAAAAAAAAAAAAGAAAAAGAAAAAAAAAGAGCGCTTAAGATGCTGGAAAGAAGAGAACAGGAAACCACTGAATTTTACAGCTAACCAGGACTAAGAAATACCACTACTATGCAATTAGGTCTTTTGAGTGCCCCACCCCCCTCCCCTGGGAAAGCACCTTGGCTGCCAGGGCCTGTGCTCCAACCACAAAAACATTTATTTATATATTCACTATTTAATATCAATGCATGTAGTTCCACATACAGGACAGAGAAGAACAAGGCAAGAAATGATAAACATGAGCCCTTTCCAGGATTTAGGAAGCCAGTCTCCTGATGTACACTGCTTGAGTTTCAGAATTTTCTAATACCAAGATGAGTCAGATAATCAGCTATGTTTAACATTTGGACTTTTTGAAGAGACCAGCAGTACTATGCTGCCAGAAAGTGAAGTCCCACACCACAGCAGGCAATCATGGATGGAGTGTCAGGCAAGCAAGGTATGTAAGTATAAAATGTGGGATGTGACAAGCAGTAAAAGGTACTGTGAGATGGAAAAAAGCACCCTCTACTCCATACCCCTTTGGTAATATTACCTTTCCAGAAAAAGGTTAGGAAAAAACCCAAAACCTGGACTCTAGTCTTTTTTGTCTGTAAAAGAAGTAGTTCTTTTTCAAGTACACCTCTCTGTTACTATTCACAGCGACCTGGCCTGTCTACCACTGCAAGCTGCACATTACCACCATCAGGCAGTGCAGCCATATTCCAAAGAAAATTATCCCCATCCCCTCCAGCACTGGGAAAGATGTACTCTGTATTTCAGCAGCACTCCCTATGAATCCTCTGCAGTGGATCTGTTAGCTTTTTCAACAACACCCGTTAAAAACTGGGTCTCTATTTTTTTGAGCTGAAGATTTGCAGCTTTTCAGAAGGGCTTTTCTTTTAAACAAACCAATATTTTTGTTTCCCTCCCTTCAGAAGAAACAATGTGCTTTTAGCAACAGTGATTCAGTGCTAGAGAGGGCTAGTGTGAGCTACAGGCACTGGATATCAAGATGACATCAGCTGGAATCTCCTTCAGTAATTCTGGATCTGTAAGACAGTGAAAAGATGACCTGGAGAAGAAAAGCTCCATAAGCTATTACCATTCTCCTCAGGCCTCAAATCCCCTTGAACTATGCAGTTTCTGCTTTCCACAGTGAAACAAAACCTTAAAGATTGATAATAATGTCTGAGATATTGATTTATTTCTGAAAATTAGAAAGCAATTAAATATTAAATTGAGCAAGAATACGATATCCTAAAAGTGCTGTGTTCATCTGATAAATGAACATGGGTTTATTTATTCATGGTAATTCTTTATAGCTGAATTCTAAATATTCATTGACACATTTCACAGAAAAAAAATGGAACTTCAGTAACAATTCCTGGTAAAAACCAGAAACTGAAAAATATGTTATTCTGTTTTACAAATTATGTTGGGTAAGTGGCTCCAAAAGATTTCCTAATCCCTTTTCTTCTAGTATTTCTTAACCTAAACTTTCTGAATAAATCAGATTTTATTTCTTTACTTACAAAATTCAGAGCAGTGATCCACATGGACCTCTACTCTGACCTTTAGTCTGTCCCTGTATTATGTTTAGTAGATACAAGTAGATACTGTAGGTACAAGTATTACTTCAGAACTGTCAATTCATCCATAAACACCAGAAGTAGAACTTGGTAAATCTCAGTGGATCCTCTTAAAGCTTAACTCTGTCTCAACATAACTGGATTTCACATCCATGTGAATCTGACATCTTATCTACACGGCAAACAAATTACCCGTGCATTTCCTCACATACACACAATGCTGAAAGCTTTAGCATTTAAGCCTGCAAAAGAGCTGAAAGCTAAAATATATGGAATTTATGGAATTTCAGAGATTCCTTCTTCTGTCATAAATTTATGTATATTGCTTTACAGTATGCTAGCAAATAAAACTTAAAAGAGCAGTAGTTTCAGTATGATCATCTGACACAAAGTTTTTTATAATTAATGCACAAAAATTACATTCTACTGCTTAAAGTTTCCTTTTTGGGAGGTTTTCCTTGAATCCAGGGACTTGTGTAAGGGGATTTCTCATTCCTGCCATGTATCAGAAGGTTTTGACTACTAGCGCAAATTTATAAGGCACAGTTTCTTTAAAGGTGTGCTGTCAATGCTTACAGTCATTTCTCTACTGATCAGTACAAGAATTTGAAAATAATGGTTCATGTATGTTGAATGAAGTTTCAAACTGGTTTTTAAAAGACTGTTTTAATTGGCAAATCCACAGATGAAAGTGGTTCTTTGTCATCTTTGTGAGTATGTTCACCAACAGAAGACAGAAAAGAGCAGAATCTTTCGGGGTCCCTCTAAATTACAGACACCCACTGCAATGTTGTTTAGTCACCCTTGGTTTTCTGTGCTACCACACTCTCCTAGATTGCCTAATCCTAAACAGATCTAACTCCCCAAAGACACTGCCTTCTACATTTTCTTGTCTCAGGCCAGTGAAATTGCAGGCACAGAGCTGTTCTGTCCAAGCCTGGCCTCTGGACACAGTCAGACAGGGATGGAGTAACACACAACAAAGGTCTCAGTCCTTTCTGTGACAGCTGTCTGTGTCCTCAGGTTCTTACCATAACCCTGCTGTTGTCCTGGATAGCCTTGCTGGCCGGGATATTGCTGCTGTTGTGGGGGATAACCCTGCTGTTGGGGTGGTCCTTGATATGCATCTTGCTGCTGACCATATTGCGAGTTTCCTGTAAGATCATTGCAAGAAAGCAAAAACTCATAAAGATACCTATTTTATTATTTTTTTCCTTCTAAGATGCACAGCCAACAACACAAGAACAAAATGAAAATGCAATATCGATTTCAAAAACTGAACAAAACAAAGAAAACTCAAACCAAACAGAAGGAACTCGGCCAAACAAACTGCAGTTAAAGCCAATTTTGCGAAGTTGAACTGCAGCATTTTCAGCATCTCTGCCAAACGAGCATTACATTTACTGGAACATCACAGTCATAAGATCATGACTATGCTAAATAAAATAAAATAAAATAAAATAAAATAAAATAAAAGACAAAATTAAGGACAGCTACAAGAGCACAGACTAGCTACACAAGATCAGCAAGCTGTTTCCTAACGGCACTATAATTATACAAAATATATACACACACAAAAAGATATATAACTGAACCAACAAATTTATGTTAAAATAAAAATTTCCATTGAGGTAAAAAAAAAAATAAGTCTCTAGAGTGTTTTAGTCATTTTACTGTTGTTAGAATGGCAAATTGTGGTTATATATTTAAGGTGTTTGCAAGAAATTATTCTGAAGGCTCCAAGTTCCCTGCCATTTCCAAGACAGCCAGCAACTAGTATTCTACAAGAGCTTTGCATGGGTATAAGTTGTGTTGTGTAAGAATTTCTGTTCCCGTTGAGGGTGGGGGAGGAAAGGGAATGTCTGTGCGTATGTGTGTGAAGGTATATAGATACCTCCTTCGTAGTAATGTTGTGAGGAATCCTCATAAGGCCTATCGTAGCCTTGTTCAGGATACGACGGTTGCTGATAACCGTAATCATTATGACCTACATCAATTCGACAAGAGACAGGAAGAAACGTTAATGGCCTCTGAGTGAAAACCCTAAAAATATTTCATTTCTCAGAAAAATGAAAAAAAAGAAGTTTTTCAACTGGATATACATGAAAAAGAATTTTCAATTGTATTAGCCAAAGACTTATTAATATGATTTCCTTTCATATTGAATTAACATGTGACAGGGGAAAAAAAGGCTTAATGCAGTAGTTCTAGAAACATCACAGTAAGGGATGGTCTTAACCTTCCAATAATCCTTGTTGGGGGAGTCGGAGGGGGGGAGAGTACTTCATCTTTCACTCAAAAAAAAAAATGAAAGCATTTAGGCCTTTCACATGTAAATAACCTGAATTAAATTAGAATGAACAAAGAAAGCAATTATCATACTTTGTCTAACACCTGTTCTGCTGATCTCCAATTCAAAAGCATATGCTAAAAGCAGTGTGAAATATAACAAATAAAGCTCAATGAAGTTATGAACCATCATCTACATTAAATTCTGGTTTTGAATGACAGAAATACAACACTCTCAAGGTTTTCCCTACAAACAGAATTCCTACTTAAAGTCTTAAGAAAACTTTTCCTCTTAAATTCCAGTCCTGAGCAGATTCATTACAAACAAACCTTTCTACTCAGAGACTACAGGCATCTCTGATTAAGAAACCAACACATGCAGTAAGCATCCCACCTGTTGTTGTATTTAGAACACATATATTTTGTGTTACAGACGATCAAAATATATCTTATTGCTAACTTGGTCAAGAAAACACGCCAAAATTTCGTTTACATTTGAAATTAAATAGTATAAATTTGGAACAAAATTTTTACATGCAAGTAAGGAAAGGAGGAAATAGTTCTGAAACTCAGTGGTTTTGTCATCACGTCTGCAACTGTACAATACATCACTGACTGAATCTTACATGCATACATAACCATTAAAACAAGTCTTAAAATATTCTACTTGTGTTCTACATAAGAGTAATAATGAGGTAATGATAAAGATGTCTCTTTAGAAGGAATAGATCCTAGAAGTCATCTGTGCTGCCACAAAGCTGTTGATGGTAACATCAAACTGCGTTTACTAGAGTAACTTGCCTGTAACAATTCAGTGTTCATGTGTATACATAAATGTTCCAAAATGAAATCTGAATAATTACCAGTTAATGCAACTTGTAAAATAACACTGCACACACACCTCCAGAAATTAATGTAAGCTTATACAAATAAGGCTCAATATACCTTAAAATCAGCTTGACAGAAATCCAATTCAAACAACTGACTTGCATCCCTTTATTTGCTATGAGTAGTTGCTTTGGCAATTACACAGCTTTGCTTTGTATATATTTTTTAAACATTAACATCTCCCAAATTTCTTGAGCTTCATAAGATACCATTAAGTTGCACACATGGTTATCACAGAGTTAGCATCTTTGTTCTCCCAGTCTCTGCTCAGCCTGAAAACAAGTTAATTTCAACTTTTCTAACTTATAACACAATCCAATAGTCTTCAGCACTCTGTATTCCAAGAGGTAGGAGGACAGATTTATGAAATTTAAAGAGTCAGTCTTGTCTTGAAAGCACTGAGGGGACATCTAAAGAGGATTCACATTTTCAATATCCTCAGGGCAGGGACCACTTTATATAAATGTTAAACTGAAGGCCCGTACCATGTCAGCAATAACACATTTGTGCGACTTACATGAAAATGAAACACTAAGTTAAAAAAGTAGAGTATTTACAGAAAAAACCCACATCTTTTTAGCAAGTTTTTTCAGTTCAGTAAAATTTTTAATAAAAGGATATCGCCCCCTCTCTTATTGATAATAAAGTTATGACTGTTTAAATTCATATCAATCATATTAGATGTGCTACGGAACTCTCCATTCTTTGAGAGAAACAAATTATTTCCATTCTTTTGAAATACTACAATTGTTTTTAAGTTTCAAATGGGAGTAATACAAATTGCATGTTTTAAGTTGCAAATTTAACTAGTCATAGTAACTTAAAACTGTATTAACAATTCTGAATTTGGAGGGTTTTTAAAATGTGAGGTATGATATCCAATTACTATTCTTGCCTCATCCCCTAATTTTGGGCATATGACTACATTAGTATTGGGCAGGTATAGAAAATGGGAAAGTTAACATTTATGAGAGATTACCATCAGGGTAATATTGCTGGTTCATGCCTTCTGGAGGACCTTGTCCACCATGACTGTATTGGTCCCCATAATAGTCTTCCTGGCCTGAGTACTGCTGTGGTGGGCCTGAAAAACCACAACCAGTCAATACGTAAATAACTTGTTTTCTCTGTTATAAAGCCTGCTAATTTCTGATTTTAGTATGAGAAATATTTCTCAAATGTATTCCCCACCCGTATTGTTGCATTACAGACAACATATGTAATCTGGTTTAATTAAAAAAAAAAAGTAAATGTATCTATCCACATAAACAAACACACAGTTGTTTAGCTGCCCTAGACTGAGACTAGATATATCAAATTTCAATTTTGAGCTCATTTTAGGAATGCGTATAACAGACTAGGGTGTTAAAAATAAAATCATTGCTTGTTGAAAAGGACTAAAAAGAAAAAAGAGAACCAAAATCGTGGAACATCATTCTTTTTTTTGTAATTAAATGAATCCAGAACCAAGTAGGTATTCTGTTCCTTTTCTGTACCTATCATTTAAATATCAAAACAGAATTCTGCATCAGCATATATGAGATGCATAATTTCAGATGTATAATCTCAGAAAGAATCAAAAGAAAACAAACTTGTCTTCACATTTCATGGTGACAGCAGTAATCTCTTGCTGCAAGAACCACCCTTAAAATGGGTAACAAAAAGTGTGTGCAAACAAAGTCTGTCACACCAAATGACTTAAAAAGAAATTTGGTGTAAGCAAGAAAGAGATGTAAAATGTTTTTGACCATGGTTATTTAAAATCAATGCAAAAACACTGAAGTGAACTCCTACCTTGTTGTGGTGGCCTGTATGGAGGAATCTGCCTTTGCCCCATCATGTGATTTCCTTGGTTAACTTGGCCCATCATTCCCATCGGTGGCTGCTGCCCCTGGTAATGCTGGCCACCTGCCTGTGGCATGTTGTATTGCTGGGAGGGAGGCTGCTGGTGCATCATTGGACCTGCAAAAGGAGAAGCAGCAAAAATGTCAAATACACAAAAATTATTTGTGATTAAACCTTTCCAAAAGAAGATGGAAAACCCAACCTTTAAAAATGGACCAAAAAAAGCTCTGTATATCCACTGGTCTGGTAAAGGTTTGTTGTTTCTGGACCTATGCAAATATAGGTGAACAATTCAGCAGCCAAACTACAAAACAGAAATCAGCCTAAATAAGGTTGCTTTTTAGATGATTTTTCTTCAAAACCACAGATATTAGTTTACACCTACACAAAGATAACTTTCGTGAAACACTTTCACGACTTTTTGTTTTAAAAAATATCTTCCAAAGAAGTGTAGGTGAAAACCTGATCGTGAAACCTTGGTAAGTCATAGAAAAATTATTTAACATTTGTGATCTCCTCAGAGCATAGTTTCAATACACATACATAGTTGCTGCTATATTCCACCAACAAACCACTAAGCTGTTATCACAAAATCAACAATTTTATTTAGCCTGTAAAGACAAACCACATGAAGCAGACAGGTAATTACACAACAGGCATATGCAGAAGGCCCACAGAACACAGGCTCTGCCTGACACTGAACAGTCCTAAACAACCTGTAACAAAAAAATCTTTCATACCTAGTTGCACTAAGCTTCTATAAACCACAGGAAGAGACCAGGAGAGATCAAGTACTGTCCATGTTTTATCAACTGACAAAATCTGATTACAGCTGTACTTGGAGAAATGCAAATTTCAGTAATGAAAACAGACAGTTAAAGAGCACCCTACTGACACCACACAGCAATGAAAGTGATGATTACACAATTTCATTATATGAGATTGCAAGTTAGACTGATGCAACATTTAACAAAGAACAGCCTCTGTGCCTCCTCTGTAGTACCACTTCAGAAAAGAGTAATTCCAGTATCAAAAACACAAGGAGGAAAAAGTTTTGACAAGGAGGTAAACTTTTTTTAAAACAACAGAGTTTTGTAATATATTAATTCAAACCACTTCACACATACTGCCCAGTCTGTAATGGCCAAATCCTAAGCTTTTTTTGACTTTTTAAAAAACAAGTTATTTTATAAACTACAAAGACAAGAAGAAACTAGCAGCCTCACTAAAAACTAAAACAAACCATGACATCAAACATCAAACTAGCAGAGCCATTCCTAAGTACTGTCCAAGGAGAAAAAGGAAGACATCACCTTCTTTCTGTATGCTTACATTTTTCCATTCCATTCAGTATTTTTGAAAAACTAGGTGCTGACACACAAGCAGAAAGTCCTATGTGAAACTGGAAAAATACCTAGATACAGCCAAGTGACAATGGATTTATACAGGCAAAGAAATATGTAGTCAGTTATATACTCTCTATGCAGAGTTACAAGGGAAAGTTACGACAAATTAATTAATGGTATGAATTCAAAGTGCGTTAGTTAAATCCCATAAAACCCCAGTGTGGGATCTCTCACTGAGAAGTAAGGTGGCCTAAGCTTCATTTTCCACTAAAGATAAATACTGGCCACTCTTAAGAAGATCCAGTTATGCTTCTGTCATTCAGGAAGACAAATTTCTGCGTCCCAACTTTAAAAAAAAAAAAAAAAAAAAAGGGGGTTAAATTCAGATGTACTTATTTTAATTACTGGCAAAATACTTTTCCTTTTTTTGATCTTCTAAATGAGTAGGTAATTTAGATTATTCCATTTCATTGCTCCTCTGTTTGGAGGTACTGAGAAACATTAGGCAGTCTTGATAAAAAATAGAAACTTGTTGCCATAATATTCCTAGATCTCAAGAAAGCTTGTTAATTAACAATATTAATATTAGTCACAATACAATGTGATAAAATGTGTTGGGTCCCTGTGGTGCAATGTAGAGATTTTCTGTTTGCTTTTTAAATTAGAACTTCATTAACGCTTTGTAGAGCCACAATGAGAATTCACTACCCTGTATTAGGCTGTGTGCTGTGTTCATAACAGACGGCCTGGCTTCCTTCCAGTTTGGTTCTTCTTATTAAAAAGATACCTAAAAGAACCGCCATGGTCTCTACTCTACATAACCATTTTATGCAGTGGTTTTGAGGAAACTTTGACTTTATTCTCACATTTGAAAAACCTAGCCTAGGAGAAAGCTATGTTTATTCATTGTGTAATACTTAATATGACATAAAATCCCAAAACTTAATAAAACACTTAAGACTCTTAATTCATTGGATATGGACAAACTTGAGAAGTGGGCCCAAGAGAACCAAATGAAGTTCAAGAATTCCAAGTACAAGGTGCAGCACCTGGATTGGGGCAAATCTAGATATGAGTATAGAGTGGGAAACTCACTGAGAGCAGCCCTGAGATGAACTTGAGGGTTTGCATTGATGAAGAGCTGGGTCTGATCTGGCAATGTGGGCCTGCAGCCCAAAAAACCAACTGTATCCTGGGTTACATGAAAAAACATGGTCAGGTGGTAAAGCGAGGTGAACATGCCCCTCTACTCTGCTCTGGTGAGATCCTACTGTGTATCCAGCTCTAGGGGGGGTCCAGCACAGAAAGACACAGAAAGACCTGTTGGACCGAGTCAAGAGGAAGGCCAAAAGGATTATGAGAGGGATAGATAAGGAAATGCTAAGAGAGTGTGGAGCAAAGAAAGCTGAAGGGAGACCTCACTTCCAGTATTTCAAGGGAGCTTTATAAAGGGAAGGAGACGGACTTTTTATACAGGCAGACAGTGATGGGACAAGGGGCAATAGTTTTAAACTGAAAGAGGGCAGGTATAGATGGGATATTAGGGGAAATTCTTTAGTGTGAGGGTGGTGAGGCACTAGAACAGGTTGCCCAAAGAAGTTGAGAATGCCCATCTCTGGATGTGTTCAAGCCACCAGGATGGATGGGGCTCTGAGAAACCTAGGCTAGCTGTAGCACAGTAGGGAGGCTGCAACTATGTGATCTTTCAGGTGCCTTTCAAGCCAAACCATTCAATGACTATGTTTTCTCCTATTTGTGGCACAGATTTTTACAAGCACCCTAAAACACAGCTTTTGAAACCCCAATCAGGTAACACCAAACAACAAACTGCAGCAGCCTTCACCTTTTGATGTTTTTCCACGTGTTTTAAAAAAAACACTTCTTTTTTAAATGATGGTTTTAAGCCTTGTGTGAGCTATCTTAGAAACTATAATGCAGGGTCAATTTAACTTGACAAACAATACAGTTAAGACGTGCTTAGTCAAATGAACCACCATCCTAGAAGTGTTTTAACACCAGGAGCAGTTTAAACATTATCTCAAAAGACTTTGAGGATACAAAACTTTTTGCTACTCCTAATGTATGATTCAGGCTGCAAATTAAAGACAGTAGACACTTCTCCACACTTTATTACTCCACAAATTTCTCATCTCAAACTGAACCACAATTTCAGGTATCATTTAAAAAAAATTAGAACACAAAATGTCATAGAAAAAAAATTCCTTAGTTACCAACACTGCTTTTCATGTTTTACTCCAGGGAAAGAAGATGAAAGCACAAGCTCTGTGGCAGCTGTTTATATCTTTTGGTTTTTTTATGACAAAACTACAGTGTCTTCTACAGCTAGACATCCTACACAATGCAGCTACAGTATGATGGCATTTCAGAATGCGGAGGCAATTTTATTTCCCTTTAATAGGCTAGATTTCAAAAAAATTGAGACTGCCCGGCTTTTTCCATAACATCTTGACTACTGTAAACAGTCGAGGTACTGAAACCTAACAGTCTCAGCTTACATGGGAGTGAACAGATGGGAAGACATTCACAAAAGATAGTCAAACTCAGAAATCACTTTATCCTGACCTGCCATACACCCTGAATATATTTATATTTCAAATAACATTGGATGTTCCTATCTTTATGTTCCTTTCTTTACGTGCACAACAAAACAACTGGAATCTACATCTGTCTCATCTCTACTCTTTCCATATCTTCGTATTTGTAGGTAAGTGAAAGAGATGTGAAATTTTAATGGAATTTTTCCAAGGTTATATAAATGAAATTATCATTAAAAAATTTCAGCACCAGATTTGACAACTGGTCAGCAAATGACTGAGTCAACATGATCTTGTCCTGTACAAGTCACCTGTAAACTTGTTCTCCTCCCTTACCACAGGAAACATATAATGCTCATTCAACAGACACTGGGAATTTGGCAACTTCGTGTCAAGCTCTTCTAGTACTGGAATGGAATCCCAGCAAAGGGATCTGACAAATGAGAAACAGTCTCTGGGATGGCCAAGCATACCAAACAGAGTTTCTGAGATGACCAAGAACCAATTTCTTGGTTCTTACTTATAAAATGTATTAATTCCACATTAAATATTATTCCCTGAGTGTGAAAGATTTGGTCAACATAAAAAAAATAGGAATTTCCATGCAAGTTTCAGAAAAATCATGCCTCTATCTTTCCCTCTGAAAAGTCAAAAACTGGCAACACGTGAAATTTTTTTTCAACCTAAGTAGTTTACCATACACAAGAAGAAATGCACCCATAAGAACATAGTTTCTTCAATATTAATTCAGTTCCTTCTGCTTCCTATCTTTTCCAAAAAGGTAGCCAATATTCCTAGCAGATGTCCCAGGCTGCTATATTAACTTTTCAATTAAGAGTCATCTACAGACTCTCCCACTTAAAATATTCTGCTTTTTAAGTCCAAAATTACTAGAATTCCTCTTTTAAACTGGACTGACTATATAAAATCAATACCATGAAAACTTTGCTTCTCATTTACCGTATTCTTCTGGACAGCATTTTATAACTAGTGCAAATCAGTAACGAGTACAGAGTGGATACAGCAAGTGAATCCAGCAAACAGTTCTGTTACTATGCATTTTATTTCTTAATTAGCACTTTTTCATTTTTTTCTTCCTAACACCATCTGCCTCACAAGGTGTATATACAGCAAGGTGTTTTGGTATCAAGGGCACGTAAAGAGGTTATGCTCAAGCCTAACCCAAGTGTCAGAGCAAGCCTTTCTGAGTGTTATGGTGGTTTTATCTATTATATAACAGTATGCTTCTTTTTCCCTAGAAGTACTGGCTTCATTCAGCACATGGTAGGTTTTACCCACTGAAAAACTATTTCAATATTTTGTTTCTTCCTAATAGTTCATGCAAGATGTGATGCCTAGTCAAACACTGAAGACAGAATTATTAAATTATTCATAGGTTTTCTTATGCGACCCATAAGTAATTTGTCCAAATCTTCATAATGAATATACTTTGACAACTCTCCTGTGAAATCAAATGGTATTGTAATCCTACCATCAGATTCATTCCTCTACAGATGAAGAACCCACATAGGGAAAGATTAAGGCCAAAAACATCTAATTTTTAACAGTCAACTTGAGATGCTAAGACCTCATCTTGTGGAGATATATTTAGCTAGTGCTGTTATTAACTGACAGACGTAACAGAATCTCCCATTTTCAGTACGTATCAATCCTGTAAGACAAAGAAACAAAGCCCACTTAGGGGTTCACAAATGTCTTCTGACCAACAGCACTGAGGTTCAGAAATTTTGGTTCACTTGTGTTTCTGAACTGTTGTACATATGACCAGTTAAGAAATCTTTGAGTCCCAATCTGTTTATTCCCCTTTTCTTAAACTGCACTGGGTGCATTTCCTAGCAGCTCATTCTTGTTTCTTCACTTAGGAGAGAAGCCTGAAGTGGCCATGCTTGGCTGAGACATCTGCCCAGCCAGACTGGGGCTTGGCTACCTACCTCTAAATTTCTCATGGTCTCACAGATTGCTGTTGTTCTCTGCCCAGCTGTCTTGGAGTCACAAGAGAGTAAAGATACCAAAAAAAATTCCTCTAATTTGTCATCAAACATCAATACACATGTAACAACTGAGAGTAGAAAATGGAGGAAATGTACTAAGCAGACCTGACTGGGAACCAGATCAAAATAACAAACATCCCCATCTTCAGACTTAAGACTTCCTCTCTCACAGGTATTTGGAACAGTATTTTCATTTAACAGCAAATAACACTTTGTTTGCATAACAGACAAGTTTCAAAGTCTTGCTTTAAAGAAAGGGGCACATGCACTCCTACATTTATATATTAAGTGCTCTGTTTACTTATGTTTTTGTGAGACATTGAAACATTTTAAAGAATATGATTTTTCACCCCACTGGTCTCTCCTTCTGTGAAACCTCTGCACAAAATAGAACCGGCCTTCAAGCAGACACTTGAAATGGGAAAAGTCTCAGCCTAAAGAGTCATAACTTGGCATAATTAGAGTTACACAATGCAAAAGCCTACTGTGGCCCTAATGGCATTGGTACCATTGTTCTAAGTAAAGATTTTGCTCTTGTTCTTGAACCTATAATTTGGTTAATATTGTTTTATTCTCTATTCCCCAGTCACTTCAGTACTGCTATTTGTTCAGCACAGAAATTTTTGAAGTTTATTTCTGCTTAGTTTCTAATGACCAATTTTCAAGTTTGACAAGAGTACTGAAAAAACAACAAGGGAATATTATGTGGAAGAGTAAAGAATGCTACTTTGAGATGGAATCACCTCCTAAATTTTAGGTCAGTCACACAAAAACATTTTCTGTAGGGTGACTTACTAGATGGCTCCCTCACATATACTGCTACATAATTATTGCTAACTCTGCAACTAAAAAATCTGAATTGAAACAGCATAGGACTTTTCCAAAGCATCTTACAACAGAATTACTACACTATGTATTGCCCAGAATACAGACATAACTTCCTAATTCAGAGAGACAGTCAAAAGTATTCCCACGTATGATTTCCCCTACTATGTACCAATCTTTTGTTTCTTCCACTGTTATACATTAAGAAAAATGCAATTAACAATGTGGATGTTAAAGGCCTGAGATCTGGTAAGAAAAGAGCAGAAACAGCTTCTCTTATCATGACTTATTTTTAGCCTCTCATTAAGTTAGTCTTCTGTCTGTTTTGCACCTTTCTGTAACCTAATAATCAAATTGACCAGTATGACTTGGTCTGTCTGTACACCTCAGGAACAGATGGTATCTACACATAAAAAAGTGGAGCTTTGGTTTGTCATATGTCTTCTAGCAGGTGCTATGTACAGATCCAGTGCAGTAACAGACTTAACAGGTAAGCTGAAAATACTGATTGCTGACTTGTAAAGCACCTCTATAAGAATATGCAGTACATATACAACTTAGTAATTTGCTGTGCTGTGACTCTAATGCAATATTTTAATTCCACAATGTCCTTGGCTCTTCAACAAGGACATCAAAACACCATCAGTTTATGCAATGGAAATACCTTAGATACAAAATTAGCTTTGATTTTTACTATATACACAAGGACATCTCATGAAAACAGTAGGAAGTACCAGATTTGTTCTTGGAACTGAATTTTGCTTCTCTAAGACTAAACAGATATTCCATGCTAAAACTGCTGAAACAGCATGCAGCAGAAAACAAAGACTAACTAGATCTATCTGAGGGCTATCTGACTTTGATTTTTCCATTTAACCAAGAGACTTAAAAGTAAAAATGTATTTTATCAACCTGCATGACAATAACACTTAGCTAGAAGTGTAATGCCTGAAAAAGACAAACAGTAGCTCCAGCTTATAACTGCTGAAAGTAGATAGATTTCCAGATTCTCACATTACGCCTGAAAACAGTTAAATGTCTGCAAATAAACAAAAAGTCAAAGGTATATGGGAGAAAAGAGGTGTAGAATCCTCCAAACATGAATATGTACAATTCTCCAAACAGAATATTCAGAGTATTCTGAGGTGATCCTTCCACAAGGATCCTTGAGCCCACGTCTTACGTAAATGGCCCATAGGGTGACTGAAATCACAATTTTTGTTCTTTAGCACCATGCTCTAAGCAACTGAGCCAATCTCAGGGTACAAACACATTTAGAGAAAGAAATCTACAAGATAAGACCTTTAAAAAAAATCTGCACACAAGATGTTTTCCTTTTACAGAAGCTAACAGATACCTCACTTACCTTGGTTTGGTTGCATATTCATGTTTGGTCTGGGCCCATAGTTGCCCATCGGCTGTCCCTGGCTCATTGTCATCTGATTCTGCACTGGCATGCTCTGTGACGATGGCACTGAGTGATTATAGCCACCCATGGACCCATGGCTACTTGAAGGCATATTCATGGAACTGTTTGTCATATTGAGCTGGTTAGGTCCAGGTCCTTGCATAGGCATATGGTTGGGTCCTTCAGAAAGAAAAACAGGGAAAATAGTTGTACATTAACTATCATAAAAGCAGGTGAAAAAAGTCAGACTGAATCACAAAATTAAACAGAAGTCATTGAATACAATTACATGAAAATAAATTTAAAATACAGTTTGCGCATGATTTCCTCACTTCAAAAATAACAAAGTGAACAATAAAGTTCATCTCTACTATGAAATACATTTTCTTTTGTTGAGTAACTAAAGCTACTGAAACAAAGGTGAATTTGTAGCTCGTCTTCTATCCACATCACACACAAAACTAGCCTTTTTAGTACTTGCATAATACAGCCTGAATTTCGTTCTGAATGGCAGAGGACCAGTGTAACGAGAGGTTGAAACTTCATCAGAGCTGTAATTGTTACAATAGATGTAACATTTCTGTGTATTCAAACAACCCATGCTAGGCAATTTTTTGAAACTAACAATTATTATTATTTTTAAATGCAGTCAGTATTAACATTAACATGGTATAATTACATAGAATCATAGAAACATTTTGGTTGGAAAAGACCACTAAGACTGTCATGTCCAACAACAAATTTAACACTGCCAAGTCCACCACAAAATGCTAGCTTAGGCTAATTTTCATTCAAATGATTATACAGTCACCCACAGAAGAGAAGGTGACAAGCACTCCATGGATCACTGATACAACAGCAAAGGCTTTTATGGAAAACCTATGAGCCAAACTCATTCTACACAGGTGTTTTAATGCCCCCGTATATAAAAATGTAACCAAAAATTGCTCATGACAAGAGGACGACTCCTGAGTTTATCTCCTGAGATGGGAATGAGAACAAATCTTTGTGGTAAGACATCAAGCCTTTTTTTTGATACTTCAATCATGACTTTTTTATAAGAATGACATGTAAATGGAAAGCATTTAGTGACCTAGGCTGGTAAACACATCACCTTGCTGTGAATACGTAAAAGAACAACCTTGGAAATCAGAGAAAGGTGTGAAAAAAGGAACAAAGGGAAAATGTCTCAGGAAATGTGCTGCATCTTCTCTACTTGTAAATTAGGTGGAAAATTTCAACACAACAGAAAATCAAGGCTTTTGATTTCTAATGGACCTAGCATTGCAGTGATTCAGACAGTATGAAACAATGAAAAATAAAAATGGCTGAAGAACTATTTAACATTTTTGATCATATACTATACAGCCAATATTCTGCAACTGTACTTGCAGATTACTAGAGTAGGGGATGATCACTGGAACGACAGTCTCCAAACTATCAGTTCAGCTCATGAAGATGCAAAGGAAAAGCAACTTGCTCCAACACCCATGTGCCAACAACATCTTTTCACCTTTTATTTCCCTTCTTCCTGACAACAGAGGTTGAATTCAGATTATTCTCTGAATTCAATCTACTCTCAATAGGTACTTAAACAAGTACAACATTATAATACCATCTGGTCAGTTTACTCATTACTTTAGGTGGAATAGGTGAGCAGCTGCTAGAACTAAAATTAGTAAGAAGTGGGACTAGATAGAACTATGACAAGTAAAAAAGTAGATGAAATGCATGGATTATGCCCATGACAAGCACCACATGAAGACCTCATGAAAATATGTAGAACCAGAGGGCATGACAGACCAGGTCCACAGCAAACAAGGCAAATGCTGATAGGTACAGGTTTCACTAAGATGCTGCTGTTGCTTAACATGACACAGGTTTTTTGCTAAGCTAGCAAAGTCTAAGAAGAGGAATTTAAAAGAAACTACACTAGTAGAGCTGTAGGAAGGTACTGATTTGTTTACGTATTTCCCAGTGAAAATAAAAAAAAAAACAAAAACAAAGAACCACCCCCCCACCCCCCCCAGATGTAAACAGCTCCTAAGTCCTTGGCTAATGAAAAAAAATGCACTAATCTAGGGTAGAATAAAGGCAGAAATAAGGACACAGAGAGCTGGACAAAAGGTCACTAACTGACTGAAACAAAAAGATGCAGAAGAAAAAGATAACAACGATAAATGAACATGGCTACTAAAGCCAAAGTGAAGAAACAGAGAGTAAGTTTTAAAATGTGTTTATCCTCTTGCCCTTAAGACACCTTACTGAAATAAACACAAACCTATTTTGTCAAGGGAAGTGTAAAAGCTGAAAAAGGCATCAAACATGCAGTTCACTGCTCCTGCAAAACAAGGTAAGCAGAGATTGCTGATATGTACAAAGGCAGGTCCACCACAAATACAGAAAAAGTAATTCAGTGAATAGGATTATGCCCACAAGAGTACTACAGATGCCTATGCTGCCCCTCTTCAATTCAACACTGCTTAATTCTGTAATAATGAGAACATGGAGACAGTTTAATTATGAAAAAGTGAGCTTGTCTCTAACCACGAGCTCAGTCATGAACGTGCTCTGAGGTAAAGCTACAGTGAAGAAAAGCTTCCTACTGTAGTGCCAAGCAACTGTTGCAGAGCTGCTAGAAGACTATTTTCCTAAGTAAAGGAAGGAATACATAGGGTTGGTGCCAGAAAGTTAGGGCCTGAGAGCAGCTTTGTTTCTTTCTGATTAAAGGAAGACATTGTCAGTGATAGACTTGAGAGAGTGAGACAAGCACACAAGGGAGCAAGTTTTTAAAAACTGGTAATATAAGAAGCAAAATGAGGAAGGCAAAAACCATCACAAGAGATAGCCTGAAAAAATAACACACCGCCTCTAAAAGGTTGGTTTATATTCATGACTCAGATAGCACTAAAACAGAAGAAAGCATTCATAAGAAAAAGCTGTCACATTAATTGCGAGGTATGTGTATTTTCTGTGGTCAAAATCTAGGGGTTTGTTAGTGAGAAGCTAGAAAACAAGAAGAGAAAAAAAGCTAAGACCATAGGATCAAAAACCTTGCAAATGAAAAATAATAAAAACACACTTTACATGTTTTTTTATAACTTGTCAAACTTTTTTACGTTTTTTTGTAGCTTGTCAAAACACTTCATTGAGTTCTCTTGCATATAAGCACAAAACAATTGATTTTCTTTTTTATACAGATAAATGAAATAGGAAGAAGAGAATATGAATGAACTGAGAGTGAATTAATGAGGCATGAAGTATGTATCTCCACTTT
Organism: Fringilla coelebs; assembly: GCF_963513975.1. Taxonomy (NCBI): domain Eukaryota; kingdom Metazoa; phylum Chordata; class Aves; order Passeriformes; family Fringillidae; genus Fringilla; species Fringilla coelebs. Next base: position 46,977,895 of record NC_140028.1, on the reverse strand, counting down.
AAAGTAATTGCTAAAAGTGCTATACTTAGATATATATACTTATAATTAGATCTGTGTTATAATGAAGTTAATAGAGTAACTATCTATCCCGAGTATAAACAGAAGTCCTTTTTCCTTTAACCACCTATGCACATATCTTACCTCCAAGAAGCTGTAATCCAAACTAAATACATTTGAGACTACATTTGAAGGAAGGAAAGATTTTGAGAGAAGTTGTTGGGAACACACAAACAACTGTGTTGTGGTTTAGAAATGCTATTCCCCAGTTTACCATTTCCACTAAAACACTCCAAAGCACACACCACTTTGCTTGCTCCCCTCTATCCCCTCTCCTGTGCTGGGCTGGAGAGGTGAACAGGAGGCAAAAAAGGTAAAGATTACAAGTTGAGATAAGAACAATTTACTAGAAACAGCAATGAAATAAGGAAAAGAACAGTAACAGCAACAGTATTAATAACAGTGTACACAATGCAAAGGATTCACTGGCAATTGCTCACCACACAGAATCCCCACAATATCCTGCAGGTCAGAATAACCTCCAGGTCCTGGCCATGCCTCCTCCAGGCTACTGCAAAAATTAACCCTGTTCTGGCTGGAACCAGGACCTGTTATTCAGGAAGGTCACCTACTAGTGCCACAACAAAGGACAGAGACCCTTATAGCTAGTCTTACCTTTCAACTTTTTATATGTGAGAAAACAACCTCAAGAAATCAGGAAGATAACTTGCCCCCAGCACATCTTAGTTCATCATCTCCTTCCAAATCCAAACCACCCTTACTTTGCATCCCATAAACCCAGTCAAAGTAACTCTTCAGACAGCAATTTTTTCAGCTAAAAACCACAATCTGTCACAGGTACAAATAACACTCAAGTGTATCACTACTTGAAAAAGGTTTGTCATGACTGTCTTCTTTGGCAAGAGGATACAAACACACATTTGTCAGGGGATGCAATTAAAGGCCCCAACAGCACTTCAAGTTCTGTATTAACCAGGACATAAGTACAAGAAAAATCATCCTTTGCCCTTCAGGCAGTGGGACAGGTCTGTAGCAGAACTTTAAAATTACTCATGCCCTGATGATCACTAGGCAGTTCTTCTAATCCTCTCATTATCATCCTTCTCTTCTGCCCATACTCAGATCTGTGGAAGCCCCTGCTCAGGTCATACCTGAAATCCTTAGCTGGCATTTTTAAGAGCCTGCATTTTATTTTTTCCATGCTGGTCAACTGCTGTCAGTCCTGGATTCTCTTGGTTTAAGATTAGTGATATTACTCCTTTTATACATATCATCTCTACAGATATTTAAGATTTTTTATCTGGTTTTTAGTACGAATGTTTATGTAAGCTCAGAGTAAGTGCCCTAAAACCAGAAAGCAAATGCATACAATGCAGAAATTATTAGAACTACAAAGAGAAATACAGAGAAATATCTCTGTGAAACACAGAAAGGCTCACAAGTAGGTAAACTAACACACACTTGAAAAAATATGTGTAATTCAGCTATACACTTACCAAGATGATTCTGTTTCCCTTTTTCCAACCTATGAAATTATTTTAGCAAGCCTTTCTGATATTAGAGATGCCCTCATCCTAAGCTGTTTATCTTCACATCCTCAGAGAAAACTTCAAACTGAGATGGAAAGAACAGACATTCAAGAAAGGGAATATGTTGAAGGAAAGGCTAAATTAAAGCTTAGTTGGAAACTGTATTTAAGTATCTGTCTAGGTGAATACCAAAACAAAGCTATTTACCTTTCATGTATTTTCCTAAGAGCTCTTTTCTTATTCTATCTAATTACAAAATATGTATGTTTAAGGAGTGACTTTTCTCCCCTGTGGCTCTGCAGTGAAGTCATTATGCTCACATTGTGACTTAGTAATCCTTCTCCTTGGAAAAGATCACTATAATAACAATAATATGATTACACTTGAGGGTCAAAGAGACTGATTTTTGAGAGGCAATGCTATTCTCCATGGGAACTGATGGATCTTAGATGGATAAAGGACATCATAATCAGAATATCTCTGCCCTACTTAGGGAGCAGCATATATTGCTCTTTACACTTCCAAATGTAGACCATGACCAACATGTATCACGAAACTAACTTCTCTAGATCTTTTACTGCACTTCTTACACACAGCCTCTGGAGGCTATTCAAGCTACTCTTTCAGAAAAGCTGCCATTATCAAGTCCATTTTATCAAGATTTGCACAGAAATTAGAGAGTACAGAAAATTATTTTATTTTTTACTTTGTATTAAGTTTTTCATAGTTATTACTGTGTTTGCTGTCAGGAAGGTTATCCTTGACACCAGTGAGACATGAATTTTCAAAGATCCTTTGACAGTAGTTTCCTTTCTTCAAAGTATCAATACCTTGAGGAGCTTTTGTATGAAAAGTTCCTCCATAAAAAAAAAAAAAAAAAAAAAAAGAAGAAGGGATCCTGAACAAAAGCAATCCTGGGAATGCAATTTTAAGCTGAAAGCCATTTCACATGAAATAGGCAGTATGATTTTACAAGTGGAAATTCATGAAAATAGCCTCTATATAAAGAAGCATGCTCTTCCATTGCCTACTCCACTCTGATCTGACTGCTAAAGGGAATAGTTACCCCGAAGCCAGTATTGGTAGGTACAATGTGGAATTTTATCATCCTCCTTCTCTGCTTTGTTTCTGTCTTGCCAAGTACATTTATTTTTATTACAAAACAGGATGGCATAGAAACTGACTTAAAATTTACACCTAGAACAATAATCTGGAGGCCATTCCTTTACAAATCCCTTACGATTCAACACATCTTCAATAATAAAGAACACAGGAGATTAGTGAAAGCTGTATAAAAAAGCCTATTTTTTCTTTTAAACATTTAACCAAATCAGAAACAGCCGCTTTCAGATGTATCTATTTTATTATTATCTAATTATTTAGCTACAATGATTTCACATTATCTTTTTATGGAAGGATTTGTGTTCGCTCAGCCACAGGCCAATACCTTTCCCCAGTAAGCCCTCTAAAGCCAGCTGTACTGCATGGTTTCAAACAGACTAAATTTAGCCAGTTCTGTTCATCAGAGGAATGCTGTGTGTCAGCTACATCAAAGCCCAAGGGCAGCCTGATAAACACTGAATACAGGTCACGTAGCTCTGTAGCTAACAAACTCTAAGAGAGCTTGTACTCGGGGGCATTCAAAGCAGTTTTGTCATCAACAATCTAGTATCCCTTGAGCCCCCATGTCGTTTCAGTTGCCAGGCAACGCTGGTGTTAATGTCTTAGAGGAGAAAAACTTACCAGGCATCTGGCCGTTCATCTGGTTCTGCATGTGTGGTGCAGGAGGGCCCCCACCTACCATGCCATCTGAAGACATGTTGTGCGAGCGCGGGGGTGGGGGAGGGCCGCTCTGACTCATCCCGCCCGGACCCATAGGCATATTCTGTGTGGGTGGCTGAAAGGAGACAGTTTAGTCAAACACGAGAAGCAGTTAGTCTGACAAATATATTATATGTACATATGGTACAGCACTTGCCTATATTGTTCAACAGCGTATGAAAGAAAGCGCTGAAATGTACTTCTTTCTCTATCTGTTTAACTCCTCCCAACATTAATTCTGGCAAAATGTTTAACATTTTAATCAATTTTACATGAAGTATTACATGCAGACAACACCGCAGCACCTTTGAGCACCACTTCAAAAAAAAAAACAACAGATCAATGCCTCATTAAAAATTACATCTGAACAGTTTAAGATTGCTGGAGTCACTCCCTTACACACACACAAAAGCTTTCATTCAAGAGAGAAATAAGTGTTCAGTGTAATTCTCTCACATCAACTATTTGTTGCTGTAACAGTGCTTACACTGGGACAAAACAGGTACAACATGAGATGAAAGCCTCTAAATGCTCATAGACCAGCAAAAAATTTGCACCTGAGTGTGGTAAAACACTAGCAATCTCTTCCCTGCTCTCCCCCAAAGCAATGAAGGCCTAGTTCATAATTCCATGCCAAACACCCCCTACAGACTGGAAGCACATTAGTGCTGGCCTCCAAAGGTCCAGAGACAGCTGCCTAGAAAGGATGTTTTTGGCAAATTTCCTAATGAAATTGTGAGGAAAATAACTGAATAACCTTGAGAGTTCAAAGAGGGAGAGCAAGAAAAACAATACATACAAGGGGGAATTTACTGGTAGGTTCTCCTCATAGCAATGTAAGGAGACAGAGAAACTGCTAGTAGCCAGCTTTGTTTTCCCACTAAAAACACCTGTGAGACTCTACGATCCTTCTCACATACCTTAGCCAAGCACTTTCAGGGGAGTAAAAATCATCTCAGTGAGAGCAAATTCCTGGCACTCTGGCTTTTGAGGACTCTGTCTACAGGTTATAACTATTCATGAAAAACTGTCCCCACGAGATAACCACGGGTGCGTTTTTCAACATTTCTCTTCACAGACAGAACCAAGCAGGTGAAGCCTAAGTTCCTCTCTAGCCCAGTCCCTGCCTATGCCTACACTATTCACCAGGTTCATAAAGACAAAACACAATATAGTAGTACTTTACAGTAGTAAAGTACTCCCAGTGAGCGTATGTTGGAGATGGTAACAGTAGGGTAACACAGACACACACATACATTCACCTACCAGGGGAGGGGACTGAATGGTAGTAATTTGTTGTCTCAATATTTCTTTAAATACCTCAAGCAGGTATTATTTTTCCTGGAGTACTTTAAAAAATTCTTCAAGAAATTAGCGAAGGCTTTTTTTTCAGCAGGAAGAAGGAAGGAGATGAAGAAAAATATAAGCAAGTATGCAACTTCTCTTACTAAATTCCTTTCATTCCTCCATGATGAAGAGAATAACATTTTATAAGAAAAGTTCCTTCTTCAGCCTAAAGCTGAAGACGCAGCATGAGGTGAAGAAGGTAAAAATGAAAGGCAGCTCTACCCTCTGAACGCTGTGACTGAAATGCTGCTCTATTCTGCCTGTTCTTCCTCCACTAGCGAGCAACGAAGGCAAGGCTGCTTCCCCTCAGTTACTCTTCTGTCCCTTCACCTTCAAAACTTACTATCATCCTAATTTTGCATTTAAGAGAATCTAACAGAAATTATCTAAAACTGATAAACAAACAAACAAACAAAAAAGAAAACAGACAATTTTCATTTTTATTTGGAAAGCATGTTCAGGAATACTATCAAAACCAACACACTTGGTAACCTCCACATGAACAGAGCTCCGAGCTTGTTCCATGTCAGCCTCAGAGAAGGCCCATGCCAGCAAACTGAGAGCAAAGTCAAAAATCATACAGGCTGAAAAGTTTCTAGCATTAAAATGAACTTCAATTCCAAGTATGAAATATTGGAAAGTCCAAGGAAGTACTAAAGAAGATCAGCTCATACCTAGGTTTTAGCTATCCTGTATATGTTATTGTACAAACATGGCCATGCCTTATCTGTGGAAAGAGGGATGAAAAAAGCTCCAAGGATTATTTAAACAAAACTATATATATTCCAACCCTATTTAGCCTGAAGTTTTCAAAACAACTATCCTTCAAGAAAAACACTGCAGTTATCAAAAAGACCGCATGAGAGAGTGTAGACATGCAAGGACAGGGAACAAAAAATTGTTAAGGACTTTAGATACAAAATCCTGCAAGAGACTTCACAAACCACATGGAATTAAGTCAACTGAGGGAGCAACTAAAATCACTCAAAACTTCTTTCAAAGTTTTATCCATTTGGGTAAGTGTTACACATTTAAAATAAGAGTTATGGATGTGGTAAGTGTTAAAATGTTCTCAGATCCAGGTGTAGGTGGGATCCCAAGAGCTGAGCAGTGCCAGGATGGGGAGGAAAAGGGATTGGGGGACATTAATGGTGAGACACTGTTAGAATACATATTTTAAATAATTAAAATCCCTAAAAAGGAGACCCCAGTGAAGTGGTTTAGAGGTGGGATTGTGCATACTCTGAACATGCAGACAGTAATTCATCAAGAGGAGCTTCTGGATATGGAAACAGCCCAAAGACCTGTGTGAATCCATATCAGATTCCTGAAAATAATGCAAGAAAAAGGTCCAAGATGATGAAAAAAAAAAATCAATCTTCCATTAAAGGAAACTATCCTATCAGATAACCAGAAGATAGACAAGGTAGACATCTACTTATAAAAAAGGTAGTAGGACCAATATAGTAAAGTCAAGCCTTTCTAATTTACTAGAAATTTTTACAAATATAAATTAAACCTAGCTGCATAATTAACAGAAGCCTCTTAACACAAGTTTTTTGATGAAGCCTTTTGGAGCAATACATTGTCCAATGGCACTGATCAGAAACTGCCCAAAGGGGAGTTCAATGAGTAAAGGAACATACAGAGCTCTTCTGAAAATATTTTAATAAATGTCAACATATGAAGCTACTGTAGCATTACTGAAAATGTGGAAAAAAGAATAAGCAGAAGGTGCCAAGTGATGTGGATAAATATATGGCAATAACATGGAACTGTAAACCACTTTCTTCAGAAAGAGGAAGGTCCTATTGCCATTAATCCACAAAAAAAGTAACAAACAAAAAAGAATTTACCACAGTCCAGAGAGGTGGGGAAAAAAAATCCCAAACTAAACCAAAAACAAACAGAAAACTCAAACCCCCATAAAATCTATGCATAATAACTGTGGTCACTTTCTGATTGTCTTCAGTAATATCCAGAGTCAGGTAGAATACTAAAGAAAAAATGCCGATGTATTTGATACCATAATACACATTCAGTTTGGGCAAAAGAATCTCAAAAAGATACTGTAAAAATAGCAGGATTCTAAAGAGAGGCAATCAGTGATTAAAAACTTTGCTCACACCTGAAACTGCAAAAGGAACAGATTTATATTTTTTTTACATATAAAGGAATATAACTTAAGAGGATATGACAGAAAGACAATTTAGTGTATGATACATACAAAAAGTAGATCATCCAATTTATGGTTTAACAAGAAAGAAAACCTCAGGAGAATAGTAAGTAAATTGAAGAATAACATTAAACATCCAAGACACGCCATAAATCACATAAATCTGAGGTATTCATCAACACAGTACGCTAGAACTAATTTTAAATAAGATTAAGAGATAATTACACATACATATATGCAATAGAAACGGTTATATAGGATATTATATAGGATATTTTAAAAGAGCATTGCAAGCCTTTTTGTCAGATCATAAACCAATCACTACCTGATAGTAATTAAAATGAAATGTCTCCTGCAGATATAATTACTCCCCAGTGAAATTCCTCCAGAGTATTTTTCTAGTGGATGCAGACAGAAGAAAACAAGAAAAAATTGTTTTTAAATGGCAAATTCCTGATTTCTATTGATCCGGACTTTTACAGATAAAAAACTTCTTTAAATTAACTTCAATTTAAAAATCCCACAACAACAAAAAAAGCCCACCCAGTTACATAAACTAAATTATTTAACCTATTTTGAACCTTACAGAAGTTAAGAAAATTAACTATCCCCAGAAATATGCACTAAATGCAGCAAAGACTTCTTAAAATACAAAATGATCACACAGTATTCAAAAGAAACAACCCACCCTGTGCTAAAGAAAAGCTACCCAAAATTGATTCTAGCCATTAAGCCTAGATCTGAAGGGTAAAATGACATCCAAACACAGGTTAACAGAACCAAATGAAAGGCTACTTCCCCCCTCCTTTTGATAGAAGCATGACAAAAAGGAATGAGAATTAAAATCACTGCTGATTTTATTCCAATGCTGCAGTAGAAAATGTTAAATATTTTACTTCAGTAAAAGGTAAATTAAAGACTTAGAAAATGTTAGATATAGCTTCACTTGCTAAATGCTAACTTTTGGCTCATTTCCCCAAACACAGATTACACTTATAGTGGCTATGAGCATTTAAAATTTATCAGAGCATGAAAAAAAAATTATAAGCTATTTAGTGAAACTCTAGAAATCTGAACAGAAAAAAGACTGAAACTGACCCAACAATTGCAACAAAAAAAAAGAGTCAAGAAAAAAAATTAGATTTTAACTGACAAGTTCCAGCAAACAAAATCCTACTAAATCCAAAAGCTATTTGAAAGCAGGCATTAAAGGCAACAGGTACGCTGCATTTTTTAGAGGAATTTCTTTTAAATAATAAAATAGATCAAATACAAGACACAACAACAAAATCTCCTAGGGTGAAAATGTGCACCTGAAGATGGTAAGATTTTTCTTACCACCATCAGCAGGTTCAAAGATTTGTTCAGGGAACATCTATTGTTATGAAAATTGAGGCGGAATATCAACTCAGTCACCAAAAAAAAAAAAAAAAAAAAAAAAAGAAAGAAAAGACAAAAACCAGGAAATACTGTCAAGCACATTAAAACACACTATTGCTAATCAATACCACTAGCAATAGGTACTTAAAGTACACTATCAAAAATACAATTTTCTTGAAATTCTCTCAGAATAACAATTAAAAGCTACAGGAAATGAAAACATAAATAGCCTTCTTTTCTCTACAGAGAAGCTTTAACTCAGGATTTAATCAATCATCTTTGTTTTCAATTCTCAAATACCATTTTCTGCAAAGCAAAACACCCCTTCCCAGGGGGTACTCTGCCCTGCTCATATCACATTGCTAATATCACAGGACCTGTCCCAGTCTCAGAGAGCAGTACTCTGTTGATAGGTGGTGATGGCACCTGTGGAGTACTTACTGAGGTGTCAGACTGGGAAATAAGATTGTAAAGGAATATGCTTTTGAGATCTGGAAGAGCAGAGATTTAATTGGGCTACAGTTCTTCCCCTACAAGGTACAGGATATTCTGGTACTGAGTGTCCTCCATTAAAAAATAAAGACCCCGTATCAATTCTCAGCTAGTGTAATATTTACGGGTAGGGAGATTTCTATAGGAAAAACATTTACAATCATGTCTAAATAGTGAAGTTAATTATAAATGTAATTTGTGCTCTCACTGTTGGATTACCAGTTGTGACTCAGAGTAAAGAATTTTAAATTTAGAATGACAACCAGTTTATACATCTTGATTTACATCAGTATCTTCAAAAATTAGAGAAATTATGACTTAAACATCCTGTTTAAAAAGGAAATTGGAATCTTTAATTGTTTCAAATAGCATCTCACTGCATAAAAATATTTCACTGTCCCAATATTCTTTAACAACATTTTAACAAACAAAATTTAACCCTGAAATATCTGATGTCCTCTTAGCAATAGCTACTCTGATACACATAAAATTAATCCTCCAAAAATTCTGTGGGGGACTTTAGTAGAACTAAAAATTACTTAAATTAGAAATTTTAACAACTACATTAATTTGTATGGGTTTATTAGGAGTGACCATGCATCACTTAACTGTGGGTGTTAACTCAGGGATCACTAAATTATACAAGCTAGAGAACTTGTGAGGTGCCCTGTAACTCCCCCCAAAAAATGCAGTTCCTATCTGTCCTCAGCTTTGCGTTCCACAGCCCTTGTCTCTTTTGCTTTTAAGATGGTTTAATGTTTAGACTGATACTTACAGGTTTTGCTTGCATTTAGTAGTCTAAGAGAAAAAAAATCCACCTCTGTTCTAGCTAAAAGGCTTTACGTAAACTCACCTAAAGCAGAAAGAATCCAGCAGAACCCTCACAGCAAAGCATTTGGGAAAGAGCAAAACCATACAGACTCTGCACCTATGTTACCAGACTACCTGGTACAGCTCTCAGGCAACGGCCTGCAATTGGAAATGTATTTATTCTGCAGATACTGCACTACAGAGAGGCAAATGACATCTTTGAGTATGAAAGAATTATACTTTAGAGCATACTCCTCATTCAAACTGCCAGCGATTTTTACTGATTTCTAAATCAGCCACAGAAGTTCACAGGCAATAGAAGTAGTTTTTTGTATACAGTGCACTAGCTCCCCATGTGGACACACCTGATTAACAATACATGCAAAGTAGCTTGCAGAACTCAGAGCAATGCTCTGGTTTAAAATGGCAGTTACTGGGCTCTGAATTCACTCCTAACAACTGAAATTCCCTCATTTATTTTTTTCTTAGTATAGTTGCTGGGTTAAGAAGCTCCCACCAGCGACTCTTCATTTCCAACAGTACCCTTTTTCAGTTGTGCCAACAGAGCCGCCTTCTTCTCTAACATCTTAAGAAATTATTATTGTTTTTTTCAAAACTATTTAATATTTAATCAGAGCAATTATTCTTCAAAATCCAAGCTCCACTAATCACTAACAGCTCCCTTGCCTCTTGACAGGAAACAGTCAACTTTCCTCTTGCTCTGTTTACAATACTTTACAAATAGTTGAACATGAACTGGGCATGGACTTGTGTTCTGAAAGGTTAATGCAAAATTATGCAGCATACTCCACATACCAGAAACAGATTTTCTGCTATGCTACCTGTCCTGATTTCTGCTGGGATAGAGTTGATTTTCTCCCCAGTAGCTGGTGCAGTGCTGGGTTTTGGATTCAGTAGAATCATGTTGATAACATACTGATGTTTTAGTTGCTGCTAAGCAGGGCTTCCTCTTAAATCGAAGATTTTTTCATTTCCCAGGCTCTGCCAGCAAAGTATGCAAGAAGCCAGGAGGGAGCATGGCCACCACACCACCACCACAGCTATCAAACTTTACCAGGCATTTGGTGTATAACTGGACAAGAATCTCATTAATTTAGGATTCCTCTTATCATCAGTAATAAAAGTTTTACTTCACAATTTTATTTTAAAGTGTGAAAACTGAGCCATATTTTTAGTCTCAGGATGCCACCTTGCTTTATTCAAGAAAAGTCAAGGTAATTCAGTTAACATATATTGAAGGCAACTTGTGTGCACAAAATAATGGCTACTAAAAAAACAGAGTGCACAGCTCATTTCTTAAGACTCACATTTTTTTCTACAACCACATCGCAAGTACATTAAAACCATAGACTGAACATCACCCCTTTGAAAAATAAAGTGTGTAAAATTATATGAATCTTCATTGTTTGAGTGAAACCATGCTTATATTGAAGATTTGTATTTAGCCTGCAGAGCTCCACAACTTAGAACCATTAAGCATCATTACTAACACTTCATGAAAGCTTGTCTTCCAAGTTAATTTTTGGAAATATTTTTATTATTTTGTGTATGGGCAGTGGTTGTCTTTGGTTTTTGTTTGGGAGATTTTTTTGTGTTAGTTTGGTTTGTTGTGGTTTGGGTTTTTTCCTATCTCTTGAAGCAGTTGCTTTGCAAAGAATCAGCATTCAGTGCTTGTTGAGATCAGGTGTTTATAAAAAGTTATCATGATCTTTCAAAGAAGTATAACTAAAGTGACATGGAATCTCCTAATCTATGTGACAAATTTGGGAACAGCACAAAATAAGGGATTTCGCAAGTGCTACAAAAAGCTTAATTTTTGAAAGACATAGCTCAAGAACAAAAGATGTTTCTGGTTTGTAATCAGAAAGTTTATTAATAACCTTTACAATATTATGAAATTTAGAAAAACTATTTAATGCAATGTCCAGATTTGTCTATGACTTGGACACAGTATGTTTTCTTGGAAGTCATTACACACACAGACTGTAGCTTAGTATTGGAAGAAAGTGGCACTTCCAACATAAAAGAAAGCTCGATGTTACACAAGTGAGTAATAATCAGAAGCACTTATTTTCAACAACTTGAAATAGACACTGAAATGTCATGCTCTGCATGCTGACAGAATGTAAGAAAAACTGAAAAAAATCACTTTCTATACTAAAAAAAAAAAACTCAAAAAACTGCCCCCCACAAAACAAAACCCAAAAACCCAATAAAAACCCACACACCAGTGCTCTCAAATAATTCCTGCAGACCTCAGTATCTGCCCATGATAAAATGGAGAGTTTCCCACTACATATCAAATAAAGTGACAGTCACGGGTTGTTTCCTTTAAAATATCTGGCAAAATGAAGACATATAAGAGAGGGAAGATGTCCAAATAGAAAAGCTGGGGGTTTTTAATTCAGTAGTCTTCAATTAATTTTTAAGGGCACTAAAAACACTTCAGAAAACAAAAAAAATACAAGTCAAGGAGGATGCTTGTTCTGCAGTTTGAGATGCCATTTGTTTAGAAACAAATACACACAATACCTCACCACGACTTCAATTGTATCTTTGCTCTCCAAAGTTCAAGGACATCAATATCATGCTGTAAGTCTCCCTCAAAAGCAGCACCAGTGAAAAATCACAAGAAACCAAGTGTTGTGTTCCTGATGGTGCAAAAGCCCTTTCTGGGAAGCTAGCTTATCTCATAAGGTGATGGCAAAGAGACTCCTGACAGTGATCCAAGAATACCTGCCACAACTCAGAAACACACAGCAAAATGTTGCATCAACTTCACATGTGAACTTAGTCAGCTCTAATCCAGCTGGGAAGACACCACATAACAGCCCTGCCCTTAATAACACTGCTGTTCACAAAGCTGAGAAAAGACTGGTTGACTCAAGAACCTCACACTTTGTCTTTTGATGTGAAAGAAGGTGTCTTACTCCAAAAGTAATAATTTAGTACTCTAGTAGGCATACAAAACCACAGGAGCTTTGTTATGACATTGTATTTTCAAAGTTTTCCTGGCTCACTTCACCCAGACTCTGCAGTGCTTGCTTCACCTGTTTCACCTTTCCACACTTCCAGGTCCCAGTTATATAAACATTTCTTTGCACAGCACTATTGGCTCACTGCACTTTTTGTTCTCTAAGGCAATACCAGAGTTTCATTAGAATAGTGAATTCTGAAAGGCAAGGGAAAAGGCACAACAGCCGATTACAAGCCTTTTTCCTAACAATATAAAGTATTGAGCAATTTTTGCTCATATTAAAAATTTCAATGAACCTGGTAACTCATGTCTTTTGTTCAGTGTGAATGATATCTGAAGAGAAGCATTCTCTTTCCAACCTCACTTTAACACATAACTATTACTCTTTTTATTAAATGCTTTAAAAGTTGTGAAATTTCTTGAGAGCTTTTTTACCTGATTACAACAATAACAGGTTAAAACTTAAGCAAAAAATAAAATTTAGTCTACCGGGGGGAACAATCTTCCAGAAATGAACAGATGAGACACAACCCAACTTCAGAAGGTATCCAAACCCAAGGTCTCCTAACTTTTGTGGAAAGAAACTGCAATAGTAGTAGCATAAAATTGATATATTTTAGTATTAAAAATAGTAGATGCTTACACACACACAGTATCCTGCTTTGTATTTACTGTTACCATCCACACCTTGAAGACTGAAACTGCTGAAACATAAGCATAGTGAAGAATACTACCTCCAAGTCAGCATGAGCCTCATCAGCTCCTACATGGAAAGCCAGTGGAGGAAAAGACCCTGAAGTACTTCATCTTTCATTGAAAAAACAAAGATGATATGGTATGTCACATGTTCCCAAATTCTGTTAGCTAAAATTTACTAGCAAAACAGAAAGAATTTAAAGAATATTTTTCTATAAACCCTAACAAAAATCATATTGTCTAATTATGCTACATTTTGGGACAATGTTCAAAGATTGTAGGTCAGAGCATCTACATTTAGGTAAGAATGAAGATCTAAATTTCATTTCGTATTTTTGAAAGAAAACCCAAAAAAACTCAAGAACCTTTATTCCCTTCCTCACCTGTCTGAAAGAGACTTTCTCTACCCACTCAAACACACACACTATGCTATTTTTCTCAGTACCATGGAATATTCCTGTCACTGAAGATCAGAAACACACTCCCGTCCAGATCTGCAAAAGCCTTTCCCAGCCTTATCTTCATTTTCTTTTAGGAAGAGAATGTCATCACATTCAACTTTAACAACAGGGCTGTCCACCAGGGACTAGGATAAGGTCAAATTCATTTCCAGTTGTCATCAGAACCAGGATATGAATTAAGCCTCCAAAAACATATTAGTTGAGGAACACACACAGCCCTCTTAAAGGGTTCTTTCCCTCCCCCTCAGCTACAAGCATGGATTTATAAAAGAGAAACCTCTACAAGCACAACAGGTTGGACATAATAAAGCACTGGTTCTATAGTCCTCTAGGTACCAACTTGAAAGGATGCTTTGCTAGTAGCAATGATTGGAGAACACTTCTCCAGAGACCAAAGAAAAAGTAATTCAATTTCAGTTGGTGAAAACTAGTATCTAGGAATGGCTGTTTTATAGACATTCTTTTTAGCTTCATTTTGCAGAAATGAATCAAGACTATATTAATTCAAGAAAAATCTTATTACCAAAAAACAAAGAACTTCCTCGTGCTACTTCCAATGAACTCCCCAAGCTTTCTGATTAGCACAAAAAGCAAACAGACAGCAAGCTATCTTTATGCTGCTGTTTCTTTTCTTACTGCTGCATAAACAATGGAAAAGGAGAAAAAATTCAAGGCATCTTATAAAACACAGAGTTCAGGAATACAGATTAAGAAAAAATTCAGACTAAAAAAGATGGCAAGTAATATCCAAGACATGTAAAGTGATGCAATGTTTCAAGGGTCTTTGGGCCCTTACTTCTTTCATATTACCATAATCCACCTTAAAACAAGGTTGTTTTCCAATACAGGAGAAAGGCAAAGAATTGGAGACTCACCTAGAAGGTGGAGAAGCAGCAAAAAATTTACCCAGCCTCATTCCACTGGGGCAAGAGAATGGATTACATTCCAGTGAAAAGTAAAAAGACAAAAAAAAATCCCATTCCCTTTCCTTTCCCTAATCTAAGAGAAAAAAAAGAGCAGTGCTGAAGGAGTTGACTAGGAGCCATACCACTACAGTTCTCAGCTGAGGGGGAAAAACAAAAGAGGAAAAAAAATTCTGTCTTTGAGGCAGACCAGATAGTTGAGCATTGCATATCTAAATTCATACTAAAAGTCTACATTTAAACAAGTCAAATTTTAAACAATACCTAAGCAGTGAGATTACTCCAAATACAGCATAAAGAGACAGCATCATCTATTGCCTGTGGAGTATATTAGAGGCCAAACATTATCTCAAACATTTGGTTTGTTGGTTTTTGGTTTGAGTGAGTTTCAGTTTGGGTGGGTTTTTTTTACCTTTAGGAATCCAAATGAAATATATTCCCTACTTTTACACTACTTTGTACTTACTGCTGGTAGTAGAGACTGCATGTTCTGGTTGGAATCAGCTATAGTGGCTAGGTAAACCAAGTTTGTATGCAGCATCTGCTGGTATCTATCAAAATAAGCAAAGGAAAACAAATCTTAATTCATAAATACGGTAACATCAGAATTTACTTTAATTCCACATATGTAAAGCTACTTAGGCAAAACAAGACTCAAGAGACTTACAAGAGTACCATAACTAGCAGTCTTAAGCCTTTTCCTTCACACTTATCTATTTCCAATCTTTCCTAATGTCTCCATCATATCTGTGCCTAACTGTGCTACTGTCTTGCTATGAAAAAAATCTAAAGCTGGGTGACACTGTTCTCGCTTATTTCACTTCCTGCCTTAAATTAAATCACCAGAATACATACAGAGAGTGTGTTTTTGTCTGGTGTATTTTCCATCACAAATACTAGAGAAAGAGAGCTGTTTATTATGTCCCCATATTCAAGATATCATAGATTTACTGACCACATTTCATCAGGACTCTGAGCTTTGGAAGTTTGCTATGGAATAATTTTTCTGCTAGAGAACCACAGTCCTGATTCTCAGTATCTAGTTCACAGTCACAAAAACAACCTTGAAAGCTGGAACAGATTACAAGTACATAACTACAGGCTTGCAAACAAAAGTAGTCCCTTAAACCAAAAGCACCTATTGTTTATGATCCCACTCCTATTCCCAGATTACCAGTTCTCTTGGCAAGGGAGTAGGACGTCCTATCTGTCCATATTTGTCTGATTACATGGGTGCCATCATCACCTCATGACAGAGAAGAGTAACGGGAAAATAACACTCCTTAACAATTCACTCCTTCTATAGTTCTCTCAGATCACTCTCCAAAGACCCCACTAGACAGCAAGTTTTTTTGGATATTTTGGCAAGCCAAACTTCTGCAACAAGCCTGTTTGTTCTTGGGCATGTGAAAAGCAGGCAATTTTCAAACATGCCATCAGGAAGCAGAAAGGTCCATTTTCCTACACGATTTTGAGAATTTTTCAAACAAAACTACCTCTTTTCAACAACGTAATTACAATACAGAAAAAAAATCTTTGTTAGACAGTCCTTATTTTTATAAGCATCATCATCATGACATCAACTTGTAGCAGGCAAGTTGCAGCATTTCAGTGACAGAAGTTATGCTCAAAAAGCAAATAAAACCCATCCACCCCCGACAAGAATTTCAAGTGTACTATCTGTAGCAATGCTTTTCTTCACAGCACAGCTGTCCTGTAAGGTAAGCCAAACAAATCAAGAATGATGGTCTAGATGTAAATTCACCCAGTCCACAGTAGGTATAGATTAAGGTCTTACTGAGAGCATTCAGAAGTCTTTCCCTTGTTCTGATAGTCCATTATACACTGGATAAGATGGTTGTTTTCATCCAACATCTGAAACAATAAAGAAGATATTTGAAGTAAATTCCATGTTCTTTTTGGAAAGAAACTGAAGATAAATTTGAGTCTTGAGTAATGCTCCTCTTCTTTGTTCTAAGAAACAACAAAAAATGTTGTTATCCCTAAAGTTCTACTTCACCACTTATTTGCAGAACACTGTTTTGCTCCCATTTCCCCCCTTTGATCAGTTTTACAGGTTTTGGCTTAAGGGTTTCACAGTGCTACCATCAGCAGCCACATTTGTGAAGCATCCTGTTCAAACACCTATGCTGATTCTGCACCAAGTTTTCAGAAAGTTTTAGAAGTTTTCTGCATTTCTTCATTTGATTGCTAACAAGAAATTCACTTAAAAGTCTATGTCCCGAGCTTCTCTTCTCCTTCTAAAGCCTGCAACTGCTTATAAATTTAACTTTAAAAGTCACTGAAATTGTTATTGGTGAAAACTGAGCTGACCAGATTTATTCAAAGCAAATGCACTGCAAAGCTAGGCAATATTTACATGATGAATCTCTAACTAAGCTGCGTTTTATAAATATTTGGTATAATGGCACATTATAGTTTAGGTATGGTATTGCCCAATTTAGTATTCCCACTGAAACACTCCAAACCATGCATCCTTCTCCCATCTGGAAGGGTGGAGGGGAGAACTGGAGGTACAAAAGGTTAAGATCACCAGCTGAGATAGCAAAAATTTACTGGAAATACCACTGAAATAAGAAGCAAACAATAATATCAAAAATACTACTAATGGAGGGTACAAGAGGCAAATGATTCACATGCAAGTGCTCATAACACAGAGCCCCCAACAATACCTGAGGACACCACAATACATGACCCCTTCCCCCATGCCTGGAAAATGGAGTGAGGTGCTACAGAATAACCTCCAGGTCCATGCCACGAGCCCGCCTGGCTACTGCAGGAATTAATTCTGTGGTGGCCAGAACCAGGACAAATGGACAGAATAAATCTATCATACTTCAGCAGTGTCCATGAAAATGAACACCTACTAATTAATTAATTTTCTCACCAAAAAAGAGTAGTTCTAAAAATCATGGGAAATGGCCAATTTCACAACTTTCTACAAAAGTTTATGAAGTCAGTGTTCCAAGCTCTCTAAACAGGGAAAAACCACACAACCTGGTATCCTGGAGTGCGCGTGGCCCACACTCATCTTTGTAGCTCATGCTCTGCACTCTGACCAGGCAAGATTCAGCAGAACCATGGCTAATCTGAGCCTCCAGCCAAGTTATCCAAGTGAACTTACAGAAATGGAAAATTTACTGCCAAATGCAAAATTTTGCATCAATTTACTCCTTTGCTTTCTCTCACTGGAAAGCTAGTTTAGATCCCTTTACCCAGCAGCTGAATTTCACAAAACTAGCAGAATCTTAAAACATCCCACAGCTTCTCTCCTTCTTCAAACATGGTTGAAACTGGCCATGACTAGACTCATCCTTCCACAAGGAAAGTACAACATCATTCCACAACCTTTATTTCCCTAACAAATTCTATAGGGAGGGAAAAAAAATAGTAGTGACACTTTTTTCTGTACCTAATCCATCTCTACCATGAAAAGAGTATGGAGTCAGAAACCTTATGCAGTTCACTCAGGACTTCTATCCAGTAAGAATGAGCCAGTCAGCCAAGTTTTCTTAAACTTTAAACAGCGATTCACCAGAATGGACTAGAATGATCCCAGTGCAAGTATTTTGCCTGAAACTGCTGGATCTGGAAACACTAAGCACTAAACACAGACATACTGCAGTATTTTCAGCTACTATGTGAGTCTCAGAAAACAGGCAAAGCTACAACTTCACTCTCTGAAGAGGATCACAAACCCACTGCTACACTGGCACGCAGCACATGTACTAACTTCAAGTTTTCTAAGAAACATAGTGACCATTTTCATCAGAAAAAAGGAAAAAAAGAGATAATACCTTTAACACCAAAGTCTAATAGAGCACTTGCAAAGGAAGCTGTGAATCAAGGCTCTTCTCAGAATACCTCCCACAGTCCTGAGGGAAGCAGCAGATTCTTAAGGCTTAGCAGACAAGTAGACCTTGAAACTGCCCATTAGATGGTTGCATTCTTCATTATAGCCATGTAAGCCAGACCTTTTGGGGAGGAAAGGACCGGAGGGGGGCAGGAATGCTAGGGCTAAGAGGAAAGGGAACAAGAAGGAGTATTACTGTATCCTAGGTGGGGCTGCAGACATCTGTTTTTCACAAGTTTAATTGAGTGCTTGCCGAGAGAAAATTGGGATAGTTATAAACATCTACCATCAAAAGAGAATTTAGTTTCCAGCTGGATGAAGATACCTTCAAGGCTTCTGACAACTCAGGTACATTACAAAAACTCTTCAAATTTAACACTGGAGTTTTGCCAGCACACCACCATCGAACTAATGGTTTGACTACAGACCCAAAAGAACTTTATCATCTGTCTTCTCCATGTGCACCTCAGCATCCTGAAGTTTCTAGTGACTACCTATGTGCAGCTTCCCACCCAGTGGATATGTATTTTTCATCTACAGTTCCCAACCACTGACTTCTCCTACAGTACTCTGGAGATTCCCATTAAAACTCTACGGTCTTTTCTGAGGTCCGTATCGCTGCAAGACCTGCTTTGTAGAAGTTCTAATTCTTTACTAAAGCAGAGGCTAGCTCTATGTACCTAAAGGACTCCTCCTCATAAGGAGCTGGTACTAATCTGAAATCTGCTTGATCCACGGCCACTCACACCAATCGTGGTATGAGTCTTAAGTTCCTAAATACCACACAGTTACCAGTGAACTTGAACATGCTCCTCTGTTGCTGCTGCGCATTATTATTAATCCTGCATGTGTTTTACTTTGATCGCTTTAGCGAGTTAACTTGCTCCCTCCCACACAAGCTTAGGTGGAGTCGTCCCGAGCGGCTGTCATTGGCTCCGAACGCGATATTCTTCTTCAATCACACCTAGGGCTTACTGGGAGGCAGCCTCAACTACCAGGTCGACCAAGTTTGGGAACTGGAGCCGCCTCCTACCCGGCAGCGCCCGGAGTCAGGCAGAGGGTCTGGAACAACCCGGCTGCGGTCCCGCTGTCAGAGCCCCCCCGCAGGAAGGACTTACTCCACTCCTCCACTTTCAGGCCGAGTCCTCTCGGCTTAATTCAGGCCCGCGGGGGCGATCGGGGCAGCCCAAGTGGAGGAAGAAAAATGAGGGCTGGAGGCGCCCGGGGACATCGCCCGCCTTCGCCCGGCGCTTCCCGCCGGCCCCGGGACCCTCCAACAAGTGTCCAAGCGTAGAGAGAGGGGCAGCGCCCCGCCGGGGCCGAGCCCCGGGCACAACGAGCGCGGCCCGGCCGCCTCCGTTCCCCGCCGGGGCCTCGGCGCTCCGGGCCTGAGCCGCCGCCGCCGCCCCCGTTCCCCGCGCGGCAGGAAGCGGCAGCTGCAGCCCCCGGGGCCGCCTGGGCCGGGCCGGGCCGTTCTCTTCGCGCCCTCCTCACCTTCTGGATGGCGGCCGGCGTGATCTCGCCCTTGCCCCGCTGCCTCGGGGCCGCGAACGCCACCGACATGTCTGGCGGGTGCCGGGAGGCTCCGCGTCCGCTGCCGCCCGTTCGCGCGCGCGCCCCACGGACCCAGCAGCGGCGGCGATCCGGGAAGAACGCGGCGCGCGGGGGGGCGGGGGCGCGCGCCCGGTGGGACGGCCCATCCCCATCCCGCCGGGGGAAGGGGTTAAGGAGGACCGGCGGCTCCTCTCTGCTTTTCCCCCTGGCGAGGGGGCGCCTCGATGAGACCGTGGCCGCCCCGCACGGCCCGACCAAAACAAATGGACCGAGAGGCGACCCTGAGCCGCTTCGAAGGTGATCCCCCACACACAGCCTTGTCACGCGCCTTTCTTGTCTATCCCTTTCCCTCCGCCGCCTTGGTACGTTCCGGCCCGACGAGCCTCATAGCAGGGAAGTGGTACGGTCGACTGGGGCGGGGGTTGACGGTGCTGTGGCGCGCACGTTGCAGGGGACACGCTCGGGCTGTGCCGGGCGGCAGTCTCTACTCCCCCCTCTGCCCAGCGCCGCAGTTGGTTGCACCCGGGGAGCCCGCTCTGGCGGCAGCGCGGGGCGGAGCGGGACGGGACGGGACGGGAGGTGCTGAAGGGAGGTACTGAGGGAGGTACTGAGGGAGGGAGGGAGCCTGCCTAGTTTGGAGCATCTCTCATGAGGAGAGACTGCGGGAACTGACCCTGTTAGTCTACAGAATAAATGATTCATTAATGCATGTACACATCTCAGAGGAGGGGGCCGAGAGAGTGGAGCCCAGCGACAGGACATGGAGCAATGGCTATAAACTAAAACACCAAAAAGTTCCTATTTCGACATGAGGAAGGGCTTTTTTTTACATGGAGCGTGGCAGAGCACTGGAACAGGCTGCCCAGGGGCTTGGGACGGCTTTCCCCGATGAGTTGGACGGCTGCAGGTTCCCTGCCCTGAGAGTGAAACAGAGCAAGAAGAAGCTTGGCTGCAACATTAAACATAAAATTACAAACGCTGGAAGCCCTGAAACCAGCCTTGATTTGTTTCAGTGCAGCCACTGGAGGGAATCTCGGTGTCGCCAAAGAGCTTCATGAACAAGTTTGCAAAGACAAAGACAGTTTTTGGAAGAATGAAGAGTTGCGACGGGCAGTTGGTACAGGGACATTGAAAGTCCCCAGCCAAAGCATTTTAAATCTTCTTTTTCCTGGGCACATCCATTGCTCAGCCCGTGTGCATTCCAGTGCCACACTACAGGCTGTGGGTACAGAATTCCTTGCCTTTGGCCTACTGGTGGCTGCTCATGCAGCTGGCCGAGGTGTGTGTGCTTCCCTGGCTGGCAGCACGCTGCCTGCCCGCTGACAGGATACCACAGCCACAAGACGGGAATCTCGATCCTTACTTGCTTGCTCTGTTTCTCAGCAGTTGCTGGTGGAAGGCCCTGGCTCTTCCCTCCAGCCCTAGCCGACCCTTTTGGTCACAGCACACATTTGTCAGTGGCATCCATGGCTGTGCAGCTGCTTCCCAACTGGCATGCTCTCTCCTCACACTGGGTCTAGGCTGGCTCCTGTCCCCAGCCCCATGCCGATTACTCGAGCTGGCTCTGCTGTCTGAGGATGTGCTGTGACTGCCCCTTGCTTTTTCCCCTTGACAGCCAGCTCCCAGGCTTGCTGGCTCCAAGCTGTTTTTGCATTCCTACAGCACTCCCCAAGGGCTCGCCACCTGGGCCTGATGCTGTGTGTGACCACAATGACACTTCTTCTGCCCTGTCTCTTCAGATTGTACAGGACCCAGAGCTGATGTGATGCTAATCTGGCTTGCTTTTCTTATTTATCACAGAATAAATATCTGTGACTCAGTGCTCGCTCTGTAGGTTATGCTAAGATGGAGCAATGCTAGCATGTCCATTACTTTGTGTTTCTAACCATTTAGCTCATCAGTGTGGTCCATTTTTTGGACTATTTTGGTCTATTTTTTCTGTCTGCTACTCACTTTATCATCACCGTCATCATCATCATCATCATCGTCACTACTATAATACTTGTAGGAAACCAGAAATTAAAAAAGAAAATTTGAAGAAACCGTATTTTTTTAAAGTTGATGTGCTTCATGGTGATCTATGGTTATTATTACATGGTCTTGGAGTGAGCTCAGAGACTAACTGTTGTAGTACCTGTGTGTTCAAATTGGCACTTTTTTAGTTACTACAAACAGAAGTAAAGAACCCTACAAGTGAAGAATGCATGATGGCCATGGCTAAATCAGTGTAATCAGAACCAACCATCTCCCACCCTGTTAGTAACAGAATTATGAAGACTGGTTTTTTTAGCATATACTTGTCCCTAGAGAACTGGTGAGGTGTCTGAAGGTGCCCCAAGGCTGCAGGCATAACAAACATGGTCCCACAAAATACACTGAACACTGGGAATGCCACAAAATGTTTTTCCACAAGTGTGACGTCCAGATGTCACACTTTATATCCAACCCCTGTGTATAAAGTATTTTGCACTGGGGTGTCTTGGTGATAGCAGTGTTTGAGACAATGTGGGTTAGATGTGAGCCACACGAACACTGCTCTTAGGATCTGAATGTTCCATTTTGTTCTTCCACACTTTCAGGCTGGCTTTTGAGTTGAGGAAGGGAAAAAAAAAAAGCTTATGGGAGGCCACAGGTGAGGAACCTTAAAACAAAAGGAGTAATTTCCCATTTTATTTCCACAAATGGTCCAAACTAAATATGTGAATTCTTTTAGTACATTCCTATTTCCATGCAAAATACAGGAGAGCAGTGTTTGAAATGCAAATCTCTCCGTTTCTAGAGGGAAGATATAAGATCATTCATTCATAGTCATTAAAACTATCTCCTTTGCCTCATTTTGTCTGAGGATTAAATTAAATTCTTTTGTTTTTTTTTTTTGCTATTTGTGATGTTTTTTTCATTCATGTGTTTAACATTTTGGACTTCCACATTCATAAATAGCAACAAATCTAAACAAACATTGAAAAAAGCAAGTCTGAAGCTTGTTTTTTTTACCATGCAAAGGGAAGCTCACATTCAAAATCAACATTAAAATAATGGCACAGATGCATACAAGCAGGGAAATAGATAGCTACAATGGAAATGTGCCACATGTCTCAGAACACATAACCACAACAGGGTGTCTCTTTTATGACTTCCTTAATGCACTGCAATATGCCTGGATATCAAAGGACATATGGTATATTTTCCCTTTAATTGCACATTTCTTTGCCCTTGTGAGTTACTCACAACCTTAACATTATTTAATTGTAATTTAGATGCATAAATCTCAGTCATCATCAAGAGTTTCAAATGCAAATATGTTTCAATGAGATCTTATTTCCACCTCTATTCCAACTTTTGTCAGTGTAGTCTTTCTTTTTTGTTGATGTGCATTTGAGTATGTCATATTTTTTGGAGAGAGAGGAATTCCGACAGAGGAGAATCAGTCCTTTTCTGAAATACTTTTTCCTATGTTTCCGACTCATATATCTCAGAAACAAGTTGTTTTCTGCCACCTGTATTATCTAAATTTCCAGAGTCACAGACATTTCCACTCACAAGAAGGAAAGTACAGAATGCTGATTCATTAACATTTTTAAATCTACATTTAAAATTTTAAAAAGTTAAACATAGTATTTATGAAACTATATATGCAAGGAAGGGACAGCAAAGAATTTTATGGTAGTACCACTTGCTTAAAAACCTTCATTACTACAGGTCTTGGTGTGAAAGTTAAAGGTTCTTCCTATGAGCCAGGTGTTTCTTAGACAAAGCTTTTAACATCTCTTTTGGTGAGAGCGCCTAAATTGTGACCTCACTCCAACCGACAGCAACCCACCCACTTTATAATATGGTAACTCAGGATCTACTGCTTATAGATAGGAGACTGGTGAATTTAAGCCTCTTTTTCAGGGTAGACTTCTTTTTCATCTTGAAATAAAAAAAAAATTTAAAAAGACGGTGTGTTTATGCTGGTGTTTTGTAACATCAACAATACCACTAGGTAACAGAGCAGATCCCAAGGAAGAAGGGTCTTCTGGTAGATGAAAAAGGAAGATGGAAAAAAATGCCATTTTTGGTTTAGTATTTCTTTACCAACTGAATTTGGTGATCTGATAATTTTTTGGGGGATTTTCTACATGCCCAGTCTCTGTGTTAATTCATCTTGTGGCAAAATGAAGCTTGCATCTGAAGGTCTGCCTATGTAAATGGTTGATGTTCAAATTCTGTTTATTTAAAACCCAGCAACTTGCTATCAAAATACACAACAATATCAGAGTGGTTTTTAGGGTAAATGGTGCTTTTTGTTTCCTAAAAGGGATGATGCTAACAGAATAAATTTGTCTTGAATTTATTCTGCCAGCTTCTTGCCTGATTGTTGGGGGTCTTTTTTCACAGAATTTTGTAATTTCCATTCTGCATTGGCTATTGTATGGAATAGTAATAAAAAGTAGCACGTGAAATGCAAGCCTGTATGTTCCAGTATAAAACAAAGTACTCAAACAGCACTGCACACTTCAAGGATATTGGCAGCTCTGCCATATTCCAGAGAGGCAATAACAAACCCAGAAAAAATCGTTGGGATGCTAAACTTTTATTTTACTACCTGTCATTTTAGTCTGCAAATATAAATATTTAGAATAAAGGAGCTCACAGCAGGTTCAGCAGTTTGCACTAATGGGAGTAAGTGCAATATCTGCAGTGAGAAAATCTTTCCATGTCCTGATTTTATTCTTCAAAAGGGAATCTCCAGCTACTAGGAACATATGCTATAAATAAAAAATAGCAGAACATCTAATCTAAGCCTCCTTAGAGCTGCAAATTCCTCAAGTATTCTTAGAGGTTAATATTTTATTTTATGGAACAGAAGCAAAGTGCCACAATTCACTAACTTCTTCAGTTTTTGAATGTTGAAAGCAAAGCAGGAAAGACAAACATGAGAAGGCACTGCCAAGCCATACTGAAGAAAAGGTAGCAATGATCTTGAAGATCACGGAACTTTCATATCTGGTAAAAGGCAACACATTTGCAGTAGAGAGTCATACTGTTCTTCTGGGGACTCTCACTTCTGCATCATCTACATCATCTGCAGCATCTGCCTTCTGAGGACTCCTGACCATGAAGGACAGAGGAGATGACTGAACAACTGCAGGGCAGTACTTCCACCTTGTCACAATTCCAATCAACTAACTGAAGGGAAAGTGCAAATTATGTTGAGTGTGATTTCCTTTCAGAGACTCTGATCCCATGAGGTAAAGAAGAGCCCCCTAATTCTGCTGGCAGTGCTCTTTCCAGTGCTGTCCAAGATGCTCTTGCCCTTTGTGGCGAGGGCACGTTGCTGGCTTACAACCACCTTGTCCGCCAGGACTCCCAGGTGCTTTTTGCAAAGTCATCCCTCAGCATGAGCTGGTACATGGGGTTGGTTCTCCCCAGGTACAGGACTTTGCTCTCCCTTTTGTTGAACTTCATATGGTTCATGTCTATTTTTTCAATCCGCTGAGGTCATCCAACTCTCACTCTTGGAATATCTGAACTTGCTGAGGGTCCAGTTCCCTGCTGTCAACCAGGTCAGTAGTGAAGACGTTGAGCAGCATTGGCCCCAGCAGTGACTCCTGAGATGTATCACTGTTGGCTGGCCCCAGCTGGACTCCGTGCTGCTGATCCCAGCTGTGTGAGACTGACAGTTCAGCTGATGTTCAGTACACCTCGCTGTACACTTCTTCACTCTGTACTCCATCAGCTTGCCTATGAGACTGTTGTGGGAGATAATGTCTAAAGACTTAACTAAAGCTGAGACTATTAAAATACTCCTCTCTGCTCAGGAAATATTTCTGTATTATTCCTCCAGATTGCCTGTCCTTGCTTCCACCTCTGGTATGCTGCATTTTATGTTTGGGTTCTATCAGGAGCTCTTTGCTCATGTTCATCCATGCAGACCCCTTGCATCTATGCATGTGTGTTTCTTTTCAAGAAGGAGCAAAAAGGAGGAGAAGGAAGATGCTTTGTGTCAGTACTGTCTGTAAGAAGAGGGTCCCAAGGCAGAGAAGGTCTGCTGTAAAAAACAGGAGAAAACAGAAAAAATAGTAACTATGTTGATTTCTGGTATTTCCTTTATGGATGTAGCAATGCTTTTTACCACTTTCTATTCCTTTTATCCAGCATGAGATTTTAAATCATGCCTCTCATAAAAAAAATACTTTAAAAAAGTGTTATCCCATAATTGCAATATATTCTTTTCCAAGTAAAATAGCATATATCTTACTATTAAGTCATTCTGAAAATCAAGTTGAGTTTGCTCTTGGTATCAATAAGAAAAATTCTAAGTTAAAAGACTAATTAGAAGCCTTGCTGAGGGGAATGTGGGTGATAAAAATACTTATGCATCCTTTATGTTGATTCTATAGGAATAAGCAAGTTTTTTTCTTAGACTGTAACCTTCATTATTAAATAACCTAGTCTTCGAGTAATGACAAAATGCAGTTTTGTGTAATTTTCTAAATACATTCACAGTCTAGCTATTAGTGTGTATATATTTTTGAAGGAATAAGGTGCTATTGTTCAAATAAATTCATTACCCCCTTTTGCTCTTTTGCTACTCATAAATATTCTTCCTTAGTCATTCCAAGTGAGCCTTTGATTCTCCATCCATGATGCATCATTTTACCCTGTTGATTTAGCTAGTGAGAATAATGCAGTTTGGAATAATTATCTTTCATAGGATTCAATATTTAGGTATCTGTTGAAAATACTAAGCATGGATTTTATTTTTCTTTGTCAGAATTCCTCATAGTACTTGGTCAGCATCAACTTGGAAAGTAGATTAGATACAGTCAAGGAAAATAAATTATAACCTACAAATGAAGAATTGAAATAACTTTACTCTGTGGAGAAAGGAAACAAAAAAATTTGAATTCATCAGAAATTATGACAAGGAGAGCCAAGTGGAAGAGAGAGTAGTCAAATCTGATGAGGAGAAGAAGATTAAACCTTCTGTGTTTATTGATATTTATTGGTTTAGACCTATTTTTTCTAAGCAATGTAAAGCATTTTAAGGCTAGAACAAAGGATAAAGTTTTAGTGGACTGACATGTAACACGAAACTGTCTATAAAAACTCTTTGCTGGCATATTTTAAAATAGAAGTTTTATGAGCTCTAAAACAAGTATAATTGATGGCTAGATTCTGTGTACCTATTGGTTTGGATTTTTGTAAAGAGCAAACATTTTATATTAGAAGTATGAAATCATAGCCTGTTATTCTTCTTAATTGACCAAAATATCAGCTTATGTCCTTTAAAATAATACACCATTGTCTACATTTATGGGATATTTTACCTTGCATATACTTTATATAAAATAGTCACAGAAATTGTAAAGTTTGATGTTGGTTGTGATATACCAAAGCTCTGGTCTTAGGTAAACGATAGGGAGAATATTTATCATAAGAAAATTGTGTAAAACAGGGATGAGTTTTGTATGTAATGTACTAAAAGAGCTTTTCTTTCTTGAGTACTGGATAAGAAGATACATTTCTGCAAGAGAAAGACTATGTGTGTTCCTGTAAGCCCTCTTTTACATCAATTTGTTAGAGTTAGTAGGAGAGCATCTATGAGGAAGACTGACTAAGCAAGGGAGGGGTTGCTTATGTTGTATTTCAACCCTGCTCGAGATGTTCAGCTCAAAATCCTTGTTTTTCACTGTTTATCACCCTATCATTCATTTAATTTCTTCAGCCCATTGACAGATCTGACACAGTGCACAGTTTCCTTTTTTAATTTATTTGCATCTTCTAAAAAAAAGCTTTTATGAGGGGAAGTGCTGGGCTTCAAACAACTGAGAAAGCAACAAAGTTCTTATCTGCTCTTGAGATGCTGACTAACATTTGTTCCATTAGTCTCTCTCAGAAATTTTCAAAGCAGCAGTTGTCACCTTTCTTTCTTTCTCTTTCTTTCTCTTTCTTTCTTTCTTTCTTTCTTTCTTTCTTTCTTTCTTTCTTTCTTTCTTTCTTTCTTTCTTTCTTTCTTTCTTTCTTTCTTTCTTTCTTTCTTTCTTTCTTCTCTTTCTTTCTTTCTTTCTTTCTTTCTTTCTTTCTTTCTTTCTTTCTTTCTTTCTTTCTTTCTTTCTTTCTTTCTTTCTTTCTTTCTTTCTTTCTTTCTTTCTTTTTCTTCTTCCTTTCTTTCCTTTCTTTCTTTCTCTATAAAAGGAGCTTCTCATAAGTCTCTGTTGTGCATCTGCCTTCAAAACTCATCCCAATCCAAATACTTATGAAACCAGTGACAGCATTTAAGTTCCAGTCTGGTATTACCTTACAGCTAAGTAAACCTCACAGCAACCTGTTACCAAAATTTGTATTTTTCCTTCAGTCCCCTCTACACTCACTTGTGTTCCTACTCTGTCTCCTATGCCATCACTTTTACTTGTCTGATCATGTAGTGAGATGTTTAAGGAAGCTAAATTGGCAGAAAGCCAATTGCCTTTCTTTAAAAGTGCCTTTCTGCCTGATCGGTTTCACAGATTTGGAGCAGATGAGTTTCAATATCAAAGCAAGGGAAGATGATTCCGGGGCAGAAGAGTGGGGCAGCTTTACCCTTCTTTGTCAGCAGTTATTTAGAAGATTGTAGCCATGACTGCACCCAGAAACAGTGAATATACTGAGAATACTACTCACCACATTGATCTGTGCTGAGTTGCTATCTGCCTGGGCTCTCATGTCTGTAACCACCCTAGTTCCTTTCTTTCCTACTTAATTATAAGCCTTTTGTCCAGGGGCTACCTATCTGTACTGTATTTGTAAACCACAACTCTTGCAACTTCAAAACTTTTTGGTGTGATTTTTACCTTAGAATTTTTTCCTTCCTAACAGGTGTCAGACATTATTTTTATTTCTAATTTGGGGAGGATGACACAGCCTCCAGATAACTGTTTGCCAATGTCCTTGTGAAAAGGCTTATTATTACAACATCTCCTCTGCATAACATAAATAAATATTTGGGATAAGAAAAATTTATCCTTTCTTAACAGGATGGAATTTGAGGGCTGGATACAGCTGTGTTGTATATACAAAAACAAAAATGTTGCCGAGCTTCAAGATGAAAGAACTGTGAGGAGAATGTGTGCACTGGTTGCTCACACCAGTTTTTGGTAGGTTATTGATCACACCAGTTATTGCAGGTATTGTTACCAGTTATTGCACCACAATATGTTGTATTGCAAGTATAGGGTACGTAGGAGACCTTTAAAACTGAATGTATGAAGATAACTGAATAACTATGAATTCATGAAGAATATTGTGAAGATGGACACTATGGTTTGGGACATTGCTACTAGGACATGAAGGCTTCTACAAAACTATTTTGAACATGGCCAAGGGATTCTTATGAGGCCAGTGGGAATAATTTTGATTTTTCAAAATTAATATAACTTTTTTTTTTAATCATCTTTTAGATGTCTGTTTGCATCTCGTTATTATGAGCAAGCCACTTGGATAGCAGAAGTTGCTCTTAACTAATTCCAATGGCAATAGGCAGACTGAAAGAGAAAAGAAATGCTAACCTACAGATAAAATTCATCAAAACAAATGAGGATGATATTGGAAATATTTCTGGAGACTTGGAACACAACTTTGGGCTTAAATCTCTGCGGCTCTCCTTTTCCCCTGTCCTAGCTGCTGCCTCTTGACAAGTCCATCTCTTAAAAGAGACCCCTCTTCCAAACATATATAAGCCAGTGCTTTAGAACATTTGCCTCCACAAGGAATATTTTTCTTCAGATGAGGACTGAATGAAGGCAAAACTGCATGGAAGCTCAGCAGATGGTGAGCAGAACTACCTAGAGCATACATATCATCCCCCTGTACAGTTCCATGGCACCCCTAAACCAACTGGTCCTTGCCACCTGGCACCTCATGGCAAAGGTCTTACCCCAGGCTGTGCTCTCCCACTGTCACTTCTGTGCTGGCCTTGCTGCCTGGCTGGGGCATGGTAAACAAGGCTGGAAGCCCTGCAGAGCAGCGAGATAAGCCAAGAAAATCAGAGAAGTTTTCTTGCAGTGTCTCCCCCCAGCCAGGTGAGAGCCATAGACTCAGAAGAGGAAGCAATTCAAAGAGCAAAGCCACAGCACTGACTCAGTTTAACTCTCACATTAATGTGTGCTACTGGGTGGTGGCACTTCTTCCTCCTGCCTCTGCTCAATCCTAAGCATTGTCATCTTCTCCCTGGTGCCCTTTCTGATGCTGCTTTGGAACCCTTGTTAGTGGACTCAGCTCACCAACCTTCCAGAAAAAAAAATCTTCACTTGCTTGTTGTATTGATTCAGTGGGCAGCCATATGTATCCCATACCTGTGAGGGAAAGGGGGAGTGAAGGAAGAAGTTGGGGGAGGAGATGTAACTGTCCTTTTTTGGGGGTCAGACCATTAATGTCACCCACTGAGGGTGGAATTTGATATTACACCTAACCAATTGTGTATGCAGGCTGCTGTTGAGGATAATTGTGCTATACTCACTGATCTGATGCAAAGTGAACTTTTTTTTGTGAGTTGCCACAAAGCTGTGTGATTGTAAAATCCAGTTCAAGGAAAGCTGCAGGAATGTCTGTGGAAGTGGTTGGGAAGAATAGAGCTGCTGTATTTTGTGGCAATCTCTATTTAGGTTATGCTATCTGGAGGTGACACTGTCCTCTTTGTGTCCTTTCAAAGGGAGGAAAACAAAATTCAGCTTGTCAAAAAAATTGGTTTTGAGTTTGATCCACACACAGGTGGATCAACAGTAATTTAACATCTGTAGAACTGCTCATTTAAAATAGAGAGAGAATCAAAATATTCAGTGAGAGTCAGGAGAGAGGAGAACTTCTTCTTTTGTAGCAATGGGCTCTTAGATTGGCTGATGCTAAATGTGGAACTGCTCCCATAAAGGGGAGTCCAAGTGATCAAAGAAATTTTCAGCTTTTTGTAGTAAACAGCTCATCAGAATGATCCAACTTAAAAAAAAAAATATCTTTTACCTTTGGAAACTGCATGTTTTCACTGGCCTCACAAGCAGGTGAATTTGTGGGAGAATAGGAGAATTAAGAACTACACCAGAGAGCAAATAATTTACTAGGAAATTGGGAAGCAAGGAACTTACTCAACTGGCTTTACCTTCAGGAAACTTGTGATGTGGTATGTGCTTTGGATTCTCTACAGTATCTTGTTATCAAGAAGAAAAAGGATGTACCTCAGTAGCCCTCTCTTCTTACACACTATTATGCTGCTGGCAACCCCCATTTCCTGGTACTGTGGTTGGTGGGAGTGGTACAATACCAAAACCATGATATGTGGTATCTAGGGAAGAAGGTGCTTTTCATATGTGTTTTTGGAGTGGCTAAGCCCATATTTAGTTATGAAAGTTAACTTTTTGTAAACTTAAAAACTGTTATGGCCTGAAATTCACTTTAAATTGCTATTTGTCAGAATAAAGTTATTTCTGTGTCAGGTTTTAAATTTGTCTGTTTTCACCTACATTGCTCTTTTAGCAGTTTTTGACTTTAAAAAAAAGTTGCAGTGGTTTTCTCCTTGTTGAATAACAATTTGTTGTTAGTTAATGAAGGACTCCTTGTGAGGACTTTATCATTGTGATTATGCAGACCTGACTGCTGGTGCTACAATAGTGATTTAAAGCCCCATAGACTGACTCTTGAGGGTCCAGCCACAGCAGAATACATCACACACTGCGTTGTAACTTTACCAGGTAAGGTTTGACACTTTTTGGTTTCTGCTTAAAAGTGTCAGATGATGGTGAGTATCATGAAGAGGTATGGAAGCTGGTTGAGGAAATCCTCTGGCTAAAGGAACTGTCACACCTGGCAGCAGCTGGTGCTGTCCATACTTTGTGCTCAGTCCATCAAGTATTTACCACCATAACCCAGTGGAGTAATTTCATTGCTGAGTTTGTGCTTAGTGGATTCTGGAAGCTCTTACAGTGCCTGAGCTGATGGGGTGCCTCTTCACTAGTGAACAAAACTGCTGAAGACCAGGTTTTGTCCTTGAGACCGTGTTCAAACCAGAGTCTCCTTGTTTCCAGAATGGACCAGCTGTGCCCTGGCTGCAGGTTCCTGATGTGTGCCAGACACCATAGAAGAAATAGAGATGAGCCTGCTCCAATGTCTGATGACCTTTCTGTTCTGGCATAGATATAGCTAAGGCAGCTGGAAGTTGCTGCACTGGATTTGTCTCCCCAGTGCACAGCAGGAGTGGTGTCCACCGTCACTGCTCAGTTTTAATTAGTTCTCTTTGGTAAGGCTTAGTAGGAGAAGAGGAGGGAGGAAAATAGTGCATCAGCACATTTTGTAATTGCTTCCATTCTTTGGTTATGAGTAAATTTGAACAAATTTTCTGTAGAATTAAACCTCCCCCAGACCTTGGTAAAGGCAAAATCAAGTGTTACACTGGCTTTGAGGCAAAGGACTGAAGGACATAAGGATCCTTTAAAGGCTTACACTAATTTTATGTATGTTCTGTGTATTTTATGAATTTCTCTGCTTTTGTCCATCAATGAAATAAAAAAATTCAAGGCTGAATTGTGATTATCACTTCTGTTATCTTTATTTCTAAGTGGGCATTTTTATTACATAAGTACTTCTCATCATTGTGTTGAAACTGTAAATGCTAGTTTTATCAATTTGATATTTTTGCCAATTTTCTTAATGTTATTGATGCTTTAAGTAGTTGCTAGAACTGGTAAGCAAGTACACACTTTGAGTTGTCTCTACTTAAGAACCTTGGTGGGGAAAGTTGCTTTTTGACAATTTGCCAGGTGATAGCCATTCTTGCTAATACCATTATCTCTCTCTCGATTCCTATTTGCTCAGAGATTTGGGCTCTTAACTTGGAGGTTATGGACAAAAGGTAATGACGAGTCCTAATTCCTTCCTTTCTCCTTTCTTAAGTATTCCATGTTTGTTTGTGTGGTTTTATTTTTCCCAAGGCAGCAGAGTTAATTAGCAGTGCAAGTGGTGGTGTTAAACTTTGCAGTCTTCTACTGTTCTATACTCCGATGTGCCCGTCACACCTTCTTGGCTCTCTATCCCCCTGAGACCTGCCTGTACTTGCCTCTTATTCCCTAATTTTTGCCTCAAGAGTGTAGTTAATTGGATTACTGTTCATATTCTCTGTTTGATTCCCAAAACAGAGAAAGCAGGGAAGCCCTTGCCCCATCTGCTTTTCCCATCCTCTCAATATACTTTCTTTCCCCCACTGTAAACAGTGCAGAACACTTTTCTTGCCATTCTGATTTTAATTTAAAAAAAATGCTGATGGATGATGCTTGTCTTCAGGACTGATGAACATGTGTTGGCAGTTGGACCACCAGGGATACCATTTATTGAAAAATCATGGCACAGGTGAAAATGGTCATAATCAGATCTTCAGTAAACCCAGGTGAAGCTTCTGCCCACCTTCTGCCTGTCTTCTAAATGAACAAATGCTACTGGGGTTTTTTTAGTGCTATTATGTTAGAAAAATTTTTTTATTATTAAACTTCAGGGTGGGAAAGGTAATAATTGAACTACTACAAATATTTATTCTCTAGATAATGTAAGAAAAGAAAACACAGCACTAGAAGCTAGTCTTGCACATTAGACCATGTGGACAATTTTCAATTCACCAAGGAACTTGATAGTGATTTAGATGCCAATGAAACTGGGAAAAGTTTGGAATTCCATTTGAGAGAAACCCTGTGCATGCCTTTTTTTCTTCTCTGATGTAATGAAGTATGTACCAAACTTTGCAGTTCTTTCAAACTGAGCTTCTAGGCTCATGTATTTATGTTCCTAGATATCCTACAGTGAAATACTGGAATGTTAGCAGAGTCTAACAACAAGCTGCAAGGAGAAATGGTTGACGTGGCAGACAGAAAAGTTGTGCACTGCATGTTGCACAGTGACTGTGAGGGAGTCCCTTTGCAAAATGTACATGAGCCTTTATAAGATCAATTTAAGCAGGCAAGTTCATGTGTGTTGTGGTGAGATTAGCAACTTCCTTTCTGTCATCTGCAATTGCTGGCACTGCTAAAGCTGGGTAAGAGTTTTTGGAACAGAAATACCCCAAAGTTGCTCCAGGAGCTCAAAGGACACCATCAAATTAGCCAAGAAGTCATCCAGTACTAAGTGCATGCTAAAAGCTTCAAGAAAAGGTAAGGCCTCTTTCCTTCATGAAAATGCAAGATACTTGGTAAATATACTTGTTTCAATGATTTAATTGTATGCTACACTGTGAAATCTGGTGGCAAAAACAATGAACTTGCTATAATAAGGAGAAAGCAGCCATCCCAGGTATATATTAATAACTCTATAGGAAACAATTATATAAATGGTATGAAAAATCTTCTCACAAAAATTATTCCAGGTGACACCTGTGCGTTCAACTTGATGTATGAAATCTCCCCTAACATCTGGTGTTACAATGTTAGGTGACTTTTGTAGTGTCTCTGTAGATTGATAGTGCTGGGAGCTATAATGGTTGCTGCTGATTTATAATAGTGTAAGACACTGTTGGGAACATTTCATGCAGGAAGCAGTGTAGGAAGGTGTATGGCAACATGCTACTTGTGTGGGTTGTATAAGACATTATCATTGTCTTTGAAAATGATGAAAATTATAGCAGTCTTTTATCCAACAGTGACCCTTACCACAGTGTTTCTGACATGATGTTGTCCCTTTGTAGCTTAATAGCTTCAGTTTCCATCACAAGTGGAAGACAGAGGCTATATAGTGTATAAAACATTTGCATTAAAATATTATCAGAATGCAGTATTCTCATTTTTCATAATAGTTACTGTAATACTGCCTCTATAAAGTACTGCCAGCAGATTAAAGGAAGACAAACATTCCTCCCTGCTCAGCACTGGTGAGGCCACACCTGGAATGCTGTATTCCCTTCTGGGCTGCCCAGTACAAGAGAGACGTGGATCTACTGGAGAGAGCCCAGCAAAGGGCCCCAAGGATGATGAAAGGACTGGAGCATCTCACCTGTGAGGAAAGGTTGAGAGTGTTGGGACTGCTCAGCCTGCAGAAGAGAAAGCTCAGGGAGATAAAGTCAATGTCTATAAATATCTAATGGGAGGGTACGGAGAGGACAGCACCAGTGGTGTTCAGTGACAAGACCGGAGGTAACAGGCTCAAACTGAAACACAGTTTCCTTAACAGGAAGTAAAGGAAGTTATACTGAACATCAGGATTATTTATTTATTTATTTATTTATTTATTTATTTATTTATTTACAACTAGGATGATGGAGCACCAGAGGGTATTGCCTGTCTCTACGTATTCAGCTTGAATAACAAATTTTAACGAGTGTGTTCTTTGAAATTCAATATGCAATTCCTCTCTCCCAGTATGACAGAACAGTGAGTGACCATCACTTGGATGTTTCAGAAACAGCCCAGAAAAGTAGGGGGGGGAACAATATGTACATGCATTTTCCCAAATGTTTAAATAGGGCAAACAATTTGCTTTGCGTTAATGCTTTTGAAATTAGACTAGTTTTTCAGTTTCAACATTTGTTCAAAGTTTAAAATGCCCCTATTTCCCCCTTCAAATATGAGAACAGTGTGACGGAAGGAAGAGGAAGGGAAAAAAAATCTCAATATTTTTATTAATTACCAAAAGGAAAAAAAGATAAATCCAGGTATTCTTTGCAGGCCCTTTTTATCAAGTAAACCAGTTTCTTTGAATTATCCATGGAACAAAAACAAGGAAACAAGCCTTAGCTTTCTATGCTTTTATGCTCTTTGGGCATTAAGGGTGAATCAAATTATAAATTCCCAGTGGGAGACCAGCAGTTCAGCTAAAACACATGCACCTGCTTAATCTAAGACGATATGCAAGCATAGGGAGGTGGAAATTTAACACACCACCCCAGCAATAGTTTTCTACAATGTGATACTTGTGAGGATAAAGGAAAAATAGATTGGAGCATCACAATTGGAAATCCAAGGCATTAATCATTTTGTTTTACTCAGATTTTTAATGCAAAAGGTACTGAAATGCAAGTTACAGAAGCAGAGAAGGGAAAAATATCTAAGTCAGAGAACAATTATGAAAGCATAATGTTTTTGAAGCTGTAAGAGGCAGTAATTGTCTACAGTGTACAGAGTTGCTGAATGAACTTGTTTCTATCTAAGCTGTTTTGTGGTTTTCCTGAAACATGATAGAGCTAGAGTTATGCTACTTCCAATATGCCTGAGTTGTGTAAAAAAGAGGCTTTCTTCCCCCCTTGCACATATATTGCCATGAAAAATTACTGACGTGTTTTAGAAGCTGATGATTGGCCTGGGTTATTGGTAGTACAGGATATGTAAAATCTGTCAGAATCGCTTTTTTCCTCCTCCTTTTTTATTGTAATTTTTGCAAAAAGGCTAATTACTGCTCGGTGGTACTATGAGTCCAGTAAAGTTCTTATTTGTGTTCTGTTTCATTTACTAAGTGTTGCAATACTGTACATTATTCATGAGCAATATCAATAAATTAATAAAATAGCAATGATGTCACCTTACATAATGCTGTATTATTATAGGCCACTGCAGTGTCAGTGGTAAAACTCTTTTCTTTGAGTGAGTTTTGCTGGATAGCAAGTGTTATCCAGTATAATTTCATAGTATAGTTCTATAATTCTTACCATATTAAGTCTGAGATCAATTGGTTTTATTCTGTGTTCTGTTGAGAATACATTTGTGCCCAATGGCTAAGCTTTAATTTGTGGATCTCTTTTGTAGAGGTATTTTTACTGGACCTGTTTCCTGTTACTGTATATTTTCAGCTCCTCATGGCTATTGTTCATGCCCATTCTTCCCTTCTTTCTTCTTTTGTATACTTAGTTTTCTGATCTATCTTTTTTACTTAGAGCCAACCTTGTGAGGTGCTTGTGCTTTCCAGACTTTCCCACCTCACCAGGTCACTTCCAGCTGAACATGAGCCAGCTGTGCCCAGGTGGTCAAGAAGGCCAATGGCACCCTGGCCTGTATCAGGAGCAGTGTGGCCAGCAGGACCAGAGCAGTGATTGTCCCGCTGTACTCTGCACTGGTGAGGCTGCCCCTCAAATCCTGCGTTCAGTTCTGGGCCCCTCAAGGCAAGAAGGACATGGAGGTGTTGGAGCGTGTCCAGAGAAGGGCAGTGGAGCTGGGGAAGGGTCTGGAGCACAGGTTGTTTGAGGAATGGCTGTGGGAGTTGCTGGGAGAAGAGGAGGCTGAGGGATGCCCTTATTGCTCTCTACAACTACCTGAAAGGAGGCTGTAGCCAGCTGAGAGTTGGTCTCTTCTCCCAATTAACAAGTGATGGGACAAGAGGAAATGGTCCCAGATTGTGCCAGGGGAAGATCAGATTGGAGATTAGAAAAAATTCCTTCATTGAAAGGGCTGCTGAGCATTGGAGCAGGCTGCCCAGGGAAGTCATAATCCCTGGAGGTAATGCAACAATCTGTATGTGTGGTACTGAGGGACAAGGCTTAGTGATGAACTTGGCAGTGCAGGGTAATGGTTGGACTTGATGGTCTTGGTGGTCTTCTCCAACACATGTTTCTATGACTCTGTGATGTAGCTTGGGGTTCCTCAAATCAGCTGGCACTGCAGGTGCACAGCCAGACAGGAATTCCTCTGCTGGGACTTCACATGCCTCACTGTTAGCTCTTGCTATTAGTACCTCAGTATAGTCAACCAAGCTTTATACTATTTAACGGTATAAAGTATATGCCCAATTCTTTTATTATACCTTCCTGTTGTAGTTTTAAATGTTTTATAAAGTTTTAAAACTGCAGGGTATTGTACCCCATGGAACAAAGATTTTGACTTATGCAAATCTGTATATACATTGTGACCTGAATATCCAAAAGAGACACCTCCATAAAAAGATCATCAGTAAAGACAAAAAACAGGGCAGACTGTATCTCTGACTATAAACAAACAAACAAAAAAATCTAGTGAAATTGCAACCAACTGCTGGTATTAAATAATTATCTGTGATTTCATTTGTTTTCATTAGTAAATAAATACACGTTTGCAACTTTGATTCCCCTAACTTAGTCTTTTTACTATGTATTCTATTCCTGAATTTCTATACTAAGAGAATATAAAACTTTTGTAAAAAAATCATGGACAGATTAAGAACCCTTGAGGCATACTAGATAGATTTTATAGGATTGTAGGAAGCTGAAACTGTTGTTGTATGTGAAACTGGCTTAACACCTAAGGACTTAAAAAGGTCCATCTTTGGAAGAGTTAAGGCCGGCTGTGTGGACAGAAATTTTGGAGGGCGAGTGGCTCTGTGGGGGGGGTGGTTTGTGTTTTAAATATGCTATTTGAAAGCCTCCAGAAACTTAGAGTAGCACAGACTGATTCAATGTGCACTGTGAAGGTCTCAGCTGTTGGAAACAGGTCATGCAGAGCAAACTATGGGCAGTATCTATCCAACCTAATAGCTCCTGGAAAGGAAATCGCAGCTGCTGTTTGCTGTAATGCTTTCCTGTGCCTGGAAGGTAAAGAAGGGACTTCTATAGCAATGTCAGGTGTGCCCATTCATGGGTTACTGGAAGTAGTAGAGCAGGTCAGTTTGCCAAGGCCAGGTGTTCATGGAAGGAAGAGTCCCATGGTGAGGGGCATCTTCAGCTGACTTTGAAAAGCAATTACCATGTTTAGCAGTATCCCTCAGACAAGATTTCAGGGTAAAAAAAGAGTGTAGACAAGAATGATGACTTAATTTAGAGTTTTTTAATGTATGGGTTTGGGGATTTTTTTTGATGGTGGCATTTACCCAAGAAAATAAAGATTTTTAAAAACTCCAAAACTCCAGGTAATGACAAAAGTAACTTCCTTACAGGTGCTGTAGCCTCTTCAGTTATGAAAACAGCCTTCAAGTTCCAGATTCTTTGTTCCTTTTTATTCTGAATGACTTTCTGTATTTCCCTTAACTTTGGTAATAAAGAGTGCATACTGGACCTCTATGATAACATGTTTCCAGTGTGGGAAAAGGACTCTTCCTTTTATTTCCTGTGCAGTTTCATACAATGATGGGTGCCTCTGCTTTGTTTGGAGAAGATACTTATGGTACTTCAAAATTTTTTTAAAGGTATGCATTTTTCTATATCTTCTAGATATGGTGGGATTTTTCCTCTTTGTTGTAATTGTGGTATGCCTTTTCTTGTAATGCATTTCATATTGCTTCCTTCACTCCTTGATTCATGTATTTCTTTCTCTTACTGTGTTGTATTTTCTACTTCTCATTTCCCCACACTGCTGTGCTTTCCAGCTTTGGTGCATACAATTCTGTTGTCTTTAGCTGTTTCTTTTTGCCTCCTTCAGATGCACTTTCACTCCTGAGCATTTGCATGGGGGTCTCAGAGACTGTCTCTAAAGTTCAATGGCTGCAAGAAGATAAAAACTTGGCTTTAAGCAAGAAGCCAACCCCATTCTTCCTGAAGTCCAAGAATAATAAACATGATGCCTTGCTTTGCATCCTCTTCCCTTCTGCCATCAGTCACTGCTGGTCTTTGCTGAAACTGAAGCATCCCTTTCTCCTGGTCTCTGTGCATCCTTTGGCATGTAGGAGGTAACTCACTGTAGCCTGGTTGTTACTTTATGTGTGCAACGCAGCTTCATATGCGTAAGAAGTGATGTAATTTGGTCAGACTTGGCAGAGTTGTACAGAGGTTGCCCTCTCTTGTGTTACCACCTCTTCTTTTTCACCATCTTCTTAGCTTGCTCTGACACTTGGAAACTCTGACCATTGCTGCTGCCACCTCTTTGAAATTTTGGGCTGATTTGTTCTGGAATAGAGTAGGCATGGCAAAAGGTGAGCAATTTCTCTTCTCTGTTTCTCTTGCTGCTGACAGCAATGTATAGCACTAACGCTGTGGAATCCAGCAAACTGTTACTCGAAATGGCCAAAAAGAGGAGTGTTTCCCTTTCTTGTCTGCATTGCTACCTGAAAAACATAGTTGCAAGGGAAGTTTAATACAAGAGTAATTTTTTTTTCTCCTAATATATTTTGGGCTTCGAGCTTTTTGTACCACTTTAATGAACCAGATAATAAGCCCTGTATTTTGTAATTACTTATGTTGTGCTCAGTTTGGGTAGTTATAAGCAATACTCCTTAAATTTTATGCCTAAAATAAAGCATGGCCATCAACATGCTTCAGAATGATTTGAAATTTAATCTAGACTTGGTTATGATACACAACGACCTCAAAGCAGAATTACTGAAGGTCGTGCTGAATTCCCTATCACAAGTGCAAAAACTTTCCATTCTATTCTAAAATTTGTTTTTAGAGCTGCGTCGCGTGTATTGTGTCAGGATCACCCTTGCTTTACAAGGGGGGAGGAGTTCTACGTCCTCTCAGCCTTTCTTCAAGTCGAGCCCCGTGCATGAAGGTCAAACGGGACAACGTTGTCCCCTTCATCCGTACAGGTCCGTGCTCCCTTCGCCGTCTCGGCCTGTCGGCACGCTCCCATCACGGCACGACGAACTCTCACACTTGCCGGAGCCGCTCTTGCTTTGAATGGAAGCCCCAAGGGCACCTGCAGCCCAGGTGCAGCCGGGGATGGTCTGGCGCAGGTAGGCGGGCCGGAGGCTGGCACGGCGGGAGGAGCAGCTCCGCGGCTCTGCCGTGGCCACCCACGCGTCATCCCCATCCCGGGGCCCCGGGCGCGTCCCCCTCCGGCCGCCCGGACTCTCTCCGCTGCCGCCACCTTCAACGCGGCACAGGGGCTGGAGTCCGCATGGCTCCATAAACACGGGTGTGCTCAAAGGGGCGGCGGGGCCGGGCCGGGCGCCGCCGCAGTAGGACGCGCTGGCGGCATTGGACCGCCCTTCTTCCCTCCTCCTCCCCTCCCTCCCTCCCTCCCTCCCGCCGCCGGCAGGGGAGGCCGGGCCGGCCGGGCCCACGTGCGCGGCGCCCGGGAACCGGAGGAGCGGCGCTGCCATGTGTTTCCGCGGGCGAGCCGCCGGCCGTGGCACCGCCTGAGCGCCCCCCGCCCGCGATGCTGCGGGGCGCCGCGGGGCTCTGCGCGACGCGGCCGCCCCCCGTCCCCTCGCCGCCTCCTCCTCCATGAGCGCCTCGGCGGCCCCCGTCAGGCTCATGCCCGGCGGGCACACGGAGCAGGCGGCCGCTTGCGCCCCAGCCGCGGGCTCGGCGCCCGACCGGGGCAGCCCCGCCGCCGCTGTGCCCGCCGGCCCCGCCGCCGCCCCGCCGCGTCCCGCCGCCGCCCCCGCGGGCACCCCGGTGGTGCGGGGGGCCGCTCCCGGCGTCCCGCGGCCGGTGGCGCCCAAGGGGCCGCCCGCGGCCACCCTCCAGTTGCCGGCCAACTTGCAGCTGCCCCCAGGTGAGTGAATGATCCCTCCCGGGCTGCCCCAGCTGCGGGCGCGTCCCGTGTCGCGACTTAACCGGCGTGTCGCCGTCGTCGCTGCCGAGGGGCCGGTGGGCAGGACGGAGCCCGGCGCGCTGCCCTTGCTGCTGGAGACGAGCCGTGGTAAAGGACGGGCAGGGTGGCGGGGTGGCAGTGATGTAGCGGGCCAGTGATGTAGTGTCTGTTTCGGGCTGCTTGTCTGCCCCAAACTTCTGGGAACCGGAGTGTGCGTCTGCCGTGGGGGGCATGGGCATGGGCAGTGTGTCTGGGCTCAGTCGGGTAGCTGCGCCGGGGATGCTTACAGCCTGTCTGCAGGATGGATCTGGAAGTCTCTGGATAAAGGCAACTTACTTTGCTGGATAGCACGAAGAGCAGGAGAAGTAACCAAAAACTCAGCGGCCAAGTTACCCTTACGCGTGACTTGG
Organism: Fringilla coelebs; assembly: GCF_963513975.1. NCBI lineage: Eukaryota > Metazoa > Chordata > Aves > Passeriformes > Fringillidae > Fringilla > Fringilla coelebs. Next base: position 46,936,044 of record NC_140028.1, on the reverse strand, counting down.
GAAAGACTGCTCGAGGCTTTAGTGGAACTTGGCTGAAGGAGCATCCAGGGGAGGGGATGTGAGCGTGGGTTGGCGACTGCAGAGCGGCTCCGTACCTTACCGAGCGGGTCCGGCTGCCCGCACTCGCCTCCGACCCCCGCGGGAATTCTTGTCACCGGCACAACCAGGCCGATGCGACTGTTCGTGGAACAAAATACTGTCATGCCTAAGGAGGACAGAGTTGAAAGTTCGTTACGTGTTGCTCCTTGAAACCCTTTTTTCTATAAACCCTCTGTGGGAAACGGAAGAGTTTGGAGGGATGCCGCCCTTGCAGATGTGCTTCCTATAGCAGCAGTGAAAATATTAACGTAGGAGTTGCGCAGTGCTGATACAGACATCTTAATACTTTGGATAGCAACAGAGGATTGCCAGGGCTTCTACCTGCACTTTCTCTTAAGAGGGAGAAGGTGCCGTTGGTCCTGATCTCCTTTCTCCCCGTTGGGCTGTATTTAAGTGCTTTAAAAAAAAAAAGAAAAAAAGAAGTTACTTTGCTTCCACTGGTTTTGGTCTCGCTCTGTTCAGACCCTAAGATATGTAATGACTTCATTGCTATTTGATGCTATAATTATTTCCTGCCAGGACAGTTCTGTTGTTGGAGCATCTGTTGCAATTACTTTCAGGTTGGATATTGCTGAAAAGGATGACTGGCTTTACAGTAATTCCTGTGCTGGTAGTGCATATTTGCTTTTTTTTTTTTTTCTTTCCTCTTTTTTTTTTTTAATCCTAATGTCTTTATCAAAGACATGCACCTCCCAAGGAGATATATAATGCTAATTAAAGAAAAAGTCTTTAGTCAGTCAGTTTCGCTGTAGATTTCCCAGCACTCATGATGCTGTAATGTCTGGGTAGTCAGCAGTCAAGGATGAGTTTAAATCCTTGCCAACTTTCCTCTGAAATGAACCATGAAGGAAATACATTAACTTGTAGAGGGGCTTCCCAGGTATTCAGGTTTTGTATCTAATACTTTTGCTTTCTGGAACGTAGTGACATTCAGTTCAACCTCTTTCTGTGAAGGTGGATGATCATGTGAGTTTCCTGTGGTTTGGGAACTACAAGTTAGCAAAACTTACAGGTTTTTTGTAGTGGCTTAGGTTTGATTGCATCCAGGTATACTGTTGAATGTCATCTTACTTGTATCATGGTAGGAAGCAGATGTCACAAAAGTAGTATTACCGCTCAGTTGCATCAGCTTGTTTTCCTTGCTCCTGGGACAATGCAGTCTTTGTATCAGAAGTTCAGAGGTGCTGGTACTCTGCAGCATTGTAAATAAAAATAACTGTATGGACTTCAGTGCTTCAGAAAAAACTAGACATTGTCAGATTTTAAATGGATCAATGTTTCAGGGGAACTTGTCTATCTATTTGTTGCAAGGTTATATAAAAAATGCATTCAAAAACTGAATCCACCTCTGTCTTCGAGGTGGATTCAGTTTTTAATTAATAATAAAAAATGCAAGATGGATAGCATTAAAACTACAAGTGTTAGCGGCATTAAGAAAAAGAAGTGGAATAAACCACCAGATTCCCAGGCTTGAAAAGTTTTTTATTTCAAATAAACTGCCAAATCCAGCCATACAGGATAATGTACAGAAGGGAGGATGCACTTAGGTTTAAAATCATGGCATTCATCTTTTGTGGCACCTGTTAAGAAAAAAACAGAAAACATCCTTCCCTTGAGTTTCACAGGGAAGTATTTGGGGTGGCTTGTTCTGAGGAAGGCTGGACAGCACTGCCCTTGCTGGTCATGCTCAGTTTCTGATGAACTGCTTGTGGCTCAGAGTGGGCATTGCTTCCACAGCCCTGCAGTCTGGGGAAGGAAGGACACCAGTGGAACTTCTCTGTGACCTGGAGGGCAGTGGAGGTTCATGGAAATCCCGGATTTACACTGCTCTTTCTCTCTACCTCCCCCTTCCTCTTGCTCAGAATAAAGCCAGGAGTTGGGAAAAGCAGCTAATGACTCCCTCCTCATGTCCCTGAGCACCGATTGCCTATCTGCCAAGTGCCTCTTTTTGTCTGATTGCCCAGGAAAGACCTTTACAAGTTCTCTTGGTCTGGAAGGACTCAGGCTTGCTCATGTAAAACAAGGGTTTTTCATCGTCTCCCTATGATTTCCTCTACAAAGTGCTGGTTTTCAGCAGAGCAGTGCTGCAGATACCCAGGGCCATCCTCCTGCTCCAGTCCATCCCTGGCTGACCACCACTGCAGGCTTTAGCAGGGGGACTCCAGCTGGTCTGACTTCAGGGATGGCTTTGGTCTTCTTATCCTGCATATCATCAGCTCTTAGACTCAGTGGTTGGGCTATGTCCTCCCAAATGAAGGGAATTTGGTCTGCCACAGGGACCTTTCCTCAGTTGCCCTCTTTGCTGACAAGAGCAACAAGGCTAGCAGCATTTCAGAAGGCTTTGCACGTAGCAAAGCAGAGCAGCGTGGTGAGCACAGTGCTGCCTCAGTCCTGAGCTCCATGTGGCCTGTGCTGATGCCTACAAACCTGCAAAAGTCTCATGTCATGGACCATCTGCTTAACAAGAAATTGTGTCCTTGGTTAACCTGAGCTTAATGGGGGGGAGAAATGGATGGGATGTGCTATTAGACAGCAGGAAATGATTGGGAAGGGGAAGGAGAGACAAGGGCCGTGACAAATGTCTGTTGTTCACCTTCGTGTCTTTTGGGCCCCACACTGCTTTGGAGAAGTGGAGGATAGAAAAAGAGCATAAAAACAAGAAGAATGTTGTTTCTTGGTTTTGGTTATTTTTCTTGAACTTAGTTTTTTGTCACTTCTCTGTCTGTACTTTTAGTCTATCCCTGGCCCTGGAATGCTCATTACAGGCAGGTGTTGAAAGGACAATTAGTAGATAAATCTGCTTCTCTGCTGATGGGGTGGAAAAGGACAGAGCTGAAACAGATGCTAGTATCCTCCATTGTTACCTTCAATTTGCTTAGAGCAGGAAAATTCTTTGAAAACCTCACCTCATGCCACACAGGGCTGTGGCAGCAGCTGCCATCACTCTCCGCTGTAGCGCTGGATGCCTCTGGTGTGTGTATTTCTGTTTTATGCTTTCCATTACTTCTAACACCAGTGGGGCTGAGCAAGCATGGTGTCAGCAAAGAAAAGGTGTCCTGAGTGTGCTGTAATTTCACTAGCAGTGTGGTGCAAGGCATGGTCTCCGTGTAAGGTTTCCTGACTTAGAGAGGAACAGCAGCAAGTTCAGCTTCTTGGTTTCTGTTTGCAGCTCGGTTGTCTCTGCTTGGATGTTTTGCCTCATCTGTGGCAGGTTTTCCACTGCCTGCAGCTTATCTAGGCTGATAGTGGGTAACTTCAGAAAGCACTGCCACTGTTGTGTCAGGTGGCTGGGCTGTGTGGCGTGGAGCAGGCAGGCAGCATGTGGACTCCTGTGGGTGGGAAGGAGAGACCTGGCGTGGGTATTCCAAAACAGAATTGGGGGGGTATGGAGCCTGGTCTTGTTGAGTTTCTCTTAATTGTCTGTAGAACATAAGGTAGGTAACCTGGAGAGGTAAGGGCTGATAAATATTGGGATGCTGCTGCCTTCTGCTTTCTCCCTTGTTCTGTTCTAGTTGTTGTTTTTCAGTGGTAAAACCATGAGGAATTCAATGATATGAATATTTGGTGATATTTGTATCTGATCCATTGCTTTAGAATAGGAGGAAATGCTGATTTTAAAACACTTCTTAATTTATATTATGTTTGAGTAGGAGTAGGCTAGCTAAAGATTTCTTGTTTCAACAGGCAGAAAACTGTCAAAATTCCTTTAAAGTATGCAGTTTCTGGATGTTGGTAATCCCATAAAGTCTGAGCATAGTACTCATGCTTAGACCAGTAGGGGCTAAATAATCGGTGCTTGTAACTTTTTGTATCCCAATAACATCCTCTGTTTAGCAGGCTTCTGGGGATGGATTCTCTGCAAACTTCTCTCTTGACATTAGGTGATGCTGATCAACTCTTTTTTTTCCTGAGGAAGGGTGAACAAAGCTTTGGTGGGCTTGAAGAACTAAGTCAAACTTAGATAATAGCGAGGAAATGTGTTGTGCTGTAACTAGTTGAAATTTCAACTGCGCTGTAGGACTTGATTTTGCTTTCAGGACTGAGTATGTCTAGCAAAATAATGCCTTCATATGATTAAATGCACAGCCATGTGGGAATTAAGATTTAAATCTTGGCAGAAGATGCAAAGCTGATGTCTAGATTTATGGTTTTCCAACACACTGAAAAAAAAAGATGCATCCTGAATACTGAAGCATGGAAATATGATGCTCAGTAAAATTAATGTTAGATGCTGTTCAGATTTTACCGTTGATTGGAGTGTATTGCAAAGAATTACAGCTACAGTTTGGTGAACAGTAAACTTTTTTTAATCTTTAAGAGAGAGAGAATGTGAGCATGACTTGTGTTGCCTCTGCAGGATTTAAAGGACCTTTCAGCTTGTAGCAGTAAAAATAGCATCACTCACACAGGTGACATGGAGGAAATACACACAGCTGGAGGAAATACTAATTATGTTTCAGTATTCTTTTTCCCAAATATGGTGATAAAATCTAGGTAAGCTCATGTGTTGTTATTTTGAGCAGTAACCATACCAGGTTTTTAAAGTCATTTTAGAGAACCAGGTATTTGTTATGCCACTTGACTGGAGTCTGTGTTGAGCCTAGTGGGTAGGATTGTATTTACAGATATATGTGTATGCATGTTTTGGTGTAAATTGCAACACTTTTGATTACTATCAAAGACGAATAATTAGTACTGCCTTAACCATTTCGACAAAAGCAAAATGCAAATACTTTTTTGATAATTCTCTTGGCATTTTCTGAAAATTGATTATGTCAGAAGAAAACCAGGTATAATTTGCAAAATGGAAAAAAATCACCATAGATGTTTTTAAGTGTCTTACTATTCAGATTGTCAGGATTAAGGTCTGCTCTGCCATCTGGATCACCTTTAGAACAAAGTCCACTAACAGATCTTTTCCACCGGTGTCTTGAGGAAATAAGCTCTGATTGCAACTGAAGTGGGGTGAAAATGGCAATAGATGGAAGATCCTTGTTGCTAATGAAGAAATCTAGATCTGCTAAGGCTGGAGGACTGGTGAAGCTCAGTGATCTTACTGTGCTTTAAGAAAAGTCCAATGATATGGTAACACTTAATTTTCACAGCTCATGTTTGCAGGCTTCTTCCAGAGCACACTTCCAGTTTGGTGGAGGCAGAGGAGATGCTTTCATTAGTACTGGCTGCTCCTAGGAGTCACCTGGGAAATCAGAGTTCCTTGGGGGGATGTCCAGGCTAGAATAACAACTGGGTGAAGCAGCATGCCCTGGTTGGCAGAGCACCTGAAGGCTTTCCCTGGCAGCTTGCCCGGTGGCAGTTGCCCCCTGTTCCCAGTGGAGCCCTGGAAGCCAGGTCCAGCTGACTGCTGGGGGGTGCATTAGCAGGCAGGCTCAGTGGGGCAGCCAGTGTTCTCTGTTGAAGGGGGTTAGTGCACTCAGAACACCTTTATACGTAGCTGCCGTACTAGGCACTTGACAAATATCACACAGTTCTGGTGACAGTTTCCACAATATCTGTGTAGACAGAAATTAATGCTTCCCATGAAGGTTTTGCTGTCTTCTGCATAATTTTTGTTTGCTCCATCACACTTAGAGCAAGGTGGTGATCAGTGTTAAAATTCAGTGTTGATCCCTTGTTTGCAAGTGAAAAAACATCCAGCACTTTCAGAAGTGGAATTCAACTTTCTTCTGGTCCCCAAGTGAGCAATGAGGAAACAAACGTCGCATTGTAAAATTAATCTGAACTAACTGATTTGATTCCTTTCTTACTTAAAGGAGACAGAGATTTAAAGGGGACTGATCTTGTCCTTTGTTAAAGCACCTCCAAAACACCAGTGATGTTTTCAACAACTCTTGGTTTAAAGTTAAGATTTGTGGTTCAACATTTCAGCTTCAGATTTCTCTGTAACAGCCAAATGGCTGTTCCAGAAATGGTAAGTGCAGGGTGTTGGCACACCTTCTGGTCCTTAGAAAGCTGTCTGCTGTGTATATATGGCTGCAGTGTGCCAAACATATAACTCGCTGTTTAAAGAATTTCACTACAGTGAGTACTAGGAGTACACAAGAGAATGTGGTGTAGAAACTCAATGCTTCTTTCAGTGCCATAGGAATTGTCTTGAGAGTAAGGAAGTGTCACTTTGCTCCTTTGAGGTACTATTTCACTGCCATCTGCTGAGTCCCCAGCAAATATTTGAAGCTCCTGTATGAGGTAATTTCGGTCCCAGAGAATGCTCAAGTCAGATCATCTGACTGTAGACAGTCCTAGAACTGTCTGATTACTCAGATAGGAAAGGAACCAAGCCTCGAGGTGCAAAGTTGCAAACCACAAAGATATGATGGGGAAATGCTGATGGGAAGTGATCCCAGTTGCTGAAAGGCATGGCCCAAGGACAAGAGCTGGATGCTATCACAGTATCCAATAAAGCTCTGCCTTGTGGTGCACAGTGTTGGCTGGGAATCCCTGATGCCTACACACAATAAAAATAACACCTCTTGGGATTCAAGTGTAATAAATACACTCTGAATCCAAACAGAAATGGTGTTGCCATCTTGTAACTATGCCCAGAAAACCTATTGTTGTTTGTTTGTTGTTGGTTGTACAGTTACACTTTTCCTTGAGAGCTCTACTGTAAAATTATGTGGATATAAATGTGTTCTCAGGAAAGAAACTCAGCTGTATGTGCTGTCGAGGAGAACTTTTTTAACACTGAAATGTGGGCCTGTATTCTGTGAAAAGGCATCCAAAAATGTGACAACTAAGGGGGCCCAGTTGCTAGACTGTTAAACAGATATCCATGTGGGCATCAAAATACATTGATGAGCAGCTAGTCTTCAACAGCTTGGATAAGACTTGCTGGTTGAGCAGTGTGTGAAACTTGGCTTCAGATTTTTGCAGTTTTAGCACTTTGTGTCTAGTTCCTGGAGAAAGGGAGGGAGAGGGGACTTTGCACTCTTGAGAAAGATGTGTGGAGTCCATTATTCCAGACTGTTTCAAACAATAGGATACCAGAGTCTGCTCCATCCTGCCTAGGAAAGATAGCATCATCCCTTTCCTGGTTTTCTATGCTTGGAAAGCCTGTGTCTGCCTGCACTGGCTATCTCAGGAGTTGGTGCCTGCTGTTAGCACAGAAAGATGCTTGGCCAGAGAAAGGTTGGAGTTATTGGAGGCAGCAGCCTTTGCTGGGAGTGCAAACCCCTTGAGCTGTTAGGGTGTACATGGTGGTTGTTTAAAATACTGCTCACAGCAACCCAGACAGTCTGGGGAACGTTAATGCTGGTGGAACTGTGCTGTCAGCTGGCCAGTGGTGTCTGCAGGGAAAGCTGGTCACTGGCTTGGAAAGGTGAGATGTCAAACATCAGCCTTGAAAGTTGTATTCCAGATTCTACATGAATCTGCAGTGCCATTTGTGCAGCTGGCAAAGATGCCACCAACATCTTTAAAGAACTTAGAGGTATAGCATTCTGTATAGACTGTGTTCTGTTGTAGCATGAAAGAATATGGGGATTGTGCCCTTTGAATTTTTCTCCTGACATAGAAATTAATTGTTTCCATATCCATAGGTGAAACAAGGTGTCTTTCATTGAGATTCAAAATCTGACATTTCATTGTTACTCTGCAATATCTACATGCTAGTCACTGGTCCTGAGCCATTGCTATGAAGACCCATTAGTTTAGAAGCTTCCCTGGAACAAAGGAAAAGAGCACAGAGGGTGATTTCTGAGATGTAATTATTTAGTTTGTGAAGCAAAATGTGAATGGAATTTATTGGTTGAGGGCCTGGATGTGTGGTGAGTGATTCTGGTTGCTGCAATAGCAGTGTTTGATTGTGGATTGAACATTGCTGAATTCTTACAGCAGCTAGAATCGACTTCCAAAGGTTGGTATGAATTGCTGTATGGAGTAAAATGTTTTGTGGCTGTAGTGTAGATGCTGAACAATTTATCTTGACCCCACAGAGGGTAGATGAGCCCTCTGCCCTGCTAATCTGGGAAACATGAGAACAATCGCAGGTGCTTTTCCCAAGAAAAGCCTAAACCAGGCAATCTTTGACTTCACAAAAGATCTGTTGTCTGAAGTCAACAGCATTTAAAAATACAAGTTAGAGTTCATTATTAAGGGCCTGTGATGAGGTAACCTGGTATAGCCTGTAGATCATTATTGTAGCTTCGTTCCTAAAACAGTGAAAATCACAGGTAGATGTTGCCTCCAAATTGGGCTGTTGTCCTTGTTTCTTCATCTCCACTACAGAAATTTGCAGTAGATATCTAGGAAAACTCAAGTACTGAGTGAGTTCATAGGGAATAAGTAGCCCTCCTGCAGGCACTCCAGACCATACTTCCATCTGAAAACATTACAGCCCCTTCATATTAGAAGGATTATGTCAATCATGTAGAAGTTATGTTACTGTCTTTCCCAGTATTTTATTTACACTTTGTGCCTCTTTAGCACTCTTTTTCGGCTAACACACTGACAAAATGCACCTTGGTACAATCACTGCCAGAACAGTCTACATCTCTAATAGTGCCCTCTTTTGGTCTGTCTTATTCACTCCTGTAATGTATTTTTTAAAACTTTTAGCTGACCTAGTCTGTGGGGCTCAGTAAATGGGATTGAAGAGGAAAAAACAGGCTTTTATTTCCTAAGGGATGTCTTTATAGAGAAAAGATGTATGCAAACCTGTTGCATGGATTAGTAGTGTTTGCTAAGTTATTTTCCAACTTTTGAATGATCCTAAATAGTCAAAGAAACTTAAAACCAATATTCCTTTCTAATTGCCACTTAGTTTCCTATTAAAACATCCCCTTTCAAGCTTGGTTTTAGCTTGAAATAACTTCCTTAAAAGCTATTGTTTTGTTTTGAGTGCTCAGTGAAAGAATGGGATTTGTTTAGGAACAGAGAGCTCTGACACATTACTGTTGTTTTAAAACATTTTTGTTGTTTTGTTCCTGATTTGAGACCTGGAAGTCCCCATTTAGCCTTGTTTTTATAATTGGGTTTAAGTGTACTTTACTAAGATTGGCAGCATACCTGATGGAGGCACTCCTTGTTTTGAAATAAGCTAAATTTACCCTTCTTTGAATGCAGCTTTTGTGGCTTATGTTCTCTTAAATGAGCTTGGTCTCATGCGGTCGGTTCTCGCTTGTATTTTATTTTAGGAGCAAAAGACTTCTCTTCATTTCCTCACGTTATTCCCTAAGCAGCAGTTCCCAAGAGCTGTTTGCTTGAGCGGTTGGGTTGGAAACCTTGTAATCAAAGTGGTGGCTTAATGTGACAACTTCAGCTTCACCTGTAGTAACAGCATAAGGTGTATCTCCACCGGAGCTCCAATGCCAGCTGGTTCATCTCAGGAAATTCCTGGGGGAAGTTCCCCATCAGAAATGTCTCAGGCTTGTCTTGCGTGGTGGAAGTTGCCCTTACGGTGGGATGCTTTCAGCATGCATTGGTGCTCAGTGCTGCTGGATGAAGCCCAGAGCTTCAGTTGGCAGCAGTGGTTTGTGTTAACAGCATTGTGGTTTCCTCAGCACTATTCCCTGAAATACAGTGAAGCCCGTGCAGGTGGCATTACATACACTGGCATAAACAGATCTCTGCTGTTATCCCACAGCTTCTTGCTCATGTCTCCAGTGAGGTTTTGGTGCTTTCTAATTAAAATGCAGAGGTATCTGGAAGCTGCTAGCCTGTGTTTCTTGGTTCCTGGGTTGGGTGCTGAACCAAGTTCAGGATAAGCTGGGTTTCCTTCACCAAGGGTGTTGGGGCAGGGAAAATTTGTAGCAGAGGGATCTCAGGTCTGTGGAAGGAAATGAAGTGAAATTTCATTAGAAGGTCTCTGATTTTCCATTGCTCACAGTGCTGGCATGTCTCAGTAGAGGCTGATCTGGGTGGTGGCTGCCAGAGCTTTGCAGGACTGTTGCCAGGCTCTCCTGACCAAAGCAGGGTACCTGCAGCCCTGGTTCCAGGAGAAGGCAGGGCACTGCCTGTAGATCTCAATGAGACTTCTTCAAGGTAAGAAGGTATAGTGTGGCTCCTTCTGTGTAGCTTTGGGGGAAACTGGGTTGGGTTTTGGTTGTCAGGTACTTCCCCTCGAGCTGCCTTCACAGGGTTACAGCTGAAGAAAGGTGTGCAGAGAACAAATGGCTGAAACAGCTGATTGTGTTTTAACTGCCTTTTCAGCCAGCGTAGGAAAACCGAATAACTTTCCAAAGTATGTTTTTGGCAGGACAGGCAGAATATCTAAGGACTGAAGTCTCAATTCATTGCAAAAAGGGTTTTGTTTTTTTTTTTAAATCTGTAGGAGACACTTGAGTCCTCCAGTGAAGCATGTAAGAATAATCCCTGATGGTCACTGGTCACTTTGATTTGAAAATAGGAACAGCTTTGTAGCCCCAAAGGCATTGTGCCTTGCTTGTCCTATCAAAGTGCATGAATAATGAGGAAGTCATTCCCATTCTCTGAAACAAGTCCAGTAAAACTATCAAACAATGTTCTCTGAAGTACAGCCCAAAAGAGGGCTTCTCTAGTGTTATGAGGATGCTTCATCACTCTTCATTTACTACCATTGATGCTGATAATTTGCTCCATTTGCAAATACCTTTTCTGTTCTTAAATGCAGTGCTGAGAGATGTTAGATGAAACTTCATGCTTCAGCTGTTCAGAGATCCTGTGTTGTTTCGTGTGTTCTCTCTTTCTTCCCCCCATTTTCTTGTGGAGTTGCAGACACTGCAAGACATGATGTGTTTTCACATTTATTTTGTTAGTATTTGCTTTCTACTGAATGTGAAAGCAGCTCTTGGTAAGAAGTACTATCTTTCCCCCCCTGCCAAGTGAAGAATGTGGATCCTTGCGCTTACCTTCCTTTCTGATAGTAGCGTCCTGGTAGCTGCACGAGTCTGTTTACGTGACCTTTCTGTTGAGAGCCTCAAGGTTACCATCACCTGCTGTTCCCTCATTTCACACTCGTGCAGCTGTATAAAGTGTGTGAGACTTCAGGCATTGGTTTTAAGAGCCATGGAACCTCTTCTCTGGGCATGAGAGACCTCCTGTGCCGCCCCTTGGAGTCTGTGCTATTGGCTGTAGTACGGGGTTATTGCTTTTGTTTCCAGGCGGAAGGGGAGTATCAAAGTTGTGAAAAACTGTAATTAAATTGTGGCAACGAGAGGTAAAAAATAAGTGCTGTTCTCAACAGCTTTCAAAGTGTTCCAGGCAGTTCACGTGTCAGTTTACTGTCCCTTTGTGACATTAGGTTGTAACTGCCCAGAACTGTCTCTCGTGCTTGGACAAGATGTGGTTCTTCAGTGTGTGGAACTGTAGCTCTAACAGCTGTTTCAGATTTGCCTTCAGCTTTATCTGTACGTCAGGCATCAACAGCATTAAGACTGCAGAAGCAGTATTTAGTAGATTACCATAATACTGGTTTGGAGTTATCATTTTGCCAGTGTCATGAAGAGCTGCTGCCATGAAAGGTTACCATGTTTTATTAAAAATTCTGCCAAATGGAACAAAGATAGAGAAATGATTGTTACTCTAACTTATATTCAAGTAACAGGCATTATCATAGTTGAATGTTCCAGTCAAGGTTATGACCACTGGACTGGCCTTAAGTAGCTTCCTCTGTGGATGCTTTCACTGAGTTATTTTGATTCAGTATGGATGTCCTTATGTTGCCTAATCCTGTTGCTAGGGCTGGAAAGTTGCTTTATGTTTTGGGTTACATCCTTTTTGGAATCACTGCTATCCTGCTCAAATGTTACCTTTTCTTTTTTGGACATGTTAATGAATTTAAATATAAACTGATTCTATTTGTATAAACTTTCTAGCTCTGGCTCTTGTGGTAATTTCCTGTCAAGCAAGTGGATTGTGCTGGAAACTCACGCCATTCAAGTGACTGGAGGATGGGATACTTTTCCAGCAGGGTCTCCATCTCTCTTGAATGCTAACTGAAAATGCAGAACAGAGTGCAAAACCACTCCCTGCCCTGTAATCAAGTTGACTGGTATCAATATGGTTTCTCAAATGCAGAAGTAGAAAATGCGCTTCTGATAATTTGACTTAACAGACAATGTAATGAGTAGTGACAAAATATCCAAGTACATGAAAACTAACTCTTAAAGCATTCCAAACCTCTAAAGGAATGAAATTATAAGTTTATATGTGCCTTCTCAAAGTAGTAGAGCTGTCAGTGATGTTTTAAACCAGGCTTATAAAAGCCTAAAATCTCCAGCAGCAGCACTTCTGCCATTCTGAATGTAGACTTAGAGCCGAGAGAAATGCTATTGCTAGCAAAACATGGTCAACTTTCTCTCTTTCAGTGAAATCTGCATAAGCACGTGGTCTGAACAAGGGAAACAATGCCCTTTTCCTGGCTGATGATAAATTGTTTGCCATGAATCACTGTCTAAATGAGATGGCGTGAAAAGAAAATGAGAAATCTAATATGTTTTCTATAATTCTGGTTATTCATTGATTAAATTAAATGATCCGTCTGTACCTAAATATAATTATAGTCAAGTCATCAGTGGAGGAGGAGAAAGCTGAGTTGTCAGATGGAGTTAACAGTATTTTTCAGAATATGCAACTTGCCTTGTGCATCTGGCCCATGTAGTAAAAGCTGCTTGAGAAAAGAGGGGATCATGTAGATGCTGCTCTTGCAGTTCTCAGCTTGTGTCTGCTATGTAAATGGCAATATGTTGATGTTACAGAATTTTATACCAGGTTTTGTGTTGTCTTGCAATATCCTCTTATGCTTTTAGATGTGGAGGATGAAAAGCTGTTTCTAAGCATGTGGTTATAGCTTGATTTTTTTTTTTATTAAAAACCCCAAAACATACTCAACAAAACCCAGCTCGTGGAGCTTGTGGCTTTTTCTGTTGTATGCATTTAAACTCAGACAGAAGCAGTGTTTTAGACTGTATTGTGTGGTCACATTTTGCCAGCTTTCAGACTAACCAAGTAGTAAAAAGACTTTCATTACAGTCTTGTTTTACTCTAGGAAAGATTGTAAGTGTGCATAGAATGGATCTGGGTTTCAGATATTGGATAATTTGCAAGAAAGTTTAATGCAGTCTTCCAGAAACATTGAGGTAGTCTTATTTACGTGTCTGGATTCTCCTGTACCTCCTCCTTCCTTTTATTTGAAAGATCAGTGTTAAGTGAGGGTGTTTGAGGATGGTGTTTTCAGTGGTGGACTTTGCAGCAGCTGCTGGTGAAGGCAAAGGAGGTGAGACACCACAAAGATAGGGTCCTCTGTAGCTCCCTTGAAGGATTTGACATGGTACAGACCAAGTATCCAGCTGACATTTTGTATTTTTGGTTGTTTTGAATCCTCTGAATTTTTCAGAGATGAGCCCTTGGGGGAGGAGGCTTTAGTAGCTGAATGGTCTTTCCCCCCCACCCCCCTTTCTTTTTTAATTCTTTCCCACTGGAATCTCCCTATTTGGCTTCAAACTGCTCCAATAAAACTCTGTGTTTTAATGCTTTTGGACACACCCTTGGCAGAGGCACAGCTTGAAATATCTCAGTGACCTTGATTTTCATGGGAGACCACTGCCCTCTTGATTGGGGGGGATGATCTTGATACAGGTAGGTAAGCTGATGCTAATCAGGCTTCAGTTCTCACTGCAGTTTTCTCTAAGCCGTATTTTCACCTCCAAGTATGTGCCTAAGTGTTCAGAAACTGAAGAGGCAGCCAAGTGTGATAGTGGTGATGAATTTTGCAGATGAAGAACTGCTTAAAATTTGTGCTAAAGTAATCCCAGAGTGTGTGTATATTTTGTGTGTCTGTCTTTTTAATGTTCAGAATATCTTTTTGACTCAAATGGTGAGCTGCTTTGCAATTTGCATCTTCTATGCACACCATGTTTCAGCGTGGCCAGTGGTTAAGCTTTTCTCTTGAATTTAGGAATTATTTTCTGTCATAAGATGCATAGTAAAACTGATGTGCACTTTATTCTTATATTTCTTGGCAGCTGTTCCTTGGAGTAATAAACTAAATATTGCATTGTCTAGTGTGGTATAGTTATTTCTTCCACGGAAATATAGAAAAGCCATAACATAACTTAATTTCACAGTCTGAATGTGGTTTTTTTTCAACAGGAACTGTTCTTATCAGAAGCAGTAATGGCCACCTAATGCTGGTATCTCAGCAGTCAATAGGACGAGCACAGAACCAGACACAAAACAACACAAGTGTGAGACCATCTGTGCCAACCAGCACACCTGCAATCAGAATATGTGCTGTGCAGGTAACTTCTCTCATCACTTTAGTTTGGCATAGCTGTATGTTATGTAGTTATACCAGGGTTTGCAAATAGGTTGTGGAGGGTTAAATAAGTGTTTGAACCCTTTCTGAGTGGGGTGATGGTGTTTGGTTTTGCACCAATAAACATCACCATGTGCTTTGCTTTCTTGCTTGGAAAAAAGCTTGAGACCTGTTACATATGATAATGGTCAAATTAGTGAACTCCTTTCTGATGATGATAATGATGTAAACCATTTTAAGAAAAAAAATGCCAGCCAAAATTGCCTAAATGGTTACTGCTAGTATCTAAAACCTTGTGATCATCTGTTGGGATATTTCTCCAAAGCTGAGGACCTTTCCCATGTCCCCAGGATGTTCCTCCTTCCCTGAACTCTGCTGGCTTTTTGCTTCCATCTCTTGTGTGGTCAGGACTCAAGAGTAAGGAGCTACATAAAAGTAACAGTTTACATTTTTCTTTAACCATTTTATTCTGTTTATGCATTATCTCTAAATATCTCTGAATCTGTTATTGAATATTAAACTGGTAGACAGAGCTTTGCTGAGCAGTGTTTAAATGATATTGACTGTGTGAATGATGCCTGTAGTGTTGCTGTTAAGAGGATGTGTCTCAGTTTGTATCTGACCCCAGCTTCGATGTCTGTTTTGTCATTGACTTGTCTGACAGCTGTTCTCTGCCCATGTGTAATTATTTTTTATTTTTATTTTTTCAAAGAATTCTGGCACACAGTTAGTAAAGAAAATAGCAGCTGCTCCTGTGAAAACGTTATCTCAAACAACAAATGCTGTGGTTTCTACTGTTCAGACACCTGCTGTAATACAGGTACTTTGCAAGCTTTATAGTATGGTGGAATAAGTGACAGAAAGAACTAGAGAAAATACAGATGCATTCTTGTTATTTCTTACAGTAATCTGGTTTTCAGTAAGCTGAGTAACCTTTGTCCTCATAACAAATTATTTCCCAAATCTGTTTTTTTAAATGCATAATTTAATTAGGCTTCTGTCAGCATGTGTCAGATAATCTTATCTCACTACAATAGAAAGCACAGGAACAATGAATAAAATAAATAGTTCAGAGAGCCATTTCCAATGCCTTTGTAGGCTGTGATAGAGCTCCTTCAATCTCTTGCTAAATCTTTTCTGGGAGATGTGCTCCTGTTGGGGTTCCCTGATTCCTTAGTGCAGAAAAAAGTATACCTGAGATGATGTTGAGGGGAAAATGAGCTGTCTGCACCAGTCAAGCTGTTTTTCATGTATATGATGTTTTTCCCCCTCATTATAAACTGAAGGAAGGTCATAGCTGGAGACCTGTTCTCTAATTGAGTGTGGCAGATGGGTTCCACAGGTACAGCTGTAAATAGGCAGTGGTTGAAAATGCCTCATTATTTTCAGGTAGTATTTTTGTCTTATTTCCTAGGTCTTATTTTGCTTTTTCTAGAGAAAAAATGTTGTAGACCTCTTTTGAAGAGGGTTTTATCACCTGCAGAGTATGAGATTTTTTCCTGCATACGGTTCATCCTCTGTTCTTGGGGACCAGGCTTCTGGATAAGCATGTGGAATGAAAAGAAACCTACATTTTTCTGTAGGTAGTATGTTCTGTTCATAATCTGGAGGAGGAATCATGAAGAATTCTGGCTTGTACTTGTATTTGTGACAAGACAGAAGGAGACTGAAGTGTAGCAGTTGACAAAAGACTCAGTAAATGAGCAAGATCAGTCATTCATAAAAACATGCTGGATGTATGTTCTTGACCCTGAGGGTGTTTGAAGGGTTGGGGGATGTGTGTGCTGACAGTGTAACAGTCTGACTAACAAGTTCATCCTTCTGCTATTCTTCTGTATCAGCAGCTGAACACTGCTCACCCTCTGTGCTCTTTTTTCACTTCCCTCTCACTACAGATGGATAATGTTGGTGCTGAAGTGGAAAACCCAGAGACCTCTCTTAATACAGTCCCTGTTTTGCTCAGAATGGAAACAGTGTATGCTTTGTGTCTAAATATAGTAATGGATATTCCTTACTTTTGTTTTGGAATACCAGCTTGCAAACCCTGTGTTTGTGATCTCTGCATAGAGGTCTTTAGGATATAAAAACAATAGTCATCTACTATACTACCCTTGCACTGGGGAAAAGAGATGAAGGTCATCCATCATCTGATGGATGAAGCTGCATGCATCCTCACACTCTCATGTGGGTAAACACTGAGATTCATCATGCTATTAACTTCTCTTTTTAAAACTTTTATCTGCCTTTGGCTTGGTTTTTCTGTAATTCAGTTTTGATGCAGTCTGTTGAACCTGTGTTCTTCGAGATATTTAAAGACATAGACTTGGAGTATTTTTTGTAAGCTGTAGAAACTGGAATACTTGGAATGAGCTGTAGGGCTAGGTTTAGACAGCAGGAATGATGACTCTAGGAAAAATTAACAGAGCTGTTTTGTTCAGAGTGGCTTCCTTGAAGCCCCTTGCCATCATGTGGTCACGTTGCTCCTCATCCTGGGGTGGGCAAGAGAAGAGTGCTGAAAAGGGAGCCAGTGCAAAAAGTTGATGGAACCATCTGGGGAAAGAATGGCAGAGCCCTTGAGTCTGATTTCCTTGGCAGCAATTCATTCATCAGTCTTAAAGTAACTTCCTGATCTTAGTCTTGATAATTTTTTGAGGTCACAGGAGAAGAGTGTTGGTCTGGGAGTATGATGTCATCACCAGAAAATGGTGGAGAGCGGAGAGGAAATAATACTTGGCTTGGTTCTGCATCTTCAGTCTTGTGTGAAATACAACTTGGAAAACTCTCTAGGTACTGACTGCAGGATTATTCTCCTCATCAACGAAAATATTTTGCTTTTCTGACATTCCTGAATGTTTAAGCTCTGAGGTTAGACAAAATTACCTGCGCATTCTTATTTTTTACCTGTTTCCCAGATGGCGTAACAAAGCTGCAAAGTGTCTAATTAGCAGCATGCTGGGGCGCTTTCATTTAGATGCTGAGCACTTCTTCTCTTGAAATGACTTCAAAATATGCAGGATTAATGCCATTTTTTTTTGTGGTGACCGTTTCTCTGTTGCTCAAAGTGAGAATGAGAATTGTCGGTAGTGAAAACGGTTGACGGCAGATGACAGAAATTAATTCCCATATATTCATTTTCCTGGGAAAAGGGTCCAGCAGACTTCCTGTTGTTTCCTCCCTCAGCTGTTAAAATGCTGTTCTAGTCTTGATGTGTAAGCATGCTGGAATTTGCAAGAGATCAGCCCTTGTTTTCGACTTTTAAAAGCCCAGGGCATTGCAGCTTGGCAGATCTGCGCTGTGTCCCCTTCCGTCTTCCTCCTGCCCATCTGTTTGTGGGATTCTTGTGCCCAGTTTGCCTCCCTGTGGTCTCAGGGCTGTTGAGCCTCATCCTTGGAAGAGGCAGTGGTGGTGGCAAAGATCCTGCAGAGAGCTATTAAAGTGTTACCAACAGTGGGAGCCTAAGCTAGAAAGCTTTCTGCTAGCTGCCTGCTGCTTTCATGTCAAGCTGGCTGCAGCTTGGGGAGGAGAGGACCCCCACCCAGAAAAGAAAAAAAATGTAAACGTATGACAAAGCATTATGGTTTTGCTTTAACTTTAAATGTGTGTTTGTTAATTTTCCCTATCCTGAAAGACTGCTGTTCTGTGCTGTGTCTGTCCCCCTTTTGGTTAGTTTTTGTTTTATCCATGGTAGGGTAAGTTAGACTCCTGTCTAACTCTCTTATGATTGATGCAATTAGCCACTATTAGTTATGCCTGTTTGACTAAGCTGGGGTGCTTAAATGTTTTAAGTCAGTGAAAGCCATCACATTGTGCAGATCTGAACCTAAAATTTGAACTACAAAACCAGACTTTCCCTTCCTCTTCACAGGCTTGGAGGAAAGAAGACAGCCAACTTCAGGTTTTAAATGTTAACCTGGAACTCTGCCTGTGGGTTCCCTCTGGCTTTTCAATTTTTAAGTTGAGAAATCAAAAGTTGTGGTTTTTTGCATGGGCAGATTGTTTTAATTGCATTGTATTCTGTTGTATCAAATGAACTGTGTTGGTGTTTTGGGTTTGTTTGTTTGTTCTCTTTAAAATCCAAAGTAGAAATACTTCAGTTTAGTGGGTTTTAGATTTAGCCTAGTTTGCAAAGAAGGGAGGTGTTTTTTCCTAAACCTTAATTACTCTCCTGTTGCTGGAGCTTCTGAATCTGTTGGTAAATTATAATGAGCTTTTAAAAAGAGGTCTCAAAATAACTGGATTTTGTGAGAATTTCTGTCAAGGCAAAGGAGGAGGAGATCCAAATTGCTGCCCATGAGGAAAAAGCAGGAAGAACTTGTTAGGTCCGTTTGCTGAGCTGGCTGCTTCTGCTGGCACTTGCATCCTTCCAAAGTTGACATGATGTCTTTTGCCTACTCTGTGTGTGATAGGAAAAGCAAGAGGTGTTGCAATTGGGAGAGGAGCTTCAGGGCAAGACTGGAAGATAAATAATGACTTATGGTTCTGTTTGTCTTCAGAACAGTATCACCTGGCTTAGCATTGTCCAAAATCCATTAGTCTTAGACTGTAGGAGCCTGGCAAAATTAATATATTGGTTTCTTCAAGACAATTTTTCCTTCCTCTCTTTCTTCAAAGTTACAGGCAGTGCTTTGGTGTGGATGTGTCTCTGTAATTTCTTCCCCCCGTCCTTGATTTATAAATAGAATTATGGCTGTGGCTGTCACTTACTATATTAAATAGAGCCTCCCAAAACAAATTAATCTAAACTCTAAAAACAAGGAGAATAGTTTCTTTGTGCTTCAAATAGCAGTGTGGAGGGAAGCTGCTACCTGATATGCTAGCAGAATCCAGGGAAGTTGCTACCTTATATGCTAGCAGAATCCTGTATGTTTGTCACGTTGCTCCTTGGTTAAAAAGTGTTAATTTTTCTCTTCAGCCAGCAGCTGCAACAGCTAGTGTTACTACAGTTACTGCTGTAAAGCCTTTGAGTACTGGAACACCTGTAAAACTTCCAGTTACAGGACCACCTGCACAAGCTATCTCCCAAAAGGCAGTCTCTGTGAAAGCAGAGGGCACAACAGTAGCACAGACCAGCGCTTCTACAGTAAGGAAAAAAAAAGTTTTTAATTAAAAATTAACATTCTGTGTGTTCATCAGAGGTTGAAGAGACAGTGCAACATCTAACAGTCTTCTCTTTATTTCTGCACTAGGAGATGCTAGAGAATGTGAAGAAATGCAAGAATTTTCTTGCTACACTTGTAAAATTGTCATCTAGTGGACCTCAAGCCCCTGAGATGGGGCAGAATGTGAAGAATCTCGTGCAAAACCTACTGGTGAGACTTTTATCTAAACAATCATTCGTGTATAGATTTTTGACATCTACTTTATCATAGTTTTGTTCCTGTTATTTTGTAGCTTTTTTTTTTTTTTTTAACAGCTCAGGAGTTGGATTTGTGGCTGAATGCATCTGACCCTTGTTAAGTCTTACGTTATAAATCTTACTTTTTTTAACTGGATCCCATGCTGTGTTATTTCCCTCCCTCACGTTTCTGTTTCATTTTATGCACACAGGTAACTACTAGCAGGAGGAGCTGGTAGTGTTAACACAGCTTCTGGGTATCTTTTTTTCCTATTAGTGTAGGTTTGAGTCCTCAGTAGCAAGAATCTGATATGGAGGTTGCAGTGCAGCGCTAAGTCCGTACTACTGCTTTACTCCAAGACAGAACTGAGCAGTGGCACAGGAATGACATTATCAATAGCTGGAAACAGTAGGATGGAGCAAGCAACGTGGTGGCTGCCAGCCTCTCTCTCTTTGCAGGTGGCTGCCGTATGGTGCTTCGTGCTGTATCCCAGCACAGCTGGGTTTTCCTGGTAACGATTTCTCCTGCCACTTCTTGTCATGGCATTTGACCGCTGCCGCTGTGTTGTTGTTCCACCGTAGCAGAAGGCTGTGTGCTGGTGGAGGGGGGTGGCTTTGCTAGTGGTACCAAAGGGCTTTTCAGTCTGGGGAGGTGTGATGTAGATAGGTGTAATTTCAGAGAGCAGATTGTTTGAAGAATGCAGCCTTGCAGAGATTTGATTTCTTAGCTTCTGTCCCTGCTGGACTGTACGCTTTCCTTCTGTGGGAAAAATTGAGTTGTTCTTTCTTGTGCTTACAGTACTTGTTGTTTTTTGGTTTTGTTTCTTTTTAAAGAGCAGTTATTGAGAGACATTAATGCATTGTTAACTGCGCACTTATTTGCTTTTTGTGATAGTTTAAAAATCTGCTGTTTGGTATGTGCATGATTTAAATGCATTTGTGTGTATGAGAGAAATGAGTAAATTGCATCTGGGCAGCGAAATGATCCTTAAGGCAGCGTTTCATGAAGTGGGTGTCAAGTACCCTGTATGCACTGAGCCTTAGTGTGCCAAGCCACTTGCATCTGTATCAGGGAGACCTTGGTGACCCGTGTCTGCATCTCAGTGAGATCTAACAGGCCACAGATCAAGTGGCTAAATGGGAGAGCTGCTGGAAGCTCTGTTTGTCTGCAAAAACAGTCTCTAAAATCCCTGTCCTAGTTATACAGCAACTTGGAACAGTTTCTCCAGAGGGGAATATGGGTGAGAGGAGTACTTTCTCAGCAGAAATGGAGATTGGTGTTCTCTTTGTGTGTTTATACCTTTTTGGAGGAGGTAATATTCTTGATGATGCTGGGAGGGTGAGGAAGGGCAGCAGAGTGTGGGGCTTAGCCCTCTGTACAAGTGAGGGGTCTCAGAAGTCTGCTGCAGCTTCCTAACCCTCCCAAGCCCTCGAGTCAGGTGTTTGTGTTGGGACAGGCTGGAAAGCATTAAGAAAGGGAGCACTACTCTGCAATTCAGAGGACTGTTGCCATGAGGTATGCAGAAATGTTTTGATTGCTTTGGAAAGACTCTGTTAAATGTTCTGTTCTGCTGTGTATGCAGTAGTCTAGAATTGTCTTACAAAAACTGCTAAGTTGTCATTAGTCTTCAATTTCTCTAAGTTTATTTTTATGCAGATAAACTGCCTTTACTGAAAGAAGTACTAGTAGTTGATTTAAAATACATCTGCATAAACAGTGAGATACTCAAAAGGATCAGTGTTGCTTATAAACATTTTTCTATCACTTCAGTGACTGGGTGTGAACACCTATCCCTAAGTGTGTTAACTGCCTGTAGCTGAAGAAAGCGTAAACAACTAGGGTAATACTATATGAACATTACAACATTATTCTATCCTAACTCCCCCTTTTTTTTTCTTTTTTTTTTTTTTAATCATGAAAAAAGCATTTGAGTACTGAAATTGAACAATGCCATGACAATATAAGTTTCCATGATCTTTTGATTTATCTTGAGGTGGATTCAGTTATAACTTACAACTGTAATTTTATTTTCCTCTTAGGAAGCAAAAATTGAACCAGAAGAATTTACAAAAAAGTTGTACACAGAGCTTAAGTCATCTCCACAACCCTATTTAGTTCCTTTCCTCAAGGTAAGTGTCTAGATATGGATATGTAGTATTTAAAGAGGCAAGGGAGGAGGACCAGAAGAGAAGAGAGTTGGGGCATTCAGATTTGTTCAGGTCAGTTGAAGAATGGTGCTTAGGATACCTCTGTGACTGTTGTGCTCTGAAAGGTAATTCTTAAGGGGTAGAGGAGTTTTTGAGGAGTAATTTATGCTGGTTCCTAATGTTGTAGAGTAATTGCCCTCTAGGTGTTAGTGGAGACTAGTGTGTTGGAAGCTGTGCATCTAATCTACAGTAGAGCAGTTGTGTTAAGATGGCCTCCTACTTTCTCATCAAAATTGTTGCAATTCTGAGTTCTAACTCAGAGGCTGACAACAGTGGCGATGCACAAGCTTATGCCATGTTAAAGATCAAGAATCTGCATAAAGCTATTCATCTTTTGCTGGCTTATGTTTAGCTGGAGGCAGGGAAAATCTCTGCCCCTTGGTCCAGAAAGGGTCTGACAAGACTGCTGTAGCTTAGCAAAAGAATCCCAGGGACTCTGTTCAAGCAAATAATCATATAAAGGAAAAAATGCTTCCTTGAGATTTGTAATCATATTATAGAATGGTATTAACAACATAAAAATTAATTATACAGCAAGCATTAAATCTCAGTGAAAACATGGAAAACTATGTTAAATTTACTAAATTCCAATGTACACCATATTCTTAGGTTTGTTAGATCTGTTCATTCATTATAGGTGTGATGGTGAATAAAGGAAAATTAGTTGAGTGGTAAAGCTGAGACAGAGTTTTTCTGGTGTTTGCCCTTTTCCTTGGTATTTGACAGGCCATATAACAATGCATGTGATAATGCTGATATTGCTCTAGATGGCTGGTGTTAATCTGCTCAAATCTGGGATAAAAATTTTCCTTACAGCAGCAACTTTTAAATGCCTTGCTAGCAAGTTTGCCATGAGTCTGAAAGAGTGCAGTCATCTCTGCAGGACCTTAAGATGAGAGAGATTAGAGATTTAGATTTGATATTTGGAAAAAAAATGTTCACTGTTAGGATGGTCAGGTGTTGGAATGGGCTGCCCAGGGGAGTGGTGCAGTCACCATCCCTGGAGGTGTTTAATAGGATCTGGATCTGGTGCTGGGTGATGAGATTTAGTGGTTTAGGGGATACAGTGGTAGTGCTGGACTGAAGGTTGGACTTGATGATCTGAAAGGTATAAGGTCTCTTCCAACCTTGATGATTCTATGATACAAAAAATTTTATGATTGGTCATTTATTACCTGTTTAATTTCCTGGAGGCTTCTTAAATAGCCATGCAAAAGCCAGAAAAATAACAGCTCTGAGAATGGGTTTTCTGCATCCAGTGTGGCTCTGGCTGCAGAAGGACCAGGCTGTGAGTACAGGGTCAGTGTGACTGGCACTCACAGAAGTGCTCAGCTGTTACAAGAAGCCATCCAACGATGTGAAGAGCTGCTACACTTCATACAGAGAACTCAAGACAATTCTGCAGGGGTTAAGTTGGGTTCATCAGCGTGGGTCAGACCATGCCCTGTCACAGCAGAGCCCTTGTGTGTTTCTTCTGCATTGCA
Organism: Fringilla coelebs; assembly: GCF_963513975.1. Classification (NCBI taxonomy): domain Eukaryota; kingdom Metazoa; phylum Chordata; class Aves; order Passeriformes; family Fringillidae; genus Fringilla; species Fringilla coelebs. The sequence continues at coordinate 46,912,667 of NC_140028.1, read as the reverse complement.
TTGCCAGGTACTGGCATCATCTAGGGTTCTCTGATTTGGGCAGTATCCATACCACATAATCCTTGGCATGGTGCTCTCTCCCTGTTGTGTGCTATATTAACAAAGATATACTGTGACTTCAGAAGTGTTGTTCAGACATGGTCAGAGTTAGCTGGCTTTGCAGTGTTGCCAATCCTTTAAAACATCTTGCACCCAGATTGCCTTTTCCTGAAGCGCTGTAAGGATGTGTGGCTGATGCACACAATTAGGTTGATCTGTAACTCTGAGCAGCTGTGACAGGACTGAGTGCCAAATGGAGGATGACTTCAGGAGCACTTCTCGAAGGTGCTAAGAGGATCAGTGCTGGCCTTGTTTGTGGGGGAAATGTTTGCAGCTTGAGTCTGGAAAGAAATGTGATACGGCTCTCTGCCAATCCACTTTTAGCTGGTGAAGTGGAATTTTAGGGAGGTCTCTCTGGAGCCAGCTCTTATCTTTGAGCTGCAGGTTTTTGATGAAGTTGTGCATGTGTTTTGTTTTGTGTGTTCCAAGAGGTGGAAAAAGTACAGTGGCTTTGGCTGTGAAGCCTGCTTGATTTTCAAGTCTGCTGGATGCTTTTGGTACATAAATTGCATCAGGAGCTAAGCAGCTTTTTAAAATAGAAGGAAGTGAATGTTAGAAAACAGATGGGCTGCAAAAGGTCCAGTTGTGCAAACAAGATGATCACTTGGTACGCTAGCATGTGAGACCTTTTGCATGAAGTCCAAAGTGGCAGCACTGTGTTAGGAGCTCTTAGAAACTTTAGAAACTTTAGTTAAGAGAGGAGGAAAAAATACAAGGGTTTTCAAGAATATACAGGTAGCTGCAGAACTGATTTCCCCTGGTTCAGAGCCATAGCAGATTATAAACAGTGAAGGAGAAAAATCTGTAGAGACTTTGAAGATTATTCTGTCCATTAACCTTCTCAAACACAGCTGTAGTAAAAATGAGATGTTGCCAGATTCCTTTACTTTTGTTCTCCTCTTGCAGAGAAGTAGCTGGCTGAAGTTGTGTTGCTGCAGCTCTACAGACATTATTAAAGTGGTATCCCCCCCTAGTGTAGATACAGCTGTATTGGTATAAAAGTGTTCTTGCCTTCAGAGCTTGTTCCTCACTTTATTGGATAATTCGTAGCTCCCTGTCAGGCTCCATGAAATAAACACAGCTGTTCCAATATAGCAGGGGTTTTTGGCAAAGCAAAATTCTTTGAGGTAACAAAGCAGTTAAAATCATCTTACTCTGAAACATAAATTCCAAATTGAAAACTCTAAACAGAAGAACAAAGTTATATGTGAGTTTCCCCATAGATGGGATTACTATGTGTAGTGTAGCTGTGGTGATGGTTGACCTTTGCTCAGCTGGTGTTGGTGTTTCTTGTCATCTTCACTGAAAAGGGTTGTCCTCAATTTAAGCATGCCTGAAATTTAGCAAAACTTGTTTGCCATTTATTGTCTCATGAAAAATTTAATTGGAAAATTAGGAAGAGGATTTAGTTACAAATGCGTTATTATTGTGGAAAACTGCTGCTACTACATTCAATGTTCTTTCATTTTTCTTTTAGAAAAGCGTGCTTGCCCTACGGCAGCTCATGCCTAATCCTCAGAGCTTTATCCAGCAGTGTATGGAGCAGCCAGCTCCAACCCAAGAAGAGATTTCCCCTTGTCCCTCTGCAGCACCAGCTCCTTCTTCAGGAGCGCCGACCTCGGCTGTAGCAACAGCTGCTCTTCCCGCTGTAAAACCCTCACCTGCCCCTGCGGCGGTCACGGCCCCCGTGGTTATCACACCAGTCCTTGCCAGCACGGCGGCAGCAGCTCCTCTGCAGGCTGTCAAGGCCGTTCCTTCCCCTGCCGCGGCGACGGCGGCGCTGAGCCCCGCAGCCTCCGTCCTCAGCGCGGCCGTGGCGCCGTCCGCGCCGAGCGCTGTCCAGCCTGGCAAGCCCGTCCTCACCTCTGCCGTGCCAGCGCCCTCTCTGCAGCCTGCAAAGCCACTGCTGGTCTCTACAGTGGCATCTCCTGCGACAAGTCCTCTCCAGCCTCTGAAACCAGGCATGGGAACCCCAGTTGGTATTAAAATCTCGCAGCCCAGCTCCATCGTGGCGCGGTCGGCGGGTGCTCAGCAGGTGGTTAAAGTGAAGCAGCTGGTAAGATGGATTCTCTGCTTCTCTGTAATAACCTGCCTCCTTTACTTTGATTCTTGCCATTTAATAAAGAGGGATAGCTGTTTGGACCTCTGGTTCTTCTTTTGTTTTTTCTTTTAATTTTTGAAGCTAGTCTGTCTTGAGTCCATCAGTTATGTTTGTGATAGTTTAGAAATGCTGAGCCCTTGCTGGAGAGGTGAATCTAAAGCCAAGCTGTCAGCTTAATCTCTTGTAACACATGTTGACCACCATTTCACCAGGGCGAACACGCAGGGGGATGGATACAAGATCTAGCCCCCACTAGCCAGGTTGGCACCTGGAAGAAAAGGCAGGAAATGCAAGTGTCAGAAGCAGAAACTGCTGATGGGATACTTACATTAATTGCTCCTGGATGCCCTGTTAGCACTGTGCTTCAGCTAGCCACCAGGGATGCCAGTCTCTCTCCCCTGGTAGTTCCTGCCCTGGGTACTTGGCAGGCACAGGTGGTTTGATATTGTTCAGTGTTATGTTACCTGAAATGCATGAACTACCTCAAGGAGCTTTTCCGAGCTGAGTTCTGACCTCCACATTTACTAAGACATGTTAATTATGAAGTTGTCCAAAAGTGAGTTTTTTCTATCAGGCCTCATTAGCTAACAAATTCCAGGAGGAATAACTGTCTTATTAAAACAATACCCTCCAAAGCAATATGTTAACATTTTTTATTCTTGGCACAGGTTAACTTCTTCCTAATATTAATATTAAATACCAAGAAACTGTGGATCACAGGTATGCCCGAAAGACCAACTTTGTGAAATAAATTAGGTTTGGCTTATAGGTGTTTAAGATCCCAAGTAGTATGGTGTCCAGCTGGTCTACCTGTAAGTAATGTTTTCAAGTATTTTGAGAGAATAAGTCTCCCTTTGGCAGATAAAGAACTCAATTCTTGCAAAGGTATTCCTTGTAAATTTTTTTTTCTTTAAAAAGTGGGAAAACCATTAGACTTCCTGTGAAACTTGATTCATTTTTCACAGGTACGGTAGGACATCTGCTGTGTGAGGTTTCTCTTTAGCTTGGATATTGCGTATACTTGATTTAACAGTGTTCAGACCCCTAAAATGTTTTGCCTTTTTAGTTCCTTTCCTTTCAAAGGGAATGAGGTAGATATAAGAATCCTGCATTATAAATAAAGAGTTCATGCTATGGTAGTGTAAGCATGCACTTTGCAGCTTTCCAGACTTGCTTATGGATGGGGAGTCCTTTTTCTGATTGTATTTGTTAAAAAAAAGAGGCAAAATACCCTCAACCCCAAAACTCCAAAGAAGAGTTGTTAAGCATATGCACTGACAATCTTGGCTAGTACTAGCTAAAGTCAAATTAGAAAAGGAGTCGGTGCTCATATTGTCTTCGAGGACTACATTTGAAATTCCAGCCAGAAGAAAAGGAGAATTTCTTAGGTAGTACAAGGGCAGGAGAGCAGTTTGTTGGCTACACAGCAAGTCTTGTAATCCAGGGGAAAGGTTGACCATCTGTACAAATAGGCAAGGAAGCTTAGCTCCACACAGGGGAGTCAAAACACTTCTTGAATTTGATATTGGTGAACTCAAGAAGTGGCTTCTGCCTCTACACTGCTGCACTGTGGCAGTCTGCTGCAATTGCCTTTCTTTGCTGTGCTTTACATATATTGAATTGCCTACAAAACATGTTTTTATCCTCATTTGGGTAGGCACAGTGATTAAAATACTTGCTCTTCTCAGATACAGTTGAAGGACTGAGTTGACTGCTTCGCAGCTTAGCCATATCAGGAGCTTGGTGTTTGCTCAGACAACTTACTAGCACAAAGGGCAAGTTAGTAGAAGTGGCTGTATCTCCTATGGCTACTACCCTGATGCCTTCTCTTGAAAGGGCAGAGGGTCTGTTTTCTCCCATAAGAAAACAAATCTGGACTTGCCCTCCCTAAACAGAAGGGTCCTACTGCCAGCTGAAAAAGGAAGCACACTGCCAGCTGTGCAAATCTGTCTATACAATGCTGCCAGCAATTTTTTCCCTTTTCAGCCCACAGGGATGTCTGATGCCATTCACTCCCTCTGTATGCCCCTTTCTAATTTTGGCCTCTTCTGCTTGAGAGAATTTGAACTTTGATGTGCCAGCTCCATTATAATGTTGGTGGTGCTCAAGAGTGCAGCACTGCTGTATTTTAGTATCAAATTTGGGACTGGAGTGATGCAACATGAAACTTTTCATTTCTGTAGCATTATTATCAAAACTCTGTGTGGACACTGAGGTGCCTGTTCTTCAGGGGTGCTGCTGGGATTGATTGCACTCCTGTGCTGTGGCAGTTGCATATTTTGAAGGATTTTCTGCTGTGACATTCTTAACACCACCTCATTTAAGGCTGTTGGCTTACAAAGACATTTCATCTTGGAAATACAGTTTGTCTTGCTCTAGTATTGCTTTGTCTCTTGTTAAAGCACAATAAATGGAAATTTACGTTCCAAATGCTGGCATCCATTGGTGAGAAAGCTGCTGTGAGATTACAGCTTCATGTCAGGCATAACCAGCTAGGGGTTTCTGGTGTAGTCCCCACAGTTACCAGTGAGACACACTGCCTGGAGATTATTAATGACTGAACCAAGGAATGAAGTGTTTATGCTGTTGCAACTGCTTGTTCTTAGTCAGTTGTTAGTGTCATGACCCCTCAGAGGTGAGCTTTCATGAGTCTTCTCCATTATTTTTTTGTCCTGGTTATTGCTCTTGCATTCCATTAGTGAGGCTTCCTTCCTGAAGCAATACTGCTTGTGTGTGATGATACCTCAGCATTCCTCTGCTGATCTCCAAACTTTATTTTATGAATGTAAAACAGGTTCAGTGAGGCTAATCAAAGTCTCTTTCAGTCAGCTGTCTCTTCATTGTCAGCTGAATGTTCTGTTGCATTTTTTTAATTTAAGAACATCAATAATTTTATTCTGATGTGTGTGTCAGCCTGCTTAACAGGACACAAAGGAACAGTCCCTTTTCTTTATTATTTCTTGCTGCTAACCTGAAGAAAGGATATTCTCACAAATACTACCGATGTTGGTAATGCTTCATTCTGGCATTGGATCCTTGTTGAAATTTCCAGTATTGCTGTTCTCTCCCCTTGCAACTCTCAAGGACTTCCAGCTTTTGTTAGTCTAGAGCTAGAATGGCAAACAGACAATGAGCTCTCCTGCCAGCACATCCTCTCTGTTTCTTGGCAATGTAGCCTCCTTGGTTACCTGACTTACATCCCAGTCTCCACTCAGACCATTTTTGTAACATTGCTGTCTCTGTTCTTTTGTCTGCTGTACCTCAGTCTGGAATGCTTATGTTTCCTCCTGTGCTGTTCCAGTGTTTTGCATGCTGAAGATGAAGCATCATTCTTCCTGGTGGGAAGGAGCATCTCTAGGTGTGTGTTGGTGCTAGTGGAGCCTGTGAGTAGTGTGTCCAAGCAGGTTGGCTCCTCATTAGTTACCTGAATGCACAAAAGACGCTGCTAGTGCTATTCACAACTTGCAGTTTTGGAAGCCAGACCTTTCTGAGAGATCAAACTGAGCTTTGGGGAAAACTCATAGAAGTAAACCTTAGCATCTGTTCTGCTCCATGAGGAAGTGCTGCAGGTGTGAGCCTCATCTCTGTCCACGGTCTGTCCCTGTATTCCTGTAGTTCTTTCCTCCTCTAGATCTTAATGTTAACTGTCTGTCCGGTTTTCAGATACCACTTTCAGATCAGTTATTCTATTACTTCTGCTACACCAAGCCTTAGTGCTACCAGTACAGAGATGGTTGAGATGTTATCTTGACTCTTTAATACACAAAGTATCTTTTTGTCAATGTATGATGCTTATGTTGATGATATTTATTAAGAGCAGAGAAGTTAGGTGACGGGAGAGAGCCTAATTTCTGAAGTATTGTAAATGTCAATTCTTTAATTACACTTGTGCAAGCACCCTTTAGACTTTTTGAAGTAAGAATGAAAGATGTAGAGGAGAAAAATATCTTCTTGACCCTGACATTTTCATTGTTAGTTTTCTCCTGCTAAAAAAATAGGATTCAGTCTGAAGATGTTGATTTTATGCTTTGGTGAACTAACATCTTTCTACTGCCTGTAATCAAGAACTTTTTAAAGCATGTATCAAAGCTGCAGCCCACATTCTGCTAGCTAGGAGGTTTAGAAGTGAGATTTTTAGGGATGCTGCAATTTTATTACTTTCTTGCATTTTAATAGTTGCCCCTGAAGAGGAAGGATTAGTATTTATGGGCTGTGCCTGTAGGTTTGTGTTGTGATGACATCCTGCTGTCTGGTTTTGTTTCTTTGAAGAGTCTCTTTAAACAAAACTATGAACTGCCTTCCTTTTTACCCTTCAGCTGTGTACTGGTGTCTTTGCGTAGAGGCTCCACTTGCTATAGGTGTTGCTATTTAGTACTTCATGTTCCTGGCAGCTGTTGAGTGTATTTTAGCTTAACACTTTGAAACTCAGCATCTCAGTTTACAATTGATGTTGCAATTCCAAAGACGCATCAGTAATTTTATCGCGTGTACTCTTTAATTCTTAGCAGGCACAGTATTTCATGCAAGACTTCAGTTGTTTTGGTGGTCTCCCTTTTTGACTAGGTGTTTGTGATACCTACCCTTTTGAAGGTACTGGCAGACTCACTCTTTAATAGTTAGCCTGCTGAGCGAGGTAGAGGAAAGCCTCTCAGTGGAATGGCTTGTGTGATAATTAGTGACACTTGTCAAATAGAGTCATCAGTGGAGAATAGGGGTGAAGTGTCTGTTAGAACTCACTGAATGAGCTTAAAGCTCACTACCACTTGTTAAGATTTCTTGACAGGTTTTTAAAAAAAGGGTCTTTTCTGAGCGTGCTGTTTGCTTTAAACTGAAAACTAGACAAGCATACCTGCCCAGTGGCACTTCTGGCTAAATGAAAGCATTGATACTGTTTACTTCTCTGTATTTTAGCTCTTCTCACTGTTGATATTGGATATTCCACTTCCAGGTAGTCCAGCAACCATCGGGAGCTATTGTCAAGCAAGTTTCCACGCTCCCACAGCCCTCAGTACTCACCCTACAGACATCTGCTGAGAAGAAAATGCCACTGAATACACTTGTTCAAACCAACCAGTTTCCTGCAGGTAAAGTGCAAGAACCACTTTCATGGAGAAGGGGGAGGGCTGCTGAGGTATAGAAATAAGTGCAGGCTGTTGGTGGATTGTAGGAGTGCAAAAAGGTGGCTGTCAGTTGGGAGCAGCCAGTTCTGTGCATTAAGTTGAACATCTTTACTGTCTGGAGCTCTGATGAGAAAATCAATGTCACATCTACTTCTGGCACTCGTTAAGAGCACGTCAATCAAATATTTGTACTTGTTAAAATACTGTGACTGAGCTCCTTGAGGTGAACTTCCTCTAAGCTGATGATTTTGAGAGTTCCTTCATGAGGCCTTGCTTTTTCCTTCAACTTGTTCAGGTTGATGCACAATAAGAGTTTGTCTCAGGCAGTGAGTTTTCACTGAAACATTTCCCTGGTCAGCACAGAAGGGAGGGTGTTTGCTGGGAGTGTGAGGCTTTGGGCCATACAGAACTTGTAGAATGTAAGATTCTAGAGTGTCTGGTTTTCAGATGGGCCCAGTTAGTTGTTACTGAGTCTGAGCAGCCTTACCTAGAATAATGAACTAACTAAACAGTTGTTTTAGCATTTTTCTTTGTACTACAGCATGTTCATTGTTTTGTTTTAGGTTCCATTCTGAAGCAAATTACCTTGCCAAGAAATAAAATTCTGTCGCTTCAAGCATCTCCTGTTCAAAAAGTGAAAATGAAAGAGAATGGAGCAACATCCTTCAGGTAAAAATGAACAATATCAGAAGTTAAGATATAAAAAGGAAGAAAAGGAAGAAGCAAGTATAGAGGTGGGAATGGAGCCCCAATAATAGCAACTTTCTTCAGAAGCTTTTTTTCTGATACATGTTTTTCACGTCACAATACTCATGGGCAATGGGTAACCTTAAAACTTCTAGGCAGATATTAATTATTCTTAGTGTAAGAAAACTGTCCTGGTGAGGTTGAGTTTTGTGTCAGCTTTTCACTAACATGTTTTCCATCCTATGAGTACAATTACTAATCTAGATATCTTGTAGTAAAGTCTCAACAGGATTAAAGCAGATAGAACCTGTGGTTTTTGCATATAGTCTGATAGCATTGAACTGTTACTTGGACTGACTTGTAACCTGTCTAAAACTCTGTGCTGCATTTCAGAATCTTTTATTAGCTCCTTGTTTCTGTGCACATGGTGAAAGTCTTTGACTACATCTCTAATCATGATTTCTAACATGTTCTCTAGGCCTTTAGATTGCAAGAGTGCTTAAAGCTTTTAGTTCTGGCAACTGATTAACTTTTCAAAGGCAGAAATTATTTTTGCAGCTATGAAGTGTGATGTTGGAATAGAGGTACAGACTGCCATAAACATTATTAGTCTTACCACTTCAGGGCAAGTTTGACATTGCTCTTCCAAGGGAAAAAAGCAGACATGCTGACACCTCTTGTTGACCAGTTGACTTATCATCTGTTGAAAGCTGCAGCTTTGAATGCACTGGTATAGACAGAAAGCTGCTGCTGTTTACAGTAACATACAGTATACAGTGAACACTTAAAAACAGTGGTTGCCAGAAGCTGAAATGAAAAGCTCATATTAAAGCAATGGCTCTGTTCATCTGCCTCAAGGTCTTATGAAATATACTTTAGAATGTAATGTGGGATGTAATTTTGGGTAGTGATGTTTAAAAAAAGCACCCCTTCATAAATATAGTAATAAAAAAAGAAACAATGAACAAACTAATGCCCAAAAAAGAAAAAGAAAAAAATTTCTGTGATCTTCCAAATGGAATATATTAGCTGTCTTATATTGAATTTGAATTCCTGTAAGTTGTTCCCTGAATTGTTAAATTCATACTGTAGGGAAAAAACCTGCTTTTACAATGTGATTCAATAGAGATTTCTCTTCTTGCTTTTGAATTGTGATCTTCAAAGTAGCATAAGTCCATGAGAATCTACATAGGAAATCTCTAACTCACCCTAAATTTTCTCTGTAGAGTCTCTTGTCTCTGAAGAATTTGTCTTTGGATACACCCTTGGTGTTTCTTCTATTCACTGCTATAATCAAACTTTCTTACTTATGACCAGTCAAATGCTGATCATGTGTGAGGCAGAGAGAGGCACCATGGCCTGTTTTCAGGTTTTGTGATGAAATTTGTCACAAGCAGAGAGTGTCTTGTAATTGATGTGATTATACATGTGGCACTAATGAGAGTGCCCTTACTGTGCCCTCTCACTGCAGTGTGTCATCGAGCCTGACTCCCTCTGCCATAGTGTGAATAGGCTAGGTTGGGATTTGAGGACATTCTACTCACTAAGCTGTACTTAATTAGCTGCAGTTTGACCTTGTCTGCTCTCTAACACGCTGCTTTAGGTTGCCTGAGCTAAGCAGTAGAAAGAATGGTGAGTTCCTGCCCCCCCCAAGCAAACAAACAGGAAAAAAACCCAACAAAAGACAAAGCATTCGAGCCTTCTAGATGTTGTTTCAGCTAAGCATGGACATTGCACCATGGCTTGTCAAGAAATAGTTTGGTTTTGAAAAATCAAGATTTTTGTAAACAGATCTACCCCTTTCTGTAAAGTATATGCTAGAGCACTCTGGAAAAAAAATCACGTATTTAATCTTCAAATATTTGGTTTGAATTTATTCTGTTTAATAGAGTTGTTGTCCAATGTACATGCAGCTTTCTGGCTTGGCTGCAATTGTTCTGGCCTTGGTAGCTGTCAGGGATGGTGCACAGGGGTTTGGGTTCTGTGTGTCTTTCTAGTTTTCCCTTTGACTCTTGGATGAAATGGAGTATTAGAGGGATTCAGGAGACAAGTGCTGTCGTCAGACACCAGAGGGTGCCACAGACTCACTTTTCAGGCAGCAGGCAAATTCATAGATGTGCGGTCTGTCTGCATTGCTCAGGCTTCTTTTGCAGTGAATATCCCGTAGAAATGTCAAACCTGACTTTGTGTGGTTTATCTCCCAGAACTCCTGAGTTCTGCTCTCCACCTCGTCCTAGTAAGCTTAAATCACTGGAGGCTTGTAACAGCTGGGTGAGTTTTTCCTGCTCATTCCTGAGTGTGGCATGATCAAGTGTAAAGAGCATTAAAGGAAGTGGTGCAGAAAAGGGGCTTTATGGAGGGACTGCTGAAAGTGAAAGCAAGTCAATATCCATCAGAAACACCTTCATGTACACTCTGTAATATTTTAAATTTATAACCTTAGTAGAATTATGTCTACAGCTTACTCAAAGTACGTGATACCTTACTTAAAATGATTGAAGTTTGTTCGAACAAAGGAAAAAAGAGTAGTAAAAAGTATGAACTTACCATGGCTTCTGAAACTTCCATTAATCTTTTGTGAGCACTTTTCTAAGGAATATTGTGGTAATCTCTTTGGGTTAAGTAAAATAAGTGCAACAGTGTTTTCATATATTTCATCAAAGCTTCACTTGATGCAAGCTTATGTCTCACAGTGAATAAGTTAGAATGGGTACTGAAGGACAGTACAGGTAGAGATGTCTTCTTGCATATAAACACCTGTATGCTTGTACCCACTAGAGAGACTGTGTGCATGGAAATAATCAAGAAATAGTAACCTGGTAATGGCAGGTTATAAAGAAATGAAACTCCTCTATGTAGAAAAATGGATAGATGTACATTGTAGAAGTTTATCTGTGGTTTGCCTGAGTGTTTTGAGTATGTGGCCAGATTAAAAGCAGAAATGACTTCCTGAAACTGCATGCTATGCAGTTGTACCTGGGATGCAAGCGTCCTTCCTGGGATTCCATAAACAATTCCACTGCAGTAATGTCAGGTTCCAGCGCCGATAGCTTGTGATGTGTGTTCCTGGTGCTGGTTGTGCTGATTTTGTCAGCAGATATGTGGCAGTCGCTGTGCTTCAGTGGGATTCTTGTCTCTGCCATCTCTCTTGTCTCTGCCATCTCTCTGACTGCTCTGTAGTGGTCACTAAGAAGAGGAAAGTGGAATGTTGTTGTGAAGATCAGTTAGCACTCAATTATCATCCCATGAAGCTTCATTGACATGCTTGTTGAAAGTGCAGGGTCTCTGTTAGGCTGATAGAGCCTGAGTATACACTTGGAGCTGCTCAGCTGCTGGTTGGGAAGGAGTAGGAGCAGGAAAGCTGTTCTGGCACTGTTGGCTTCAGCTTTAAATTGTAGCTGTGGACATCTAACTGTTCTGACAGTCGTGGGATATAACACTTTTCTTAGCTTGATGGATTTGGGGCACAAGCCTGGTTGGGAGGCTATTGTGTCTAGTTAGACATAAAGAGCTGGAGCTGGTTTGGGAATCTCTTGGGTCTATTTTTCCCCGAACACACACACACACACACACACGGGAACTGCTAGCAATGAGGGCACACGAATGGAAGGAGGGGTAGAAGAAGGCTGGACTCAAAGCTGGACTCCTTTTCTGTCTGGATCTCTCACTGGAAGTTTGCAGAAGAATTGTGGCATAGAAACATACTGAAACCCAAAGGAGAAAATGCATCTATAGTTCTAAGAAGAATATACTAACATTTTCTTGTGTCTTTTGAGTATTGCTTAACCTCAACTCCAACTCATGTTCTAATAACTTTAGCTTCTGCCTCTAGTCAGGCAAGGGATAGCCTTCAAGAAATATCATTTCACCTTAGAATGACAAATTCCTGGCTAACCCTTGTTCAAGAGTTATTGAGGCCACACAGTGTTTTCTGAAGGTGAACTTTATCAAGCCTTGCCAGAGAATACTCTTCAAGAGGGGTGTGTGTGTGTGTGTTGGTTTTGTTTTCTGTGCTTTCCAAATAAAAAGATGTTGAGATTGAGTGATTTTACTTATCTGTCCTAATACTATGGATGTCTGTTATGGATTGATCCTAAATCCCTGAAGCCGCCATTAGGGCCTTTGTCACATTGTGAAGTAAAAATGCTTTCTCTTGATGGTCTGAACTCATTTGATAAAAACTTGGATTGTTTCACTGCCAAAGTAGTGCAAAAACTTTTCCCTATCAGATTAATTCAGTATTTTAACTTAAATGATGTCTAAAAAAAACATTAGGCTGAAGCACACAGGCTTTAAAGCTAGTCTGAGTGATGTTCACCCTAACTGAGTTTTTATTTTGAACATATAGTCCAAAGCTGCTACATGAGAATCCAGCTAATGGTGTTACCAGCTAGAGCTCTGGCATGGTGCTTCAGAAGCAGTGGCATCTTCCCTGCTGTGTACACAAGTATAGTAGGACTGATTCAAAGTACAAGGTCTGCATTTGTTTTAGTAAGTAATCAAGGAGTGTTTGTGTCCTGTGTTTTAAGGGAACTTGCTAAAGAAAACTGAAGATCATGTCTGTGCTAATAAGCCTGTGCTTTAAGCCTCAGTTTGCAAGATATGCATCTTGGTTAGAAAATGGGCTTGTTTATAGTCCAGTGAGTCAACATTCAACTTCATTCCACACTTGGTTCTACCTGGTGAATTAGTTTTAGAACAAATTTCAGGCTGCGAGAGTGGTGGTGCAGGGTTAGGGGTTGTGGGAACTTTTAATCTGGGTTTAACTCAGTCCTAGGTTTCCAAGCTGGCTCAAAATTTCAGTTTCATATAAAGGATTTGCATGCCTAGCAACTGAGGCATTAGCCAAATTAGTGTTTCAGAGGCACCTTGCAGAAGTGTGAGAGCTTTTAGGAGCTCCCTGTCCACACCCATGCTGAACGTCTGTTGTATATAGGAAATGTGAATGTGGCTGCTTGTTGATAGTTGAGACTTTTTCTTTGTGCTTATTCTAAACAAAGCATAAAATGTTGGTCTCCTCTTTTGTAGAGACGAAGATGACCTAAATGATGTGACTTCTATGGCTGGGGTTAATCTCAGTGAGGAGAATGCCTGCATTTTGGCAGCAAACTCTGAGCTCATTGGCACAGTGATTCGCTCTTGCGCAGATGAACCATTTCTGTCTCTGGAAGCTCTTCAGAGTAAGATCTTGAACATAGGTGAGAACAAAGCACACACAGCAGATATGTGTGGATGTAGTGTTTCCTTGCCTCTTTCATCAGCCAGCCTCCAATCTTTGAAGAAGGACCTGGAGCTATTATGATCTACCATCTCATGTGTTTCTACCAAACAATACTGAGTTTTCACTTTCCTTTCTAGGAAACAACTGTTCTTTAAGGTTTTCTTTACATGGAAACTGTCTGAAGCACAACCTGAAAAAAGAAACTGATGCCAGCCACTTTTATATGTGAGAAGTGAGCAACTTTCTTACTCCTAAACCTAATGGAACACTTAACAACCATAAAGGTGCTAGCATCAAAACACTTAAATGTGCTTTTCTGTCTCAGCAGCCTCCAATTTGATGCATTACACTGACTTCTCTAACAGTTTTTGCATTCCTCTGCCTGTTCAGGTATATGTATCTATCGACTAACATTAAGAAGAAGTTTCAAACTTCAATACACACAGAGCACAGCTTTGTTTATGACTCCCTTCATGGAAAAAAACTTTTTTTAATTTTATCTAAAAGAGATGTTGAAACTGTTTTCTGTGTAATGAATAATACTGTGGAATGTATGTTGAATGCCTGTGTTACAGGAAGTTTCTAATGTAGATTTCACTTCTTTTGAGCAAAAATAGTAAATGTTGCTTAGTAATGTTATGTCAGAGCAGGGAGCGTGCAGTTGTGTAGGAGCACACTGGCTGGTCCCAATCCTGTCAACAGCAAACTCGGTGCTTGTTGCTCAGCTCCTTGCTCGTGCCCTCTGCCCAGTACTTGATGTACTGGAACATGGAGTTTTACAGCTGAGCATCCAGTAAAGCCTGAAAGTACAGGCACATTTCTGTCACAGTGGCTTAAGTACATGTTCACAAAGTCTTTCCACACACAACTGATTCTTAGTCCAGAGTGAGCAGCCAGCCTGTGACAAGCACATAACCTGCAAATGCTACCTATGACCTTGGTGCTCCTGCCAGATGTGTCATCTCAAACTCTATGAGGGGTAGCAAATGCTCTGTTACTAGTGGCAAAGGGAAAATGCATGTCAGACCTGGTGCCCAGAAGATGTTCTCAAAGTTCAGTAGAAGATGAATCAGTCATTCGTGGGAAGTGGATATATGGAAAAATAAGGAGCTCTGCAAAAACAGAGAGAGTATTTCTAGAATAATTTGCTGGTTGTGCATGTAAAGGCATTGTGTTGAAAGATGGAAAATAGAAGCCTGGCTGTTTCATAGCTAGAATAGTAGTTGTTCCAAATTAATAATAATAATAATAGGAATATCAATAATTCATGTCATAAATGATAAGTGCTTGTTTGTGAGGAAAGGAATGCTGCCAGGGAGTAGAGCAATTCAGAAAGTTAACATGTCTGCTTTTGAACCGAGCCATCTTTGGATTAAGAAATGTATGTGTAGGGAGATCTTGGGGTTTGGGGGGATTTCATTTTGTTTTTGAGTTGGTGTTTCAATAATCTGATAGTCTAGTAAGAAGCTGCAGAGGAAATATTGAAAGGTGATTGAGCAAGATGAGCTTTGCACTCAGTTAAGTTACTGGCCAGTGCTTACTGATCAGACAGGGGAGTGCTTTGATGGTATCTGGGAAAACATTCTAGGTTCTCCCTGCCTTGTGAGATTGTCATTCATTTTCAGTTACAGTAGCAAAAGCAAATGAAATAGGTGATTAGTTTTTTTACAGTGCGCTGTTTATCCATTCTTAACACTTCTCTTGGCAGTAAATACTGAAATGGGTTTGGAAGGCGTGCTGTATATTGCATCATAAAGTATTACAGCTGCTGTAAATGCAGCGTAGGGCAAGGAAAAGTGCTTCTGACAGGTACAACGTATGAGGCATGTGGAACTGCTGCCTACCAGGGAGAAGCCGCTGCCGCCCAGGTGTGTCGGTGGAGCGGCGCTGAGTGATGGATTGTGTCAGCCATGGGAAGGCTTCTCTGTCGGCAGCCTGCAGCCGCGGGAAGGTCACAGAGGTGATGCCCAGCTCTGGGTGCAGGGCCAGCACAGCCTTGCCTGGAGCTGTCACCAGCCTCGGTCACAGCTGCTGAGATGCTGAGATTCAGCGGCAGCCCGAGAGGAAAGGTTGAAGGTGGTGGCAGGATGAGCCCGGCTGGACTGGAATCCGAGCGGCCGCTGTGGCTCGGCTGGGTCTGGCTGCCCCTGTCGGTCGGTCAAGGCACTTTGGAGGGTCTCGTGTGCCTGGAGTGCGCTGCAAAACCCATTCCTGCTCGTCAAATAAATGTCATGAGTTGTTAACAAGCACGGTGTCAAGCAGGGCAAAATGTAATTCTGTATTTTTTTAATTACTGGAATTAACAGAATATGGCACTAATTTCTACAGCTACCGCTTCTCCCCCTCCCTGAACATGAAGCTTGATTTGTGTTCTTATTAACTTTGTCCTATAAATGACCTTGCAAGGAGAGTGGTTCTGGAGGCTAAGTGAAACAATGTCTATATTTTCTGAAGCTCCAGGCTAGGTTTTATTAATGTAATGTCTAAGATCTTTGAAGTTGTGACTTTACCAGGAAAATCATAATCTCCAAACCTTTATTCATAATGGGTATGACTTCCAGGGGGAACAGAATACCTGCTGTGCTAATTATTTCAATTATCAGCTACTACTAAAACACGTAATGGATTTTCTCTGCTTCCACAGGTAAAAGGCATGACATTATGGAACTTAACTCTGATGTTGTGAACTTGATCTCCCACGCTACACAGGAAAGATTACGAGGGCTCCTGGAAAAACTAACTGTAATTGCTCGGCACAGAGTATCAACCCACAAGGTAAAAGAAATCATTAGCAAGTTTTGCTCAAAGTTTTCCTGCTTCGCAGCCTTGAAGGTAAACCTCTTCCAAGTGTGGGCACATCACAGGCAACATTTGCTTTCTCAGGATCTACCTAAGGCTGGTTTTAGTTGTGTCTAGCCCAGCATATAACTGTTCCATTTGACTTGTTGGACAGGTGCTCTTAAAACCCAACATAAGACTAAACGCGTATTTTTCTTCTCTTCCATAGCAGTGGTGGCTGTTACACAAAGTCTCTTACGTAGTAAATGGAACGCTGACTTTGATTGCTCTTGATGGTGGGTTGATTTAGGGACTTGTGTTTTCCCTATGCATTTGCTGTTGGTGGAATTGCAGTTAGTACTGGCTCAGTAAAAAGCTTTGGGAAACTGAATTGATTGTTTTACTTTTAGAAAGTTCTCCATGAAGGCAGAGGCCCATTTTATCTTAAGATTTTTTTCATCTCAAGTCTTTTTTAGCTTCATTCAATATAAAGTATATTGTGTCCCAGTGAGCTAGTATCCCTGAAGATGCTTGTATGGTGCAAATGGGAAGTGATAATTTACTGGCCGAACCAGCTCTTTCTTTTTTTCTTTTGTCATTCAATAGCAATATAGTAATCCTTACATCTTTCAATGTGAAGCAGTTTGAGGAAAAAAAAAAAGTGAGAAGCAAATGTGTTTGTCAGCTCTTAGTTTACTGTTTGTTCAGGTTGAGTTTTTTTACAAGAACTTTGTACTTAATGAAATTTAACAAGAGCAACCAACTGATGGAATAGCAATTATTGTTGTACTGAATGCTCTTTATAGGCTTTTCAGCACCACAGCAGCAATAGTAAAGAGGAGCAACTATTTGGAAACTTCTGAGTATTTATGGTGTTTTCTGGAGCAGTAGGAGTATTCTGTTCCTTCCCAGAAGAAGATGTAATAGGAAAGAAAATCAATACAGAACAAGTACAGAGTTTTGTAGGATAAGACTTCAGAAACCTGCACTTGTTGTATGTTGTTTTCTCCAAAGTGGGAGGTACAATTGAGCTTGTGAGCTAAAGTGAGGAGGAAACTGAAGTCCAGAGTAACCAGTAGGACATAGTGTCTTGCAAACACCAAGAACAGAAGGAAATGGTTTTGGACAGTAGGCTGGATAGGGCTAGTTTCTCTCTCATTGAACTAAAGCAATAGAAAAACAGGTTTTTGTCTGATTGAATTGCCAGAAGCAGTGATAAGATTATAAGATTGCAATAAGCTGGCTTTCTTTTCCTCTTTTCTCCAAAGCAAAACAAACAACAACAACAAAAAAAATCAAAAGTAACTGGCACAGTAATCTTAGAGGCACAGATACTCTCTTTTGTTAGGAAGATGGTATTACGTGACAGAGGAGTGTCCTACAGGATTGCCTTTGTGAGCAATGCTATTGTGAGAGATGCTGACAGGCTTTCAGAAATCCAAAGTTCAAGAAGAGAACACTGCAGGGTGCTGGAGGCCTGTTATGTATTAATATAGGTATTTATACAGCCCTGTATTCCATCTGCCCTGGTGCTCACCCCCGGTTCTCTTTTCCCCTCATGGCTTTTGATTGGTACCCCTGCACCACATGGGCCACATCTATGTCAGATAAATTCCCAGAGTCTTTCCAGGAGGGTTGGCATCTTCATTACAAAAAGACAGTAATGGGGCTAGTTGTGGTGAAACCAAAGTAATTATTGTTAGGGTGGGAGTTGGTGTAAAAAGGGCAGTAATTAATGGAATCCTAGTCAGGAAACTCTTCTTTCCAGTTTGCTCAGCTCATGCCTAGCAGCTTTCATCTGATAGATAGTCCTGCAGACAGAGTGAATTGGCAGGGTAAAAGCTTCATGCTATGCCATCATGTAGACTTGTCAACTTTAGTCCTTTTTTAGTTAAATTTAAGAAAATAAATGATAATTGGAAGTCACTGACTTAATTGGGACAAAACTATGATGGTGGTCTCTTTTTGTGAAGTAGGAATAGCCTTTCAGATGGTCAGGATCTGCTTTCTGTGATGCAGCTCTTGTTGCAGTGCTCATATAGAGCCTTTGGAAGACCATAAAGAGAAAAAGTTTTTATGTGGATCCATCCCAGCATGAAACAGCTGCCATGCTCCTGTGGTTGGAGGCCCTAAGCTCATGGCTCTGAGAGGCATGATGTGGTGCTGAGCTATAAAAGATGTTCATGAAAACATTTTCCCCTCATGCAGTAGCCCTGAAATCCCACAGCACTAAACTGCATTATCTGTGGGGCTATGGGATGTGGGTGATAATGCTTCATCATAACAGTGCTGGCTACAAGTCATGAACAGGGGCACAATGTAATGTTTTCTGTCTCAGCAATTCCCTGCTATATGACCACAGAGAAGTTCATTGAGTAGGACAAAATATAACTGCAGGTGTTCCTCTTTTAAAAATTCGTGAAATAAGCTATCTTAAAACAGGTGATGAGCTGAAATACTGTTACTGAAATAGATGCACCTATTTCTTGTCCCATATAAGCTCATGGTAGTGCATTGGGGAGCTTCTGCTTGAGAGATTTACATTGCTGATTGGTATAGGGTCATGGATTTGTCTTAAAGCATATAAATATCTGGCTATTCCAAAGCTAAACACTTCTGAACTTTGGAAAAAAATAATCTTCTGGTACTACAGCTTTCTTCTTTGTCCTTTTAAAAGGATTGTGGCATGGTGGTGGATTATTATAAACTGCTGCTTCAAAACAAGTTGTACTGATGTACTGAGAGTGACTCAGAAATATCTTATGCTTTGTGGAGAGCAGTTAAAAAAAGACTCGAGCAGTGACAGAAGTGGAGAGGAAAAGGTTTGCTGGACTTTTTTGCAAAGCCACAGATACTGCTTGGGACAGCCTCTGGTTGCAGTATATGGTGTGTTTTGAGCCACAGTTGGTAATATGTGACAATGAGGTGGCTCATTGAAAAGGATCAAACATAATACCAGAAAAGGGATTGATTTCATGCTCTGACTCAGTTGTGAAAATTCAGATCAGGAGACAACAGTGCTCCACAAGACAACTTTTACTTTCCTTCTGTCTTTTCATAATGCACGACTGGGTGTGAGAAGAAGAGGCTGAGTATAGTATCCTTGAAAACTAAAAACTGAGTAACTGAAGTTGTGGATAGTCCACCTTGCCTAAAATACAGCTGTAAAATATCCTGTGCTTCTTTTAGAATAGTTGTAGGTCAGAATTGTTTCATTACAATGTGAGACTGGTGTAAGATAGAATGAAGAGACACTGAAAGTGCACGGTGTTTTTGGCTGATAAATACCCCAGGATAAATTTCTCAGAAAAAAAAAAAAAAGGCAAGTTCACAAAGTAACAGAGAAAGAAGACAGCTGCAGGACGTGCAGTAGAAGTGGTACAAACAGGTGGCACAGACATGCCTCATCTAGAATGGGCTCCCCGTCTTGTGTTGCCTAATTGCCATCTGGCCAACGCGTGGCTCAAGAGGTCTGTCTTTGGAAGAGCAGAGTAGTAAAACCAAGCTGTTCATTGCCAGTTCACCGTATTTTGGATCTTTCCTTTCTCTGCCTTTCTGAGCTAAAGTAAATGTCAAATCAGGCATTCCAGTGGGGGCAAAAATAGAATGTAAAATAAACTACTGATTGCTATTCCTGAGACCAGAAGGACCTCAGTCCTGTTTCAATGCCTGTGTGTCCAGTGATTGTTGGACTAAAACTCATCATTAGTATTCACTGGCCCAGCTTTGTACAGGTGGCTGTGCCAGATGACTTCCCTAGGTTACCTTTCAACATAAACTATCCTGGGACTTTAAAGATTCACTGAGGCAAAAATATGTATTCTTAAAGCTATAATAAACCATATAGGGTATATTTCACCTTCTTCACCCTTAAGATTCATTATAACTGGTTCTAGACCACCCTCCAATACATATATTATCTTTTTGGAAATACCAGGTGATTTTTGTTTCAACTTCTGCATTAAATGGCCGAAACTAGACACAAAGCACTAGAAATTTATGTCAAATACTAATTTTTTTTCTCTTCAAAGGAGAAAAGATATTAAGCCCTGCTGCTTTACAATTCTTTTTTTCTTTCCTGACATGTTTACTGGATAATAAGTTGGTGGTTTAAAACAAAATTTCTTTAGTCTAAGGTTAGGGAAGACTTCTGTTATTATAGTCAGTATAGACTGGATGTTGTTAACGTCAACTTGTTCAATAACCTCTTCCTAGTCACAGACACCTGGAAACATGCTTCAGTGGAGAGGGGACATGTAAATGACTGCCTACCACCTGAAGTCTTTATAAAAACAGCCCACACTTTTCAGCTTTGAAAAATAGTGTTGTTCTTCTCAGATTGTTCCCATTAGGTTTATGAGCTCCTGGTTGTCTATAACAAAGTTCTTTTTTCAGGGGAGTGATAAGTACATCGTATGTAGTGACACCAGAGCACAACTGAGATTTCTTGAGAAGCTTGATCACCTAGAAAAGCAGAGAAAAGATGAAGAGGAACGTGAAATGTTGCTTCGGGCAGCCAAGGTGAGACTCAAGGTTTCCAAGGGAAGTAGTCATGTCCTCTAGATTGGTGACCATCTTCAGGTTTCTCCTACTTCTGCTTTAAATATAGTAACCATTAATTCTGTCACTGAAAATCTATAATGTTTAGGACAATTGAGGCTATACAGAAAAGGATTTAACCTATTTACATTTTTCCAAAAGTCCACAAGAGTTCTTTGAAACATGTGGTGGGTGAACTACTTTTTTGAGATTATTTCTACTGGTCAAAATGAAGTAAAAAAATCTGTAAGTCCTTCCTGTATCTCTTTTTGCCTCTGAAACAGAAGTCTGGTGAGATCCACCACCCTTGCAGGTGTATTTGTTTTCTGTAGTCAAGTTTAGAGGGCTAGCCTTGGAGCTGGTACCACAGCATCCATGAACTCCTGATGCAGCTCTTGCTAGTACAGAATAAGTTTCTTCTCTCTTCCTTCCCCTCAGGAAGAGGAGGTAAAAAACCCCACAATAGTAGATGTTGCTTCATCAGCTGTGACTTGACCATCTTCTGTTGATTCTTTTTTTATTGGTTTTGTTTCAAGCCGAATTCTGGAGCTGCTTGGGTGGAAGCCTAATCTAGAGTTGAACGAACAGTGTTGTGCTTGCATGAATAGAACTCCTTTCTTTCCTATACTTCCTGTCCTTTTTAAGTGTCTGCTGCTGACATGAACAACATCATGCCTAGACTGGACCTGACTGACAATGTTAGCATCATTTTCAGCTTAGTCTTGCCTCTGGCTAGAGCAGAGGCAGCCGGCCCAGATGAGGAGGGGTGTGCACGTATGTGCATGGAGGGGGATGGAAGCCAGTCTGGATTGAGGCATTCAACCCTGGAGCTAAATCTTTCAATCACCAGAGAAAACTGTCATTTATTAAATATTTAACAGATAGGATGGTGTTTGGACTCCAGTAATTTCTATTCAATCTTTTTCTTCTTCCTTTGGTAGAGCCGTTCCAATAAAGAAGATCCAGAGCATCTGCGGTTAAAGCAGAAAGCAAAAGAGGTAGGAGTTTCCAGTTACCATGCTTGCCTTTGTGTGTTGAGAGAAGGTTGGCAGCCCTGTCCTGGCAATTAGGTCAGGGTTTATTTTGCTGCTGCATACCATTTGCAGAGGCCTTGGGGAAGGACAGGAACTGCCACAGGCAAGGGCAGTGCTTCAAATGAGGTCAATGAATTATGAGCTCTCTTTTTTTAACATTTTATTTTTGCAGTTTCAGTCCTGTCTCGAAACAGTCCTTTGTAAACTGCAGCAGTACACTTGGTAGGAATATAATGTGGGATTAGAAAAAAAAAAAAAAAGAAACTTTGAGATTTAGCATCTGGGACTGTACAATAGGCTACATTTTTCCAGGGTAATTGTTCGTTTTGTAAATCTGATACTGCTTATAATTCTTTGGCTGGGAGGCGGTACTGGGATTTAGTTTTAAATGGAAAACGCCTCTGGCTTTTAATTTTCTGGGCCCAGCAGTTTTCTGTTCTGGAATGGAGCCCTTGTTTCACACAGTTCATGTTTAGCTGCAGGGGTTTTAGTTTATAGCTTAGACTGGTTAAGCTTTTACTCCCAGAGGCCTCTGCATAGCAACTGTAGAAATCAACAAATAAGTTCATTTATGTCTGCAGCCTCCTCTCAGTAGCTGACTTTTTACATTTCCCAATATCCATTTCCTGACTTTTCTAGCCTGAGAGAAAAAAGCTCCACTAATTGGAGCTTATTTTAATTGAGCCTTAATATTGGATCTCACTGGAGTTGCCCCCAGAGCTACTGGGAACAGAATGAAATGAAAGTACCTAAGGTTGAAGATGTGTGTGTGTGTGTGTATGCGTGTGTGAAATTTTTCACTTGACCTACAGATTCTTGTCCCTGCTGAATAAATCATCAAGCCTGTTCACATTTCTGATTAAGGATCTGACAGCAGACGATAATAAAGACAATTGAGGTGTGAGACGTGTGATACAGAGCTGAAGAAATTGGTTTCTATAGTTACTTGACTGATTTCATGCAATTTTTAAGGATCTTTGTGCTAAATGAGAGTGATTTTCTGAGCAACCTTTTTCCTTAACTGTGCCTCTTGAACTATGAAATTTGTTGTTGCTTAACATTGCTGCACTTGGCTCCTAGGTGCCAGCAGCAGCAGGTTATTTATGAATGCTTTAAAGGCCCTTATTGTTTGGATTAATGTAAGAGCCCAGGCAAAACAAATGGAAATCCAGTAAAATAGTATTTGAATCAATGCTCTGAATTTGCACCACAGTAGATGAAATTTATAAAATGAGAAAGAAGGAACTTGCTTTACTATCTATCTTTTAATTCTTTGTTTCTGCTTACAACTCTTTCTTCATTGCTACAATCTGTGAGTACAAAGTTGCCCTAAAGACCTTCCCAGTTTGCCTCTAGTGCCACCAGGATCAACAATCAGTGGGTGATGCTAATCTGTCTTGTTTTGTAGGTGACTTTACCTCTGCATCATCTGATCGTTTCTAGGTGTACTTTCTTTTAATAAAGACTGCAAAGTAATCCATTTATGCAGCTTCTTTTCTCTTGTTTTCTGAACACTAATGTGTAAAATCATTAAAAGTGTTCTGTGGTTTGCATATTTAGAACACAAAGAAGGTTAGATTCAGTGATATTTTTCATGAGATCTCTTAAAAAATGGCATGGTACTCTACAAAAAAAATGAGCCAAAGAGCAGGGAAGCCATATAAGTTTAGTGCTTGGTGTTCTAATATGTCTTGAGTTCCCCTCCTTCAGTGCATCTCATCTTGTGCCAGACTAGCACAACCTGCATCACTCTTTGTCTGTGTGTTTCTCCATGCTGTGCTGCTCCCAGAATGACAGTCTCCAACTGCTCCACCAAAAGAAGAGGAGGCAGATGTGCCTCTTGGGGCAACACAGATCTTTGTGTTGGTATTCACTTGCCCTCTGTCCTGCTGCTTTGTTCTCTGGAGAATGAGGCAGCTAGAAGCTTCTCTCCAAGCTTCACACGGAGAATGGGGACGCCCACCTTCTGTGCCAGTGGTGCTTTTTCATCTGGGACCATCTCAAGATGGAGAGTGGAAATGAGAGCACATGCAGCTGGAAAAAATTAGCACTTTATTGACAGTTTGGAGAAAACTGGTCAGCAGACATTTGCATTGAAAAAATGCAAGCATGAATAGGACTGGAATAAGAGCAAAATAAAAATCAACAAATGTCCTAAGACTAAAACTGGTAACACAGAAGCATTGTGTTACAGTGGGATGAAGGCTTGAAATGGCTTACCCTTGTCTGTCTGTCTTGTTGTGGTTATAGTCTGATCCTAAGGAACCAAACTTGGAAACTTTGATGCCTCTGTCATCTGGAATCAGATCCTTTCCAGGTCACTCCAGTCAAGTATCTGCTGATTGTCTGCTTATAGTTCTTTAAGAATTAATATGGACCTGCCTTCCTCAAAGCTTTTGTATGTTGATGGTGACCCCCTGGGAGAAGGAAGAGGATGTGGAGTAATGGCACTGTAGCATGTTCTATAGCAAAGTTTCCCAAAATGCAGGGTGTACATCCTGACAATGAATACTTATAAATCCAGGATGTGCTGTCATCCAGTAGCTGGAAGGAACATCTTAACATTGCTGGAAGTACATCCAGAGACTCTGCAGTGGATTCTTTTATCCAAAAGGCTATACATAATTGCTGTGACCTTTTCATCCCTTTTTGCATGACCTATTGCCTCAAACTTCCCCTATGCTAAGTCATTTACTTTCCTATATTCTTAGCCTATGTAGCTTGCCATGAATTAAGTCTGTATTTATTTCCCTCTTTCACCTGTTTCAGCAGATTTTAATACCTATGGAAAGTGCACATTCCTTCTGAGACAGCTGCAAGGCTTGCCCCAAGCTGCTGCTTTGTGCATTCAAGAATTTTGTCCTTGCTCTCCTCAAGGACCAGCTCTTTGTGCAGTGGCATTCCTTCAGTCTGGGTAAATTACCCCTGTTTTTCATTCTGCTTTATCTGCCTCTTCAGGCTGAGAGGATGCAGCCCTCTCATTGTCCGTGATGTTTGCACTATTAAACCCTGACTTTTTTTAGGTGGTTTCTGCTATTTCCTGTTCTACTTTCCACAGTGCTTCCAGTTACAAAGAAAATGTTCAGTCAATGTGATTCTTGTTGCTGAATTTATAGTTTATCTGTGGCTTCTTCCACTTTCCTGAAATGAGCTTTCCTAAATTGAGTAGGTGTAGGATACTGTCAAACGTGCAAGCCAGCCATATGAACAATTCATTGCAGAAGACCTGTAAAAATGTCTGTATTAAACAGTGTGTACTATGACTCTAAATATAAACTCTGATCCCTCAGAATTCTTTAGTTTGGAAAAGATCTCTAAGATCATTGAGCCCAGCTATTAACCCAGCACTGCCAAGTCTTGGGCCATCACTAAACCGTGTTCTTAAGTGCCACATCTAAATATTTTTTAGACCCCTCCAAGGATGGTGACTCAACTACTTCCCAGGACAGCCTGTTCAAGCACTTGACAGCCCTTTGGGTGAAGAAATTTTTCCCAGTTACTTTGTACTCCTGTCCATCCTCTTCAAAAGTGAGTGTTTTTGTAGTACAGCTTCAGTACAGCTTCAGCTGAGCCTGGGCAAACCTTTCAGAATGTATCTGGGCAAGATACCTGCTTGGTGTTGAGCAGGTGAAGAGGTATTTTACTGAGAGCATCTTTGCTTATTTCCACGGTAGCCACCTTTTTCCCTGCTCTTACCTTGTGTCACCTTGCAGCGCCTGTCAGCGCATGAAGGGGAGCAGCTGCATCTTGAGCTAGGGGAGGAGTGTGTGGAGCAAGCACCTGAGGGACAGCAGATTTGCCTGCTCCATTCTTTGCCCTCTCAGCAGCTCTGTTCACCTGGGACTGCACAGATCTTCCCACTCCTTCTTCCTGCCTGCTTGACACCCTTGTGCATTTTTTGACACAAATACAAGATGGCAGTAGATGAGATGCTGAGAAAATTCAATACCTTTAGTATGAACGACTGGGAGAAAAATGGCAAACCCTAAGGTTTTTGTAGAGACAAAACGACCCCTATAGAAAACATCAGACAAAGAGCCAGCAAGATTCCAGGGTGTTCTTGGTCTTACATAGTAATGACTGAATTTTAGTTGTTCTGTAGTGTCTTTTCAACGGTTACCATCTTTTTTTCCTGTTTTATATAACCTTCTAACTCTCTTATTTCCTCTCACACTCTCAAGTTACTGTAATTTGATTCTTTGCTGCTTGCCCTACCACCTCCAACTCACATTTTCAAGCTGTTTGTTTTCTTTTTCCTCTTGTGCTGCTTCTCTGTCTAGTCTTCTGGACCAAATGGTTCAAATTATTTAAGACCACTCTTGTGGCAGGGCAGAAGTTAACCATAACTTCTCAAAAAAGCAAGTACAGGTTGCTGCAAACAAAACAAGACCTCACTGTTATCAATTGGCTTTTTTTATGAGCCTTCAGTGGCAGCCTAAGAGCTTCTGCTTAATTGCCTGATTTATATTATCTTTATTGTTCTGTAGTGTTTCTTACCTCCTTCTGCATGTTTTGAAAAACAAAAAAACCAAATCATGATAATCAAAGAGACATAAATTTTATTAGCTCCAGTGTAGCCTTACAAATTACAAAGGGCAATCATCTGAGATTCAGTGTGTTACAAGTCTTGTAGAAAGTCAGGAATAGAAATTCCACAACATGTTGGATTATTGGGCTACAAAGCAAACCAAATGCCTGTTTGTGACACTCATATTGGTGTTTTGAAGGAATGTAAAAAAGAGCAGCTGGGACACTGCATCTAATACCCTAAAACCATCTGCCTGAAAGATTGCAAAAACTATCTATCTATAGTGAAAAACAGCCTCCCCACAAAACTCCATTAAGTGTGTTCTTGGATTTACAAATAGCCTTTTCTCAGTTTGTCTGAGAGACAGAGAATGAACATAAAACTGGTTGAAAGTATGGCCTTGGATTAGAAATTTGCTAATAGAGGAAAATTTAGGGCTGAAAGTACAAAAAGAAAATTATAATGAAGATGCAGAGAGTTGTCTGCCAAGAAGAGTTGGGTGAATTGCATGATGAGATGGACAAACCTGCCTGCTAATGGTCATTGAACATTCTTCTAAGTGATAGCATCTGAAACAAAACTGTGGAATATGTTGCTTTGCTGTGGGGTCCTGTAGTCTTGTTTCTTGTCCTTGCAGCAAAATTAGCCTAAGCAGTGTCTGAAAGCCCATAGAGAGCTTGATGCCGGATGCCCAAGAACTTCCCTGGGCCTCCAAGTAAGGCAAGCTGATGGTACTGCACAGGGCAAATTATGTTCTAAGTGTTCTAGAAAACAGAAATGTATCAATAATGGTAAAGCAAACAAACAAAAAAAAATCATAAAAGGAAATACACGCTCCAATACATTGGAAATTCTTACCAAGAGGAGGCAAAATAAGGGGTCAGGAATCACTGTGTACCCTGGATTTTCTCCTTGTGTGGTGTTAATTATATATTAGGAAATATCAACTAAAAATACCAAATTGTTTTTTCCCTCCTCTTATGGGTAGATTACTTCGTGGGTGTCCTGGAAAAATGTTCTGTTGTTCTCCAGAACAGTTAATTGCACCCTTTTAGACAGGCAAAGCACCTGGTCTTGGGGCACACAGCCACGGCAGGGCCTGTTCTGCTGCTGAAGCAGGTATGTGGGATATTAACCTGAAAGAAATCTACTTAGCTGTACTAAATACAGCTCTGTTATAAGTCAGGACTGCATTTCAAACCAGTGCATGCTATTCTGCCTTTCTGCTGTTAAATCTAAA
The DNA here is from genome assembly GCF_963513975.1 of Fringilla coelebs. Lineage (NCBI taxonomy): Eukaryota > Metazoa > Chordata > Aves > Passeriformes > Fringillidae > Fringilla > Fringilla coelebs. Next base: position 46,885,320 of record NC_140028.1, on the reverse strand, counting down.
TTACAACAGAGGGAAAAGTCAGTGGAAACTAATTGTATGGCTAATTAAAACAGTTTGAAAGGAAGCAATTGCAAGAAGAGAAATTGCATTATAGGCAAGAGGAGAGGATGGTAAATGTTTAAATATGCAGCCTCCAAGTGTCAGTTTTCCTCAGAGAATGTCCCCCATATGAGAAGTCTGCTATTCAGCCGCGTTCAACCTGTAGGGCAGAAAATTTTGTATAGGAAAGGTAGAGGCTGGAGGCAGTAATGCTCATTGAGCTTTATGACAACCAGTGTGAGAGGCTTGGGATTGAAAGCAGATTTTAAGGTTTATTTTTCATTTTCTTCTCAAGTTCCTTAAAATGCTTAAAGGGAATGTGAAAAAAATTGCAGTTCTTTCTTCCAAAGACAATGAAGAGAGAAGTGACTGAGAGCAGTAGACAACTTTCAAAGCCCTAAACAGAGGACATAATGAAACCCAGTGAAACCTTGCTTGAAAAAGCTGGTCAAAAAGAGAGAATGGATACAAAAAAAAGTCATTTGAGTGGGATAAGTGGACCCATTAAAAAGGTACCTCAGTATTTAGTTCTTTAAAAATACACAGTAAAGGGCAATAAAAGGCTCAGATAGGTACTGAGGTTTCTCTTTCACAGATGCGAGCTAGAAAAGGTAGACATTGAAATTTGGCCACAATTTCTTTGACTTCTACTACTTGTTAATTTATTGTTTAGTTTCTTTATTGAGGGAGCTGATAGGATTGGGAGCTTCTGTCTCTTTTGTATGCCTATATTCCCTCCTTCCCCCCCCCGCCACAAGTCTTATAAAAATTCTTGTTCATCTACTTTAGTGCTTTTATTACTCCTGATGTACTTATTGCTGGATAGCACACATAACCCTTAGGCATACATTAAGTTGTCTTCAGCCTTCCCTGGTTTCCTTTCCTGCCAGTTCTTCTGTTAGTTTAAATATTTATTTAATCTGTCCTGTACTCTATCTGCCTGTAATGTCATATGTGGAGACATCCCCACTTTTTACTTAATATTAAACCCAGTATCTTGTACATGTACTTTTAAGTCTTTCTCTTATATTAATTATAACCAAGTCCAAAATTGTGGTATTTAGCCACATCTGTCTTGCCAGCATTTTTTCTGAGCTCATTTACATTCATGGGGCTGTATTTATTTGTTATTGCATTGCCAAGACAATTTTTTGGCTTTTTTTTCCCCAGGCATAAGTTCCTAGCGTTCAAATGAAGAGAGATTTCTTTTCTCTGCCCCTCAGATTTGTTTCCTAGTACTTTGTATATTGAAGTGCCTGCAGAAGCAGACAGTGGTATGAATTTCTCATGCCAGCACAATGCTGGCATGTCATCTGCTGGACAAGGGCTGCCTGTCTGGCTTTTCTTTAACCTCAGTCCTGTTACTGCTCTCTGAGCCCTGGCTAAGACAGGTGATCTCATCTCTACCTGTAGAAAAACCTTCCCTGGTAAAACCGTTTTTTGAGGATCTAGAGAGCAAATGTTTCATGTACTTTGTCCTCTATGAAAGCTTAAATCAAATATCTGAATCCTGTCCTGGGGACTTTGTGACCAGACACGAAGACTTTAATCTACTCTTTTTCCAAGGTGAACTTGTATTCAGCTAGATAACAGTCTTTTTTTCCCCACCTTTGATAATACAGCCACCCTCTGCTGTACACAACATGGATTAGCTGCTGTGAATTAGTTGACTTTACTTGTAGCAGTGTATACTTTTCATCAGTTGTGTTTAAGGGATTCTTTCTCTTTAGGGAAAGCCTCAAGATTTGCATAACTTGCATTATTGAGGCTCTGATAAGGCAGGCAACCACATTATCATGTGCTTCATAACCAAAAGAGTTTAAAACCAATATGCAATATTGTTTTAAGTAAAAGTTTCAGCATCTCATAGCTGAAGTACTTCTTGTCTCCTAATACAACTTGAAATTTATTTTTTAATATTAAAGTGCCTCAAAAATGTCGTTGGTGTAACAGTAAAAATAGATTTTGCGTATTCTCTGAAATGTGGAGTATGAGACGTTGAGAGAGTTTCTGTGAGCAGGAAAAAAATACTTTTCTCAGAGGATTGAGTGAAGAACAGAGAGGTCAATTTTAAAACCTTTCATTTTGTGTGATTACAGCCATGCTGCAAATGCCATTTCACTATAAGGAAGGACTTTAAAACGTACCTTATTTCCTGATTTCTGCTGCAGGTCAGATTAACTAAAATGGTTATTGTGTCACCCTAGAGATTCCTGCTTGCTGCAAGACCAGACTTTAAACCCTATTTTTATTATTAAAAAGGCCAGCAGCAACAAAGACTATTTTACAAGTTCTGAGACGTTTTCATAGCAATTCAATCTTTATACACAGGTTTTTAGAACTCTTTGTACTGCAATTCTTAGCATATGTGAAATCAGAAAGGGGGGAAGGAATCATGAACATGCATTTGCCACTTGCCTGGAACACATCCCCTCTTATTGCCCTTCTTGGGGAGCAAATTTTGAACAGAGCATGTGTTGGGTTCTTGTGCTGTGATGGAAGAGCAGCATCTTTCAGCAGAGGAAGTAGGTCAGGTTGAGGGGCAGCCTGTTAGTTTGGGGGTCCAGTGCAGCTCCCCCTGCTCCTCTGGAATTGCCATCACATGCTTTGGTCTTTAAGGAAGATCAATCTGTTGTCAAGATGAGTATGATGGTATGATTTCACCTGGGTGTGACAGTTCTCTTTGTATCCTATTGTACTCAAAGACACCAATGTTAATAAAACTGACCTCTAGAAGGGAAACCATGCAGCTTCTCCATGTTATATTTTAATAAAGTGTATCTACTGCTTTTACTGCCCCTTATGCAGTGATCTTTCTTCCCTAACTTACGGGCTACAAAACTAACCATTAAAGAAAGATTTGACTCCACACAGTCACCTCTTGCTCTCTCCTAATCTTGTTTAGGAAAATCGGGCAGTAGTTAGCCAGCCAGTATCCTCGGGTATCCCTTGACATTATCTGCCTGTCTTATCCTTATCCTGTGCTTTTAACTGCTCACACTATGTTTAGACATTTAATCTGCAATTTTTAATGGAACAAAACTTGATGAAAAGATGATTTTGCTGGCTTCAGCAGGGTAATTTGGATGCCTGCCCATATCGCTTAACAGGGATCTGTTGAGTCCATTATAGAAATTGAGTGTTTAAATTCATTTGTCTTAATTATGTTCTCAGAAAAATCCCTGAGATGTGTAGAATGCAACAAGACTATGATTTTTTTTCTTCTTTTGCTCCAAACCCTGGTGAGATTCTTTGTGATTTGAAAAATCCTTTGACTACCTAGGAGGTGGAAAATGTATTGGAGAGAGCAGATGTTGGTAATGACGTGTGATTCCAGCATTGTCTTGGAAACTGCCTGGTCAAAGATGCATCAGTTCTGTTTCTAGAAAGCACATCTTTTTTTATAGTCTCCCATGTGTCATCCTCTCCTTTGTTACCTCTACCAGCACTGCCCTCCAGCAGCATTGCTCCCTCCTGCAGTGTGTCTGTGCCAGCAGCACGCTTGGTCCGCTAGAATTCCATGGGGTAATGGTGATGGTGCCAAGTCCAACCAGAGCAGCATCCTGATTGCTCCACCGTGAGAGCCTCAACTTGCCCACTCCCCTCCACCCCATGCTGATGCTAACCCAAAGCCCTCTTGGTATTTAATTCATAGCTCTGCCTTTTGTCCTCACACTTGACCATGGCTGCCCATCAACAACATCTGTAAAAAGGAGAGAGGGGCTTATTTCAATGCTGCTCGAAGCCAAAGGTGTTCAGCAGCCACAATTTTTGGCAAGTCTGACTGCAGTAAAGCTGGTTGGTGTGTGTTTTGTAGGGTTGAGAGGAAAGGGAGAGGTGTTTTTCAGTGACTCCTAGGGATGGAAGCACACGGTTAGACTAATAAAGGCTTTTGGTTTGTTTTGCTTCGTCTTAAGCTTAATGGTTTTAAAAGTCATTTTACTTTGAGTGTATTGGTTCTGAAATTAAAGCAAATCATCTTTCCCTTCCTGGTTTTCTTTTCCACTGGAGCCTTTAGGAGTTTAATCTTTCCCCAGAGGGGTGCTGTGTGTGTGGCATGCTGCAATGCCCCTTCTCATGGCAAGAAGACTGTGGTGTACCTGTGACCATTGTGATGACTGAACTACACTGCTGGCAGGAAGGAGTGCTTTACTTCTGCAGGGATGCTCCATAGCTGCCTGTAAGGAGGGGTGGCTCCAGGTTTTGGAGGCCTGGGCAGCTGAGGCTGGAAGTCAGCACCTGCCTCTGCCAAAAATCTCAGCATTTTATTGCTGAGATTTAACGCTTATTCTAAGCATTTTATTGTTCCTGCCTCAATCTTTCACAGTTTGTGAAGTTTCAAGTGTTTCTTTTATTTATTTTCACCTTCCCCCATCTCTTATTGGCTGGAGTGTGTTACTTAATATAAAGATAAGGGATTTAATCTATATATGAAATAAAAGGAAAATTTATCCTAAACATTTTATGCTAGTAAGCTGGCTGGAGTTAACCTCAGACAATTGCAAAATACTAGTAGTTTGAAAGTTCATAGTGTGTATTCTTAAAAGCAGTCCTGTATATTTGGCTAAAAACAAGCTGACTGAATTGAGTAAATTTTGATAAACTATGTTTTAATTGTGTATACTGCACACAAAAGCAAGAATAGTGTGTGTGGTAAGGGAATGATGGTATCTAGCTTTGAAGAAATACTTCTGTGTGAAGAAGTACTACTACAATAAAAGTCTACGTTGGGTGATCAAAGATGACTTGCAAATAGGGCTGTTTTCAAAACTGAAACATACAAACCCCCTGAAAACTTTATTCTCAACGTATTTGTTAAAAATCTCACTTTCCCTGATTTCTGCTGAAAAACCTTGAGCAGTTTGAGTCTTCTAGGGAACATTGTCCTTTTAGGAATCTTGCCCTGAAATACTGTTTTTATTTAAATAAAATAGTTGGTGCAGTACCTGATGTGAAGCTGCCACCATCACTAAAGTCCACTTATATGATGTGAAATAAGGCTTGTAACACCACCCACCCAGAAACCACCCAGCCAAAATCTCTCTCCCCCAAAACACTCCTCATAAGCCCCAAAGTATTTCGTTGTTGTGGATTCTTCTTTAAGTGGTAGCAAGTAGGGGACCTAACACCATGTAGGGGCTGCAAGCTTAGTTGTTATCAGCTGCTCTTCTCTCCACGTGGGACCTCTGAGAGCTGAAAAGCAAGCAAAATCATAGAGTGTTACAAGCTTGGTAAGCAAGATATCTGTATTGACTGGGTGAGGAAATCCAGGTAATTCATTTGGTTTATGATGGGGGAGGGCAGGAGATTTGGATGCTTTCCTACCCATGCTATGGTTGTACTTTAATTTTTTTAAGACCTGCACACACATCCATGCAGAGAATCCCTATCTGAGCAATCTCCTAAGTCCTGGGAATAGAGAGGACATGGGTTACAGAGCTATACTAGTTGCAGGTCAGACCATCCCAGGGTTGACATCACCCAGAGGTTTATGTTTGGAAAGCTTCCTTCTCCACCCATGCTCCAAGTTGGACAGCTGGTGGATCTGGAAGCAGTGTGGTTATATTACTGAGGAGGCTGATCTAAGACTGGGTTGAGCTCCAGAGCAGCTGGCATAGATAATTATTGAATAGAATGCATCTCAAAATACAAGAATTAAACTTTTTTTTAAACTTTTTTTTTTTAATGCTCTTTACCGGGGGCTTCTATCCCATCCCAAGTTTACCTAACTCAGGTGAAGGTTATTTCTAATGATTTCTTAGTGTTCAGCAGTTTTGGAGGTGAGTGAAAATAAACATTAAGTGTATCTCTACCTTGCTTCAGATGTTCCTGAACATTCAAATATGTACTGGGAAAAGAAAGACTAGCAGTCAGCTAGCAGCATCCTGTTAAATCGGGTAGTACAATGTTTCACAAAGGCAATATTAAGTGCTGAGTTCAGGTGATAGAGGAAATTTGGCATCTTCCTTGTGCAGTCAGGAATTGAGATTTTGAAATAAGAATAAAACCAGGTCACATAACCTGGTAACTTGAAATTTAATACTAATCCAGCTTCATAAACCAGTTCAGACCAAGATTTCTATTAACCAGAAACAACAAACCTTAGGAGGTAAGGAAGCAGCTGCAAGGCTCGTGTTAAGGCTGCATTGATACTGCAGTGTGGTCTCCATAAAAGGTGTTAGTTAAACAGTGCTGTCCATAGGGCTCCAAGCATGACTGAGGGCTAGAATTTGTCAGAAGTGACCAGAACGAGGGGAGAGATGCTGTGAAACACATTGTTTCTGTAGGAGCTGCAGAGCCATCTGAAACAGCTCTAAAAAGAAACTTGAACATAATGTGTATCATAATTAATGTAGGTGTTTTCTTTTTTAATTAGATGCAACAGCTGGAGTTAGCACAGATGCAACAAAGAGAAGCCAACCTCACAGCTTTGGCAGCCATTGGACCAAGGAAGAAAAGACCATTGGATTCATTGAACATTGGATCTGGGCTTGAGGTACAGACCTGGGTTGCAATGACTTGCCTTGTGTTACGTCTTCATACTGAATTACATTTATCTTTCCCTGTAGGAAGAAGTGTGAATTCTCTCACACAAAATGCTTTGTGGCATTCTGTAAGAAACCTAGTTTGTGTGTTAGGTGCTTGAAAGGATTGTTTCTGGTAAATTTGATGGGAGTGTGTAATTTTGTGTTAAAGGAAAGACTGTGCATAAGAACGCTGTGTGTAAAGGACTAAATGAAATAATGACTCAGAGAAATTCCCATCTGTAGTGGAGGGTAACCAAGCTGTGGTGGCCTTCCACAGTGGGTGTCATGTGGCCCCTGAGGTGAACTCAGTTCCTGGTTTGGATGGCTTTTGAAATGGTTCTTGATTTGACAATTGACTGTGGACATTAATCCATGCACAATGCACAGGGACTCTTCTCAAATATTCTGTGAGTTCACCTTGGCTAGGTTCTCCCAAAAAGCAGTAACTAAGTCAGTAAAGCAAGACCATTCACTTCCTGCAATGAGCCATAGCATCTTCTATGGCTCATGTTAGATGCTGAAAGTGATTTTAACAAACCCTTTCTGAGCAAATCTCTCAATGTGTTGAAGAGCAGCTGTTCCCAGTAGGGAAGCTTTTGTGGCTGCAGAAGTCCTTTCTGAGGAAACTGACAGCCCACTTCTGTTAGAGGTCATCATCTTTGCTGGAGATGGGATAAATAACTGTTACAGCCAGTTTTGCCCCTCTATCATGAAGCCTCAGTATTGCTCAAGTGAAAGGCTGGTTGGCCTGACATAATCATACCGATCGGGAACCTGGAAAGTAACTCTTGTGTGGAGGCAGTGGTGGTAAAGTTGTCCTTTCTGATGAACCTTTAGTCTTTTTCATTCTTGCAGTCTGGGAAGCTTAAATAGATGGTAGGATTGAGAATACTCTGTCATTTTAGCATAGCAGAGTCTGGGAGGACCTCCTCAGTTATTTGCATTGTAACTGAGACAGTGGTGGCAACTGTCCTGTAGTTTTTTCTTCATCTGGACTGGGACAAGAGGCCTTGCTAAGCAGGTGAGATAGACTTGTTTCAGTGAATTTTTAACTCATTTTTTCCCTGAAATGGATACAGAATTAGGTCTTTGAATATTCACTGTTAACCACAAGTGAAGGGAAGCAATCTTTCTCTAAACAAGCTGCAGAAAGCAGCGTTCACAGCTTTTGAGCAGCTTTTCTTCTCTTCTTTGAAGTTTTTTAATGCACTTTCACATGAAGCTAAATGTATGGTTATTTTTTTTTTAATACCACTGGAAAAACTTGAAAAAATCAGTCTAGCACAAGAGCAGTTTCCCCCATCCTTTTCTCATCTTCCCCCAAGCTTCTATCGGGTAACTATTCCTGTTCTTCATAGTGGTTTTCTGTAATTATTGTCGGATTTGTTTCTGAATATTTAACAAGTCTGCCTGTTAAGTACTTTTCAGTTATTTCTCATCATCTGTGGTATTTCTGCTTTATTAAAAGCTTCGTGAGATTGTGCCAAAGCGAGACAGATAACAGTGTTGCTGTTGAAAGCTGGTTATCCATTATTTACTTCGCCACTTTAAAAGAATGTGGACACGACACACCTAAAGCTGACCATAAACCTTGATAACATTCCATTGTCACAAATTTACCTGCTGTATTTTAAGCAGCTTCTCATATGGTTGCCATATAGACTGATTTGTAAAGGCAGTAGGTGAAAGTAATTCTGACAGTGAAACCATTTGTGTTTCTCGCATGCAAGCTCGCATTCCAGTGCCTAGTTCTTAGGCTTCGTGCTACTGGAAAGCATTTCTCTGCTGACCTTTTTTTTTTCTATTTTGTGAAATTATGCAGGATAGCAGTCCTTGAGAAGGATGTTTAGATTTAAATGTTTTTAAGTGTCCCAATATATCTGAGCAGGATTTATAAAAGGCTTAAGACTTCTCATGTAGAATAAAGAATGGTTTTGACAAACACTCTCTAGTTCAAGAAGCAGAACATTTGTAATACATTCATGATAACGTGGCAAAACATCCTGAGCAGTAAACAACATTCCATTCTTCAGAGATGAAAGGAGGTCTTTGAAACTGAAAGCAAGTACAATATGGCCTTAGGCTGATACACATTTGGGCATCTTTAAAATCATCTTTTTGGGCAACCTGTCTGAGAATAATTTAAACAGGCAGGATGTGCTTTTTCATTTCAAATTGCAAATACAGACAAAATACAGAGAGCTTTACTCTCAAATAATCTTAAATGTCAGAACTTCTCGACTGTGCAATGGCAAGTAAATCTGTGCACAATACTCTTGTGACATTTACTGTTATTATTTTTGTTTTTAAAGACTGATAACTTGGTAGACATGTGTGATGGAATAAGTTATTCCTAAATATGAATGATATTTAACATTATTGAGTGAAATCACTGATGCTTTAAGACTAAGATTCTTAACAACAACTTCAACTTTCTTTGGATAATCTTCTTTGTACTCCTATGGCCATGTCAGCTCTGTACAGCTTCTTTTTATGGTTGCCGACTGCAATAATTAAAGGAAAGGAATTGTTTCAAGCAATTATTGACACAAACCAAAGCCCTAATGTATTTGGGCAGACAGGCAAGAAATAATCAGTTACAGTATGTATTAAAAAAGTGAAACTCTGTAAGCAAATTTGTCATATATTTGCCTTTCTTTATTCAGTACCAAAACGGAATGAAGACTGGGAAAGTTCAGTTCAGCAGACTGGGTTGGTTGGATCTGCTGCTTACTCTTGCAGTAAATGTGAAGGGCTCAAACCAGCATTTTAGGGAGCATGGTATGCTAACTTATTCACAAATTAGTATCTGTGTTTAACTGGGATGATTCTTCAGCCCAAGGTTTTCTATTTCTCCACACCCCAGCACTGGGCTTTGCTCCTCTTCTGAAAAGTCTTTTTCCCAAGATACTTGAGCACATGATTCTTGCCCGTTCATCTTATTTTGATGTCTGAAATTGTGCTTTACTTGGTCTTTCCAGGACACCTGTTATGGGTCATTTTAATGTGGTAACTAGAACATGTGGTGACACAAGCATGTGCTTTCCAGCTAGAAGCCTGCTTGCCAGGAGCTTCATCACCTCATAGTGTAACAAGTACAGAAAGAGGCTCTTGTCCCGAGGAGTGCCTGTCAGCTAATTTGGACCTAAAAGCAATATAAACAGAATAATTATATGTTGCCATGATTGCTTATGTATCCTAAAGTTGAAATAGCAGTAGGGACAAATCCATGATGATCATGGAATGAAAAAAATAAAGCTAATGCTCTAGGCCTAATTTAAAAAAAAATTAAGAAAAGGCAACAGTATAATGGGAATTCTTTTTCCTTTCTTGTTGGAAACACTAGTTTGGGTAGTTTTGCATTTTCTCTTCACTGCAGCTTAACATTTGAATGGTATTGTTCAGAAAGAGCAATTTGAGAAAGCCTTGGTAAGAAAATCCCTCTGTTGTGAATATGTGTTAATTGGTGCTACTTGTAATCCAGAGGTGGCAATATCTTCATCTCTCTTATTCTTATCCCTCTGGACACTTTTGGATACAATGAATAGGAGAGGCCTTTGGATTTCATTTATATGTGTCTTGGGGTTTGTGCATTTGTTACCCACCTCTCCTCCTTCCCTAGTTGAGGGCATGTGGTAAACAGTAATGAATTAAAGGGTAGGAAGAATTGAAAACTAACTCATCTTGGGAAGGGAGGAGACTTTTAAAACAAATAAGAAAAAAGTAAACTTGAAACCACAGACTCATTTTCCCAATTCTTTGTTCTGTTTCATAGCTTTTACTGGTTGGTAACACGCCCCATAATGTTTTCAATGCTGATAAATAGTCAAGGATTTTTTATATTTTTTATGAAGTTTTACTGCTTTTCTGTTGACAAAGCCATTTTGGAAACAGCTTTTTCTCATTTCCACCGTAACTGAAATCTTAGAAATTTGAAGACTACAGTTCTGAGTCCTTAAACTTTGTTTCCTTCTATTCAGAGGTGTCTTGGGTGCAAGGTCATCTTTGGCCTTTAACCAAGAGCTGTGTATTCGTGCAAAATCATGCACCAGGGAGGGAAAAAGTCTGCAGATGTTTCTGAAAGTGGACTCAGAAGACTGGCTGTTACACTTATGGTCCTATTCTGAATACAGTGGTTGGCCCCTTCTTCTACTTTGTATAGGAAAACTTCGTTGCACACCAGTACTTCTGTGTAATTTTTCGGGTTAGAACACTTGCTTAGCGTTGATTTTCTGGCTCCATGATAACACATTAAGCACTGAGAAGTGATGCAGTCTCTCCTGCCCCGAAGTGCTATTGGTGCTAAGTTCTTCACTTGCTTTCTTCCAGGTTGGTTCCACTGACTGACTCAGGTTTGTATATCTCATGTCTTTTCTTTCTTTTTGCCAGATCCAATGGCAAAGGAAATTCCTCTTTCTAGATACTGCTTGTGTCTGTTCTGTCCCCTGCCAAGACTGGCTGCTCTGTTAGTAAGTGTGGGTCTTGTCTCATCACAGGCTGTTGAAACATAAGCTACTGCAAGTAGTTGCTACGTTAGTAAATCATGCAGCTGATACGCTGTGATCAGTGCAGAGCCATTCAAATACTCCCGTTCTGTCAAACTCCTAGCCCTGGCCAACATACTTAAAATAATGTGATAACTTCCAGGGTTGTGCACAAGTAATACAGCAGTCCACACTTGCATTCTCCTTTTGCAAAGAAGTTTGGCAAGCAAAAATGGAAGAAATGCCTTGTTTACCACAGTGGTCATTGTTCCATTTTTAGTATTGACTGTGGGTGGAGGAAATGAGCTTGTCATCTTCTCTTGTGTCTGCCACATCTGATCATTGTTAGCAGAACTTAAACTTACCCGTCTTGCTTTACAACTTTGGGATGCTGGTATGCACGTTGATTAAACATATTCTGTACATGGTGCTTGTTTGAGCTTTGGATACGTTCTTTAGGTTGACTGAGGAAGAACTAAGCCTTTGAGCAACAAGTCCTTTCTGCAATGGAAGTAAACCCAACTCTTCCAAGTGGCTGGGGAAGAGACGTGGTTTGTTTTTCCTGGTGTGTGACAATCTAGTGGCTTAGTTTAGTTTAGTTTAGTTTAATTATTTTTTATTTCCAGAAGGAGTTTATGCTGTTATAAGTGGTAACTGTAGAAGCTATTGCCACTCTTTTTGGCAATAGCTTCTTCGGATGAGGGAACACTAGCTCAATTCATCAGCTTCATTATTGGTGTTAAGGACATGACTGTGTCTAAGTGTGAATTTAAAGGCATGAATTGGCTCTGTAGCAAATGATAGCTCCCTGTGCAGTGAGGCCACTGTCTGGTCTTTGGCATGGGTACATGATAGTCTGCTAAAGTATTTTCTTAGAAGCTGTGTAAAATTAATTTAAAAACAATCACTTCAAATTGGGCTACTTATATATAAGTAGGTATTCATAACAAGGCTACAAAATCTGTTTCTATACTTCAGTTTCCCTCACTTTCTCTGTGTCTTTTTCTGTCTCTGTCACCCCTTCCCCCAGCCCATAGGTATTAAGTGATACTGAAGGGTGAGGTTTTTTCTACTTTGCATATGCTTAATGTATGCAGACTCTTGATTTAAATTTCTGGTTCTTATTTAAGCTCTTGGACAACTGAAGTGTCTATGACATTGTCATACCTTTGGGGAAGAAGGGAGCTAAAAGTTATTGCAATTATAAAATGTCTTCAGCATCTTAGTTACCTGTATCAAGACCTAACAAAGCACAGCTCTGTCAGCTAAAGAGTTTCAGTTTCTGTGCTGAATTTCCTGGCGCCTGTCAGTCTAGGCTATACACTTCATCTGAATTTTTTTCCCCGTGTAAATAGGCAAAAATATTCTCAACTGCCATTCACACACTTCAGAAATACAGTTCACTGGCCCATATCGTGCCTTCTCTATGCTAGAGATGAACTTAATTCTTCTTATATGTGAAAGAGATCTGCAATTTAAATGACTAATTGCATTGTAGCTTTAGGCTGAACATATTGGTAATGCACAAATGTTGATGACATGTGAAGGGTCAAGAGATTTATAATTTAGTTGACAATACATTGCTTAAAATGATGTGGCAAAGAGCCAGGAAATTTCAGCTTAATAATTGTCTGTTAACTAACATGACATATTTGTATAGGATTCATTACCTCCAGGTACAGATTAAGCATCTGATGTACCCATAAGAAGTGACATGCGTACATGAATCTTGGGCATAATAGTGAATAAACTGACATTGCATTCACAGTAATTTGTTTCAATATGTAAAACATGTTGTTGCCTACATTTGAAAAGACTTGTAGGAATGTTGCAATGAAATCTGAAGAAAAATGTGTAATTGAATGGAGTTTTCTATTATATAGATCTGACAGCTCTGTGAGGCTTTTTTGTAGGCTGCTGATAACATCATAAATACACATTTGTTTTCAGCTGCACAAGAAGCAGTCTGGATATAGAGATCTGAGTCTTTCAGCCATTGGCTTGAGCTACCCTAATGGTCTATAAGGTTAAAAAAAATAAAATCCCCAAACCTAACACAACCAACTTTATTATTAAAAAAAAAAAAAGAATCCTATAAATATTGAGTCACATAATATTTTAGTGTTGTGAATGTGTGAGTATTTCTGTCAGACCCAGTTTTGTTAGAATAGGCAGCATCAGTAGGCTGGCTTGCCACCAGACTGCTATCAACTTCTTTCACTTTGTTTTCTCTGGCCTACATTAGGCACTTGTGTGTAAGAGCAAAAATGTCACAATTTTGCCCTGGCTGCTGGAGGAGACTACGGTAAGTTCTTGAACACAATGTGTTAATGGTTTTTTAACCCTTGTTTCCTCCTATGAGTCAGGAATGTGTTGTGTGTTTTACAGCTGGGAAACCAAGTAGAGCATACAGTAGATATCACTGATCTCAGTGTGACCATACATGACAGAGCTTTTGCTTCAATTCACTAGGTGCTCTTACCACCTTTCAGCAACATCTCTGCTGCACACAGCTGTCATTTTTCAGTGTTTGGGGATGTCATTGAAAAGTGTCTCATGACTTTGCTTCCTTCTGCTGGTGGTATTTTTATAATGTGCAGCAGAGCTGCAATAACAGTTTGCTCTCTTGGGATCTTGGCTCTGGGCCCGTGATATGTTTATGCCACACCAAAAATTGAAATGAGAACTCTTGGCTTGACTTTTAAACATTGGACTGAGTACTTTTCTCCCTTAAAGCATCTCCCTCCCAAGAGTTTTAAAATTTTGAATTTTGGTTGGTGTGAAGTCATTGAATTTGGGAAGGGAGTGTGTACTCCACCAGGAACAGCTCACTGAACCTGACTGGAACTTGGTGGAGAGGGAAATGTCTGCAGACCTCTATGAGCTTTGTGTCAGGGCCTGCAGAATAGCTCTGAGTAGTTCTGAAATCCTTGTTGGTATCCATGATCCAAACTTGCAGATGCCAAGCTCCAGATGCCTTGCAGACTAGAAGTAAGGTGGGAGTGGTGGCTCTGTATTAACTTCATTCTTGCCTTTTCAGAGAATTGGTATTTCATTCTCCATCCAGCCACTGGAGAGAGCTCTAGAGATCTTTAAACAGGTTTCAGAGCAACCTCTGAATGAAACTAGCTGTTCAACAGCTTGGGACTACAGCAGGAGCACAACAATGGGTTCTGCTGCCAAGTGAGTGTAATTGATCTCTGTCAGGTGTTTGTAAAAGGCTCTAAGGGTGACAGTGTGCTGCTGTGGAAAAGGTGCTGATTTGGGCTCAATTCTGAGGATAGTTCAAAAGGAGGACTGCTGCTGTTGTGACCTCCTGGGGCTGATTTTAAGCCAGTTGTTGTCTCAGTACTGGGATGGGTGGTTTACAGTGGTGCAGTTACACTGCTGTAGTGCTTCACCTGGCTTACAAACAGGGTCTGTCAGCTGGGATATCCAGGCTGACTGGTAGAATCTGCACTGGTAGTTGGCCCTTCTGGGCTGTGTGTCTCTGTCATTTCCCTTTTGGAAGGAAGGCAGGATGGTGAGGGCTTACTGAAAGGCAGGAACTACAAGGTAACAAAAAAAAAAAGCAAGAAAAAAAGAAGAAATTGCTAGTTCGAGCACTAATAATCAGATGTTGCAAAAGGGGGATGCAGGCTGATTGCAGTACCTTTGTTAGAACTGATTCTACAGGGATGCATTTTCTATTTGTTTATCTTTGTACTTGTCTGTGACCTGGTTGAAAAGCAGCACTTTTCCCCTAGAAACAGACAAAGCTGTCTTGGGGTATGCTGAAGACTAGCAGTGAAGAATCCCCCAAACCAGCAGGACAAAAGTGGTTGCTGCCCGAATGGAAGGAGCATAATAGAGATGTGTGGGAGCAAGGAGTCAGCTAGTGTTTCTCAGGTCTCAAAAGTTTTGTGCTTTTGAGGAAGGGTATGTGAGATCTAAAGGAGAGGATTATTGACTGTTGCCAAGGGCCAGACAAGGTTGACTTCCTGCCCAATAGGAATTTGCTCAAGTGGAGCAGCAGATGACCCTCCCCTAAAGTGTCCCTTGTGTCAGCTTGAGAGCTCAGTGCTGGGCATTTCATAAGTAAAGTCTCGGACATGAACAGAGGGGTCTGTGATGGTTCTTTGGGATGTGCACATCTTGGACCACTGCTTGGTCCAGGTTCCAGAACAAAATCAGGAAAAACCAGTGTTTCAATACAAACTGTGGAAGACAGTAGCAAACAGGAGATGGTGGTCAGCACTGCATAGATTCTCCTTAAAGTGGGTTCCCCAGCATGGTCCCTATCTGGACTGGAATGACCTAGGCTGTCTGTTGGCTTCTTTAATTTTAAACCAACGTGTACTTTGAGAGAAGGACACTTTCTTTTAAAGTGGTAGGAGCTGTTGGTTGTGGTAGGAGCTGTTGGTTGTCAAAGAGCTCCCTGTGGTAGGAGCTGTTGGTTGTCAAAGAGCTCCCTGGCCCCTGAAATGCTGTGCTCGGTAGCTTTGATAAGCCAGAGTGATGCTGTGGGAAACTTAGAACTGTGAATGGCTGTCTTAGTAAACAGGGGCCCAGGACAAGCTTTGACTTTGGATGTGGTATTACAGCATAATATCGCTTTATGTCTCTACACTGGGCATGATGGGTAGGAATTTAAGAATAAACAAATCCATAACTCTGTCTCAAACTCAGGCAGCTTCTGCCCTGTTGTAGCATCTTGCAGCTAGAGCAGCTACAGCAGCTTCCAAAGCGGGCTGGGCGATTTGTGCCGTCTGTCTCCCTTTTTGTAAGAGTGAACAGGATTGAGGTGGCTTTGTTTGGTGTCTTTCTAAAGGTAAAACTTCCAGTCTAATGACTTATATAGAGAGAAAATACTTTCACCTCAATAAAGTTCTTTGAATTATAAAGGACATTGCTGTTGGGTTACTGAAAACCCTTGGGGTTTGTTTCATTTATAACATTGCCTCGGGCCTTCTGCTGCATCCTGTTGGACTGACCTCCTTTTCAACCCGTGCTGGCAGCTGCATTGCAGAGCTATCTTTTCCCTGGATCCTTCAGGGTTGTCATGTGACAAACTTGAACTGTGACCCTTTTGTGTCTTACCAGGACAGCAGTGCCCTCTGTGCAATGTGGCCAGCAGTCTTCCCCACGCACGCATTTGTTCCGAGCCATTTAACAAACTGAAAGTTTCAAATGATGGCATTTCATAGTGTTTAATAGTATTGACTGTAAAGCAAATGAAATGGTGCTGAATACCCTGCGTGCTGCTTGTAAAAAAATACAGCTTCCATTTCTGCAATGTGCCCTGGGTTTTCTGTGGCTAGCATGTGCTCTCTGGTGAATCTCTTTATATTTTTAATAAATTTCAACGCTTCCACCCTAACAACAGTAGCATTTGCTGCTATATGTAGTCCAGCACTGGTAGTCATTTCTAATAAATGGGGGGTTTAAACAGATTTCTCTAAGCAAAGTGGGCAAAGTCATTTTGCTGAAGTCTTGCAGAGAGTGTTAGGGTAAGAATTGATATAGTTAACACTGCATCCAAGCAACACCATCTCCAAGTGGTGTTGATGCTGGCAGGCATTGCCCTGCTGAAGTTACAGAGACTGAGCACTCGTATTTGTACAAATTACATTCATTACCAAGAACCCTCCAGTAGTGATAAGAGACTGGCTGTGCAGCACAGATTGGCTCCAAGATAAGTAGCCAGTCTATTGTGCAGCTCATGGTAATCTTCCTCTTCCCCACCCCTAATAATAAATCTTGGGGCATTTTGGAAAACGTGGGGGTTGCTCATTCCAGTAGCTTGAATACAAAACTACTCAATGTCATCATCTCCTACCAACTGTATTTTCATAACCAAGCAAGGCAGCTCACTGAGGTGGATAGGCTCAGATACAGTGTTCTGAATATCTGGATGCTTTCACTGAGTATTTGTTGCCCTCTTAAAGGACAGAGCACAGATGATGGCTGGGATGAGTTTCACCTGGCCATTTTCCAAAGCTAGGGTGCACTGACAGTGACAGTTTTCCTCAAGAAGAGATGGAAACCTCTGGAGCAAGTGGTAGTAAGAGCTGTGCACAGTCTGGGGCTCTGCATAGGTACTGTGTTAGTACCTTCCTCATAGCTGGCTGATGCTGTCTCAGTGCAAGTCTGTTTAGCAGACTTCAGTGAAACGGCAGTTATTTATCTTACCATATTAGTATAATTTTAAAGGAAGAAAGAACTTTGTGGTTGCTTTGACTGAAATAAACCATCAGCTGGCAAGCGCTTGCTTTGTCTTTCTCAGTATCTAATCTGCAAGGATTTTTGGATTGCTGGTTTTCAATGTGGAAAGCTGAACATCAGTGGGCTAGTTTTATACAAGTAGGCAGTGTAATCCAACCAGTTGAGTTAAAACTTCTATTTACATGAAATTCTAATGTTTCTGATGGGTTTTTTCTTCCTCTCTCCTCCATTTAGGGTTTGAAAAGCAATGGAATTGCTGGATCATCAGGTTTTAGCCTTACGAAGCAGATGCTCTGTCCACGAGTAACCCGTGTCTGTCTCAGGGACTTGATATTCTGCATGGAACAAGAGAGGGAGATGAAGCATTCTCTACGCTTGTACCGTGCCCTTCTGAAGTGATTTGAATCTTGCATTTCACCGTGCTGTCTACTGCCAAAGATAACACTGAAGCATTGTTGCACTGTCTTGAAATTCCAGTTTCTGGAAAATGATCCGTTGTAAGGATAACTCTTGTTTACAGATAAACATTTTTATTAAATACCTGACTTAGCACCTATAAGGTTTTTAATAATACTTGGCTTAAATCTGTCTGTAAACCAGTGAAAACACTGAGCTGCACACATAAGCACCTATCTGCTTGCATTGAACTGTCTTACAAGCTCTGACGGCTTGATAAAGGTCCCTAGTTTATGTATGCCACTTGCTTCAGTACTCCAGAGTCTGCAACAACTGTTCTGTGTGTAGTGCCACTTCCAACCCCATCTTATTTAGGGAAACAAATAACATTATAAGGGCACAGCATAGCATGTATTTAATAATGAACCAGCAGTCAGTAAACACGCTAATGTATTGCCTGTGTGACTCAACATCTTAAATTTTCTGGATTTAGAATTACTACTAGATGCTCATTTGTGGAGATAAAAGTAGCAAGCAAAAGGAATGAGGGGTCCTTTGTACTCCACACTTTGCCTCAGTTGCCCTCAGCCTTTCCTCTCAGAAAGTGACTGAGGGAAGGAGGACAAATCAGTCATTCTTGTGATTGAAGTACACCACACATAGTAGTTAGGGCATACTTGGATGGTCATGGAAAATTTGGAGTTACTAAAAACAAAAGGAGTAAAACATCCTAAAAAGGGAGGGTAAACAGAAAAAACAGTTTATCTTTCTGTGGATACAAAAAATAGCATTGAACTTGAGCATAGATGTGGAAAGACTACAAAAAAGGAAAAAGTTGAGATGCATTGAAACTCTGGAGTTGAAGACTCTCCTTGTAGAGGAGCAGTGTTTGCAAAGCACAGGATTCACTGCTTTAGAATATTGTTTTAATACTTTAATGTGGTGTAACAGGGAAGCTTCTCAAATAGAAAGTATTTAGACAGTTGCTTTGTTCCCATTCAGTGAGAAGGAGGACTCTGGATTATAGAGACTGTTAGAACAGGTTCAAAGATTGTCTACTTGCTGGTAAAGACTGCCTTGTGGTGGAAGGAAAGCCCTCTGGGTCACCCTTCTCCCCAGGCTCCAAACATGTTGCCTTTCATGACACAGCACTGTATAGCATGGCTGTTTCCCAGGACTGGTGGGAAAGACACTGACTACATCCACGGAATCACAGAATATCCTGAGTTGGAAGGGACCTGCCCCAAGGATCATCGAGTCCAACTCCAAAGTGAATGGCCTACAGGGATCGAACACAGAACATTATTAGCACCATGCTCTAACCAACTATTGAATGGCTTCCTGCTGAATTTTCTTTTCTTTGACAAGAAACAAGCTTCCTAGGGTTACTTGGCATGCTGCTTCAAAACTTGAAGCAACTATTTACACAACTATTCTGCACTGTCAGAACCACTGTAGATGGTTACCAAATTCACGAAGTTGTGAATCAGTTATGTTGGTTTTTGTTGGAACAGTAGTAAACAAATCTAGTAAAAGAATGCTGTAAATTATTTATATATGTATATATAGCACATATATATATATATAAGAAAAGCAGTACTTTGACTATAGTTTGCAGGATATTGATGACATTGGGCAAAATTGTTTTGTATTATTAAATGCTTAGCTTTACTTTTTATGTAAAGTGCAGCATTTTCCCTATTTGTGTACTGTTATCTTATTGATCAGATGTTAAAAATTATTTTAAATACTGCATTAAAGCAATTATTTTATTAAAAATAATAAAGTGGTAACTTTGTTTCCTGACGTGAGAACTTCAGCATCTGAAGTTGTCAGCACCATGACTAATGGTGTGATTTGGAGAGCCAGTCCCAGCTGTCTGCCCATTGCAGGAGCTGGCACGGTTCCCTCATGTAACATATTAACTATGAACATCTCTGTTTGAAGGGGTTTTAAACAGAAGTAGGTGACAGAGAAAAGGATTGCTGGAAATGGGAGGGGTGGGCAGGGAGAAAAAGAAATGTCTCTGATTTTCTCCTCTCAGCACAGAGACTGAGTTGTGGGGGTTTTTGGTAACAGCTGGGCAGAGGTGAGAGCTTTGCACATGTTCTGGGAAGCGAAAGCATGAACTGTGTCAGACTAAAGCAATGTGCTGTGGAAGCACTGTCCTAAATTATTTTTAAAGCAACTCAAAATTAATTAAATGCAGGCTGGAGAACCACAAAGAGCATCTGCAAATTTGCCTGCCTCTTTCTCTCGAAACCAGTGCAATACTGAAGTGAAATATGTTGGAGAAAATAATTGATAAATAGATATATCTAAAGGATTATGGATGATTCAGGTGTTTTTATGGCCTGCCTATGATGCGGATCACATGCTTTTATTGCTGCCAGAACAAGTTGTCTCTCACCAATAGATTCTCCCTGTGTGCTCCCTCTTCCCCCATGTGTCATGTCCACACACACCCCACTCCCAAAAGACCTCTCAAATCCAAAATTTTATACTGTAAGGAGTAGCAGATGTTTCAAAAAGGTTTTTCAGCAAGTCTTTAGGCCCAATTTCAGACAGGAACAACTTTGTCCTTGGTGCAAAAACTGAAAATACTTGTCTCCTTGCCAAGGGTTCATCCTGCCCCCCCAGATGAGCTCAGCTTTGCTTCTGAGAAAAGTGTCCTCTGAAGTGGCTACATGAGGAATTAAAGGAGAGATTACCAAGGGTTCACTTCCATGCTTTTCCCTGCTCTTCCTGCCTTTATGGGAATACTGAAATCCCAGTCATAAAGTTATGAGGACAAAACCTGCTATCGTGCTTCCTTGCCTTTCAGTTCTCAGTGTGCTCATGTTCAAGCTTGGGAACCTAGGGGAACTGTCTGTGCCACCGGTGCTGGGAGGGCTCTAAAACTTGCTCCAGGCACTTCCTGCTTTCCCGCTGGCCTGCTAGCCTAGTGGCTGTTTCTGAAGCACTGAGCTGGCTGGGCAACTATCCCTGCCACTGAAGTGCTCAGCCTTCAAAGAAAAGGGGATACAGTTGGGGGGGAAAGCTGTTGTTGCTTGCTCTTTGCTACTATCTCAGTACCATTCTATGCCAAATTTTGTGTGTTACCTGCTGACAAAAGGGGGCCTGTAATGCTTCTCCTCCAACTGCTGCTTTTTCCTTTTATTGCCATTTTCAAGTTTAGCACTGAATCTAGCCCTTTGCACTGTCTTTGACTCCAGCTTTTCCCTTCTCCCCGTGGGAAAGCCTAGCTGGAGTGCACTAACACACCCTGCAGCTTTGTTCGAGGTTTAATGAGGAAGGTAGCAGGGGATCGTGAGACATTGCTGGATGATTCCTCAAAGCCATTGCACTCTCTTGGACACTTTGACACGAGTAGCTTAAGGCTACTGTTTGCATCAAGTTGTTCTAGGCCCCCTCTCTTTGTAGGCACCTGTGTCCTGCCATGTGAGTGCACTGTGCTGAGCAAAAGTGCTGTCAGCTGTTCTCCAGGTTCATTTCTTTGCTCTGTTCTTTGCTTTCCTCTTCATTTGTAATCACTGGGGTGAAGAGGGAAAGACTAAAGCAAGTGAGGATGTCCTGAAGGGGCAGACAGTCCAAGTGATTGGACTTGGTGAAACAGGCTTGTTCCCAGCAGCTTTTCAAATGAGGGCTGCTGGGTTTCTGAGGCCAAGTGCTCCACACTCTTCCCCGTGCATGTAGCACACAATGTCTGTGCATGCTGTGAAAGCTGGATGCCATTGTTAGCCCAGGTCCCACGACTGTAGCTCTGGAAACAACTACAACCTGTAGTGAAGGCTTCACTCCTTTGAGGGGTGCAAAGCTGAGTACCAAGACTAAAGAGCACAGCACACCGGACCTGTCTGTTTTGACACTTTGGGTTCTGGGTTCATTACCACGTGTCAGTGCCTTGTCCCTTCCTCACTGGATACAAAGGCTGCTTGTGTGCAGGCCACAATGCAAGTGTTTCACTTGGTGCAGGCCTTCAGTAACATAGATAAGCATCCCATTTGTAACACTGAAGGAGTAAGCAATAAACTTCATCTTTTCCTTTCAGATATATCCTATGGCCTCTTCTTTCCTCTTCTCTTGCAGGCATGAGATGGTCACTCACTGCCTGCTCTCTGTAGCTATTCTGGCATGTAAGCTGATAACTTTGCTACCCAGTCTCTCCTCATGAGAAACATTATTTCTGTTCTTAGAAGCTGGAAGAGAGGATGGAAGTATTTTTTCCAAGTAATTATGTGTGAATATACATGTACTCTGTGTGTATAAGGATGGCTGAGTAACTTTTACAAAAGAAATACTCTATGTAAAGACTGAGTTATAACAGCTTGACAGTTCCTCTTCTGGGGAGTCTGGTTTTGAAAGGGTTTTTTGCTGTGAAGAAGGGAGGAAAAGGAGGATTTTCATCCTGGACTTTAATAATTATTCTGCAGTGGAAGGAGATGGTGGCACAGGTCAGCCCATAGCCCTGAGGCTGCTACTTTGTGCACTGGGAAGATCCTTGCAGGAAGATGGTGCTTCAAGGTTGCTAAGACTTCCACCATTAAGTCCTACTTCAGTCAGAGGTTTTCTACAAGGTCCTTATAGCAGTAGGTGCCTCCCATCTTCCAAGTGATGTTTCCCTGGCAGAGCCACCCAAAGTTCCTGCTGGATACCCTACCAGAAATGGTCATCCATTCTCTTCCCCAGCCCCATCCCACAGTCCCATAGCTCTTCCATGTGTCTCATTGTCTGCCTGTGTATCTCAGAACTAGCAAAGGGTACAGAGCCTGTTTTGTGTGATTCAGGTGGACACTGAGGGGTGTCAGGAACCACACTGAGGCCCCAGAGGGTGACCAATATGTGTTTCACCAGAGTTCTGCCCATTTGCAGTGTCACTAAAAGACTACCTCCCCTGGGGCTGCGCCCTGGTGGGAGGGAGCAAAGGTGGGGGTCTTCTGCATAGGTACTCCTAAGGCATAAAGTGCCTCTTAGCAGCCTGGCATGCCATGCTCCTGCTCCACAGGCTTTGTTTGATAACTGCTCTGCAGTTATCAGTAAGCAGTTACTGTCTCTACCGGATCACAGGGAATAGTATTTTTAAATCTATTTGAAATGAAAAATTATCTGACAGATCATCTGTATCTGTTTTTGAGAGCTAATTCATAATTATGTGTAGTTCCCCAAGCTTCTTGAGATATTTGCTCTTCCACTTTGAAGTGTTTAGCATGACGGGGTTTATTATTTACAGTTATTTTAAGGTGTTTCTAATTTCTGCTCTTAGAAGCTGGAAGGGAAGATGGAAGCCTTTTTTTCAAGTAATTATGTGTGAATATACATGTACTCTGTGTGTATAAGGATGGCTGAGTAACTTTTAAAAAGAAATACTCTATGTAAAGACTGAGTTATAACAGCTCCCAGGTGTGAAACTCCAGCAATAAGGAGAGAGGGAGGAAGGAGATAAATTATCTTCTTTCTTTAAGAGGTTTCAAGTTTTAATGTGTTAAAATCCTTTGATACCTTTGTGCAAAATTGGGCAGAGAATAAAGACTCCCTTGAAGAGCTCATCAGTGGGAAGTCTCAAGAAGGAAGAGTAAGAAAAGGAGAATGCATACAGAGAATCGAAAACAGAGCTTGCTCCTCTCTTCAGGAGCTTCAGTGATACATTTACGTGCATTCTGGCAGAGGCTTTCTTTTACAGAAAAGACAGAAAAGGAGCTTCCTAGAAACAAAGTAGCTGACTACATGTAGGCAGGCTGTGTATTTAATGAAGCAGACTTACTGAGGAAGAAATCCTTATATTGTTGCTTCCTGCTCAATGCAATTTTCATTTTTAACTTCATGTCTCTTAAAATTTGGAAAACCCCTCCGTTATCACCTCATGTCTCTGAAGGAGTAGCGGGTATTTTCACCAGCACACAACTGAGCTACTGCGGGCTGTGGGCCACATGCTGTCCATGGGAGTTGGTGGCCCCATGCTGAAAGAAGAGGCTGGAGTAAGGAGAAGATGTGTAGCTACATTAGACAGACCAGGAGCTGTGTAAATACAGCATGGGCTACTCAACATCTCATAGCTGAAGCAATTTTCCTCTACTGATGTGAATAAACCCCGGTTGGAGGCTTATAGCCTGTGTGAGCACCTGCCTTGCATCAAGCTGAGGTGGTAATCAGGCTTGTGCTACCTCTTGTCAAGGCCAGGTCTGTAATTTTCTGCACCCTGCCTTTCACCAGCCCATTCCTTAGCCCTTTGCAGACCGGGCTGGTGGGTGGTGCAAGCTCAAAGAGGCCTCATCTCACACAGCTCTCAGTCTTTGCTTCTAATTTGAAAGCTTTAGCCTTCTTTATTACAGGGAAAAAAAAACCTGAAAGTGACCCAAACATCAGGTACAGAGGGCAAATATTAAAAGTAAGCTTGTTTTTGCCTTTGAAATTCCACACTTCTTAGAAGCTGTTGGTGAGTGATGCCCCAGAGCTGGGGAGGATGGCTCCAGAAAAAGATCCCCTCAAGTGTGCAATCAGCCCTTCACAGCAGTCTGCTGGGGATGCTGGAACAGAAATCAGCGTTTCGAGTTTTTTTTTCCCATGCGGCAAAGAAGAACCTGTGGGAAGGTCCTGCCTATGTCCTTACACAAAACCAGGATATCCAGTTATTAGTGAGAGATACCTCCAGGGCAAGCTCAAATTTTGCAACACTTCCCAAGGCAGGGAAAATGCCCTGGGCTAGGGCAGTCTTGGGAAGAGAATGAGTCAGGAGCGCTTTCTTTTCTTTCTTTCTTTTCTTTCTTTTCTTTCTTTCATTCCTTCCTTTCTTTATTCCTTTCTTCCCTCTCTCTCTTTTTCTTTCTTTCTTTCTTTCTTTCTTTCTTTCTTTCTTTCTTTCTTTCTTTCTTTCTTTCTTTCTTTCTTTCTTTCTTTCTTTCTTTCTTTCTTTCTTTCTTTCTTTCTTTCTTTCTTTCTTTCTTTCTTTCTTTCTTTCTTTCTTTCTTTCTTTCTTTCTTTCTTTTCTTTCTTTCTTTCTTTCTTTTTTTTTTTTTTCTTCTTCTCTGCAGTCCTGATCAAATAAAATCTTCGTAGGGATGAACACTTTCCAGAGACCCGACTCTTCCAGACCTCCCTGTACCTGGGTGAGGCTCCTCCACCTCCTGAGCTAGACGTCTGCCTTTTCAGGCTTTTTCTCCTTAACAGGCTCAGCTTTCTGCAGTTCTGAGCCATGTCTGGGAGCAGGGAAGCCGAGCTGACCCCAGGAGCACTATCCCCCAAGGAAGAAAGCCCGGGAGGTGCCACCCAGCCCTCGCAGAGTGGAAGGGCTGCCTCATTTGGTGAATCCTTCCCCTTCCCCAAAAACACACGGATCATTTAAAGAAGGGATCAAGAAGAGATTGAAAATTCCTGTTAGGCTGTCACCCGCCTTGGGCGGCACCTGACAACGGGAGCAGCCGAATCAGCACAGGGCTGGGCAGGGTGGCTGCCACAGGGGCGATGGCTGGCGGGCGCTGGCGTTCGGCCCTCCGGCAGCTCCTGCGCGGCGACCCAGCCCCGGGAAGGGCGGAGAGGCTGCGCTGGCGGAGGCAGCCTTGAGAAAGCTCCGGCTTGGCTCGGGGCCCAGAGGAGCCAGCACCGCCCTGCTGCCCCAGGGCCGCCGGGCCTGCCCGGCCCGGCCCGGCGCAGCCCTGGGGAAGGCCCTGCCCTGGGGAAGGCGCTTCCCCTCGGCGCGCTGGCGGCTCTCGGCCAGAGGGCGGGCGGGAGGCCTGGCTGGGGGGGCTGTGAGCCCTCCCTGGAACATGATTCCCTGGGTACTCCTTGATGTGACATGGCACCAGCCTCCTCTGGCACATCTCTCACTGAGAAGGTCTCCTTGAGAAGCCAGTCTGCATCGCAGGCAGTAAGCCATACATACGTAAGGGCCTCGAGTTCCTCACGTTGGGATGCAGCGCAAGCACTCCCTGGCTTTTGGAACAAACCTCCCCACGCACATCTGACCAACATGCAGTGGCCAACATGCTCCCACTCTTGTCCCTTCCATCTGTTTTCTGTGGTGTTGGATCTCCTTCCCACCAGTTCTTTACCCCTACAGCTGCCTTAGTTTTGCATCTTTTTCCCTTACTCATGCCTTGTACAAACCTGCTGTCACTGCCTGCCTTCCCTTACTGTTCTCCCCAGCCTTCCCTTTCTCAGTGTTTTGACCCCTGGGAATTATGTTTTGAGAGTATAAGGTGTACCCTCCCCAGTAAACAATTCTGGGATAGTGGTGACAGCAGATGAGGACAAGGCTGAGGTACTCAACAATTTTTTGGCTTCAATGGCAACCTCTTTTCCACATCGCTGAAGTGGATGGACAGCAGGATGGGGACTTGGGGAGCAAAGTGTTTTCCACTGTGTAAGCATGACCACCTGAGGAACCTGAATGTACATTACTCTCCCAGAATCCTGAGGGAATTGGCTGATGTAGTTGTCAAGCCACTCTCCATATTTGAAAACTGAAGCCACTCAACTGAAAACCCAGATGTCTGGAAAAAGGGAAACATAGTACTAATCTCTGGAAAGAGTAGAATGGGGGACCTTGGGAACTATGGACCTGTCAGTCTCATCTTCATGCCTGGGAAGATAATGGACAGATCCTCCCAGAAGCTGTGCTAAGGCACATGAAGGACAGGGACATGATTTCAGACAGCCAGCACAGCTTCCCCAAGGGCAAGTCCTGCCTGACCAACCCAGTGGCCTTCCATGATGGAGTGACTACATCAGTGGACAAGGGAAGGGCTACAGATGTCATCTAACTCGGTATCTGTAAAGCCTTTGACACAATATCCTACAACATCCTTCTCTCTAAATTAGAGAGAGAACAGTCCATCCAATTTGGTGGATGAACTATTAGATGGATAAGAAATTGGTTGGATGATCATATTTGGAGGATAGTGGTCAATGGCTCAGAGCCCTGAAGGAAATCAGTGACAAGTGATGCCCCACAGGGGTCTGTATTGGGACTGGTGTCATTTAATGTCTTCATTAATGACATAGATAGAAGGAACGGGTGCCCCTTCAGCAAGTTTGCAGATGACACCAAGCTGAGTGGTGCAGTTGACACACCTGAAGGATGCTATCCAGAGGGACCTGGACAAGCTCAAAAAGTAGGCCCATGGAAACCTCCTGAGATTTAACAAGACCAAGTGCAAGTGCTGCACCTGGGTTGGGGCAACCCCAGACATGAGTACAGATGGGGGAAGAGGTCACTGAGAGCAGCACTGATGAGAAGGACTTGGTGGTTCTGGTGGATGAGAGGCTGGACATGAGCAGGCAACATGTACTTGCAGCCTGGAAAACCAACTGTGTCCTGGGCTGCAGCATGGTCGGAAGATCAAGGAAGGTGATTCAGCCCCTCTACTCCGCTATGATGATTCTATGAGTTCTGAACTGGGAGGGAATTGTCTGCTTCATTCAGACATCCTCCAGCCTGACTTGAACTTCTGTGCTTAGGCAAAACCCAGGTGAAGTGCTCATGGACCAGCAACACCCAGACCAGGTGCTTCCACCTTCATCTTTCACAGCTGTTGGGCACTTCTGCTCTGCTTGAAAGTCTGCCTTTCTCTTTAGCTTCCTGATTCTCCTCCCCATCCCTCAAATAATTTGTTTCCCTTGGATGACTGCCATTGCTTCTCAGCCTTCTTCAGGTTTGCTGCTTTGATTGCCTTCCATAGGAGACGTCTCCCGCACAAGTAAGTCCTCGGCTGCCCCTTGTCTGAGCTGAGAGCTCACAAAGCTTTATTGCAAACCTGTTGTCCAGGCAGGAATTGTGAGGACTTGGGGGTCCCTGTGGGCATGTTGAGACATTAAATCAATTTGAACAGGGCTAAAATAGGGCTGTTACTTTCTCTCCCATTATCTTTGTTAATGAGTAGGCAGTGTCAGTCCTGTGGTATTTGCGATCTTGAGAGCTTCCAAACCTTGAATGTAACTGCTCGAGAGCCTTGAGGAGTGCTGGCTGCAAAAGTCTCTGCTGTCATTTCTGCCTTTCCTAGGTGTCAGAGAAGCAGGTTCCCTTTTTCCCAGAGAAGGACAGCCCGGGTGGAGGAGCTCTCCTTCCCTAGATTCCTGTGTGCACCTCCTGCAGAAAGAAGGCACGCTGTCCCAGGCAGCTGCAGTGCTTCTAGGCTATTAAGCTCTTTCAGATGTCTTGTTCAAGTTGGGCTTTGCTGTGATGCCAATAAAAACTTGCTGGTGTTAGGCTTCTGCGGCATCACAGAGAATGCCATGAGAAGGAAGCACTCCTCAGCAGCTGAAACCCTGCACTGGGGATTTCCCTCCATCTAGTTTTTGGCAGTTCCCTTTCCCAATGTGCCCTCCTCTGTGGATGTCCGTGGCCCATTGCTTGAGGCAATGTAGACCAAGGACAGCACTATATTATACCTTCCTAAGGTTTACCACAACAAAGCCTTTTCCTGAAATTGGCTGTGAATCCTAAGCTGACTGAAAGGTCACATCTTGTAACACCTCCGAGCATCTGGGGCTGCTTTTCGGATGGCACTTTGCAAACCCTCTCCCTCATCCTTTTGCTCTGTGATTCTGCTCTGTGCTCAGATGGGCAGGGAGCTCTCAGAGAAAATGGAAAACAGTCTCCACTCCCATGGGTTCGTGGTTTTGCCTTCCATTGTGCCAACAGCAGGCTGTCTGAGGGAATACAAATGGTGCTCAGCACAGGGGTTGGATAATTAATACTGTTTCTTTCAGCTACAGTATTACTTATGCCTCTGGTTGATGTCTACAATGATAAAGATACGGTCATTTCTACGACTGCACAAAAGAAATATATGGGAGGAAAAAATGGAATTTTTGCTGGTCCAAATTAATATGGGCCCAAAACTCACACATTAAATCTCCCAGAACACAACCATCCTATTTTCACGACCCCAGAAAAGGCCCTTAGATGCTCTCCTAGGAGCTTATGTGCCTCCACGTACCCACACCTCCCTCCCCATAGCAGCTGGGGGGACAGGGGCTCACATTTCCCACAAAAACATGTGGGGACAGATAGGTCACATCCACCACAACGGTACAGGGCTTGTCTGCCACCCACAGCATGGCTGCAGTGGGGGGCCAGCATTTTCCTGCTGCTCCTTGGGGAGAAAAACCCTTGCTCAGTATATCCTGCCCAAAGGCAAAGCAAAAGCCGTGAGGAGTCACTCCAACCTGCTGTGGTTGGTTTAGACTATAAAATTGTGGGGGATTTTTTTTGCTGTTATTTAGTGAGCAACTCACTGTGAATTTAATAGATGAGTTTTGCTATCAGTAACAACCCCCCTAACCCCCAAGCAGTTTATTTCATGTGTACAAGAGTAAAAAAAGGGGAAAGTAAGAACACCTCTGGGGAAAATAAGGGGTTGGGAAATGGCTGTAAGTGTAAGCACAGGATTGCCAAACCCACACGTTCAAAAAGTATGAATCAGATCTCCAGGAATCACAAGACTGGTGGTCTAAATTCCAAGTATGAAATCTGGGCAGTTCCTGAAGGGTATTTCCCTCCATGTTTTCAATGCTCTAGGGGAAGCCGTATGCCCTCCCTCGGGGAGAGAGTGTTGGTGGGCTGGAGTTGAGGCTTACACATGCTTATAAATCCATCCTCCCTTTGCTGGAGCCTGAGGTGGTTGTGTTGCACTCCAAATCCCCCAAACCTGCCTTGTTGCAGTGCTCTCCCCACTGTGGGGCATTGCTGCTGCTCCCTCATATCCCTGATGCACCGCCTGGAAGCACAGCCAAGCCCCAGTGCCCACCTTGCCACAGTTGGGAACGACAGCTGCTTGTACCAGAATTATTCTCCTCCCTGTGGATAGGTGGTGAGGAAGAGGCATCTTTATTTAGTCCTCAGACTTTAATAGGAGAGAGACACAGCTTTGAATAGTCCAAAGATATACTTAGCCAGGGCCATAAAACCAGCTCAGCACTGCCCGAGGTAGGGAGAGCTGCCTGCAACACCTGTTCTGGAGGGACATCAATTGTTTTTCTGTACTATGCAGGAGCTTGCTTTAAGACAAAGCTGAAACATTTTTATCTGGGGGTACAAATTAATACCTCCTCCCCCAAAGTTACTCAAAACCCCCAAAAACCTGAGAAGAAGAGTGTTTTGGCAATCTTCCTTTGTACTAGACCAAGTGGCCCAATTTGTTGGTTCCTGAGCCCCCAGGCAGGGAGCAGCCTTCACCCACACCTCCAAATATGGGTGTGCTGGCAGGAGAGAGAAGCTTCCTCTGTCTCCTGCCTCACTTGAGGGCCTCTAGATCTATAACTGATCTAAACTGCAGTTGCCCAACTTGGCCTTGCAGAGTCAGCTTTGCTGCAAGTCCTTTCTTGTTTCCCTCTGGAGTCCCTCAGTTACTATCCATGCCACAATGTCAGTCCTTGCAAGCTCTTTGGTCATGCTGCAACTGGTCAGCTACAGCTGTCCCCACCGAAGGAGCAGCATGATGTCCATGGGAGAGGATTCCCTTCCTAGGTGATTTGCTACACAGCACCATGAAATGGTCTACCCAAGCCCAGCACAGTGTTGCTTCCCTGCGCTGGACCAACATCTCTTCTGTTTCAGCAGAAGCCACTCTCATCTTTGCGTGTTGCCTCCTTGCTGCTCTTACATCTCAACTCGTGCCAGTCAGGACTCATTGGTGTGAAATGTGGGGAGATCCCAGGCTGCATGGCTCTTCCTGAGCTAGGCAAATCACCTGTTGCAGGGAGAGAATTCAAGAGTTAGAGGGAATTGCATGCAAATGGGAAGAGCAACCAAAGAGCCCCAATTCTCCCAGATCTGCTGAGGCTAAAGACTGCAGTTGGCAGTGCACCTGCTTTGGTGAGGGGTGGAGCTGTGGCTGTGCAATGGGTAAACCTCACAGCCTTTCTCCTTCAAAGCCAAGCATCATATTTTGCTCCAAAGCAGTTGTACCACCCACCTGTGAAAGAGGAGTGCTGGTGACTTCCAACTGGATGCACAGTAACCAGCAGGCAGCGAAACCACTCACATCTAACAGAAGCTGCAGCTCTTGTAATGGTAGCTGATGAGCAGAAGCTGGTTGGTTTCCAGGGCAGGAATGACTCACAGCCCATCTATGATTACCTGTGAGTCCTCATGCCCGACTCCCAGCTCCCCAGGGCCTGGTGCAGCAATGTCTGCTTCCTGAGTTCAGTGAAAGGGAAAAGGTGCCTTGCCCCCTGTTGATGACTGTAGATTAATCCGTGCTTGCCCTAGGTTGGAGATAATGCCAATAGCATCAAGCATTCCCTCCCGCTGCATATCAAGTTTGGGAGTATCCTGGCCTGAAAGACCAGATGTATTAGCCTGACCCGTAAGTGAAGCATCTGCATCAAAGAGGATGCAAGATTAACATGTACATGGACAGCTCGTGGCAGTGACCTTTTGTACTATGCCTGCTTGTCTCGTTACAGGCCTTTTATCTGGTAGATGGACTCATTTGCCAATACAAATACACACTTGCCAGCAGGGGTCGAACACAGTGCATAAAGCGCTGGAGAAACTGGAAGAGCAAAATGTGTCCAGCATACACGGCAATGCCAGGAGAAGAGCACCGCTGGAGCCCAGGAGAACAGACCCAGCCGTATCACAGCGTAGTTCTTGCTTTGATTCCTCTTCTCCCTGTCTCTCTATAGCCACAGCTGCCTGAAGGGGAGAGAAAAAGAACAGAAGTCCCTCTCAATGCTCACTGCAATTGCATAGTGATGTGCAATCACAACAGCCCATGCTGTTGGTTGGAGCAAGGTGGTGGGACCTTTGGCTGCTCTCAGGCCAGCTCTCTGTATTGTGGTGTCTCCAGAGCAGGAAAGTTCACTCTCTCTTTCACTCTCAATGTACAGCTGGCCCTCACAACCCCCTCTTGTTCGCAACAACAGACCCATGTGGGCCATGCTTCCTAGGCCATCTGCCAACACAAGACTTGAGCCTCCTGCTCTCCCACAGCACTGGCTCCAGGGATAAAGCATGTGGACATGGCAAAGATGTCTCTGCCTTTTCTCTCCCAGCAGGAGCTCTGCTACAGTTGGATCTTCATCTGAATGCTGCTCTAGGCCCACACAGTGAGCACCCTCCAGATATCTGTGGAGTTCCCACTCTTCCTTGGGACCAGGAGTGCATAGTGCAGGTTGCTAGGCTTAGCGTACCAAGCTCTTATCCACATTGCAAGCCTGGTGAGTGATCCCTACTTGCTGGGTTTCCTGATATGTTTTTCCATGGCCAGATGCAGCCCACAACCTATCTGGAGAACCATACCCCACAGCTGCCTTGTACACTTCTCCCAGTTGTCTGTCTCTTGGGAGTCGCATGCAGAGTGGATATTTTGAGATTTGGAACGTCAGTCCACAAGCAGCAAGTGAGCACTTTTACCTGTTCCAAGCTCCCTATTAGATTCTTCAGTGTATGCAGACTCTAAAGAGCTATCAGGTTGTTTTTGTGACAGAGTACCTGTCTGGTTGTAGCTATGTGTGCCATCACTCTGCTGAATTCTCCTCTCCTTTGAATGGGGAGGGATTTCCCATCCTTGCTGTGAACTTTCTCTCATGAAAGAACACTTCAGCATGGACAAGATGGCCTCACAAGTGATGGCTCCATTCCTCCATTCTGGAGTTCTGAATACTGCTGACTCTTCAAAAGACTGGATTTGCTGCTCAGCCTTTCCCTCAGAGTAGCAGCTCTTATCCAGCTAAATTCAGCTGGGGGAATTCCACCTGTAAGATGTGCAAGTAAGGGCAAAGACATCCTTTGCCTTGTCCCTGTCAAGTTTCTGCTCCCCAAGGCCTTGCTTTCTCTGTTGGTAGTTCCTGCATGCAGCAGCAAGTCTGCTCCCCGCGTGTTTCGCTAAAGCCAAGATGCCCACACATTTTTTCCATTGTGAACCTGGCTTCATCCCTGCCAGCTCACGCAAGCAGCTATTGTTAAGTAATTGTTTGAGTCATCCACTGAGCCCACACCCAAGCAGGCTCTTTCAGATTTAGAACATGGGAGATTCACTGCTGTTGGCGTGGCTTTGGGGTACCCTACCTCCTGCCTCTGCCCAGGAGGATGGCAGCAATGAACACACTCCAGATGGGCCATTTCATGCCCATCCTTGCTTTCCCAGCCTCCAGCCTCCAGTAACAGAAACTTAACGCAATACAGAGGAGCCGCCAGCTTGCACCCAAGCTGGAGCAAGGGACTTTTCTCCTGATGCTGCTGGACTTCAGAGGTATCCCTTTCTTCCTCTTTTCTCCCTATCCCCATTGTCATTACCAGAACAAATGTCAGAGCTGCTTCCCTCACCAGTGATGATGCTTCCCCCTCAGCCCTACTTGATGAGTGGGGTTTATACTTGAATTTTAGTTTGGCACAGTTGCTACTCCCCAACCCTGGCAATTAGTGGATTTGAGAAGTTCATTATGGAGCCCTAAGTTTTCATATGGTCATTCTGGCTGACACCACTCTTTTTACCACCTTTTTACATACACAGCCAAAATACTCTGCACATTTTCAGAAGAGGGAAGATTAAAAACCCAACAGAAAAAAAAAAAACAAACCAAAAAAACCCAAAAAACCCCAAAACCCACCAAAAAAAAAAAAAAAAACCCCAGGAAAAAACCCAAAGTGAATTACTAAAGTTTATAAGGGTAATACTTTATAGGGCTAGTATGCACAGGCCTGGGGCCTTCAAGATAATATAATCTAATACTTGGAGATCCCCTGATGAAAGGCACTATATATGCAAAGTGCTTTATAAACATTAATTAGTTAATGTTGAAAATTTTGCCCAGGGCAAAAAAAAAAAAAAAAATCCTACCAAAAATCCCCCTTCCCTCCCTCTCTCTAGTCCCTAACTATACAAAGTTAATGATTCTGTGTGTGCAAACTTAGAGTATGTTTTAATTTCTGTTTACTTCTGGGGAGATGGAAGCACTGGAAGTACTTCCATATACGTTATGCTTCTGCTGGCATTAGTAACATGGTGGCTTCTCCTATCGAGTGCTTTAATCTCCATGAATGAGGACACCCCAACATCTACAGCATAACTTTGGACCACAGTGTTTGCAGCAAAACTGCCCAGGCTCTACTCACTCATCCCTTAGTAGTCTGTAATCACCAACCAACCAAGCAAGCAACCAACCCATGTGTCTTTGTGACAATAGTTTCCATTCCAGGCCACCTTTTCAAACCTTGGGCCACCAACAGGTGGTTTCAGTGTCATCACCACATCATATGCTACCCCATAATGTATGCACAGGGAGCAATGGACAAAATAATACATGTGTTGCTTATCACAAAAGGAGGGAGTCTGAAGGACAGAGCAGACCTTGCAGGATGAGGATCTCTTTCAAAGTCAGTGGTGTAAAAGGCAGCAAGTTCTGCATTCAAGAATATTTCCAGCAATGATATTCCAGGTATATTTCATCTCTCCTTCATGATCTTTCCCAGGGAAGCATTCAACTTTTAGATAACACTAGGGGTTGTTTTTGCTGGAAGTCCACATCTGCTCTATCATAGTAGTCCACCACAGTCCATCCCACTCCTTTCAGAGCACTGTGCTCGCTTCCAGACTTTGCAAAGCTTAGGGACACTCACAGGCAACACTTCTCCTGAAAAAACCCTTTCCATCCCTGACAAGGCCTTTACATTGTCCACTCAAGCAAGTCTGCACCATGCATGCTCCTAGTATGCCACAAACTACCAAATCAGCTGCCTGACTCAGACTTCTCTTTATCACATCCACCAGCAAAGGACCAGCAGGCCCCATGCCCTGTGTCCAGGGTGAGTGACTGTTTCCCACCACTCTTCTCCCAGGTGCAAGGGCAGCAAAGACACCAGGGGAAGAAGATGTGCAGACAAACTCCTTCCCTGAAAAGCTGGTAGTATCTTCTGGAGTCCTTCTTCCCCATCTGTCATGTTGGAACCCTAAACTCATGCTCATCAGCCCAGACACTGGGATAAAAGTGCTTGATGGAGCAGGAGAAAATTTATTGACTGAGAAGCAGAATGCAACCTGCTTGCAGGAGCCGGGTTGGGCCCAGCAGCGTTTTTCAGGGTTGGGTCAACCAGCTCCCCATAGCAGTGGCTGGATGCAGAGAGACCTTTTATTCTGCATCTGATGCCTTCCCTGACAGATGGGTTTTTGCAGGCATCTGATCTTTTCCCAGCACCCACAGCAGTTAGTGCTGCCTCCCTGACAATGGATCTTTGGTGGGCGATGCTTTTCCTTTCCCTCTCCTGGGTCCTGGGGGTCTCGAGGGCTGCTCTTAGGATTTTGGCCCCCCACAGCACCACCCTGTGAGATGTTGCTGTGCACTAGCAGTAGGACACTAAGCCAGACATTTTCTGTCTGCCTGGACTGTCTCTGGGAGAGGCAGCATTAAGGGATGAGACCATGGCAAGGTACCACCCTTTCCCTTAGCCTCAGACTTGGTAACTGGTATGAGCAAAGTATTCAAGGGAAGTGGAGTCAGCCCAAGTGACCACAGGCCATGCTGATGGTGGCTGTCTTGTGCCTCCAGTACTCGGCAGCCAGGCAGCTGCATGGCTTGGGAATGCATCGCCTCTCCAGCAGCTCATGAAGAGGTGACTTATTGAGCTTCACTGCATGTGGGTGCAGCACTGTGCTTGGCAGCTGAAATGATGGGGCCAAGGAATCAATGCATTCCCAAGGATCTCATCTCTAATCACAGCCCCCCTTAGTATCAATGGCAGCTATTGGTGGAGTCTTTGGAGAATCAAAGGCAGTAAAGGTTTGCTCTGGTCTTTTCCAATCACTGCCACCTCTGGGCACAGTCAGGGTTCAGCTGAACATCCAACTCAGGCGAGTCATCTTGGGGGAGTTTTGCCTGTACATGAAAGTAAGATGAAGCTAGTGGAGAGCAGTCGCTTACACATGTGTCTAATGTGGACGTACCTGAATGAGCTAAGCTATACTTTCATCTTGTGCAGTTAGGAATGTTTAATTTTAATCCTGTGTCAATGGGGAAAAAAATTGTATGAAGTCCTAATAAATAAATTATGCTGCCGAGTGCTCAGATCAGCACATCCTAGCTAGAAGCAGTACAGAAAAAGCCGCCTTCCAGCACTGCAGACTGCTTTAAAACATCCCTTCAAATAGATGTTGTTGCAAGCCAGTGATACCAGTGCTGTTGTGTTGGCTTCAGATCATGAAGCATTTGCCATTCTGAGGGTGTGCAACTCTGAGGAAGGAGAAAAATGAGGAATATTTAGTAGTATTTGATGATCAACTTGAGAGCTCTTGAAGAACCCTGATTTTTCAAAATGATTGTGCATTTGCTCTCAGACAGCCTGGCTGCTTTCAGTCGTATCATGCTGGGCACATGCCAAGGCAACCACTGAAATTGCAAGTCTGCTTGGAAAATCTAGATGGGAAATCGTGATGGAGGAAACTGTCTGTGCTGCTATTGCTGAAGTTACTGATTTTTACCTCCTCTGTTTTTAAATTACTTTGCGGCATTATTTGCTCTCAAAGAGACAGCTAGGAATGCAAGGAGAAACTGGAGGCTGGAAGCATGTTTTATATTGCTTTGGGCAAAAGACTTGATTTTCCTGGGATTTCTTGGATGCTCAGACCCTGGTTAAGTTCCAGGGACAACAACTAGCACAGGGAACTGTTGTGTTTAGGTCAGTTACCACCAGTTTCACCAAAGGTGTTGGTCTGTGCCTCAGCAGAATATTTGCAATTGTGTTAGGACAGAACCTGTTTACCATCCACTGATGAACTTTTATCTCTAAAACATCCCTTTAAATTTGGGCTGAAGCAGACACTTGCTTTGATAGTTATATGAAAAAACCCTTAACTTTGCTTTGGGATATTTATAACCAAAACACGCAGAATTATTGCAGCATAAAATCTGCTTCCCTGGGTCTTGGTGATATAAAAAAAAGAAAAAAAAAAGAGGGAGAAAAAGAAGGGTAATATAATAAAGAACAAAAAGACAGATGAGTACACAGAACACACTTCAGATGTACAGCACTATATTGTCCCAGCAATGCCACCAATTCAATTTAAATCCTAAGGAAAAAGCTAATGCTATTGAAGCACTGCAAATTAACAACAGCCCTGGCCTTGTACATCACCCCTTCACAACAACCAGCCCATCAAACACCTTTGCGGCTCCACACGAAGAGAGAGTGGAGGAAAAGTGAAATGGTTTCTCATCCTCTGCCCTGCCAGAGGCAAGTGTCAGCTCTCACTGTTGTAAACTGTAAGGCAAGGCAATCTGCAGTGCTATGGAAAGAAAACAAATACCACAGTAGCAGGCAGGCAGGCAGAATGAGACAGAGATATTTTTAATTGATGCTAGAGGAACATAAATAGATGAAGCTGGCATTAAGCAGCACAGCCCTTTTTCTCTCTCTGCCAGGTACCCATTTACCCAGGCTCATAACCAAAGGCCAACATGACATCAGAAGCCCTGTGGTGTTTTGCCTTTGGGCAACAGCCGGTAAAACTGGTTTCATCTGGCAGATGAGCATGTGAGCTGAGGTAATTGGTGTGTTCTTTTCTGCCTCAGATTCCTTATCTCATCCTGAATATTCCCATAACCTCCCTTTTTCCAGCCCCTTTTGTTTCTCAACAAAAAAAATATTTACACTGAAATAAACAGTGGGAGCCTCTAGATCACATCGGAGACATGGGTGCTGGTAACTTCACGAACAAAGAGCAGTGCAGTGACAGCTGCAGAAACGATAAGCTGGAAAGTGGGGCTTTTTCTACTGGGGCTGTTCCTGAACAGAAGGGGCTGGAACAGACACCATTTGATAAAGGAGCTTCACTCAAAACCAGCTGCCCTTCTATTTTTCTTTCACTCTTGAGGACAGTTTGGATTCTTTTTCTGAGGTGTTTTGCAGTTCCAGAATAAAACCCACCTGAATGTGATCAGAGCACAATGTAGGAATCTTTCTACACGCCAAGGCTGAAAACAACCAGGGTTGCCCATTCCTAGGGATGTATTAGCAGCGCTTTGGCAGCATAGCCATCCCAGGCTATGCAGATGTTGGGCAGGCTTCCTGTGGGCATCCCTCACATCTCGACTGCTTTGCTTGAAGAGAGCAGGGTCACAGAATAAATACTGCCAGAAAAACTATATTTTCTAGCATATCACTGAATGTACATTACTGGTGGTTTTGTTGGATTATCTATGTGGATGAGTGACTTCAGCCATCGCAGCTGTCATATGGCCACAGCATGTCTGCAGGATACATGTGCTCAGAACAATACTGTGGGGCAGCACCACAGGCAGGTAATATGTCACTGGGTAATCTGGGGGATTGGAGGGAGATTTCTGGCTTGTTTGGAACATATGAACCTCTACAAGCTTCCCCTAGAAAAAAGTTGGAAGGCGAAAAAAGTTGGAAGGCAAAAAAAGGTTTCTCCTTCCTTCCCTTTAAATATACCACTGATACTTGAAAATGTGGCTGAAGGAGTAGGCACCATGCCTAGCAGGGACATGCTGGGGGTAAGGTTCCAAGTAGGATGCTGCCTCCATCTCTGTAATTTAAGGAAATGTGGCCGGTTTTTCAGAAACATTGTTCTTTCTACTTATAGGTCCCTTTGGAGCTAGGAGATGCTGGAAGCATGGAGAAGCTTGGGAAACGTAGCAATAGACAAACCCATTCACTTGGGTTTAGCCTCTCACATTTTAAATGTTCTCCCTCTTCTCCTATGGAAATCACTGGTGAAACTTCCCACTGAAGTGAAGCTGGATCCCAGTCTGTTAATGCTGACATATTAAGAAGGAGAAGAAAATGCAGAACATAAGATAGAAAAAAGAGTCTCCAACCTGCTAAACAAGGCTAAAACACAAATCTGGTGGTTATGTTAAACAGTCCAAATGAAAATTATCCAAATGTACAGGATTATAGGAGAAGAAAGAAAACAGACAACTGGAAAGAGATGATGAAAAATGGGCTAAGGGAGGAGGAAGGTATAAAAGGTGGCAAGTTAATTGGAAAACACTTGGGGATGAGAGAGAGGCTGAAGAGATAGAAGGAAGACACAAATGTAGGAAGGTTGGTATGAAACACAGCTAATTCTGGGTACAGGCACCAATAAGGGGGCTTTGACATCTGGCTCTGAGCCTCACAGATGACAGGAAGAAGCACTGGGAGGAGTGTGGACACCTCCAAAGAGGCTGGAAAATATCTGAGCTCTTTGTAGTCTCTATGGAAAAAGACATAGGGGAAAATGGAGCAGGGAAGGAATGGAGGGGGATCCCTTGTCTGGCCCACTTTACTGGACATGCCCCAGAGATCAAGCCTGGACAGGTGCTGCATGAGTTCCCGCTTTTTTCTGAGGGGCTTCAGGGTTTCTGGCAGGACTGAGAAGCCCAGGTCAGGGATGTGGTCCAAGTGGTGAGCAAGGCAAACCCAAGTGGCTCCTCCAGAACATCCCCCTGCCCAGACACACCAACACCCCCCATCTGTCTTTTTACCACCCTGCTGCTCCCAGCCCACGGTCCAGCGCTGCAGGGCTATCCAAGAGCTGACCAGGAAGCCAAAGGGCTGCAGCCTGTGCTGCTCTACAGCCCTACATGGCACATACATATTTGGGAGCCAGAGGACTGAGGAGACTTCTGAGCTCGTCCAGGAGGGTGGCTCTTTCCTCAGATCCAGCCCCACAGTGACAGCACATGATGCTCCCTGTCTACCAGGTTTTAAACCAGATCCACACAGACAAAGCTGGGAGCACTGTTTTGACCTCTCCTCCTATCCCTGTCCTCTCTCCTGCACGGAGAATGTTTTGGCCAGGGTCTTAGCAGCAGAAGGACATATCCCCCTCTGCTTCTCCCTTCGGTGAAATGCTAACCAGCACATCACTTCGGCAAGGAGACAAATGCCTCAGGTTCAGAAAACACATTTTGGACTTTTAAGAAGAGTGAAATGAGGCAGCTGCCCATTGTGGGCAATTTAGCTTAATGTGATATTGAATTCAGCTGTTTAATACACCCAGATGCTCCAGCAGTGAGCGTATAAAAAACCCCCAACTTCAATAAATAATGAAGATGTGAAGAATTTTTTTTCCTGTTTGGTTCTTTTTTAATGAAAATGGCATACTATTTGCTACTGTACATCTGCATCAGTTATTTAATATGACATCTTGCTGAAGTAATAATCCATCCACATCCAATATTACATATGGATTCATAAAAGGGTTTATGCTTGTGTTGGTGCTTTTGCTGTCTGCCAAACTAATTATATACATTTTACAATAAATTATACATATTGAGCTGAGAACCTGCTGTGCTAATTGCTCATATTTTTGTAGGGGAAAAATGTGGTCATGGAGTGCTTTTTTCATTTTAAGCATATTGAGAACATGGCAGAAGAAGATGCTATGTCTTCAGTTTTTCAGAGCTGAAAAATCAATATTTAGCCCTACAGTAAGTAAAACAAACAAAAAAAAATCTGGAAGAGAGAACTTGGGGGAAGCTTTCTCTGGTGTGTTCTTGCCCCTCTGTGTCTTCACTTGGTGAGATATGGAAATACAAACACAATTTCAGTACTGTGGGTGTTCCATGAAATGAAGACCGAACTTCTACGGTAACAAAAGCTAAGGGGCCCCTGAAATGCCTCCCCAAATCAGGACCCCACAAAGAAGATGTGAAGGAGCTCTGTATCTGCTTTTCTTGAAGTTCCTTGTTTGTTCTTCAGCAACAGTGACATGTAATTATGAGAGGCAGCTTCACTGTTCACAGAATTTCTGTGAGTAATACTTTAAATACAGTTCATTACATTAGGTTCAGCACTTGCACCCAATGGCTTTCAAGTCCCATTAGGACAGAATCCCCATTCTGCTCCCTACTGAAAAAAATGTAAAAGATCTCTCTTGACTGGAAAGAAAGAGAGGACAGAATTAAATCTCCAGATAATATGACAGTGGCACCAAGTAAAGAGGGCCACATTTCACACTTCTTGGGGAACCTTTCCCATCTCAATCAGTCCACTCTTCTTGGAAATGACAGAAAATATGCAGTGGTTGAGGTTGGAAGTGGTCTCTAGAGATCATCTTGTTCACTCCTACCTGGCACAAGCAGGGCCACCTTGAGCCTGTTACTCAGGTATGTGTCCAGATGCCTTTGGATCTCCAGGGGGACCCAGAGGATTTGCCTGATGGTGGAACAGGGAGCTGGACACCCCGAACCCTTTGCTGGCAGCAGCACCTCTCCCAGCCCCAGCAGTGAGTACAGGCACTGCCCTGGGCTGCATGCACCCCCTCTGGCTGTTGCATGGTTACAGCTGTAACACTTTTTAGGTGGTTTCTCCACTGGTGCTGCTCTTGCAGCTCTCACTCGTGCAGCAGGGCCCCATGAGCTGCGCAGGACACCATCACAAAGGCTCTGTGGTCACTGGTGCCAAGCAGTCACCACATCTGCTGTGTGGAGCACCAGCTGAGGCTGGACCAGAGCAGGCTGCTGAGACAAAAATAAAGCCAAACACTGAGGACATGTAAATGCCCTAAATTTTAAATACATGCATTGAAAGGGGTGGTTCATTTTGTATTGCAGCTGTTATCAGGCCAGTAAGAAAAGCAAGGAATAAAAGCAAAAACCAAAGACATGGATAAATCTCTCAAGTTGAAAAAAAAAAGATTACTTTTTAAATGAAGGCATATCAGCTAAAAAAATCCCCAAAGATTAAGAGTAACATTTACTAC
This sequence comes from Fringilla coelebs, assembly GCF_963513975.1. Lineage (NCBI taxonomy): Eukaryota > Metazoa > Chordata > Aves > Passeriformes > Fringillidae > Fringilla > Fringilla coelebs. The sequence goes on along the minus strand of NC_140028.1, from coordinate 46,844,022 downwards.
AAATGTGTAGGAACATCCTGGTCCTCAAAACGCTACGGGGCCATATCATGTCTTTGATAGAAGAGATTAGAAAAAGACCCATAGCATATACAACAGGGAACAGGAAAGCAGCATTTCCTAAACACTTTAAAAATGTGCACTTTTTTACCCTAGCAAAACAAACTATATGCTGTTCTGATTGATTTATTATCTCAGCATTGCCCTTCGGGCTCAGTGGATATATTAACATTAAGCAGGTAAAGATTTAGGAATAATTTAAAATAGAGTTTACAGCAGCTGCAAATCTGACTGAATTCTGCTGTGAGATGGTACAAAAGACAGAAATGCTCTATTAAATTTAGAGAAAAAGACAGTTGTGTTTAAGTGTGTTAGTGAGAAGAGGCTGAGGCTCACTGTGGCCAATCTCTCTGCCAAGCTGGCACATGAACATCATGGTACATTTGGTTTGGTCTCACAGAGAAGGTCTTTCCTCAGAGCCTGACATTCCTTCCCTCTCCAAAGAGCAATGGAGGATTTTTCCTTCACCAAGGAGCAGATCAATCAGGAATTAACTTAAATGCATGAAACATGTTGAACCCACCAAGTTACGTGCACTGTATTTGGTTTTCCTTAAACATTGTTGCTTTGTACTTCCTTGCTAGCCTTCAAAGTATGCCAAGTACTCTGCTCATGCAATATCTGGTTTCAGGCAAACCAGCATGGCAGTTTGCCTGAGCTGAGAAAATATGCTTGAAGTCGGCATTCACAGGCGGCTTCAACATCCTAAGGAAAATGCTTTGTTTTTGTAGCCTGAAAGTATGTCACAAACATGAATAGAATTATACACTCACTCTCCCTCACCCTCAATCCTCTTTACCTGAGGAAAAAATTATACACTTCCAATTACAGGGCCAGTTAAAATCAATACAAAGGTGGGAGAAAACAGATCATTTTTCTTATGGAAGTAACTGTTTTCATTAATTTTTCATTAGTCCTGCTTTTGTTGTGCTATCCATCACTGAAGAAGCTGGTATGCAGTAGATTACGTTTAGGTTATCGTACATGCTTCCAGGATTTAGTAGATATTGCCTGATAAAGCTGTGAGCTTTATGGCTTTAACTTACATCTATCAATAATGCATCAGAAGAGAATTTTTCTGCAGAACAGCTGTCCCTGATCCAAGCAGCTTTCTTCTGGAATAGCTGCACTGGTTACAGTGGAGATGATAGCACAGCTTTTACTCATCTGAAGGCTACAACTGTGAGAAAGATGAGCAGATGCTTAAGGAGGAAGATAATCCATGAGGGTTTGAGGCCAGGTTTCCCACTGTTGTAATTTTTATTGTGGAGCATTTGAAGCTGGGAGCCAGCCGTGCCTTGCCCCATCTCAACAACCACACCTGAAAAACATTCCTGTCATCCTGGCATGCAGTAGGATTTTGTTGTGACCACTGTATGAACAAACAAAGTTCTTTCACAAACTGCACTGGTGCCTTCACCCATTTTAATGCCTGATTTCCGTGTTAAGGAACATAGACATAAACAGAAAATTATAGTCCCAGTTGAAGAGCTGAGGCAGAGAAAAGAAATTAAGTAGACTATCAGTTGACTTCACTTAAAACATGTAAGGTAAAGGAAATTTTATTTCATTTAATTTATTTTTCTCTCACTTTGGAAGGAATTAGAAAAATAAATCAGAAGATGTGTCAAGCCTAACATGGCTGTAATGCTAACATTTTAAGCTCATTCAGACATCCCAGCAATGCCTTCTATGTGCTTGAATAGCTTCAAACTCTCAGCTCAAAAAAAAAAAGCGCCACAGTTCCTCCTTGATTTCCAACTCTTTCTGTACTGCAAGAGGGCTTGGGGAAAAGTGGAATTCCAGATGTGCAGTTTTAGACCCAAGTGAGTGGCAGTCGAGCTTCTTCAGCCTCCCCAGCTGCAAGGTGAGTTTATTGCTGCCTTCCTCCCTCAGAAGTAGAGAGATGCTTAATTGAAGCTCTGTACAATGATTTGAAGAGACCAAGAAGTGCATTAGGGCCAAAGTTATTACTCTTGAGCTACCCAGGCACAGCCCCCAGCAGAAGAAAAACAAGCCTTCTGAACTGGAGAAAGCGAGGGAAAGAAATGCACAGCTGCTTTTGGTTTTAATGTAAGCCACCCAGAACTGAAATATTTATTCAGAAGCAGCAGGGATTAGTGAAATTATGGCTCCAGATCTTCAGAACAAGCATCTGTGCTCTGCTTGTTTTGCCTTTTGTTTTTGCAATTTCTTGGCAGTTAATCAAAAGAAGTATCAAACATCCACTGGTGAGCCTCACTGAGCCCTCTGGTTTGACCTGAAGTCAGAATGAATGCAGTACATGAATTTAGGGGACTTCACTGTATGCAGGTTTTTTTTTAAGTCAATGTCACCCTGTCTTTTAGACTGCATCCTAATGGTAAGGAGGCAAGGCCAGCCATCCCATGCTTCGCATTTTCCTCAGGAAAATTAATAACAACACTGACAAGCTACATAACAGAAGCCACAAGACCATTTAGGGTTGTAGATGAGATCATTTATCAGTCCCAACTCCAGAGCACAGAGACAAATGTCCCTCTCTCCATCTCTCCTCAGACCAGCAAGCCAGAGCTGCGCTCTGAGGACCACAGGACAGGGATCAATGGGCTGGGCCATGGCACCGGCACTCCGTGCTCCCCAAGAAGCACAAATCCAGCCTGTTCAATAGCCTCTCCAGAGAGAACTCATGTATATGGGGCTTTAATGAGGCTGAGAGAAGAGTCTCATCAACCCATACTTCCTCTGACCTGCAGTGGAAAATATTGTATTTTTATAAGCAACAGAGATGACATACTATTGAGAGGCACAGGACTCCTATTAGGTCCTTAGTAAAAAAATGTGAAAAAAACCCAAACAAACAAAAACAAAAAACCCCAAAACCCAAACAAAAAACCCCCCAAAAACAAACAAACAAAAAAACCCCTCCCAAAACAGATTCAAGGAGAAGTGGGCTTTTCTCCATGTCAGATGACATTTCCATTTCTGGAGCTCTTGTGCAAATAGAAGATGCTTCAGTGGGCTAGCACTAGGGTTTCCCCACAGTATCAATGTTAACATCCTGGTTACCAGCTAGCAGAGCTAGCTCAGCTTACAAGAGGATGAACTTGTGTACTATGTGCCTGCATTTTTTCTTTTTAAGAGGAGCTAGGGCTATGATTTTAGCAGTTTCAGCCTCAAATAAAGGACCCCTTTGCTAAGTCAGTTTTGGGGTCTTCAAGAAAATAGATCAATGAGGCAGCAGCCAAAGCCAACGCTGGGACCTGGTGCAACATATTGATTTTTGGTGGTGGCGATCTCTCCAGACCCTCAAGAAATAATAAACCATTCAAACTGAAATCTGAGAAAAAGCAACTGGTCTACAGACCCTAAGGATATCTTGGTTTCCCTTCCACTGTAAATAAACCTCAGGCAGCTTGAATGCCGACATACAAATACCAGTTGTCCATAGAAATAATTCATAATATAGAATTCTGCAGTGAAGAAATGACAGATGGAAATAAATGTTTTTATTTCTCTGAAAAACTGACCACTGGTCAATAAAAATGCTTTTCTCACCCCCCAATATCCACTTCTTCCCCCCTCCCCAACTCATGCAATGGAAACATTAAAGAAAAATTCACTTGACAAGTCATTTGGGTGGCAGTAAAAACCCTGTAATTAGTATAGAAATCAATTTTTAAAGCTTGCTGCAAAAAATTATGCTTATGAACAAAATGTTTGACTTCAAATTGAATTCAGTGCCTGTTCAGCATAAAGGAAAATAATTGAATGGGTGGCTCAACTTTCATGTTTTTGGAGTTTACTAAGTTTTCTCCATTGGTTTTCGTTATGCATTTTAGTGGCCATCATAAAACAATGTGTCAACTCGACTTGCTTGTTCCAGTCAAGCACTGAGATGATCAGCTTCCTTCTATAGACATGTAGCAACAGAGAGGAAAATCCTTCATTGGGCCAGACTGCCTGGCTAGTACCTACCTGAAGACAGAATAAATTAGCAGCACCTATTTACCTGTACTGCTTCTGGAAAGATAGTTTAACCCAGTGACAAAGCAGGACTTCACTTTCTCCAGCACAGAGTAAATTTAGCTCAGTCTCCAATGGGACTCAGTTTTAAGGTTCAGCCAAGCTTTCCAGGATCCATACTTACATTACACAGCTGTTTGGTACATTTAGGGGAAGAACTAAACCCTGGGTCGATGGCTGTTGCAGAAATCCAACATTGGCATTACCCAAAAAAAAAGGTGAGGACCAAATTCCTCTGCCTGTGTCTCACTGTGGGAAGGGGAGTTGGTGCCATCTGCAATCTCTGCACGTCTGTAGGAGTTCTCTTGGCAGCTGCTTAACCAACTTGCTGAAGTACCGTGTTGGCAGCTACCACTCACTGCAGTTTTGCCTCTTGTTATTAAATACACCAATGGCATAAAATGGAGTCAACACTTTCTAAAAAAATTAGATAAATTTAGATGTCAAAATTACTAATCTCCAGAGACAAGCTGACAGTAATCTGGTCCTTCTTGGTTCCCCCCACTCCCCCCACATTCCTGGAGAAATTGCTCATTTGTTTGTTGATCCGTTTTTTCTAAAGAACATTTTAAAAACACATGGTTATAAACTTCAATTGCAAACAGGACTAATCTCATTTGCTCTCTAAAAATCCACAGCCAGTTTATTCCTGCATACATTTTTCATCAGCCATTACTTTGAATATTCATGACCTCTTACTCCATGACCACATTGTAACTGCAGAGACATTTATATTCAGGGTCTCAGAGTGATTTTTGACTCCATCAACAACAAAAGCAGGCTTGGTGAAAGGGTGCCCAGCCAGTTGAGGATTTGGAAGGAGCACAGTGGTATCTTTAAGGTCATTGACTTGGACAGATACACTCTGAGCAAGCAAAACCACCAGCAGAGCACAACGTGCTGGCTCTGGGACCCACATGTTGGAGAGTATCAGAGGCAAAGCTCCTCGCCTTCCAGTCCCTGCCTGTGCAGAGGCTGCAGGCAGTGCGGGCCCTGCCAGCACTGGGGGGACACCTTTGGGGCTGCTGGTGCTCCTGGCCAGGCAGGCTTGTGGTGACTGCTTGCCAAGGAGCAGGAAAGGAGCTGCACTCCCCCCACCTCCAGCCTTCACAGCAGTCTCTGAAGAATCACATAACCTTGCACTGGCACTCACAGACTCTCAAACCCATGGGGACCGGCATCTTTTTGGACATCACAAATTTCATCACTTCCAACGGTTTGAAGATCTGTTTAAAATATTTATTTCCCTGGGTTTTAGCTTTCCAACTTCTATGCAACAACCAAATTGTGGGCAGTAAGAGCAAGCATTTATTTATTTTGTAAGAGGACTTGTTGCTGCTAATTGAAAACAAGCATTTTCAATGAGGCAGCTGTTTCAGTACTGTGAATAGACCGATCAGCATCATACTGAAGATCTAATAACCCACTAATGAACCTTAATTTTTAGAGCCCCCCCCCCATTTTCACACTTCAGTAATTCCAAAACATTGATATGTGCTGCCAGTTATTTAAAGATGTCCTCAGACATATTTTAATAAAACCCAGAAAAATATAACTTTTTTTTTTTTAGTTAGACTATATTGGAAACCTTGTTACACATATCTAACAGTTTCTTTTTGTCTTTTCTTAAATAAATAGCAAAGTGTCACCAAAATGAAGAGAATGCCAGCACCATTGCGTTGATAGAAATTTCCATACTAGGATGGACACAGAGTTGTATTCTGTAACAGGGCATAAAAAGAGACTTTGGAGGAAAGGTGGTGGTTGCTGGTGCATCAACCCGTGAGCGGTCTGTGCAGTGGCATTGGGATGTGGTGCCTCTGCAAAATCTCACAGGCCTGGAGCCCATGCCTGCAGAGGTGCCTCGGTGAGGCTCTGCAAGAGAGCAGCTTGCAGGGCTTCTAACGCAGAACGTGGAATGACTGCCTGCTCCCAAGGGACACGCAGCCGATGGTAACACAAGGGGCAGGCCACGTCACTCTCCAGACAGAAGAACAACGGCTTGAAATGAGGGAAATGAGCAAGCTGAAGACCAAACAGTCTAACACTCAGCAAGGCAAGGGCTTGGAGAGTCAAAGCTGCCAACTCCTTAATTAAGAAGGAATGATGCAAGAATTCACTGTTACACTGAAGGTGACAGAACCAGGTGTCATTTTTTCATGGGTTTCCCTGGGCTGAGCTGGTGTTATTTTCACACCTGACCAACAGTTTCATCCAACTGGGACAGTGCTGAAGGAACAGCAGCCACGTGCACCACACCAGAAGATCCCTCAACAGCCTCTGCTGACTTAAACTCACTCCACCCTGTGCAGGCAGCTCTGCCTGCCCACTGCCTTGCCCCTCTACATGCTGGAGTGCAGTGCAATCCAACCTCTCTGCTTCTGTTGGCTTAAACCAGACCCTTCTTATTTTAAACAGGAGTTTATTGTATTTAATACATTATAAAATTTGAAAAAATTGTAGGAAAGCAGCAGATTCAAACCAGAGCATCTCTACCAAATATTAATTATTCTGGCCCCCTTTGAAAAACACAAAACAAAACAACAAAAAAACTCATTCAAAAGAAAAGTTAACCTTTCACATCTGTGAGGGCTGACAAAAAGTGTGCGACTTCTGTACAAACTACATTTAAAATTTCAGCTTTCCAATGCAATGGATGGTCATCTCCTGAACACCTGCCCATCCACCTCTAAAAAAGACAGACATAAACCTCCATATGCAAATAAAGTTGAGTCAAGGTGTGTACACATTAAAAAGTGGATGGCTGTTTGGCAATGAAAATGGGTGAAGAACAGTCCATGAATCCCCCCCCGGCAATGGCTTGTACACCGTTAAGTGGCCCGGGAAGGGCCTGGGACACTTAATGGCCATCACAGCACCAACCTCATCTACCACATTTTGTCATTGCATTTCCTACCCTTTGACATATACATACATATATATATGTACAGACATACATATACATACATATTTTTTATGTGTGTGTGTGTTTTCTTTTATACCTTGAGGTTATTATTATTATCACTACTATTCCAAGTGTTCCCATATGAATTCAGGTGTGGTCTCTATATTTGATATAAATGTGTCTTTTATTCAATTTTAGTTCCAGGACTTGTTTGGAGTCCAAACTGCACATGAAATGTCCCCCTTTTTGTTTTTCCTCTTTGTTTTCCTTTTTTTTTTTTTTTTTTTTTGCATAAAGAAACATGTCCATTTTAGTCCAGAGGCTCTTGCTTTATTCGAATGACAGAGGGTGCACGAGATGTCCTTCTGAGTTCTCGTCTCAGTACGTATTCACTGAATTGGGAAGAGTCCACCCCACCTCCACATGAGCCAACAATCTCAAACCCTCTTTGCTGTAACCTCTCAAGTACCTGCAAAAAAGAGGAAACAAATACCAATGTAAAAGTAAATTAACAGACTATTTGCTGTCCAATGATAATAACTGCTGTTTTCAAATGGATTCAGCTAGGGGAAAAAAAAAGTGGTTACATAGCTTAACTGTACTGGATTGATTTCTGCTGTCTATGGCCACTGAGCAGTGAAAAAGAAAAATGAATAAAAATTTATTTTATTTTTTTAGTACTGCCAACAAATGCAGTCTTCTTCTGGCCACAGAAGCAGGACTAGAAAAATGCATTCTCTTCTTCACAGAATTTACAACAAAAAAGGGCAAATACATGATTGCACAGTGGATGCTGAGCAAACACCACAATGAAATGTAATGGTGACAGTGTAGATAACAATGGTCATAATTTCAGAAAACTTACCATGATATTTACTAGAGACTTAAAAACCAACTCTTTGTTACTTCTATCATCACCTTCACCTGTTCTGGGCTTCCTTTGCCTCACCTGTGAAGGAGAGTTCCTGGGATTTACCAGGGTCAGCCTGACAGCTGCCAAACCCAAGGAAGGGGCTGATGCTCCTGGAGACCCCAGAGGATGTGGGGTCTCTTCAGCATGAGCAGACCTCACAAGGGTTGTGCTGGAATCTGGTGCCTACCATGGCAGCACTTTCATCAATTGTCAAATTGACTTGCATGAGTGCTGGGACAACACTGGCAAGCAGAATGGCAGAAGCCCGCAAAGGACTAGGGCAGGGAAAGAAGCAAGCTGAGGTTTAAAAATGCTTCAAAGAAGACATGCCACATCTTTACATAAAATGCTTCAGGTTGGCAAATGTCTTTCCGAAGTATTTGAGCATGGCTAATTGCACAGCAGTCATATAAAAACGGAAGGGATGGGAAAAGAGACTTGGAAACAGCGATCAAAACACATGTGCTCTTTAGCCTTTAACAATATATGCCAAAATCCCCTGCCCCTGCCCAAATGTGTCAGTGCAAGCCTGGAAACTGGAAAAAAGAACAGGAGATCTTGGGTCCTGAGAAAAAAATGTGGCAGAAGCAACTCTGGAAACTAGCTCAGCCCTGGACAATCCATTTGGTCTGTACCTCACCCTTCAGGTCTATTGGTAGTCCTTGTTCTGTCTCCCATTTTTATTAGTACTGGGAGATACTTATGCCCTCCCACTATAAATGTGGGATCATTACACAGGTCTGTACATATTTTGCCACTCTGACTCAGGTTTTTCACATGAATAAATACGCTTTGTAATTCTTATTTGTGCAACAAAAATGTAAGCATCAGAGTAAGTCACAAAGTGCTGAAGGATACCATACCTTGATAACTATCACATGATACAGCTAAGCAGCCTTCCTTGAAATGCCTTTTCAGTTGTAATCTGACATCTAAGGCTGTCCTAAATTTGCATTAATCTCCAGGACAAAACAATTTTGATGTCTCAGCATGACAGTCAAGGCCAGTAAGAGACAACTGTCCAAGTGTAACATGGGTTAGATAGGTCTAGAGAGGTCTATCTAAACCCTCATGTTAAATGCTAGCACAAGTGCAGTGCCTGGCCAGCCTTCAGAGTGTACCCCAGTGCTCAGCTTGCTTCATCTGGAGAAAAAGAGGCTCTAGAAGGGTGACTTTCTAAAACTACCTGAAAGTAGGCTGTAGCAAGGTCGGTGTCAAGCTCTTCTACCAGGAAACCAGCAACAGGTCAAGAAGAAATGGCCTCAAGATGCACCAGGGGGTATTCAGATTGGGTTGGACATCAGAAAGAATTTCTTCACTATGAGGATAGTTCAGCATTGGAATGGACTACCCAGGGCAGTGGTGAAGTCACCATCCCTGGAAATATTCAAGAAATCACTGGATGTGGCAGTTAGTGCTCTGGCTTAGTTGATGTGGTGGTGATTGATCAAAAACTGAACTTGTTGATCTTGGAAATCTTTTCCAGCCTTAATGATTGTGATTCTCTACCTGGACAGTGGGACTTGGCAGATGAAAAGATGCCAAGCTCAGCTTGCAAGCCTGTTCTGTAAAAGAATTCACCCATGAGCCTGCAGCATTTTGGAGGTGTGTTTAAACCAAGCAGCATCAATTGTGCCATTGATGATTTCACATGGGAAGTGCTGGCTATGCAGGATGTGCTAACTAGGGGCAGGCAGGTGTCTGAGGGTGATTGCTTTTAACTAGCAAAGGATAAAAACATAACACTAACACTGAAGTTGATTATAATTATTCCAGGAATTACCTGCATTTGTCTCCCAGATTTTTTCTTATCCATTTCATAACATCTACTGATTTTAGACATTGCTACATTGCATCATAGAATACTTTGGGTTGAAAGGAACCTTTAAAGACCATCAAGTTCAACCCCTCTGCAACGAGCAGGGACTAAATCTAATCTTTAATTAAATCAGGCTGCTCAGAGCCCTCTCCACCCTGACCCTTGAATATTTCCATGGATGGGGCATCCACCACCTCTCTGGGCAACCTGTTCCAGTGTTTCACCACCCTCACTGTAAAATTTTTCTCCTTTTATCTAGTGAAAATCTACCCTCTTTTAATTTAAATCATTATCCCTTGTCCTGTCGATTGCAACAGGACTCTACTATGCTCTAAAAAAATCAGGAAAAAACACTGGAAGTGAAAGTGAAGAGTTTTCCCTATGACCACAGAAAATTTTAACATCACTAATTTGTTTGAAAGAGATTTGGTGATACATGAATTAAATGAAGAAAGACAACTTGACACACAGAAGTAAATAACTTGCTTAAAGCCTCCAGCTGATGCTGCTCACCAAAACGCTGCAGTGACATGGAACAGGGTCAGCCCCCTGGCACCTGGCCAGCAGCTCCCTTTCAAAAGCAGCAGGTGTGACGTCCTACCTGAACTGAGTTGAGGTGACAGTATCCGTTCAGCGGGAAGCGGATGACGTGTGTAGAGTCGTGGTTCCAGCCGGCGTTGACGGAATTACACATGACATCCCCGATCTCCGGGAACACCTCCTCTATCAATGACTTATCTCCACTCAGCGTGATCCTCTCGCCGAGATCTGGGGCCACTCGCACCACCAGGCACTCGCAAGACTTTGAGAAGCGGCCGCTCTCCCGGTCCTGTTTCCACCGTTCCATCTCTCCCAGCATGGGCTGAAGCTGGAAATACTTTGCTTCTTCGTATAGCAAGCTGTAGTCCTGAAAGACACACACATTAAGAGAGGCATTGCTGATGTGGTGCTTAAGGTAGATGGATATTCCGGCCAATGCTGCTCTAGGTCTGGGACCCTTCGGACAGAGCTCCTAATGACTGTGTAGGAAGGTGGAATAAAGTATCAGTGCAAGCAAAAAATAACCATCAGCTCTCAGAGGTCACTGTGGTTACCATGATCCCAAGATGTGTTAGAGAGTCTCTTTTTCCAGCCAGGCAGCTGAAGAAGGGAGTCAGGATTCTTCTGTTCTCATTCTCAAGGTTGTTTATTATTTCTTATCTATAACATTCTTTCTCTGACCCGCTGAGGTCTGTCAGGTCGGGCTGAGGCACACTGCCTGCCTTCAGAGGCGGTGTTATCTTTTATACTAAAAACTATGTGTACATTATTTACAATAATTTCCCAGTACCTATCACCTGTGTTAGACAGTGTGTTTCTACTCTAAACCAATCTAAAAGCACCAACATCACCCAGAAGATGGAGGCTAAGAAGAAGAAGGAAGAAGGACAAGGCATGCCCAAATCCCTCCATCTTGGCTTCTGGACCCCCATTCTAAAAACAAAATTCTGCATTTTCACCCTGTGATAAATTCACTAACATTCTATTCAAACTCTTGTGGCTTGGGCATCTTCATACAGAGTTGGTAATTGTTTTTTCCAAGGGCTAAAATCAAAGGCACAGGTGTTTTTGACTCCATGCCAAGGTCTCCGAGCCCCTGTCAGGGTCTCAAGTCCTCCAGGGCAGCCAGAGGAATTTCCTGGGTTCTGACAATCAGCCACTTGGAACACAGTGAGTATAGCAACACTTGCAAGATTAGGCTTGCTCAACTCCCTTCTGCAAAAAAAAAAAAAAAAATTCCCACTTTTCCCCATATTTCATCCCCACAGTGATGTCATATAATAATGATCTCATTGAACAGATGGAACAGAATTCAATCAGGATTCAGAAAATTCATCACTAGGATCCACTGTGTCTTACAGCAATACTAGCAGGCATTGTAACAGGTATAAGAATGTAAATGAGGAAGACTGCAATGTTTGTTAGTGTAAAATGATTCAGATATTTGCATAATGTTTGCACATATTAGTGCATTTTAAAAATTAAGTATTTTTTAATACTTCCCTATTTTGCCACTAGTATTGTTTACTACATCATCTCAAATGCCAGAGCAGAGGGAACGCATTTCTAGGCATAGCCACTGCAGAAGTAATTTAGAACTGATGATGTGGAGTCTGCCTACTGCCATTTTTTAAATTTAAAAAAACATTTTTAAAAAAATCTTGTTTTTCTAGGTGTAAGATCATAAAACCATTTGGAAAATATCTATACAGAGAAAAGAGACACATGAGAATTACGGATGAGAGAGAAACAGAATGATAAGAGAAGCCTGCTAACAGTTAATATGGTGCTGAATTTGAACTAGAAACCAAATACTTGATAAGTACACCTAAAAATCATGGTTAAAATACTGCATACATTTATTGTGTAACAAAAAAGTAATCCAACCTATGTATTTCTAAGAAACAATAAACACTGTTCATTTTAATCACTGGTTTTTTTGTACATCTTAAAGCATAACTGAGGAGGACACCCCTTTGAACATCACAATTGGGTGAACTTGCCAGGAATTACATTTTTAATTTCGATACAGCTACAGTATATTTATGTGTTTAAAAAGCTCTACATATGTAATTTTTTAATATTGCATGAAAGGTGGCTTTTCCTTTTTCTGTATTTCTGATTACCTGCAGGAGAAGTGCTGAGAGCAGCACAAAGCCACGCTAAGGCTTCAAAAGAAGGAAATGATGCTTATCTGTTTGCTCCAAACTCCCAACTTATTCAGGGAGATCTGCCCTTGTCACTAGGGGAGCAGCAAGGATGTGTCTGCAGCAGATGATTAAAAGCTTGCTGAAATACAGCTCTTGAACTCAACATCACACCTGTTATGCCCCAATGCCTGAAAAACTGTCTCAGCCACGAGGGGAAAAGGACTGAATACCAGTGTGAACTGCTCCATCCCTTCCTCATCACCCATCACCAGTTCAATCCTAATTGCTGCATTTCCTACAGTGAACCAGGTGCACTGATGTGTGATCATTAAGTGAAGGTAAGGATCTGTTCTGATTGAAGACATCACATATACATCCTCATACCTACTAGCAGATAAACATCACATGGGTTCTGAAGCTCTGCCTCTGTAGCCTTTGTCTGGCATTGAACTAGCACTAACTCAGTTTGTTACTAAAAACTGGAAAAAAAAAAAGCAGGCTCTTTAATTAAGTTTAAATAATAAACATAGAACGATTCACTCCTGACTTCTCTAAAACTCCAAAATTAAACTTGCAGTATGCATTCAAGAGTCTGAGGGAGAAAACAGTCTATGACTTAATGCCCAAATCCTACCATGTGTGCAGTTTATTTTGTCAATATTGTGATTCACACACCATTTTCTGAATTTCAGTGTGGGAGTGGAAACTGGAACTGCTGCAATCACTGGGGAAGCATAAAAATGGATGAGAGGACAAATAATCAGTAAAGCTCATGAGCAGTCAGTTGCAGATTGAAACATCGCTTCTGTTTCCATGAGTATGGTACAACATTTAATTTCCCTAGGTCAAATCTGGCAAGGTTGCTTCATTATCCCTATAGCCAGGAGGGGAAAGTTTAATATTGATGCCACTCTAGGAAAGGAAGGCACCACTTTAGTATCCCCATTCTTCTTTTGCCATGTACCTGAATCAAACACCATACCCTGCAAGTCCACCTTCCCTATCCAGGGCTCTGTTTTGACTACACACCAGATACTTGCTTTACCAAGGTACATGCAAAACACCCAAGTCCCTTGAAATCTCACCTTGAAATCATCGGGAATGAGGAGTTTTGATGTTCTTAAGAAATTCAAGATATATCTGAACATCTGCCCATCTCTGTCGATGAAATAATGCTGCTTGAGACTGTCGAGGACTATGGGCTCCGTGCCATCAAAAAGCCGGCCAATTCTGGAGAGGAAACAAGAGACAAGGAGCACAGTCAGACCAAGCTCAGCTCAAGAGCTGCTCAAATAGCCCAGCACTACAAAACCCTCCAATGCAAACTTCACTGAAGCAGCTCTGTGGCTTTGTTTCATTAAAAAAGAGCTGGTTTCAAACCACTGTGTAAGCCACATATTTTCCAGCATGGCCTCATTAAGCTCCAAGCAGCACAGCTGGGGAGGTGGAAGGGAAGAAGCCAGGCCAGCAGCCTCTCCCACCCACCTCACTGCCCCAATCTGTATCTCATAAGATGACAATCCCTCAATTATTTTGGACACCTCTTTTGATACAGCCCATCCCCTTTAGATGCTCCAATGCCCTAGACTGACTCATTCTGCTTTATAGAGCACAGCATGGGGAACTTGATTTAGTTTGGAAACTGTACCTGGGGAATTGTTTGGTTTGGTTCTTTGCTTGGTTTTCACTTGCTTTTAAACTCAGGTCACTTTTTGGATACCATTTACTACAACCAACATTAGGGAAGGCACAGCTAAGGTGAGAGGCAGCACATTGTCATAACAAAAGGATGGGGGTACAGAGTCGATAACATTTCAATGTGAGGTAATGCTTTAATGTAAAAGTTAAGTGCTTGTGGCAGGTATCAAGCAGAACACTCAAATAATACAGAAAAATGTCTCAGCTTTTAGACACCACCCACTGACCACCAGAACCACACAGCCACCTACAGAGCCTTTGCTTGACAACAGGTCTTGCAACATCAACCACTGAGTACACATACACTTCTGGATGTGGGCCTCCCAAACCAGCTTTAGTTAGAGCAACAGGAAGGGCTGAAAAAGCCAAAGAAAACCCTCAGAGTGACACCAAATAAATGTTTTGTTACTGCACTGGGGCATCTGCAAAATAATCCTGAGTCACTGGTGGTTTCCCAATGAAATGAGCAGGAGTGACCGGCAGGTCTGATTTTGTGCGCCTGTTCATATGTCTGTACCTGCAATGTGGAAGTACTTTTTGACAACAAACAGCCATGGCACACTGTTTTTGTTTTGTTTTAAAAGCAGTGAATAAACAATGAACCCCCACTACCAGCAATACAAAAAGAAGCCACCAAATACTCAGAGGTGATCAGCCCTCCTGGCTGCACAAAGCACCCCAGGCTGAGAGATGCCTCATCCAGTGGCCAGCAGAAGGGGATGTCCAGAAGGTGTTCAAGAGGCAAAAGACAGAAGTGGCTCCCAAAGAGGGGGTGGCAGCAGGGCTTGCAGCAGGGTCTCAGGGAACTGCAGTGGGGCAGGGCTCCAGGCAACCATACACTGTGTTGTATCAACAGCCAAATATCCTCCCTTTGAAAACGGCACAGGCAACCCAAATTGAGTTTGGAACGATGTCTGTGCCTGGAGCAGGTATATATATAAGTTGTGAACAGAATACAAATCTCATCTATAGTTTCTCACCAGCTGGGAGGAGACCAGAAAACAAATAAAACTCCATTAACCCCAGCTAGCCATTTACAATTCTGTAATAAATGCATGAATCAATTCAAGTTTCATGAAATCTGTAACATATAAGGAATTAAATATATTTTGCATCATGAGCAGGTGCAGAACACTTTTTTTCAAAGCCATCCCTTGAACTAATCGAGCTTTCTTCCTCAAAGACTTGTTACTGCCTGCCCTGCTGCTCAAAAGCTGGGACAACCCATATAAAACAGGCTCCTGTTCATGTGGTGTATGAGCCACATTTTGTGTCTAATATGGAAGTACTCAGCATTTAGAATTAATTTTCCCTTATACTCAAGCATGTCATCTTCAAATTTATCACGGAATTCACACACAAAATATGTATTTGGCCAAGTCAGTCATTACTGAAATGTATAATTGTAATTGGTTTCTGCAGCATTTTCCTAGTTCTAAATTACTTATATAATTACATATTTTAAACCTCTAGGCTTTTTGTCTCCATTTTATTAATTGTTTAGAGAAGAGCAAGATAGTATCAGAGGATGGAGCCTTCAGACAAACCCATAATGGCTGAAGAGAGTGCTCAGCCAGTGGGAGCACTACCTGGGACTGAATGCTTTGGGAATGGACTGGAAGTGTTAACAGAAAGCACTGCCTTACTGCTCTGCAGCAGCAGCAGCAGCGAAATCCCAGGAACTGCAAAGTCCCAATTCCCTCCTGACTCCCCTCCCATGATCTCTCTGCAATACACTTTTACATATTAAAATAGCATTGGAAAGGTAGACCCCCAGCAGAGAGGCTTCTGTAAATAATTTTTTTTTCCCTTTTCAGATGGAAAAATGTAGATTCCA
Source organism: Fringilla coelebs (assembly GCF_963513975.1). Lineage (NCBI taxonomy): Eukaryota > Metazoa > Chordata > Aves > Passeriformes > Fringillidae > Fringilla > Fringilla coelebs. The sequence continues at coordinate 46,828,098 of NC_140028.1, read as the reverse complement.
GCATCCTTCATGTGGTCTTCACGGAAAAACCTGAGGACTATGGGATCCAAATCTGGTGACATAGTCCTGCTCCTACTCTGCATTTGCTACACCCACCAGGAGAGGAGACTGGGCTATGCCAGGATCTGGGAACAACCAGCATCCTCACCTTCCAGCATCCCCACCAGGAACTCTTGTGTTCCCAGGGGCACAGTGGGAAGCACCCTCTCATGCCTCACTTGTCACCTCCTCTGTACAATACAATTTTCACCATCCTCCCTGCCACCCATGGCTTTGCTGGCACTCCTGCTTGGTCTCACACTGGGGTTATACATGCTTAAGAGACACCAGTTTGCTAGCACAAGAAGGGACTGGTAAGTCATTATAATTTCACTTCCCAAGAAAACCTGAAAGATGTTTTTTCCCATCTCCTTCTTGACAATGTTGGCTGATGACTGGCAAAGACACCTTTGTGTTTTAAATCACAAATACGCAACAGCTGAATGGAGTTTCGAGACAGGAGAGCACTTTGAAGGAGGCTTGCAAAATAAGATGATAATTATATGCAGAATTAGCCAAATATCAAGGGTAAAGGATAAGAAACTGTAGTCCATTTACAAGAAAATGTGCTTCTGAAATATTTAATTAAAACTAACAGGCTGGAATTTTCCATATATCAGGAAAATTAACGTCCCATGGGTTGAAAGTGCGACCTCCAATGGGTAATAATTAATGTCTGTGGCTTTGAGTATCATATTCCACTGTCAGAAATCGAATGCTTCAAGGGTTGAAAATATAACCAGTGGAAAACCCTGCTTCCATGTGAGAATTTGGTTCTACTTAAAAGACACAAACTAGGTATAGCTACAAGCCCTTGTTTACTGGAGAAAAAACAACAGGGAATGAAAAGTATCATTGTTTTAATTCCATAAAATACTACAGGGATGGATGTTTCTTCCCACAGATCAGCACTCCTGTAACAGCATTTCTATACCAAAAAGCTAGCACAGGAAGATGATTGCTTGCAGGATTTCTCAAATTCTTCAGAAAAAAGTCCTGCTTGTCAAGTATAAAAATATACTGTCTGCAGCAAAACTGCATTCACAGTGTGCTTATAGCCTTGATCTCTCGTTGTATAAATATTTAAATATACTATTATTATACACATAAAGAGAAAAGACTTCACTTTAGTGTATTCTGCCTCAGCTGGAAATGTGGGAAAGCAGCAATAATTAGGAACAAGAGGCCAGTAGTAATTAAACAAGTCAACTATTGCAAAACTCTCGTAATGCCAAGAAAAAATGTCAGAGTTCTACAGATTGTTTCAATGGCTTAACTGGACCGAGCTAAAATTCTTCATTTCTGTAATCAAAAGGATCCAGGAAACATGGGAAAGCTGCAAGCCTTGATGTTTGCAAACACGCAGAATATTACATCACTTTCAAACTAAGGTAAAAATTCTTTCTCTATTTTCTGTCTGAGAAAATACAGATTTCTTATAATTGAATATATTCAGTATATGGTTTCTTATATTAACATCTTTATCAGAGGACACTACAAACTCCAAACTAACTGAAAATCTTTGGCAATAAACTACTTTCAACAGTTCTGAGCTGCCAGAGTCCCGTGCTCCCCAGGTCTTTCACAGAACAAGAAAAAGGGAGGAAAACTGGTGAGAAATCCTTTCCATAACCCATCAGAGGGGGCTGCAGCAGGAGGGGCAGCAGTGATGCCCTGGAACCTGCAATCCCACACTAATGGCAAGGCAAGTAACCACCTGGATTTCACTGAGGGAGGGTATTCAGCAGCTAGCAAAGAGCAAAATACTCATGAAAGCACATCTCTTTCCCTCCAATAATGAATCACATGACAAAGTAAATGGATTTTATATGAAATCTTACTCATCTGGTTGGAGGCATGCAGCAAAGTCATTAGGAGTTTGGTCCTTAAAAGTTAAGTGCAAGTTTTATTATCACATCATTATATTTATGTGGCTAATGGGAATGCTTATTTAACACTCTGGAGTGTGTGGAGAGTGAGCTGTAACAAGCTTTTACTTTTTTTTTCCTCTGCAACTTTTAGTCCGAGCTGTCCTTATTAATTTCTTTTCATTTTCTTTTACTGAGTGCTCAAAGGCAATTTGCATAAGAGTCCATTATAAATTAGATCTGTTTAATGGTATGCTCATCTCATGGCTATTAAATTTTACTTCCTCGTATGTCTAAATTATATAATTTTGCACTGTCCCCTAGCAGCTACTACAGTTGAAGTGGTGTCCATGCCAGTGAGAAATGTTATCCTACTCAAGTGGAGAATTATGAGGTTTCTATTCTTTTTTTTTTCAGAAAACCACTTTGACAGTATCAACCTGCTTTTCTTTTTTGAATAACTCACATAATTTGGATCCACAGAGACTGAATACATAGCAACCTTTATAATTCTGCATAACAAAAGTTGGCTCATTAACATAACAGAATACATTTGCAATTTTCAGGAACATACATTACGAAAACCACATTTTAAACAAATACCCTGTTGTAATCTCTTGCTCTCAGTGCTATTATAATTTGTTCTTATCTTTTTCTTCTTACATTTAATTTAACGTTTCATGTCCATGAGTCTCAGGAATTTCTTGGCACCTACAGTTCCTACAGTACCTACATTTTGAGAAGATGCATTAATACAAATAATTATAAAGCAAAGGTAACAGGGGAAAAATGCATTAAAACCTAAAAGCTCATTAAACCTTCTACAGAAAAAGTATTTATATAGAAGCCAAAATTACAGAGAAGAAGAATGTACGGGAAGAGGTATTTAAACACCAGTTCTTACAAGATGTAAAAAAAAAAAGTTACATGGCATTTTAAAGAACAGAAAAATGCCAAATACTGAGTAAAAGGATGTCAAACCTTTGTAGAAATATTTGCTAAAGATTAAGGAACTGAATCATTTACATGAAGAAGATTTCAAACATCTTAAGATTGTTAACTTCAGCATGACAGTAAAAGAAAAGGTAGGGGCAAGCTCAGAGGGCTCATAAGGCATTTAGAAGGAAGTGAGATAGACAAAAAGTGGTGAATAATCTTAAAGGCAGAGCAAAGCATGAGAGCAGCAGATGGGAAGGATCTGAAGCAATGAGTGACATGGTATCATCAGGGAACAGACTAGAGACAAAAAAAAAAACCCAAACAACTAAGAAAAAAGAGAGAAACAAGGGATTTGCTACAACCTGCCTGATCAGAGGCAGCATCAGGAGCAGAGATGAAAGCCAATCAGACGTATTACAAAATGAACTAATAGTTGCTGGCTCTAATCCAGATGGACAAACTGACACATTAACTGGAAAAGTATGAATTGCACAACACGGTGTAGTCATGTTGCAGGAATGCTACTGACACGAGAGCAAACTACGTCTTTCTACGCGCACCGCAGATGAGCGTGGAGAATGAGAGACAGGTATCGAAACGACAGCAGAACAAACATGGACACATGGGTCACTGCAAACACAGGGGTGCCTCAAAAAATGGATGGCCAAGGTTCCACAAGTCAGTAGAAGCACCCTAACCTCTGTTTGCCCAAAAAGGAAGTTTGCCCAAAATAAAATAAAAGCTGCATTTTCCCTGCTAAAGAGGTGACCTAGCCACCTAGGAGTTTCACACCAGAGCTAATGATTACACCATGAAATAGAGCTAAAACAGGAACTCCTCTGCTGTACAGAACATACTAGATGACAGTCAGTCACCTTGGTGCATGTAGGGTGCCTGAATGTTCAACAGAAGCCAGTCCAAAAATGTAGTCTCTGTCACTGCCTTCTCTTGGGATGTTCAAACCCTCATTCCCAAACCATGGAATCAGGACCATCATCTGCCCAGACACAAATGGCACTGGTAGAAATGCTGACATTTTAGAATAGAAAGGAGTATATAGTTGGGATGGGATGTTGAGAGCTGTTGACTCATGACCAGAGAACAGCATATGCAGGTAGATGGAAACCATCTCCCACACTGCAAGATGGTAACAGGGGTGAGGCTAGGAAAACACTACTATCCCAGACTATGGATGGGCCAGGGAGTTTGTGTTTACCATATTCCTTCTCTCTGTGCTCAGGTGTACCAGGGAGATGCAGACTGATAAGAGGAACAACTGAAACCCTAATCTGCATTTTTTCACACAAGGCTGGGCAGGTAAGTGTTTTAAAAGCAATTTTAATACCATGTCAACCAAACCTCCTGGATCTTTAGGTTGCATTACAGGCTTCAGATGTGGCTGAGAGGGGTCTATCTACTGCTCACCAGTTGTTCTCCCCGCTCAAACCAGGATCTTTATCCGACAAACCCCATCACTTTTCAGAAAGTGAGGCTCCACCATCTGACAGACCCTGCAATCGCTGACACCTCCCAAGACATGTATGGGACATTCACTTAAGAGCTGGACTCAATGATCCTTGTGGACCCATTGCAATTCAGAGTATCCTGTGACTGAATACATTCCTGATCCTCACAGTTTTGCTTGTCTTCAGATACCAAACACACCCTCAAGTCCTTTTGCTACCATACAGATATGTCTCCAGAAAACCTAAGCCTTGCAATCCCCAAATTGGGGAATTGCTTGGCTGTTTCTTCAGCCAAGCCACGGACTGGTGCCACAGCCCCTCTCTTCCTCTAGGACTTTGAGAGACCTCTGGGACCAGCCAGCACCCTGAGTGACCCACCTGCCAAATCCTGGAGTCTCATCCCTCTCATCACGGGCAGCAATTCGCTCGAGGTATTTGTGAGGACATCAGGCAATAAGGAGCTCCACACATGGGCTTCCCTGCACACCCAGAGACCATAGCCACAGCCTGAGCACCAGGATTTTGGCCTTTTAAAATGCCATCTCTGCTATTCTTTCTTTTCAGGCTTGTGCATGCACTGGATATACCGAAGAACAGTCTACAAGCCTTTAAGCCCCACATCTCCTACAGTGTTTGGTATCGCGCAAATAAGTCCTTAAAAACTTTCTAGTTTTCCAGAGCATATCAAAACCACTTTTCCTAAAATCACTTAAACCAATGAAATGTTAAATCAATTATTCATGCAAATACTTTTGCCATCTCTGTTTTTTGTAACCAAGTTTTCTTGGCAATGATAACATTTCACAGAAAAAATTAACAAATACTCTCTTTGCTTGCCAAGATGATTTTACTAAGCTTGAATCCGATTTCATTGAGGTATGTTATTTGTTTTATCTTGAGGGAAGCTGCCTATTAAGTTAGTAGCAACCGTGTCCTTTTGCTTGTGATATGGTTATTACTGAGCTATCAGGAGTACCTTTAAGTTATTAGGGTGCAATGGCAAATTAAGTACTTTGCGTCATAATTAGCTAATAACTTTTGAATTATATTTTAATCATGTTTAAGATGGTCAGGTTGGCTGTGAGTGCAGATAATGGAGGATAGGAGCAGAACAGGAGTGTTTATCATTCAATACCAAAAGCCAGAAAGTAGGTAAACCAGTGGATGCACAACATCCCAAAGGCCATGATAATCTATATATTCAGAACACTGAACTCCTTCACAGGCAGCAATGTAAAAAAGTGGAACTTGTGTCTTAGGATCACATTTAAGTAAAAAGCAAAAAATATATCAGTTTCAACTCAGCCGCCTTTGAGCCTGTCAACATTTTTTTTTTAAATAAAATGATAGTTAACAATACCCATCCTCAAATCCCTGTTGATAAATCTGTTCATGCAGATTCCACAAAGAGAGGACACTGTTAAAGCAGCTTGGAAAAAACTACCAAAGCCACTTCCCTTTCAAAACTCATGATCAAGAAAAACCAAACAACCAACAGAAAAACCTTCTCAGAATAGGGTAAATCCTTTGATGTATTCCTTTGTACATCAAGTTTGCCCCTCAGCTTTCATGAATTTCATTTAAACCATTATTAGTTCTCAGTATTTCCTCTGTATCCTTGAGAAGACTCAGCATCAAAATTCCATGTACGAATCACTAGAAATCAGGAAACACTCCAAGTTTCTCCATGAAATGCCTTAGAAAAGTAGTGGCCAAACAAGTTCTGGATCCAAGCCCAATAGAGATCCCACTACAGCATATATATGCTTTGTAAAATCAGTAAGGTGTTGCTAATTCTTCCCCTTTCCAGGACGTTACTTTGAGAACCTGGCATCACTCTCACATGCCTGGAACCTCTTTCCATATAAATTACAAACATGGCAATGAAACCATGAAACCAATTAATGAATTAAACTTTCCAAGATCTTCACAACTGTGACTACTTAGCCAGAAAGCACATCTATGTTGTTTTGTTAACTGCTGCCTTCTCTAAGAGAAAGGATAGCACGTTTCCATAGACAAGACAAGAAGACACTTGCCTTTCCCTTTGCAAGAGTTGCACAAGCTCCTTCTTCATTGCAGCCCATAAAAGCAAGAGACTGCACAATTAACCTCTGTGTGCTCTGTGGGGGATTCTACAGGAACTGCTTCCTGAGAGAGAGAAAGAGGCCCCTACTGCATTAAAGCCTGAGTAAAAGCTTCCCATGAATGAATAAAATTCAGAGAGATAAAGCACTTCTAAAACTTTTAGACGTCTGTGTCTTAACTATGTTTGTGCCTGTGTCCCCAGAAAACACCACCCTCCAGAGCCCAGAACGAAGGAAGTATTCCCAAACATCCTCACTCTTCTGCTTTCAAAAAATACCCATGAAAGTCACACACAAACTTTGTAACATCCTCCGTAAGTGTGGTTCACGCAGAGGACAACAATTTGCTGCTGTTAGCTTGTGCAGCAGAAGCCTGTAAAACAGATTACCAGGTCCCAACCCAGCTGCTGAACTAGTGCTTGGACGGTAAGAAGACAAATTTGCCAGGGAAGGTGGAAAAGATGTTCAGTCTGCTTTTTAAAATCCCTACACAAACAGACAAAGGAGAAAAAATGCATGTACAAAGAACACTATTAAGGTCGTGAAAACAAGCTTCACAAGTTAAGATATGTCAGATATTAGAGATGCTCCTGCAAGTCACATTTGCAAACCTCCCTTTGTGTGAAGGATTTCAGACTTTAGATTTTAATGATCCACTCTTTTCTCACAGTACACTGAATTGGCACCCAAGCCAGGTGTAAGCCTGGGTTGTACAGCCTAGCAGGCTGTTGCCCATGGGATCCCTGCTTCACCTGCTGGAGCTCTAGTGGATGAGGAAGGGGCTGCAGGAAGGGAAAATGGGTAAGGTAGATGGGAGCTGACCTAGAAAAATGGACTCTGTCCAAGCACGTGCCAGATTTCCTCTGTGATGCTACCAGTAAGCACCTTTTTGAGTGAAGCAAGAAGGTACCAGACTAAGGAACGTTGTGAAGAAAGCACGCAAGAATGACTCTTCAGAACAGGACTCAAGAAAATACAGCCCAAGGGACACATGCTGAACAGAGGAGGAACAGGAGATGCTGATGACATGTTTAGTAAATAAGCAACACATCTCTCTGCACCGAGGCAGGCAAATGTACTGGAGATAATATTATTACACATAAACTATGAAAGCTACAAAGGTCACCCTGGCTGCCCAAATAATGTTCTTTCCCTATAAAGCTTACTTTAATTGCAATGAGAGAAGCTGCAAGGCCATCTACCCAACAGCACATTTATTATACTTCAAATATTAGTGTTTTTCCTTACTTACTTAGCCAGCCTGCTCCTCTACCTAGATTCCTCTACCGAGATAGAAAGCAGTACTTTCAAACTAACACCCTAGATTACAGATTCTTCTAGAAAGGCAATCCATATAGCACAAAAGCATGCACAACAGAGGCAAGGAAGAGGGGGGTGTTATGAGCACAGAATTTAATATGGGAAACACAGGACCATACACTGCTCTTTTCTTGATTAACTCACATCCAGTACAATTACACTGCTGCGATTCCTCATGTGGACACACAAGTGTCTACACAGAGAAACGTGTTTATACCCGTATAACTCATTCTCATACATTTCCATGTTTAATCACTTCCATGCTAGAGGTTGCAGTGATTTATGCACTTTGGTAACTAGAAAAATCACTCCATTAACCAAATCAGTTCATACAGAGCCTGCATGCTAGTCAGTTAAGAGGACAGGAAAGTCCACCTAAAACATCTTAGACAGTGGCTCTGAGCAATAAATAATGCTTATTGCACAGGTTAGAAATGCCAAAGCCACACCTGAACATTTTGCAGGTGGTGGGGTGATAAAAAAACACACAGATAACATTACTTCCATTGACAAACTTTACATATACAAAACAGTGGCTTTATTGTTTATTAAATTAGATGCTGCCATGGTGTAATCATCCCTGCAGCCATACCAAACCCAACAGTAGGCCAGATGCAATCCTGTGGAGGAGGCAGAGAGGGGAGAAAGGAAGAGAAGTGAGACACAGCACAGAAGCAATACAGCCCCATAAACTAGTGGTGCAAGGAATAATCCATGGATGTGAAACAGATGCCGTAACTGTAGAAAGCAAAACTGCAAAAATGCCACATGACAAAAGTAAATGTTACAACATGGTTTCTTTAACAAACAACATTCAGGATGTGATTCAGCTGCCTGTTGCCACTTGAGATACTCTAGGGCATCCCAAAGTGCTGGGTGATGGCACAGGGACACTACTGCAGGCTTGTGCCCTGCTGGAGCAGCCACAGAGTCCAAGCAGAAACTGTGCACAGGCTTCCCATGTCAGGGTGAGTGTGTCCCACTCACAAAAATGACCAGAAACTAAATGTACCAAATTCATTTATTAAACAAAATCTAACATTCTTCCTAGACACTCATTTCAATTTTTAAAAAGTCAGGCTCTATTAAATAAAAAATTACAAATTTATATGATATTAAATTCAGAGCAAAAGTTTCTAGTGCTCCTAAATTGTATAGGAATTTGCAACATTTTTAATTTAAGAGTTTTATCCGGCAGGTCAGGTTACTCTCACACAGAGGAGCTGACTGGTCCTAACTTCCTCCTGAGCTACAGCTTCACTACAGGAATACAGAAGGGTGACATCCAAAGTCGTACTTAGGAGCTCTGCTTCCTAAATGCAGCCAGTCAGCCTCAAGTATTTTAGTAGGGTGCTGAGGTGAGCTGGCTGTAAAATCAAGCTACATGGACAGACACAGACAGCCGTGGAGGGCAGCCCACCCACCCGGGCTGGCTCTCATTCCACGCACACCTTGTGCACCACCGCAGCAGTGATCGTGCACCCCAAGGATTGCAACAGCTCTGTCAAGCAGCAACTAATAAATGCTGAATGCAGCTGGGAAATGATCTGTGGAGAAACACTCAAACAAGCTTAATTCCATCAGTCTGGAGGATTTACAGCAGGGAGGATATATGTCCTACATCCGTTGTGATGTTCCTGGTGGAAACAAGCACAACTCAACAGTGAAAATCTTCCTAGGGTGGTTCCAGGCTGCTAATAAACAAGATGCCTGAGCACTGCTTTTAAACTAGCAGAAATATGCTGCTGATGAAGCAGACTACTGCTTGAGTTTGTAGGTTTTCATTATTTCATTCACTTAACTGTGAAGCTTTCCTCTAAAAAGAGGAAAATATAACTACACCTGGAACAATAGAAGCGAAAAAAGCACCATTTCCTAAGGGTCTCTCCATACTGCATCTGCCCTTTTCCCCAGATGCTAGTAACACCACACAACCCTCATATCAATAAATTAAGTTGCAGCCTGCACTAATATTGAAAAAAAAAAAAACCCTGATCAAGAATCAACAGGAGTACATATACCAAAAGACAAGGATTTCCTTAACAACAAGAAGAAAAAACAGCTAAGAATTTACTGAGAAAAATACTGAATTTCAAACCTACAGTTTTTTAGAACAATGCAAGTTCTAATATAGACATTTTTGGGGACAGAAAACTATTCCAGAAAGTTCTCCTCCCCTCCGTTGAAAATCAAACACATTACAACCACCTTGCATTATTTCCTCCACTTGTGTACTTAGTTAATACCAATGCTTTATGCTCTGTATGTGAATGTAATAAAAATTTAATTTCGCAGAAATCCAGGTGTCTTGGTAGATTTCTGATTTTTTTTTTCTTTCCTCTCCCCAAGGCATAGATATAAATTGTATTCTGCTATCTTTACAGGAGATCTACGGAACAACGTTATCAAAAGTTGCAGAAGACTGAAAATAGTTTAAGGTAATCAAGAGCTGCACTGTTTCATCAAAGCCCCATCTCTCCAAAAGCCACTGGTGTTGCAATAAACAGTTTGGGGCTATAGTTTGATTTTGATTATTTTCCATTACCTTCCTAAAAACCTCCTCTTTTTGTGGCAGGCAGAAGCCAATTAGCACCATGAAAGGAAGAACTCTGGAGAAAGATAATGTGTTAAAAGGACCAACTTTGACTAGGAAGTCAGACCACCACATTAAATATTGCTAACCCCCCTGTGCACAAGAGTCTGTATTTATTGTTTTTAACCTCACAGTCCTGCGATGGAAGCTGACAGGGCAGTTCTTGGCCCCCCACTTTTGCACAGCTTTTCTTCCTTCGGTGTATAGTACAAGTAATATACCCACAAGTAATGACAGGAGGCGAAATGGATCTGGGCAGGTCCAGCAGAAGGCAGAACCAGTTGCTGAGCACCATGATGGGTTTTAACAGGAGAGAGAAGGCACCTGAGGTCAGACTGGGCTCTTGTATCACCACTGATACTGCAGCAGCACAGTCAACAAGAGCAGCAAGACCACAGGTCTCATTTGCTTGCAGCTGCCCCTCGCATCACGCTTTCCCCAAGCCCTACAGCTCAGCAGCTGTGCCCACTCCATCCCTGAATCCTGCAGCCCACCCAGAGCTCCAGCCACAGTGGGTGCAGGCACATAATCCATCTCTGCTGCCTCTAATTGCCACCAACCCCTATCCGTGTGCTTTGATGTCAGAAGACCTCCGGCAGAGATCCGCCCCAGGGATTTACGCTGCAGTAAAGACGAGTCTGCCACACTCACAGGGGTAACACAAAGGCAGAAACAGCTTTGCAGGGATCCCTGAGCAGTGTTTACAAAGAACTGAGCCTCGCAACACATGACAAAAGGAAGGGGTATTTCTCCACTGTGCTTCAAGGATTGGTTGATCTTCGAGGAAAATCCTCTGCTAAACAAATACTGAGGGGCACAGAAACAGCCAGCATATGACTTCAGACAGCAGCTCAGGCTACTTTGCAGGACTGAAGTCAGACAAAGCACGTTTGCTCCTCATGGTCCGTGAACACAGGCGAAATTAAATTCCACGTCTAATTTTGGGAGCACATCACTGGCTTATTATTTATTAGAAACAGAAACTCAGAAATGACAAAGAAGAAGCTTCACCTCAACTCTGAAGTAGGGAGAGCTGATAGTAGCACATTCTTGCTGGCTGAAGTGTGTGGAGTCACTTCAGAGCAGGGGCATCAACTCCCTCCACACTACCTGCCCTACCACTGCCAGTATTTTGTTACTACGGCAGAATAATATTAGGACATCAGTGAGGAAAATAAACTCTCTGTTATGATGGATGTGCATTTAGTCAGCAACGTGCTACAACAAACTTGACCTTTCTCAGCACTAGGTTTCACTGACTGCTTTTTTGGGACCTCACCCCATTTATTTTGTTCTGTCTACGGCGTCTGCAATTTCCAACTGATAAAACTTTCATCACCTTTCCCAGTGGAATCACACTGCAAAGAAAAATATTCTGTCATGCAAGGTCAAGGGACAGAGCCCTTTCTGTGGTTCTTCACAGCAACAGAAAGGGGTATTGGAAGAAATATTCCCAGAAGAGCTGCAGATGAGTTGTCCCAATGTGAAACAGCCTGGCACAGCCCAACAGTTTCTGCAGGCTCAGGTTCAGGTTTGCAGAACAACATGACTCATTTTTCTTCTCTGAATAGGAACTGCACTGCCAGCTTTACCTTTTTACACGGTACCAAACCTGTTATATGTTGTTCATCACTCCAAGTACCATTCATCTTTATCATGTTTCCAGGATTTCATTAATAAACAAAAGGAAGAAGGGCTTATGCCTTGAACTACTTTGCATTTTAATAGGAAATAATAAACTGACCCACATGGAAACTAAACACAATTGAAGGTTGCACCCATACCAGCTGTTTCTATTTTCAAACCAGTGCTTTATGCCTTGTAATGATAGCAGACAGCAGCGACTTCCAATAGCATCTTTTTCAACCTTCATTTTGTTGAGCCTACCCAAGAGAGAAGCATGAAACGTACCTGATTAGGGTTTTTATTTCTACTTCCCAAGAGGGGAATTAAATGCTCACCTAGAATCAGACCTCTGTGGTCGGGAGAGCAGCATCCATTCAGCTACACCATTAATCCAAAGTGGAAGTGGGAAAGTGCAATTGTAGCTCTGCTGATGAGTTTATCGAGGTTAGCTGCTAAGCAAGGGAAGGCCAGTATGAGAGGCATGGCCCAAGGCCCAGCTTTATGAGACTGCAATATTAGAAACTGGGAAAATGAGAATGTCTGATGAAAAGTGGAGCCTCCAAATATGCTTTAGCTACAGAAAAGCAGCAGTTTTTCTCCTTTTCCTTTCCTATAAGCTCTTCCAAAAGGGAAATAAGCAGGCAGGTATCCTACCTGCCACTGTTTTGCCAGCTTGTATCTCCCTAGAATAACCACTTCCCTACTCATGCACCTCCTTTGCATCTCCAGTGATGGACGCTGGGCTTTTCTCTGTGGCAGCACGATGGAGCCAGCACGGTTCCCTATGGCATTACTGCAGCAGGGCTGGAAGCTGCCATGAGCAGAGCACCACCCTCATCAGGTTTTGGAAGGCCAGAGGGAAGATTATCACTCAGGGGAGCCCATACACAGGAGAAGCCAGTAAAGCAAAATTAAGCCTTAATATTCTGCAAAGGGTAAGGACATTATTTTTGAAAATGTTAGCAAGGCAAGAGAAAAACGTATTTAAAAGTCAGCCACTGGCACATCAGGAGTCAACCGTGCTGGGCAGCAAAATATTCAGAAAAAATATAAGATGAACATAAATATAGCTTACATGTTTGAAAGTAAACATTAACTCCTTTTCACATGCTTTATGGCAACTTCAATCCTGTGCAGCTGTAGCCACAGCACTTGGAGAAAAAGCAAAACATCTCATTCTTTCAAACAAACATGAGCAGTTTCATGTGACAAGCTCCAAGTATAAAATGAAAAAAATATTCCTAAAACTCCCACATTATACCGCTGGTAAACTAGAATTTCATAGCAAAAGTGAATAAACAATAGCTTTTGAGGCTGGAGAAATTACCATCATGGTGATATCTAATCTCTCCCCAGAAGTCAAGAATTATGACTAAACCCTTCCAACATAGATATAGCCTGAAATTCTATGTCAGAAGTATGTCCAATTGCATTTGGCAATCCTTAGCAAGAGAGAGGCTGACTATAATTGGATGAATATTTGAAGCGCTTCATTATTCATGTAGGAAGGCTAGGTAAAAAGTGTTTTGTAGTCCCAAGACACTGGAGGGTGTGTGTTATTGGGTAATAACCAATTAGGAATGTTGACAGCACTCTGCCTTTGGGATCACCCTGGCCAACAAAGCACCTGGGTGTATGTTGTTGTGCAAAGGCACACACCCTCTGCCTACTGCTCAGTTTATTTAAGCTAGGCTTTCACCAAAGGAAATGAAGGACACCCCAAAGGATGTGTGTTTGACAGCTCAGTTACATTCAGAAATAGTGCTTCTTTGTTGTTCTGTCTTCCAAAAAATCCACCTTTTTTCAATAGTATTTCTGAATGTAACTGATGCTACTGATTATTGAAAACAAATTCCAGTTCTTCTGTTTTACTGCTTATAATCTAGCAAAAGAGCAATATTCTTACTATTTCCAGTAAGGAAACACTGATGGCAAGCTCCTACCCCTGTAATCTGGTAAAAAACTCCACTGTGCTGCTATAAATACTTCAAACTCAGAACAACAGAAATCAGTGATTTTCCCTTCATGCTAGTCGAAGAAAAACATATGAATCATTACTACAGGCATGCAAAAGATTTTTAAAACTTCAGCATTTAAAAACTAACAATCCTGACACTAGCTGAAGAGAACCAGAAATGCAACACCAGCTGAGGTAATGATAGAGCAGTTCAACCCTATCACTACCTCCCACAACAAGGGTAGAAGGTACTCATGGTACAAACACTGATTTTTATTTGCTCCTTTATTTTCTTTATCACTGTAATGAAAAAAAAATAAAATTTACATTCTCATTGAAAGCAAAGATATTACTGTACAAGCCACCCAACAGGACTTTCTTACCACAAAAGAAACACTCAAAACTTCTCCTGAAAGATTTGCTTGTTTCAAACATGCAGAATTCAATATGCTACAAGGAAGAACATATCAGTTTTTCTGCAGCTCTTGTTTTCTGGCTGCTATCATATTTAGCCTGTCCGGTGGCACTGAGAGCACTGCAGCATTTGCTCTGAAATCCCCTGAATGCCCCTCACCCTCTCCCCTGTGTATCACCAAGACGATGATGTTTTGATGAAGCATCAAGCACGGGCCCTCGAGATAATGGATTCAATGGGATACACTTAAAAGATCATTTTTCTCTTTTGTATTGACTGCTTGCACTGCTCTAAGACAGGAAGGGCTTTCATTTTTTATGTAAGCTGCAAGACCCTGAGGGTCCTCTGAACTGTTTAAGAGGGATCAATTTTCAGATGGGTAGAAGGGGCCCAGCAGACCGTCACGGTTTGGAGCACCTTCCTCCCCTCCTATCACCAACAAGTTCGGGCAAACCTAAAACCAGCTCCCAGCTGAGCCACTCTGGCATGGCAGAGCTTCACACTGTTTGGGATTTGTGGTTAGCACTCGAACAGAACTGTAATTTATAGTCTGCGTGGAACAAAATAGGAAAAAAAGTTTCACAGAAGCAAAATAATCACAGGGGCTGATGGAGATAAACAGCAATAGAGCTGCTAAGCAAAGCAGCGCTTGGCACTGGCTAGGGCAGGAAACCATTGCCCCATGACACGGGTTTAATGCAGTGACATTGCTGCAATTACACCCAGGCAACCTAACAAAACAAATTTATTGTACGGCACAAAATATTTCCAATTCAACATTGCAACATTTATTTTTTAATTACAGAACAAAGAACAACTTTTGGGGTGTGGAAGGACATAATCCATCATTTGCTCTGAAGTGACACACTTATGGCAAATGCTGCATATTATAACTTTCTATGCCACAATAAGCAACTACAAGCAATTTCTTAGGCAAGGAATGCAAAGGGTTTGGGTGTGGTTCTGTGAGATACTGCTTATCCCTCCATCTCCCTCTGTGTCAGCAGGGAGCCAAAGGCAAGCCACATGTTGCTGCACTGGGACTTCAATCACTCCTGTTTTGCATGTGTCACACAGCTTGTGACAGCCTTTCACCTGCAACACGCCTCATGCGGAGAGCATTTTTACCGTTCAAATACGGCCTGAACGAGAGCATTTTTACCGTTCAAATACGGCCTGAACGAGAACTTAAATACAATTTTTAATTAAAAGGAATGGGATGTTAATAGGTCACTTAAAGAACAATTATGCCTACCATTTGATTGACAGGCTTCTCACCATTTTATCAAGTAAATCCCGCTGCAGTCTAGCAGGTAGAATTTATCTTTCTAAACTGCTGAACTGCAGAAGCGTACCCCATTGCATTTAACACTGCTTTGTGCAACTATCTCATCCTCTGAACAAAACCCTTTCATCTTTCTGTCACTCTCCCCGTTTGCCTCTTTTAATCCTTTGCAAACAGAAAGTTTTTGATTCACAGGAACTGACTTGCCAGTGTTGCTCTCCATCACCGAATGCCTGTTCTGCAAAATGCAGCAGCGTGAAGAAATTGCAAAGATAGGTCTTCAGTAATTAGCTTGGGTACCAGACGTGGCACAGCTGAGTTTGCTGGAAGCAGGAAAAACGAGTCCAGGTGGAGCGTCGTGCTACATTGCTTTGAGCGCCTGAGCCACCCCAGTGTCTGCGCACACGGCGCTGCACAGCGGAAGGACTGGAGAGCAAAGGGACTGTGAGCCCACTGCTCTCCTAAAGGCATGTCCCTACAAAGCAGTCCACAAGTAGCAGCTACAAGCTCAGCTTAAATGCTTTCCAACGGTTACAGAAGCCCGTTGGTTCTCAGAAACACAAAGTGCCCTGAAAATGCCTAGAAAAGTGCCCACATTTTCTGCAGAGAGCTGCAACTGTGCTGGAAGAGTACTACAGACCCAAGCTAATGTACACATCAGGGCTAGAAACAATTTATTTGATTACTGATTTAAGGACTCAATGAAAGGAATCAATGTGAATGAGTCTCAGAGACATCCGTGAGCTGATGTCACTAAGAGCAAAGGCAGTATCTGAGATAGCCTTAAAATACGCTGGCTGCTTATCTACTCTAAGACAGCTCACTATTAACAAGAGCCAGAAAACCATACATGTGTGGGGGGAAAAGGACAAGCAAGCCAGCAGTGTGCTTTGATCTGGTCAGGCAAAGATCACTTGTGATTTCTGTGAGCTCTGACTCCTTCCAACAGAGATAGAAAAGTGTGTAGAAAAAGAAATGAAGACAAAGCAATGAGAGACTTTAGTTGACAGAAGTAGGGTCAATGCTCAGAGCAGAACAGGGACAGAAAAAGAGATACTGAAAGGCAAGAGTCAAAGAGACATCAACATCTTGCATGGTGCAGACAAAGGCAAAAAAAAGGTTGAGAACAAAAGACAAAAGGAAAATAAATCTTGCCAGATGACACTTGTCTGGTTATGATATTTGAATAAACTGCAGACTAGTTGAGTTAGAGGAAAAGTTCACATAACAGGAACTAGTGACATTCCCTTGGCCAACACGGCATTTTGCCTTATTTGCATTAAAATGACTGCAGATAACCATTGAGTCCTGAGCAGTTTTCACCATTCCCTATGCAGCCTCTGCAAATACATCCCCAAATGGCAAGCATACTTGTATACATGAAACCCAGCCAGAAGGTTGATCATCACCAGAAAGAAGTAAGCCAGAAGTTGGAATCTATATCCTAAAGCTTCAAACACACCCAGGTGGCCGGGTGTTGACGGCAAAACTGGAAGCCAAATACGTTTGCTTCTGCAATTATGTACGTACTAGATGCCAATTTGCTTAGCAACTACATTGCAATTTATGAAAGACCAATGAAGTACAAACAGTTTATGTGGGAGCAGAATGAAAACCTTGTGCTAACACACTCCTTGCCATCAGGAACCTCTGTAAGTACAGCAAAAGGCAAAACAAACCACTGAACCTCATGACTATGGTTCAAACCTGGGCCTTATCAGAAGTGACCAATAAGGAGAATACTTCAGTGCCACCTCAGTTTCTAATGGGATTTTTTCTTGTTAGGACAGTGAGACCTAGAGACTCAGAATATTGTTTTATCTTCCCAGGTATTGGTCAGGCAGAGTGAGAAATACTGTTTGGGTGCCTTCAGTCTAGCTTATGAAACCATGCTATTGGGCAGAAAAATACAAAAGTTGTAAGGTTCCCATTCACAAATTTCCATCCACCAAGGATTCCAAGCAGCCTTTGCAATCAAATGATTTCTCAAAGTACAGAGCTTTAAACTAGTTATTGACACCCTCCCCTCTGCCGGACTTACAGGCTGATCCAACCCGGACAAACCCACATAAGCCTGGGCAAAGAAATCCCTACACTGATTATATGGCTATGGATTTTCTTCTTTCCCCTCAAGAAAAAATGATTGTGACTTCTGAGGATTATTAGCCTCAGAAATCAGGAGCTGAAGTCTTTAGCTTTCCAACACTCCTGAACGTAGACACTTATTCCTCCGAACATACTTCCTTATACACTGTCATAGCCAGGCAGCCAGAACAAGCATGTAATGAACCCCTGCAGCATCAAGTCTGCACTCTACTTTCCCTGGCTCTGCATGTGTGCAAAGAGCTCTCCAACAACCCACTATCTTGATTTTACTGTCATTTTACAGATTTGAGTGCAAAAGCATTGAACAAGCACAGGACGCTGCTTTTTACCCTCCAAGTAAATACACACAAGCTCACTTTTACTGACATTTAGAACAGGAAGACAGACATCAATTTTGTGGCCCCTTTCAGTGATGACTCACCATCAGTTATTGACCACATGATGTGAGAACCTGCTAATCTGATTGTGCTATTTCTTTCACTAGTCACCAGCCACAAGAAACAGCAGCAACTTGCTGACCTTGCAAATTAAACATATTACAGGACTACAGTTTGAAAAATATTTACTTCTACGGAGGCAACAGTGATGACTGACCGGTGGTGATCATTAATTGAGGCAAAATGAGGTCAATATATACCCTAAGTTCAATACACATACCTAGAGCTACAATTAATCATGGTTCAGCCAGGACTAGAAAATACCCCTCCGAGCTCTTTATTGACAGATGTGAGTTGCAAGAGAGCTCTCTTTAAAGTATCAGTTGTGCAAATTCTCTGAATTTCTTTAAATAGGCATGAACCATAGTATCATTCACGATTCTGTTCCCATTTTCTTTCCAAGTCTGTATACGTGGTTACACCAACCAACAGAACTGTACTGCCTGTGTTCAGTCTGGTCCTCATGAATCAACAGTCAATTTTTTATTAATACATGTTACTGATGATACCAACATCATCAACCTCTATCTCAGTCACTGGATCTATAAATATTTATGCTTAGAGATAGTAATCTTTTACACTTTCAATCATCATCCCAAAGCACTCTACAAATTGCTTTTTTGTTAACCTTGGTAGGAAGCAAGTGAAGCTCAAAGTTAAATCAGTTATCTTGGGTCACAGAACAGGTCAGTGAGAGTCAATGTATTTCCCTATCTCAAGCCCTCACTCTTCCTTGCCATAAGACCATGCAGCAATCAAATGATGAAATATAAAAGGTGAATAATGACACGATTAAGACAGGATAGATAACAAAGACTGAACTGACCCTCTGCCAACTTCTTCTGCCGATCTCCCTCCTGCCAGGAATGTTACAAAACATTAAAAAGCTGTGGCCTGGACCATTGATGCTCATACAGCAGACAAAGCTGGCTACAGCAATACTGAAAACTTTCACAGAAGCTTGCTCTTTCACAGAAGCTTGCCCTTGATGTTACTGTTCTACAAAGATACAACTGTACCTCTCAGGAAGATAAATCCAAATAAGGAGAGTGGAAATAAAGATGCAGTAACACCCACTCTCCCAATATTTCCTTAAAAAACCCAAATCACCAAATGCTCATTAGTTAGAAAATTTTGTATTTCTTCAAGTTTAGCATAACTTAGAGCCGTTTGAGAGGCACATTCCAAGGTGAGCAGGAAAGTTGTGGCAGGGCTGCTTTTACAGAGGTGCTACAGAGGGAGGCCTATGCAAAGCGCAGACCACCCTCACCTCAGCAGGTCTCCTGCCAAGACAGGAGTCTCCAGCATGGGGCTGCAATTTGCAGGAGTTTGAGCTAAGGGCCATGTCAGTTTGGTTTGGATGTGAGAACTGATAACAGAAACTGCCAGAACTCTGATACAGGCAAGCAGTGCTGCCTGATTCACAGCACGTCCTTGGAAGTCTACCTACACAACTTGTGAAGGATAGGTCTTTCTTGCAAACTGTCAAAAAAGGCCAAGGACAGTCTGGGCATTCTCCTAAGTAATTCTGTGCTCTTGATGCAAAAGAAACCCTTACCAATAAAAAAAAATAAAAAATGCCAGTGCCCTAACTGGATCCAAGTGTGTGAAATTTAATTTCCCTGAGGGCTGAGAGTGAAGATTGGGTAAGAAAACTGGGACACGAATGGATTGGTTCATATGAAAACCTGAAATAGCCCTGGGCAGAAATATGGAAGGATTGTGAAATACTGTATAAGAAGAATCCATCTTCATATGCAGGGAGTAACTCAAGATGGGAGATGTAGCAACACAAACAGATACTCCAAAAGGTTCTATAGAGTTATATACAAGGTTTTAAGTGATTTTTTCTCATTCTGTGGTGGGAATATAGGATGTGGCAATCCAATGCCATGGTGTTATGCAAATATTTGTACCAGATGACTTGGACAGACCTAATTAAAACTTCAGATGCTTTGAACATACGAGATATACAACACTGCTGATATTGCTGATATCAGAGATATCAGACAGCTGATGCTTGTATGATCAAAGTTCAACATCTTCCCATTCAGCTGGGATATTCAGTTGAGGTTGTCTTAGCCTGGTGCACAATAACTTCTGGTAGATGCCGTGCAGACAGCATTAAGGCTGAGAGATGCAGGAATGCCGACTCCAAGCAAAGGGTTCGATCCTGCTGCAAGGTGACCAAGCACTGGAAGGAGAGTAGGCTGCTTGGGTTAAATAGCAGAGCTAAGCAGCCAGTGCCTCCTCTCCTCACAATCACAAATCCTAACACCTCAACCCGTTCCCCTCAAGCTTTTTGGTGACCAAGGGGAACAATGGCGCTGCATGCATGCGCCTGAGCTCTTGGGGGAGTAAGGCTCCTTTACCAGACCCTCATCTTGGACCCTCCTTTCCTGGAAAATTTTTTTCCCATGGCTGTGGAAAATAAAAAACTTAAAATCTTTATTTTCAAAACCCAAGCAATTTTAAAAAAAATTTGTACACCCAAATCTTTAGAAGATAGGTTGCCAGATACCAACCTGAAGATCTGGTGACTTCAAGTAAACCAAAGGTTGTACAGTCTGTGCAGGGGTGGATGCACCAAGGTCTACAGTCTCAGGGGAGAGAGCTACATAGAAGGACACCTGCTCCCTCCTCAGACTTTAAAAGAAAATTGCTATTTATTTCAGCAGAGAGACCTCACATTAGGTCTTCCTGGTAGACAGGCTGATTCAAACTTAGGCTTCTTCCCAAAGCCTAAGTCTTGCAAATATTTTTATTGAGCTTCATGAGACCATGTTTGAGGCATTTGAGTTTTCCTTGAGAAAACAATAGGTTCTCCCTAGTCTAGATTACAACTGGACTCTTTGAAATTATATGCTACTAGATTTTAAAATTAACTTTGAGGGCTTTTTTTAAGCATTATTTTAGCTTCAGAATTTATAATTCCAGGATTTTTCAATCCAAACCATCTATTAGATAAGCTGCTTGTCTGTCGGATTGCTTCACCAAGTCAGCTTTTGCCCAAAACCAGATCGATTCTGATTCTTTGGCCTCTTCGAGCACTAGAGCATTTGAGGGAAACCCACAACTGTCTTTCCAAAGCAAAGGGCAGGGATCCAGCAACAGTAGCAAGACACTTTTACAGTCACACCAAGGTTTCTTTGGAGGGATGAATAGGTATCTGTCAGTAGGCATTTTACATGTCAAGGCACAAACCAGGTTGGGGAACCTAACAGAAGAATTATGGAAAATGATCCCTTCAAGCTACAAGTCTTTACCTGATATCATTTAAGGAACTCTTTTTTAAAGTACTCTTTCAAATTTGTGCTCTACTGTCCAGGAAGAAGAAAACAATGATGTACAAGATGAGGAACTATTGACTCCTAAAGGAGAAGGAAGAGCACACTTGCTCCAAAGCAGAGACTGCTCTATCAGAATAGTCTCCCTCACACCAGCAAGTCAGAGTGACTCCAGAGCTGCTGGTTTGAATATCACCCTTTCAATCTCACAAAGAAAGATGACTCTGGTACCTGGCCCACAGATGAAAGGTTCATTTTAGGCTTCTGGCCCTTAGACTACATGTAATACGAGTCAGAAACCTAATGACTTTCATGTCTCAACCTGTTACCTGCTGGAGCCTGTAACTGATGCCTTGACTCATCCCTGGAGCAGTGCTCTTTCAGGCAAGATAATCAAGACCTTATTTTTCATAGACAATACTTCATATAACAGTAAGTCTCAGGAGGTTTCAACTGGCTCAAAAATATCTATGAGACCTTCCTTAGTTTTGATATCATTCACACACGTGATATTGGCAGAAAAAGAAACATAAAAGCAATGTTGACAAAAACCTTGTGAGTAATGAAGTTAGAGTCTAGCTAGATATGAAACTGACCAGGTCAGGCTTCAAGAAACAATTTGTATTAATGTCTAAATATTACTGGATACTTTTTACCCAGCACTCACTCTATATAAATATGTACAGATATATACACATGCATATATACATCCCAACCCAACACTGGAAAAACCTCATGGCAAAATCTCAGACAAAACCCAAACAACTATATCATGATTACTTGCATATTGCTTCATGCCATTGTCTTGACATTCAAACGAGTTTAATAATTGCTCTTTTGAAGCTGCTAATGTTAAAAAACAATCTCTCAAGTTCTGGAAGTGGCTGGGAATTCCAGGTTCTAACAGCTACGCTGGAAATATTCACTCATCAAGAGGTTCAAAAGACACTGTCAGAACTGAAACACAAACACATGTCAGAACGACTTGAAACAGAATGACTGCAACTCAGAGTTTGGTTTTCTTTATATTATGTTTGAAGAGCTTTTAAAATGTTTAATTTATTAAACTGGCTTTGATACTACAGGCATAGCTTTCACTTTCAAGTGCTACAATGGCTCAATTGAGCACAGAATACATTAAGCTTAAATTCCACTGCCACCAGACACATTTTTGAATGACATTTTTAGTGTTTCTTCACTTGAAGTAATACACTCTCTCTGTGAATTTCGCATGAAAACAGAAGCAGGAACCTCTCATTCTGCCTACACAACCGTGTCAGACACCATCACTGCTCCAACTACCAAAAAACCCACAAAGTCATCACAACGACTAGGAGCTGAACACAAGAAGCTTCTAAAAAAAAAAAACCAAAAGAACAGACTTGGTTTTTGAAGAACAGTTCAGGTTTTCCCAGACATTACTTCCATCTCTCCTGGCAGATCCAGGCTCTGGCATGGCTTCTTTTGCTCCCCTCTGCCGGGCATTCCTTGAGGAGGCTGGCACAAGCACGGCCTTGTGCCTTGCTGTGTGCAGGGCTCTCCTCCTCCAGCCCTGCCAGGAGCACTGCTTCAGCCCACCTAACACTGTGAGCTGCTGATGCAGAGGCAGCAGCACCAAGGGAAACCCAGGCTTTGAACGAAGTCACATCCCATCAAGGGGGCTTTGTGTCCTTTGAAAAGGCAGGTCAGAGCCGTGGCATCAAGAAACTGAAAATCTCCCTCCTCAGACTGGAGAAAGCACAGTGGGAACAACTGCCTGCCCTCTAGAGCAGGACTGGGCAGCAAAGGGCAAGGTACAGATTTCTACTGTGGACACAATGACTTCCTGCTGTCCATGACCAACCCTTAGAGTTCCAGCTACACTGCTTGTCTGCCAGCCCCACCAGGCAATGCCCACACACACTGCTAAACGCACTCCAGATTTCTTAGAGATGCACTCTTGTTTTACTGCTCTACAGGTACCGTTTGCTCACACATGCAGCAGTTCTCTGACTGCTTAACACCAGCGAGCTACCAGAGTCACAAATACTTCATTCAAAAGGTACACGAGAGTTAAGAGCCTAATTATTTGAAAAGTCCTAAGATTCTATAAAAAGTGTTCAGTTAATACTGTCCTGGAGTTTATTTCATTCAGCCTTGCCTTTGCCTCAAGTGACACATCTGAGATGGCGTGTTGACAGCACAGGAGAGCGGTTGCTGTTCCAAAAGAAACAAAACAAATACTCCAACACCCCCACCTTTGGGATTAAATGCAGTATCACTACAGTTTTCTGAATGTAACAAACCACAGCATGGGTGCCCTGGCATAAACCCAGAATCCTAGGTAGTAGAAAGTAAGTGCTCTTTCCTCTCAGCTTTGTTTTAGTACACACGCACCAGGATTTGCAGAAGTGCCATTTGTCAGAAACACAATGGAGCAGGGAAACAAAAGTAAGTCTCTAACTGCCTACTAACAAAGAAAGCTAATTTAATTTTGAAACAAAAGGAGCTAAATTCATCATTTTGAGACAGCCCCAGGACGTCCAAGCACGAAAAGGAAGAAAAGGAGTTTGCCAAAGACATGCAGAAGAAGCTTTTTAAAGTTACCTGGAATCGGGATATTTTGTAAGCGTGGCCAAGCTGCTGGTATACATATGCCCACCCACATCAATGTGAACTGGTGCGTTGGATTTTGTGAGCTGTGCTGGAGTGGGGATGCCTTGATTGTTCAATGGAGATGCAGGGGATCTAGTGATCAGAGGTCTTGACATATTGGGCCGACTGTCCTGTGAAAAGATAGACCTGGGTTAATGATCTCCTTAAAAACCTTACAGAAACCCTCAGTCTTGAATCAATAGGACTGTCTCATAGCCTCAGATTATGACTTTTATCTTAGTAAAGCACAGACAAATATTCGGCAGTTTTTAAAACTAATCCAGCTCCGAGAGTTTGAAATGGCTACGTTTTAAATAAGTGGGGCAAAACGCACTGATAAAACCCACAAAGAAGAAATCACGTTCAAAACCAAGTTTTTCCTGAACGCGATTTGCGACAGTCAATCCATACCAACAAAAAGGGTCATTCTCACTTTTAAGAGCTGACGAAAACACTGACAGAAAGAGGTGCAGACAAAAAGACTGAGAACAGTATTTCCTTCAACTGAGACAGCCCCAGGTAGACTTTCTGCTCCTTCCCAAGCCCTCCGTCACTGCCGTACCACCAGAACAGGAATACAAACCCTCAACTCCTCCATCCTGCACACTCTTCTCTTGAATTCCCAATTCACATAGCACAGGAACAGAAGCAGAAACACCTGGACTAGTCAACTGCTCATGGACTGCAGACCACTGGACATCGACAGCCTTTGAGAAAGACATTTTCCATTTAAAAGTTATACGTATGGCGACAGCTGCCCCGGCGTGCCGCACATAGGCTGCGGGTCCGAGCGGCGCCGCGGGGCCGGCGGGCTGAGCCGATGCTCCGGGATGAAGCCGACTTTGGGTGCCGGCAGCGGGAGCGCCGCAGCAGCGCGGAGCGGGAGCCGATGCTCGGCGGGTGAAGGCAGCTTTGAGCCGCGGCGAGGGGAGCGCTGCAGCAGCGCGGAGAGAGCGGCGGCCCCTGCGCGCTGCGGGCGGGGCAGGGCAGGGCAGGGCAGGGCAGGGCAGGGCGGTGAGCTGGAGCCAGGAAGGCAGGCGGCAGGCAAAGTTGGGGATTAAAATAGAAATGCGTTCTCGAGAGCGGTTTTGAGACAACGCCGCTTTCGACTGAAGGACAGCTCCACGCGGGGTGGAATCTTATAGGGATGCCCTGAGAACTAAAAGCCTTTGCAAATGACCGAGTTTTACATTTAAAAGGTAAGCAAAGCAGCGAGAAGTCAGATACACTTCATCACAAAACTCCCTTTGTTCTTTCAACACCGTCTTTCGGCCGCACAGAGTAATGGATTCCTTGTAAACATCTCCTCGGAGCCAGGCAGCAAACCTCAGCACAGCGGAGCGCGGCCGGCAGAGAGGGTCACGGGGCGCTCGGACCCGTAAAGTCCGCCGCCGCCAAAACCCAGCGCTTCTCCCTTTTCCATGGCTGTTCAAGGGCTCAAATCACAAAGGCAACGTGAGCCAGGTAATCGTCTGCCTGAAATGATTTACAGGCCAACGTTGCACAATAAATCCGAGTAGCATGCAACAAAAGGCATCTATAAACCACAAGGTACTTAGCTAATTTTCTTTCATACACAAAAGCAAGCTTCGGTCTAATACTGATAAAAACTAAGGGAATGAAGAAAAAAAATCTAGTTTAGACGTTGGGGGGGGGGAGGGGGTGGAGGGAAAGGTTTGTTTTTTTTCTCTTTCTTTATAAGCAGAAGTTAATATAAATCTGCAGAAATACCAGGCTTAATCACTACAATTGCTGGAGGAGGTGCCTGCAGCGCAAAGAAGACAAGTCCAGACAAAATAAGGTACACACGCTATGCAAAACTAATGTCTGCTACAAATGCTATGTGGTACAACCACCACCCAAGATGCTACTGATCTGCAGAGCGGTATTTAGTAAAATAATGAAAAAAATTAAAAACAACAACTACAAAGGTGAAAGTAAAAAGTCAAGGACTGATACAAACTAGGGGTGGGGGGAGCATGCATTGGACGATTAGCAGGAGGAAAGCAGCAGGTCCGAGGAACACATTTCAGTGCTTAAAAGCAGACTGTTTGGCAAAAATAAAGATAGAATTATCAATGAAAGTTGAGACTAAATCAAAAACCAAATTCTGTAACTTGTACGAGACAGACACCAGCATGTCCCTTCACAGGATTCTCTCTGGCAGAAAAAACAGCTCTCTTGCAATTTAGCACAGTGCAGCACCACGGAGTCTGTCACAGTTTTTCAATTGGACACATTCTCCTGTATACCCTGCCTGGGGCTGCTCGAGAGAAAATGAACAGATTTGCAGGGTTAATATTGTAGTTAGGCTGGAACCTCATTCAGCGTAGCTGTGATAGCACTGGCTGCACAAAACAGTAGAAGAATGTGTAGTATAAACATCACTGCCAGGATGGGAGATAGGTTGGAGGACCGTGGGCATTTTAAAAGGCAAAAGAACCCACAAAGCATAAGGGAACCAGTTTCCAAACCCAAGTCATAACCGTTTACCTACTAAAATCCCCAAGAAATAAAAATGCTTTATAGTAAAACCTTTTGCTCTTTTATTTCATCCTCCTCCTTTTCAACGTTTCCTCTTCAAGTTACCTGTGTTTATTGTGTCTCATGAAACAAAGTCCTTCTTCTCAGTGGCTGATATTCAGCACTATAATGCTAACCTTGCTCCAGTCTCAGCCCACAAAGCACATTTCCCTGCATAAAAACAGTTCAGTACCATTTTGGAGATACTTTGAAATTAAACAATTGTATTTCTACTGCTGTTGACCCAGAGAAACTAAAGCAAAATTTGTATTCATAGAAGCAAGTCCATTAAAAAAATCCCTTTTTTTTTTTTAATGTGGCACAACTCAATAGCACTGTCAGAGCACAGAAGATCACCATCCAATGGGTACAACATTTAACAGATCAGAGTTATATAACTGCATTAGTTAAATCACTGTATTGTTCAGCTATGGTAAGGATAACACAGGGGCAGACAGTCTCTGAAGAAATACATGGCTTGCATTGCATTACTGCAAACGTGGAAGTGAACAAGCTTTGGTAAAAAATAATTAAAACATGGCACTGCTGGTAAGCTAAGCTTCCACCACCTAATGTGATTACAAATACAATTCCTTAGCAACAATTACAGGTGGAGAGAAGGGAGTGAGAGAAACTAAACTCAACGGGCTCCAGCAAGCTATCAACGGCTGACAACAAAAAGAATCAAAAAGCTCTTCAGAAACT
This sequence comes from Fringilla coelebs, assembly GCF_963513975.1. Taxonomy (NCBI): domain Eukaryota; kingdom Metazoa; phylum Chordata; class Aves; order Passeriformes; family Fringillidae; genus Fringilla; species Fringilla coelebs. The sequence continues at coordinate 46,800,811 of NC_140028.1, read as the reverse complement.
TTTCCTGGTGTCAGGCAGGTGAGGCATGAACCCAGAACGGGTTCAGAGCTCAGCCATGGCTGTTCCCACACAGGAGAGCACAGAGGTTGTTTGCCTTGGGAACTGCATCAGCTTTGTTCATGAGTGGGGCACAAACCATGGCCAGCACCTGCACTGGCTGGATGGTCAGTGACCCTCCTGACCTGTCAACAGGCTGACCCCTCATAGCTTTCCTTCTCACACATTTATTATTTATCCTACAAAAAAAAGAAAGTAAGAACAGAAAATACAGTTTTATAACAGTTCCATGAACCAAAATACTTCAAATATCCTGTAAAGCATTTATCATTATTAATATCCAGATAATTTTCCCCCCCAACTTTTCATAAAAATTAGTTCCCACTTTCACTCAGAATAAGTGAAATTATGTAATCAAAAATGCCAAAATCTATGTGCTAGGCAGGCTAAAGGCCATAAGGTTGCCTAAAACTTTTCAGATTTGGTTTAGCACACAAAAGCACTGCTCTTAGAGCAGTTTGGGGCTCCTCCACTTCCTTGTTGATATTTGAAGGAGTCTCTCCACTACAAGCAGCTTACAGGCACAGGTCTTTAGAGTATATCTGAACCTGCTTCACATTTTCTGCTCTAGGCAAGCCCTCCTGAAGGCTCAACAAAAGCAAAAGCAGCCCTGCTTTAACTGCTCCTCCTGGGATTTACAAAAATCTCTATGATTTAGAAGCCTTCCTACCAAAGGGGGCCAAGGATCATGGAGAAGAGCTTACAAATCCCTTCTCCTCTCCCTGCCTTTTCTTCTATACCATCTTCTCCCCAGTTCCTCTCAAAAACATTGTTAAAGAGTAAGCCTTTACACCTGGGTCAAACAAACCACAGTAGCTGCAGGGCTGAGATGTGCACTGGTGCAACTGGACCACCAAACAACAATAACACAGGAACCATGTCAGTGTTCTGGCAGCAGGTGGAAGGAATAGGAGATATCTGAAGAACATGAGTCACTGCAATGTGCTAAGTGCACAAAAATCAAAGAGATGGGAGGCTTACTCCTCCCCTCAAAATAGCACTGGTGTCCTAAGTGTTATTTATTTACACTCTGTGGCCTTGAGTAAAGTCATCCTGGCTCCCTTCTTAAGACAGAAACCTTGACAAAAACAGTGCCACCACAAGACAAGCCAAGCTCAGGCACAGAAGGACCGGCATTCGAGTACAAACTGTCTGCTTGACTCACCGGACTGCGACGAGCATTTCACTTTGCAGGTCAAGACACTGCTGGCCGGAATTATTTTAGTCAGTGTCTCCCTGTAAGCCATCCCAGCTCAAGAAGAAGTGTATATGGTACTCAGTAGCATATATATTCCCTGGCAAAGCCCCAGCAATTATTACTGCTGAGAAACTCAGATTTACACATTTCTAACTCCCTTGGACTTTTTGGGGGAGGTGAGGGCAAGCTTGTCTGTTCTAGGCATTAGAATGAAAAATCATGCAGTAGTTTATTCTAAAGAACCAAGTCAGTCAGTGTTCATTATCCTTTTTACACAACAGAGAGACATGAGACAGATGCTTCTCCTCACAAAAGCTTGGTGCCCAAGAACAACTGCAAACAGCAGTTAACACATCCACATCAGCCACCTCCAGCAGAAGAGTCTGAACACACATATCCCACTGTATGGGGAATTAATCCAAAAGCAAACTAACTTCAGAAGCTGGTGTCAAATCCCTTCTCCTCCAGTACAGAGCAGAAATCACTCTGCTCTGCCACAAGTGTCAGGGACATCTGTGTGCCTGCACTCTGAAATAAACAGCAGGCTGATGCTCTGGGGTACCTGTGGGACGGGGGAAAGTGCAGCTCAAGAACCTCATCCAAACCAGGAACATTAGGACCGCTCTTGGAGTTGGCTCCTGCACAAGTGTCCCCATTTTGAAGATGCACTTTTTCAAAACAAACATTTCATTAAAGATTAAACAATAATCATCATCAGGTCTCACCACAATGCTTAGACAAGTTGCCCCCCACCCCACTTTTTTGAATTCAGCAAAAAGAGTTGCCACAACAAAGAGGCTGGAGAAAGCATTTATTCAACATAAACAATAACAGTATAGTACAAACAGCACTTCTGGAAGGTGTAGCAAGCAGGCAGAGATACAAAGCTACATGTCCAAGAAACCCAGGAGCTTATCCTGCTGGAAGGGGAAAATTGCACCCTGGGTACCTCTATGGGCTGGTGATGTCCTCACACCAAATTCTCTAGCTGTGGCTCTGGTACTCAGCATCTACAGATGGCACCAACTGTGCTGGCCCCTCAGACAGAGCCCTGCAAGGTGCTCAAAGATGACCAAGTGCACCACACAGAGCACGAAAACTGCATTTTGATCTCAAGGTGTGCATGCCATCATGGTGCTTTCTCTTCACCTTCATTCTGAAGAGCCCAGAAGCACAAAGAAATTGCTCAGATCTTTGTCAAAAAGTCTTTACATGTAAGCACATCCATCCTTTTCTTCTGCTTCTTCACCCTGACACCAATGGTTGGTAGCTCCCTGAGGACATGGTTGGGCTTTACTGCTGCCACTGGGTCTGCAAAACAAAGAAACAGCCCATTGTTTTCCCCAGCAAAAATATGCCGATTGCACTGTCATGTTTTGCCTTTCATCAATATAATACAACTGCCCTTTCTCTCACAGCTGCAAGGTTTAGGATTGCTGACTCTGAACATTAGGAATTATGTTTATAAGGCAAAGCTCCAGAACAATTGTGTTTGAGCGTCACACGAGAAACAGGCCCAAAACACAATCAGCTGCAATTCAATGCCACAGTAAGCTAAGACACCAGGTCCACTGAGACTCAATAGTAGTGCTAGATTTATTATTCTAAATCTCTAAAGCTTCATTTTAAACCCTGAATGTCTGTCAATATACAACAGAAGGTCAAATTATCCTATGCAAGACTGTCAAATACAATGGAGAGCTTGAAAAGCAGGAAGGTTTTTCTGGATATGCTGAGCCACTGAATTGCAGAAGATCTACTATGCCAAGCAGCTGTTCACTCCTCACACCACAAGTGCCATGCTTGGGGCACTCAGTATTATTTGCAGAAACACATGCAGCAATGCTTTTTAGAAAGGTGGGTGTCACAGGGCCACCTGAGAGGGGGGACAGAGATACCCAGAAGGGTCCCTCATAGCTGAAGTGGAGGGTATAGTTCATCGTGAAACAAAAACCTTGGCTGAAACTCTTTCCTGAAGGTGTCAGGAACAGTACTGGGCTGTTCTCTCTGTATCCTGAAATAGTCCAAATGCAGATCAAGCCTACAAAGGAGATAAATGCACCTCTGGTCACACCAGAGTGGCTACAGCAGTGATTACTGGACTTACCTGATGGGACAATTTTAACTGGTACATTCTCCTTGTCCCAGATCACTGTCCCTGGAGTGGAGCGCTGATCTGGACCCTCAAGGCAGGGGTCTCTTGCAGCACATCCCAAATTCTGGCTGCTTTCAGCCTTCTCCTCCTGGATATGCTGGCACTGCAGAGCATATACGCACGCTAAGTGCTGCAAGCGCTGGAGAGATGTGGTGGCATTTCCTTGGGAAAATGAGCCTTACTGGGATTTCAGAGCTGACCAGGACCTAGAATAAATGACACAGGTGCAGAGAACCAAATGCAAGGCAAAGGGCTGAAGGAAGTGAGGTATTTGTTTGTGCTGGGTGGAGAAAGCTGCCTACCTGGAAACGCAGGACAGTTAAAAACCACCCTTGGACAAGAGCTTGGAGGCACCTTGATAATTCCAGGAGCCAAGTCTATAGCACACAACTAGCTTGAGCAGAACAGCTCTAACCACACTTTCATCAGAAACTTGTCATTGAGCCCTTAAGAAAAATCTTTAAGTGGAGAAAAAGAATTCATGGATAATGGCAGAAATCAAATGAGGGCTTGTGCCTACACCAGTACAGCAGTAAAGGCGAGTCCAAAAACCTGGCAAGGTTTACAGAGACAGGATGTATTTTCTCGAGTGCTTGTGAAGTTCTCTGAAAACCTCCCTAAGCCTCGAAACTGCAGACAAAAGTTTAATACCTCCCTCAAAATATTTTATAAGTTTGCACTCTTTATGGAAGATTAACTCAGCCCCTTGCTTGTTTGGGTGAGTAGTGCTGAGGTCAGCCCAAATGTTGTCATTTATTACATCCCTGTTCTTCTGCACTGCCTACCCATTTCTTCCTTGGGTCAAGCACAACCATTCTGTAGGAGGTGGCTGGCGTGCACACTCGCTGTGCTTGGGTCAAGCAAGTGACAAACATGGCCAGCACAGAATCTGACTGAAGCCCCTAACACCAGCAGGATCTTTGGAATAGATCAAACCCACTGTATTATGAAAAAAACAAACAAAACTTGGGGGTCCAGCCCACTACCTCCAAACACAAACACTTTGGCTTTCACCACGGAAAGAGAACTTCTACAGCCTTTAGAGGCGCCGATTCAATTCTCACTCAGCAAAAGCGTCCATTTAATTTACAAGCAAAACCGGATTTGAAAGCTGCTCCCAGTTAGTGCACAGCACACCACTGCCCACCTGACACTCTAATCACAGGGTGTTCACTCAGGATGCAGCAGGCAAAAACATCCCCTAACCATGCTGGAGGACACAGTGTTTATATGCAGGAGGACATGGGACCAAAGGTAACAGACTTGCCATGATGCTGCTAAGGGTGTCCTATGATACAGACTGGACAGCTGGCATTTCAGGCCACTTGCTCCACCAAGGGGTTGTCTGTTCTGCACCAGCATCTACTCAAATTAGCAATGAAAGCGAGTTAGGAGTGACCAAATGAAAGTGTAACTCCTGAGCTGGACATGACCAATTCAAAAAATTTTATGAGGTACACAATGCAGTGCTTCAGTCACCTTCACTCAAACTTCTTTATTCTTACTTGCAAGAGGGGACAAGTATTCCACCAGATACTGCAGAAACAAGCCAGTAAGCACAAAGTGCTCCCTTGCCTGAGCACAGAATGATTGCAGCCATTGTGGACACTTAAAAAAAAAAAAAAAAAAAAAAAAGAGGAAACACTATTAAAAGATGAGCAGTCCCTGGGAAAGGCTTCCAGGTCTGAAGAGCCTTCAGCAGCCTGGCAGCCCTGCCCACAACACTACAGCTTGATACTAAAGCCTTTGCTTCTGCTGCCCTGAGGACAGTTTCATTTACTTTCCTTTAAACCTGGAAAATAGGTCGCTTTTCTTCTCGTACCTCTATCAAACCTCAGGTAGCAGAGAAAACGTGAATTTACTTGTACTCCATAGGAAAGCAAGCACACACAAAGGGAGTTCCACCTTTTGTAAAGGGCAGAGATGACAGACTACTTTGCCACCAAACAAGGTTTCACCCATTCCAGCGAGAAGCATAGATCCAAATATCTCGGACCACTCCATCCCTGCTGCAAGAGGTTTGGCATGCTACTTTGCAGATAGCATGCCTAAATGCTCTGGGGCTCCATTCAGAGTCTACAGCTCCTCCCTGAAAGAGGCAGCCACTCAGTCAGCTCTTCCCAGTCCCAGGGAATAGCCCAGCACAGAGCAGTCAACAGCTCCCAGTACCTCTGTGAGGGATGCAGCATCTGCCAGCTCATCTCCTGCACCAGTGAGGGCAGGAATGTGACAGCCACCTTCACTACACATACATGGGGTATGGGCCAGGAACAGCTATGGGAACAAACAGGGGAACTCTGAACACTGGAATCCATCTTTCAACTGTTCCCAAGTAAACTACTTGTAGGTTGAGATTTATTAATAATGTAATTTTTAGTCAGACTTTTCACTCGAGCGCTGTTGCCTTTTATCCACTTCTAGCAGCTACTCTACACATATTTTGCAAGAGTCTTCACATAAGGAAAAGGGAATAACAACAACAAACACTCCCTCCTGGGTTTAGAAGGAAAGGACTTCTCTTTGCCAGAACCATGCTGGTATATTTGAATGCAAAATCAAACAAATCCTCACAAATGGTGTCAAGATTTTAGTGGGAAAGAAACCAAGTGGTTACGTCTTCTTGGACCAAATTTGCAATCTGTCCAATAATCTTCTGGTGAGAAGTAACACTAAAAAACAAGCATTGTTAAAATCTGTTTTGTTTGCAAGGTAAGATCCTATCAGCAGTACATGAATAAAGATTAATGTCTTGAATTGCAGTTGTATCTGAAGATTTCAAAGACCCATAAAAATGTAGACTTCAGTGGGATAACTGGAAGACTGTAATGAATCGTCAGAATTTGAGAAATGGGTTTTTCTTCTTTAGATTTGACTCACAAACTGAACAAAAAGAAGCCTGTACTGCCTTATTTGAAGTCAGTTTACACTCCAGTTTGAATAGCACCTGCCCTTGGGTATGTTCCAGAAGAACATCTACCTTTCCACAAAGGGAGGCTAACACCCATTGTAAAACTTCCAGAGGCACATTAGATGTCTGTTCTCCCCCCAGCGATTTCACCCTTAGAAGTAGAAGGAACGCTGCCAGTTACAGCCTGTGCTGAGGAAACATGAGTTATAATTTTACCCTGGGAAAATTGCTGAACTGGGAGCTTCTGGTGTGGCATAGGTCTTGCCTTCGCAATCCAATGGTTCTTTTGATTCAGAGAGGCTTTGAAAGGGTGGTGATGAAAAACATAGCCTCTCCCTTTGAATCAGCCAGCCGCCTGCTTTCCTTTGCACTTTTAAATTTGGTTTATTAATTTGCCTAGGAGCAGAAAGAAATAGCACTGACCCATCTAGAGAAGATATCTACTTCAGACTGAATACGAAAACAAAAAACCACCCCCACTTGTGGACTATCTGAAGAATTTTGTATCTAGAATCACCTTTACCATGCTTAAGAAAAATACAAGAAAGTCTCTATTAGGTCTCCTGGCCATATTAAGAGGAAAAAGGTAAAGGACAAAATAGAAGGATCTGACAAAACCACATCTTTGAAACGTTGTAAGACACAAGAGCTTTAAGCACTCTTCAGATGTTTCTTGAAGCAACCAGTAATAAAATATTCTCAGTTGGAATTGCAATTTTGAAGACATTGAGTCTATTTGGTAAATATGGCAGTAGCCAGTAAAACAGACAGCTTAATCTATAACCTGAATGCAGGAAAAAGGCATGAAAAGTGCTTTGAAGCCACACATTTGTAATTATCTCATTTATGATAAAGATGTAAACAGAACCACAATTTTGAAAGTCACAGCTCAGTCTTGTAGAGAATTAGAAATAGGGTGTGAAATTGTAGTATTAAATGATGCATTCCTCAGTCTGGGATCAATGAAACACCATGAGCAAAAAACCCTGACCTTCAGGACCCCTGTGTCACTCAGTTTTCTTTCTTTCTTTCTCATCTGTTCCCCTTCCAACAAGTCTCTGAAGCTGAACTTAGCAAAGCAACGTCCCAGTCTCACTAAAATGATAATTTATCAAAACCCCACTAGAGGGACAGAGACTGCCAAGAGGGAGAAGAGTGCAAGGAAAGAGTGAGAGCTGACCTTGCTGAGATGACAGGCTTTTTGGAGGTTCTTGTCAGGACGGACTGCAATAGGGAGCATTTACCTGCATCTCCCATGCACTTCCAGGGCTAGCTGGGAATTTTTCCTCTCCTCTTGTAACTCCCATTAAAATTATCAGCCTACAGATTTCATAACAAGCAGGAGAATGAAAAACCCCAAACATTATCGCGAGAGAAATCATATTATGATTAACTATTTCAAAATGCCTGTGGGTTACTTAATACCTTGGGACAGGCAGCATAACACCATAAAGGTGTCACTGTATGGGGGCAGGAAACAGCCCCCTGCTAAAAATATGCACGAGGCAGCACACAGCAATGGGGGCCTCTTCCCAGAGTTCAGGGAATGGGCTATGCACGTGGCACATGAAACCTGCACTCAAACCCATTGGTGACCCAGACACTTCTCTACCCCCACCCTACTCCAAAATCTGTCCACCTCTGGATTTTAAATGCCCTACAGAAGCAGGTTTATTTTTGGATGACCGGTAGGAAGATGCTGAAGTCCCAAACTAAGCTAAATATTGCTGTGAGTAAATTCAAAAGGCTCCTCAATGCAGTATCACATGAAGGTTTTTTATTTCACTTTGCCTCTTTTCTGGTGTTTGGAGTTTTCTTAAATGCTGGAAATGTATTCAGGGAGGAATGGAGAAAATCATATGCCCACCATTCCCTAGGAGGGTCAAGCAGCAATTCTGTTTTGTTAGTGTGAAGGGCGGGATTCAAAGGAAGGAGAACACAGGAGTCTGCTCTGGCAGGCAAAAAGAGTGCTTGGCAAGACAACGACCATATGGCACATGAACAAAGCATATTTTAGATCTGGTTCATTTGATTCCATTATATGTAAAAGATACTCTAAGATCCATGGCTAAGAAATACAATTTTGGTTATTGTTTTCAGACCCGTAGGGATTTCCCCAAGTAGTCCTTGTAGCGTATATGATAAAAACATCCATTTGGCAGCTAATTTTAGCATTTTTTACCCACAGGGGTGATTAACCCCAAATCTATATAACCCTGTACTATATGCTAACAGCAGCCATCATTGCCTCTGCCAACCTCATGAAGCAGCAATCCACTATTTAGTTGAGGACAAACAGTCTCTGCTAAATAGCTCAGCAAACTCTTAATTTTATATTAAAAGGCTTTTACTTGATCCAACGCCAAATCAGATCATGCATACAACCTCAGAAGAGTGGATGAAATCTTCATTGTATACAATATGCACTCCTTTGGATGGCATGGCCTGCTTCTAAGTCTGTGGTAATACTTCTCTGGTCATTACTAAAACACAAAACACCAGTGTCTGGGCAACAAAAGGACCTGAAAATGTTTAAAGGAGCAGCAAAACCCAGGCTGATCAATCAAAGATAAACGCCTGTCTCACTTTCTCTAGCTACTAGCTTTTATTGCCTCTAATGTACAAGACATGTCAATAAAACTGAAAATAAAAACACATTGGCATACACCAACAGTCACCCTATCTATGTCATTGCACAGAGAAGAATCACATCCTGAGATGATTCCAAGGGACACCTCAAACTTAAACCAGCAAACAGCAGCTTCATCAAGAAAACAAAAGATAAACATAATAAAGGTACATTATTTTCTAACCACACAGAAGTTAAGTGAGACAACCCTGGACATGGGCTGCCACTTGCCACAGCTGGACCAGCCACCAAGGGGCAACAGGCATTTGGCTATGAAATAAATGTCTCCTCTGTCAGGCTGCCCTGTAACGGGGCTCTCAGAGAAGCTGGCAGTGGCCAAAAGGCTCAGCTCAGCTCACTTAAACTGCTGTTGAGGCAGTAAGCTTTAGATGAACTCACCCTCCTCATTCAGAATAATACTTGAAGAAATCTTTTGTTGAGTGTGTAGGGAAGCAAGGGAAGACTTCATTTAACCAAAGCTAGAGGAAAGAAACTCACTGACTGTCTTGAGTGGTAATAACCAGTAAGACCATGCTGCTCAGGGGCCTCCCTAGGCCCAAACAGAGTTCTGAACCTATCTTCTGCAATACAGAAAAAACAACTTGAAAGAAGGATAAAGACTACAAGACTGGGGACAAAAAAGATTTTTTAAAAAATCATTAGAAGAACAGTTTTGAATATCAAAAGTATGAAAGGGGTCAGGTGCAGAAAACCATCAACTATGATGAAATAATTTTTTAAAACCACTTGCAAGAAACCCACCACATTCCAATAGGAACCTGAAAAGTGGAAGAAACATTTGCAAGATGAAAGGTTGACAGGTAAAGGGACAATTGTATATGGCATCACATCCAGAGTGTTTAAAAAACCAATCTCAGATAATGTATGGGAGATAACTGTGAAGGATTTTGTCTGGAGCCAGGTGAATTGAGGGAAACATAAGGAAGGCCCTACAGCTGGGGTCTCACTTCATGCTAGCTTCCCACTCAGGAGCAGTGGGGGAAACCATCAGCTCTCTCCCTGGTATGGAAAAGGTGGAAAGCAGAGGCTGAAGCACTAGCTTTCCTGAAAAGGGCAAGGACAGAGTGCAACAGAGACAGGAGTGCATGTGGGAATTTCACAAAGAGCCCCCTTTTGAAACAACAAAGCCCTTCAAGGAAAAGGAAAGTGCAGATAGAAGAAGGAGAAGGCATTAAATTGCTGGGAATGGGGGAAAAAACCAAAACTAAAGCAAACTCCCCCCAAATGCCAAACATTTCACTTCAAAGGTCTCTGTTCCAGAAAAAATATTTGAGAAGCCTGGCTTCAAGAAGAGAAGATTTGTAATGTCAGAAAAAAAGGAGCATTTGAATCAAACAGGAAGGGTTTCTTTCAGGAGTCTTGTGGTGATCACCCAGTAGAGCATAAGAGCACTTAACTTCAGTAACAATCCCAAAGTTGTAGATTGTCTCAGGCATCTTCCATCTCATTACAAATACAGTGAACTAGACACTTGGTTTCTGATGAACACCATCTTAGAGTTGAAGAACCAAAAGGGAATAGCTTGGGGAAAGGGGCTGGAGTGGAAGGATGAACGGCTAGATTTTGTTTTCCAGCAGAAAAAACAGACCTCATGATTTCCACCCACACTGCCTTGCACAACGAACAGAACTTCAATCCAGAAATCAACAACGGGCGAGGGTATGTGTGTGCCTTATTCCACATATTTGAAAAGCAGCATGGAATGAGGTGTGGCAAGTGGAATTCCTAACTCCAGCCCTGGCCAGGAAAGATGGCTGGATGCCAACCACACCACGAAGCTCTTGTCATCTAAAATTCAAGTAAGTCCTGAGGTGTCCAACACTTTCTCACACTGAGGTGTGCCACAGACACAGAAAAAATTTCTATCAGACTCACAGGGTTTGATAGCCGCAGGAGTCTTGCCTGCCACACGCTTGCTTCAACAAAACCTCTTAACTCATCTCACAGTGATGGGTCTTACAAACTGCTCAAGTGGCTTCACTGAGAATAACACACTGCTGCCAACAGCAGCCTCACTCGACCAGAAGCAAGTCTGGAAGTTTCTATGATGCTGACACTGTGGAATCCAATCATAAAGGATGGAGGTTCACCTCGTGAGGGCACAGTGAAGCAAGCCAGGACCAGGAGGTTCATCTAGGACTGAGAAACCCAGGAGAAATGTGAATGCATGGCTGAGCTTAAGCAGTAGCAGTTACATTATAAATGGTTTCAAACACAACAAAGGAATGCAAGATAAGCAGACAACTCTAATACTCATATGCAAATTAGAATCAATTATGATGATTGATTTTTAGAAAGGTTCTAATGATACAACACCAAATAATTCTGCCTCTTGCAGCCTGGAACCATTTAGTGTACATCTAATTTTTAAAAAAACTGAGTATGGTTTTTTCTTCTCCTCCTTTTTCCATGCTGACGCTTGTTTGCATTACATCTATTTTGAGCTAAATTAAATAGGAGAAGCAGAGTTTTGATTCAGTAGTAGCAATAAACGGGGTTAGCCTGGCATTGATCTGTGTAAAGGGGCCAAAGCTAGGACTGCCAGAAGCAAAACATGGTCAGTGAACTCTACAGCACAAAGAGTGACCCTGCAGCTGAATTCCTAGCCCTGATTACAACAGAAAGAGACTTGGTTTCCTGAACAAAGAGTATTTCAGGCAGCAGATTAGCAAGAGAAAGTCTACTTGCAATGGCAGTCAGAGGAAACTGACCAAAATTAAGAACCACAGCAGACTGGAGGATTTTTTAAAGCCTCTGAACAGTCCAAAACAAATGCTTGCCTTACTCTGTGTTTCTTGTATACCATCATCAAGTCCAAATGCTGAAGAAGCAATATTTTTCTTTTGCATCTCAGTTAAATAGCTTTAACTTAGTAAAGTGTGCAGCAGAGAAGATGAGCCAAAATCTTGTTAAGGATAGCATGCCAAAAAAGTTCCCTTGAAGACTAAGAACATTTATCTTGCAGCCCTACAGAAAGGGCAATCGCATTTACTCGAAGAGGAAAGGCCCTTTTTATAAATCACGCTTTAAATTCAGCCAGCAAATTTGTACAGAAGGAGAATTTCACAATCCTTAGGAAACACGGATCAAATTTGCTTGCTCTCTGGGCGTTTGTGCTGTTGTGCAATGCAGAACAGGGAGAGCGCAGCAGTAAATCTGGCCTCATGACTACCAAGTTTAATCACAGTGTATCTACGATGGAGAACAAAGTGCCTCTTATTCCCACTGCACTGCCATCCCACCAAGCCAAGCAGGGTCGGTTCAGGCCAGCTTCTGGCCAGAGGCTGGCAGAGCACTGGGATCAGCCATTCCGAGGATGAAGCGAGCTCACGTCTCGCTCCCAGAGAGGCCAGTTCACACAGGGGAAGCACTCGAGGTGTTGGGTACACAGTCATCCCTAGCAGCACCTTCAGCCACTGCTGCCATGCTTTGGCAGGTCCGCTGGCTATTCACAGGTCCTGCACACAGCGAGAAGCTGGCAAGAAGCACAGCCCTGCCAAGTGATCCAAGGCTGCTGAGCAGCAATGCTTCTTTTACCCTCATTTTTTAACCCAAGACATCTGGGTGGCATGGTGCAGCATGCCCAGAGCTCACCCGTGCTGGAAATCCTGAGGCAGGGCTGATGCCCAGCAGTGCAGCCCAACTCCTCATGCTGGCTTCACCAGGAGCAGTGTGGATCTCAGCCCCCAGAGCAGTGAGAGAAACAGAGGAGCACTCATTATCACTGCTTTGTCTTTCAGCCTATTTCTTTTCCATATTTTACATGAGCATTTCCATAAAAACAAGGCTCACAAAACATTGAGCCATGTCAAATCCTTATGTATAAGCTATTAAAGGTCTTCAGCCCATTTTCCCTGCACGAATGCCATTATGCAATTTTTGCTTGCTTCTTTACCAAGCAGAAAGAGCCAAGGTGGAGACCCACAGAGGAAAGGGGGGAAGGTTTAAGGAGTCTGTTGGCATACTGACAGCCTGCAAAAAAATAAGTCAGAAATCTGCAAGACAGCACCTTGGTTTTTTTAATGCTGCTTGTTTGGTTCGCCACTTTTATTAGGGGTTGATTACATCCCTCTCTTGAGTTTTGTGGTGGCTGCAATGTCGGAGTGTGGGACGTGGTTTTCATGACAGGGAACTTGCTGACTGATTTACAGGAACATACAAACCCACATAACCAGAAGATTTTTATTATTCACTCATGTTCTGAATGTTCCTTTCACCTTTCATTAAATAAATCTTGAGAAGGTGAAGATTTATTTCTAGTTTTAAATTCACCTTCCCTTTTGGAGAAGGGTGCCTAAGCATAATACACCTTTGCTACGGAAAAATCCCCCCACAATATCCCTCTGAACAGCTCGAGGTCAATATACCTACATTGGTAACAGCATCTTAAAATTACGTTGTCATTTTAACTGTTTAGTGGGCATTGAGCCATCTCAAATAGATCAGTTCATTATTAAAAGTGGCAATTATTGTAAATTATCCTCTTCGTAAGAGCAGCTACCTAAGCTTTAAATATGTTATGATACCTCCCTGACCATTCCCTTTAAATGAGGATAGCTGAGGGCTCAGACATCATCACGCAGCAAATAGCTGTGCAATTTCGGACAACTCTTTTTTAACCACTCCTCTCCCCAGGGCTACCACCCCCATAGCACAGCTGGCAAAACAGACTGTATGCCCCTGCCTCATCTGCTCCAGTTCACAGAATAAACATGGCAATTCAATTTACCAGCGACAGTGACAGCACCCAAAAAACCCGAATCCCTTGACCGAGGTTTGTTGTAGCTGCTGAAGTGCAGGCACACGGCTCCTTTTGCTGACTCCACAAGGGAGCAAAGCCTTTCACAAAGGAGGAGGGCAGCCGAGGGCAGTAACATCAAACTAAGATTTGCCAGGACTTGTCTGTCGGAGGACAAAGTTTTGCATTTTAACCACTTTTGGCACATTCCACATTCGGTATTTTCAGGAGCTTTCTAGGATGTTTATGAAACAACTGCAGGGTAGGCAAGTAAATTGATGGCGGCACAAAGAATGCCTTCCCACATTCTTCTCCCATGCTCTTACCGTTGAAGTAAATGAAGATGTAGTTTATGTTTCTGTAATTACAGTTTGTTAAAAGGAGAACAGGTTGTTAAGCTATGGTAAGGAGCCCATGAGCCTGTCCTTTGCTTTGAATACCACAGCAATGTAGATTTTACTGAATAAAAAGACCAGTCAAAACATTACTCAGAGAGGATCTACACTCTGATGGCATTCAGCATAATCTGCAATAGTCACATTAATCAAACCAATCAATTGGAAATTGTTCTTATGAGAGCTATTTTAACATAAGTCAACGCTGTCAAGTTTCAGTCATCTCATATTTACTGAAAGGATAATACTACACATTTGCTCCATGACATTTCTGTACCATACATCAGCAGCTGTTTGCTTTTAATCCTGCATTTCCCCCATTAAATACTTACAGCATTTATACAGCCTCGTAAAACTCCAGTACAAAAGAATAAGCCACCAGAACTTTTCCCCATACATTACTTACCAACTTAACTATGTAACACAATGTGAAAGGTTTATGCACACCAGCTGGATCTCATTACAGCTAAGTTTCTGTCTTTTTAAAGTCTACTTTATCTGGAATGCTGAAGTCCCTTAGAATTTCACTTAAAAATACTGAGCTGACATACACACAACTCTCTACTGCAGGATGCTACCTCAGTAAATAGGTTCACAAATCAAACCTGTTGACACTTATTTCTGGAGTTTAAAATGCATCAGGTTCAATTCAAATATCTGAAGCCAAATGAACAGCTCAGCCTAATTCAGCCTTTCCTCCTAAGCATCACTACAACTAGAGATGCTACTCCTTGTACAGTAAGAAAACCAGCAAGAAAAGTAAGAAAGGAAGAGTTCCAAGATAGCATTGGTATCACCTCCCTACCGATCCGCGCTGAGGCTCAGAGGTACACCAGCTTTGTATAGCAAGAAACATCTAAAAAGCAGGAATCTGAGCTGTGATGAATTCAGTAGGAAGACGATCAAAGAGTTTGCTAAATACCCAGATGAACCAAAGCAAGCTTGTCAAACACTTTGGTATTACCAGTTGAGAGATTCCTGTTCAATCGTGAGGCAAGAATTGCGGTTTAATAAAAGCACAGAACAAAACCAAGCATAAAAAAATCATGTGCAGTGATTTTATTTTTGTTGTATATTTGACTGTAATTACTGTCTTAAGTACTTTAATTGCCTGGCATCTCCTCAAGTGCCTTGCCTGTGGGGAGGGGAGGCAGGGCAGTTTATAGTTTGTTATTAATGAATGAAGTACAAACAAGTTTACCTTGTCTGTAATCAACGTTCCCATCAAAACAGTTTGAGAGGAAAATGTAAAGGGGTCCATACATCCACAGGCCCAACGTGACTCTGTTAATATCTGCTTTTTAATGGTTAATGTGCTTCTGACATGTCACTGTCACACCTCAGAGGGAGAAGTGGCAAGCATCTTTATAACACCCACATGAAAAGCATCACCTATCTGTCCATTTCTGTTCTCTTCTACAGACATCTGCTCTTGGCCACTGATGGGGGATGGGATAAGGGGACAGGCCCCTTACGACCTTCCTTGCATGGATTCTAGGTGAGAAAATGGGGTATGCAAGAAAATCTGTAGGGTCATTTACAATAGTGTTGGAATGACACACATCCAGCCCTTCTTCACTGGAAATAATTTTTGCCTGGAGTGGACATGGAGTAGAGGGAAACAAGAATAAATGATGAGAAGCAGCTCACACAGGATAAAATAAAATATAATTGTCTGCTTCATTAAGAAATTATTAGAGACAAGAAGCCGTAAGTAAAAGTCAGTGAGTTATATGAAAAAGATGGTGAAGCCAGGAGGATGGAGAAGCAAACTGCTATTTTTCACAATTAGTGAAAGACACAGAGTGTAGAAATCTGGCCATTAGTCTCATTTTTCTACTGAAATTGGTACAGGAGTGTGCTGCTTTGAGGTAACATCACATCAACAGCCTAGCAGACTACCCAGGCAAAAAGTGCACCACTGGCAGAGCAAGCTTTCCCTTGTGACTGTCACCCTGTCCTGCCAGTCAGGAGCTCACCTCTGGGGCAAGAGCAACTCTTCACCAGCCAGGCTGCCAACAGCAGGGACAACCAGCATGAGTTCAGAGCTTCCACTGCAAGGATACTACTAGCCCACTAAGACCCACACTGAGACTGCTAATTTTCTTAGAAGTCACCAAAAAATGTGCTTTAGGAACAGCTAACACGCTTTCCATTTTTACAGATGGGAACCTTTTTCCCCACCCCATTTTTTTACACAAGTGCAGCCAGAATAACATCTCTGCCATCTATCCTGTATCCTGCTTACAGCCTTCCATTGGCTGGTACAGCATCTCCAACACTGTTATCTCCTGTGTCTTGAAACACAACCTGCTTTGGTGGCACTGTCCCACTGGCATGCAGGCAGCACACTTGTTGCTCCAGGAAGGCTTGATGTTGTGGTGGCCACGTTTCTCCACAGTTAAACACAGTTTTCAAATCACAAAATGGCCAGCATATTTGACAGTTTCTAAAAAGCACATTCCTTATACAACTGTGCTCAAAGCATCCTCCTATCATTGTTAAAAAAGCAGATATTGCTGATCAGATGAACACTGCCCCTTGCATAAGTTTCTTATAAAATGCACAACCACATAACTTGATATAGCTGCATCTATAAAGCATGAGAGCAGATCCTGTAAATATTGATTTGAGCCTCCTACTCATGCAGATGCATAGGCAGGAACTTGACAGAAGAGATCATAAAAGTTTAAAATATATTTATGAAAAAAAGTGGAGGACAGTATGATAACAGCTTAACTTCTTCTCAAGAATGGGATGCTGAAAGCCAGCACTCAGCCATCTACCTACCAACAAGAAATTCCTGACTTCTCAGAGCTGTGACACCATGTGTTTCCTTAGGGGGGGAAAAAAAGTGTTTTGATCAAGCACACCACCGAGGCATTAAAGGTTGTCATGTAACATGAACTGACTACACAAGAGAAATTCAGGCATTAACATACAGAGAATAGACTAGCATGCACAAGTCATTTTGGATGCAGACAGCTATTCATGCAAATAATTCAACAATCCTAGTATTCCACTAGGAAACTGTGAGTCAGACAAACATGGGAAAAACAAGACACTCCAAGTGTCTCCCCTCGACCCCATGCACTTCCCGAGTGCCCTCCCACCATGGAGTGGAGCTGCTCTCCCTGCCTGGCATCCAGGTGGGATGAAGCTGTCTCTGAAAGCAGGAACCCACCGGGGCTCTTCTCAGGAATTTTATGAAGTAGCTTAAGGATTAAGAGAGTTTATGACCAGCTTCTACAGTGCTCTGATCAAAAACATGCTTTCCCAACTTCCTCAGTGAGCTTTAATAAGATGTGAATGAGAAATTGATCCGGACACTTTAGTTTACAAGGAGTATTTCAAGTAGCTTGAGGAAACTACTTTATTGTCCATTAGGCATAAAACCAAACACAATGCTTACAGGCCATTTTACCACCGTGCTGACAGCAGATTTCTTTGAGAATACATACCCAAGAACCAAGGCTTACTCCAATACAAAACTCTACAGGAAACCACTGTTTTAAATTTCACATTTTTGAAGGTTAAGGAAAAAAATCTTTTAGATTTTAGCTCCCCTAAGAGGCAATAATACAACGCGCTTAATTTAAGTCCCACTCACTTTTTTTTTAACTCACTCTGAAGTTGAAAAAAACTCAGACTTCCCTCCCTGCCCCTTAACTGTTCTTTTATATTTTCCTCTAGCTTTTCTACTTTAAAGAAAAATATGCATAGTTCTTCTTTGCCATCCCTCTGGGTCCATCTTTTCCTTGATCAGATTTTGTTTCAGTGCACCTACTAAATTTGCTATTTGGCATTAGGAAAGAAGGATGTTTGCCCCCCTAATTTCTTCCTCCAATTTTAGCCCCTCTCCAAACAGAGACATTATTTTTTGATCCTTGAATCCATTAACTAATCCAGCAGAAGCACACTGGCATACAGAAGTTAATCTAATTCCCCAACTGAAATGCTGCAACAAAATAGTTGGTAAGGTATTCTCACCCTGCTTTTCCTCCCCGTCTTATTTTCCATTTCAACTTATTAATTCCATCTCTTTCTTCTCACAAAGTAATCATGCTCTGCCTTCAAAATCCTGCTAGCTCAGTTATTTAACCTTTCTGGCCTCCTGATAGGTTGGAAAGCTCACATCTGCTCCTTTCATCTCCTAAAAATCCAGTCCCTTCAGATAAATTAAATAACAGCTATTTCAGACCACTGTCATTAACGGTAAAGACAATTAAAGCGTTTCAGGGTAGGGCTATTTTGGAGCTTTTTGATTTTATAAAGATTGGGGTGAGGGGGAAGACACTTTAATTTTTCCTTCTAGCATTAGTTCCCTTTTTGGCAGGGGAGCTGAGAAGACCTGCAGAACCCTGAGCCACAGGCAGGGCTGCATGGCCACTGCTCCGGTGGCAGTGCTCCTGCAGCTGAAGCTGAACCAGCTCCCTGCAGGAGGGACAGGGCCACGGAGGGCACTGCCAGCCCCTGTGCCAGGCCAGGGGCAGCTCTGGCAGGGTTAGGGTAGCTGGGTAGCTCTGGCAGCTCTGCTGCTGGTAATCTCTGCAGAACAATGCCACAACGCCAGAGCGTTTCACAGCAGCTAAATTGGCAAGATCATAACCCTGTAGCAAAAGAAGTGTCCAGTCAAGTCAGTCCAGCACTCTACAGAAATAAAAATGCCTTAATAAGTTAGAATAGTCAGCTGAGTTACCAAGCAGGAAGAGGAGGAATGTGTTTTGCTGTTTTAGCAAAAACTTGGACATGGGCCTTCTATATTAAAAAAAAAAAAATCTCATCTATTATATTTTTTTCCTGGAAAGATACAGATTTGACCTGATGCCTTTGTATCTCTCAACAATTAAAACAACATACACAAGCTTCTGAATATTTTACACGGCAATCACAGTTACTACCATATCATTATCCTGTACTGTAAATCTAGCCTGCTATTACATTCATGAATCTGATTATATCCACTGGCAGTCTGGAAGTAAATATACTGAGACTGAGAAAAACTGAGTGGTTAAAATTCTACTTTAGCACAAGAAGGAGAGATCTTTTCTTAATGAATTACCACAATAAACTCTGAAGTCTTGAATTATCCTCCTCTGTACCATGGGGATAATTTTGCCAGTTACACAGTAGCGTAGTGCTACTTCCACACATCAATAAAATGCATTAGCAACTCAGCTAATACTCTATTTACTATTGAGTCACTGTACATTCTACATGCCATGCTCATTTTGACACATTTGTACTTCCTAGTTTGAATAAACCTCATTTTCCTTAGCTTTTTAAAAATTCCTTACTTTTGATACTTTCCAATGCCTAAACCTGAACAGAACAGCTTGTATCTAGAGTACTTTCAGTAGAAACAACAACAACAAAAAATTGTATTCAAGTGCATTTCAAAAGTAACACACTAAAAGTCTCCCGGAAAAGGGTAACTTACAAAGACTTCTAAGAGATAAAACCAGTAATAAGGTCACTTTGAAAGTGTGTCAAATACCCTAAAAGGAAGGCAAAACTACAAAGTTCTGAAAGGACATAAAAGTTATTTTTGCTTTTCAAAAATCAAACTGTAACTGTGTTACACATACTGCTCTGGATTGGCAGCTGCTTCAGAAAGCCGATTTTGCAGCAGTTTGAGGCTGACACCAAAACCACGTTAGTCCAATTCTGCCTCTTTTATTTTCAAACAGCACTTGAGGAAGAGAAAAAGCAAATTCAAAGGCTGAGGAATTTTGCACTGCCATCCCTGCTAAGGAATATGACTTTTTCAAGTGTTTGTGCTGGGGAAAAAAAAATCATAATCATATTCTTACCAGATCCAGTCAGTTCTAGAGAACTTAAGTTTTCCTCACGTGGTTTTGTGGACCACATAGCTTTGCCTTATCTGTTCTTCCTCAAAGAACAATTACTTTTCCCCTTCTAAGTCAGTCACTCATCAGTGTGTGTTTTCCAAGAAAGTGTTTTGCTTTTTCTCCCAAGAAACTGTATTTTCAAAGAGATAATCAGCAAGATACACACTTCAGCATTACTAAATTAAGAGACAAGAGAAAATAAACCAAAAAGCTCAACAGGTCATTCTGAACTGCTGATTAGTCAAACTGTGCAAGCTTAGAGCATCTTATTATTTCCCTCATCCCTTAAAAAGCATCTAAAGAACTTGAGCAAAATGTGAACCTGGTCTTGCAACAGTCTAGGAGAGCTTGCAGAAACTACTGTATCATGACAAGAAAGACATTTTCTAAACTCAAGACGGAAACTAGTACTGATCAACTTGATAAAAGCGTACAAAAAGCATCAGCACAAACAGTCAGTATCACTGTCATATCTGAGATAAGGAGGAATTGCACACAAGCTTTTTTTGTGACTAGCCAGTGCTGCTAGTTATAAAATCATTAGAAGCACAGGGAAACCCTCAAAAAGGCAATCAGTTGAAGCAGGCTCCCTCTTTATTTGAATTTCAAACAGTTTGTACTACAGCCATAGGATTCTGTTAGGACATCTGTGCTCCCATTTACACTTTCCAACTTGTCAACCCAACTCTCAGCTAGGTCTTCCCAATTTGGCATCAAAACTAGATGGGTTAATTACAGCACTTCAGATGACTCGCATTCTTCTGAGCGGGGCGATTTCAATACAAGGAGGAAGGAATTTATCAGGCATGTCACAGGTGAAACTGCCAGCCCTTGTTAAGAAGGAAGGAAGGAAGCTATTTAAGTCAACTTCATCTTCCTTGCTTCTCCTCTTCCCCACATTTCAGACAAAAGGTCAAAAAGAGTGTCAAGCCATTTCTCAAATAGAAATGAAGCAAGGAGGGCAACACGAGCGGATTTCCCCTTCTCTTTCACGCTAAACCCACACACTCATGCTCCCACCCCCACGCTGGCCAGACACACCACACGCTTCTGCTGCTACTTCTCCAGGGCAGCTTTCAACCAGAGGATGCTCAGCAGTTAACCACTGGTGCTGCTGAGCCCAGAAGTTTCAGTGCTGTCCCTTGGTGTGCACTGCAGACACCTCACCCATCAAACAAGAGCTCTCACCAGCAAGGGAGGGACAAGCTCCCCACCCTGCACCAGAGCAGGAGCTCAGTATGACTACACTGGACTCGAATGACTCAAAGCCAAGGCATCAGACAGTGGATGCTGCCCTTACTCCAGACCAACTCTGCCACTATTGAAGCCTCCTAGAACCATACAGAGAAAAATCAACAGCAGCAGAAGAAGCAGCTAAAAATATCGCTGTGGTGAGTAAAAGCTCAGGATTCAGCTGAAGGGTGTTGAGAAATCACTCTTGAAATTTTTCCAGCAATCCCTCATTTTGAATAAACATAAGCGGACACACGCACACACAAAAGGCTTAAAAGAAGGTGTTTTAGGAATTTATGCATTACATTTCTGACAGGCTGACAGAGAAGTACTAACAGAGTACACACAGGTGCCAATTTGCAGGGGAGCCTGAGAGCTGTGGCTCCTTCATTAGTGCTACCAAGCAGAAGAGTCTCAACTACACAGGCTCCTCTTCCTCTCACTCTTGATATCAAAAACCAAACTAAAACAAACAACAGCATCATCAGACGTAGTCCCTGGCACTTTGAGGAGAGAGTGAGAAGCACTGTGGTAGAGTTAAGCTCAGCTCAGAAATCACCCCAGCACCTCCACAAGACTTTTTGGATAAAGAAGCAGAAAAAGGAATGCCAAAATTCCTTTGGAAAGGAAAGCCAAAATTCAGCTTCACACCTTGCCTCCTGTAAAGAGTTTTCTGCTCTCTTCCCTTTACACAGACAAATGCTCCAGCCTGTGATACCTGAACAGCACCTACCAAACAACCTTCCTTCCACCACAAACTATCCTCACTACCAAAAAAGCTCCACTCACTCCTCATCTCCTATTTCCACCTTGGGGAAGGATTGGTTTCCTACAGCTGGTGACACTGTTTGAAGAGAAGTGAATACCTCTTTCCAGAAGTCACACACTAATGCATTATATCCAGACTACATGACCTATTTTAAGTACCAAGAACACTGCAAACCACATCAGAACACCCAGGCTAGGATTTGAAGCAAGCCAGAAGTCCCAAGGAGGTGCTACCTCAGAACTATGCTATATGGAGCAGATGTGTCCTAAACATACAGTGGAAAAAAACCCCCAAACATACACTGGTAAAGTGAATAGGGCTTTAAAATGTCATTCAACTTCCATTTCATTGAAATGATTGGTCCTAGCTACAGAAGTGTACTGGTGCACACAACAGGTAAGCTTATCAATTAACTAAGAATTTATTGGAAATGTTTATAATACATTTGTGCACTACGGTTTTGATTATTTTTGAAACTAGAAGTTGCATTAAGAACGCATCAAAGATACTTGTTCTCATTGGGGATTAAGTCCTTAGCAAGTTTGAAGTTTTTCAGATCAACTAAAACTGGCTGAATGCAAAGCATGTAAACTTCTAAAAGCCCAGAAAAGCCATTTTTCCTTGTTGATAATCCCCAAAAAACAACCAGAACAGAATTCAATTGTACATCTTCCAATGTTACTTTCAGATCAAGGTATTATGAGAAGTTCCAATTTCTTCCTTATTCCCCATTCTAATGCCTAGAAGAATCTGAAAGCATTCCCTGGAAACATGATTATATATTTTTACTGTCTCAACACTAATAAATCTCTTCCACATCAGATAAAATGCAGTTACCAACACTTGTCCCTTGAATCCAAAATATGATAAAAAAATTATCTTGCACATACATATTTGGCTACATGCCCTTAACAATTTCCTTCAGAAAAGAAGGGTGCATTTGCTTCAGAAACAGAAAAGCAAAATAATAAGAAAGGACACAGGGAAAAAGATGAACAGAAGGGTTTCGAAAGTGACTGAAAATCTACAACATCTCTAATTAGGTTCCAGCTTCCAACACAATAGTGGGGGTACCATGGCCTGTTATCAAGTTTATAGCCAAGGGCACAAGACAATACAACCCCACATTCAATTTAATTACAGCCTATGGCTTTTGCAGTAGTGGTGTGTTTCAAAGGGTTTAAGCACTCATTTATTTCTACACCATACATGAAATAAGGCAGCTCCCTGTCACACAGACTCACCAATTAGACTGAGCAGTTTCTGATCTCTTGCTCTCTAGAAACAGAGCAGTGGGCAATGGGAAATCTTTTACAGGATAATCACAGAATACTTTTTATGTTAAAAAAAAAAATCAGCTCTCTGCTGCCTTTAAGCTTGTGCATTTTATCTTTGATGTGCATAGAGTACCAACATAGTCATTTCAGATTCTATAGGATGTAAAAGAGTGTCAAAATACAGCAGCACCTTCAGTGATGTTGTTTTCTTTTCTCCTGACTGTATCACAAAAGTCAGATTCATTTGAGCTACAAGGAACGGGTCACCTCTTGCATTCCTGCCATCGCTGAAGGCTGGACAAAGCAAGTTCTCTGACCAGCTCATGTGATGCAACTAAATAAAATTAGCCAAACTTCTAAAAAGGAGAAATATTTTGAAGAATTAAATGATAGTAGAAATCACCAGCTGAAATAGTTGCACAATTTAATACCTCCAACATATCATGCCAATGCGACCAAGAGGACCTACAAAGAGAGTAGCTGCACAGCCACGATTCTAAATGCATGTATCAAAACATCATTCTTGGATCTGCTCTGAAATACTCTCCCAAGTCACCCTAAACAACTCCCTTACAGCTGATTCAACATGGAGCAACCTCAGCCAAGGAAAGAAAAACCAGTTCCCTTCATTGCTTTCAGTGCATGTACTGCCCCCAGAGCTCTATATAAGATCACTATGCCTAATCTCTATTCTGCTTGTCTTTTACTCATCTTGGGAAACATTCATATGCCTAACAAGCTTCATCTTCATTATAAGAAATGTATCCTGGGATATCCTACTTTCTTAAAAAGAAAAACCCTATCTCTCTTCAACAATCTTTAGAAGCGCCCAGTTACAAAAACACTGACTTCCACCTGAAAGAGCCATAGCCAGGATTCCCGCATTTCACTATGGAGATTGATAAGAAAGCTTTGGGGACCATACTTGACACCACTACTACTTTATCCCCCTGCTCTCCAAGGATTTCAGGGCAATTTTGATGAGTATAAGGTATAAGAGTCCCTTCCACAGATCTACTTTCCACATCAGTAACTTAGCAGAAGACCAAAAAACCTTCTTCATTAAAAAACCAGTCAGTAGCAAAGTAACAAACAGTAGCCTACACGGTAGATACAATTTCTCAAACCATAGATTAAAGTTTCTTTAACCCTTATCTTCTACGATTTTAACCTCAGCACTTCTTTTAAAAAAGACACCTAGCAAACTGTGGATTTTCTTGCAACCTAGGATAATCCAGTAATCAAAGAGAAGAGCACTAACTATGCAGTAGGGCAGCCAGCACAGCCCTAACCTCTGAAACCTGATCAATAGCAGTACTGTCACAAGAACTAACAAGGTCTTTAGCAGTCATCAGTCTTAATAGCCAATGTACTTCAAGCCCTTAAGATAGGGATATTGCTGCATCTATTACCCTGCGAGAACTAAAGCCTAGCATCCTTACACCACTATCCTAAGCATCCTTCCCCTGGAGCTACCCGATGAGTTCTGCCCTGAACGCTGGGGAAGCAGCTACCAACGATTCTGGTCAGAGTACTAGAGATACTTGCACAAAACACAAGTCTATTTTGTGGCTATTTAAGGAATGCAGGATGTTCCCAGATCAGATTTTTATCTGCTTCCTCCAAAATCCAAGACTAAAAAGGGTTAGAATTGTTAGCTACTTTTGATTTGCTCCCGGTTGTGCCTACTGTCTACACATATTCCTCATGTGCTATTGTTCTGCCTTCTTTTGCAAAACCTGCAGCCAGAACTAGATTTCTGGTTCAGGTCAACTTAAGCCCTTCAAAGAGAATGAAAGGCAATGAAAAGGCATTTGCCAGATCAAAAGATAGCAAAAAGCGCAACTCTGAATTTAAAGCAGGGAAAAAAAAGGCATTTCAGGATTCTCCAAAACAGCTACGACAAATGCACACGGCTCAGGTTTTAATGACCAAGCTTTTGGTAGATATCTTAATAGCTAATAAATTCTTCACAAACAGCACAGAGAAACACAACTGAGTAACAGAACAAATGTAACCAAAGCATTTGCAAGTGACAGGCAACTCTCCTCCCTCCAGCAGAGGCCAAACTATTTTCCTACACCTATTTTTGGGTATTACTACTGTAGTAAGTTCAGCATGTACCAGATCTATAAAACCCAAGAGCTACCACTACATTGTAGCATCAAAAGTTCAAGCTTTAGCTATTGTTCATCTTTCAGCAACATGGGAGATGAACAACAGCCAAATTACATCTCTCTGTCATCAACTTGAACTGAAGTACTGCTGTCAGTGGCAGGAAAATTGCTACACTTCAGAGCAAATAAGGACTGAAAAGAAAGTTGTGCCATGATGGCAGCGCAGATGCTTAAAATACACTATAAATGATGTTCTTAAGGCTAAAACCTAAAGCAATAGTTGGATCAAGATGAACATTTAATGTACCTTTCCTGAGCTCTGGAGAAGGCTCCTACAAACTCAGTGTTGAAAAGACAATTTGGGACTAAACGAAAAATGGGAGCGACAACACAAAAGCACGAAATTAACATTCTTGCTCAGATAGTCAATGCCAATTGAAGACACCCCATTAAGTACTTTCATTTTCCACACTTTACTAAATGCTATTAAAAAAAAGAAAACCAAAACTCACAGTATAAAGAATACATGCTAAGAAACCCACACATTATGCCACCACTTTTTCACCAGAGTATTACACAAATCCATGAGTTCTGCACAATCCGTCCCCTGGAAGACTAATTACAAAGACAACCAATAAACCCCAAACTTGTGACCTTCATGTTTTCAAGGAATCAGTAATATTTGTCAACACTGGAATTTAATGTCATGGTACTTGATGAGATATATTCAGTAAAAAGGCCCAGAAACTCTTTGTTTATAATTAAGCAATAACGATTGAGGGCCAGGGCATTTCCTGAGGATTAATGACCGGGCTGGGAGAGCCAATGGCTTGAGGCAATGCCTTGGGCCATTAACCTCAGCCAGTCATTAATTTCCCCAGGAAATGCCCTGGACCTCGATTAGTGTAAGTATCATAAAAGGTAGCTAGAGAGAAAAAGTTTAGCATTAACAGTCTCCCAAGGAAATCCATTCCACAGCCAGTATTTTTTCATTTTGTCACATCCCAGAAGTGCATAAGTTAAAACTGACACAGGAAAAATTGGTGATGAAAATGGGGAAAAAAAAACCAGAGAGAGACGCTTTTTTTCCTATTAAAGATTTAAGTTAATGAGGTTTGTAGCAAAGGCAAGATTCGGCTACAAAAGTGAGTGGGCACCTTGTTTAACTCATGAAATTATGAATGGAGGTGAACATTTCCATATAATTACTGATAAAACTCACATTGTCTAGTTCTATTACCCTTGCTGATTGCACATTTTCTTTCTTGATACTCTTAGGAAGACAGCAAATGCCTGTGTACTCTATTTTAGCTATTTCTCCCTTTCTCCCCACAGCCCACTGCTAATGAAAATTACAGTTCCAAACGCTTCCTGCAGGAAGCTCAGCTTTGCAACAAACACTATAGCAGCTGAATTTCTCCTCGCCTAAGCTTTATGCAAGTGTGAAGGGATTCGTGGGCCAGGGTATAGATCTCTAGTCTGACAACTGAAAGTACTAACCTCGTTTAACAGGTTAAAGACACAAACACCCCCTGACCACTGACTGCTCTGCTCAGTTCCGTCTTCCCCTTCCCAGACGCACACACGTGCAGTGCTCCTCCTAAAAAGCTGAACTGTGCTCGAAGTTTCAAAATTGCTTTCAAGATCATTAAAAAATTAGGGGAAGAGGAATCTAGGGTTAAATACAGCAAGGAGCATTAGCTTTTACCTGAAATAATGAACTAGAACAAAAACATTATCTGCACATAATCAAGCCTCTAAGCCATTCAGAGACACCAGATACACACAGCAGGGGATCAAGCTACAGTACTCCACTGAAGTGGTCCCAAAAAAAGCCTCCTGAAAGAAAGGAGAGGTCACAGGTATCTCAAAGAACATAGATGCTTATGCAGGCATTCGCTGGGAGCCCTGCCCTCCCCCTCCCCACCCCAATTAGCCTTCAGGCTGGTTGATTAGTTGGCAAACTCTTTGAAAGGGTCAGTCTGTCCAGAACTGGTATTTCCACTCGGGAAACAGCTCAGGCATGTCATATACCTGTGCTTGCCCAGCGCCGCACTCCCTGGCTGACGGCTGCGATCCCTGTTATTACTTGACACAAGAATGTCAGAGGGGTTTTGTAATCATGTAGGGCAGCCAGCAGTAAAGTTCTTGCCCGAAAAGCGGAATTTTATGGGGCACAACGTAACTGCACACACTTTACAGATTTACTTAGAATGGCTTCCAAACTTCCAAGCCAATTGCAGAGGTGCAGCGAGGCTTTAATTGAAGTAATTTAGCTCCGGCGCTCAAACACCCGAGAGGAAAGTACTTTTGGAGGGGATGGGGAGCAGGCACCAGCACGTGCTGGCACACAGCAGAGGGGGCTCTGCAAGGCACACATTAAGGCACAGCTCAACAGCGTTTTCGACAACACCGTTTTACCTTAACGAAACACATCTAATGAACTTGGGCTCATTCCACCGCTAAGCTGCACCTAAACCCGTTTAATTGTGCTCTTACTGTATATTTCGCCACTATGGTAACTAATGCAAGTAAAGCCAATGTGCCTTAAAAAAAAAAAAAAAAGGATCACTGCCAGGAAACAGAGCTATTTTAAATAAACAAATACAAGATGAATGCAATTGCCATATTAACCCTCTTGTTAACTTCTGAAGTTTAAAATTACACCCTCATTACTAGTGTGTAATTGAGTATTCTCCCGGCTGTTTCTTGCATTTGAGGTTATTCAAATAGTTCATTAGCACATCAAGAACACCACACACACTAATGATACCTGATGCCCCTATCTACTATTCTGGCCCGACTTTCGACTTTCCTAAGTCACATCTCCCGCAAAAAGAGAAATAAAAGAGGGGGGAAAGAATTAAAAAGAGGAAAAGGGAAGCCCATAGGGCTGAGCTGTCGGTGCTGCCGCTGACGGGAAGCATGGCAGCACCTAGGCACCCATCAAGTCCAACAACCAGGCACACAGTGAGTGGCCACTGGACCAGTGGCAGGGCATGAAGAGACTGGGGGGGCAAGTAAGTTGGATAACTCGCGTCTGGGCTCTTTGGGTGCCTGAAGAGTGAGCGTGACCCAAGAGCCACCCCAATGCTGGCAGTGTGCCTCAGTGCCCAGCCTTGGGGCAAGAAAGGAGGGGGGCAGTGCAGACTATGTGGAACAGGGTGAGGGGTTGCCACTTTTTTTTTTTTTTCCTTTTTCTTTTTCCGGTTACCTGTGTGGGGGTAACAATAGCAGGTGAAACTACTGTGGGTGAGGTGGTGCTTCTGTGCCCATTTGCTTCGGGGAGGAGGTGAGGCAAGGGGTCATGTTTCACTGAGACCACCACCACGGCGGGTGCAGCGGCATCCAGGGGCTCAGCGGCGCGGCGGCAGAGTCTTTTTGGGGAGGCGGAGGGCCCACAGGCATCGCCGCCGGCCGCAGCCCCTGCCGGGAACACTGCCTCGTAGAGCGCCCGCTTGGCCGGGGCCACTGCGGCCGCTTCTGCTTTCACCGGCGCAGCGTCACCGTCTTTGGGCAGCACATAGGGGTTGGCAGCAGGTGGCCGCGGCCGAGGTCCACCATTGAGGGCGGCGGGGGTGTAGCAGCCCCCGCCAGCGGGGTGGTGGAGGAGGTGGTGGTGGTGGGGAGGGGGGTGGTGGTGGTGGGGTGGCTGCAGTCCTCCCAGCTTGGTGCCAATGCCAGCGATACTGTTGAGGGTGGCAATGGAGACGGCACCAATGCAGTGGTTGGTGTAGGTCTTGGAGAGCTTGGCCGCCTTGGAGAGCATCTGCATGCGGGTACCCAGGAGGTTCTTCCCGATGGCCTTGTTCTCGTACCAGGTGATGTCGCCCTCGCTGCAGTGGTCCCGCGGGCGCTGGAAGAAGGCCTTGCAGAGGGGGTTGCGCTTGGAGAGGTACTTGACAAAGCTGGCGTAGGGGCAGAACTCTGTGCCAGTCTCGTACATACGAGGCAGGTTCTCCTCATCGCTGCTCTCCGCCCGCTTCTTGCTCCAGGAGGACGAGCGCGACTTGTGGTAGGGCCCCAGCGCCTTGAAGTAGACGAACTTGCGTCCATCCTCATCCACGGCCAGCCCAAACGAGTCCTCCTCCAGCTCCCGCTGGTTCTCCCGGCCCCGGGTGCAGAAGTACATGCAGGTCTCAAACCAGACCTTGTTGAGGAGCCCGAAGGGGCTCTGGGTGCTGAACACGCTGCACGTGTAGAGCTTGCGGAGGTCGGCGCGGGTGATGGCCTGCTTCTGCACCACCGGCCCGGCGCCCTGCTCCTCCAGCTTGCGGATGACAGCGGCCAGGGTGAGGTTGGCGGCGCGCAGCTCGGGGTCCTTGGTGAGGTCGAGGGTGCGGCAGTAGGGCGGCTCGTTGAGGTAGCGGTTGAGGGAGCTGCGGATGCTGATGAGGGAGGACTTGGAGTAGAGCTGCCCGCTCTTGGAGCGCGCCTCGGCGTAGAAGGAGCGCAGGACCCGGCAGAGCGCCCCCTTGTCCATGGTCTCGAAGTCGGGGCTCTGCGCCTTCTCGCTCAGGTACTCGCGGAAGATGCGCACGGCGTAGCGGGTGGCCAGCCGCGTGTTCTCGCTCAGCCGCGCCCGCTCCGGCCGCTGCAGCAGCAGGGCCGCCTCCAGCTCCGCGTCCTCCGCCGCCCCCCCGGGGCCGCCGCCGCCGCCGCCCCCCGGGGCAGCCGCCGCGGCGCCCCCCGGGGCAGCCCCGACGCCGCTGCTGCCGCCGCCCGGCGTACAGCCCGGGGCGGGCGGCAGCGGCTCCGTCTCCTCCTCGCCGTCCCACTCCAGACCCATCTCCTCTTCCTCCTCCTCCTCGTCCAGCAGCAGCCCCCCATCGGCTCCGTCCTCCTCCTCCTCGTCCCCCGTTATCTGCACCTCCTGGATCTCATCCTCCTCCTCGCCCTCCTCCTCCTCGCCGGCGCTGCAGTAGCGGTGCGGGCGGGGGGCGACGCCGCGGCCGGACGGCCGGTCCCCCGCATTGTTCCCGCCGCCTCCGCCGCGTCCGCCGCCCCCTCCGCCGCCGCCGCTCCACTCTCCGCCGCCGCCGCCGCTGCCAGGCATTCTCGCCATATTGCCGTCTCCCTGCCAGTCCTCGGGCAGGGCGCATGCGCTATATTGGACCGCAGCGCTGGAGCGCTTTTGTGTTTTAATGACCTTCAGCTACCGGGAGGCAAAGCCGGGCTCTTAAAGGGGCCGCGCTCCCACTGGCGGCGGCGGGGAAGGGGCGGGAGAGCTTGGGATGGATGGGGAGGAGGCTGAGTCGCGCTGAGGGGGTACCGCGGGGAAGGGAGCGGTACTTACCGCGCCCGCCGCTCACCTCGGGTCCGTCCCGTCGAGCAACGCTGATGGGCGCCGGGCGCGGGGGGGAACCGCCGGGCAGGTGCGCCCCGGCCCGGAGGCTCCCCCGCCATCCCCGGCGCCCGTCCCACCTCCCCATCCCCGAAAAAGAAAGCACTCCGCGTGTGGAGCGGCTCTTTCGATAGGGACGCACCGCCACCGAGCTGCTACGACGCCTCGCACCTCCTCTTTCCACAGTAACTTAAACACAGACCAAAAAGAGAAAAAAAAAAACCAAAAAAAACCCGCAAAGCGAAGAAAAGAAAAACCAAACAAAAACCCAAACGAAACCCAAGCCCCCCCCACACAAAAGACTCGGGCTGTGCCTGTCCGCAGGACGGCTCAGACCTCGATAGGATGCTGCCGGGGAGCGGGCGGAGGACCCGGCCCCGTTCCCCGCCTGCCGTGCTGCCGCGACATCGCCTGCCGCCGACCTCGCACCTTTAATCGGGCGCCCGGATTTCGGTCGAGGGGCTCGGGAGGAGACGGACGCTCGGGGCATTGCATCCGTGCGGCTTGGAGTCCGCCCGGGAACAGCCAGTCGGTAGCCGCGGCACTCGCTTGGCTTGCGGGAGCCTCGGCGAGGTTGGCTGCGGAGAGGGAGCAATAAGGACTCGGGGGCTGACGGGCGCTCCGGGCCGCCCTCTTGCTCGCTGGGGCTGCAGACCTCAGGGCAGCCGGAGGGGCCTCGGCCCCCCCGTGCCGCCGCTGCCTCCCATCGCGCCCGCCGCGCTCTTCCTCTGCTACCCTCTTCCGCGACGGAGCAAAGCCCGAGGGGGCTCCCGCAACCGCGCCGGGGTGCGGAGCCGCCGGACCCAAAACCACCCGACACTTTGCGGGTGTTTTCGCAGAGGGGAGCCCCGGAGCGGCGCAGCGCGGGCGGGGGGCGCGGAGCCCCGGCTCAGCCCTGCCCCGCTGCCCGCGCCCCCTGCCCGCCGGGCGCTCCGTCCCCGCCCGGCTCTGCCCCGGGAAGGCGGGTGGTTGCACGCTGCCTTCCTTACCCTTCCTTCCCGGGAAGGGTCCTTGGCCGGGCTTGGCTCGGGCAGGAGCGAGGGCATAAGCGTAAGGCCGCGCACCGCGGGGAGAGGGAGCCTGTCCCACTCGGGACGGGAGGGTGGGCGGGAGGGTGGGTCCCCGCCGGTAGCACCCCAACTCTCCAAACCAAAGTACCCCACATAGCTCCCCGAACTATTTAGCAGAGCCATTTCTTTTATTCGGTACGATGAAATAAATATTCATTGCGACTGCTGGCTACACCTGAAATTATAGCCCTAATTGCAGAGCTGTTGGCCTGAGTTACCACATTTGCTGCTTACTCATCCGTAAGAATTGCTCAGCGCCGGGCCCCAGCCGCGATGGTTCCCTTTGGGGGGGCTCGGTGCCCGCCGGTGCTGGGCGGTGCCGAGCCCCGCGGCCGCTCCTCCGGGGCAGAGACCGACGGCCACGGACGGGGCGGCCCGGACAGCCCCAGCTCCCGCCGTCCGGGGAGACGTGGGATGCCAAAGAAGGGATGTGCAAACTGTTGGGCAAATTAGGCCAATTCGAAATAAATAAGCACTGCGGGAAGAGAGCCTGCCACTCCCGGGAAATAATTGAAGAGAAACCCGGCACTGTTATATTGATGTAAGCCTGGAGTAATTACACGGAGGTCAAAGTTGTTGCACGTACTACAGAAGTTGTGCTCACTCTGTAGTTTGAGAGTGGATTATGTTGCCTCTTAGGTCGATGGCACATATATAAAATTCTGCATTTTTTTTCCCTATACACGTAGGAGAATATAAATAAGGATTTTTTTTTCCCTTTCCTTGTCATACTCTATCTGTAACCTAATCCTGAAACAAAGTCTCAAAGACGTCCCATGAGATGGACCAAATGCTGAAACAGATAGCTAAAACAAACAGTACCTTGTTGGGGTTAAAAGCTAAATTCCCCAGACAAGCTCCTTTTAGGAGCTATTACAACCCACCCTAGAAGACAGAGAACTGCAGGGCTTGCAGCATAAACTTTTTTACAGACATTATTTTTCTTTATTGTTCCCGTAAATGCTTAAAACTACGTGATCGGCATTGACCTTTGATTCTGTTTTACGATCGTGGAAGACACTTTTTTTTTTTAAGACTTTTTCAGAGCCATATGAGTGCAAAAGGTAATTGAATATTTTTTTTAACTTTAAAAAAGATGAACACGAGGTTGACAGCTTCTGTACTTGGATGTTCATTTAATCACCATTTTCTGATTACAGGAGGTGAACTGT
Organism: Fringilla coelebs; assembly: GCF_963513975.1. Taxonomy (NCBI): domain Eukaryota; kingdom Metazoa; phylum Chordata; class Aves; order Passeriformes; family Fringillidae; genus Fringilla; species Fringilla coelebs. Next base: position 46,767,876 of record NC_140028.1, on the reverse strand, counting down.
GTTGACAGACTTGCAGATGAATATGCAGCCCCGTATACGAATAGTAACTATAAAGGACATAAAGAACTTGCAGTGAGGTTGGAGGGGAAAATGTATACGGAGCATCCGTATTACACACATCAACTGGAAGCACCTCAGCAGCCAGGGGGAATTGAGAGAGTAGCAAGTGAGGTGTTCAGAATGCTGCAGGTGCCCATAACTGGGAAGACACATGCGTAAGTTATATACCTGTATAATCTATATGCAAATAGGTAAGTTAATCATATACATATATGTTAACTAACCTATCTGTCTATGTTCCTAAAAATAGCATTTAGCCTAGTCAGTTGTATTCCAGAAGTTTAAATCCTATTGTTCAAGCTCCCCAGTTAGATAAGGTAATCGAACTGCATTCCAAAACTGACAGAGTTGCACAAGGTTGTCTAATGTGAGCTGGCATATAACATTAAACTTACATCCACTCCACCCTCCACGTCACTAATCAGAGGTTTATCCTGCTGAGAGCTCTGTGCAGGCAGAGACAGCATTCTCCCCTAGGACTCAAGGTTTGAGGCTGTTTATCAAATAGGTCCTGTCCGCACTTGGAGAATACATTTTATTACCGCTGTCGGGAGAGGGGATGTGATACCCACAGAACACTAATAAGGGACTGGCCTCGCTAAGGATTATCCTTGGAAGTACTTGGAGATCAGTTCATGTACCACAGATTGAGCACGCCAGTTTAAAAACCAAAACAACCTCCTCCATGAGTCAGTTGGTTTATAATAAAGGTAGTGCTTGTTACCACATTAGCAAATAGTTTCAGGTCTTTCTTCACTTCTTTTTTAAGCTACTCTTGCCCCTGGCGTCGCCTCTGGCAAGCGGAGAGCTTGCTAGAGCTGTGTTCTTTGACAATCGGCTATTGTGCTAAAGCTTTCCACAGCCCAATTCTCCTTCAGACTAACAAAATCTACTTCTCCCGTAGCCTCTGTAAGTGGTTATTGCATTACAGCCACCTAAACCTTCATGCTTTGGTGAGTCTTGGTAGGTGTTTCATCATGAGGCTTCACGAGGAACTAAACTGGAATATCCCAAAAGCCAACAAGCAAAGAAAAACCATGGGGTCCGTTTGCTTCTTAGGATCCTGTCTAGGCATCTAGAAAAGTTTATTTAAAAAACACTGCTTAAAACAAGCTTGTGGGTTAACCCTAATGCTGGCCACCAGGCATTTTTTAAAGACAATAACTTTCCCTCCACACATGCTTTTACTGTTAAATACAGTAAACATTTTTAAATGTCGTAATACGTTTTCTAAACACAAGATGTTTTCACTGTAGGGGCAGCCTATGTGGAAATTGGTATGAGAAATCCATATTGACACTACAGAACTAGAAGGCAAATAACACTTGGGACTCTTGGAAAATTCACTTAGGGAAAAAGCATGTCCTAGAAATCCTTCTCCCACCCAGAAACATGCAGTTTTGAGATAAGCTTTTTTAGCATTTCAGAACTGTCGCTTCAAATGCTAATTCCGTTTTTATTTTACTCTTTTATTTTTGTATATGATATTTCTAGTTGTTTCGTTACTTCTTCATACTAGGGACAGCTAATGCTAACATGTAGTGTGCTATAACAGATTTTAAATCTCCTTTATTTAATTTCTTTTTCTTTTTTTTTTTTTTTAGCATCTCCCATCTGCATGGCAATGAAATAGCTTCATATACCTCAACAAAGGAGACATTGATTTAGGAAAGTGAGGATGTATCCATCAGCACTAAGTTGCAGCTGTTCTTAATGGATTTTAAAATACAAAAGCTATTTCACCTCTTAGATTGTCATATTATGAAATGTTAGTAGTACTTGCACATATCAAAGCACCAGCTACCAGCCAAACCTTGTGAAACGTGAAGGCAGCATCAAGCCAGCCCCCTTGTGAAGCTCCCCGATGCCAATTGAAAGCCTATTTCCCCCGTACGCTCCTATTTTATTTTTTCCCCTGCAGGTATTTGCCGTTACTCACTCACGGGTCTTTTTTTTTTTTTTTTTTATTCTTTTTACAAAAGCAATATTTCTACTACCGAGGCCACACTTTGTTTCCCAACTGCTTTGTTTTCAAAACAAACCAGAGAAACCCCAAGCCATCATCTTTGTAAGAAAGCACACATTCAGTGCTTGGCAAACTAAAAGGCAAGACTTTGCAAATCACCTTTATTTTCAGTGTCAAGCAGCTGGAGCACTTTTGCTTCCAAAAATATGGAAGAGCTATGTTGTCAGACAGCTTGGAGAGAGGCAGGTAATAAATTGCATTGTGCTGCACAAAGGTTTTAAGGTTCTTTTAAAATGTGCTGGAGGTAAGTTGCCAGGAGATATATTAATGCTTTTATTTAGCTGTATTTCAGTTTGTGTTTGTCTTTGCTTCTCTGGTGTTGAGGCACATGAAACAAATTGGCTGGTCTGTGTGGCACAGTGGTAGCTGGTTAAAGTTGCTCTCGTGGTTGTCTGATCATTTCTATGAACTACTGACACCAAGCAACCTGGTGTGTTAGTGGCACAAAGTTTGCTCTCCATGGAGGCAGAAAGAGCTCTTTCTGTCCAGCCTGATAATTGGTTAGTTTGTATTCCTTCTCAACTGAGTCCATACATTCCACATGAAGGGGAGGGAAATTTAGAAGGACGTAGCCAGTAACTCAAGAAAGGGAGCTCCAAAGAGAGGGATCCCTGCAAAACCACAAAGCTTACGGGTCTTGTTGTAGGTCTAAGCACAAGTTTTTACTTCATACAGTGTTTTAAGTACTATGTAATAGAGCATAACTTTATGCTGTATTGGATATGGAGTTCTTGAAATCCTATTTTCTGATCATAATCTTCCAGTAAAAGTTTATTTTGAACTATGAGTTCTGGCTGGAAGTCACACTGGGCTGGATGAGGTCTACAAATGCAAGGAGGGACAGCTGATGACGTGATAACAAGATCTGGCTAAGAAAACTCCTTAAACATTCCTTTATCAAAAAAGGGAAAAAACCCAAAAGCCTTGAATCCAAACAAGAATGTAATAACATGAGACTCTGAGGGAGTGCACTTTCTCACTTGTTTCTGTACCATATGGATTTTATCTTGGTTCCTGTTACCATCCCCATTGCATGACCCAAAGCTTCTGTGCTGCCATGAGGTATGCTGAGCACTGATTCCTGCACAGGGCCAGAGGTAGAGCTTTACATCCCATGCATCTTATTCATACCAGGCTTTTCTCAGAGCATGGGGTCCTCAAGGGACAGGACAACAGCTGGCCTACAGCCCAGCATGGAAAAGGGAATCTTCTTTTGACTGTCAACTAGTGGCTTTAAAGCCTCTTTATAGAATGAATTCACTGTCAATATACTTTTGTTTTGATTTAGTGACTGAAATAAACTGATTATTCCCCTTTTCCACCAGTATTATGTCTGTGTCATCATGAATTTGGAAATTCCCTTTCAGGTATTTATGTAGCAAAAACCCCAGTACCAATGGTCTGTCTTCTTGGATTTTGTCTTCTCAATTGAGTTATCTCAGCTGGGTTGACACAAACCCAATTTAAGCAACTTTAGAATTGTGTGAGTTCAAAGGAGGCCCACAGAGGGTGTATACACACTGTTAAACAGTGCCAGAGCCCTGCTCAGGCTGTCACCCAGACCCACCTTTCCACTGCTGTTGAGTTTTAAGTTACACTAACTTGTAAAGCAGCATTCGAGTAGAAGGGAATAAATTCATAGGTCATATGAAAGAAGAGTGCTGGGATAAAAAAAGCATTGCAATGTTTACTGCCAGACCCCATCACCTCCTTTATCAGTGTGGTTTAATTCATACCAAGAAAAAAATGGTAGAAAATGTGGCAGAATATTTAAAAATAAAGGATGTCTATTATGCAAAACCACTTGCATGAACTAAATGTTCCCACTGTATCTGCCTTCAAATGAAACCGGGGGAAAAGCCTCAGGATACTGTCAGGACTTTCATTTGAGGTTTAAAGCCAGAGGCCATAAAGGACCTTTCAGGTCTCTTTGCAGTTTGCACCTGCATTTTGCTGCATTTTAAGTTATAGAGAGTGAAGCCTGGAAAAGTAGAAAACCTGAAATGATTCAGAGAAAACGAAAATTGATAAAGTTTAGTGAAAAAGACTGGATGTATTGGATATACCTCTCTTTTTCCAGCATCAGGTAATAAAACAGATGATAAATACCTTCTAGCATGTGGTAAGCATCAGTATTTTGTAAGAGTTTGGCATTAAAAACACCCCAACAAACCACTTCTGCAACTGTTGAGAATGCTTAACTGCAAAGCTTTTTTGTCCAGCCCCGAACTGTACTGTGCTTTGAATAGCCTTGCTTTTTCTATCTATGAAAGGTTAAGCTGGGCTTGAATCAAAGTTTTCTTATTTGAAGATCAAGGCTAAAACTCAATTTCTTTTTACAGAACAAAAGGTATCATCAAATAAATTAAAATAATCTAAAAATCCTAGAGCCAAGACTTTGCACATTCATGAATTATACAACTATGAGCAGGTAGTTATTTGCCAGTAAAGACCCTGCTTTTAGTAGAAATGAGCATTGTTAAAATAAGCAAGAGAAGATTTACAAGCTCTTCCTTTGCCTTGGACAAAACAAGGTCACATTTGCAATTTGCAGTGCTTGATCTCTCCCTCAGCAATCTTGGCAAAGGTTTATCGAGTTATTCTGAGTAATTTCCTTCAAGTTATGAGTGTGTCACTTGGTCTGTTATGGACCTGTTCCTTCAGTTTACTCTGCTGTTTACCTGTGAACTGTCACACTTGTTCTTGCAGATCAGTGTCAAAAGAAAAAGAAAAAAATAAAGCAGTGTTTAAAATCAAAGCTTCAGTGTGGAAGGATATAAAGTGTGAAATCCAGACCCATTGCTTTCATTCTGGCTTTAGTGATCACAGAATCCTGCTGTAGGGCAGGACTAATCTGCCAGAAAATTATTATTGAGCCCTGGTAACTCAGATATATGTGCAGACTTGAAAACGTTCTTTGTGCCAACTCCAGGTCCTACAAGAACCTCACGCGGCATCCTCCACCTGGCTCAGAAATACGCTGTAAAGAGGAGGAAGTTTGTTAATTCCCAAGCAGCTGTGAACAATTTAATCTATTTGCAAACAGCCCAGCATCCTATTGCAATTGAGAGCTTCTTGGGGGATGGAGAGTTTGAAGAGCTGGTGAGAGATGAGATAATAGGGTCTTTCTTTCAAGCCATTCCTACGGATTTGGCCTCAAGAGGAGCATCTTGATGGCAAGGTTGCCAAATCTCAGAGCCTCACGATACTTGGTTGGAGTTTCCTCCTCCATATGCTGGAACTGAGAGGTTTAAAATTAGTCTTTGGCAGACAACTTTGAAAGCTTGAATTACTTCTCTGTAAATACTTGGAAATCAGGAGGCGAGCCACAGTTTTGCAATTTTAGGAAGAAGAAATCCCTGTAATTTTAAGATATGATTAAGATTTTATTCTGAACGCTGGTGGTTGGAACTCCTGGGATTTCCCAGATAAAATTGCCTCTGAGAACTGACTGAGCTGATAACTTGAATTGGTTTTCTGGACAAGTCTCTAAATTACTGACTTCTTTGCCTCACATAATTTCTTAATCAAAAAATCACCATCCAAATCCTACACACAAGCCATTTTTGCTACCTCTTTGGCAATATGTGTAGAAGAGTCAGAGAATCACAAAGAACTACTTCAAGAAGTTCGTACCCAGATTTCTTCAAGTTCTCAGAACAATTAACTTTTTTTGTTCTGATTATCAGAAGGTCTCTGCACTCCATAATGGTTGCATAGGTATTTAAGCCAGCTGTACTTTTAAACAGGCTTGCACCTGATACGGTTTCCATGGGAGCTGCTTGGTCCTTAGCCATTTACAAACATGGCTGCTTATGTAGATAATTAAATTAGAGTTAGTGAACACAGTGTTCTTCTGAACAGCTGACCTTCGCTCTTTCTGGCACATGGTAGTAGAGTGAAGGGAAATACATTCTTTCTATGGTTTATATTTTCTGTACCACATTTTTCTTTCCCTTAAGATTAGCTAGATGTGACTTTCTGGATACTTTACCAAAATCTTCTACTATTTCAGCAGTTGTCCTTGGATCGTTCTGCACAACTCCAGACAGAGCATTTAATCATCTTAGTTCCTCTAGCTTCACTGGAGTTCCCAAATTTTCAAGCTTTTCTTTTGTCCAGCAAGATATATTTGGCTTGGCTTACACTAAATGTTTCATAATATTCTCTAAGAACTAGTTTTATTCAATCAGAAAGAAGTGGAGTTTAAGTACTTAGGAATGTCAGTCATATCTAAAGTGTAGAGGCAGAATTATAGGAGCTTTGTTTGTAAAGCTAAATGGATCAAAGTATCTGGAACATTTTTTAACATTTTTTGGGGCAGGCACTGTATTTCAAAGGAACTTGTAGAAGAATTTTGTTAACCCGTTGCTTCAAATGAGTTTGTCAGATCCCACATAGAGAGGGACAGGATTTTGGCTACTGAATTCCAGTTTGACCACTAGTGCCTGGGCTAATTAGGGATGGGTAGAGAGAACTCCACATGCAGCTGAATAAACTAGAAAAATCCTGATGTCCTACTGAGGTCAGCAGGACTAATTAGCATCCACAGACAGGAAATCTGTTTGAACCTGCCTGCTTTGCTTCCTGGCTTTGGTCACATCCAAACTCATACAGGAAAACGATTCTGAAGCTATATCATGCCAGAAGCTCGTGGTGGGATGCTCATGGGCCAGCCTTCCACTCAGGACCTGTATAATCCTTCTCACTTACTGGGCTTGCTGAAATTCTGTTGTATGGAGGACACAAACCAGAGGCCTTTTGGCTGCTCAGAAGAACGAGTCTGACCCTTGCAGGGGTACCTGCCTGCCTGGCTCTTAAATCTATGAAGTCCAAGAAGCCTGGTATTAGTCTAGGAAGAAATATTGAGAATTCCAGATCTCTGCAGTAGTACCAGATACACACAGAAGCTACAAACCACCTCCACCTTGGGGAATTTTGCCAGATCTTCATTTCTTTATACTTTCTGTCCATGAACTCTGAGCTTTCATGAAGCTTCTCCCTAGTACCATGGACAAATGCCACTACCTCCCTTCTCTGCACTGCTCAAAAGCCCACCTGAGGTACAGGCTGCTGAATTCTGGTTTTGGTCATGCTCTCTGAAGGACTGCTCCATCTCTTAAGCTTTCTCTAGAGCTGGTGACTGCTGATAAAACAACAAATATACATAAGTCAAATACTTTTTCAGTGTTTTTGGTTAAATTAGTGGAGTAATATCTGAAAGCTTATAGTGCGTTATCTGCTGGTCAACAGAACAATTTTGATGCTAAGAAATAAGAAAAGTTTTCACCATTTAAAGAGTTCAGAAATGTAAAGCAACATTTTCCAGCATAATTTGAATGTAAGCACTGTGGTATTGGTATTAGGCAAGACTCCTCCACACCATACATCAGTAATAATACATTTTTTAATGAAAGGTGGCAAATATTGGCCCTACAATAGTAGTTTCTCAAAGTCCTATGCATAAATGATTATTTTAATAGGCAGTAGGCAAGCTATCACTTGCCCGTATGAAAATTTATCCTTCATTTTAACCTCAGAGAGAGAATTGCTCCTCTCAATTCCTTCTGCTTTGCAGAAAGGACATGAAACAAACAGGAAATGTTGTGGATGTTATACAACTTCAACTGGAATAAAAAAAAAAACAAACAGAGGAAAAAACTACTTCAGCTGAAAACCAACTAATATCAATAAGGAAACATCAAAACCAGTTAGTAAAACTTCTGGCTTGGATGACACAATTGTTTTAAACAGTGCTAAAAGAGTGTATCTCTCAAGTGTGTGTAAAATGTTGCCAAATCACAGAATAGTGTACAGAAATGGGCAGGGATTTTATTGTATTGGCATAACCAGTTTGAAGACACTTGGCTGGATAATGAAGACCAAACTTTTATCATGTGGAAATTACCTATGGCTTATAAAGCACCCATTACCTAATCCTGCAAAGTACTTCAAGAAACACTCCAAAAGCAAGAAAAGAGAATCTAAGACCACTGGTTGCACCTGTCTCTTTGCATTCAGCCATGAAGAACATCCTTCTGTTCTGGGCTGACACTGCCTGGGTTGACTCTGTTCAATCTGCCAACAGAATAAGGCTTAGCAAATAGACTGGGGAAAGGAGAATTCTGTCTCAGCTGTTTGCAGTCATCTGAGAGCTTCTGGTGATCCATGCCACTCTGTTTGTGCTCGCTGCAAAATGCATACACCTTGGGGGAAAATATTAGTAATCTGGGCACAAGAGCTAAAAACTTTCCGGTCGAATAATCTGAATCACATATTTGGCTTTTTTCCTCATGGAAGAAATAGAAAGCCCCCTTGCTCTGTGAAATCAACCATCATTCAACTAACTATTATATTTTTAAAGGACATTCTCAGTAAACTGCAAGGATGCCAAGACTGCTGCTGTGCCCTAATGATATATGTGAGACCTTAATGTTGAAACAGAGCTCAGGGTCATGAAGATTTTCTAGGAGAGAGCAAGAACTCTAGAAAATCTACCACCACATTAGTAAAATTAACAATGTTGAGGGGAACTCTTCTTGGACTCATGACAACCAGTCTGACCCATTATAACTTAAAAGTCATAACAGAGAGAAGTAAAATTTCACCATGGACACTCCTCTCGAGTAAAGACCTCCCCCTGCCAAAAAAACTACCCCAACCAAACCCCACAGAAATCCAGACCAAACAGATGGCTCTTTCCTCTATTAGCATCCTGTCTTGCTCCTTCTGAACCACTGCCACTGCTGTATCAGAGAAGATTTGATACTGGGATATCAGGGCTGGGCTGGGTTAACCAAGATGGAACAACAGTGAACAACAGGAAAAGGTGGGGGGCTGGAGCTGTACCACAAAAGGACATTAAATAGTTCTGAAATTACTCCCACTCAGGTTGTGCTTTCCTCTAACAATCCCTGTGTGCCCTATAAGTTTGTTGGCAGTTAGCCAAACCTTTAGAGCCCTAAAGCCATCCCATTGTCAAACTGTCTACAATTCTCCGAAATTTTGCTGAGAGGAGCATTTAACAGAGGAAGATGTGGTCTGGTTGCCTGCAGAACTTCCCATCAGCAGACCCAGTGGATAGAAAAAGTCACTGTAAGAGCATTCCCGTAGCCCTGATCCATTTATGTTCCTTTGGCACATGCAGACATATTCATGAGCTCCATATCCAAAAGAGGCGAATTATTCTCAGCAGCAAAACTAAATTTGAGCTCTTGTCCTAGTAAAGGGCAGGAGTGGACAAGGTTCAGGGCAAGAGCGTATTTGACACAGAAAAGGGAGGGGACAGATGTAACAGAGGCATAAAAGGATGCTGCAGAACCAGATTGCTTTCATCCCTTCATCCCACAGCTGACAAGAGATGGGATTTGCCTCTTTTCCCTCCCAGCAGTGACTCTGCCTTGGTGAAGGCAGCAGCAGGAGCAAGTCTCATCTTCTAGGGCTCTGGCACAGATGACATAGACTTGGAACCAGAGCTGATTTGTTCCTCAAGGCAATCTGCTGCTCTCAGCAGTTTCTGTGTTGCTAGAGCCTCAGGTTAGCTCTGTACAAAACCTCCAGCAACCTTCTCTCAAGACAAACTCCTGCAGTCACAGGTGAAGCCTAAGGAAATTTGCTGTGCCTGCAGAGGCAAGAGAGGATTTCTCCTGGGACACTTGGTAAGGACTCCAAACAGTGGTGCCAAGCAGCACATATCTTGCTTGGCTTCAGCCACTTTGTCCCAAAGGTGGCTGAAAGTGAACAAAAGTTGTGTTTTAAGGTACACCGAGGGTTCTCTCATTTGCCATTTTCACAACTCTCAAAGGGGTACAAAATGTAATAGTTTCTCTTTGTTCACTCCAGTTGAAAGAAACTAGAAATTGAATTTTGATGCCACTGTCAACAGTCGTCTTGAGCTGGTAAATCTGGCTGATAATTATCCTTGACCTGGGACTCTTCTTTCTTATTCTTCTAAGATAAACTCCTCAGTTTTTCCCCTCTTCCTTGTGCATCATACCCAGGTAACCGAAATGCTACACATCAGTCCCAGCTTGGACAGTGCTCCCCCTCCTCATTCATCCTCCCCTCTCTCCAAATCACATCATGCTTTCTCCCATGCCCTTTCCTTCACCACCTGTTCTTCCTTTGGGAATGAGCAGAATTACATACCCATCCACCTTCACTGTTTCCTGTGTTTCTGCTAGGAGAGATTGGAAAGATGAAAGACGGGGAAAAGCGGTGCAGAAAATACACTGAACTGACACGTGGAGCACACTGAACATGCCTTCTACAATCCTCCTTCTGCTTTAGCTCTTCTCCTTTGCAATCCCGTGGAAAACAGGAGGAAATAAAACACTGCATGGCTGTCAGCTTCAAAGCAGGAGAAAAGAAAAACCCCTTCCTCTCTGAGCTGTGATTACATCTCATGATAGATGACTTCCCACACTTCTCTGGGAGAATCCCTGGCTGCTCTCTTGCTCCTATGAGGCCACACAAACAGCTGAACAAACAGCAGTAATATCTGTGGGAAAGACAGGATGATTCTACCCCTCTTTCTCTAAATTTCTTCATTTTTCTATAACCCTGCCTGCCTCCTCAGGAGGTTCCAGCTCCTCACCTTGGCACGTGGTGCCCAACAATTGTAATGCTCTACTCAAGGTGGCACCAAGCACTGCAGTCTTGCCAGGACTGCTTGCCAGGACCCCCCCTAGCCATGTGTGGGGGAATCTGTCTGCTTTCAGCCACGTGTCCTTGCTGGTGTTTGGGTAAAACACTGCCCAGCTCTTGCTAATCTCTAGTATTCATGACGACATGATGTTCCAAAACAAAGCATGAAGAAAGAGATGAAACCTGGATTATTTTTTAAACAGTGTGTTTGGGAGTAGTCACTTAACTTCTGGGTTTGAGTTTTCAGGCTGCAATAATTTTCAAGTCCTGTTCTACCTTTCCCTTCTCTTACTGCCTTATCCGTTTATCCTCCACCTCAAACATAAAGGCTAAGTATCCTTCATCCCAAACATAAAGGGTGATTGTTTTTCCCTTTTAAAATCCAGGAATCTCTTTAATCCTAGATGTGAGACAATGGGAAACATACTAGGAGGTGAGAGGAGAGGCTTGGCAACACAAGAGAGAATGCACTAAACCAGTTATTTATTTTCCAATCATTAAACTCCACACCCTAGAGTTACTGGTCTTTATGGCAGCCTGGTTAAATAGAAAAAGACACAGAAGGGCAGAGGAGAAAGGTCCTATGTTTCCAAACTGATGCATGGACAAGGTGCCAAATGATTGCATTTCATTCATTTGCCACAAACTGGGTTAGCTTTGAGCTTGAAGGAGAGAGAATAGCAGGTTTATAAGTACTGCTTCTGGGTCTGGCATCAACATTTCTGTTGCCATAATGAGTCAGACATCAGAGGCAATACACATGAAAGGATGCAGGCCAATGCCTAGGCAAACAGAAGTGGGAAAGCAGAACAGAAAAATAAGTGCACGCGTCAGGGAAGAAGGACTTCATCCTCACAAAACTTCTGAAATTACATCCTCCATTTCCTTTATTTCATCAAATAAATTCACTTTCAAATAAACCCACTACCACCACCAATACAAAAACCCCTCTAGAATTCTGGGCAAAGTCAATTTGCCAAAGGCAGAGTTTGTTCTGTTAATGGCCATTTGCCATGTACCAATGCCACAGTCCCCAAATGCTCTTGCACATTTCCCATCAGGCAAGCACACACACGATTAAGAACATTTGAGCAGTCATCCTTAGAACTGTGAAAAACATTAATCCTTAAATGAAGGGAAATCAGTCTTCTGAGCCACAGAAACCATGGCCTCAGATGCTCCTTCCCTTTGCCTTTAGCCAGGGCTCCTGAAGGGCTGCTGGATGATAAGGGTAGATAACTGGCTCTGGCAACAGACTGTGGGGTGGAAAGGGCATTGATAGAAAACATTTCAAGCTCTGATTTGCACCCCTACTTGGGGGCTTCACTGGGAACTCAGGGCAGTCCAGAGACATGTATTTGGCACTTTTCAGCTGTCAAGGAACTTCCTCAATTGCTCTCTTATGCCTCCTCACATTTCTATTGTCTTTTCTTCCTCCTTTCTTTTTCAGATCATCCCTTCTTCTCTGACTCCTCTTTCAACTTGTATCATCACTACCTAGAGAGTTGATATGCATTGCTTGGTGTTCTTCTTTACTATTCCTTGCTCTCTTCAACACTTTTTCAAACATAATCATCATGAAGAAAATATTTATTCCAAGAAATTTCAGCGATCTTCTAATCAACTAGTATAAAATATCAACTAGAAAACTCTAGAAGATCTCCCATGTCCCTCCCTGTCCTCTGTTACTAGGCTTCCTTTACTATACCAGGACTTGTCTGTTGACAGTTTTAATAATGTGACCGATTCATGGGGAACTTTTCATTTTAGTTTGACTAACAATTGTACTGATAGAGTCTCATCTCTGTTAGCACAGTTGCACTGATGTGAAAATACAAGTGGGCATCACCTCCTTGATCTTGGCTAGATGACAGAAACTGCTCTCCAGCTTGGGAATCAGAGCTGCAAAATCCTGTCTTGCAAAATTATGCAGTATACCAAAGCTCTACTAAAGCGCAGGGAATTCAATAACCATGTATGTAACCCTCTGGTACCGCCATTGCTACAGTGTTAGATGGTGTTGATGCAACACAAGCCAGAACAGTGAGGTCACTGCTCCAAAAGGAACACAGTAAAGGGGTCCAATATGCACAAAGCACTTGCACTCCCATGTCATTGTCCTGGAGCCGGTTAATGATTAACATGGATCAGCTCCTTGTGTCTTATGGACATAACATCAAAAACGTAGGGATGCACAGAGGCACTGCAGGGATTTTGGAATAGATTCTATTCTTTAGTGTTGGAAAACAAAGATCTTACAGAATATTAAAAACGTGTTGAATTCCTGACTCTGCTGCCAAGAATCAGCCACCATTTTCCATGTAGTGCCTTGGTATTTCAGGCCATGCCTGCCTTGTGTGATCCCACGCGTGTGCTGAAAATAAAGAGAACGTGATAAGGCAGCAGAAACATGATTAAGCTTTGATCTGAAAAGGGATCCTGACTCTCTTATGCTGCTGAGAGTTTGTGAGCACCAAAGAGAATATGGTAAGTCTGCTCAGCAAACTAGAGGTGTGACATTAATACAAGTTACCCAACACTAGAGCCTTCCGTACACAGCCACAGCTCAAATAAATCTGTTTCCCCACTAATTAGCTTAAAGCCAGCATAGCTATGTTGCTTCTCCTGCTGCCACATTTTCTTTTGCACTTAATGGTCTAATCACATCCTTCTTTTTCTACAGGGCCTTTGCCTCATTCAGTGCCCAGGATGGATGCGACTCATTGAATAGGCATCTGTAGTCCGACAGTTTGTCTCAGATTTGCCTGGAGCTGAAGATACATCCTTTGATTATATCCCTGGCTCTGCTGCAAAGTTTCTGTCTTAGGGTACTGGACTAGTAACTTAAAACAAACAAAGTGGGCACAAAAACATTCTACTTTTTTTGCTGTGGGTGTCTGACTGTAATGACTTGACATCTCATTTGTGAAAGAGCTAAGTGCTCATTACATGCAACTGGGGCAGAATGCTGCAAAATGCTAAATACTCTGAAAAATAGAGACACTCAGAGGTTCAAAATTAAAATTAGTAAGACAGTGTCATCCATGATCTCCCTGGACTCCCTTTCCTGTGTCCAAAATACTTCTTCCAGCATAGGGAGAGTGCGACAGAATCAAGTACATATCTGGGAAATTATAGTTTTGAAGTTTCAAATCCCCATTAGGACAAAAAGAAAACCATTCTCAGGCCTGAAGGGTGGACCTCTGTCTCATACAGGTTCCAGGTGTTTAGGCTCTCCTATGTAGTTGCTCAAATCAGCAGACTTTTGGTACTTCTAGATCATTTGTCCACTCAGTTTAACCAAGAAGGCTTTTCCCTTCGTGATTTAATCAAAACTGAAAAATTCCTGCAAAAAACTTCAGTTTTGACAGACCTTTTCTTGTCAGATGCCTGTTTTGTACATATTTTCTGTCTGAACTGCTGAGACTATGGCCTGGCCCAGGGATGAGTGTGCCAGTCCCACTGAACAAGTTTTTGTTTGCAAGAATTGTTGCTCTGGGAGAAGTCAAACTAGGCTTGCAAAGGCACGTCTTGGAGCTCATCTGAACTCTTCTGTATCAACTACAGATGCTCTACAGTTCCAGGGGAGCTCTCCTGGCTCAGGTCATCATGCTATGTTACAGACACAGGGGGTGACCAATTTCCTTGGTAAGCCCAGTAACTCTGTGCCACCCATCCAACCTCAAGGCCCTCAGGTTTGCCCAGAAGGCTACACTGCTTCAGGCTTAAAGGGGTCAATGGATACCACATCCCATAAACCATTTGAATGAAGCTGGCACCTATGGAAATGTCAAAGCTTCATACCTTCTTCACATACATACTTCCCTGTCCACACCCCATGTGAATCTCTTTAAGGAGAAGACTTTAGGTGTCTCAGAAGAGAAATCACCTGTCCTTCAAGGCTGATGTCCAAGGGCGGCCAGGAGCCTCCTAGGCAGCCTATTTACTAGGCACTACAAAAGCAGGTGTAATCGAGGCTGTTCCAAGGAGAGGAGACACTCATCTCATCCCTCTTGGACTCCAGCCAGCTATTTCTATCTCCTTTTCCAGCGAACCTTCCAACTTTCAGAAGACAACAAAATTTAGGCAAGACTACTAAAAGAGATGGAAAGATTTCAGGAGGCTGTGGCAGCAGTTACAGCCTTTGCTGTCTGGGTTCTGTGCACACCACCTCTGACAGGGACCAGTGCAACCTGGCATTTCAATGGCATTACTGTGGGAGTGGTTCTTTTCTGCAGCACGCTACAGTTTCTTGTGCAGCGTCAAATTTGGGATCATTTTGACATCTGGTCTGTGGCACTCATCCATCTGTTGTAACTGAGTAGGTGTTGGGTGGGGTTGACAGGAGAGACTTGTTTAAGTGCCTGTTTTCATTCTGTAGAGGAATGGCAGAGCCAGTTCAGTAATTAATTAAATACTCATCTTAAAAAAAAAAAAAAAAGGTGTGTGCTAATATTTTAAAGAAATGGTGAATAAGGCAGCTGGCACTTCTCACTGCTGAAATGTGGGAACATTGTTCCCATTTCTGCTTGGTTCCATTTGTTTTAGGATGCCTTCATTGGGCTGGCACTCTGGTTTCTATTCCTGACTCAGCCAATTGCCTCCTGGCTGAATTTGGATAGGTCGCTCCATCTTTTGTGCAGCAGTTACCCTCTCTGGAAAATGCATTTAAAGTAAAATACCTCTTTTTTATAAACTCTGAAATCTGCTGATAAAAATTGCAACAGGACAGGGGGCCAATATAATTACTACCATTATATTAATTTGTGGTTTTTTCTATTCAAATAAGCATAATTTTTACAATGACTTTGCTGTCATCGGCTCATAGCAAAAGAAAGGTTCTGAGCACAGTGAAAACAAATCCACAACTTCTATGGCTTACTCTCTGTGTCTTTTGGGAACTTGTTTCTCTCATTTCACTTAGAACAGAGCACAAAAATACGTCTCCTTGTTTAACTGTCTGCTCATCATCTTCCCACCATTCACAAAAGCAAGGTGCACTGAGCAGCCATGTCCTTCCCCGCGAGTGACTAGGAAAGGTTCCACCTGCTCTGTTTTAACTTCTGGACAGACCTTGGTATTGATTTCTTTGCCTTAGGACAGTGACTCCTGTCCTGTTTGACAGTCTACTGGGATGTAGTTGTGCTTTCTATTTAGCAACCAGTTTTACCCTGCTCTGTGATCGGTTTATGGATTGAAGAAGTTATTGATAACACTTGAAAATGCCTTCAGTAGAACATCTGGTTGCAAATATACTAGATAACCAAGGGAACAGGGGAACTCCCTATGCATAGCTAAATATAGCAATTTTTGTCCAGCTTGCCTAATCCTGTAAGGTTCTGACCACCTCCCCAAACCCTGGCACAGGCAGGGATGCTTGGAGCAGCTTGCATGCAAATTGCTGTTTTGTGACTGGCAGATATGAATGCCACATTCATTAATCCCAGAATATACACAAAGATGTGCACCAAGCTGTGGAGATTACACAGTCTGTGCTTGTGAACAGAAAACTGTGTGATGTGGCTTTTCTCTTTCCTCCTTGCCCTTCTCCTGCACACACAGCACAAGGTGTTAGCCCAGGAGTCTCTGTAGGAGAGCTCTTGGGAAGGCATTGGATATTGAATGATTGTGTTTTCTGGTGCCCTCTAAAGCCTGGAATCTCAGCACCCTCAGAGTTTAGCAACTTTGCACCTAAAATTATCAGTCCTGTTATAAATGACAAAAGTCAAATCCTGGGCTTTCAAATGCAGTTTCTTCTAAAATACTGTATTAAAGAAGATCAGAAGCATCCGCTGGGGACACTGATTAAGAAGAACAAAATGCAATCTCTTTTTTCCTTTTTTCTTTTGTTTTGTTTCAGATAATAAAAAAAAAAGTTTTGGTAATATCACCCTGAAGGTATCTACCATTTTACCTGTAATGTTACTCTTTGCCAGGGAAAGGTGGAGGAATTAAATGGATTTTATTTGTAGATCAGGTTAGGCAGAGAGGTTTCACATGATTATTTCTTAGCTTGCAGACTAAAGCATGTACTGTATGTTGGAACTAAATTCCCTTCTCTGCTGTGATTTGTGTCATAAGTTTCTTCTCTAAATCATTTCCCTCTCTGCAATTTTGTCTGGTGACTCCTGGACCCTGAAGTGCCACTAGCTGCAAAATTACAGATAGGAGTATTTTGAACTTCAGTCACTCACAAGAAATTCATAATCCTGACATCCCACAAATACTGTATTTGGTGTGAGATGAAAGGAACTTATTCACTGCTTTAATCATGTCCTATTCATTTCTATAAATTAGGATTTCTCTTTATTCAAGCATCTCTTCATTTCTTTCTTGCCCACTTCAGGACTGACAAAATTTCAAATGACTCATAACAAACGGAACACTTTTTGCAGCAGAACATGATCACTGCAGGAGTAAGGAAAGGAAAATCTACAAGAGCAGTGAAAGGAACCTTTGGATTACAAAATTTAGTAATTTTTACAGGAAAAAAATGTGAAGGCTCCAGTACAGTTCTCCTTAAAACTGGATCACAGCTTTGTTGTAAGGCACTAAGTCCCATTTTTGTACAGACTTCTGTCTCTCTCCTAAGGACCAACCCCAGGTGAAGCTCACTGTGCCAGTCCATGCTGAGCTGAATGATATTTGCTGTCAGTTATAGAATCTTCAAATCATAGAATAGTTTGAGTTGGGAGGGACCATTAAAGGTCATCTAGTCCATCCTGCACCATGGAGTTTCCATTTAGTATCAAAATATAATTCCTCTTATCAGCTTTAGACTTTCTGGATTTAGGTTTCCTTTTGCATTTCTGATCTTTGTGAGATCATTGCCCTGGCTGGTTGAGTATGCAAACGCAGGGAAATAAACATGGAAATAGGCAGAAGTGATGCTGCAGGCAACTCTACCCAAGAATTTAGAAAAGCTGAGTCTTCACTGGTTAACACTGGGAATAACACTGGTTTCTTTTTTACAAACTAACACTGCTACAAAAAAAATTTCCTAATATTGTGGCAGAGCAAAATGAAGGACTGAATTTATTTTCCCAACTGTATTGATTATATAATTTACTTTTATGATATGTTCAGTCTCCTCTCTTAACAAACCAGCTCTTTTGGTGCACTTTGGGTCCATTCTGTGTTTAACTCTTGCTCATCAGGGTGACCAGACCAGCACACCTGGGTGAGGAGCCTGGCTGTGTTCAGGGAGCCCCTCTTGCTGCCCTCCAGGTTCTGGGGCCGCCTGGAGCCTCTCCAGCTTTGCCTTCAGGGGACTGGGCACCAGTCTGCCCCTTCCACTGCTGCTCTGCTCTTACATGACTAAGAAAGTAAGAGGGTTCAAGAGCTTCTTCATAACCTGAGAGTGTTTCCAGAGAACACAAAATATTTCTTCTCGTATTTGGCACTTTCCATGTTGGGAAAGCAATAAAATTAATGCCACTTTTCAACTCAGTTTATTTGGGTCCCCAGGTTTTCCAGTCATCTCTCCCTGGGTGACCAAGGAGCCAGATAATTTTCCCAATGTTGTTATGTTTACATGTCCCACCTTATTGTTCTGATAATTCATCAAAGTAGTCTACTGGCTTCCTCGTCACCTTTCATTTTTCATTCCTGCAACAGTTCCTTTGTTTTGTAAAACATATCTAGGGCAGAATTTCACATCTCACTTCATGATTTAGAGTTTCTTAGCAACATCTGAGATAAATTATCAAAGACTTTCTGAAATTTCCTTAAAACTTTATATTAAATGGTTCTGCATAATCACCGAGAACTTAAAGATTTTTTTTAGGAAATTATAAAAGGCATGTTTCACTGTTACTGGATCAGCCATACTTAGCATTAAGCAGATTTTTTAGTTTGCTAACATATATTTCAACATTTCTTTCTTTTTCATTTGGTTGAGATGATCCTGATTTTAAAGTAAAATACATGCAATGTTCCATTGCTTTGGTATAGCAGAATAGCCTATTTGTAAGGGGAACTTGCATGATTTTGTTAACAGCTATCAGTCTTGATTGATGCCATCTGCTCTGGGAGGTTTGTTACTTTAGCATGTCAATCCTGCAGTTTCTCTTCTGATACCTCAGTGTTTGACAGGCACCCATCTACAGTAATTAAATAGAATATCTAGAGACTGACTGCATTTTCAATTGGTAAAGAGTGATGGGAGGATATAATGTAGTCTCTATAATTGTATCTTGTCATTTTTAACTGCCCCTTTGATCCAGCAATTCAGTAATTCTGTTTTAGATATTTTAATTTCTCGTTTGTTTGTAGAAATGTGTCTCTTTGCATTTGAAATATCCCCTCAGTGCTCCTGTTTCCCGTGTTTCATTTTCCCTTGCCAGTTTACGTTACTGTCTTTTGGGTTAGCCAGGGCTAGATTTCCTTTTCCTGAAGGTTACCTGTTTGGTTCATCAGGCTGTGTTTGTTTTCTCTAGCCTTCCTGCTTCCTTTTTGGTTTCAGGGTATGCATACCTTCTGTGATGCAATTATGGTAAGCTTAAGTAGTTCCATGTTGAGGGTAAAGATTGTAATGCCTCCACTTCTGAGTCCTTCTCTGCACTTCTGTCCAACTCTCTCCTCCCTCCAAATGCAAGAAATGTAAAGGATTATATTTTAATTGCAGTGCAGTTTAAGTGTTATATTGCTATAGAGTTTCTATCTGCACCCGAGGAGGCTTTATATGATATTTTGTATTTCCTGTCTTTCACCAGGCTGGGGGGGTAACTGTGTATTCGCTTCTTTATTTAGCACTGGCCCAGACCCAAGTCTCTACACTTCTAGAAACTGCACGAAGTGCAGTTGTGACACAAACAAGCAACAAATACGATTTCAAATAAAGGTCCTGCCAAGGCACTTTGAAGAGAAATGATGAATTCAGATTGGTCAGACCATTCCATGCTGGAGCAGGCTTCAGTGAGTTCAAGGGCACTAGCAGGGTTCTGGAAAAAAGCTGGGTGTGTTATCAGGCTGGGGGTCTCTAGAAAGGTAAGAGCTGATTTGTTTTTTTACACCATGATCCTGTTTAACCATGTTTGCTGAACAAGCAGCTGGGAAAAAAGAGTAAGAAAAATCCTGGTTTAAGACCAAGAGACACACATGCTTTGTTTTAGCATCTCTCTGCCATGGTAGGACAAACTGCTTTAATCAGTTTCAAAAACCATGCACAGCTCTGGAACCCAGAGGAAAAATAAAGGCATTTAAAGGAAAATGCCCGGAGCACTGAGAAGGGGAGGAAAGGGAGGAAAGAAGCGACATCTTGCCTTCTGCTCACACACTGACTGGAGGAATATGATCTTTACAGAGAGTAAAAATTAGGGAAGGGTCAGGCAAAGCTCTGACTATGAACAAATGGTTTGCATGTAGAGCCTGGCTATGAATGACACCAGATCACTGGACTGCAAAGATGCAACCAAATCCACACAGACCCAGCTTAGACTGGGGAACCTGGGAGTGCTCCAAGTCTGGATGAGTTGGATCCAATTCTATCCCAGTTCCCTTCCCTGCGGGTGAGCACGGCAGCCAGGGGGGAGCTGTGCATCCTTCAAGCCTCATTGCCAGTTTGGGCATCTCAGGAGCACAGCAGGGCATAAATGTCACTGCACATGGTGGAGGCCACTTCAGAGAGAGTGTCATCGACTTCAGAGAGAGTGTCATCGACTTCAGCATTGTGGGCTGGGCCCTATTTGGCTGTGGCTGACTGAAGTCAATGGGAAAAGTCTCCTTCCTGATATAAGTGCAGGACTGACACCTTTACAGAGAATAAGCAGCAATCT
Organism: Fringilla coelebs; assembly: GCF_963513975.1. NCBI lineage: Eukaryota > Metazoa > Chordata > Aves > Passeriformes > Fringillidae > Fringilla > Fringilla coelebs. The sequence goes on along the minus strand of NC_140028.1, from coordinate 46,747,368 downwards.
CCAGCTTTATATTAAGTTCTCTGTGACCACGGCAGAAAGAAAACATTAAATTCACTGGAATTCAGCTTTGAAAGGAGTTGCATAAAAGAAAACAACAGCACCACCATACTTTTTAGGAGAAAACTAAAGAAAATTTTTTTTTGAAACTGACCCTTGGCAGTCTGTTTAAAAGAGCTTGAAACTATCTGAACTACACAAGAAGAAAAAAAAAAAGAAGAAAGAAAAACATGCCCACAAGGGCTGAAAAATCACTTCAGTAATAGATGGCTTTTAACTTTACATCAGAAAATGTTTGGCAGGCATAATTTTAAAGTGTTAGGAAAATGTGTGTGATGACTGCTTGGGTGAAAGAGCAAATGTAGTCCACAGTGAGATTTATCAAATGCTCACATAAGCAATCAGAATCTGGCAGGGCCAGCCGCCCGTAGAGAGGGGCAAAGAGGATCACAGCTCTAAACTTTGAAAATTTAATGAAGCTCACTGACTTCTCACAAGAAGTTTTTTTTGAGCATGTTCATGTGCCATGGGAATGCTACTGAGCAGAAAGCTATGACAAAATGCCAGCTATAAGGCATAAGGGAAACAAAGCACTCCAAACCCCACCAAAATCCAAACTACCCTTTTTCTTTTTTAAAGCTGCAAATATTCTTGATGTCTCAACACCCCTGAGCATCCTTATGTGTTATCCTTAATCACACAAACAAGCTTATCGACCTGAATGGGGTTATCAGGAGTCTTCCAGGATTGGCCTCTTTTCACAGAGACCACAAGAGCACCAAATTTCCTGGGGCTTGCACAGGAATATGTACAGAGGCTTGAGCTCCAGCAGACAGTGCTGTCTGGGGGATTCATGAAAGCAGGAGCTGACTATCTGTTTACAAAGGGAAAGAGGGACATCAAGGCAAAAAAAAAAAAAAAAAAAGGAAAAAAGCAGCTATGGGGCTAGGGGGAAAACAAGCAGATAAAAAAAATGCAGTGTAAAGAACAACGCAGTTTTCTTTAGTTTCATGCTACAAATGTAGAAGCAGCTTGCTTTTGTCATTCTGCTGGAATAGCATCCTATCAAAGTGCACTTTTCCAGCATCTTTTGTGGCACAAGAAGATTTTAAAAGAAAGGTTTAATAGTTCAGACACCTCATGACACATGACCTTTTTGCAGCAAGCGACAACACTTGGGAAGGTGTGTGCTTGGGAGATTCCTTGGAGTGTGGGGCTGTGACAGCAATGTACACCCATCCAGAGTAGAGTGCTCCTGGTTCCTGTGTGCCAGAAATGAGGCACCAAGTGACACACCCAGGCAGTAAGGTGTCCAGACCTGATGTGGGCTTTTGGAGAGTGAAAGAGGTGCTAAAAATATGTAACAGCCAGGCCCTGCTGTAAACGTCAGAGGAGAGAACCAGATGGGTGAGTCTTATGCTCCTTGTAAGAGCCTTGACAGGTTGTGGATAATTAGTTTGTGTAGACTGGAGGCAAGCCAGCAATACCTTGGTCTAGATCCCACACGTGGGAAGTGTGAGTGGGAGTTAGGTGTACCTTGTGTCTCCCAGGAACAGGCTGTGTCCTACATGTATAAAGTCAGAATTCCATCCTGTTTTTCACCTTCATCAGAACTGCGCTGACTTTCCAAATCCCCAAGGATACATGAAAGTCATATGTCTGCTTGGCCGAAACTGCCAGCAACTCATACTTTCCATACAAAGCTCACCATAAAATAACAAAAAAGAAATTACTTAATTGAGTATGTTTGGAACCTAATATCAGAGGAGTGTAACAAATAGGAAACAGTCAAGCACCATACAATCAAAGAGTTAGGGAGCAGTTACAAATTTCAACACACATGCAGATGCCTTGTGGAAAAACAACCAAAACCACTATAGGCTATGCATCTAGAATAATTTCTACCTAGACATGGAGAAACACTTAACATATTTTGCTTGAGATTTCCCTGTTGTATTTTCTGGAACTAAAAGGGAAACTGTGAAACTGCAGCCAAGTGATTAGTCTAAGGTCATAGGGCAGGAGATCTGGAAGAAGAAATTTGGAGTCTCGGTAATATACTTTAACCACAATACCATCCTTCAGCCTATTTCACACTGATGACTTTGGAACTAGCTTTAAAAGATCCAGTGAGAAGCAAGATGGGAGTGATAGATAGCTACACTAGATAGCCAAAGGCAACAAAAAAGATTAGAGACATGTGGGGGTATTTCTAAACAAAAAGATTAAAACCAGAACTATTTCATTTAGAAAGGAAAACAGTAAAAGATGATGGAATTGAGGTATATAAAATAATGAATGGTGTGAAGGAGAAATCAGATGCCCTTCATAAAACAAGAGGGCACCTAATGGAATTAAAAAAGGCAGTAGCTTATAAATGAATAAGGATATCACTCTACAGCTTATCTCTCAGCAACCTGTGGAACTCTCAGTTGCAGGACATTGATGCAAGTACTCAAGGAAGACTAAGGAAAAAAGGAAAGACTGTATGCAGCCAGTAATAAACACAAATTTTTGAGTTAAAGAAAATGCCTTTTCAAAGCCACAGTTTTCCCTGAAAGAACCACCTCTCTCCCTGAGAAAGAGCTGTTTTATTCTTGACCAGAGTTCTTCCCAAACAGGAACGCTCCTGCCTACTGGTTTCTTGAAAAAGCATTACCAGCCTCAGAAATTCCGTTTTCTGCTAATAGCAAAAATCACGTCCTCATTTTGCCTCCAGGTATCCCAAGCTATTTTTGTACCACAGAGGCCACTGTAAGGAAAAGCTGGAGGATACGGAAGGTTGCACTTTCTCATTTTGTCTCTCAGCTCACATCTGCAGCCATCTTGAACTCCACTGCTTCTTTCCCCCTTTCCCCAGAGCCAAGCTGCAGATCCATGTAAGATTTCACCGGGATCTCATCAGTGACCATCTCTTGAATGCCTAGAATAAACACACTGGCCTTTTGTTTGTCCACACAGGCTGGAGTCCTACCTGCCCCAGCTCTCCCTTTTGACTGTTTGAATTCCTCCCTTGGACTTTCACCAGTCTTCAAGGCTCTCCCTAAATCCCTAGCACCTGTGACCCGCCTTTGATAACCAGGGTGTAAATTGTCCTCTGCCCATTTAGTCAGCCCTTTTCTCATTTTCTCCTGTGAGGATCTCCATGCCTTCACCCACAGCCACCAGCTGGTACAGCTGCCCTGCCATCGCTCGGGGCCCTGTCCCATACAGATGTTAACAAGCCGGCCCTCCCAGATGTCTCAACTCCAGCTTTCCCTTGATAACCACGCGAGGGGGTAAAACACAACTATAAACCTATAAAAACTTTTCTTAACCTATATACAGGATATGTGCCTATTAATTGTGAGAGTCAATCACCGCATTACTCATCTATCACACCCCACCTACAGCCACCAGCTGGGACAGCCGCCCTGCCATCCCTCTGTCCCATACAGATGTTCGGCCCGTCAAACCCCTCTCCTGCCGTCCCACTTAGGGCAGAGCAGGCTGTAGATGAATGGTCTCACACCTGCCTCTTGGTGGCAAGCCAGGAATGTCTGTTTACCTTGGTGAGCGGTCCTTAGCGCACGGATTATCTCTCTTTAGCGTTTAGAAAAGACTGGGTGTAATGGGTACATAATGGGCTACAGAAATGATAACGATCTGTGAATTATTCAGCACCGGTCCCCTGCGCTAAGGGATGGCCCATCAACCTCTGTTAGGGCAACTGAACTAAACCTCTTGGTGAGCCTTGCCTTGTTTAGAAAGCATCCTGGGGAGACTCGAATAGGTATTTTAGCTAGAGACCTCCATTCCATTCCATTCCATTTCCCAGGCCCTGGCGAACGGGCGCTCCTCCCTCCTTCCCTTGGCGGCTCTGGGATCGTGCCGACGGACCTATATTCCCCTTGAAGCATCTCTTCCACCTAATGCCGCCGCCGAGTTCAGTTCACGGAAGGAAATAAAGCTGTTTTAAGGCAAAGGGCTCTTAGGAAGCAAACTTTCAGCCGCTTCGGCAGCCCCTGGAGTCTCTGGCTTCCACCAGTTATTCGGAGTTCTTATACTCAACACCTGCCCTCTCCTCTCCCTGCTCTCCTGGCAACACTGATGGCAGCAGATGTGATCAATTGTGGATGGCACACCTGCGGTGCCCTGCTGCAGGAGGGGAGATGCTCCTGCCCCACCAGGATTTACACACTGGGCATAAAGGCAAATTAGCGCGCTGAAAGTTGACTGGGTGACTGGATGATCGAGAGGATGTTTTTAAGTTACCTTTGTAAAAAAGTCAGAAAAATAAAAAAGGGCGTTTTGCTCATGTTTCTTTGCTGAATCTCCCCTCTCCTTCTTATAGAATGTGTTGAAAATAAAGTGAATGCTACTAAAGAAATCATAGGAAAACTGTAAGCATTAAAGGTCTAATTTGGAAAACTTGAAGAACTATAGAAAGCGAAATAGTTTTGCAGCTGGAATGAAAATAAACTAAGAATCCTATGTGAAAGACATATCAGAAATTCCTCGCATTGACAAAACTTATGCAAAATTTTCACTGATAATAAATATAGATATTGATTTTTTTTTCTGTGAAAAATTCTGTGTTTTAAAAAATGTTTCTGTCAGCTGGCATTTTTCAAATTTCTACCTCAGGAACATTCAAAATAAATAGTGAGTTTTGGGTATGGAAATTGATTGTTGACACATATATCTATATATACACACACACATATATAGAAATGTGTATATTCTTTTAAAAAGCTAACTGATAGAAATGTTGATTAAAAAGACTTAGTCAATCATAGCCTATTGGTCACAACTAAGGTCACAGAGGTACCTTTTTGGAAATATTCTCCAAGTAGCCCAGGCTTTAAAGGCATGCACAAAACAGAGTATTACCAAATTTAAACTCTCACTTTCAATGCTGCATTTTCTAGACAATGCATCCGAAAGTGTTCTGGGAAACTATGGCCTAAACAGGCCCAGTTTATATCCACATTTATTGTCATTTAGCTTGAACAGCGACTTCTCTCTGGGATTCACTCCCTGTGTGACTTGAGAGGGAATTTTCATACCACTTTGCAGACTACACATTGCTAAAAAGGACATTGAAGCCTTTTCTAATCTCCTTTCAAAAGACAAACTGTCCATTCTCCAGTCAACCTTCTAGCTGTGGTTCCAGCTCCAGCTCACTCTCCTCAAAGATGAATGCTTGGAGATGCACACTGTTCTACAGATTAAGTTTCACCCATGGCTTATGCAGGAATACTAACATTTCCTCTTGTCTGCTGGAGATATTTTGCCTGAGACTACCTCCCATCACTTCTGCCTGATCCAATCTTGATGTGACTTCAGAGATCACCTGTGAGAACTAAAAGCTGACAGGTGAGGTCTGACAAAGCCTAGTACAGCAGTTTTGTTCCCACACCAGCAGCCTGTTAGATAGAGGCAACCACAATCACAGAGTCAGAAGAGGGATGCACATGCCTGTGGCTCTGCCCTGCAAATCATCCTCAGCTATGCCAGGGAAAATAAGGGAGAACCCATAGATGCCTATCCTGAACCTGAGGTTTGAGGCAGAACTGAGTCATAAACGCTGGCTGAGGGGGAACAACCACAGATGTAAAGGTCTTGTTTGAGAGTGAGAAGCAGCAAGAGCCATTAACCTGTGTGAGACAGAACTCCTTTTCCCATTATCTTCAAGCAACCCTGCTGCTGAGAGGTGGTTTTTTCAGTTTTGGGTTTTTTTAAAGGCTTTTCCTGATCCATAAGTGCACTGGGCAAGGAAGACTAGTTGAGTAAAAGCCATTAAATAACTTGTCAGGGTGAGTTGTCCTTTGTCCCAGCAAGCACTCCTAAACTTTGTATCCCTCACCCGCAAACTCCAGCTCCCTACAAACCACCTGCAAAGCCGCGTCTGCACAAACCTGCCAACCACATCAAACCCTGACTTCCACCGCCAGTGGGGGAAGGCAGCCAGATGAGGAGCTGTCAGGAAGAGGTTATCAGGTGAGCCATTCACTTCATAAACACGGGATTGCAACTGAACTTTCTACAGCATCAGCTTTGGCTCATTTGGATACGGGATGTTGTTCGTTTGATTTCGGGATTAAGAGCATGATTGAAATGCACATTAGAGAACCCAAGATTATTAAAGCTACAGCATACATCATCAATATGGAATGTGCTAATGGCTTTCGCTTCTACTGTTTTTTGAAGGTGTTATCAGCTAGGAAGATAGTAGCTACTCCCTTCTCCTGCCTAGACATTCTCTAAACATACATACTCAACCTAATTTACCAAAGAAGTGGAAAAAGAAGAGATCTCTTTACGAGTAGTAAAGGTGGGCAAAATAAAAATGAAGATGTACATTTTATGTTTGTCTCCTTCTAAAATCAAACTTCTTTCTTTAAAAAAAAAAGTATTCTATGGAAAGCAGGACAACAGAAATCTGTATTTTAACACAGAAAAACAAATTAATGCTTTGTGAAACAACACAGAAGCCAATGGCACTATACCAGAGATGAATTTTACCCAGGCTGTAAAAAGAAAACATAAATGCAACACAGACCAACAGAAAAGATTCCATTTAGAATAAGAATTATGTTTCTGTCAGAAAAATACCAACAACTAACTAAATTTATTTCCTGGAAGGAGATCCAACTTGGCTCCGCTGCAGCAGCGTAAAAGGATCCAAAATAAGTAACAGCAGGCATCTCTGCTAAAATTTGCTTCTGATCAACATTATTTTTCCTCTGGTACAAGAGAAGAGTTGAACATGTACTGCAAGTGAGGCACAGTAGTTTACCGCACAGAACATGAGAAAGGAGGCTAAAGCTCTGGCAGTTAAAACTCTGCTCAGCCAGGGAGCCAGTACAAGGTCTTAAACAAACCATATGCACTCTGTGGAGCTAATTCCCAACTAAATGCTTTCTATTTCAGACATATAAGCTCAAACTGGAGCAGGGGGAGGGGGTGGAATACTCTTAATTACACCCAAATTCTATGCCTGCTTCCCCACACTTGAGGATGTCAGGTCAGACCCTCACTGCAGCGATGTCAGCAACACTTGAGGGAATGTCAGCTCCCTGAAGTACCAGCATCTTCCTAAATTCATCTGATGACATGAAAGCAGGAACTTTATATTGGGCTTCAGTGGAGGCAGTTTGTATATACCAGCACATTAATAAATGAAGAGCAAAGTACTACAACCACGATCTGTACATCTGCGTCTGCTTTATGGTATCCTGAAAATATTCCTAAAGTAGTTGGAATACAGAAAGCAGAAATTATCATTCCTTCCCAGCTAGGCTCATGTGAAATGCTATCTGACTGTGACTGGCAGATTTGGTATTTGGTTAATTGTGGGAGACCCCACTTTGAATAATGTACAAACATTTCTTATGATCAGTGAATATTTCCCTTCACATTGCATTTTCTCCATACATAAACTTACCATAATCCAATAAAGAGCCTATGTGAGCAAGTCTTCTACATGCAGCCTTTCCACTCTGCAGGGGAAAGCTTGGCTGTTTTTTTGCAAGCAACGTTCATGCAATTTTTCATTTCTGCCTGAGTGAGATCTGCAATGAATGGAAGTTTTCCTCATGCAAAATCTTACTGTGTTCTTAGGGTGTTCAAAGATAAAACTGAAGGTTTCATTCAGAGACATCTAGTAAGAAATGCCTCTCAGAATCCACTAGACATGAGGAAATCATTTATTAAAAAAACCCCACAATATCAAAACCCAACTAGAGAACTACACTGAGGTGACAAATGAAACTCTAATGAGGAAAAAAAGAGCAGAATAATCAAAAGCCAACTGAGTCCTAAAGTTTCACAGCAATTTGTCTTTCAAAAGTGGATGTACACCAAATACTCCCCCTAAAATCTTTCATCTAATTCACCCGTGGTCAAAATGGAATTTACATTAAGTCAGTGTTTCTAAGGGACAGAGGAACACATAAGGTCCAAACTTGACTTAAATCCTGAAGAATTCCACTAAAATCAATGGTTACAGCAGTGCAAATCAGCAAGAGATCTAAATCTGTCCTAGCTGATTCCAGATCTATCTTTTATTTGCTATATGGCTTCAGGCAAGTCAGTGACCTTCTTTTTATTTCTCAGTTTCTCCATCCGTAAAATGGTGATAATATTGTTGTAATACATGAAGATTGGGGGGACTAATTAGTTCTCTAACACGGTCTGGATATGGAAATTTCTCGGGATCAATGATTTTTAGTCACCTTCATCATCTTTATTGACTCTTTGTAATCTCAATACTTGGCTTTTTGCTTGCTTGCATGTTTCTCTTTTAAAAACCACAAGCCATTGCCTGGCATCCTTATTCAAGTTTTACGCTGTTTACTTCCATGGCAGGATTCACATGAGAAAACCGAGTACAAAATTTGGAATTGGCCCCAACAACAAACGGTGAGGCTGTTTCAAACAAAACTCATAAATCACTGTATGAAATTAATACCGTTTACGTTCGTTTTTTCAAGAGTGCAGTTTATTAACTGATGCCCAAACAACCAGCGCACAAACAAGAAAGTCGCAAATTTTTTTTCACCCTTATTTGAACAAAGCACGCTGCGCTGGCATTTGAAGGGACAGCCGGTTTTGTTCCAACAGTTAAAGCGGGGAAAAATAAATAATGAAGAACAACCCAACCTGAAAACACCCTAACGTCTGACAGCTCTGAGAGGGACCTCTAGCGTGTGCTAGAACATTTTGTGTTGTGCTTCGGGCGCAATTAATACACCAAAATCACCGCAGTCATTTTGAATAGGCAAAGGGAAGTTTCGCCAAGTGCCTCCGACCCGCGGGGCCTGCATCCTTCCGCGGGCCGAGCATCCTTCCCTTCCGCGGGCGCTGCCGAACCCCCCCGCAACTATTAAACCGACACTTTTCTTTTTTTCTAATTTTTTTTTTTTTGCCCGCCGCACTCGGCGTGCGCAAGGACCCAACTTCCCCCGGTCACCCCGGAGTTTCCCCACTCCCCACGCCCGCAGCGCCCAGCCCCCTTCCACGGCCCCCGGCTCCCGGCCGCCCCCAGGAGCTCGGGGGCAGCTGAAGCTGGAAAGTTGCGTTCCAGATCCAGCTTTTCCTCCGGGCTCGTGACCGGGAACAACAATTACGGGAGCCACCAGCCACACCGCGACCCCTTCCCCCGCGCACCGGGTGCTGCCTGCGGGCACTGGGCGCTGCGGCCCCTTCCCTTCCCTTCCCTTCCCTTCCCTTCCCTTCCCTTCCCTTCCCTTCCCTTCCCTTCCCTTCCCTTCCCTTCCCTTCCCGGGAGCAGCCGCGCTCCTCGGCAGCCCCCGCCGCCCATGAGAGGGAAGCGTTTCGCCCATCTTTAATTCCCCCGAACAGTCCGAGCACGCTCGGTGCCCGCGGGGCGCGCTCACATAAACTTGTACCGCGCTGATTGGAAACAGGCGGCGGCCGGCTTGCTTTCTTCTTCCTTTTTCTTTTTTTAAATGTTTTTTTTTTTTTTTTTTTAGTCGGCTCCCTCATCCGGGCCGGCGTCGGACACAGGGGACGGGGCAGCGCTGCCGGTCCCGGGGGGCACCCGCGGTCCCGGCGCGGAGGGAGCGCGGCCGCCGCTGCCCCGCGGGCGGAGCGAGGGGGGAGAACGGCGGGGCCGCCCTTCCCTCCGCCGCCCCGGCAACAAAGGGCGCTGCGGGGGGCTCCGGAGGGGGCGCGGGCACGGGGGAAGGTGCCTCCCGCTCTCGCACAGACACACAGACACACACACAATGGCGGCCCCCTCCTGCAGCCCGGCGAGAACAATGCCAGGCGCGCAGCCCCAGCGCGGAAACACTCACGTTTAAATTAAACACATTCCCCCCCCAACCCCCGCCCCGCACACACCGCCGCCCGAGTCCCCCCATCGCAGCGGCGGGGAAAGGAGGCGCCCCCCGCCCGCCCGCCGAGCGGCCCCCTCCCTCCTTCCGTCCTTCCCTCCTTCCCCGCTCGCCGCCGCTCGCCGCCCGCCTCCCCGCGGCGCTGCGCGGGGGCGCGGGTTGCGCGGGGGAGCGCGGCGGGCGAGGCGGCCGCGCCGCGTCCCCGCGCGGGGTGCGAGCGCCCGGCACATGCGTGGAAGCGAGAGGCGCCCGAGTCCCTCCGCACCCTCCGCTGCAAACAACAACAATCCCGAGCAGCCCTTACCTGGAACATCGGAGCCGCCAAAGTGTCCCTCTTTTTTTTTTTTTTTTTTTTTTTTTTTCCTCCCCCCCTTCCTTTTTTTTTTTTTTTTTTTTTTTTTTCACCCCTTCTTTCTCCCCTTTCACCACCCCCCCCACCCCCCCCAACTCACACTTCCGATATTTCTCTCTCCCGGCAGCGGTCTGCTCTCCTCGCTACACCAGAGAGAAATGCAATAGCTTGGCTAAGGTAGACAGAGCAAAATACAGAGAATAGTTGCTCCAGGGCTTTGAAACCCCTCAAGGCAAGGATCAGGATACAATTAGCTCATGTCTCTACCTCCAGTCTGAATCAATCTCCGAAATAAAAGTTAAATTAAATTAACTGATCACACGGGCATAAAATTGATCTCCTTCGAAACGTGCATATAGAAAGATATATATATATATCGCGTGTATATTTTTTCGGATTTTTTTGGTGGAAAAAACACTCTCATTCCAGCCTACAACTTGCTTTTTACTCTCCTCTTGCACAGAAAAGCTGATTTTAATCGTTGTGATTAGTTTTGATGTAACGTTTCCGCGGGCGATTTCTGCAAATGGATGGAGTGTTTCTTTGCCAGAAGAGGGAAAAGCAGCAGATGATGATAATTATAAGGATTGTTGGTTGTTTCTTTCTTCCTTTCTGTCTCTCTCTTTCTTTTTATTTGTATTTAGCTCTGTCTCTTCACTTTCTCGAGTTGACCTGACATTGCCATTGCACTAAGGTCGCACAACTTGTTGATTAGGATCACCTCCCGTTTTGATCGAGGGATATGGGATAATTTGGCAGTGGAGCAACACATTTTCTGTTCCCTTGGCTATATAACTTCCCAAATGACGTGTATAAAAATAAGCACATGGAGTCTGCTTTGCCCCAGTCAAGTCTGAATCAATGCCTGGGGGTGATACACAAACTCATTTCAAATGTTCAACCATGCAGAATTGCAAAAAGATTGAAGGAGTTGCACTGCATTTTTAAAATTTTTCTGTATGTGTCTATCTATATTTATTTTTTTTTAAGCAGCAAAATTAAAATAAAACAAATCCGTGTAAGCAAATCCTGGAATTTACCACTTAGGTTCATGTGACATCTTTCCAAACGCTACTAACTTTCCTTCTCCAATTACCCAATTACAATGGAGCCTTGCCTTTTTAATTTTCTTTACCCTGCAGTTTGCAGCTGCCTTCTCCCGAAGACAACGAAACCATAAATAGACAAATAATTTACAAATCTTATTCTTGGTCACTTTTCCCTTATTCTACCTTTCTTCGCCTCCCACGCCACGGTGTATTGCTTTGTTGGAAGCTTCTGTGCATAGAAGCCGTATTAATTTGTTGTTGTTCCTGTTAGAGTGGACTATTTTGTCATAAACCCACGGGTCACCTCCCATTAGTGTCACATCCTCGCTGTATACTTTTGTGAAACGGTATGTTTCTAAGCACTTCACAGTTCATTAATTCAGGGACTTTACAGACATTTCTTAGGAGAAAGACCAGGCTACGAGGCCAAAACTGCCCAGTAAAGCCCCTGAATAGCACCAGACTTGTCCAGAGAATATCTGCAATGAGCTTTTTATGATACGTTTTTAGTATTTTAGAGAAAGTAATGCAAAATATAACAATCGTCTTTTCTCTTACGGCAGCTGCTGCAGCCTAAGGAATGACGAATTCTCTTGCTTAAAAACGCATCCAACCCAACGCATTCTTTTTGGTTCTCCTCTTTTCTTTAAGTGATAAGCCTAATAACATGGTAGGACTTCCCATGTAGGAATCTCGCAGCGTTTGCGAATGCTTTGTCATTCTGTTGTAACGAGAACAAATAGGTTAATTAACCAGGAATGGCTGACAGAAATTAAAAGGAAAAGCTAGAGTAATTGCACGCTTACGTGCCCAAAGAAACGTGGCTTCATCTTCAAATTCTATTTTTAATAGTCTTCCAAAAACTAGCAGCGCACAAGAGGGAAAACTCCCCTCAGCCATATGCGCCTTCCCCAACCGGGTTTGTATGAAACAGGATCATTGCAACCCTTACTAATGTTATGCAGCTTGAGCACAGTGATTTTAAAGTACTTAAAGCTGGTTCAACAATTTAAAGGTTCTCATGGTTTGTCAGTTCACAGTAAAGAAAAATTTCACTTTTCCATCCTTATGAAATAAAACCTTACATAAAGTCTAGTGCACCTGGGTCGTGACCCGACTTTATTTCTGTATTACAATGTGTCAACACACACACACAAAAAATTATGGCCTGTGTATGTGACTTTTAAATGCTTCACTGCTCTTCTCTTTCTAATAAATAAATAAAGCCATGCCAGCAGCCTGGCACTCATTAGAGACCTGCATAATACAGAGAAAAATAATCAGTAAAGGAACAAACTTTAATTTCAAGCTAGTAAATGGCTATTATGATGAAAGGGGAAGAAAAATAGCAATATAGCATCCTTTAAAAATATGAAAAATATCCTTGTACAGTTATTTTACCTACAGCAAGGAGTTTATCAAATGATGTCAGCACTAGATAAGAAAAGGTATATTTTCTCATGAAGTAAAAAATCATATTATTTTTTACCTTAAGGAGGCTCATTTGGTAAAACTTTTTTCTCCAAGACAGAAAATCATGGGCTGAAGTGGGATAGGGTAAATGCCCGCAGGGGCAGCTGCAAGCCCTTTTGGGTAGATATTGCTGCCTCAGTTTGTCCACTATGATATCAAGATGGGATTGGAGCCTGGTTCTCCCCTCTACACCGGGATACAAAATATAAAGGCACGTGAATAAAATGGAGATTTACTCAAACAAGTCGATATTAACTGCTCCACTGAAGTACTATCTGCATCTCTTTTCACATGCAAATTAAACGTTTCCATAGTAAGTCCCCCGAAGAGGAGAGAGACCCTGGCTCTGGTTATTCTTTCTTCTCATAGTTTGCAGCATCCTCAGCCTTCACTGTCTGAACTCAGGCTTGAGTTTACTACTGATGAGGCCAAACTCTGATCTAGGGGTGTATTTTGACATCGGTAATGTTCACAAGATATAAATATAACCCATACAGGCTGCCACATATATCTAAATAAGATAGCAGTGTTTACCTTTATTAACTCCTGGGAGGTAATTTGCATACAAAGGAGAACACATTAAACCAAATTCTGTTCCATTTTACTTGGAGTTATCTTTTTTTAAACAGGTTTATAAAAACTACAACATGTTTGTGCATTATGAATATTTTACTGATGCTGAATAGCAACCTTAATGAGCTCAAACTGAGCTGAGTGTTTGACTTCTGAATTTTTCCTCAAATCATCACCTGTTCACAATTACCCTCTGGAAAACTACAGTAGTTTTTCCATATCATTGTCAATGTTAACAGTTTGGAAAATTGCAGCTTTTGAACAGGCAGGTTTTCCAACGGCTGCAGATCATATGTGTCCGCTTGCTAAAGGGCATTATTTCTGATTTAGCTATAATCCTGTCTGGAAACAAGTACTTTGGCTCTTCTCAGGAAGGCCCTCTTGTCAGCTTGACCTTCTCTAAAAAGTTCCATCCTGCAGTTCATGTGTGCTGCAGTCTTGTTTCAAAAATACTGAGAAGAGCAGCTTAGTGTGGAAATGTAAAGCTAGCAACTGTTGCCTGCACTGGACATTTTGTCACTGGGTCTTTTTTCCTTTGAGGAAAATAAAAAGGATTTTACATTGCATTTGAATGAGGGAGATTTATAAACACACTTTTTCCAGATTGGTTTTCCCCAAGGAATGTTAAAAATAATGTATCTTTTTCTTTATTACCAGCATATTTTGATACAGTATTTGAAGAAATAGATTTTGTTTTTTAGCTGTGAAATGGATGGAACAGTGTGAACCCTACCAAACAATGAAGTAGGCTAAGCAACAACATCCCTTCTGCATTTGTGAGAATAACAGGTGTTGGATCTTCTATAGGAAGGCAACTGAACTTGAGCTTCTACCATATTTCTACAATAGTCCTTGTGTCCTGCTTGCACTTTTGCTGCTGGTTAAACAAGACCAAGTTGAACAAAACTACTTCTACATCCCACTACACTTCCTGGTTATGTGGTTGTCCCTGTGTTAGGCAATGCAAATCCATACAGAAACAGAAGGAGTGGTGGATTTCCATGTGGATCACTTAGCTCTGGCCTCATGTCATGACCAGATATGACAGTTCTGCCTGCCAGTCCCTGTAAGAGGGGGTGATGTCTCTCTCTGCATCCCAGCACCAAAATCTCTTGTACTGCAAGCTCCTTCAGTTGTCTGCTTCAGATAGTAACATCAGACTTGCTGTTTTAAGGTGAAATAGCATCACTAGAATGAGACATGAGGCTCATTTTTTGTAATTTTGGTATGAAACTTTTACAGGAGTGTACAAAACTCTCCTGGGAGCTTCTTGCTCCCTTGTGAAGTTATGGATAATCTTACAGTCTGGATGGGCAATCAAAGGATCACAGAGTGGTTTCACAAAAAGCCTCTCTTCAGGCTTTGGGGGCTGTTTTGTGAGTGTCTTTTGGAAGCCTTTAGCACTTCTAAATCCCTCTGCCAGCAGTGGAGGCTAGAGGTGCTAAAACCTCTAGCAAATCATGACACTTGTGGATAGGTTAAAAAGGTTAGAGTATTGCCTTTGAGCATGTAGGTTTGAAAATGTGAACCCTCCCCGGGTGTCATTGCTTCCCATGTGCATATGCATTTATAATTAACTTTGGGAAATTCTCTGCATTTCTCTCATGTTCTCTGTGTTTCTCTTCCCTCCCCAGTTATTCTTTCCCCTGAGAAGCAGCTCCTCTGCTTGCTTGGTGATTGCAGAGGCTTTCTGGGGGGCACAAGAGGATAGTACCACGCTTTGTTTCCTTCCTTCAGACCTTTCTGTACAGAAAACCTGTCTCTGCAGCAAAATAGGTGAGAAAGGACCCATTCTAAAAAACCTGTGAGGGCAGAGGCAAGTCAGAGTTCAACTATGCTCCTGCTGTCTTTTACTCTGACTGGATTTCCCCAATGCATATTAGAAACCACTAGCCCTCACTGCAAGCCAGATAGTTTTTTCAGATTAGTCAATACCCTTTGCAAAAGGATTAATGCACTCTTACAGTTTCTGTAAGCTTTTCTGGGCTGGATCATGTGAAATACAGCAGGGTTGAATATGGAAGGAGCCTCAGATGGTCTCACTGTTCAGAGAGACTGTGCAGAATTCAGGGCATAACTGATAATGTATCTCATGAGATTGTACAAATTGCTCTAAGATCGTTCCAATTTAACTGCTCAACTCATTCTAATTAAAGACTACACTGAGGAAAAGTGGGTAAAATGTGCTTTCGTGGGTATGTGTGTGTAGGTTGGGGGAGAAGGGAAATCAGTAAGGAGAAAAATAAGCATTTGATTAACTTGTTTTGACTTTTCATATTTCAATAAACCAGAAAATGTGGTTTCTACAGATAGTATAATCTGCCTCATTCTCAGTTCATCTAGTCCAGAAACACTCAGTTTTACTTTGTGGTCCTCTTGCCTGGGCCAGAACTGCTCATGAGAAGCCCTATAATACAGTGGAAGTACCTTCAGGGCACCATAGAAATTTATGTTAGTGTATCTCTTTGTGCATCCTTTGGGTGTCAAAATCTCTCTGCATTCCTACCTATAAAAATGATTCCCTGAGCACACCTACGTACACAGACACAATGAGAAGAGGTATTTGGTGTTGTTAAATAATAAAACACACCGACAACCTTCCCTCGTGGATTTTTAACATTAAAACTACCATTCTCAGAAGTGTTACTCAAGTGTACCTTGAGATTTCAGAAAGAAAATTGACATTGATGTTACAGCATTCTCTTTCAACAGAGATGTGTTTCTAAACACTCTCCTCCAGAAAATGTGTGATTCAGCATTGTATGGAAATACATTGAGATTATTATTTGAAGTATGAATTTCTACCCAAGATACCATCCTACTGAGCTGAGGAAATATTTCAGAGTGATACACAATACAGCTGCAAGAGAAACTGAGGCTATGAAATCTGGATTTGTGTCTATGCTTTGAATAGCCCAAAGTCCAGGAGTGGGTATTATGATCTGGGGTTTTCAAGGATCTGGATAAAGAAAAGGGGCAGATCACAGAATGTGAACTAGGCTGTTGCTTCATCCACCCTCCAGGAACAGTGTATTCCAAGTCTTCAGACTTAGAAATACTGCTTGTAAGGAGTGACCTGCAGATTTGGAAACCAGACTAATTTTCTAGATTCATTGTAGAGTAAGTGTATCTTGTCAAAAGGATATTTGAAGGAGATGCTCACTACCCTTCTGCTAAAGAAGCGGCAAGTGTCTGAAACAATCCCTTTCCAAAGCAAAAACACATATTATATTTATGTGTGGCAGAAATTATGTTATGCCTTCAACATTACACATGAGCTTTGAAAAACTGATGTTCATCTCCTGTTCTTTCTTTGTAGAAACAGGAATCTGTGGAAAGCAGTGGAGCTTTTCTGTTTCAAATAATTTGGAGAAATCCACTTCTAAATCAATAATGTTTTTCTTCCAGCCACTTCCTGAAAAGCAACAGTTTTTCACATACTGATTTTATATCACTGTAATTTTTTGGGTTTGCAGGGAATTACAGCACCTGGGCTACTCTGGCCATATTTGATGGATGAATTTATGCAAAGAAGGGAAGTTGCTTAATTGTTCAAACTGTGTGCCTCTTTCTTGGTTCCATATATAATGTATATATCCCAACTGCAGTTATAAAGGTAATTTTCATGTTTTATTAATGTCTCAGTAGCTATTTTTATATAAGAAAAATGTAAATGTATAGAGTAGGCGGTGATAGACAACAGTATTTTTTTGGGTAATGATAGCAGTCAGGGATATGAGCCTTGTGGTCTCATCACAGTCCATATTTGTTAATTTCTTGGTCAAAACCAGTGGCTTTACCAGAAGCTCGTCGATATTTTAATCCATGCCCTGCTGGTCGTATCGCAGCTGCCGGAGGGACATGAAGAGACCTACAAGTTAAAGAGGATTTTAGTTGACTGCCTGTGAAAATAAACACAGTCACATTTCCTAAGGCAGAGGCTGAAAATGTCTGCCAGGGAAAAATGTCCATCTGGCAAAACTCTCCCTCTCATGCCACAGTCAATGAAAATTGCTGTGCTACTTCATGCAAAGGCAATACTGCCATACATACCTCCGGGCAACCTTGCTCCCTCCAGACCAGCAGAAGACAGATGTTGAGAGAAGTCCCTCCTGCTAGACTGCTCTGGGTTTTTTTGTGGTATTTCTTCTAGTCTTCAGTGTTCTGGTGAGCAACAGAACCATGGAGAGTACATGGGAAAGGGGAGCTCCTACAAGAGAAAGGTGATCACCAAATATAAATCCAGAGACAATTCAAGGAAGGTGGTACAAAAGAGTCATCTCAAAAGTAAGAGCACATCAGCAGGAAAGCATTGCTGCCAAGGTGACATCTATGCTAGGAACACTCCCCTGGCTGACATAAAAGCAAACAGTGCTGGCAAGGAGTCAGTGGCTTGATGTAGTTGGCATAGTGGCTGGTGTGAGGAAAGGGGAAGGGCTTGGCCAAGGCAGCTGATTGCCTTCTCCTCTCCCTGCAATTACACTACCTGTGTGCTGAGAGCTGCTCCAAAGTGAAAAACAGCTTACTGCAGATGCACCCGCACTGCCAAAGGTGCCTTATCCCTCTGTGTTCTGAACTTCTCTTCTGCAGGAGAAAATGCTGCTATGCAGCAGCCCCCTTCAGTCTTATGACATCAGCCAGCAGAGAAAAGCTGTTCCCAAAATGATCAGGAAGGATTACAGATGCTGAGAAAATATTCCTTTGGCTTTGCCTGGTGATTTGCTGCCACTTACCAATGGCTTGGCTGTGGTATTGTCTCTTTTGATTTCTCTCTTAGCTTTTGTTTTCAATTTGCCTTTTAAACTCAGTGGTCACTCAAACCCACACTGATGTCTAGGAGTGATCCTCAGTTATTTCTCTATTCTATCATACAGATGGACATGAAAATATACTGGTTGTGACTGTGCAGCAAATTCAAGCCAAACTTAAATCAAAGTAAAAGCTATGAGGTCACAGAAAAAACCCTGCCAATGTTTATTCCCTTATAGTCATCCAAGATAAATTTCACTTGATCATCAGTCATCCCCAAATTCAGGATACACCAAAGCTTTTCAGTTCCTCTCAGGCTTCTCACAGTCCTCTTCAATGGTGTGGGACAATGAGTATCAGCAAGTGTCACTCACTCACTGTTTATTTTCCAGCTCACCAGTGCAAACACTCATTGAGGGAGGTTTTGGTGTCCCCTTTGGGAGCAATTCATCGTCCTTCTGTCTCAACAGCAGCCACACCCAAAACCTGAAGGACCTGGGCATGTCCTGGGGTCCTTTAATAGCTGTGGAAAGACAGTTGGTGTATGCAGACTTTTCAGGAACAAGTTGAACAAAACTAGGTGGAGTCTGTGTCAAAACTGGGTTCGTTTTTCTTCTGGTTTTCATTTTCTGTAGCATGCCTTAGAGTTTATTGGTCATGACTTCCCAAGAAGCTGTGTGTCCCTGCTTCCCTGGGAGAATCCAGTGAATACTCTTTCAGCTGCTTTGCAAACATTGACAAACTAATCCATGCAATACCCCTCGAGATAGGAAAACGAGGCAGAGAGATTATATGACTTGCCCAAAGCCACAGAAGGAATAAGTGTCAGGGGTATTATGAACAGGGCATATAGATCAAAGGAAGTACAATGAGCACTCAGGAGTTCCTGTCTCCCAGTTTGCTTTTTACAACAGAGAACAACACTACTTTTCTACTGTGTAGCTTTTACAGGATTTTTTTAGTAAAGGACCTTGTCAAAAGCTTGAAGGAAATCCAAATAAATAATCTTAACTATACTATATCGGTGCGGATGACATCTGTTTGTGAAAGGAATTTACACAGTGCTTGCTGGATTTCAGTGAGAAATGATGTTGTAAGATCACAAAGGCACAATCTATTTCTCAAGTAAAGCTAATGCAATAGCTTTCCTCTATGGTCTAAGCTATACAGCTGTGGAATTTGTTTTCATGTATGTGTTTTCAGTCTTCTTAACTAACTTAGTTGCAAAACTTAGTGAAAGATTTAAGTTGCGAACTTCCTTGTAATGAATGCTTGGCTTTCAATCACAGCACTTCAGGGAATGAGGAACCTACAAATGGATGTGTACCACATACCACCCTTCTGGATTTTTTTGAGAGTTACTGGTACTTCAGGGGCTCACGAAAAAATAATTTTCAGGGCAACTGCAGTCCTTTTCAAACTGAAGTCAATAGCAAAGTTCCTATAGATTTAAATACCCCAGGTTTGCACTTCTCATTTCTATCTTGATCTCAAATGAATTTTACTGTGAAGATCATATCACAGATCCAAAGTGTAAGCTTGTGGAAACAAGCATACTGCAATTTCATATTACCTTTAGTACTGGCATCAAATATGTTGTGTTATCCTTTTTTTTAAGGTTTTAAAAATTTCATGGCTTATGAGAACTCCTTTAGAGGAATAGTAATACTGAATACTCTTCTGTGTATATCTGTATGTGTGTCTAAACATGCATATCTATCTGTGAGCAGAGGAGTCAAAGCTGTGCACAAGCCCCTCAATTTCCTAATTTTAAAATTATGAGCTGGATAACCAATGCTTGATTCAGAATGGCTATCTCCAACTGAGTTTCGAAAAAATATTTTTAAAGAAAGATGGGACAATCAGAAAGACTGCTCGGCAGGCTGTGGAGAGAATTGCAGGAAGATGTGTAAACACCCCAGTCCTAAATGGCTGAGTGGGATCACAGACTGCCCGGGGGCTCTCTTGGTCCAGGTGCTCATTACCAGCTGGGGCACTGGGAGCTCCTGGGTGACTGCAGGTGGCAGCCACCCCTGCACACAGTGGGATCACCAGTGATGGGAGGTGACATGTTTCCTGATCACTATTTGGAGATGATCTCATCTTTTCTAAGGGTGTTTTTGCAGAGTAGTGACATCTGATTGCTTTTTACTGATTCTTTTTAGCATGGAAATGCCAATAGGATCCTCCTTAGAGAGACTCCTCACAATACCTGAATGTTGTGCTCAGTGCTGGGCTCCTCACTACAAGACATTGAAGTGCTGGAATGTGCCCAGAGAAGGGCAGTGGAGCTGGTGGAGAGTTTAGAGCGCCACTCTGAGGAGGAGCAGCTGAGGGAACTGGGGTGTCTGGAGAAAAGGTGATTCAAAAAGGGAGACCTTATCTCAAGTTGCATCAAGGGAGGATTAGATTGGATATGAGGAGAAATTTCTTCACCAAAAGGGTTGCCAAACACTGGAACAAGTTGTCCAGGGAAGCAGTTGAGTCACCATCCCTGGAGGTATTTAAGAGACATGTAGATGTGGCACTTAGGGTTTAGTGGTGGACTTGAATAATTTGTTGGACTCAATGATCTTAAAGGTCTTTTCCAACCAAAATTATTCTATTCCATAATTCTACAATACTATTCCATAATTCTACAATAGCAGCAAGTTCATTCACTAGTTTTAAGAGTTTTATTTTTGCCCTTCAGCCCTGCTTATTCTTTTGCACTCTTTGCAGAAGTGCCATGATACTTAGCACATTTTAACTTAGTTTAAATGCTTAGATGAGCTGGGGCCTAAACCCTTCATACTGCACTGATTGTTACACTGATTACGGTGGCAATTAAAATTTGCTGTTTGGAAAAAGGAGGTTTTTTGACATTATTGTTAGGATGGACATTAATTTGAGCATACTTACTACTGTATGACTTGACAGAAACACAAGTTTTGTTCCTCCAGCACAAAGTGAAAATAAACAGCAGCAAAAGGGAAACCCCTTGCTTGTGGGGATGCTGGTGCTTCCAGAATGTCTGGGTCATGATATCTCAGAAAAACGCTGCTCCCAGTGAGTCATACAAAATAAATTGGCAGTAGATAAAATAGTTGCTATCCTTGCCATGCTGAATTCTGCAGGTAATTCTGTACCAGGTTGCCTTTGCCAGTATGGAAACTTTCTTCTAATGTCACTTGCTACATCATTTGAGCATAATGTTTGTGACACACCTGGATTCATACATCCCTTAGCTATGATGTTTAGATAAACACAGTGCCTACATGTTCGGGGTTTTTTTTGTTGTTGTTGTTGTTTTGGTTTTTTGGGAGTTTGTTTTGATTTTTTTTTCAGTTTTTTAATGCCTGGTTATACCCTGTGCATTCACAGGGTAAATGCCTAAACCCTACAGTTGTATTTAGTTTTGGTTTGCTGAGCTTCATTTCAGATTTGAGAGGACTCTGAAAGGTAGGTGGTGTTGTGCCACCCCAGGCACATTTTGGCAGGTGCTGGCACAATTTCCAGGACTCCTGGGGACTGCAGTTCCCTGCAGGCATGGGCGGGCCGTTCCATTGTTTCTGCCTCACTGGATTGAGAGTTTAGCAGGCTCACCTTGCTTCCTAATCATGCATTTCTTTGCTTTTCTGCTGTGCTTCCTAGCTGGAAAATGCTGGGTTTTTTTCACTATTTAACTGAATATCCTGAGTGGCAGTCATTGCCTCCTTCAGTTCACCTTCTTAACTCCTGCTTAGAAATGACAGGAACTGGAAATATCTGAAAGGCGGACAAACAGATCTGAACTGTGTGGATACAGAGTAAGACAGGTAGGTGTAAGAAGGAAAATTTTGCTCTTCTTGCATGGATTTGATCAATTTACCATTTGATTTGTTATTCTGACACCAAAGCCTTTAAGGGAAAAAAGAGGTCTCATCTGATTACCCCCAGCTGACTCCAGCAGTGATTTGTTTACTAAGCTGAAATACCTTTAAATTTGGATAACACCTCCCTTGTGAATGAGATTAATACGCCCAGTGTGAATGTGTAAGTGTTGCTTCATCCCTCGCTGTCACAACTGCATTGATGGCATCTTCCAGGAATCAACAAAATCATCTTGGACTTACCATGAAGATTCACAGGGCAGGGAGCTAATGCAGGGAAGGGACAGCAGCCCTGGTTGAACTCCAGGCCAGTGTGTGTCCACAAACACTTTGCTTTCATGGAAATGTATAAATAATGGTTAGATGATTTTATATTTTAGGATGAAAAAAAAAAAATAAAAAAAGCAAGATTCACCTACCTAGTAAGTGCTTCAGGGTAATGGCAAATGCAGGATATGGCCCTGCAGGATGGAACAGCCTCATGCCTGGCTCGTGTCAATGACAGCACAAGGTTATCAGCACCATCAGCTCTATCACCAAGCACCATCAAGCCAATAAAAGCAGGGATTCTTCTCCTGGTCTAAGAAAACAACTCAGTGTGTCTCTGCCGGATGCCTGACACTTTTGATTGCCTGTTTGTCCCATTGTTGCTGATATTAAGATACAAATATTAGTTCTTAATTGAGAGTAATTGTGTGAAAAGATAATGATAAAATGACTGTCTCGTAGTTGTCTCACTTACCAGGGACTACAGCGTCAGAAGTGCAGATCTGTGGCTTGCTTCAGAACAGAGGGGCAAGAAAACCAGATTGAAAGTAAAAATCTTGTAAAAATAAAAAATGCAGTTAATATAAGCACTGGTTTTAGTTGAGCTGAGATCTTTGTTCGAAAGCGAAATAGCTCACAAGAAATTAAATCAAAAGGGTTATGAAACAATGGAGTTTCCTTAAGCTTCTCCTGCTCTTCTGGGCCAAAGCCTCAGAAGGCATCAGCACCCTCTGTAAATGAATCATTCATCATGGAGCCTGCTTTTACTTTTATTTTTGGCATCCCAAGAAATAAAATCAATTTATCGTTATTTACGCAGACACACTGTAAATGGAATAGTCTGATTTATTTCATCTGAAGATCCGGACCATTATTATTTACGTTAAAAAACTCGGTGTAGAAAGAATCCTCACAATTCTTGTCATTCCCCAAATGAACCTGAATAATGAAGTGCGTGTCGTGAAAAGAAGTACAGAAGAAAGGAAGAACAAGTATCTTGATAATTAGCCTTGTCCCCTTCTCTCCAGCCAGACTATCCTAAACATCCCTTTTTTAGAAGATGCAGTATTAAAATCTTCCAAAGCAGCCTGCTCTAATTATCCAGAGGAATTTACTGTACAGAAACTGTGTAGTTTTATAGTGGAATCTACAGTGTGATCATAAACCAGCCTTGCCGTGTCCTAAATTTTATGACACAAAGATTGCTTGAAGGAATAACCCCTTTTGTTTGGCACATTGGAGCCCAGATTGCCATGACTATGGCTCATGTTTTGTTCATGTATATACATATGTATATATTTTCACTTTCCGCTTCTTTTCATTTCTCTTGGAGCGCTGAGGCTTGTGTATTCACTAGTTTAAAATTTCTGCAGTAGGGGAGCCAAGGAGTTTGCTTTTTATTTTTTTTCCCCCTGTTTGCTCCCTGAACTCTTCTTGCAGTTTAACAAGTCAAATACAAAACACAGGGGGAATAAACATCCACATGACGGTACCGTGCGTGATATGGCATCATTGATTGGATATACTGCATTGGAACATCACACAAAAGAGCCTGCAACGAAAAAAAATCAGTTGCCTGAAGCTTTGAGCTTTCAAATTAGGCTAAAGAGGTTCCCCTGATAACCAGCAGTGTTGAAGCTTTCAGTTATTATTTAACTGCCCTGGTATCAGTAACAGTTTTCAGTTGGAAGAACCCGGAGACCTAACGCACTGGTAAGGTAACCCACCTGCCCTCTCAATACTTTGGGATCAAAAAGCCTATCTAAAAATCTCCAGTTTACCAAGCATGACTGGGAGCAAATGCAACTCTCCCTTCTTCAACACTATCTCTGTCTGTGCAGCCTATTTTGCATCAAAAGATCCATTTGAAAGTAGAGATCCCTTAGAGCTAAATATTCTAAACTGACAGAAGAATTTCTAGTGGCACACCAGCCTAGAGCCATATTTTTATGAGGACATCACTTTCTATTTCTAAGCTTCAGTATGCACTCATGCTTCCTCATTGCCAGGAGCCATGCCACATCAAGTTGCCTCCTCCCAGCTTTTATGGTTTTTTTTTCTTTTTTTTTTTAACTGGAGTCCGGTTTTCTGCCGAATTTATGGCTATCTCCTTGACAAATTGTCAGACACCTATGTCACTGGGATGGAAGCGTCCTGGTGCGGCACAAGCCAAGGACATTGTAGGTGTCATCAAAAAATTTATATGGGACAACCATTTGTAAGTCTGATTAGTCTGGAAGGTTGGGAGAGATTTAAAAACACCCCAAAACGCAGACATGGTATGCAGCATTCAGTCCTTCAGTATAAGACAGGAACTCTCAATAGACAGGAGCTTCAAGTTCACAGGGCTGACCCTGAATTGCTCGGCACCTGACAGTGTTGCAGGAAGGGAAGCTGTGCTGGACCCTTGGCAGCAGCAATGCTCTGCAGAGCTGCCCAGGGGTTACAGTCACCTTAGGGCAAGGCTCCCGACTCCTTGGATGTCTTATTCAGCCCTGAGCAGGCTGCTTGCACTTAAATAAACTGCCATCGCTTCAGTGTCTGGCTAGAGCCTGGAGAGTCACACTGCTGGGTTTTAAGAAACAATAATGGGCCTTCCTCAATTTCATGTCATGGGAAAACACTGCTTTTACAGTAATGAAGCTAATTTTTTCCCCAATTGAAAGGGTTTAGCTGCTCCCACGCAGTGTCAGGGAGTTTAACGTTTGCTAAAATATTCTCAAGGACTAGCACAGGATTTCAGTCTTAAAAATTCCACATCCATCAAAGAAGGTAGGAATTTTTTATGTTAAAAGAAGAAAGATGTGCTGTTATAAGTCAGCAACTTAAAATGCCTTTATCTATACAGCCTGCAAGACATCTGCAGAACATTCAGCAATTAAATATGCCCCCAGCTGAACAATAATGTTGCTGCTTGGTCTGCATATAAATTAAGAATGAGTTAAGGGTGTGTGTTCAAGATGGGCTCTGTTGTTGTCAATATCCTCTGCCATAAGCTGCCCTTGAAATCACCCTGGAGTCTGCTAAGGGCACTTGTAAAGGTCCCAGCCGCACATCTCTTCCCCTCTCACCCCAATAAAAGAGAGTGCAGCTCCTTGAAAAAGGGATAAGTAGTAATCATTCATCATCTTGGATAGCTTAGATTTTCTCTCAGCCCTCCCCCAGATGCCAGTTTGGGAGGGACAGAGGAAGAAGAGGAAAAAAAGGTGTAATTTATCCAGGAGTAAATTTATCTAGGTCCCTGTTTCATGTGAGTACCAAGCAAGGCTGGGAGTGTGTGGTGAAGCTCCCCTCCCACCACAGTACCAGGGGTTTCCCAGAGGTGCCACCGTACCTGGAGGTTGGTTTTTAGGCTGCTGAACTCTCTGCAGCTTTCCTTGCTTGGCAGCTTTGACTGGAGGCCCCACAGTCTGTGTTTACTCCCTGTAGCAAATGTCCTGTCCAGCTGTGGTTTGGAGCTCCCAGGTGTGTGTACATCTCTGTGTGTGTGTGCTGGAGGGGCTGGAACAAAACAGCTGGAGAGGCCCTGCTTTTCTTCCACTGCATCATTTCTGAGGGTGACTGGAGGGTGTTGGCACACCTGTCTACCTATCAAGACTTTACCATGAATGTACCTTTTCCCTAGTGCCTTCTGTGTAATGATCCCAAAGTATTTTCAAGATGTTCAGGTGCTTCTTGAAGCTGCTGTGCTGTTCTAGTGAGGCAGACAGCCTGGGAAGGAGCTATGGGTGCCCACTCCCATGTGGAGCAGCACAGCTGCAGTTGCTCAGGGGACAGCAGCCCTTGCTCAGGTCACTGGCCCATCTCCTCTGCCAGAAGTCACCCCTTGCAGGAGAAGAGGGAGTGAGACAGACACCTGTCCGTGTGTCTGTGGCTCCTGTGGGTGCTGGAGCAATGGTGCACATCCATCCTGGACCCCCAGGAAAGCGCAGGGAGATGGATCAGGGAGGGCACTGGCTCATGATGTGACCCTGTGACCCTGATCAGAGGAGGGACAGGAACACGGACATCTGCAGCAGCAGGGATGGGATTTGCCAGAGCTCATTGTTCAGGACCCCAAGGCATTAATTTCTGCTTTGGCCTACACCATCCTTATGACTGCAGCACCTTTCTGTTTACATTGAATTGCCTTGAAATTTCAACAAAAGATAAAATTAAAAAAAAATTAGCTTTCACTCATTGGGCCTTATTGTCCCACATAGCAACAGAAGCCACATCTGTATCTGAGAAAGAGAAGCACTGTCTTGCTCATTGCTCCTGGTAGCAGCTTTGTGTGGATAGTCTGGAGAGCACAAGGAAACATACAGCTATGTGGCACAGCACATGGGCCCAGGCTCATGTGGGTTTACAGTAAAAAAATCCAGTTGGAGGTCTTTCTTCTGAGCACAGTTTTCCACGTCACCTCTCAGCAGGGGAGAGCTGCTTATTCTCTACCTGGATTCTAATTTTAACAATACCTTTCTATATAAGCACTACAGAATATCTGTTTTCTTTCAGCAATTTGGTAACAGCAAACAGTTTATACCTCTCTTTCCTTGTCACATTTTTTTTCTTCTCCTTCTTTTTCATTCCTATTTTTGGGCTATTTGAAAAGAAGCTCTGAATTTTGCCTGCTACAGACATCACTTGACTTGTTAGAGGTGATATAATGGAGTAAAGAGACTTAAAGTGTGCAGGAAAACCAGCATGTCTTGATAACCATATAATCTTCTGGGAGAAATGTACAGAAATATACAGAAGCAGTAAATATGGTAAGGTATGCATAGGGCAACTCCAGACCATTAGCTAGGGACCCATAATGGAACATTGCCATCTTTAAAGGCATTTTTGTTTCTACAATTTTTATGACAGTTTTATGGCAATTCTGTAACTACTGTACTTCACTGCTTCACAGTGGTTCCTTTTTATCTCTTGAGATTTTCCCGAGACGTTAAGATGTAATATATGGAGAGCAGACCAATCGTCACATAGCGAGCTACACATAAAAGAGTCGTATAATCAATTGTTCTGATGTCATAAAAGTCACAGTCCACTGATCTGATGTCACTGTGATGGATTGGGAGTTTTAATGCTTCATTTATGGTGTTTAAAGGAAATGTGGGAAGGGGTGGTTATGTCAAAACACATGCCATTCTTAATGTGGCATTAACAGAGCTAAATGGGATGCAGTGATATTTATTTATTTGACCGCAGAAGTGTGAGCCAAGATCAGTGTTAACAGCATAAATGTGACTACTTCTGGGTGCTTTCAGCAACCAGTGGGCGAGGGCCAGGAGCAATGAATATTTACTCCAGCTGAGGATCTCCTCCAATGTTTTAATTAATAATAAGAGAAGTAAGGGCTCAAATTTGACTTTGCCCCAGGTCAGGGGCACATGGCTGTGGTATCCAAAGAGCAGCCTGGGAGGCTGTGGCCGGTGGTGCTGTGGTCTGCTGCTGCTTCCCACGTGCTTTGGCAAAGGAAATACCCCCAGCTTGTCCTTCCCTTGCTTGCAGTAACAAGCGGGTGGGGAGAAGAAGACGGGGGGCTGGGACAAAGGTCTGTGAATATTGCCATGGACAGAACTGAAGGGACACAGCAGTCACACAGAGGTGGCTCTGCTCCCTTCACTGTGGCCCACAGCTAGGAAAGTTGCTTGTAGGGGAATGTGGCATGGCCCTTACTTTTGAGGCGAGACAGTGCAAGATGGGTCACGTGGGGCCATAAGATCCAAGAAATTCATACGTCACATACTCCTAGGGTTTAGGATTGGAAAACTGTCCTGTTTCAGTGTTTGCATTCCTGAGGCAATAGGTCATTCAGCAGGGCATGGACTGGTACCATTCTTGTGGTCACTGCGTGATGAGGAGAGGGAGGATATTACTTTTACAGTGGAGGAGCTTGAGGCTGGCATTTCCCATCCTCGCAGTCAGCCACAGCCCTCTACTAAAACACATCAGGTGCCTGTTTCTGCTCAAACTTTTACTGGGCTGGTCTTGAAAGTGTCACTGACAGGTTTCAGGGTCTGTGTGTGCTGGGGACATGGACAGGTCATGAGCCCCAGAAACTGCCCTGGACTCACAGGAGTTGGTTTAATTTTGAGTCCTGTTAAGAAGCTTTTATTTGCAACTGAGAGGACTGCAAAAATGAAAGTCACTCCTTATAAAAAACCACAGCTGTGAAATCACCAGATACATGGGTTTTACGCACGAGAGCACTACTACCTCAGTTTGTGATGGGCATGTGAGCTTTTACACATGGCCAGGTGTATGTCTGGAAAAAAAGAAGTGAATCTCATGCAACATTCTTGCTCATCCTGGCTGCAGTTAAAAGATGGTTTTGTGCCATTGCCAGACAGAGAAGTTATCACTCTTGTACCAGTGCTGTTCTTAGCTCCTGTTTCCCTCCCTTCATGTCCCCTTTCTCCAGTCTCTCCTCTTACACTCCTTTGCCCATAAAGTCCTTTCAGCCTTGGAGTGTCCTTCCTGGCTCAGCACAGCTGGAAACAGTGACTTTAGAAGCATTTCAAGCGGGGTCTCCAGGGCATAGCAGCCCAGCGCTGCAGAGGGCTTGTGGGCATGCAGGCAGGTGACACTGGGCTTCCCTCTGCAGTGGGACAGCTCCCACTTAGTGCCTGGTGATGGCCAGAAAGGGAACACAAGAGTTCACTTGCAGAGGGGGATCCTCTGACTTCATTTGGAAACCCATTATGGGTTCGATGGACAAAAGTGAAACAGTTTGTGTTCTTGTGCTTCTGAGGCTTGGAGCAGGACTTTCACTGCCACCAGGAACCCCTAACAGAACCACTGCTCTGTGCTGGTCTGCATCTTCCCCCTTATCCAGCTTATTTTCTCCTCCTCAAGCACAAAGTTGGAAAAGAAGCCAAGGGGTGCATTGCAGGGATCTGTACTAGTGTGTATTTTTTCACCATCATTTTTGAAGTATCATACAGTCCTCTTCCTTCATGTTGAAAGCAGAGTAAGAGAACTCCAATTTCATGCCCTCAGGCCTGAATGAAAGAATAAAAACAACACAACATTTGCATCTGTTTAGCAAGCTCTGTTCTAGAAGTCTCCATGCAGGAAAAAAAAATGGGGGGAAAAGCCCCATCATTTCAGGTGACATGGAGCTGTCAGAGAATACTGAGGAAAGGCACAGAAGAAAATTACTGTCATAAATGACCTAAGAATTCATGGCCTTATGATTGCAAACACAAAGTCTAAAAAGGTTACATTCTCTTGCTTCTCTGCCTACCCCCGATATCAATGAACATCAGCTAAAGGTGGCTGAAGAACCAATTTCATGCATCTACTGTAGAAGGAAATGAACTGAGCCAAGGGCAAAAATAAAATTATACAAATGTTATTATAGACTAGCCTGCTTCTGTCCTAGTTTAATTCAAATTTCAGTGCTGCAGGCTTTGCTGCTGGCAGTAGCCTTCCTGAATAAATCAACATTTGCTTACATCTAAATTATTAGAGAAACATGTGACTTTGTTTATTGTATAAATTATACGCAAGGTTAAAGCATTAACTGTTCAACGGGCTTTGTGCAGCCACACAATCACTCCCATCCCCCCAAACCTTTCTCCCCCAACACTGTTTGGAGGACAAGGCATCCAGTGGGGGCTGCCTGGCAGGGGTGCAGCTAAAGGCATCATTTTAGGGCCTTTCCTTTCATTGTGCTGCCCCGGGGGAAATCGCTCACTGCCATGCAGAGCACGCAGAGGATGTAAAACACCCTGGTGCTGACTGGGTAGCTCTTCAGACCTACTTTGCAGCAGTGTTTATGGGTGTAGGAGGCAATGGGGAGAGAGATGTTCACTACCTAGGCACGTGCACAGGCAGAAGGAAGGAATCTGCTGCTACCAGCACTTGGGATGGGTGCTGGGTCCCATCTGCCACAGCCTGGCTCCACAGCAGGTTCCGGCTGGAGCCACAGCAAGCCAGGGTCTGGGACCACAGCAGCTCTGGGGCTCCAGTGAGTTTGTGTGCCACAGTCCCCAGACTCCCTGTGGGTTTTCCAAGCTTTGTGGTGACAGCTGCTGAAGTTCATCTGGGAAGGTGCTCCTTAAGAAAAGCAGGCAGCTCTGCTGCCTTCACCACACATGTCCCAGCTCTGAAGGAGTCCGGGGATGCTGGGGCAGCCAGAGCCCCATCCCCTGGCTGCCAGCTCCAGGTGTGTGCAGTGACAACTGGTGTGGTCCCTCCCAGCTGGACTCCCGTTCCATAGCTGCTCTCCTTACTGCTCTCCATGTAATAGAAGCACTTTGCTTCCCTTGGGAAGAATCCTGTTGTACAGGAAGGCTCTGCTGCACAGTCCTAAGCACTGCAGCAGCGTAACTTCCTACTCCAATATCTGGGATTATTGCTGCAAAGCATGGAAGGATCCTCTTTTCAAAACAAAGCAAGGAAAAAGCCCAAAGGAGCTTTTCTCCCCCAAGGCCAGTAATGTCTCACAGGCCCGTTGGTGTGGTGCTTTTTGTCACAAGTATGTCACCACACAGCAGCTGCCTAAATCTTTTCCACAAAGGTATCAGATGCCACTAGCTCGGGGTCTAGGATATGGAATCCAAATATATGTCTCCTGGGTTCCTGCCCTGAAATACTATCAAGAAGTCTCTGTGGCCATACTGAACCAAATATTTTGTTTACATTTCATTTACACTTACAAATTAATATATACTTTCAATGCTGTTAAAGGGCCATTGAACAGAGCTGTAGTTTTATATTCAGCAACAGGATGTAATTTCCCTATCAATAAAATTGTTGTTTGTTTTTCTCTGCACACGATTATTATGGAAATTTCACAGTTTCTCAGCTACAGTAGTGTCTAGTGAAATGAGCAGGCCATTTATGTGGAACTTTTTTCAAGTGTCCTTACTCTATTTATGCTAATGTTATTTCATGCTAATAGCAGACTATATTTTGCTTTGATACTATTAAAACCTGGCTGGCTTGAGTAAAAGGAACATTTTTTATAGTGTTTTCTGGAAATGATCTAACACAGTAAAATCATCTCCATTACAAGTGTGGTTTTAGAGGAGACAGTTTCCCTACCCTTCAATCCAAAAAGTGAAAAATCCTTTAGACATAAATTAATTTCACTGGCTCCTTTTCTTATTTTTGTTCTTTGTAAATGATAACTTACTGTGTAATTTAGCTATGCTGCAAGGAGTTCTTCTTCCAAGAGGGATTCGGGAAGCATATATTGTTTATCTCAGCCTGTGAACATGAGGTTTACAAATCCCATTTCCAAATAATGGGATTGGAATTCCTATTTCAATTTTTATGCATCCTTTTGCAAAAATGTGACCTCCTTCTCCATCCTGAATAGCTGAGATCTTCCTTCTCCGTTAGATAGGGCTCTGCACCTGGCTTCCTTCCTGGGTATTGCCACAAAAACAGGTGGGATCTTTAAACACGAGAAATTCACTTTCAGCCTGGAATGGAAGAAAAAGACAACTCCAACTCCTTTGCCTGAAAGTTTTATGAGACCTATGAGAGAAGACTCACTGAATGAGAAGATTCAAAGCAGAAAATATAACCAATACTTAGGCATTTCTAATGGCAGTTACTCTGTCTTCTATAGTGGTTCTGTTCGCGCCTGCCTTCAGGGCCTCCTACCCCAGTGGCACTGAGAAAGTGCTGGGGAAAACGTTCCCCACGTGCATCCCACCAGGGGAAGGCTCCCATGAATCCCATGGCAGTTTTGGGGGAGATGTCAAAATGCAAGCTAACTCTTCCTTGGCCTTATGCTGCTGCCTCCGAGCTTGAGCTCTTAAACCAGGGATAAAAATCTGGCGCAGCAGCATCTTCCCTCGGTTGGAAAATTTGCCTCATCTGACTGACAAGCCCGGGCACCGAGGTCAGCTGGGAGGCCTGGCTGAACAGAAGGCTGTAATGAAGACATTTTCTCTCTGCTGGCTGATCTCCTACAGCCGACAGATTTGAATAGCCTCTTCTCCAGCTGACGGAATGAAAAGCAGGCTAGCAGAGATCAAAAGCACTTACCATTTATCTACCTAGTTATTCATGAAGTCCCCCATCACCATGGTATCTGAAAGCCTCCAGTGAACTGGGGAGAGTTCCCTGGGGCTAAGAGCCTCCAGTGCTTCCTCACAGCAATCAAAATTGCTTCCTGAGGGTTGGTTTGTTTTTTCCCCCTTCTTTCTCCTGCTCGTAATTTTTATCCATTACTGCAGATCATCATGGGGATTAAAAGGAAGATTGAATCAACTGGGCAAAGGCTTTGACTGAATTTGCATACACTCTCATCCAGCTCCAGTACTCTAGCTTCTGATCAAAAGATTTATTGTAACAGTAAAAAAGTGGCTGAAGAGAGGAATTAAGAATTCCCAGCCACAAAGTCCTGTCTGAGAGGAAATTAGCAGAGACAAGACTACCATTTTAAGACCAAGACTAAGTGCATTTTACACACTGAAAAGACAAGTAAATGCACAGCAGAAATATTTTTACAAAAAGGTACAGAATTTTCTGGTGGAGTTTTCTCCTTGCAAATTGCAGAGTGCTTTGACAGTTGGTCATGCAAAGCAAATAGCTCAATGCTGTTAAAGACAAAAAAGGACAAATATGAAAACAAAAACATTTATTTGAAAACATTTCTATTGTAATTTTTACACTAATCTCATGATTTCTCAAAATCTAATTCGTGATTACTGAAATTTACCTCTGACCATTGCTAAAATTCCATGGCACAGATTTCTCCAAGCAAAGACTCCAGCTTTACACAAAAGCAAATATATCTTTGGTATCTGATATCAAAAGCCAAACTGCAAACAGGTTTGGCTACTGACTTACATCTGTAGCCTGGTTTTATTTCTATAGTATTTCAACCTAAACTAAAGACTAACCCCAGGACTGCAAAATGGTTGTCAGATAGGACAAACTGATAAACAGCCTGCTCTGCCTTGACATTGGTGTTACCCATTTCTTTTAGGACTGAAAGCAAGTTTTTTAAATTGATCTTTGCTCTGCTTCCTACGTGCCAGCCTTTTTACATCACTCTTGCACTTTCCCATTGCTGCTGCAAGACCAAATCCTTCATTTTTTGAGAGGTGCTGGGGTGCTTCAGTGACAAATATCCATTTCCATTAACAAACAATGAAAAAAATTAGTCATGGGATGCCAGTGTTTTCTTCTTCTGATTCATATTAAACAATCAGTGATTTATTAAGAGCTTGTTAATTAGTAATGTGGCAAACTTGATGATTAAAAAGAAACCCAAAGCAACAGAGAGGAGAACCTCTACTGGATTATCTTATGAAAAATGCAATCAGGCTGTAAAAGCAAGCTAAAAATAAAACTAATGCCTTCCTCATTGACCTCAGGCAGTTGCAATTGGATAAAACACTCTTCAGTTTGTTCCCAGCAGTTTTGTGCAGTGTTGCTCCATGATAGGACTGGCAAGTGTATTCTGCTTGGAGGAAGATTCATCTTGGCTGAGTGTGTAGGAATTTTGAGCTCAAGTGAACCCTTAGAAGAATCATATTTCAGGTGCCTACAAGTTTATAAACACAGGTTCATAGAGAAGTGGTTGCTGCCAGAGAAGTACTTACTTACCCCTCTATTTAAACATCTGAATGGCAAGAGCTATGGTACAGGTCATTGATGTGACATGGCAAAAAAACCTGGTTTAAAATAAATCTGTACTTTATTGCCCAGGTGACAGGCATCCCTTTATTCTGTCATCTGGCTCTGTTGGAAACTGCAGTAGCAGAGCTCCATTTTGGTGAACCTGCTTGGGTTTTTTTTACAGAATTTGCTTTGTCATAACAAATATATTAAACTATTTAAAGTTTACACCAGATTTTACCAGAAGAGCTTCTGTAAATACATAGTAGTATAAAACTGTGGTACAGTATATACTATGTTATAGTTTTCTACCATATTACCACAGTGTTGTATAAAGCTATACTACCTCTGTCAAGGAAATAAATCTAATGTCTGAGGACGTATCCTTTGCTGGTTTATATGATATTGTTTAGTCACATTGCTATTTAAAAAAATCAGTATTTCAAGTGGGGCTTCCACTAGCTACTGCTAATTAAACAAATTCTGCCATATGTGTAAAAGTTATTGGAATGTTTTCTGGGCAATAAGCTCTCCTGCCCACAGGGGATATATAAATCGGGCACAGGGCAGTGCAAAAGGTTTTAAGCTCCAGTGTCCCGTGTGTATAAACAGCCTTGATTTTTTGGTCAGGAGCATATCAATGTTCTATCACCTGAGAAACCTGGGCCGTGGTGTTAACCTCACCTGGCTGAGAGTTTAGGAGCATCGCAGAGGTGATACTTTCAGCCTTGGAGGGATAATGCATCATACTTGAGCACCTTGTTCACAGCAGTGCTGCAGTCCTGAAATAGGCTCTCATCACTTCTCAGAGCTGATGGCTTTCTGCTGCGAGGTAGCAGTGTCACCTAATACTGTGAGGCAAGGGGATGAGGGTGTGGAAGGACAGAATTTAATGAGGAACAATACTTTGCAGCAGTGCTTTAAATGCCTCAGGCTTGGTGTCCTAGCAAGCTCTGGATAAGTGAGAAAAGGCACAAATAGCTTGGACTTCCACATTAAAAAAAAAAGAAAAAAAAAGTTTATTTAGCTTACAATTATGCAGGGATCACTCAGGGAGCTTTACTTTTTCAGGGAGTATCTGCAGTGATGGTTTCAATGATATGCAATTACACACAGCCAGACCTAAAGCAGGTTTTTGCTTCAGCTGTCACATAAACCTAAACCCTACCCAGGACAGATGAGACCAAGTGACAATGCCATGAGACATGTGCCATGGAGTTTCCAGTTCTCTTCTCCCCTCTGTCCAAGGGAATTCAGCTTCCTCTCTCATTCCTGGCTGGAGGGAGTCCAAAGGATAAGGGTTTTTGGGTTGTCCCTCCCCACTTGCTGAGTCCTTCATACAAGGTAAGTCCCAGCTGTTGAAAGGACCAGCTCCTTTTCTGACAACTGCTAGAAAACAAGTCTCATGACCCACTTGGAACAGGATTCTAGGCAGTGAATCCTAAACATATGTTAATTGTGTCTTACAAGAGATTAAATACCTCAGCACCTGAAACAGGCAAAACTGAAGATACACCCATTTTCCCACAGTTTCATGTCATGCTGCATCTGTGTTTTGGCCTTTCTTCTGTTATGTGATGCTCTCTATCTTTTGTCAAGCACTGTGTAGTGTCTTTTGACAGAATCTTTTGTAGTGACCAGACACTCAAAAATTAGCCAATAGCAAATGGCATGACCCTGCCCAAAGAAATTCTAGGTATTTTTTGTGCCTTTAAGATGGGAACTATGAAGCAGCCCATAAGTCCATGGTAAGAAATTGGTTTAGCATTGACAGTGAAGTGTGGTACCTGATGTGTCAGTACTGCAAGCTCAGGTGTGATGCTGCAGTAACACAAACATGGCTTTCAGGCAACTGACTTCCAGTAGGGAGCCAGGTCTGGCCCACTAATGACTCTGTGATCAGTCTTAGCTGGCAAAAATGACAAAAGCTGAATCCCAAAAAAATGACAAAATCTGAATTCCAAATCCCAAACATTATGAGAGGAAATGGTTGCATGGCTTTTAAGACTCTCTGCATCAAGGGCTTGGCATCTCTTTTCCAGGGACATGAAACTAAACCCAACAGAAGTGAATGCCAACTCTGGACATCTCCATTCTTCTTGTGGCTACGGAGTTTCTGAGATGTCACAGGAAGGACAGAGTGCATGTGGAAGAATAGTCTTGTACCTGGTGCTGCAGAGTGAAGCTCTAGGGGTGTGTTCTTCATGCCCTCAACACCCTTAGATGAAGGTGTTCCTGTCCTAGTTGCTGGAAGTTATTCCTCCTGTCAGAAGACATGATTCAGTGAGAGCTCCTGAGCAAGGCAGCTGAGTGAGGTTATCTGGATGAGGAAGGCAATTTTTTAACTGTCTGGCTTGAAGCAGATAAGGAAGGGCTTGTGTGCCCCTTTCTTGGCAGAGCTGAGGGGAAAATGCTTTCTGGTAGTGGCATGGTAACCCCCAATTAGGAATGATAGTCTTTGACAGGCACAGCTGTTTGTAGAATCCATGACCTAGTATCAAGACTTCAAGTGTCACTTGAAAATTAGCTAGACAATGGCAAACAATATTTACAGATGGGGAAAATCTGGCACTAGAGGCATTAGAGGGCTTGGCACACAGTACTCTGGCAGTCACAGGGTTGCAGGACTCCTGGCTCACATCTTCCTCCTCCAGTCTCTCCCCACTTCTGCCTTCCAGTGTCCCCCAGTGGCAGGGTCAGATGGAGGGGTGATCCAAGGAATGCCCTCCCTGTGATGTCATCCAGTTTGGTCTGTCCAGGAGCAGAGCTCCACACCTCTGATACCAAAGAAAGCACACACACAGCCTGCAGTTCTGGCTGCCTGCAAAAGCAAGTGCTGGCCTTCAGCCCTGGCAGCTGGAATGCAGAAGTGCTAAGCAAAAGGAACAAAAGCGCTGCTTCCTTTCTCTCCTCTTTCTCTATGCACTCATTTAGTTAAGATGGCTCAGGATGCTGCCTTTTCTGTGGGTAGTCTGTCATCCTCAAGCTGCTGTAACCTTGATTAAATCCAAGTACTTTAATTAGAAGAGAGCAGTGTCTCTGCATGGCCGTGCCCCGGTCTGCAAGCAGCGGTAGGGAAGTACAATTACACATAGTGACAGATGGAGAGCACTCACGTAGGTGTTAAACCCCAGCGCAGCTCTCAGCCCAACAGGGCTGGCTCAGCCCCATGGCTCTTCAGGGAGAATGAGCTGGGGACTTGGAAGTTGACAGAGTGCATGTGTCTTTCATAGTAGGATTAAAAATTGAAGGCACAACACCTTTCATCTGCTAAGCTTTCCCCTTCTGCTGGGGAAAGCTTAGCAGTAACTTTTCCATTCCCTTCTGGCCATTCTTCCCAGAGATGAGTCCTGGTTTTGTCATAGTTTGGGAAATCATGCAAAAGAGATTTTGGTAAGAGCCTGCTTTGGGTAGGTAAACTAAACAAAATGGAAGATGGTTTTATCATTGAATTTTTCATCCGATTGAAGAGTTGATCTTCAGCTCTCCTCTTTTATAGTATCTTCATTCTGAGTGGATCCTTCACCCTCAGCAAGTCTGAGATCCATGAACTTGAAAAAGACAGAAAGAAGGAGGGAGAGAAAAAATAAGATCAGAGAATATTTTTTTATCTCTTGATCAGCTTCTTTCGAAGAGAGGCACGAGCAGGAGTTTCCACTGGAATTGGCCGCAGTTAATGAGGCTGCAAGGGACTTTTTCTCAGCAGGTGACCAGTCCACTTTTGAGTGCTCAGAGTAATATCACATAGTATTTCCAGACTTAGCTACCTTTTTTGGAAGCTGGGCTTGGCAACACTCCCGGATGGCAGCTATGGCACGTAGTCCAGTGACTTCCTTCTCATCGATTAAAGGGCTAATGAAGTAAATCTCCCCGTAGCTGAACAAGCTGGGTTTTTCTCTAGTATCTTTTGTACCCCCACAAGGAGGATGGGGAGAAGGGTGAGAGCTTTCAGCCTCAGAATGGTACAAAGAGTCTTGCCGGTGTGGGTACAGCTGTGGAAAACAGAGGGTTTATTGTTTAGCGTGCCCATGTTTCATGCGCAGCCAGGGAAGTGCTGATGAAGCAGTCACACCTGGGGGAAAGGGAGGAAAGAGCATTGTTCATTCAGTAGGGAAATTACAGAGACATGGACAAACATTGCTCCTGCTCCTCAAAAGTGCACCACTGCTCCAAAGGCAACATCTGAGGTCGTCTATTAATAGGATTTATGCTACTGAGCAAGCTGTCTGGAGAATACAATAGAAATTAGTTACAGAGCACCTTTGCTTCCTGATACTTTTGCAATCCAAACAACAAAGTCAAGATTGCTATCTATATTTCTTTGAACACATAAACTTCCATCTCAAATTTGGCCAAGGGTAAGTAAATGCCATCCAACTACACTTTGTTCTCTCAGTCTGTTTAAAATCAGCACTAAGAATTCCTCCTTGACTTTAATAAGGGTAGAAGGGAAGGGGTAGAGGAAGAAGGAAGCAACTTTCTCCTTACTTCAGCCAAACAATTGGCTGCTGCACAGGGCTGTGAGGTATAGGCACAGTAGGAAAAGCTGTGGTGATACAGTTTCTGGGATGCAACTCTATCTCATCTAAGGAATTGCCTAAATTGGCTGGAATGCTGCAGCTCCCACATGGGAGCTGGAGTCAGGACATTCCTCCTTGCTGTCCCTGCCCTTTACACTCCCTACAGAAAAATGCTTCCATATAGACCTTTGCTGCAGTTAAAGGTCTGCCAGGCACATCTGTGCTTCATATCTTTTGCCCATTTGCTAGAGTGCATAAATTCTGGATTTCTCCTTGACTGTGCCAGTGTGTGCTGGAGGGGAGGGGGAGGCCACAGAGCACAGAGACAGCCCTGCTGGCCGAGCCCTGGGGATGTGTCTGCTCAGCCTCCAGCAGGCAGATACGGGCTTGCTTCAACCAAAAGCTGCACACAAGGGTTACCTTGCTGTCTGTCTTGTCTGCCTCCAGCTATGTGGCTTCATCTGAAGAACATAAGGCTTGAACCCAGGCCTTGAACCCTTGATCAACCCAAGATTTGATGCCTCTAGCAGATAAATCTGCTCTCGGTGGTACTGTGTAAGGAGACCTCCTCGCTGACACTGTATGAGCGAGCAGAAATTCTGAGAGGGAATTCAGAGCCGATTTTTTCCACCTAGGTGAAAGGAATTGGTGTGTTAGCAGAAGGAACAACCTCTGGTTCTGCTGTAGATGTGTTGTTTTTGCCAAAGCACAGAAAAGGTTCCTAGACCACAGGCAGCCCGAAGGCTATGATCCATGAGAAGATGAAGGAGAAGCATGACTTGAAATAAAAATTGCAGGTCATGTCTCTCCAAAGAAAACTGCACTACAGACAACACAAAAGGGGAGCCTACAAGCACAGAAATTCAGTGGGTTTTGAACAACAGGGGAGAGAAAGCTAGAGGACATTAAAGATGATATTCTTAAACATTTTCTTCAGGGCTCTGGAATTGCAGCATCACTGTTGGCAAATTTGGCAGACAACTGTAAGTGATAAACAAAAGTGGAGACAATTACATAGTGATTAAATACCTTGGAAGAAGAGGACCATTTAGAAAAAAACCCAAACATTTCCATGCTAAAAATACAAGCTGAGGGAGGTTGTCTGTGGGGTATGGCAGAGGAGGAAGAGTGATCAGAAAAGGAGCTGAAAATGAACATCCTGTGGTACTCAGTAGGTTCTACAAAGAGAAGGAATTTTGTGAAAGCCTTATGAGGCCAATGCTGGTGTGCTACCTGCAGACCTTGTGCTCACATGGTAAAGGGAAGGTGGGAAGAACAGAAAAGAGCAGTGAAGAGAGTCACAGTGATGGTTGTGCTGGGGTGTATGAGTGAGAGACAGAAAAAAAAAATACTGGCTACTGAAGGGCTCTAAATTAGAACTGATGGCTGGAAGCTGGAACCACAGAAATTTACACAGGTAGTAAAGTGCAGCTCTGAATACAAAGGGTGAGTAAATGTGAAGTAAAGGGGCTGGGGAATTGATGGGGTTTTGTTTCTCAGTATCTTTAAATCAACATAAATCAGGGAATAAATTTCTTGAGCATATATTTTTTTTCTTAAATTTGATGTATCTTTGATCCTAGATGAGTCACCACAGCTTGTGAGCATAAGGGAATGTGCTGGTTTGTGCTTGGAAAGGCAGTGTATCCAGGGTTCAGGGGCTGTTTTGCCCCTAGTAGATTCACACAGACATTTTGATTTGGTAATGGGAAAAAGGATATAGGATAGTTAAAGGACAGAGGATATAACATGATCAAAGCCCAAGTGTCACAAGAATAGCAGTAATTAAAATATTCTGATCTGAGTGTAATGGAGATGGCAGATTTTTCATTCCAAAGGTAATGCTGCTGAAACATTTAATGCTGGTACATTTCGCTTCAGTTCTCCTAAATGTGGGGTACTGAAATCTCTCTGTTTGAGGGAAGGATCACTTTCAATTGCAGGGAGGTAGTCTCTGCTTCACCAGTTTCCTTATGCTGCTTTGAGATGGTGTGGTTTCTAGCACAGGTTTCCTGTGCCAATTCTGCCCAAGTCTGTTGTGATTTTTGATGCTGAAGAAATAACACTGCAGATGATCTTGAAGGTCACATGAAGGCAGGAGAACTGCAAGACAGCATGACTTTGCACCCAACTGAAAGCTGATTGGGAAGGAAATGGTTGCAACTGGACAGCCCATGTCCTGCTAGCCTAAACCTCATGGGGACAAATGTCTTTCTTTATCTAAAGGGTTAGCATTTCTTACTGCAACTGTGCAAAGAAAAGAAATTAACCTCCCTCTTGTGGGATGTGATGTTCTTTTAGCCAATATTACCATCTTTGTTTATCCACTCCTACACCACAAATCCTGAACATGTGCTACATGTCCTTAGGCACCCATTGGTTAATTTACTTGTGCAGAGTAAGGCAACAAAATTATAATAATAAATTACGAAACATAGTACAACTGGAACAAAGATGCTCTATAAAAATTCTTCCTGCTTTTTTTCCTTGGTATTTCTTCTCAGCCAGGGATGTTATATAAAACTGCAGGTCAAAGTATGGTCTGTCACATTAATAAATCTTATGAGAAAAACTAAAAAATTCATTAAAACAAATTAACAAGTTAATAAGAACAGAAGTGAGTTAAAATACAATAAAATATTATTAATACTTCTCAGCCTGTATGTAGAGCCTGTTTAAAGTGAATCAATGTACAATTAATGGGAAGCTGAGCTCAAGTTTTTGTATGATTATGTGTAGGGCAGATCATGCAATATCATCTAATCTGCAAGGTGTTTAATCTCTTTAGCACTTCTGAAATGAAACTAAATGTAATCTGGACTTCAGGGTCCTCAGCTACTGCAGTGATGGGAATTTTAGAAGTAAGAGAAACTGGTAGTCAGAAAACAGCATATATATTTGTGAGACTCTACTCTATAGCCTCCCACTGCACTTTCCTCTTTTCGTAATTTTTCAGTTTAAATAGAAATATTTGTGTTGGAATGAAACCATCTGAATTCTGGATAAAATAATGACAATTTTAATTGTCACACATTTGTTTTGAATGTGTTGTTAGAGCTATTATAACTGCAGCATTGATTCATGACATTTTCCTCTTTGTATTGGGATTTCTGTGGCTGCAAAAAAAAAAAAAAAAAAGGGAACAAAGGAGACTGTCATGGAGGAAAAAGCTAAAGGCATTTTGGAGGCCAGGAAAATGAACTACAGCATAATCCTTCTGAGCTTTTAGGGTGAGGACAAAATTTGAAGTCCTGCTGAGTGAAACCATTTATGTGCTATCCAGGGAATGATGATTTCACTGGGACTTTCAGTCCTTAGCATTGAAGAAGCAGGTCTCATCACTCTGAGAATTTTGCACACCAACACTTTGACATCTTGAAGTAAACACTATGAGGTTCGTGTGACTTCAGTTGATCATGTGTTTTACATCCTTGTTACATAGGTAAATGATCTGAGAACTCAGAGAAATTCCTGATTTAAATAAACATCAAATACCAGGCGGAAAGCAATGTTTTGTCAGTGAGAAAATTGTCATATTTGTCTCTGAAAGAACTTACAGTTCATGCTTGAACATCTCTTTTGAGATGTCTTGCTCTTCTCAGGGGCAAGGCTGGGCTTTTCTATCTCACCAGTGCTGGGCTTCCTGAGGACTTTGGTAAAAGGTAGTACTTGGGTTTTCTCTTCACTTTGGTGGATGTTGAGGAGATAAAAAGACTGTGGTGACAGCAGGGGGAGTTGAGGTTGTTGAGTTTTCACTGCTGCAGAGGAGACCACAACAAGAAGGAAAGCTGAGGCTAAATCTTGATTTCAAAGAAAGAGGGACATTTCCCTCTTCTACTGTAATAAGCAATGACAGCTGCAAAGGCATACCCTGTCTTGCAATGCAATAATTTGTTTGCCTTTCCCCTACCCACAAGCACGGCCCTTTCTGGCTGCCTGATGTTAAATATCGGTGGGCCAGCCTGGGAGACAGCATGGCTGACAGCTCTGGACATAACCTCCAAGAGAAACATGTAGGTCAGCTTGGTGAGTTGTGAGAAACAGGTAGGGGTAAGAAGAGTACAGAGAAGGGCACACCACCATTCGGTCCATGTCACCAACACCTTCTGCACTTGCAAGGCGATATCTCCAGCCGAGTTGGTTGTGAGGAAATCAGTAGCAAGTATTCTTTCTAGAGTAATCTCCCAGCTTCCCTTCCTTGTGTCCACCCTGGTTTTATGAGGTACATCATAAATCAGTGCCAGTAGCTTTGCCACAACAAAGCCCCTGGTGCTGCTCTGGGTAGGGGCTGAAGTCAGAGTGTTACAAGGTGTCTCCAGTGCCTTCTCCACTTGCCGTTCAGGAAGGAATTAAGCTGCCTCCTGGATAGGTGCCCACAAAGGATGAGATAACTCTGCTCTGGACATGCCCTGGTTCTCAGGGTTGACTACAGAGAGGCTCACGTGCCTGACTTTTGGATAGCTGAGGAAGTTACTGCCACTTGTTCCCAGCAGCCTGGAGGTTTTTAATACTGCTTCCCACAAACGTTTTTCACCAAGGACTTGCTCCTCAGCATGGATGTTGAGATGCACTAAATGCAGTAAATGCAATGGTACTTGACTTCCTGAATAATACTAAGATATAATGGGACCAGTTTGAAACTCTCTTTTTGCCACCTCAACAGCAAAACAACAGATTCACCACGGGTCAGAAGACAGGAATATCCCATGGAAAGGAAGTCCTGCTCCCATGTAAAGGTGCTTTATATTTTTCCTGCATAACTAAGCCCTATGGAAAATTCCAGGGTTCTCCAGACCCACGGAAGTGTCTCCCCTCTGTCTGCAGTTCAGCAGCTTGGGGCAGTAAGGGCAGAAGGAGCCTTTGGAGGTGTGGGTCTCCCTGCTGTGGTTCTGCTGGTGGTCAGCTTCATGGTAATTTAGTTTTTTCCTCCTACTTTTTTTTTGAAACCTTGATCTGGGCTAACCTTCAGTCTGGTGGTGCAGATGTTCATCAGCTTGCATTCCTTTGAAAATAATGGGCTATTTGTAGGACAGTGATTGTCTCCATTAAAAAAAAAGAAAAAGGAAAAGAAAAGGACAAAACCCCTTATCCTTGAAAATGAAAAAGCATGCCTCTCCTACTCTGTCATCTCTTCTAACACATTGCACTGAGGGTTAAAGGCGTGTCTCCATCTCCTCCCCAAATGTCTTTATTAATAGCTTTCAAATATTGGCCTCCTTAGGCCATGGACAGATGCAGCTCTGGACATGCTAGAGGCTGCATAGCACTCAAGGAGATAAGACAGTTTAGTTTAACACAGCACGAATGATTCCAGCCTCAAGTCCCAATCAAAGAGATTTACAGCTGTTTTAAAAAGACAGTAATGTTGACTTGACTGGTGAAAGAATGCATGAAACCACTCTCAATAAAAGGTCTGCTTTTAGCAAGTAAATAAATATTAGAAGCAGAACACACACAACTTGATTGTTATTTCATTAAAAATTAGCGCAGCAGTCTAATTGTAACACACCACCAATATTTGTGCTTTTGGAATTAACAGTCAATACCCCACAAGACAGACACATCCTTTAGTTAAAACAATTATCAAACAGACATTGAAACAGATCTCCTTTGTCACCATTTAGGAGCAATTTAATGCACTCTGTTCCTAATATTATATGATGCAGAAACTCTATTCTCTAATTTCCTTTTCAAGCCTCTATCCCAAAGGGGTTTTAATTTGATATTTTCTACTTTAATGTCAGAGACCTTGCTCAGCACCTCCCCGGATCAAGCCCTGGCAGAGGCATTAGGAGATCAGAGCACGCCAGCCATCCCCCTCTGCAGAGGGATACCCCACACCGTGCGAGGGGT
This sequence comes from Fringilla coelebs, assembly GCF_963513975.1. NCBI lineage: Eukaryota > Metazoa > Chordata > Aves > Passeriformes > Fringillidae > Fringilla > Fringilla coelebs. Next base: position 46,703,268 of record NC_140028.1, on the reverse strand, counting down.
GCCTCTGCATCGATGCTAATGAAGTGACCATCTGCAATCCGCACCAAATAATTATCGGTGGCCTCCCCTGGCTGCGCTCCGTGTGCTGGCACAGCCTGGTGGGAGGCGCAGCGCGGGCTGCGGGCGGCTGGTGCCCGGGCACGGCAGGGGCTGGCGGGAGCGGATCATGTCCATCCCTTCAGCACGAGGCACACAACCTGCTGAGCAGACAGGTGCTGGCTGCGCTGATGTCCATGGGCGATGAAGCCTGGTTGTCCTAGTAGCTGACATCTATATCTAGATCTATCTGGATTTTTAAACTGATACAACATGAAGAATGTCACTCTCTGTTACTGTATGTGTGTATCTCATGGATATCCTTTAAGCACAATGCCTTGACCGTGTCTGCCCTGCTTTCTTCAGCTGATGGATTTTGCCATTGTAATGGGCTATTGTTTTCCACAGTTTTTTAAATTTATCCTTCAGTTCAAATGCTTCTGGACATGATTACAGTTAGACTCTTTCCCCAGTACTTTAACAACTCTATTGTTTCTACTTATGCTTAAAAACTTAAGACTTCATCTTAATAAAGCACAGTTATTGAAACCAAAGTAAATTCTGCCTTAACATATTCAAAAACTTTAGAAGAAGCCTACAGAGCTAAGCATGCCTAAACCCTATTGATGTCACAGGGAACCTATTACATTACATGTACTATAGCGCTGCAGTAAGTTTAGGGCTTCCTTTTTTCTTCCTTTTTCTGCCTTGTATCCAGCTGCCTCTCTGTTGGTATTAAAATATTTTGTTTGGCTTTGCTTGGTCCAAAGTTTAAGTAAAGCAAGCACAAGCTTTTATAAAATACGTTCCCAAGATTTTCTGTGAAAAACAAGGATGACATAAATTTTTACATCAGTATACTTTCTTCAGTACATTTGAGGTTTTGCTACAACAGAACTAGAGCCAGCTAGAGAAAAAGACAATTAGAAATAAAAGATTTTTTTTTTTCCTGTGAACAGAAAAAAATTCCACTTAATTGAGTCTTCACTGTCTTGCTTGTAAGAGGAAACAATTAAACTGAATGGTCAAAGGACTTTCAAGAAAACATTGTGGGTGTCACCAAAGCAAGACTGGCAAGATTACCCCTATCTGGTCTTTGGTCCATTTTAGGTAGGCAGCATCCTGTACCAAAGGCTTTTCTGTTCCAGACCAGAGCTGAATTCAGAACAGGAAGACAAGAGGGTGTTTGAGGTTTCAGCCCAGTCCTGCTTAGCTGCAGTCCTGCCCTGCTGCTCGCCTGTCCTGGAGAGCCAGCTGGGGTCACTGATGGGTGCACTGTGACTGCTCCCCATCAGCCTGTCCCCTCCTGGAAAAACCAAGGCAAGCATTTTCTAGTAGTGCTGGTGGTGGCAGCCTTGGAGGAGCAGGGATTTGCATGGAGGTAGTGAGGTCTTGGTGTGTGACCACCACCTGCCAGCAGAGGTTTACAGAGGATGGGGTTAATGGGGCAGCCCTCCTCTCTGTCAGCCCCTGGCAGGCGCAGAAGTGGTGACAGCCATGCAGCTGTGCAGCTTCCCTTGCTGCCACCCTCAGGTCATGGAGCAGCTGAACCCAGGCCCAAGAATACTGGAGTTTTCTAGCAACATGCCTGCGCACACAAGGAGAGAGAACTCCAGGCAAGTGGCTTTGTGCTGCACATCCTCACATGCAATCTGGGACATAGAGCTTGTCTTTTGTACCTCTCCCTTATTCTTTGGAAGTCTTCCCTTGCCCACATACAGGATCTGGCCGACAGATACAGGGATTCACAGGAACAGAAATCATTGTGATATGTAGGAGTAGTGGCTAATCTGTTGGGATTGTACAGACATTGTCACATGCCTTTAAAACTCAGTTTCATCTTCTCCCTCCAGGCTGTTTTCAGCATCCTTGATACCCTTGTAGATAAATGAAGCTGGCAGAGAGACCACCTTTATAAACAATGAATTTTTCATCTCTCCAGTAACCCATGTTGACCCTGCGCAGGCCTGTCCACATTTTGTAGATGCTCAGGTAAGGACTAAAACAGCAGTGAAGACCTTGCAGCAGTCCTTTGCAGTGGAAAAAGCCAGCCAAAAATCGAAGGTAACTTAGGACCTGGAGCACACTCCTTCTGCTTCTAGGATTGCAGCTGTCTTCCTAGGACTCCCTCCCTCAGGAGCTGCTTTTAGGGCTCTGGTGCCAGAGCTGCCTTGCACCTGCGTCACAGCCCAGCCATTATTGAAAACAAAGAGAAAGAGATCATCTTTCCTTCGAAGGAGATTTTAAAGTAAAATGAGTGGTTTTCGCTGGCAGGAGGCAGATCTTTCAGACCCACTCCCCTTGCAGGTGTGCAGCTGCCTCTCACCTTCTCTCCCATCATCAAGCAAAGGGGTTGCAATCTAGACAGGTGTGAGGAAAAGGCTTTGGGGAGAGTCCAGGACAGAGGTAACAACTTTAAATTGGCTTTTGGACAGAAACTCAGCTGTGCTTTGTGATCTCCAGCCCCACCAAATGATCGAATGCAGTTGAAACATCCCTTCTTCTCTACAGCTGTGAGGACGTAAAGAGCACAGCTGTCTGTTTCAAACACTGCCAAGGCCACAGGAGGAACTTGCCATAAGAAAAGTCACCACAGTGGGTGCTTGAGTTAAGTACAGAAAGGAGGAATTTGTGACGGGAAGGTGCTAATTCCAAGGCTGGCCTAGGTAAGATCTGGTTAGCAAATCCTGGTTGATGCATCCTGACAGAAGTTCCCACTGCAGCTGGGTAAGGAAGAACGGCTCACACACATATCACTGGTCAAACAAAGATCACCCCAGGTTCGACTGCCAATGATCCCTGAAGCACCCCCAGATTCATTTCTGGTGCCTTCTGCCAGAGAACTGCACATGAGACCTTATCACTCTTAACTCCAACCTGAAAGGAGGGCATAGCCAGGTGGGACACGGTCTCCTCTCCCAGTTAACAAGTTTTTTTTTTTTGTTGTTTTGGTTTTAAAGAGGTATGTATCATTATCATTAGCAGAGAAACTGTGCTTGAAGAACAATATCTGCCACAAAGATTTGCAAGTCCTAATTCTATCCATTTGTATTAGTGGAAATATTTCCTGTGACTTAGTGTAGCATGGATTATTCTTTTGTTATAATACTTGCCTGATCAAGAGCATCGTGCTTCAGGCATCACTGCAACAGCAAATCTTTATATGGCCTTCTAGCAAATGGATTTATCATACTAGAGCTGGGCTTGACAAGTGAAATGTTGTGTGGAGGGGTAGCTGGTAATATAGGGTGCAAATCAGCAGAAAGAAACCTAGCAGCAGGTTTACCTCTCTAAAACAGCCTATGGTAGGTGGAAGCAAAATGCAAAGAAATGGATCCTACAGATGGACAGTCTGGCAGCTGGTGGCCGCCCTTGCATGCATTTTTTTTTTTGCAGAATGAGGTCTCCTACAACCTGGAATTTACTGGCACCCCACTATGGAAGTGTTTGCTGTGTTAGACAGCTCTTAACACCTGCAGTGTCAAAATAAAGCCATTATAGATGGGGAGCATGCATGCTGCAGTGAAAAAACCCACTTATGCATAGCTCACTCAGCAGTTATTTTGGGCACTTAAAATGAAAACACCCCACAGAGTTAGAGGAAGTTCTTTACTTTATAATGAACTGCCAAAGTTGTCAGAAGCTCAGTGGCAAACACACCTAATAAAGAGAAAAAGGTCAGCAGATTGAAAAAGGTTAGTCGCTTTTCTACAGGGCTTTATCTTTTGCTCCAGCATAAGTCATAAATACACAAACAAATGATCAGAAATAATTTTGATTGAGGATTTTAGGGATATTGCTAATCTCCTTCATATTAAGACATCCCATAATTGGCTGTACCAGTCAGTCAAGGTGAGTGGCTCAGATTTCTTCAACTGACATTCCTCTACCATCAAACAGGAAATGAGCTGTCTGCTTTGTAGAGTGTGTTTGTCTAGAAATAGTAAGCTTGGTAGCAGGACCATAAGGTCCAAAATGTAAATCCAATCCTAAAAATACCCCATCCTGCTCTTTAAACCAAAAATTATGGAATGCCAATGTAAAAGAGCAAGAACATTTATTAATCTTCAGGTGTGGCACCAAGACAGCACCATCCCACATCTGCAGAGTCAGCAAAGGATCATTCCAGCCTGAATGAGCCAGCTTTGTATGATAACTTTTACCATTTTTACTTAATCTTTAGTTTGTTCAATGAGAAGGACATTAAAGATGCCAATTGAGCCAAATGTGTGTTTTGAGCCTGCAAACATCTGCCTTCATCAGGTCACTGCCAGTCATAACTGGATCAGTGCAGTGAACTCCAGGTGAATGTTTTCCTTTTCTTAACACACAAGGTCTTTTCATGATGCCAGATGTTGTCAAGGAACATAAACGACATCCTTCAGAAACATCTGCAGTCACCTGAGCTATATGCACACACTCTTCCAACCAGTGGGAAATACACAACAAACAGAAGTTTGCAGCTGTATCCCCAGACTTTGATTTAACTGCAGGAGCGAGCAGCTTGTCTCCAGGTGTCTGATCTGCTGTTGGTATTGATTGATTTGCCTCTTAGTGCTTCCTACAATTTTATAAACATCCATTTCTCATTCATCCTCTCTGCTACTAAAATTTTATAAAGGATAGAGAGACAGCCTTGGTGTTTCAAGAGCTGTAGTCACCGCACTCTGAACAGGAATTTGTTAGCCAGGTCAACCCAGAGAGTGCCCACATGGAACACAAAGAGACAGTCAGTGTCAGCTGTGATAACTGAGATTCAGTCTGAGGCTAATCTACTGTGGCTAATAAATATCCACCTTTGTAACAGCATCCTCCTGTCCTTGGAATATATGAGCTCCACAGAAACAGATGAGAAACTGGCCTCGATTGCTTTCCACACACAGCTTTGAACAAAAATTATGTGGGTTTGTTCTGATGATATTTGTTAGGCAAAATTAGAAAGCAAAATTCAGAGATGTCGTTTATCAAGCACAGGGGAGAAACTGGAAGGAACAGTAAAAATAATCTTTCTTTCCTGCCTCAGCATTTGCATTTTTTCTCTCCAGCAGACTTTGACAGAAAACATGTTAATGTGATCTGGGAATGGTCAATTTTTTTTGCCAAACTGTGGCTAAAGGTGAACTCAGAACCTTTCATGACAATAACAGTAATTCTGATCAATCCATTCTATGGTCAGGAAATAATTAAATCCAGGATGTGCTCTCAGGGATATACAAATTCTTATATTCCTTCTAGATAGTAAGAAGGGATTAACTAGGACTGTTTCAAAAGATATTATTTCTATGTTTACAGAGAAAAGAATGTGATGGGTTTTAACCTTTCAGGTTGTTTTTTCCCTTTTTTTTTCTTATCTGCACTCAAAAACAATTATGAGACTGTCCAAGGGGGGAAAACCTGAAACAACCACATGAACACCAACTGATGGTGGTAAAAGGAACAAGAGATTAATAGGAGGGGCTCACCCCTGGTTTATGCTTTATGATTTCCTCTAATGAGGTACAATGTTGGGTAACTGGTGTCATGTGTCATGTCATAATACATCATATCCATATCAGGGTCTGTCATGCCACACTGAGTAATAGGAGATGACAGATTCAATGGGACACCATCAGCCTAGAAATTTTGTTTTAAATGTTCACGTGTAAAGATTTAAAATATATAAAACATGCTAGTGATAAGTTTAAAAAGATGAGGAGGAGAGAAGGAGGAGGGAGGTAAGAATAGTCTTTACAAGACAAAAAGCAGGCCAGGGCAAAATGTCAAGTCTTAAGTCAGAAAGTCAGTAAAGCTGGAACTCATGTCACCTCAACCTGTGGGAGCAGCTTAACAATAACATCTGAGCTGCTCAGAATTTGAGCTCTAACTTTTGGGACTCTACCCACTCGAAATTAGGGAAGGTTCTAGTTAATTCCATTATTTTTTTGTTTTGGTGTCTACACCCAAGGAATTTGGATTCAGGAGTACATACAGGCTCCTAATCTCCTGCAAGTTCTTATCTCAGAGTCTGTCTCTGAACAAAGGGTTTGTGCTTCCCTGTGCCAGAGTTTGCCAGAGTTTGCCTCAGGAGAATCTGTGGGGGAGGAAGGAATCAGAGCCATCCTTTACACCTACCCAAGGGCCTGGGCAGGCAAAGGGCTGGACCAGTGCAGCCGTGCCATGTGCACACCTGGCACTTATTGTGGTTTCTGCAGATGCTGCATTAGCTGATTTGGAGCCTCTGTTGCAGCAGCAGTGTGCACAGCAGCATTAGCCACTGCTGACTAAGCTGTGGCCACAGTACACTGCCATGCTTCAACATAGTTCAACAGGGAAATCTGGTCAGGCACCCCACTGTGCATTGTCCTGCTGCTCCATGATGGTCTGCAGGGAGGCAACACACCCTTGGGACTGAGCTATTTATCTCCCAGCATTCCTCCAGATTCATCCCACTGTACCTCTACTTGTGAGACAGACAATGTCATTCTCCAGGTGGCAGCATGGCAGAGACACTGTTGGGTGTTGTGGCCCTCATGGTGATGAACACAGACAGGCATGGCATACCTGAACTTCCCCCAGGCTCAGGACACCTCTGGCAATGCCTGAAATCAAGTGTATGTTCCTTTGGCTTTTTTTTCCTGGGAAGCCCCATCTTCAGAGCCAAGCCAAGACACTGCTCTCTTGGGGCATGATGCTCTTGCTGACCTTCAGGGCCACGATGCTCAAGCAACTGCCACAAACTTCCCTCCAAGTGCCAGACACACATGACCATCCTTTCCTGGAGACTTGATAAGTCATCCCCAGAGTAGCTGTTACTTCAGCCTTTCAGAGAGAATTGGTTTGCTGTCTGGCTAAAAACCTCTCACAGATTGTTTGGATAGAAGCAAGGAGTACCAGCGGCAGCTGAGTGACTGAAGGACAGATTAAGGAGTCTAATAGTAACTCTGATAGGTAGCAAGAAGTAGCTGAAGTAATTGCAATGTTTTTATTTGCTCTGCAGAGCCTTGGTAAGCCTAGTGAGACTTTCTGTGTATCTGAGAAGGGAGGCTGTAGGAGGCTGAGCAAATAGAAAGGGGCTTCCACAAAAAGCTACTCTGTGCTCAGAGCATACAGGTGGGGCTGTGTTGTGCTGCTGTAATACACCTGAGGATGACTGAAAATTATGCACATTCCTTTGGATTTGGCTCTAATCCTAAATCTGTTCTGTGTGCTCTTTATATGTGAGTTTAGCAGTGCACTTACTGCAGTTCATGTAGGGATTTTTGTTTGCTTTGTCGCAGATTTTATTGCACTAAAAGCTGGTGTTTTAACGAACTGCTTATAAGGTAGAACTGTAATTGTAAAGGTGTTTTAAAAGGTGTTTTAACTATAAACAAAACTAGAAGTGTGTTGGTAAATATGAGAAACAAATAACCAGGCAAAGTTGGAAACTCTATAATCTTTATACTAAAGATTTCTTAGTGATTGTTTTCATTTTAAGCTACACAATATAGAAAAGCAAACACTTTCAAGGTTAAAATGATGTCTGTGCATGATGCTCAGGAATGCACTCTGTTTCTTAGGGTTTGGGGATAATGGGAGAAGGACATGTCTCTCTTATTAGAGTAAAATCCCTCTCAACCATACTCAGAATTGTGCATTTTATCTTTTTTATTTGTTTTTTGTTACAGTGTGCAGCTGCCGAAAGCCTATTCCAGGTCACTGTGGCAAGAAAGGTTCATCCTAATCTCCTGAGGCATCCCATACAGGTGATGGAGTGCAAGGAGTTTGTGACAAAGAACTTGACTGAACATGAAGAAGCAACACAGGTTCTGTCTTAACAGAAATTATAGCATGGACAAGAGGGACATTGTCTTTTTCTTCTCATTTTTCCCTACCAGCAACTGCGGCGCGGTAGGGTGGGTGCTGGCGCTGATTTAACACCTGTCTCCACCCCCAGCCGGATGAAAGGGGACTCAAGAGATGACATGTCCAAGGAATTCGCCTGTGCATTCCAGGGGCGGCTCACCAGCGCCGGGAGAGGCGCCGAACCACGGGGCAGGGTGCCTGGGGAAGATAACGCTCCCGATCTCAGAGCCCCAGGCGCTGCAGAGAGCCTGGTTATTTGAGCATCCTTGCCTCAAACGCTTCATTTGCAGCTCCTTTGCATCAACCCTGTGTGTGCAGTACGCTGAGATACAGAATGGGCGGCTGTGAACTTATTTAAAGTCCTTTAAAACAGCTTTGGAAGAAAGAGCAGGAATATTGCTTGGGAATAGTCAGGCTTCATGTCACATTACATCAAAGCTGAGGGAACTAGTGAAGCTGTGAGACACAGAAATTATCTTTGTGCTTTTATTTTTCTGTACCTATTGATACAAGAAAAGTTCTTTCTTTTCAAGCTCCTAATTAATCTGTGTGAAGCCACTGTTTTTGCTAGAAGTGAAGTTGGCAAAAAATGTTTGAAAAACAGAACAAGAGCTACACAGCCCAAAATTTATCACCAAATGGTGTGTAGCTGTATATGGTTGCTGACACTGCAAACTCAGCTATGGTATCATAGTTTAGAGAAGGAATTGATGGAGAATATGTACTCTCTGCATTTTGAACTGCACATACTGAAAGCAGAGCAGTTAGAAAGAGGCTAAATCAACATGGCAGCATGCTGGCTGTTCCTTGGAATAAGGTGTTCCTGTCCCCTGCAGCTATAATGCTTCAATATAATGCTATGAGATCAATAGCTCAGGCCTGTAACTGTAGATCTAGTTAAGGCAGTATTTGTATTAAACACTTTGCTGTTATTAAAGTTTACTATTACCACTCTAAACTCTGAGGGAAACTTCTGCAGGTCTGCTATTTATGTCAGCTGAACTCTCCATGACCTGTAGCCTAGTTAACTCCTTTTCATATTTCCCGTGTCACTGACAAAAAGCTTTCTTGTTCCATGCCATCAATAACCATTTTTGGTATGTATTTTCCCACTTAATGTATTTACTTGTTACTTTAAGGAAAATCAAAAAGATTCCTCTTCTATTTGTTGTCATGGTATTATAGTGGTTATCTTCCCTTCTGCTTATGAAACAGGAGATGGAAATCAGGGAGCAGTTCAGTATTTTAGTAGTGAATAAATGGGGTATATATATTGCCAAATAATCATTTTGTGAAATGATCTTGGCTGTTTCTCAGCTGGTGGGACACTTGCAATGAAGCAAAGACATGAGATTCCAAAAACTGCTTTGCTCATTAGCAGTGAACATTTGTGTTTAACAAACTGAGTGAGCTGAGTCTGCTCTATGTTCCTTCTATTTACACATGATTTTTAATAGTCAACAAAATAGATAATAGGACACAGTCCCCTGTAAAGCTTGCATTTATTTGAGTTTCAGGTAATGTCTCTGCCCATGACTTCAGATTTTCATGGGGAATTTCTGGGTTCCCTTGAGCCAATAAGGTCAATAAAATCTTGGGATAACTGTTTTCAGGAATTGGTTACACAAAGGCTTTAGCAGCTCATAACATCTCGTGAGGGTGTCCCTTCACAATAAAGGGTACAATAAAGTGCTTAATGAAGCATTTCATACAGAGGGGGGAAGCCAGAGCTGGCTGTAGGAAGGAGCCCCTTCACAAGTGTTTATAATTCCAAAGGAACCATCACTACCACATCCCCTCTGGAAGCCCAGACCTCTGACATAAAAGATTTCCTGATCCTCAGATGCCTCAACAAAGCAGCTGTAATGCTCAGAGTTTCATCTAGGGAACAATTCATCTGTTGCAGCTTTTTGGAAGACACAGTGCATTAAAAAGATCTACAACTGTAGATTCTTTTTATGTGTTCATCCTCAGTAAAAAAAGATGGGACCCACTGCTATGGACCTATACTTCTATGGGACCCCCTTGTTAGGATAGGTAAGGTTCCCAGTTTCACCCTTGAGAGGAAATATACTCCTTTCAGAATACTGAATTCCTGACACTTTTTTGATGACCCCCTTTTTAGCTCTGAAGGAGCATTTGCTTTACAAGGAAAAATGTTGGTTCCCTTTCTTTGGGCTGAGAAGAATAAAGTGATGTGTAAATAGCTTAGTAAGCATTATCTCTCCAAGGTGGTCCATGGCACAGTTCTTCACTTGCTTTCCTCTTGTCCACTTGTGCAGAGGGTTTATTCTGGCACAGAGCAGGTGAGACAGACCATCCTTAGCCCTTTCACCTCTGTTGCCTTGTCAGAGGTCGTGAGAGAGAAATGGAACCAGCCACATGTTTGATCTATGCATTTGCCTCTGAACTCTGAGGCACACAGTGCAGTAACACACCCCTCACACAGCTGGAGAAAGCTGCCATGCCATAGCAACAAAATTCAGGAAGACTACTTGTTCTAGCAGGAGTTCTTCAATGAAACTGAGCAATGCAGTCATTGGAGCTGGTCTCCAGTGTGGCTTCTCTCCAACCAGAGCCACAAACCCTGGCCAGGACACTTGGGCATCAGAGACATCGAGGATGGGTTGGTTTTCAGGGGAAGATTCTTCACTTGATTATCTGCACTCAAAAGCATTTTAGTAATAAAAATTGTTTGATTTGTTAAAAATTGATATGAGTTTTTTTGGGTATTTTTTCACTGTTCAGCCAAGAAATAGAAAATATGAATCAGAAAAAGTACACTGACATATATGCTTCTGTTTAAGCCTACTTCCTGTTTTGGGCTGATTGCACTGCAAAAGTCACTGATCTAAACCAGAATATCAACTTCAGAAAAAAAGAGTTTAGTAAACCAAATCATATAAGTGCTTGTTCTTTGTTTTCCTTCTTTCTTTCTGTTAACAATCTGGCTAAATTATGTTAATAACCCAAATGTACATATACCAAAAGTAGGGGAATACATATATGTAAGCCATCCAGAGTATGCTTCAGGAGAAATATTTCATTTTCCTATAAGATTATACAGCCAGAGACAGTACCCATCTCTTAACTGTTTACATATGAAATATACATTAATTCAATTAGACTTTAGACCAGATCTTGAGGTGTTATGTATAATTCAGAATACTTTCACTAAAGCTATAATGGTTTATGCCAGTGCAGCATCTAATGCATTACACAGTTGTCTTTCAGATAAATCCATCAGCCCTAAACTTTTGTTAAGATTACATATGAAGTCTAAGGTGGGCAGAAGAGCATTACACTGATGAAGACTTTGCAATGTGTTATAGACCTCACTCCAGTGGGTGTTCAGCCTGGTGGCTCTGCTCCCTTCTGCCACATATGAATGACTGCCCCAAGGTGGAAGTGCTTGTGGGAGTTAAGAGCTGTGTATGGTGCAATGGACTGTCCTTGTTAGACACTTTTATAAATCCCTTATCTGTGCCATAGCACCTAAACATGTTTAATATATTTAGCCTTGAAAACATCCCAGAAGGTAGAAGAGTGTTATCTTTATGGGAGAAGAACAGAGGAGTAGTTATATCAAGGAAACATTCATGAAATCTAGTATGGAGAGCAATTAAATTCCTGTCTCCTGGGCATGCTCACGAACCAGGTACCCTCTCCTAACTCTCCTAACATCCATAATGGGTCACATTGCTTTTAGGAGCAAAACTGCAGCAACTTTATATGATCCATCTGGTTTCTTTATGGGAAGAAAGAGCTTCACAAATAGCATGTATTCACTAAATTTATCTGCGGCTTTTTTGCAGATGGGAAAACATTTGTTTAAACAAGATTCAGATTACAGGTGGAGCCAATGAATATGTGCTTTTCCACCAATTCACAAAAAGGTATTGCATTTGAAAACTGTAGATTTTTCTCCCTGGTTGCTGAATTATTTGACACAAGAGAATTCATTTGCTTCATTCACGTTTCTAACAACCTACGTTAAAGCAGGTGCAAACCTTATTTTTCATGGAAAATCTGCCTGGAAGGAAAAAACTAAACAGCATTGGCATTTCCAGCAGTTTCCCTACTGCTGCCTGGCAGAGGAGAAGAAGAGCAGCTTTTTTCCCCGTTTTCTGGGTGTTTGCTGAATGGCCCCTCCAAGAGCGGAGGATCTCTGCTTTGGCTTTTCCTCTCTTGGGTCCCGTTTGGAGCAATACGGCCCGTCACCAACTCCTGCTACCCAGTCACTGGCAGCCTGCTCTCCTGGACTATTGCTGCAATTGATCTTCAGAGCAGAACCTTGGTCTGAGGCTCCTTTGTTGTAACATGCTTCCTGCTCCATAACTACACCAGGATGGGAAAAGGGAGGGAGAGACAAAGAGAGAAAAGGCTTTGTGCAACTCGGGCAAATTCTGTCCAAGAAACAGAGAATACAGGCACATTTCCTGTGGATTAACATGAACGTTGTAATGATACAGCAAGAATATATCTTGACATTAACTATATATTCCATTTATCTCTTACATGGTAATTGCCTACTTGTCTTATTTTAAAAAGAATTTCAATGGGAAACAAGTCATGGCTACTCTGTGGAAATCAGTCAAGCCTGTCTCCCCTGGAAATTGCAGGGGCAAATTTGTGGATACCACATGCTCATTCAAGAGGACTTCCCTTGTAAACACATAAGTTCTGTCCCACAAAGAAAGAAGAACATTGTCTACCTCTCCTCATCTGTAGGGGCTAATTGAGTCACAACAATTATTTCAGCTGCTAGAAAAGCTGAAATAATAACAATCATGTTATTATTCCCTATGCAAAGAAAATTTTTTTCCAGAACTTGCAATATATTGCCAAGGAAGTGATTCTGATTCCTATTGTCCCTCACACAAACAGGCACAGATATATTTTTGAAAGAGTCATGCTACAGCCTAGTTTGCTGTCCTTGGTGTCAGTGTCAAAATTAGAACGTAATTTGCCATTGGTTCAAAGGTTGAGATTGAGAGGCTCCTGGAAAAGCAGTACTTTTCCATTACACATACCAGAAGATCTACAATTAGATGCTCCTACAGCTTGTATGGAAGAAACCAGAAAGGGCTAATTTATAGTGTAGATGTGTTGCTTTTTATCTGCTTTGTGATGGTACAAATTATACCCACTCCCACTCAGCGCTCTCCCAAACGGGGAAGCAAATGCACAGTGATGGATATACTCCACGGACAAAGCTCTGAGGTGGTCCTTAGTGACTTCTGCTTTGAAAGCAGAGGAAGGTACAGGTGGTACTAATTGAAAGGATGATCTGACAACAGAATCTTTTTCAGGTCTGTCATTGTCTGTTTGTTTACTTCTTTTTCAATCCTGCTGGCCTCTACAACCTGTCATAGTGATTTCTACTTGTGCATTAAAAAGCATTTCTATAACTTTGCATTAAATCTGCCATCTGATCATTACTCAAGGTGTTTTTTAAAAAAACTGAATAATCATTTCCTCTTTGCCTTCTCTGTACCATCCATGATTTTCTATATCATAATTAGACTGCCTGAGAATTCAGATTTGTCTATTTATTCACCTTCTCTTCTACACCTTTCCCATCACATGTGCCTATCTAACTTCATTCTTTGACCTTTCCAAAATAAAGCCCATCAATCTGCTCACTCCCTCCTTCTCTGAAGCGTGATGTTCTGTCTCCTCACCAAGTCCTTGCATGCCAATTTCCAACAAAGCCAGTCCTAGGCTTGTACCAGCTTCTAGAAATAACTCCTTGTTGCCCAGCTTGCTCTCAGAACTTCTAAGGATCCTCTTCAAAAATATCTGACCTCTCCTTGAGGAGAGGATATCCCCTTTCTCCTTGATTTTTACACTGCAGAGAGAGGAATAACTCCAGTCCCACACCACCCTCATCATCCTGGCTCTTGGCGCCCTAACAGTGCAGCTGCCTTTCTTAGCCTGGGCTCTGGTGAGAGGCAGGTGCTCAGCTGAGGTCACCCTGGGGACCCCAGTCTGATCTGGATCATTTGGTTCTGCTCACTTCTCGATTCCACAGTGCTACAAGGCAAATGTTGCACCTTAAACAGGTGGCAAAGTGGAAAAAAATTACTGTGGACAGGAGAGGTGGAAAGAGAAAAAAGTTATATGGCACATTCCTGGGGTTTCTGTCAGCCCCATGGAGATATTTATTACTCCCTTCTTCTGTAAGAAAGGCCCATTCCTGCAGTTTTTGTGTCATGTATCTGTTCCATCATCTCTTTTTCAATATAGAAATGTTCTGACATATTTGCTCTCCTTCATTTCTCACTGTATTTCCTAATGTTATCATAGTCTATTCCAAAGAGAATAGACTATGATAACTTTGGAGGTAAAATTACTGGTAGCACTTAAGATACAAAGTCACCATGCTGGTTATAATGTTACAAGGATGCTCTGTTTTATTTTCACTTCCATCTCTAATAATTCCCAATGCACTATTTGCCACTTCACTGCCATGGAGCTGACTTTTCAGAGCACTATCCATAATGACTCCTAGATCTCTTGCTAGACTGGTAATAGCTAATTTCCCTAGCTAATAGCTAATTTAGAGTTTATCACTGTGTATATAGTCATATAGATAGTTGTTTTTTCTCCTTCATGCACCTTACTTGCATTTATTGACATTTCATTTGTGATTCTCATGGAATTTAATTTGTGATTTTATTGCCTTATCACTAAGTATTGTGAGATCCTTTTGTAGCTGTTTGCAGCCAATTGCACATTTCACTATCCCAAATAATTATTTTCTTCTGCAGACTTCCTTGCCTCATTTTTAACCTGTGCATCCAGGTTACTTATGACAATTCTGAAGTGCACAAATTCTAGTACAGAGCTTGTGGAACTGTCCCAGTAACATTCAACTATCATGAAGTTTATTTAAATACTTGCTTTATTCATCAGTTTACTTAAATGCTTGCTGAGGAACTCCCCCAACAGACACCTCCCACCTCTTTTATTTCTTTCCAGCTGTGCTTGAGCTCTAGCTGGTGAGCTTGTATGTTGTAGCCCATGGGCCAAGTCCCTGGGACTCCTTGACCTCTGGACATAAGTGATGACTGAAGAAGACCATGAGCTGTCATGGGGAAGACTCTTTGGAGTCTCAGCATCCTGGTGATACTGTGGGGTGACAGTGCCACCACGTGATGCTGCAAAGGGACCAAGAGTCCCACAGGGATTCCATCCTGGTGTCTCTCCATCCCCAAGCACTCACCCTCACTGTGAAGAACTGAGTGGCTTTTAGAGCAGGGTAGCAGCTAAGATTTTAATTTTGGTTTGGATGTGGCTGGTGTACTGGAGAGTGCTTGCTGCTAGAGTAAGCAAAAGCAATTCTAAGTTTTAATTTATAGCTTGCAAGGCTCCACTAAGCACCCCAAAACTTTTGTTCAGTATACAAGAACCTGATAGAAATGCCCTGTAAGATTTAAGGGGAAAAATAATTTCTCAGGCCTCTTTGCTTTATTCAGGTACAAGTGAATATGTGACTCTATTTTAGAGCATACAAAAACGTTTGCAATTGTGCTATCAACATAGTTTCCTTGTGCAAATGCCACATTTACTTTCCTTCTATTGATGAATTAACAGCCTGGCTCAGTCTTTTCTGAATTATTTGTACCATTCATGTAAGATTCACCTGCACAGGAGCCAATACAGTTTAGAAGGAAGACAAATTATTGTATGTGTTGAAACAATTGCAAGGCAGTGTGAGTTTCACATTCCAGCTGCCTTGGACCTCTTTGCTAATCTGCATCATACTGCAGAATCATCAAGTTTTAAGTTAATGTAGGATTAGTCTATTGCTTTAATAGACAATTTTTAATGCCAGTTAGATAGTCACTCTCAGGAGCAATGATAAGGTATTGTCCCTTTTCTCAAGCAAAACTGTACTTAATCCAATATTTGGCACATTAAACAAAAAAGACCAGCCCAAATATAGTTCCCTACCCTGTCTCAGCTTGTCAGCCATGTAAGGATTCGTAAGTATGAACATGTTTAAATGTTAAAGTGAAACAGGACAATAAAGGACTTTTGCCCAACCTTCTAAGCCATATAAACCCAATTATGAGACTTCTGAATAGAAAGAAAACAATGGTTATGTTTCACTTTACTTGACCTTTTAAGCTGCCAACCTTTTTCTTTGTAAAACATCTTTATATGGCTGAGCTGTTCTCGCTGTGCTTTTCTGACATGTGTAATGTTTTTTGTGAAGTTCTGGAATAAGTAAACATCTACAGCACCATCTGAGTGCAACAACATACCACGTGTCTTCACAAAAATGTCCATCAATGATCTTAGGGTAAGGTGGAATTCCCACACCATTTAGATTAATCACAAGTGCTGTCATGCAGTGCAAGGGAACATCCTTTTTAGATAAAATGTGACTCTGGCTTTTAACCTTTCCTCTAAATGCACTGGTACAGCTCAGAAACAGCCCTTCCTCTAAATGGCATAGTTTTCCATAGCTCTTCTCCCTCTGGGATCAGCAAAGTCAAAAGTGGTTGGAAATGTACTGAAAATGCTATTAGTTTATTTTTTTTAAGGGGGAGAGCAGTCAATGATGCCAGGATATGAGTCCATTAGTGGTTTCTTTTTTCCATGCACCTCCAGAGACACATGTCCAAATCATATTCTGCACAGCCACTCTGAATTTTGTTGTGAAAGCAGCATAAGCACAAAGCATGAATAAGTCTCAGTAGGGAAAAATATGCCTGGGCTCTTTGTGCACTAGGCCCAGCTGTCCATCCAGGTAGGGCAGTAAGAAACCTGCTGTCAATATGGGAGCAAGGAGCTCAGGCCTCGGCGTAATTCCTGCTGGAAAAGTGAATTAAATATTGTCTAGTATTAGTAAAAGAGAAACATGTGGCTCTTGGGGGTATTCACAATACACTTCCACCAATTATAAGCCTCTCCCACCAGGTTACTGATTAGAGAGAGGAGCTCATCTGGAGTTTCAGTGGCTGCCTGTAGCACCTACTGGTTTCTGAGAAATGCTGAAGAAGCCCTGTATAGGAACAAGGGAGGTGTTTTCACAGACTTTGAGTTGTCTGCACCTGTGTTTTGATGTATCTATCTAACCAGCTCAGAATCAAACAAATTTTGGGCTGAACTACTGGAAAATTGAGTTCAGTCCCTTGAGTGAACTCCCTGAGTTCAGTGCTCTGCTGTAGAGGCTGGTTTCCATTGCCTCAGTGAGAACTTTATGTTCTCTGGGTTTGACTCCACATAACAATTCCTTTCCATGCGGGTTTCTTGCTGGAGTCCTGTGCCTGATGTGACTTATTCCCGTACTCACACACCCTTCTGCAGCTGCTGAGCACTGGGATGCACTGGAAGCAGCTGCCCCTATCCTTGCTTGCAGCAGCAAAGGCTGTGTGGGCAATTAGCACCTGCAATGATGCTGCCGTCCGTGCAGTGGGAACATCCAGGGAACAAGAGCACCGACCTTGCCTGTCACTGGCATGCAGTGTGTGGAAAAACAGCAACAGGAGGACAAACAGGGCTCCTGGCCGAGGAAGGTAGACTACTCTGCATGCCAGCTTGTGCACCAGCCACAACAGGTTTTTGTCTCCCAGCAGTTTCTATTCCCTTTTGTCACTTTGTTGCTTTTGCTGAGGCCTGAAGTTTTTAAAATAGGAAAAGAAACAGAATAGATGTTCTCTGAGAATGCCCTTGGAAATAGTAGTTAGAAAAAAATGACATTTGAAAATATGTTCCAGCTGTTCAGCATTTGACCAAGTTAAGACTTGGTCTGGGCCCCAGAGACTTTTTTTCTCTTTTTAGTCAAACAGATAGCACCAACAAATGTACTGGAACTATTTGTGTGAACTAAAGCAATAGGGAGATGTCTCAAACTCATCCTAGGCTGTGTTTTAGCATGCTGCTCCCTCTGTATGGATGTGTTTGCACACTATACCTTACAACTTGAGTAACTGTGGTTACTACAGATTAATAGAAACTCACGTTTTGGTGCAAGAAGCTTCATGCTTCCAATCCCTTGCAATGCTTTTGCCTGCAGCTTTCTGCCACACCAATTCCTCCTTTTCCCCCACTTTTTATTAGAAGCTATTTTTTTCACCCTTTGCTTATAACTTTTAATTTCTGTCGATTATTTAGCGCTGCAGCTCTTGAACTTTGCTGGATATTGCAAATCATACAGCATAAAAACTTTCTCTGAAGTTTGGACTAACAATTTCTTTTCATCCTCAGGGATACTTGTTTCCTTCTTTCCCATGAATGAGTAAAAGGTTTTTTTGCTCCTTTCATGTAAAAGGAAACATTCTCCTGTGAATACAACCTGGGAAAGTGGGATACCTGAATTTCTTTTTATACTACCATCTTGCTGTAACCTTGGGTGAGTCATCTGGACATTGTGTTCTTCTCCTAGCCCAGTGATCAAAAATGGTATAAAACCCACTCATACTCAACTTTTCTTGTGATTGACATATATGGATGGAAAGCATTAGATAAGTGCTTTGGTTATCCACTAATATTTTTTTTTCAATTCTGGTTTATTACAAGAGGAAACAGTCTAATTTTTGAAATGTTTAAGAAGATATTTTAAAAAAGGGAGGACAGAAAGTGAAGGCCACCCAAGTCAACAGGGAGGTGCACCCTGACTTCAGCAGGTTTGATGTAGGTGCCAAGTGTATTTTACAGATACTGCTGTAGGTCAAACATTCTATATCTCAGTCCACATCATTGTAGGACTCACGTGATTTCAAACAAAGGGCCTGCCTGTGACTTTTTCCTGCATAAATCTGCACTGATCTCATGGAGGAAGGGAAGCACCTATGTGTATCTCTTTCTGGATCAGGGGTTTTCTTCCAACACACTGATTGGAGAAATGTCTTTATGCAATCTGAGTGTTCAAATACCCAAATTATGAAAACAGCGTAATTTAGAGGCCCATTGTTTTAATTAATAAAGTGCAAAAAAGGACACTCTGTCCCCTTTTAGCTGTGCTATTTGTTCAATTCTCTGGATGTACAGTCTATGAACACTAGAAGCACGTGAGTCCTTATCCTTACTTTAAAAGCTTGTTTGTGGTTCATTATGAGCTATTAGGGAGAGCACATCAAGCAATTGCTTTGGCAGGGATACAGGAATTGCTTCATATTGTGGCAGGAATGATTCTCTCCTAGCAAACAGGAATACAAGGCTTTGTGGTTGGATTTGTTGCTCCCTCCCATGTCCTGAGCATGGTGATATTAGGAAAGCACATCTTTGAAGGAGAATATGACAAGCAGTCAGTCTCAAAGGGTCAACTGTAGCTTTAATGTGCAAGGTATTTTTTCCTTATCCCACACTTCCAAAAATAACAGCCCAAAAATCACTTTAGCACATCCAGAAATACAAGAACTGGAGAGAGGTGTAGGTATTAGGATTAGGTTTTGAAGTAAAGGTGTTGTCAGCAACCTCTTGGCTTGGGCTGGCTGAAAAACATTAGGACTGCAATGCTAGGAAGCCTGTATGTGGCATTTCTGTGTTAGAAATTTGCAGGTAGAACCTGACACATTAAGGTGCTTCTCAGACTAACAGCAGGTGGGGATGAGGAGAGATCACCACGAGCACTAAGTTGTGCAAAAACAGTCATCACAGTTCCTACGTGCTCCTTCACCTTTTGTAAATTGAACAAACTCCAGAAAGGCTGGAGTTTTGTCAGAGAACTTCCATAAAATCTTAGGAGCTTTGGCTTTGGTAACTTCCACAGTTTTTTGCTTATATATCCAACTCAGAGTGTAAATGCTTCCAGATCTCTCTGTATCCCCCCAAATTATTTACTTTCTTGGTTATTCTTCCCATATTCCAGGCAGAGGATGAGGTTTCCCCATGTCAGGACAGTATTATGTGTAAGATGAGCCTGACAAAGAAGAAAACACCATGCTCCCTTCCTAATCATAAAATCATAATGATAAAATTACCCGGCAGAAAATAGTAAAAATGTATTAAGTAGCCCTGCTATAAATTCTTGACAGTGAATTTCCTGAGGCAGAAACACTATCAGTGCTATATGTGTGTCTGGTGACCAGCCTGGGAGGGAGCTGATTCTCTGCTGGGGTATGTGGCAAAGTGATAACTTCTTGGAAGGCAGCAGACCATAACACTCCTGCTCCTAGAAAGCATTCATCTCAATCCTCTTGGCTGCAGAGGGACCACGGGCGAGGGGGATGAGGTTTGAGGCACCTGTTGCAGCTCGGAGGTGAGACTGCAGACATGCATGGATGCAACTGGCAGCTGGAGCAGGATGAGAAGCCCCGGGGGCAGCCCAGAACTCGGGACAGGCTAATGTCACCTGGCTGCTCACTGACCCTGTCTGACAGCCAGGGGGAAAGGGGGGGATGGGGCCGGGCTCTTTGCTGCTGTCCTGTGATGTGCTGTGATCGCGGAGTTCACACCTGGCGCTGGAGGACTTGAGCTGTCTGCGCTCTGAGCATCCTTCCCTGCCCAGGGAGCAGCTCTGCTAGAAAACTGTCCTGACCAGGGCCCCCCCACCTACTATAGCTCAGACAACCATGTAACACTGTAATAAATGCAGGCAGTTCTGAAGAACTTTTTGAGATCCCCAGACTTTGACTGAAACTCTGTTAAGCCAGCTCCCATTAACTTCAGCCAGATTTGAAGCAGGTACTTAAAACATTATTTTTAAACCCATAAGAAAATCATTTCAGCCTTAATGTTGTTATAGACGCAACAGGGAAAGGCACTAATGCCTTCAAAACTCACAGGTAATTTACAGAAGCTGCAGCCAAGGCAAGGAGCTGAGCACTGAGAGACAAATCTGATAACTTGATGCAATACAGGTTTGTATCTGTTAATCCAGCGCTCATGAACTTCTGCACTTTGTAAAGGATGACTTCTGTGCAAAACCCATCTGCTGTGCTCCCTCATCTCTTTGCTCTGGAAAATATTGCAAAAGCTGCATACAGGCTGGGAGCTCCACATGCAGGTTATTTCTGTGACCACTTTGAACCCTGGCTTTGTTCTGTCTGAAACACAGAATGAGTTTACATTGGTCTAATCTCCTCTTTGCACAGTTTCTGGTCATTTTGAGCCACTCCATTCTGTGGTTGAAAAGAGCCTTGCCCCTGTCCTGGGGCAACTTGGCAGCTGGGAAAAGGGGTTTTAAAGGAGGGCAGAAGCCATTCAGGGTCAGACACCCCTAGTTTATTTTGGCATGGCAAGTATTTTGCTCAAATTGAAAAATCCAAACATCAGGCAGCTTGCCAACAGTCTAAAAGGAGACTTGAATCTTCTTGAATAGGCATGTTGAGATGAAATCCTCTATCACATTGGTAATTACAGACCCTGTTATCACAGTAACTCACTGCCAGGTGAGAAATCCCTTGGAAAATAACTACACCTAGGACGACGTACTTATGTAAGGCAAGGCAGTAGAAGCAAAGGCTTCACCCTTCGGTATCAGAGGGCCAAACTGCTCTGTACTGGGGAGAAAATGCAGAATAAGCCCAAGAAAGCCAGGCATTCACACATGCAAATTTAACCTGAATAAGTGCAAAGCAGATCATACAACCCATTTCTGACTGGAAACAATTATGCACAGAAAGCATAAATGCTTTAAATATGTGTGTGGATTTAATAGGAAAGAGCCAGAAATTAGACAGTAGGGGAGGGAGGTGGTCTGCAGGTAAATAGGAGATAAAGGAGATAATTAATCGGGACATTAATTATCTACCAAACCACATGGATCCTCCTAATACTAAGCACTAAGCCAGTGCTTAGTATTCAGAACAATTTTCAAGAAGACCTGCACTTTCAGTCTAGTGGTGGCAGGCACCAGAACCTCCCAAGCTGTGTCATGTTTTCTTTTAAATTCTTAATTTTGCCTCCCCTTGAAGAGAGACAAATGTAAACAGCAGGCAGGAACTGCTGTCTCTCCAGAAGAGAAATGTTCTCCAGGAACAGCTTCAGAACATATAGTGCCTGGAAGAATTCAAGGAAGAAATTTGCAGTTTTCCCCAGAAGAATTCTAGGCATAGAATTAACAATTTTTCTTTGCATAATTTCTTAGGTCCAGAGAAATGGGTAAAGCCTCAAAAGTGCATGCAAGTCTTTCATTTAGCAACCCTTGAAAGACAAAAGCAGAAAGCCCAATATGGCATTGCATGTCCATATGCAGACTCCTTCCCAAAATTCATGACAAAATTTGCTAACAGCATTTAGTTTTGGTATTTATTTTGCTGTCCAGGCATGTAGCTGGTCTGTGGGCTCACCTGCTGAGCAGTCACACCAAGCAGATATGATCATCAGCTGCGTACATAACCAAGGACCTCTGTGTACCAGCTCTGTTCCCAGGAGAGCCTACAGCTGATGGCTATAACACAGTGTTTCACTGCTCTGTTGTTCAGCTTCCTTCTTCTTTTCAGTTCACATCTCAGTTTTCAGGTGCTTACTTCATGGAGGCCATCAGGGTCTTCCTGCAGGAGGTGATGCATTCAAACTGCCCACCCAGCTGGAAAGCCTCTCTGTTCACCAAGGTTTCACAACTGTTGTGGCTTTGGGGAAAATATACTTCATTGCAAAGTGCGAACAAACTCCTCATGTCTGAAGATTTCCAAACAAAATCTTGTCTGAGACAGTGCTTGGGCCATTAGATTGGTCACCATCAATCGAGAGAGTGATGCTCAAAATCCTGCCACCTCTCTTAGCATTGCAGAAGGTAGAAGGATGATGTGATATCAAAGTGGAAGGTCCTACCCATTCCCCTCCAGCTCCTGGGAGCCAGCAGTGGTAAAAAGGGAGATGTGCCCCAAGCCTTATCATAGCCTTGTTAGTAGAAAGATGGCAGACAAGATGGAGTTTCATAGGAGTGGACATAGCAGAGGTAATATGAAACTGCTTGATTCTGATAGTGTTGGGGGGCAGTCTCCAAACAGTGAAAACACACCACGTCTCCAGTGGATTTTGGGGAAAGTTTTCCTTCTCAGGAAAGGATAATGTGGGAATTTTAAAATAATAGTAATTTGGGTGACCAGATGAGGTTTCAGAAGAAAGTAGGATAATCCCACATCATCCTTTTTGTGGATATTCTGAGTTTACAGCATGCAAGGTTTGCAGTATTGATATTCCATTAGCAGATCTCTAAGCTTTCTAACATCTTACTGCCAGCTAATCAATGTCCAAATTCTATGGGGCTGCTGAGAAAGCAAACATTTCTGGTGAGGAACTGATATTTTTATCCTGGCTTCCATTCTCCTGAATGGAGCAGTGCAGTAGGACAGTGACACATTTGTGTGACTATGCCAGAGCACAAGTATTAAAATGGAGACTGACAATGATAGCAGGAATTGTTTTCCTTGCAGTTAACGTATAGTATGCTCAGTCCAAGGTCACTGCCTCATTTAGATTAGATAGAGGGAAGGAATTTTTTACAATGAGGATGGTAAAATACTGAGAGGTGGTTGATGTTCTGTCCCTGGAAATGTTCAAGACCAGCTACTTGAATGCTCAGGGCTCTGAGCAACCTGATCTAGTTTAAGATGTTTCTGCTTATTGCAGGGGAGCAGAACTGGATGACCTTTAAATGCCCCTTCCATCTATGATTCTATGATTCTATGGTTCATGTTGCATCATAACTCAGGGTTTAAAAATATCCTTTTGTACTCCACCAAGTCAATGCCACCCTTTACTAATGATACCACTAATAATGCTGGACCTCAGGGCTCCTCAGGCAGAATTCTAGTGGCAGCCCAAAAGAAACTGACTCAGGAAATGAGGCCCTGGTTGCTGCAGGCTTCAGCATCTTCATCTCTGCCTTTGCTGCAAAGATGTGACTTTTTCAAAGTACACAGCAAAGCTTCAGGAAGAAGCCAACATCAAATAAGCACATGGAGAGCTGCTTTCTTCTACCATTGATCAAAGAGCAGTGCCAGGAGAAGGAGAAATAGTACTGCCATTAAAACAACTTTGTCTCCAAACCTCATCAAATTGAGTACCGAGGAGAGCAACAAAGCTGGTGAAAAGGCTGGAAGGCATGTCCTAGGAGGAAAGGCTGAGGATTTAGGATTTGTCTAGTTTGCAGTAAAGAAGGCTGGGGGCAACCTCATTGCTGCCTGCAGCTTCCTGAGGAGGGAAAGTGGAGAGGCAGGTGCTGGCCTCTTCCCTCCATTGACAGGACACAGGGGAATCATCACAGCTATGATGGGAGAGGTTCAGGCTGGACAGTGAGAAGCATTTCATTACCAAGGGCGGGGTCAAACACTGGAACAGACTTCCTGAGGAGGTGATTGATGCCCTAAGACTATCAATATTTATAATAATAATAATAACAACCACACAACAACAACAACAACAACAACAACAACAACGATAATAATAGTATGGATAATGCCTTCAGCAATTTACTCTTTTGGACACACCTGAAGTGGTCAGTCAATTTGACTAGGTTTCCATTATAAGTCCCTTCAAACTAAAATATTCTATTCTATTCTATTCTATTCTATTCTATTCTATTCTATTCTATTCTATTCTATTCTATTCTATTCTATTCTTCTATCCCCAAGCCTTGGTACAGATGTTTCCTGGCATCTCTCAACCACTCACTTCCTGAACGTGTTTCCAGGAAGCAGGCTGGAAGGTTCCATCTGGAGATCAGACACACAGCAAAGACCCAGCTTCTCTGTTCTGCATGCTCCATTTGGTGCTTCCCATCCCAAGTGGGAGGCACTGGGGAGCTGCTGGGCAGGAGGGCCTGTTGTGGAGCTCAGCAGCTGTTTCTGAAGCTGCGGCGTTTCGCCGTGGGCAGAGTTCCCTGCGTGCTGCGCGCTGCCTGACGGACCTCGGGGGAGCCTGTCTTGCAAAATGAACACCAGAGTTACTCCCTAAGGACCTTTATTAAAAAAAGAAAAAAAGGCAACCTCTGTGTAAATGAAATGCTTGTTTACAGCATAGTGCCACAGCTCTATGTGCTGAGCTTCATAGCCTTAGTGGGTTATAAAAAATACCCATATTGGAGATGGAGATGGTGCAGAAGGTGTAGAAGACATAGAAGACAAGAATAATAGAGATAATAAATAACACCCACTCCCCAAACTTTACAAACAGCAGCCCTGACATTTAGTTTTATGCTCCCAAAATACAGAATTTAGCAAAAATTAAGTCAAGATGCAAGTGTAATAGATGCAGGTAATAGAGCCAACATTTGCTCCTAATCTGTTACATTACTGCTACTTAACTACTCCAAATGTTTTATTAACTAAAGATGACAATATTGCTATTATATCTTAGTCTTTGAAGCTGTTTTCACATCCTAGCAGTAGAAACTGCCTTCCCTATCCACATAAAATGAGGGACAGCTATAACTGGGACTATACAATTTAATATTTGCTGAGAGTTTAAAGATGATCTGAGACACGCTTGAGAAGAGGCAAGAACCTGGATTTGAACGTATGAAACAAGTATTTAGAGCAGTTCAGTGAAGGGAAGAATAAGTCAAAGAATACCCTGGTCTCCAACTGGCTGTGATGAAAAAAGCAGAATGGAAAGCAGGTGCATAAGAGAGGAGTTCTGGGCATGATTTCCACTTGTGATGCTCTGTGAGAGACCCATAGGGAGAGGAAAGGGATGCTGACTGCAGGATGTCAACAAAGAGCTTGGAAGAGACTGATCCCTTCTATAGGCCTTCTGCAGGCCCCAGGGCAAAGCTTGTGATTGTGCACAGATAAATGAAATTTTCTAAAAGTTATTTCCAGTGCAAAGAAGCTGGAAATCAACACACAGGGTTTGTATTTATAGAATGCTCATTTGGCTTGTACAGAGGGGATCAGTCTGGCTAATATTTGAGTTCCTGCACATGTTTCCCCATCCTCCTGGGTTAAAAGTTGGCACACTGGAATGGCAGGAGTTGAAAAGATTTAATTTAAATTAAAGAAACCAAACCAACCTTAACAGCATGCAAACATAATTTCATTTCTCTATGAAAGTGAAAAACAAACAAAAATTACATTGACGTATACAGAACCAAGTGGTTGTCTTTAAATACTGCAATTGATTCTGAGGCATTTTATTGAGAGGATGGGAGAAAGAAAAGTCCTTATTCAAATTGTCTGATGGAGTCTAATGTAACAGTGCAGCATTCAAAACTTTTGCAATGAGAAAGGTTTTTTGGAAAGTGATTTAATTTGTAGTTTCCAAACCAACTGTTCCAATAGAAAGCACAACATCTGGGAATTCAGGTAACAGAGGCTTTGCTCCAATCTGTAACATGCCATCAAAAGTATTGTAAAATAGAATTTTTTTCCCCAATGGCAGAGGAATTGTTTTATTTACTGATTAGGAACACCTCATCGTTGTTGGAATTTCTGGAATGCTTCTGGAATCTCCTCTAGAATTCTGATGTGAAGACAATATTTTTTTTAATCAGCAGATTGAGAATCAACCCCTGCCTGCATTTAAATCAACCTCTACCCCCACTGGGCTTTAGGGTCTGCTGATTCTCCATACCACAGCAGAAATCAGAATTTCCCATGGTCTGTGGCGCTGCACCATCCCCTTTTCCTTCCATTTCCTGCTTCAGTTATATCCTTTCCCCAAACTCTTCTCTCTGACAGCCATTCATCTTTCTATTACTTCACAAGATTTCCATGTGTTACATTTCTCTTTCAGTGGCCCTCAGCACAAAACTCCCAAATAAGCAGTTTAACTTCCCTATTTCCCTTTTCTCAGCATGCTCATTAGTTTGCTACTTAGCAAAAGGAAACCCCTTTGCTGTCAAAAGAAAAGGGCACCATCACTGATGCTGGACTTCAAATTATCATGATATCAGATGTCTATTAGGCAACATTCATATCAAGATAGCCCCAAACAGTCAGCATCCATCTACACTCAGATATTTCAAAGGGAGACAGGATGAGCCAGTGGGACAGAAACATGGCAGTCTCAATAATTACCAGCCCCCAAATGAGCCCCAGGGCCATAAAGGAACAGATCCTTCTCCCAAAGGCATGCAGATAGATGCTCTGTCCTAAGGAGGCAGGTGGAGGGGACCCAAGGAATTCTGTGGGAAGCATGCCTTGGACGAAGATTCCTTGATATTTCTAAGAAGATGTGCTTTGCTTTGTCCCAGGCATGTCTCCATTATGGCTGTAGAATTAAAAAAAAATTACTGTAGCCTCTATGGAAATGGTGTATAAAAATGGGATGTCATGCTGTCTTTCTCTTATTTTCATATGGAAGTTGCTTTAACCCTTAATTGCAACAGAATCAAGATTTTATCCAAATTGCTTTCTTATTGCATATAAACCATACATACATATAAACCCTCCAATAAATGGTTTCACTAAGGTCAGAGTCCCCTTCTCCTGTCTTCTGTCTCTATGCTGTCCCCTTTTACTTTTCTTCTGTTCCCAGCCCTCTTCATCCTAGAAATAAAATGATTTTTTCTGTCAAAGAGCTGAATTAGGCCATGTTTCAGCTTACAAATAATGTACATTACTATTGTTGACTAGCCAAATCCAAATTAAACTCATTTTTCACCTAGCTTAAACAGCTGAGGCAAAAGATGGAGGGCTCAGAATTATTTTCCCTAATTTGTCAGTTACCTGCACCTGCATGTAGGCACTGAAATACCACAGTTAACCCCAAGACTCAGCTTATGTCACTCTTTGAGGTATAGAAGAAAAGAAAATGACTGTATTACAAACACAAGCTAACTTTCCTGAGCTGCTAAAGGCTATAGCTGGGAGTTCAGCAGAATTAGATCCCAGCCATTAGGCACTAGCTGCACTTTTGCTTACATTAAGCCAACCAATGCTTTGGAAAGTAATACACTTCTATAAGTCATTCATAGCATCCTAATACCAGTAATTTAACTCCTCTGGGGCTTCTGTAAGATCTCTGCAAAAAGCAAGGGGAAGAAAGTCTATGGCTGCTGCCTTAGGCCTTCTGTGGGTGTTAAATGCATGTAGGCAAATAGCTGACAAACCACATATTCAAATGAGCACATGCATATTCATCTGTTTTACTCAGGTTTGTGTGGGACTGGTTTTAACTTGGTCAAGAAAAATTGTTCTCCCTTCTCCCCTCTGTTAGTCCTGTCACTAGCTATTGTAAGAAAGTAGCACCCTAAACTAATCAGTGGCTGTGGCCTAAAAAATGTCGAGGCAGAGAGGGAATACACAGCCCTGATGTGTGTAGATGTTGAGGGGTCAGATCCCCATCATGCCTCCTCTGCAGCTGGTGCTTTTTAGCCCACAAGAAGAGTATTGTGCTTGATGCCCTTACCGCGTCTCTTTATTCCCACATTAACTCCTGTCGTTCAATCCTCTCAAACGCAGTGAAGATGAGTGGGCACTGCCAGCAGGATTAGCAGCAGAATGGCAGTCTCTGCACTGGCATCTTTCCAGGAGCATGGCAGAAAGGAGAGTTGCTGCACACCTGGCTCCCTGCAGGAGCGGATGGTAACCCTGAGATGGGAGAAGAGGGCGCAGCTCCAGGAGCGAGCACACAAGGGACTGTGTCATGGTCATGGCGTAGGGTCTCAGGCCATTTTTACCATCTCCCTCCATACCCAAGGAATCAAGAAGAAGGCCAAAAGAACTTGAAACTGCTAAAGTGTGCTTCTTGTGTTCCCATGTTCAGGAATCCTACCCAGAGTGAGCGCAAATGAAGGTGAAAGTTGATATTGTCCTACTGGAGAGAAGAGCTTTGGCTGATACTCTTCACTCTCACCTTTCCAGGAAGGTTTTAATTCACTACATATTTAACATTTGTGGCTTCTTATTTCAGAAAATGTTCTGCCCTGGGCTTATTCCAGGAGCCAAGCAGCTCAATGAGCAGGACTTAAGTATATTTGCCCCATTTGATTGTTTGCTGAGGCAGGCTCTGCAGGACACTCTGCTCATGCTTGTGTTGGACATGACCAACAGTCTTTCCAGCTCTCCAGGCTAGTGCTGACCTGTGCCACCTTGCTTCCTGCTGCAGTGGCCAGACCAGCTCCTGCCTGAGTTAGATTTAATCAAGTCAGACTTGTTCTTGCCTCTCTGCCACTACTCCTTGGCTGCTCTCTCCTTCTTGTTGAGCCTGGCTGGTCGTGTTCATCTTCAGCAGACACCTCCTCACTGTTCCCTTTTCTTTCTCTTCAGTTTCCAGCCTTCATTTCCCCAGTCCTCTCCTCTCCTACAATTCTGCTCCAAATTATAGTTTGCTGAGTCCATACAGAAATGAATATAGCGTTTCATTCTGTCTATTCTTTGTCTACTCTTTTATCTTTTCAAAGAGCGCTACTGAGTATTATGTGTAACACATAGCACAACTTTTAACCCACAGAGGACATCTAACCCACTGGATCCTCAAAATAAGATGTGATCTGCTGCTGCCTGTTTCATACAGTCAATTATTAGCATTTGATAATTATTGAGCACTTTCGACAAGGGCATAATTTTATCGATATTTTTCTTCATCTTGTGTTTATATATATACACATTCACATGCATGCACACATAAACATGCACACACGTATCTAAATATATCTATATCTGTATCTCTACACATATACAGAAAACCCAGGTCCAAACATTTTTTCCAGGTGCAGCCTCTTTGCTGAGTAGAAAATCAGTCCTCCTAGGGGGTCAAAGCTTATCCTTGGCTTCTGAGGAAGCTTCCTAAGCTTGTATTTTTCAGTATCTCTTTCAGCTCCTTAGATTAGTCATCATGAACTTTTTTAGGCTCTCTAGATTTGACTCTTTAATTTGATTTCTTCCCTGACGTATTCCACAGACCTTGCAGTGACTCTTGCTTTGAGTGGCATTCCTGCAGTGTTCCTGGCTATCATTTCAGTGAGGAGTGTTCAGCAGAGGTCCTCTCAGATCTGGAGAGTGCACACAGCAGTGAAGGTCTGCTGGGTACTTGCTGCCTTGTACTGGCACCCAACCAGAACCTGTGGTGCTCACAGCTGCTGCACCTTTTTCGCCTGCAGCACATTCTGAATTAGCATGTACTGAAAATATTCATTTCACAGATGTTCAGCTTCAAATTCCACTGTTTAGAAGACAGATTTTATTAGAAAAAGAGCAGATTTTAAGGACAGAGTCTTCCCATGGACAAGTGGAACTGAAGTTTGCTCTTTGCTTTCTTTTTGGAGTAGTCTTTGCACAGCAAAATGTCAATAGCTGGGAAAGTTTATTTAATGCATATTTATCGTGTCTTAGGTTATGCTTACACCTGAACTTTTGTACTAGCCCTGAACTAATTGGATCAGCCACAGTAGGATCTGACCAGGGTTACCCACCCATATTACAGCCCATATTAAATGTAGGCCTGCTGTAGTGGGATGACTACAGGTACATATATTTTGTATCCTCAGTTTTCTAATGCCCCTCCAGTATAAAATCTTAAAATAACTGAATGAGATGGATTTCTGCCATCGATTTCAAGGGAATCAGGATTTCTAGTTTTTGTTTTGCCTTTGGTGCAAGACTACAAAATCTCAAAGTAGTCTGAAGATATCTTTTTCCTTTCTGTTGTAAAGCATAAATTTCACTTTTACCTTCATCACCAGGACAGACATTACCAGAAGCTATTCTTTGGACAGAAGGAACATGAAAACAGCAAAATTCTAGTTTGATGAATGCTTGTGAGGAATATTTTCAAATGTGTTTTTCCTCAAGGTTGCTGCTTCTGTGTGCAATGGTTGTTCATTTAATTCAGACAGCACCTGTCTCTGATCATTAATTTTAGAGAGTTCTAGTAATCCATAAACTAAATCTGGAAAAGAAAACATACTGTTGCTAAAATAGTCTAGTAGAATCCCACTCCAGTTTTGATTACTAAGGTGTACATGCTGAAGCATTTTCTTCACTAGAGATATTTAGCCTCTTCTGTGCCCTGCTTTGGTCTCCTTTCTCCTAATTTTACAGATACTTTATCTATCGCTGATCAGAATTTCCTTATTGTTCTTATAGTAAAGGTTCCTCTAATATCAGCAGCTGATCTGAACAGCCATCCCAGGAGCAAAAATTCCGTAAGTCCTTATTGTTGTAGACTATAAGAAGTATCACAAAACCATTGGCTAACATGATACCCTTCTAGTCAAGGCTCTATCCCAGCTCAGATTGCAGCTATAAATGCCATGAGGCATCGTGGATGGATAGGCACATAATGATGAACTTCCTCTCTGCCTGGAGTTAAAAATGGTTTATGGTAATGTCAGCCTTCCACTGGCAGTTTTTATGCTCTCCATCCTCACACTACATATGCTACTAATACTGGCACTATTTCCCAGCTTTTTGGTGGTGAATATTTGCCAAGAAAAGGGCACTCGAATACTCCAGAAAGGAAAAAAGCAGCCACAAATCCTCTCTTTGTCTTTCAATTATGAGTGCTGGTATGGATCTGTTGACCTCTGCTTTGTTCATTCTGCCTGCTGTGATGATTGCTGGGGTCTCTGTCTCAGCCATTCTGAATTAGCATCTCTTCAAAGGTAGTGGCCTGCCTTCCTCATCTCCTCTGGGATGGCGTGTCCAGCACCATCAGTAGGACGAAGGATCTCCTCTCATGAGCCTTATTGGTTTCCCTCTATTTTCTCTCTGTGCTGGGAGAGGAGGCTGAGCAGGTTCTGGTTGGGTACCAACCCAAGGCAGTGGGAACACAGCACACCTTGCACACCTTGGATCTGAGAGGGTCTTTGCTGATCATCCTTACTGGAGGAATAGGCAGGAACGTGGAAGGATGGCCACTCAGAGCAAAAGTGCCTGCAGATGTCTCAGAGCATAATGTCAAAGAAGAGATGCAGCTAAAGAGGGACTGAATGAGGAGCTGTGTGGGTGTGGAGCTGTCAGGGTGTCTGGCTGTTGGCCAGAGTCAACCCACCAAAATGGTGGTGTGAATAGCACCAGGGTGCTCTTGTATGATGTGGAGGTAGTAAAAACAATTTTATGTGTTCTCTCATTTGGGTTAAAGGAGAGTTTATTCCTTGGACTGTCTTCTCACAGAACTCATAATGGATTCCAAAAACTCATGGGAAAAAGAACAAAGGAAATCCTCTTATTATATCTGGAACAGCAACC
This sequence comes from Fringilla coelebs, assembly GCF_963513975.1. Taxonomy (NCBI): domain Eukaryota; kingdom Metazoa; phylum Chordata; class Aves; order Passeriformes; family Fringillidae; genus Fringilla; species Fringilla coelebs. The sequence continues at coordinate 46,671,373 of NC_140028.1, read as the reverse complement.
CTTCAGCTGTTTCCATACATAACAAGATTCACTTATTTTGTTACTACTGCACCTTCAATTCTTAAGACAGAAGAGATGCATGGCTATGAGAAAAATATATTGTAATATATTACAAACTAGAATATTTCGACTGTGCACTTTTATAAAAGATTTTAGTGTGCTCAGAAGTACCCAAGTTTCTGGTGTTAAATTGCTATGAACTGGCCAAATAACTACTGGAGACTGAAAAAAAAATTAATACACACATATATATATACACACATACATACATACATACATACATACATACATACATACACACATATACATACACACACAAATATATACACATACACACACATATATAATATATATATATACATACACATGCCCTGACAATTTTCCAAAGAAACATCTCTTCCCTGCAGCTAATAAAAAAAAAATATTCCTTAATTAAGCAGAGTTATAAAACAATAAAATAAATTGTTTTTATAAAATCTAGCAATTGGATGGCAGTTTCCTTAGAATTATTGAGATCAGAAATGAATTTTCTCCCTGAGTAAAAAGCTGAATATTTAAGCTAAGCTGTCTCTTTAGACACACAGCCCTCCCATACCTGCAAGTGCTGAACTGCAGTACACTTGTTACAGACTGGGACATTTTGGGAGAATTTCAGTGTAATGGCTTATTTTGCTGTGGATGGCTAAAGAACAGGCCCACCTTCCTTTTTGCCACACCTTACACAACATGGTGTAATCTACAAGAGAAAGATGTGGTGGGCTGCTGGAAGTGGTAATGAAGTCGCTACATCCAAAGAGACCTGGCATTCAACTATTAGAACACATCAGCTTTCAAAAATGAGTGTCATAAACTCACAGACAAGCAGTATTTCCTGAGCTCTTAATGTAATTTTCCTTTCAACACTCCTACAGTCCTGGCATTTGTAATGTTTCTTTTGGTACTGAAGTTGTGGATAGAAGAATGCAAGAATGTCTGTGCGTATTTAAGATACTAATCCCAGATTATTTTTAAAAGTCAGTGCTGAGGTAACATTAAAGAAGAAAGAACTGATGAGGTGGTTTGGTTTTGGTGTTTCTGGTCATGAACTAATCATGCAGCATTTGCATTTCTTAGAGATGGTGATTCTTTTCCAAAGGGCAGAGACAAAGTAATCTAATAATTTAAATATGAGGTAATTTTATAGACTTAAGCTCTAATTTGCATGTAGCTCAAGTTCAGTATTTGTGTTGGCTGAAATGATGGGCTGTGCACAGTATTAGCAAAAGCTTTGGAAAACAAAATGACCTACCAGCTTACAGTACCTCTCTTATGTGTTTTTGAGAATTAGGGTGTTTTTAAAAGTCAGACCCCAAACAGACTTGCAGCAGAAGTACAGAAGTACAGGAGCAGAAAAACACAACAGCATCTATTTCATTGAATCCAGCCAAGTGCTGACTGCAATTAATTCCATTGTGCTGACAGGCTAATCCCTGGCAGCTTTCAAACTCCACAAATAAAAAGCATTAACTTATCTTCTGAAGCCTCTGAACTTGTCTCAAACCTCAAACTTGTTGCCTTGCCATTACCCGTGTGAGCCTTTCTTGATGTCTTGGAGTGTCAGGAGTGCTGTACTGGATGCACTCAAGGGAAGCTGCAGGTACTGAGGCACTCAAGGAAAGTTCCCCAACATGGGGGAAAGTGGTAGAGTCAAGATGTCCTGAAATTATTTCCCCTTGACAGTCCATAAATGCAAAGGAGTCTGTTCCTCAGGACGGTGTAAGGAGGTAATACCTCCTTCCACTGGGAGGATATAACACAATTTTCCCCTTCCTACTTCCATCACTTTCTGCATAACCACCTGTTTTTCCTCTCTGGAGGCCCAGGCACAAACATATAAGAATACTTTTAATTTTCTTTGGCCTCGCTCCACTGTTTCAAGTCTTTTTGCAGGTGTTCTTGCCAAGAGCTCACTTGACTGATGTCTCTCCATCATTGATCTTCCTGCACGAAATGTGCTCCTGTGGATGTTGTTGGCAGGCATTGGGTATTTGGATAGCTCTGAATTGTTTTATACTAGGGGTAGTGGGGATTAAACATAATTAATCTCCCTCCTCCATCAGTCTTTCCCTTTTACCCATCTAATTGCACTGGTGTTGCATTTGTGTAATTCACTTACACAGTCCCTGCTATGTATCTTTGTAAGCTGATGTCTGGATGGGGCACCATCAGAAAGGGCTGTTCAGTCAACCAGGAGATGACAGTGGGAAATCATTGTCCCTGGCCAGACAAACAGATGTTGCAGCTCTGCCAACCACTGATGCTGACAAAGGTTCAGCTGGGTTACAGCAATTTTTGCCCTAATCAGGATGCTAACTCTAAGGTTTCCCTAGCAACAGGAGCCGTAAGTCCAAGTGACATCTCATTTCTACTAATCTTTGATTTCATTTTCAGTGGGTAATTGCAGGTAAATCCTCCAGCAGCTGTTCCAAAGAAGGATGAAGTGGTCAATACTTTTCATTCTGCTGCCTACAAAACGAGTATATTAGGGAGCAGTGTCATCAAATTTTTATCTGAAACACTTAATCTGTGTATTAATAAGCATTATCTAAAATTGATAGGTTCTCTTTCTTTGCAAAATTATGGCATACACTAGAAATGAAATATCAACTTTTCCAATTACATGACTAAATAGAAGGGCAGCTCACATTACTGAGACCGAGGTATATAATTTTGATAAAAGAATTGTGTTTCAATAGCACTGTGGCCTTCCCTATTACTCAAGTGGTTTCATTTCTATTACTAACAGCAAAAATAGCAAAAGAAAAAGTGTTATATGATTCCCCTTTAATTTTTTTTTTGCCAGCTGTAGCTAACCAGCACCCTCAGTCTTTGAAAGAAATTTGGGAGGATCAGTTAACATTAGAGGGTAGATTTACAGAACCTTTGCAAACATCTGGCAATAATTGCAGGGGTGATTTGTTATAAAATAAAACATAGCCCTGCTCAGTGCACATTAGATCAGCTCTCTGTCGTGTCGTTGCTTTGCAAAGGGAGCACTTTACAGTATCTGCACTGACTCTGGTGAGTTTCTGGGGAAGTCTCAGGTGGAGATTGGAAGAATGTGTCTTGCTCTCTGGGTGACAGCAAGCAGTTGTGGTCAGCAGCTACGCTAGGGCTAAACCCTTTAATAGACATGTAAAAAGGGGGTAGAGTTTTTGCCCTGTGCTTTTCCTGTTTCCTTAGAAAAGGAGCTCATGTTTCTTTCTAGGACTAACAGAGCTTGGTTTTGTCTGAGGTTTTTGGTAAGGCAGAGGAAGATTTAATGAGCAAATGACTTAAAAGACACATGAAGGTCTGGTGTGAGAAGAGGCTGCTTTTCAAAGTATTGGATAGGTATTCTCTTTCTTTTTATGAGAGATGGATTTGGTTTTGAAAGGGCAAGTGAATCTTGTTAGACTTGATATTTCTCTTATAGTCTCATACTGCAGATTTTTCTAAGGACTAGAAGCCTTGGTGCAGTAGTTTGAAAAAGGAATATAAAGACCCAGGGAGAGAGAAAAGCAGGGTATATCTTAGTACTCATATTGCCACTGACTAAAATGAGGAGTTGGTCTAAAACTGATCTCTGCTAATTTAGTTAGCAGAAGACAAAAGCACAATTTCTCTGTTAGTAACTGGTTTGCCATTACAAATGAGTTTTGAACTTCCTGAATGCTATTCAAAGGGATGGAGAAGGAGCAGGAAGAAGAGAAGAAAAGGCAGGGAATAAAGGACACAGAGCTTGTATTTCTGATCATCATGGTCTTCCAGGAATAGAAGTAGCACATTTCAAGCTGCTTGCCCTTTGCTTTCAGCAGTGGGAGTCCCCTCCGGCATTTATGTCTCAAACACTCCCTTTGGCTGCTCAGCCTGAGACTTAATAAGCAAGGACACAAGCTACTAACAAAAGAAGAAATGTTCCACTTATTATTCACTCTTAGAGCAATACTTAGAGCACTTTCTTTGTTTATTTAACACAGGTAAATGTAGCGCAGGCAAAGCCAAAACAGCAGATACATCAATCTCAACTGCATAACAATTGCCCAATTTCCATCCGACTCTCAGGCATATGCCTGGGTCCTTAGCATAACCAGTGAGTAGCTGCCTGGAGTCTGCCCTGCTGAGGGTTCAGACAGTCTGTTTGGTTTGTTTGAAGCTGTCCAGACTTCCTCTACCTTTTTTTCTCTAATTTCTCCTTTTTTTTTTTTCTTTTTTTTTTTTCCCACCTACACGTTTGGATTCCCTTTACATATCTGCTTCCTGGTCAACTTAAGAGTCTAGAAAAGCATGCAAACCCAAACCATGGTTTTTCATCAAAGAGCACAGAACACACAAACATCATGCTGGAAAGGACATAAAAAAGTCATCTGGTCCTTCCCCCTACCCAAGGCAGGATCAACTGCCATTTCTGACAGATCTTTCTCTGACTTGCTTCTGAAGATCTCCCAGGATATCTATTTGGAACACTCTCCTGTCAATGCATTCCTTATCCTTATAATTTCCAGACTTTTACTTGTATTACATGTGAATTTTCTGATTGAAGTGAAATCCATTATTTCCCAGTATTTCCATCCAGCAGACCCTGTTTAACATATCTCTCAGTACTCTCTTCCAGCTGTCTCTTCTGGAGACTAAGAATTATTCAGGTTAGTGTTTCCCATTTTCTAGACCTCTGATTATTGTTGTTGCATTCCTCTGGACAGTGCCCACATGGCCTGCATCCTGCTTGAAGTTCAGTGCTCAGATTTCTTAGTATTCTGAATAGAATAGAAAAAAACCAGTCTCCATCAAGGTGTTTTTTTTTTTTTACAAGTGTCATGAAGAAACTTTCTCCCAGTTGCTTAAAAGAATTTTTATTTAGAGGACGCTCCAGCTGTAGTCCAGTGGGAAGCAACCTGCAGGGTGAGACACTCGTAGACTTTGGTCTGTGGGGCCCTCTGCAGAATCTGAAAGACCCTGCAGGAGTCAGGTAGGCTGGATAATGATCCCTGACAGAGCCAGTGAAATTTACTGCCTGATGCGTATACCGGCAGTGATGCCAGGCTGTACTACATTTACTCATTGCTTGATTGTGTCAGCTAGGCAACAATCACAGTAAGAGCAGAGCAAATGCCTGTGATAGGCACACTGAGGAGGCAGAGGAGATGGGAAGCCAAGCATATTCCTTGTTTCTGAGCACTCCCAGGGACGGAATCTTGTAAAGGGGAGCCTTTTTCCCCAGGGCAACTCGTCCTGCTTAAAACCATGTGAAATTCAGGGATAAAATAACTGGTCTGTCAAGAAATTTAGCTAGTGGAAGCAGAGGCAAGCAGGTACCAAAGGACCTTTGTACTCTCTAAGGTCATCTGTAGAGTCAGACTTTTCTCACAAAATTGTTTGTACATCCATGTCTCATTTGGGCGGAAAAGGGAAACATTCCAGTCTGAAGGAACAAAGGCTTTATTTGATTTGCTGGTTGCTGTCTTGAAAGGCTCTTGTCAGCCTGACTTTTGCCTAGGGGAAGAGAATTGCCATGGTGTGAGGCTTGCAGGCAGATGGCTGGAAGCAAGCACCAGGCTCAGCGCCTCCCTGTCAGCCCAGCTGTAGCTCCCAGATTGGAAGGATCTCACGCTCTTTGCCTCTAGGTAGAAAACGTGAATGATAAGAGCCTGACAGAAATGTCAGCTTCCAGCTGCGTGACAATTCCTCTCCAACACAAATCTAAAATAAGAGTCAGGTAAAATTGAAAATTCTCAAAGAATTAGTATCTGATAGACAGTTATTAAAACAGCATTTTCCACAGGAAAAAAATGACATCTTTTCCTCTCTGACAGGAAACTGCCAACCATTTCCACTCATTGGTGCCTCAAAACCTTTCTGTTCTTTTTCAGATGCTCTTTTCTCATCCATGAGCAGTTGCCTCTGCTTTCCTTTTGCAACCCCTCTCACATCTTCTATGAGCCTCACCCTGCTCACTTCACCTGCCCAGTTCCTTCCTACCCTTCCCCCTCTAGTTAGTGCCCCTCTGCTTTTCCAAAAAGAATAAAAAAGGGAGAAAGCAGCAGAACTTGCCAATCAGAGATATCTTGCTACTAGTACTTGGAAATTATAGTGCTGACTGCTCAGTGATGCCAGCTTTCATTTTTCTTTCTTAATTCTTTCACTCTATTCAGAGTTAAAATTTGTTAGGTCACTTCTACTCCCATAATTACACAATATATAGCATTATGACATTTCAGTTTTAGCAGGAATCTCTAAATCTACACGTAGCTGAACTAAGGGAAAGTGGGGAGGGAAGGCAAGGAGAAGAAGGAACTGTAAGGAAGCTACCCTCTCCTGGATACTCACATCTACACTCTCCTGGGTACTCACATCTACACCCTCCTGGGTACTCACATCTACACCCTCCTGGGTACTCACATCTACACCCTCCTGGGTACTCACATCTACACTCTCCTGGGTACTCACATCTACATCCTCCTGGGTACTCCATCTCGCCTGGCTGTAATTTATTGTTGAAACCAGGACACCATAGGAAACCTCTTGTCTGCTGACTTTGTGTCACTGTTTGCATACATTTACTATTACCCATTAGGGAGTAATTATGCATTTAGGAAGATCCTGAACTCCAGTTCTGTCCAATCAGCTCACCAGGAACTCAGCTAACATCCCAAAATACTGCAGGATTCATCACCAGTGCTCGTGCATCTGCCATCTGTATTTTGCAATGCTTTCCAGCCCTGTGGGTTCTGGGATGGAACCCTTCTTTAGCGGGGTGAGAAATAAAACCCCAGCCAACCCGTGGCTGCAGGCAGAGCAAGGTGCCACAATTTTCCTTCGGATTCCCTCTAAATTTAACCCAGCTTCTCTGGGCCCCCTGCTGACATCTTCAGTAGGAATTTTTAATGTGTGCACTGCAGGCCTCACCTTCTGCATTTCTACATCTGTATGTGTATTTATCTGAGGTCAAGTAATGTGACATTCAGCTGGGGACGCAAGTGCTGGACACAAATAGCGTGTCAGCTGGCTCTTCCTTGGGGTCAGAGGCGTGAGCAAAACCAGCACACAAGCATCTTTCCCTTCCCCTATACATCCAGCTTCCCACAAAGAATCCACTGCAGAAGTCACTGCTTTCTGCCAGCTAGCAATACTCTGTTCCGACTAATTGCAAAAGCCATTAATAAAAGAGGGGAGGGGGGGAAGCAAGACACAAAAGGGAATAAATACTGTACATAGCCGGAAGGCCTTTCCCTCCTACACATATGATTCACTGTTGTTCCTTGCCTCACATGGGAAAATGTTGTCCTGCTGAATACGTACCTTAAAGGCAACTCTGCCTCAGAGACATCGCATATGCATATTGATAACATGCACTTTGTAGTGCCTAGAGATGTTTTTAACGAGGCTTGCTGAAATGTACCAACAACTTTCTCTCTTCTCCTTCTGTGTGCCACAGATGATTTTTAAATGTGTTTCCTGGTGGTCTCCATTCCCTGTGAGAAAGCAAAAGGATAGCGCAGACAATAATTCAGGATGGCAGGAGAGGTGAGAAATGGCTTTCCAGCCTCCCCAGCTGTGCAGGCTGGCATGAGCCTGGGGACCCCATTTCCCTTGAAACTTCCCCACAGGCTCCTGGGTTTTTTCACACCAGACTAGACAGACCCATGAAGCACCACTTAGCCAGCCCTCAGGGAGCAGGCCAGGTGAGAGGCCACCCTGCCAGCAGCAGAGTGGGTGCAGAACCACTCGTGCAGCTGGCTCCATGGGGCTCACACACTATAAAGGTCCACCTACCCCTGCACTTCTAATTGACATTGCTACATGGCTGGCAGAGGACAGGTGAAGCTTTCTTGCAGTCTCAAAGCCCTGGGAAGGGTCTTGTACATTGAGTCCTTCCAAGCCTTAGCTTCTAGTCTCCTCTTGTGTGGCTGTTTTTATCTATCACTATTTAATTAATGTAATTTATTTTCAACATCATGATGCCTTATGGTGCCATGAGCAATTAAAATGGAGATTCAGAGCCATTGGAAGCATGATTACAGAGACACGGATATCCCACACATCCTATTCTGTCCTCTGTGGGACAGCAGGTACCCTTGTACCCAGGAGATACTTTTCTCATCCCTTTCTACCACTGGAAAATGCCTATAATTGAAATTCTGTTGCATTTATGTTCTACAAAAGGTTACACAGATACAGTGCTCGCTCCAGAGTGTGTGTCTGGAGAGCAAACACATAGTGCCCACCAGCACTCCACTTGTGGACATTTGCTGTCCAAAGCTCCTGAGAAAGATGTGCTTGGAAAGATGTGCAGGCAGCCGATCACATCTGGAAATGTGGGGGTATCACTTTTCTTGCCTAGGACTGCATTTGAAGGAGGGCAAATGCATGGCATGATCCACCCCCCTAATGACCAGCAGAAAGGTGGCTGCTGCTCGTCACCAGCAGTGCAGCACGTGCTTCATCCACCCCTGCACAGTCCTAACGCAGACCGTGCAGCTGTACTGCACTCGGAAGCATTGTGTAAGGGTATATGGGCAAGATTTAAATTACTTTATTCAGGCATCAGGATCAGCTGCTTGAAGTGGAATAAATTCACAACAGTGCTGCTGTTAGTCTGTCTCATCACCTGATTTGGCTCATTTAAAATTTGCTGCTGTGTCCCTCTGCTGGGGCAGCCAGGAAAGAGATGCAGGAGAGGTGGAGGAACTGCACTTGGCCTCATCTCTCCCTTGTCAAGGGAGGCAGTTTCACTAGGCAGTGCTAATGGGATGCTGTGAAGCCTCCATACTCCCTTTTTGACCCACAGAAAATTTGTGCCACAAACTTTCTTAAAATCTTGGTCTCTTCTTGCTTTTAACTGCTGAGCCAATGAAATGGGGGGTGCTTCAAATACAACAGCTGATGTAGCGGCTGATAGATTATGAGACAATTCCTGGTTGGTGATAGTTCCAGAATTGAAACATAAGAAACTACTCTTTCCTGGCATCTCCCCCAAACCTTCCCCCCCGCCACCACCCCCTCACTTTAAGAAAAACATTCTATTCATTGTGGGCATAATCAGATTTATATGTCCATCATAGAAGGGTATTTTTATCTTATATGAGAAATCTTACTGAGCCAATTTAGAAATCTAGAAATTTTCAAATACAGTTAAAAATATTCCTGAAAGACAGTGCGCTTGATTGCTTGCTTGCTTGCTTCTTTCTCTCTACTGAAATAAATTTTTGGATTTCCATTTTTATTGACATGTCACTGCATCTGACATAGTCTTCAAATCCATAGACTTCATTATTAAAATAAATGAAATTTTTAGGTAACCTCAGATAAATTATCATTGTCAGCATCATGAATGAACTCAGATTCATTATAATATGATTTTCACAGCAAAATGTCTTTGGGGGAAAGCAGATCCTTGCTTGAAAAGAGCATACACAAGTGGGACACACACAGAGAGGCACGCTCCAGGCTTCACTAGTTGTGAAAGCACATAGGCTGCTTCTAGGAAAAATACAAATAAATCTGCAAAATTTGGTGAGGTTTGTCAGGCATCATCCCACCACACAGGTTTGATTACAGGAGACATCACCTCTCTGGGACAGGACTCTGAATAACTGTCATGTTTTCTAGAGGGAAAGATGCTCTGGCTGTCGACAGACACAAAGATCTCCCTGGGAACCTGACAGTGGTGAGGAGGAATGAAGAAGTGGAGACAATGAAGTGCTTCACCTCTACCATGATGTCCAAGTATCCTCACTGTGTACTCCCCACCTTGGTACACTTTCAAATGCTGTTTGGCCCTAATTTTCTCTGCTTTCTTCTGTGTAAGTTGAGCATTACAAAGGATGGTTTTCTCCATGCTTTCGTTACAAAGAAGTAGGAGCTTGATATCAATTTTGGATAAGTCTTTTCGTAGACTTTATTTCGTCTACACATATTCTGCAAAAAAGTGCTTCAGCTCTCATAGAACATTTGAGTGTTATCCAGCATCAGCTCATTTATATCCCTGCAGATATATGGAGAGTTTCCCAGCCTTGAAAGCAAAAATCAAGAGACTAGAATTGGCAGCTATTGGCATTCATTTGGGTGGGAGCTTTTTCCTGTTCCTTGCGCAGGTCTATATTATTTTATCCTTTTAGAATTTATTCTTTTATTTTGGGGACTGCTGGAGGGGAAGCTGAGGAAGAAAAACAGAAGCCTTAAGGTAATGACTCAAGTAAGTGTGTTCACACCTTCATTTTCTATGTGAGTTAAAACAAGAAGGGAAGAATGAAGGCAAATGCAGCTAAGAGGCAAATGCAGTTAAGGAAACCAAGCAATGCTCATGGAGAGCCGCTGGCAGCAGAGACAGGAGGGGGGCAGTGAGCTCCCTGCTGAGACACACACCCTTCCTTTCATGGCTGGGGTCACCAGTTGCTGTCCCACAGGTGCAGTGCCAGGGAAGGAGAGGGGTGAAGGGCTGTGCTTCGTGTGTGACTGATGGCCCCCACAGACAGCAAGTGCAGGGGCAGGGTACGGGGGAAGGCAACAAGAGGAGGACTCAAGGATGAAGAAGGAATTCCATTGAGAAGGACGGTCAGGGTATGGTGAAACAGAAGAAGGAAGTGGTATTGTAAACCAAGGTCTGTTGGTAAAGTACAGGTGAGTATAAGCTAGCCATGAATGAATTCAGGCTGCAAATGATGAGAAGTTTTCTAGTTTTTAGCCCTGTAACCTCTGGAGCAAACTTCCAATTAGAGCAGCTACAGAAAAGCTGGTTATCATAACTTTAGGAAAGTTAGAACTTTAGGAAAGGTTGAAGTGTTGGGTAGAAAGTATTGCATTCTATTGTTATAAGAGACAGTAAAGGACTGGGCTCTGTAGCCTATGAGATCCTTTGCTGGTCTGTGCTCCTAATTAAATGAAGTAGGGTTTTTTTGCTGTGTATTAAGCTGGGGGGATGTGAACAAACATCTCATAGGCACAGAAGCCTTTCTGTTCCTCCTAGAGCTTCCCTACCAGCAGTCTCCTTGACAGCACAAACCTTGCTGTAAACAGTAAAATAAATGCAAGGCTTGAAGAACAAAAATACACAGCCAGGGAATTATGTTAAACAGTGAAGCTCTCAACTGCTTCTGTGCAGGTTAATAAGAAGGGCCATATTCTGACATCCTCACTCCTTGTCTACCAGAAAAAGCATTTATTCTGACATCGAAAACTATAATTTGGCGACAGAAGTGGACTTAGTTACAAAAACCCTGTCAAATCATCAAACAGAAAGTACAAAAAGAACATATAGGGGTCATTGAACTGTGCTCCCGAGGGCTGGGCAGAGGTGGTGTAAGTCTAGACAGCATCACCTTACACTTTTTATTTCTAAGGCAAGCAGAGCCAAAATAATACGCACATTTTGGATAGATTTATCATAGCTTTTTAGCACAATTCCAGTGGGGTTTGATTCAGTTGAAATCCAGAGCAAGCCTGCAGGTTGATCTCTATTTTCTGAGGACCACTTCATCTTTTTTTAGAAAATATAATCGATCTCAGTGTAAATATTCAGAGTTATTGGAACTGCCTAATTATTATATTATTAAAATGAAGGATAGGTTTCAGGAAGGTTAACTGCAGCAGAATAAGCAACGGCAGAAGCTGCCTGATTGACAGAAAAAGTGTTTAGACCCTTTACTTCCTTTTTTGGTTTTTTTTGGGTTTTTTTTGTGTTTAATGTTAAGGTGGATGGGCATTCTGAAGCAAATGTAAAAGGCAAAGAGCCAGAGGGAAAGCAGAAACACAAATACACTGCAGTCAGAAATACCAGGGTGTGCGTGCATGGCTCCTGGGCACAACCATGACCTGCACCCCAGGACAACAGGTCATGCCAGGAATAGCCTTTGCTCCGAGCATGCGGCGTTGGTGGCAGGGAACCACACGTACCGCCCTGTGTGCCAGGTTTTATTTTGATGGAGAAGCCAGGAGCCTGGCAGGGACATGTATTTGTTTTCCTCACACACATGAGGTTGGGTCAGCTTTGCAACTGGAAATGTGTGAGTACATTGGTGAAAGATAGTTTGCCCCTTGCTCTGTTTTAATTTTTTTTTTTTGACAGTGCCAAGTTGCTGCAGTGAAAGTCATTAATGCTAATTGCAACTCTTTGCTGGAGCTCTTGGGGATTTCTGTGTGCTTTTAAACATTCAGTGAGCAGAGGGGCAATATCAAGTAAGCAAGACTGATGCGGCTGTTCTGATAAAAAAGATGTGAAAGGATGAGCTGTATGAGTCCCAGAGTATTCCAGCCATGATTTTGTAGGTTGGAAAATGCCAGGAGACTGGAAGCATCTCCAGTGAGCAGAGGAGGAGAGTCCTCCTGGGAATGGAGCTGTGGGATGATGTATTGGAACAGGAGGGACTCCAAGGTGCTTGTGCAGGTGGGGGTGTTGAGAAGTAACAAGGGGAAAACACCAAAGGAGAACAAGGTACCAGAAGCAGAGGCAGAAGAAGCCATGGGAAGACAATATTCAAAACAGATCTACAATAGAATAATTACAAAATAATGACATTACATTAGTCATCCTCATGTTATGGAAGCTCTCTTTCACATGGGTATCTGACAGCCTCACTCCCGAGGCCAGAGATTTTCACTGCTGGGACTGAAGCCCCTCCACAGAAGGAGGCTCCAGTGACCCAACAGGTCCCCTCCAGACTCATCACACATCCCACTCACACAGTCAGACCAAGTTTCCTCACAACTCTGACCCCCAGGTTTCCCATGGCACAGTCCCAGATGTCTCGTTCCATAGAGCCATTTATTCACAGTGCAGTAACACAGGAACAGCCAGAGCTGGTGCCTCTGAGGCAGATCCCCAGCCAAGGAACCCCTGGGCATTTATACCCTCACAGTCTCCAGAAGTCTCCTCTTCCTCCTGAGTCCTTGGCTCCTGCCCCCCTCTCTGTGTCCATCCACCTTGCTGGCTCACTGGTTTTCATCTCCTTTGTTACCCAAAAGGCTGCAATTCCCAGCTCTCCTGTGTTTCCCAGAGTCCATTCACCTGGCTGGTGTCCCCCACCATCATGTCCTGTGTTATCCCAAAGGTGGGCAGTTCGTGGCCTCTCTTCTCAGGCTCCTACCCAGACCATCTCAGTCTGCAGCTTGTGAGCTGGGCTACTTGGAGCCCATGTACTCCTCAACACTCTTACTAGAAATGCAGTAGCACTGCAGAGGAACTTGTACAGAACCTGCAGTGGAGCCAGCACAGAAACATTCTATCAACTGATTAGATGTTATTCATTAAATGCAGTGCCTTTAACCACCAATCAGTTTTCACTTCACATGTACCTTGGTGTGAAAGCCATGTCTCATCTGCAAATGATATTTTTCCTCTCTTTTGTTTTTGTTCATCAGTTCATCTTCTTTGACAGATGAGGCACTTCTTGGTGCTAGGGACAAGAAGCTTCAAGCCTGTTTTTCTAGCAATGCTACAGCATACAGAGTTAACATTTTCTTCTCACGTATCTTTTCTCAGGTAAAATAAAACCAGAAGAACAAATACACCAAAGCAACCCCTGCCTCTCCCCTGTAACACCTTCGTGTGAAACAGAGAAAGCAACTGGTGTTGCCATAAGAGGGCACACTGCAGCTGCAGTTTCCACGTAGTCCAGCAACCTCTCATAGGAATGAGAAGTGGCAGTTGCTTCCCCTCTGAGACTGCACTATATTTGTACTGAAGAAAGTGCAGGAGGCTTTCTATTAAGTTTCCCAAGTGTCTGTTTGTCTGCTGGCTTCTCCCTCCCCACCCTGCCTTTCACCCTTGCAGCCTGTCTTGGGTTGCTTTGACGGAATTTTTCAAAGCTTGCAAAACTTGCTGTGCTTAAAGTTAGTATTCTTTGCCACAGTTTTGATGAATTTTAATTTTTCTTGCTAAGTGTATTACACCCAGGGAGAACACAACACTGCTTTGGAGAGTGTGCTGCAGTAAGTGAGCAGAAGAGAGCAGGTGCATACAAAGGCATCCTGTCTTGGGGTGAAGAGATGCAGATCACTGACTATATGAGAACCAGAAACCCTGCCAGCAGCAATTTTTGCAATGAGTCCCAGTCCTTACATAGCTAAAACAATTCTGACACTACCAGTATCAGGGGGGCAGACAAAAAAAAGAAAATTGATCAATGGGCTGGAAGGGTCAATATGTACACCAAAACCAGCAGGTGTTCTTTGGTTAAAATCATATTAAAAAAACACCACAAGATTTGAAGGACACAAATTTACTGGACAGAGAGAAACTATAAAGCTTAATAGAAAGAGGATTTAGGAAAATGGAAAAAGCAGGGGCTATGACAAATCTCCTTTCAGTGCAAGAACAGTAAAGTCCTTCTGTAGGTAGGGTAGAAAAGTATTAATAAATAAGTGGTGGGAAAAATTTTCTCTCTGATAGAGAGGTGCCTTGGATATGCTCAGCATTTTTTCCCTTACTAAGTGACTTGCATAAGTGTACAGGACAGAGAGTAAGGATTAATTACCTTTGTATTCCAATGGTACTTGGCATAAGGATAAAAGACAACACCTGATTTGATGTGATCCTTGTTATCCTGCTGCTTCTGCACTGTTTAGTTACCTCCACTCCCCGGGGCTGTTTGTTTTTTCACATTTCTAGCCAATAGCCCCCTAGTTTGAGTGCCAGGCTCCTGTGACAGAGATCATACTTTGTTACACTTGCACACTTTGCAGCAGAGTGAAGCCTTGACCTCTGGGTTATCCTGCTATGGTAACTCCTAATGATGACAATCTGATCTGCTGGTACAGAATTGCAAGTAATAAAAACTGATGAACCCTTAGGTCAAAGAGCAAAAATCACAGCCTTCCTAAATGCATTGATTAGGCTGTTAGGCCACATCTCTGTTTGCTGCAAATGCCACAGCTCCTGTATTTTGTTGTCAGCCTGGTTCTGGTCAAGAAGATGGAACTGCCTACTTTCAATTATTTTGGCACCACTTTTCTATACCACGGTCCCCTAAAAACACTTGAATAATGCTTGCTGCTTGTAGAGATTGCATGCTGTTGGCTCATGTTGATTTTCTATCCAGCTAAGCATCAAAATGGCCAGGCATCCTCTCAAGAATTAGTCTAAGGCTTACAGGGTGCCACTGTCATGTTGCCCCTTTACTACCTCCTGAACAAAGCTCCTAGGACTGATCACATGAATGGTCTTCAAGTGCATAACTTCAAACTCTGTCAGCATGACATAAATAATTGTCATGGACTGCTAAAACAAGGTTGCTTTTCACTGAGGAGCTCTCATTTGCTCTTACCCAAGTTTTGTGGGAGACAGCTAATCCAGAACAAAGTGTCTGGTAGACTGCCTCTATGCTTGTGAAAAAACCAGTCACTGAAAAGAGGTATGTTGACAATTTCTTTCCACAGCCTTTGTCTGTGTCAATGACATCAAGATTAAAGATGTTTGCTTCTTCCAGGAAGATTGGCTGCTTTATGGAACACAGTCCAATGGGGTAACCTCAATTCTGGCAATGAGGACGTAAAACACATCATGTAATTTGAAAAATTTATTTTTGCCATCAGTGGACAGAATCCTGACTTAACTCCCCAGCACAACAGCTTTGTTTCCATATATTATTTTGACTGAGTAGGAGCAGCAGAAAAAGGAAATCCCATTTCTTAACAGAGATTAGAGCAATTTATTGTTGCACCTGGGACTTTGAGCTCATCTTCAAGTTGGCCTTACTAACTAGCAACATAAACTCCTGCTTCCCTTAAGAGATTGGTTTGCAACTGGAATTTGACAGAAGCTATAAAGAAACGTTCTGAGAAACTACTCAGGATGATAAATTGAAGAAAAAGCCCTAAAATACAGCACAATTCCTCATGTGAAACTACTAATATGAGATATTACTTGCTGTGAAATGTCTTTTGAAGTGTCTGCTTTCATGCTCTTTATTTCACCATCCATTTTTACACAAATTTTATTCTTAGCACAAACAATTTCCCCATAGTCCCTTTGAATTTACGTTAGCAGTGTCACGCTGCACAGAAACACACCACCACCACTACTGCAGCCTCTCTGGCAATTTTTGTTAACCACTGTCTGAGACAGCTTCCAAGCCACCTCCTCCTATGCCCATCAAGACTTCTGTTTCCAAAAGATCTAGCCCCATCCAGAGATTTTTTGAG
The DNA here is from genome assembly GCF_963513975.1 of Fringilla coelebs. NCBI lineage: Eukaryota > Metazoa > Chordata > Aves > Passeriformes > Fringillidae > Fringilla > Fringilla coelebs. The sequence goes on along the minus strand of NC_140028.1, from coordinate 46,655,218 downwards.
CTTCCCTGCACTGCTGTGAGAGGCATCACCAACCTAATCCCTTGACAGCATTTAATCCCTGAGCCATTCCTAGTGGAGATACTTTGCATGCTTCATCTGCCACAGAAGCACAGCATCATTAAAAACAACTAATAACACAAATGTATAACATCATTGCTACTTGTAAAGTGTTTCATCAGCCTGGCTGTATTTTTTTACCATGGATTCTTAAACTGTGATGTTTCCAGATCTCACAATTGTACCAGATGATCACATGAGATGAAAAAAGAAAAAAAGGCAGACAAAATGTTTTTAATTAAAAACTTCTCTGAATTTAAAAAGAGAAAGTTTTGATTCTGAATCTTACTGCAGAACTGGTAGTATTTTGGATTTCACACAACAGTTATTGTAAAGCTTTCCTAATGTTATTCCAAATCTGATTGTCTTGTTTTCACCAAACAGAGAGCACAAACCAAACCAAGACAATCCCTCCCTCCTATTAAACAGTAGCTGTGTCCCCCAAACACTAAAAATCTCTTTCAACCCAAAACTCAAATTTGTGGGTCTAGAGTAGCTCAGGATCACAGATACTGAGCCTTGTCACGCAGAGAGCTGGTACTAGTGAGCAGGGGGACGGAGTTCTGTCATCAACTAAAAACTCACCCTCATGACTGATTAAAAAAAGGAAAAGAGAAATGTCTGAATTAGCTCTGCTGATATTCTGGAGGAAAGGATCTGGTAAAACCTGCAGTCATGGCTGGAAACAAACTGGCTGATCTTCAGGACTTCCTGACCTGGATTGCATTCAAGAGGCAGGTGAGAAAAACCCATAATATTTCAGCAAAAGCAAGCTGTATCAAATTTACTCAGTGCAGGTGTAATGACTTGTTACTTAGAGAGAGCATTCATAGCTGCATGTTAAATCAAGCCACAAGGAAAACACTGTCTGTGTAGCAACTATGAGAGCAGACAAGGCTTCCTCCTTCCAGATTTATCTGCAGCATAAACACTTCATGTTGGCTGGGGAAATGTTAACACTCGGAACAGAGAAAATACCAATGCTCAGAAAAGAAAGATGGGAGTCAGGGCCTCTGTGTTATCTTTCCTGTTAAAGTTTACTGTTAAATCTGTGGGGTAACAAGGGTGCTTAAAGACTTATTAGCCATTGGTTATATACCCATATATATTATTTACATGTACACACACAGACATATATATAAATACTGCAATACATACATATGTGTGTATATAATGTCATATACATATATTTTTATTTATTATATTTATATGTATGAATATAACATTATATACGCACACATATGTAAATTTAAACATTGAATTACATATATACACATATATAAATGTAATAGTAGAAATAGTTTTGACCAAAAATGGTTTTGTAGTTCCTAGAACTACAGAACTCAGTATTTGAAATCTGCTTTAGCTATAGAATTTCCTTCTGGCCACTGGAAAGTTTAGAGATTTCCCACCCTCTGACTGCAAAACTGGAAATCAGTGTCTAGATTTTCACCTCATGTTGTTATGATTACATTTCCCAGTTAACCCTGAAACCTGAGATGTTTCATTATTGGCTATAGTTTGTGTTTGCAAGAATATAAAATGACAACTTTTTAAGCTCCTCCCATCACCCAAGACTCCAGCACTGGATAGGAATATAAGAAAAACAAGCATTATTTTGGCAGTTGTCTCAAATATGTAGGTTTAATGATAAATTCTAAATAATAAGCAAAATGCTGAGAAAATGGATTAAAGAGGACTGAATTCAGAAGAAAAACCTTGGTATATCATGAACAAGAGCTCATAGAAACTGTGTATTTTGTCAAGATATTTTGTTAAGAAAAATGCAATTTGAAATGAAAATGAAAAATCTGAATCAGAAATTCAGATACTTGGAGCTTCATTGTGAAAACCTTTGCAGTTTCCATAGGGTCCCAAATTCATTGAAGGGACAGCTGTGCAGGAAATATAGAGAAGAGGAGACCATACAATGGAGGGTGCCATCAGATCCTGCACAGCAAATGTGTCAAACAGCTAGAAAAGTTAAAGCACCCTTTTAACAAAGAAAGAAAGAAAAAAAGAAAATTAATTGTTTTACTTAATTCCATACAATGTTTGAGGTATCAACCAGAAGAAAAAAATAAAGCTAAATGTGGACAACCTGAAAAAACCAGAACACTCTAAGAAGAAGACCAAACTGCCCTGTACCCCTAAAGCCCCCCAAACACACAGAACAATTTTTCTTACTGGGGGGATAATAAAATCATATTGCTTTGACCTTTTCTTCACCATGCAGGCACAATAGCAATACTGCTATATATAAACCTTAGATGCTCTTCAGCTCTGCTCTACCAAAGCATTTTTATTTTAACTCAGAAAGACTAGTGGTAAAAGAAATTGGGGGATATTTTATTTACACAATGATAAATTAACCTATGGATCTTTTCTCTAAGGGTAGCTCTAGGAATGACTAGGATGCAGAGGGAACCAGATGGACTTTTTGACCTCTTTTGTTAAAGCTGCCTCCAGGGCATTTGTTGGGCTTTTTCAAAGCTAAAAGGTTGGAGGACACATCGTGGTCTTATTCTCACATTTTAGTCTTGAGGCTAGAAAAGCTTCTGCATTCATGCCCTAGCAATGTTTGCCTCCAGTAAATGTGAAGTATGCTGGGCAGCTGCGGAAGGAAGCCTTGTGTCTGAAACATTTGTGTTTGTGTGCATCCTACCCTGTACAGCTGGTCTGACTCAGCTCTGAGAAGATGCTGTGCAGCTGTTTCTCTGGAGCAATACCTGTGGGCAAACAACAGCAGAGTCCAACATCTATGTACATCTTCCTGATCTCCAGAGTTCATTTTGTCCCTGCTCTGTCATCTTTAATCATGAAGCATTAGGCTTATTCTTACTGGATATTCATGCACATATGTTCAGAACTTACAGGGACAATCAGCCATTGTTCCAGTTTTCCTATTGATGTTTTTCTTGCAAATCAGAGCCCAGGGACTGGCCACAAGCCCAAATCCCATCTTTTCAAAACTGATTACTTCTTTGCTGGGACACTGTTTGCTCTACTGCAATTGTCTAAGACTGGGTTTGGCTGGTGCAAACCTACTTCATCTCTTCTGGAAGCGAAGGCAGGATTTTCCCTATGTACTGTACAGCTCTGGCAAGTCAAAGCAGATGAAATGCCCCCCTCCCACCCTGGGGCAACTCTGCTGCTGGCTAGAAAAAGTGGCCCCAAGTCCAAAGTGGCAGCAGCAGCTTGAAGAAGCTCACAGAAGGGGGATCTAGAGACTAAACCATCTCATTCCAGCTCTGATGAGCTCATTCAGCTGGAAAGGCAAAACAAAACAAAATATGCATGCATTCCTGTCTGAATATGGGACCACAAGGCAGCTAGGCACTGAGATACCATGCAAATGGAAATAATTAAGTACTGGAACAGAATAGCAGAGATATCACTAGGAACTATCAAAGGAAATTTTTGAGGAAAAATGAATGACTCTCCAATGGGCTGAGATTTGCTGTTCTAAAGTAATGAAGCAATTCCCACAGAATAAATGGAATTAACACTAAGGTAGAGTGGAATAATGGTAAAATATTTTGCATGCTAGAAAGTTACAAAACGTCTTAGGTAATTTTTAAATTAAAATCAATTTTTAAATGGTTGAAATGTGGGGAAAGAAAACCTTGTGGCAAATGGACTTGGGGAGGAAGAGCAGCAGAAGCTAAATGGCTCCATGGCAGTAGGAGACGGCCATGAACTCATTTCAAGCTGAAAATCATATGGCTCAGAAAAAAGTGGAAATAAATGACCAAGTCATTAGGATCCCAGTGGGGCATGCAGCAATCCCAAATGGCAGCTGGTCTCCCACAGTTTTACCCACTGATCTTGCCCACTGCTGGGAAGAAGCAAAGACGGTGGCTGTGCCACGTTGTGCCTCCCTGCACCTTTCACACACAGCTGTGTGCTCACACATGCATGTATGTGCACATTTTAATAGACACGTGCCCATTAACAAGAAACTCTAGACATACTGTGAATTCCAGATTTTTAATGAAAATTCATATCAGAAGGGAAATAGAGATGAAACATCAGAGGAAGCTCATGGCTGTGCATGAGCAGAGAATAGCAGTTGGGAAATCTGTTTGCCAGGCACACCCACAGAAAACCTCTGCCTCTCCCCATCCCACATGGCAAGGTGAGAGACAAATAATACAAGCTCCTTTTGCTTTTCCAAAGAACACTGTGATAGCTTTTTTTGTCAGATTATGCCACAGCTCTTGTACTTGTAAAAGGATTGTTTTTCTAACGAGGCAAGAAAAGTCAAAAGAAATTAATGCCCAAGATAACAGTTATCGGTCTGATATAAATAAAGCAGTGTATAATGCTTGCAATACCCTTCAATCTACAACTGATAAAGGAATCTAAAGCCAAATGAGGGTTTAAAAGGAAGCTGATATTGGAAATACCTAGGTGCTTAATACTAAGTGCTTTTTTTAAGCAGATGATTGGGTCACACTTGCTGTTTGTAGCTGTTGCTGCTGAAGCCAGCGTTGCCACTGAAGCCTAGAGTAAGGACATTAGTCATCCAGCACAGCTCAGTCTCTCCATGGGATCCCAAAAAGGCTCAGATGAGATCCAAAAGCTTCACCTACATCCTCATACAATGGGGACCATGTTTTAATTCTGTACTGATACCTTAATGCCAGTAATCCCTGGTAAGAGGTATACCACAAGGATCTCCCTTGCCCACGTGCTTGCTTTTGTGCTCTTCCCAGGACCCTTCATCTTAACAGTGCAGACAGCTCCATCACTATGTGTTTGTCTTTGTAACTCTCCAGACACCCATATTCCTATTTTGTGCTTGTTTCAAAATGTCAGAGTGGCTCCTTCCTCGTGTGATTGTGACACCAAAATAATTTTACTGGCTCTGCCTAAATTCCCTTGGGAGCCTGTTTCAGTAAGGTACAAACCATGTGTGTATTAAGTCATATGCAACATACACAGTCCCCTAAGCCTCTTGGGAAGTGCCTCTGGAGCTTGAGGAAGCTGAAGGCAAGAGCTGAAGCACTGCAAGAGGTGAATATCAGGCATGAGCCATTCCTACTGATTAGAAGCTATCACAGGTGATGGGTTCTCATATTAGTAATTTCTAGGATCCTAATTTACCTCCATTAATGTCATAAGAGCTAAACTTTGCATTCTAAGCAAAGAGCTAGACAACCAGAAATGTAAATTCCCCAGGATCTGATTTCCATTGCTGAAGATTGCCATGGGAGCTTGATCTCACAAGCTGTGTTTTAGTGAAAGGGGTCTGAAGCACCAGTAAAATTTATATCACTTTTCAAATCCTTGGCTCTCCACAAGTCTTATGAGTTTTTAATCCATTTGCTAAAATCAGCGATATACATACATGACCTGGTATCAGCTGGGATAGAATTACTTTCTTTTCAGTAGCTGATACAGTGTTGTGTTTTTGGATTTGGCATGAGAATAATGTTGATAACACACTGATGTTTTGGGTTTTTTTAATTAAACTGCTCTTATCTCAACAGACAAGTTTTGGTTTTGATTCTCCTCCCCTTTCCACTGGACTAGGAGTGGGGGAGGTGAGCAAAGGACTGTGTGGTGCTTAGTTTCCAGCTGGGCTTAAACCATGACAGCACACCAGCATAATTTTTGACATAACTGGTTTAGCTCATTTCCTTAAAAATATTAAAACATTTGCACAAGCAGCTCTCTTCTCTGATGAATATTTTTCCGCAGGAAATCATTCATTCTCTGTTGCATACATTTCCAGACTCCTCTTTGACATGTTCTATGGGTTGGATTTGGGGTTTTTCCTTATATTGCAGTCCTGAGCTTTAGGATCATGAAATGTTTCCAATGATCACAAGACACCTTTTTTTTTTGACACTTGTTTATTTGCAACAGTAGTGTGAGATACAGTAGAATACATGTGGGAACCAGATAATCATGTATTATTTTATAGTGAATTTTTCAGTAGATTATTCCAAATATTACATATGGAATTTTTAAGTTCTATTACATTAGTTCTGATATCATGGTGACTAAGCACTTAAACAATAAGCAGTCTTGTGGAAAAATCCATATACAGTTTGCTTTACCTCATTTGTCCTAAATTTCAGACTGCAACAGGATGACTTAAGTGGGTAGCAAATACTTCAGTCTATATTTACATATTATCTATTCAGAAAGTCCTTGAGAAACTCAGATACACACAGGCTGAACTGAGATACAAAAAATTGTGCATGGTGCATTCACCTCTCACCTTGAAAACAAAGACTCACATTGTAAATTCTCACATATTTTAATAAGATTAAAAATATTGGATGGTGTATAATATCCTGAACGTGTTACACAGCCAGCAGGTCAGGTGTTTCAGAGCACAGCAGCAGCTGCTCTGCCATCAAGCACTAGAAAGGTAGGTGGCCATCTAGCTTTCTAAGGACATACTGTGGTAATTACTAATAACCAGAAATGAAGCACATTTTGAAAAGCTGATATGCAAATACATGTGACAAACCTAAACACAGCATGAGATGAATCTCACTCCTACTTGCACTGACAGGTGGAACACTTGGACAGAAGGGCTTTCATGACAACTTGAATGCTGCAGGGTTTCTTCCTCTTTGTTTTTTCCTGAGAATAGCTAGAATTTGGGTGATGAACTCCTCAGAGTACACACAACCTAAAAGGTATTTGTGTGCTTCAACAGAATCACCCTTGGCTTCCATGCTTTCTTTTCTGAAACCCAGTGACTTAATATTATGAAGGTGCTTGTTAAAGTGCAAAATAGCATTGAAAACAATCGTGCTATCATGGAGGAGTGAAACTCATCCTATTTTTTGGGGCCCCAAAATGATGACAGACCTGCCAGTCTTCCTGTGATTTCCGTTCACAATCATAAACAAAAACATTTCCCACCAAAACCAAGAAATGTTTTAAGAGGACATCATATATGTTATGAGTTGCAGCGTAGAGCTGAAGAGCTTTAGAACACAAATCTCACTCAAACAGTATCAAAGTACATGTTTAAAAAAAATGCTGAAGCAAAAGTATCTTGAATCCATAAAAAGGTCATGCTAGCCTATCATTTAACCAAGCATGACTATTGTATAGTGATGACACCATTGCAAGACAGCTTAGAGGAGCACATACCCCTGTGCTAAACTAAGTCCCAAAAGCTGCTGAAGAGTGATGTTCCCTTATATAAATGTGGAGGGGCAGAACCACCTGTGGCTACAGCCACTGCTAAGGATTTACTTTAGGGTGGGTCATAAGCCTCCAGTTGAATGCATCTTCTTCCAAAATTAGGCATATTGCAGAAAGCCTCGGATTTTAGAAGAAACACAGTGAAATGTGTGAGAGAAGCCATCATGCCCCAAAAAAGCTCAGGATCATTTCCACTGTAGTCAATGACAAATTTCTCCACAAGTTATAATCCATGGGATCAGGAGCAGACCTACCACACATTGCTTACCTGCTAATGTTTAATGGCATGGCATCAACCTTTACTGCCTGCTGGCCTCTATTTTAGCATCACTTCTTTTCCCTGATCTTTTCAGAAGTGTCAGGATCTTATCCTCAATAAGGAGCTCTGCTGGTTCCGGGGCTGGTTCTGAGTGTTTGCCACAGTTCATTAATACAGAGTGTTTCAGGAAAAAGATCCTCCCAACAGAGGTGGCTGGTGCTATGCTCACATTATGCTCACCTCAGCAGCAGAATCAGGATGGGTGAGAAAAACATACATCAAGTCATTTGTGTAAAGGACCCTTAAGCATAAAGCAAATCACAGCTTCTTATTTAAATAACACAGTACCATGCAAAATTCACAAATTAAGGAGTGTCTTAAAGTACAAAAAATGCAAACCTTTGCTTAAAAATCCACCAATTTTATATGTATTACTCTTTATCTTTTGAAGCCATGCAAAAGGTTTAACCAAAATGTCCCTTTAACAAATACAGATTGGAACTATGTTGCAAAAAGCCCAACTAACTGCCTAGACGAATCCCCCAACAAATTTTGATCTTTCTCTTGGAATCTCTTTATCATGGTATTTATCCGTCTGAGCAGAGGTCTAACACCACACCTGTGCTGCCCTTCCCTTGGGAGACTTAGTCCTTGCTGTGGGAAGGAGCTCTTATCTGCCATTTGACATTGTCCATTGCAGGTCCCTAGCCACACAACTGCAAATGCATGAAGGAGTCGTGAATCTCATGCTCAGCGCAGGGAACTTACACCACACTAACAGGGACTAAGACAAGAAAAATGGGAACCTTGAGAAAGGACATGCTGGGACTATACAAGGCTGCAAGCTGGGATACTGGAATTGCCCTTGGATCATAGTGCACAGATTTGAGGGTTGTAGTGGTTTATTATCTCATCAGAAACATCTAATGCCCTGTAATAAAGATTGCATGTAGAGTATGTCAAAGACCAGATGAGGCTAATACAGCCCACAGTCAGGACTAATACTTTTTTTCTTCTCTTATTGCTAAATAAGCAGGGATAGCTTTTCAATTTAAGAAAAAACCAACTATATAATTACGGTAATAATACCATGCTCCTGACTGCTCTGCAGCTGCATATTGTAAAACTCAAAGCCACTGATCAGAAACAAAAGCAGTAAGTCAGCAACAGCTTTACAGAAATGTTCTGCTGGGGTGATTTTGTCTGGCAAAAACCTCTATAGGGGAAAGACTGTTTACCAAACATATTTCATGTCCTTTTGCCCCTAAAACACCCTGCAAGCACTTGAACCTTTTTCTAACAACAGATAAAGAAACCTTTGCCAGAGGTGTAGTTTATAACTATATGAACACAGGAACAAGCAGGGAACCTGTTCAAATAGTTAGGCATCAGTTATAACAAAAAGCCAGAAGCAGTCATATTTTTATCATCTGTTATAAAAAAATTTTTCCCAATCAGTGTCTCAATACAGTTAAAAGTTAAAACCCCTCTACATTACTAATAAATTAAAAAAAACACTATCTCCAACCATCTCGTAAGAAAATAGGTAAGTAATTTAAACCTTTAGTTTACATAAATTAGCACAGAAATGTGTATTCAAACAAGTGCACTGAAAACAGATACGCCTTCTTTTCTTCTGATATCTCTTATTTAAGTTATTAAGTAACAGGAAAGCCTTTATATTCTTTGCATGACCTTGAGAGTCTGCTAACACTGAATGGTCAATAGTCAAACCCCAGGAGAATATTTCACCAGATAGACAATGACAAGAGGGAGCATGAAGTACAATCAGCTGCTTTGCAGCCGTATTACCCTACACTTCAACATTCCATTTCAGCATATTTACTCTTGGGGATGAAGGTGATCTATTTATACAGTGAATCAGATGAGTGAAATTTGATGGGTTGATAGAATTTTCTCTTAAAAGCCTGTTAAAGTATCATTTTTTTCAGAGGTAGTCTGCAAGGCAATAGTGATGTACAAGAGTGGAAACAATACTCCTTCGCTTGACTGTGGATAAAACTCTGAAATAGTGCTGGTGCTGTCTCTGAACCTCACAGAGAAGGCTTAATGGGTAAGATGTTATAATCGGTGCTGACAACAGCCAATTAAGTGTCAGAAGAACAATCTGATAAGTAGGTCTTCATGTCTATAGGCATTTCCTGGTATGTCTTAACTGTCAATCTGGATGTTACACATCTCTATCTTTATCTCACTATTGACTGCTTTGTTAAAGGAGAATGCTTTCATCTCTTTTTTTGACTTTGGGGTTGCTCCAGAAAGAAGGAAAGGAGAATACTAGGAACAAGTGTAAGTTTGGAATAATAGATGGGGAATCCTAATTATAGCAAAGTCCTAATCTTCCAGCTGAGCAGGCGTACGGTTTGGTGACACCACTCCACGCATGTGCCCACACCATACCGTTCAAGAAGCGGAAGGTGCTCAGTCTAGAGGAGATCTGTTTCTTTAATGGGTGGAAGGATATCTGTGGATGTGCTAGCAGGCTGCTCTCTGCTTTCAGTGCTTCTTGCTAGTCATACGGAAGACAACACCTCGCTGGATGGGTCTCTTCCCTTCTTGTCCTCACCCCTGTCGATATCAATCACATGAACTATGCCAGGCTTCAGGATCAGGTCATCGGTCTCTACGTGGCTCCTGCTGTCGTCCACCTCGATGTACTTGCCCTTGGAGGGCTGGGTAGCCTTACCAAAGACGTCTTTGAAGCGGCGCTTGAGCTCAACGTCTGGGCAATAGACGTACTCGTACAGAGCACCGGCAAGGACGGCTCCGATTATCGGTCCCACCCAGTACACCTGCAAAAAACGGGGTGGGAAAAAATCCCAGGCATTAAGCTTTTAAATTAACATGATAAGAATATTGACAAGCAGGCCCACTTCTTTGAAGTGAAATAATTTTGTCAAGTTTTATTGATCTATCTCTTAACAGGAAGCCTCTTCTAAACTTTTCATTGCTCATTGCCAGCTGCAGACCACAAATATGGACTCTTTGCAAGAAGACACACAAAGGAAATATCGATGTAGAAAAGTGATTTTTCTTTCTGCATTTTGAACCAAGATGACAATGAACTTTCAAGGGAAAAAAGCCCTTCCTAATGTACATACAAAGGCCCTTCCTAGTGAACACACAAAGAGTTCTGCTTTGGTATTTCAGACTTATGTTTCCAAAATATTTCAAATTTGGCATTTAATCCTAGAGAATACAGCAGGCAGTCAACCACAACAGGCAGTCTGATAATCTAATTTACTTAAGCAAATACAATGGACGTAACACAACTTTGTAGGTACCTATCTATTTAATCATGACAAACAGCAGTGCAGTAACATTACTAGGTGCCAAAGCCCACAAGGTCCTGTCAATGGTATGCCAATGTCACTGCTCTGGAGGTAGAGAAAAGGCTGTCTTTCCAAGTGGCCAGGACAGTAACTAAGCTTCTCCTGCAAGTTTCTCCATGGTGCATTTGTTTATTGTTTATAGCTTTAGTTATAAATTACAGGCTTCCTCAGAGTATGGATAATTAATCTTGTGAAAAACTACAGCAGTTTTTCATATGAACAAGCCATCCACTGATAACTGGGTAAATCTGCCTCAATAGGATAACTCATGGGAACAAAGTTACACATGGTATCGTGTTTGCAGAATTGAAGCCTTAGGGCCTGAAGACAATGCTATTTCTATTCTTAGCTGCAGTGGGAGCAATGTGGGCTTCATACTTTAAAAATCAAGAAAATCCTTATATGCACTGTAATATGCAGCTCTTCCAGTCAGCACTGAAAGTGTCTCTAGAAGTGATTTCCCTCTCTATAATTAGGTGAGGCTGAGCTATGATCCATCTTTCCCTTATAAAATATGAAATGTTTTTTTGTAAGTTGAGTTGTTGGATGCTATAGAAATTTACTGCATCATTCACAGCCTGCTTATCACATTTTTTCCTGCACAACTCCTCCTGGCTAAGCTGACACTTTCAAACTGAAGCAGGTAACATCTGGCCTGGTCTGCAAATACCAGACTGCAACCTCTTCATCTCTCACTGCAGGCATTTGCTGAGGCAGGTTCTCCCCCAGGAACCAGATCACAGAGGGTCCCTGTTCTCATTTTATACATCTGCCCCAGTTTGCTGCAGAGCCAGGTGAAATGTGAAGTAGACAGAATTCCTTCCATAGCTCCTCACCAGCAGGACCAGAGGGGTTTGCAATTTGCCTAGGAGGATTTTTCTTTCCAGCAGTTCAATTCTTTCAGTCTCCTTGGGTCGCTTTCTTTTTTTTTTTTCTTTATTTTGAACTTCTTGTATGATTTCTTTTCTACCCCAGCTACTACCTCCCCAAAACGGCCCCTGAATAGTAAGATGCTATTCCAAACATGCTGCATGCTGCACTACAGTCCTAGGTGAGGAGCATGATGATGCCTCAGCTTGGGGCAGGTCAGTGCCTATCTTCCTCAGTGATGGCACTGGGAGAGATAACTGAAAGCAAATGATGTATAAAAAATCCTGAGCCCTGTTTGTCACTGTGATGAAGGAAGTAAGAGAGGAGAGTTACCCATTGGTTTTCCCATCTGCCCATAATGACAGCAGGTCCGAATGATCGAGCTGGGTTCATGCTGGCACCGGTGTAATTGATCTAAAGCAGAGAGAAAATGTTGCCTGTTATGAAAGTCTGGTAGGTAGTGATTCGATTTCTATGGGACCACCCTGGTTTTGTGCAGCTCCTCCTCTTTACAACAGATATCATCACTCTCCTGAGTCTTAACACAAAGTTAAAAAAAGTTATCACATGAACAGCCAGAAAAGTTCTGGTGCAACACTCTACCCAAGGGGACACTACTGAGACTCCAAAGGGCTTTGGCACGGGTCCATAAAGACTACAGCAGCTATACAGCTGTAATTGCTCTAAAGGTCACAAAAGTTTCCATTTACTTCTGAAGTAATCATAAAGGGTAAAGGGATCTATTTTTTTTAAGAGAAACCATTAACTTACAGCAAATAAATGTCCAATTGCAACAGAGAATCCAATTGCTAAAGCTACTGAACCAGTGACATCACTTCGTTTTGAATCACAGCTAGCAAAAATAGTAAAAACCAGCTGGAATGTAATTATCAATTCCACCAGGAGCCCATGCCCAGCAGAAAGATCTCTGTGTACCTGGAAGAAGGCAAAAAAACACCAGAAATGAAAAAAAGTGATTTTGTAAATCAGAAAGCCATCACATATACAAATTGTATTTGTATGAATGGTATTTCTAAACAGTACAAAGTGAAAGACAACAAGGAACTTTTAGAGGTACAGATTGCTCCCTCTTCACCCTTCTCCCTTTTTTTTTTTTTTTAACTTTTAAATGGTATTTTATTTTGAGAAACATGGAAAATCATAGCTGGACTGAGAACAGAAGGCTTAACAGTAACATCCAACTGGAACTTCAAAGTTAGACTGCAGAAGTATAGTTTATTTTTACACAGGGATTTGCAAATGCTGCACATCCCTTTCACCATTTTTTTTTCTTGGGAGCACTGTAATTTACTATTCAATTATAAATTCATTAATTAGCCCTGACTTAATTAATTTAAATTTCAATTAAAAATTAAGCAGTGTGCGGCTGAAGTGCATTTTTAATAAGTCCTGCAAGAGGGCTAACTGATGGCATTCCTTATTAGTTTAGAACAAAGCTGAAATCTAAGCCACAATCTATTTCAAAAGTATGTCATTTTAAATTGATGTTTTTTCAATCCCCATCATAATAGCATAGAATTAATTTCCCCCCTCCCCAGACCATATAAAAATGGCATTTCACGCATACATTATTTAAATTTTGTATGTAAATTAACATTACCTGCTGTCATCAGATTTGGGGAAGTTCTAGGAAAGAGAGCTTCTATAAAAGATCAGCTATAGCTATTACACTGCATAAACCCATCCTAAGGAGAGCTTTAAGCCCTGCCTGGATGTTGCAAATAAACCAGCAAGCCATTAAAAACCTGTACCTGAGCTCTCCTCATTCTGTGTGACACTGATTCTATTTTCCCAGGGTCTGAGCTAGCCTAGTTCAAGAGGCAGAGGAGCAGTGATTACCGCAGTGACTCCCAGGCCTCCCACCACGCTGGGCGGCGTGACAAGGTAAAGGATGCCCGCGCCCACGATGGCTCCCAGGCACTGGGCAAGGATGTAGAAGACGGACTTGGCAAGGCTGATCTTCCTCGTGCAGACCATGGCCACGGTCACAGCAGGGTTGATGTGGCCTCCGCTGATGTGTCCAAAGCACTGCACCATGGTGGCAATGCTGAGTCCAAAGCAGAGGGATATCAGGACCATGTCCACGGGCAGGGGCTTCTCTGCTCCGCCCCAGTTGATCGTGGAGCCGAGGCTGAGGAGGACAAAAATGAGCATGGCCAAAAATTCCGCTGAAACGGCTTTCCAGAAGGGCTGAGTCCAGACTCCTTTAAAGGCCACCATAATTCTCTCACACTTACACAGACGTCCACACTTACTGAAAAGGAAAGCAAATCTTCATCAGAAGTCACCAAATAAACCTTACGCTCTCCTGTCAGGGGTCGCTCTTCAGCAAAGTTTGGAGAGAAGGTGGCAACACTGAGTATCCTTGGGCTGCCCAACCACAGACTACCCTCTTAGAGCAGACTGCCCTTAAAACATGCCCAGTGTTGGAGTGTCTGCAGGACAGTGAATTAATCACCCCTTGTGATAATTCTGTATTATTTCAGCTCCCAAAAAGCAACGTCTGGGTATTTTGAAATGACCATGAAATTAAGTGTACTCTTCTATGCTATCTGGCCTCTGATTTAGAGGCTGTACAGCTCTACCACTTCCAGTGGCCTGTTGATCATCATGTTCATTAAATCAGTGAATATCCTCTTTGTCTACACAAATCTGTAATTTTCACAAAGCAGGTAAGATAATTCAATAAGAAGCAGTATCTTAGTCGAAGCCTAGTGGTTTTGATGACAGCACAGTGTTGGGGAGTTGCCCTGGGAGCTAGAAGAGAAAGTTTATTTGCTTGAACACTCAGACTAGTATTTCAATTTATATTTATGCAAAGAGCAGTTTCTTCACTGTAGATAGTGGGTGGAAATTGAATTCAGGAAGGAGAATAGATGCAATCCTACATTCTGACCTTTAAATCAATTGTGTAATCAATAAAATGCTTTCTTTTGGGCTAACGGCGCTGACTGACCTGGGGAATAGAGCAATATTTTCTGCATGTGTGGTGTGTAAAACTCTGCATGGCAAAGAAAGAAGTGTCTTGGCTTTTCTTCCTGTCTGGAGATGCTATTTATTAGTCTACACCGCCTTCCTGGTGAGTTACAATTTTGCTAGATGTTCAGATACCTATGAAAGTGGGTCACCAAAGAAAAGTTATTTGTGGTATTAATAAATTAGGAGAATAAGCCAAAAGGGAAGCATTTTAATTAGTTTCCAAGGAATGCTAAAAAGATTTTTCTCTAAAAACAAAACCAAGAAACACCCGACCCACCCAAAAAGTAGAAAACAAAAGAAAGAATATTCAGCTGCTACATTTGGGAACAGAATTTCAAGTGGAAGATGGATGAATTTATGCTCAGTTATCTACGGTAACTGAGCTACAATGCATATTTAATACCAGTTACATCAGAAAGAAGCATAAAAGGCATGTCTGCCCTTTTCAAGTCATTGCAAGAGGAATGGCCCATGAATTTCTTAACAGTTCCAGTGAGTAAGGGAAAAGCAATTTAATGCTGTGGCTGGAGCAAATAAGTTGCTTCCCTGACTCATTTCCTATGCTAATTTACTCTGTATTTTGCATAGGCCTTTTGAGCTCTATCTCAGTTCTCTAGACTCTCAGATGAGAACAATTACATTCTCTCCTTAAAATGGCCCTTGTAAAGTGCTTATGAAGGGATCTGAGACACTTGAAAGAGACTTGTTCTTCTAGAGAAGTGAAGCCAGAACCTCAAAAGAGAATAAAGTAATACTCCAAATCTTCTGATATTAGGTTGAACTCAAGATAAATGGAAAGATGTTTTTGTAAGATCTCATATTAACAGTCAGTTAATGACCAACTTCTAGATTAGACTTTTTGTACAAAATGAACCCAAAATCATTGCCTCCCTCAAAGCTGAAGCTCACAGATACTTGGATGTTCTTACCTTTGAACCCTATGCCCAGATTCACATTGAAACTTAAAGACAGACTTCTGATTCCCTTCCTGCTTCCTCACTAACAATTTATCTTAGTGACCTGAGTAAGAGATAGGTGCTGTATCCATACGGAGAGAAGCTCATTTTCCCAGTTCCCTGGCCATGTTCCAGGTGAACATAGGGATGACACATATAGTAAAGCCCATGGAAGAGAAACCTGGGACCCGGGTGCACAAACAAGGGAAGCAGCACTCAGCTACTCTTTTATGCCTCAGCTCAGCTGGGATGTAACCTGGGTTCCCCTGGTACGAGCCCTGGTGTTATATTCAAGAATTTTGAGGAATTTCCAGCCACCAAGGGCACTACGGGGGGAATGTAGGTTTGTGGAGCATGGTGACTCCTGATGTCTTTGTTCAATGTGCCTGACCATCCCTTTCTGTACTCAGAGAACAGCAAGATCAGCAAATTAATTACACACCTTCATCCCAGAAAGTGGACAGAAAAAGGTGCTTGTATTTGGCATTAAGATCATGCAGTTGGCTTCTCACCAGTTGTGGAACATCTTGGAAAATCACCTTAAGAGTGAGTGTGTGTGTGCTTGTGCATGTGGATGATCACACCTTCTACTGGACTGCTGGTGGGCCTGACTAGAAGGAGGCTACCACTTATGAAAGACAGGTCTCATATTGTTTCTTCAGCTGAGAGCACGTGCAGCCAATTCAGTCAATATTATTTGCAGCCCTGAAAATGTAGAAATGCTGCATGCAAGCCAAATGCTTCTAATACAAAAGCTGGCTCATCAATGTAAGTTTTTCTTTTTTCAGAACATCATGCTACATAGAACTCTGCCAGCCATATTTACAGTTAATGATATAAACATCTATTTTTAATCCATAAAAATCCTTTTTTGAAGCAGTCTGTTCTTCCATGATTTCAATACTAAGCAAAATGCTCAGTTGTCAAGGCCAAATTTTTTCTTTTAAAAGCCTTCACCTTTCCTCCCTTCAGCAAAACCCTCTATAAATGTTAGTAAAAGCTTAATACTGTGTTTGAGCCCGGAGCTCAGGTTTTCACATAAATTCAAAGGCAATCAGCAACTTAGAAATCAAAACCACCTCGAACATCCACTATTTGTTCAGCATGCAGCTAAATTTAAAGGCTGGAGATGAGTCAGAGTGATGGCTGTGACAGGTCTGAAACTGAAATGGGACCTCTCAGCAGTGAAGATTTGCCATCAAAGTTGCAAAACAGTTTTTTTTTTTTTTGAGTAGTTGTTCACATTTTCCTTAGATAAATTCAAAATACAACAGAAAACCACTTTAATGTGATGGCCACACATTAATTTCACAGGTGGGCACACTGGAAATTTTCTGGTCTGGGCTACAAGATTACACAGTAAATTGTATCTGATAGGACACAAGGTGGGTTTTGCAGATCCCGTTGCCAGCAGGGCTTCAGGCACGATTTATGGCTTCAAAAACCATAACAGTGTAAATCATAAAAAAGGTTTCGGTATGAAAGTCAAACAGTATTTAAAATATTCTTCGTTTTCGAACTAATATAATTTCAAGGAGCAGAGCACACAAGCTGGACGCAGCCTTGTGGCCAGCCACTGCACACGACGCTGCTGTCACACAGAGTTCTGTGCGTGCAGTGGCTGTTTACAGGGGCATCTCCGCAGCAAACTCCCACGCTGCCCGACCTGAGCTCGCCCCGCCGGCTGGAGCTCAAACGGACATCGGGCACCTGCCGGCCAACTCTGAGGGAGGAGGGCGAGACGCAGGGCTTGCTTGTAACCATTTTGCCTCATTTGCCAAAAAGGTGTTAAATGAGCGACTGGCATGGATATCCACAGGAGGGGGGGAGTCTTGGAGCCCAGTACCGCAACTTTTTCGCTGCGCGGTACCTGGGCTTTCTCCACACACGAGGAGAAAGGACCTCTATCGCAGGACCGCAAGTGGATAAGGGAGTTTTAACACGTGGAAAAAGATTGGGAGTTTGCTTCTTTCTGCACCCTTCGCACCTCTGATGTTAAAACTCCAGAGCGACCGACAGGCTCCGATAGTGCCTTCGGGAAGGGGGAGCTGCTGCCCGGCTGCCATCCCCCAGTGCAAACGCAGGAGAAAGGCAGAAGCGCGGAGCCCCGCACCTGGCTGCGCACTCCGGCCGGGGCCGGACGGTCCCATCCCGCGGCCCGCAGCCCCGCGCCCAGGCTTCCCATAAACTCATCTTTGGTTTAGGGCGGCTGTCCCCGGCCGCCTGCCTGTCCCCTGCCTGTCCCCTGCCTGTCTCCTGCCTGTCCCCCTGCCTGTCCCCTGTCTGTCCCCCTGCCTGTCCCCTGCCTGTCGCCTGCCGCCTGCCCTCCCTCCCCCGCTCCGCGCAGGGCCGCGCACTCACCCGCGGCGCGGAGCGGCCGCTCCGTCGCTCATGCCTCCCCGGCGGGCGCGGGTGAGCGGCGGGGCCGGGGCCGGGGCGGGGGCGGGGGCCGGGACCGGGGCCGGGGCCGGGGCGGGGGCGGGACACTCCCGAGCGTGCGGCGGCCGCGCCGCGCTCCGCTCCCTACCTGGTGCGCCGGGCGGGCGGGCGGCACTCGAGGAACGGGCGCCGGAGCACCGGCGGCGGGTCGGCTGCGGTCATGTGCCGCTGCAGAGCAAGGCAGGGGGGTCGCGGCTGCCGGGCAGAGAGGAGCGAGAGCGCTGTGCTCCTGCGGCGCGGGGCCGCCCGGCAGTGGGGAGGACTCAAAAGCCGCTCGGTTTCTTCTCTGCCACTCACTGTATTGAAGGGAAAATAGCTCTAGCAGCTCAGCAGCCGGGGAGTTTTATCCATCTAAAATGCCTATTAGTACCTTACTAGAACTCTACTGGTTACAAAATCATAGAATCATAGAATATCCTGAGTTGGAAAGGGACCCACTAGGATCGAGTCCAGCTCCTGGCTCTGCAAAAGACAGCCCCAAGAATCACACGATGTGCCTGAGAGCATTGACCAAACACCTCTTGAGCTCTGGTGCTGTGACCACTTCCCTGGTGAGCCTGTTCCACTGCCAAACCACCCTCTTGGTGAAGAATCTTTTTGTAGTGTGCAACCTAAACATGTCCTGACACAACTTCATGCCGTTCCCTAGGGTCCTATCATTGGTCATCGTAGGGAAGCAATCAGCACCTGCTTTTCACTGCCTCTAGACTGTGATGGGTCTCCCCTCAGTCTCCTTTTCTGCTGGCTGAGCAAGCCAAGTGACCCCAGCCACTCTGCATATGGCTTTCCCTCTAGGTCCTTCACTCTCCTTGTAGCCCTCCTTTGGTTGTTTTCTAATAGCTTTATATAGTTCTTATATTGTGTTTTGTTTGTTGAAGTTGCTAAATTGAATGAAGTTTCGACTAGTATGAAATGCCAAATGGAGACCACTGGAAAATAGTGTTTAAATTAGACTGTGATGCTGTCTCTTGAGGAAATTCACATGGTCACTATTCAGTGCCTCTACAGCATGAAAATAATTCAATGAAAAACAGCCCTTCATGTAATAAAAAAACCCCACAAAGTTGCCTATGGCCCCAGGCACAGCTATTTCGTTAGAGAATGCACAGAAACTGTCACTTAAAGAAGACATGGTTGAGAATGGAAAAACTGTACAGAAAATCTGGTTTAGACTTTGCATGCTGTAGAAGAGTATGTGCATAAGTTATATTGAATACATTCTAAGGAACATGTTCAACTGTAAAATGAGTTTGAACTACAGGTAAAGCCATGCATCCATGCATCAACAGTAAAAAATCAATGTTTGGCATGACCAGCCAGCCTGTACAAAACACATTGTACCAGATAATCCTTCTAACCATGAGTAAACAGTGCCAGATATGAAGAACTGCTCCAGGAAACCACGGACAGGAAGTCTTTCCTGAGCTTCTGCTAGGAGATTATAGACAATAATTTACAACAGTGAAAAGCTGGTTTATACTTGCTTTTATATAATGTATAACACTATCAATTGAGGATGCCCTAGACAAATTTGTAAATACAGCAATAAAAAAGTCATATCCAAATATTAAATGCTTACCAATCACAGTTTATGGCAAACACAGGCTATCATAATGTACAAATGTAGGTACAAATTTGCCTGCTCCTCCTCTACAGATATGTCATAAAGGATGCCAAGAGACACTCACAATTTGATGGCAAAAGAGAAGCTGCAGCTTGAAGCTTGTTTTTTTTGTTTTCAAACTTCATTTGTGTATGTCTTGAGCTTAGTCAAGGGATGGGTGGGGGGGTGGTTGTGTACAGTCGTCATTACACATCTCTGCTCTTTCATTTGCTGGTTTTGGGTTTTCAATCTAAGCCCTTCACAACCTGCCACAGTGGTTTCAGAAAAAAACTCACTTGTTCTTTGGCACCTTGTGGACTCTGCTCCTCTGGCATGTTTGTTTGTTCACAAACAAAATTCACTTAGCAAAAGCAGTAATTGCTTTTCCTTTTCTGGCAGGTGGCATATATCTGCTCTTTTTGATCTGCAGAGCAGATCACTGCCACACAGAGAAGCCAGAACATTAATAGCTTCTGTCACTGCTACCATTCTTATTGTGAAAGATCTTCTGGAGGATTAGACAAAGGTTGTGGCCACATAAAACAGAGAAAGGCAATGCTTCGGGCACAAACCTGGAGCGAATTGCACTGTGCCAGCTCTGATCAAACAAACAGACTATGTTCTGTTGAAACCACAGAAGGCAAGGAAGACATCCCTTGAGATGGCACTCAGAGGAAAATCAGAGGAAAACTGCCCCAGTTTATCCAGGGGTAAATTTGTCAGTGTTGGGAGTTGGGATCACATACGTTCATATTTTTGTTTGTTTGTTTGTTTGTTCAGAGTTTTCTTGTTTTTTTTTTTTTCTTATATGTTGTCATCTTTGTAAAATCTGGGTTAACTTGTTTTGGACTTCTATCCAACAGTGAAATACTCCTGCTACTGTGCCCAACTTAGTTAAGGAAATAACTTACAAAAGACTATTATGAAAAATTTAAAGATGGTGTTAAAACTTAATCCATGTCAGGGTGAGGGGAAATGTGCAGAGGAATCTTGCTGTGCTTCTGCTTCTCCTTCACTGAACATGAAGTCTGAGTTTCTACAGTAATTTCTAGGGCATCATGAATTAAAGATCTCTGTAGGAACTTAAGCCATGGTGAGAAGATGCTGCAACACATAAGACATCCCCATTCTGAACAAGAACTTCCCAGACAGTTGAAGCATGCTGGATCTGGGATTTCAGTTTGGTTGGTTATGGAGGAGAGGGCACACTGCCAAAGTGAGAGAGGAATGTGCAAACAGCTAATTCCAGCTAAAACAATATGAGGGAGAGGGGCAGAAAAACTCCCAGCACTAGGCTCTGTCATCTCACTGAACAGCAGTGTGGGAAGAGTCCCTTCACTGCTGTGGCAAATCTCATAGATACCCATCCTGGGCAGCTCTGTCAGACTGTGGGGTTTGTCAGCCAAGACTGAAACAGATTTAAAAAAAGACCAAAACCTAACAAAAGAACACAATTTAGAAGCATTGTATGTTTTCTCAGTGTCTTAGTCCTTTTCCACCTGTACCTTGTGGATCTGGACTCTATCCTTCCTTATGCTGCTCTTGTTAAGCTCTTCAGCTTGCTCGACTCCTCTCAGCATCACTTCAGGCTTTTGGTTTCCAAAAGCAAGGAGGTTTACATGCCTGTACCTTCTCTCTCTCTTCCCCTCTCTTCCTTCTGGGTGTTTCTGCCATTTTCAGCAGATCTTGAACCCACCAGCCAATTTCAACTACAGCTGATGGAGGATCAGAAATCCCAACGCTGTTTTTAGGTTCCTGCCAGTTCCATGGGCATGAGTGGCTGCAGGTAACCACAGCAAAAGGAACACTTGCTGTCACTGGCAGGACAGACTCCAAGAGGATTTGTAGAAGTGCCCTAGTGATGGAGGACTTAGTTGCTGTTTTCAAAGAGGTGCAGACTCCTAGGAGACCAAATTCCTTTGGCCTTCCTTGGCTCCTGTCGACAAGAGTGTTTAAGAGCAGGCTGTGAGCCTTTTCAGAAACCATTTGCAGAAACTCTCAGGCTTTTTTTTTCCTGAGTGATGAAAAGTTTCATTCTGTTGCCACTAATAAATCCCCCTCCCCTCACCAATTTATGTTTTATAAGTTTGGGTTACGCTTTGTCTACTAAAAGGATCGTACATAAAACACCACTTACTGAAATGTGATCTTTGCACATTTCTGAAGTTTTAATTTTCCTGTGGTGTAATCTTGTTACTTAGGTCATTCATTTTGTCACGCCTTGGTATCAGTCTGGTCCAGGTTTGGCTGCAGGGCTATGTTCTCCTGACATTTAGAGCAAGAATTCCCTGGGAAATCAGTCAAGAGATTTGACATTGCTGCTGGCCAAGCTCCAGTAGGTTTAGTTTTACTCTCCTTCTCTATTTATTGTGGAATCTGTCTGTCCACAAGCTGCACATTGAGTTCTGTGCTAGAGAAGGAGAACTAAAAGGGACAAAATGGCCATTCATTTGGGGGATTCATTCAGGCTTTTCAGAAAGGATTTACAAGAAGCTGTGCACTTAAATGACTGCTGAGCTTCCTTAGCCCCGCACTATTACCTCCCTCACAAGACAATTTGGATTGAATGCTTTTTCTTTGCCCTCTCCCCCACCTCAATAGGCTTCAATTACTGTTGGAAAAGCAAAATTAAGAACTAGGTAGCACAGGAACCACCTGGAGGTTTTTCACCTTTAGAAATGGTTTAATTTGAACATGGCATGGACAGACTCTTTGCTTGGAGAAAAAAAAACAAAAAACCCAAACAGCAAAACAAAAATATCTTTTGCTCTCCTCTTGCCACCAGTGGCTGCAATGTCAGTTGTGAAAAGCTGCATCAGTGGCACAGCCTGTCAGGATTTGATGAACTGGAGAGAAGGTGCAGGGAAGCTGCTCTGGGCACTCATGGGGGCACAGGAAAGTTAGGGAAAGGAAAGTTAGGGAAATGACCCCAGGTCAACTGGAAATAGAGAAGTAAGGTCTCTTGTGGAGGGGACAGTGACATGCAGCAGCAGCACAGAGCAAGATGCAGTCAGCTCTGAACGTGCCAGCGAACCATTATAGCAGTGGTCTGTGTGCTGGGGCTGTGTGCCTTATCCAGTGGGACCAAAGAGATTTATCCAACTTTGCTAGGTGAGACACCGAAATTCAGTTAAGCACTGACAGATTTTATCAGCCACAGAAAATGGCTGATAAACACCGCTGTTATCCAGTGGTAAACACCACTGTGATACACTCTGTAACATCCAGCCATGCTTTCCTGACCAGTCTGTGTTGCTGTCCCTTACAGCCCTTCTGCTGCTCCTGAGCTCCTCAGCTGGAAATGCTCAGCTTCTTCCCTCACCACCACTTCAGGCTCCTACAGAAATGAAGATCAGTCAAAGAATTGTGGAGCTCAAGACTAGATAGTAACATGTTTTGTTTAATTTTGTATATTTTCTTGCATTCATGTTTGTATATTGTACACCATTTCACTTTACCTCAAGACACATTTCATGAGTTCGGTAACTTATATTTGGTTAAATATATTTTAAAAAAGCATCCTTGCTTAGATTTGAAAACTCATGGGAAAGAAAATCCACCCATTCCCTTGGTAGCTTATTCCCAAGACTAATAATTTTCATCACCAAAAATGGTCTTTGTCTCTAAACTGAATTTGTATGAATTCATCTGCCATATGCTGCTTCTTATTATGCTGTTATCTGCCAGATTAAAAAGCCTCTTATGCTTCTACTGTCTCCCCATGAGGATGCTTATATAATGTGAGCAATTCAACTCTTCATCATCCTTTTGATAAGCTTAGCAGACTGAGCTCTCAGTCTCTCCCTCTAAAGAAAATTCAGTAACTTTGGTTTTTTTTCAGGTCTTGTTTGTGCCTTCACCACTTTTCCAACATGCTTTTTAAAATGCATATTTAATATTGGTCTCCCAGAAGGCACGTTCTGAAGTGAAGGCATTTCTTTTAGCACACCTGGGAATTGAATTAGTCATTCTTGCCACGGTATTGCATTGAGGAAGCCTCCTTTCTTGCTCTTCCACAGTAACTCCTGAGACCTTTTGGGGATATAGCCCTCATTCTGTAGATAAGTCTTGTTTCACTCTGAGGCATGCAATTTTGCAGACATTCTGTCTGACAGGCATCACACTAGAGCACAGTCCAGTCTGCTGTGTTTGGCCTTTTCTCAATCTACTGATTTAAGTCATTTTATACTGGCAGTGATTCTATATTTACCTCCAGACTTACCTGCTGAGGAAAACCCTGGAGCACGAGAGGCCTCACAGTGATCCCTTCAGATCCCCCAACATGATTAGTATATTAAGTACTTTCAGAGATCTCTCAGCCAGGTCTGAGCCCATTTGCTGTTCTGTGGCTAATGAACAATGGTAATGCTCAAAGCAAATATAACTCAGAATAGCAGCAAAGGCTCTAGAAACACTGAAACACGCTGCTCTGTTCAGCTACCTCTGTCAACCATTATGGGATTTTAAAGATTAAATTCTGTTGTTGTTCATTTTCTTTCTTCTTATTCTTGGGCAAGGCTGAGCCTCAGTGGTGTATATTTGACATGTGGCCAAGTGCTAGGAATTTGTTCTTTGTCCTAGTTCTTGTTTTTTTTTTTTTTTTTTAATACAATATAAAGAAAATATATTGTATATATTATAATATAATATATACAATATATACTATAATACTTACCTAGCTTCATATTCATAGGATTTATATATCTAATGGAAATCTATGCCATGAATGGGCTCATGCAGCACGTTTCAAGAAAGACAGTTTTGCTGCAGATCATTCAGGTTGTCTTTGTAGATTACTACAGTAACTGTTGTCTTAATACTATGTATTTTACTGGGGTTATTTTCCCTCTCAACACTAGTACCTTCTAAAAGCTAAAACCTCAGGGCACAGATGTGAAGATGTTGATCCTTTTCCCATGCAGTGGTGCATCTTTCATTGAACTAACCAAAAAAGGAAGGTCTGACTATGAATATTTACAAGTTCTTTTGTCCATAAGCTTCTAAAGAAAACCTGATAGCATGTTCTTCTCAGAATCCTTTATAAACAGTAGCTTTATTTCAGATTTTTGTGTTTACAACTTGGAAACACCCCAACACATCAAGCTAGTGATATAGGCGCTGCATTTTTACTGGACTAGGAGAAAGGTTTCAACTCAGAAATGACAATTGGGGCTATTCAGTCCCTTAACTAAAATTAACACAAAATACATTTATTGCAGAAGACTTTGGATAAAAGTATTTTTTTACTTATTAGCAGACTTAAAATAGAATAACTAGTCTGATACCATTCTTCATGACTTACCTCTTTAAACTCATCAGTCATCTCTTTTCTTGCGTTCATGTTTTAGATAGATAGCCCTGCTGAAAGTTGGTGTTTGAAGTGGATTTCATGAGTTTTATAGAGAAAACTATTTTTGTGCAGACAGGTATTGTGCTGAATTAGTGTCTATGAAGGAGACAAGGCTGGTGGGGACTCCAAAGCAGGGGGTTGGAACCAGAAGATCCTCAAGGCCCTCTTCCAACCCAAACCATTCTGTGATTCTAGGACACCTCTCCAGGTCAAAATAGTCTGAACCCTGTTAAAAATAGATGTAACTTTCTAAGAATGCATGCAGAGAGAGGGAGATTTCTGAGGGGTTTATGGTTTAACGTGACCCCTTTTGTAAAAGCTTTACATGTCCAATTCCTGTCTGATTTTCAGTGTCACCCAGCACACTTGACTGACACGAGCACATTTGTCTCGCCCGCAGCACGGCAGAAGCAACACCCCAGTGAAAGGGATTCTTTTCAGCTACACGCCTCACTGGCACCCTGATCCCCCGAGCTCCCACTGCAGCCTGGCTGCTTCTTGGGGTGTGGGAGGGGATGGAAAACCACCCAGCCTGGCCTCCGTGGGGCAGAGTGGAATTTGCAGAATGGTCTCTTCAAAAGTTAGTTCTGACTTCCAAACCAAATCTGTTTTGTACAAAAGGCAGGGGAGGGCACTTCCATGCAGTGTCACAATGTAATTTTTGCTGTGCAATGTTAGAAATTTGTAAATCATTCTTAAAAGGTCACCCTGATTCCATGTGCATTGCCTCAAAGAGTTCTTTCTCTACCTGAGAAACTGTAGATACTTCCAAGTATCAAAAACTATGAAGAGGTATAAAATGCATATAAAGTCCCTGCAGTCTGTTGCCAAAAAAGATATTTTACCCTTCCCTTCCCTTCCCTTCCCTTCCCTTCCCTTCCCTTCCCTTCCCTTCCCTTCCCTTCCCTTCCCTTCCCTTCCCTTCCCTTCCCTTCCCTTCCCTTCCCTTCCCTTCCCTTCCCTTCCCTTCCCTTCCCTTCCCTTCCCTTCCCTTCCCTTCCCTTCCCTTCCCTTCCCTTCCCTTCCCTTCCCTTCCCTTCCCTTCCCTTCCCTTCCCTTCCCTTCCCTTCCCTTCCCTTCCCTTCCCTTCCCTTCCCTTCCCTTCCCTTCCCTTCCCTTCCCTTCCCTTCCCTTCCCTTCCCTTCCCCATTTAGTCAAATTTGATTTATTTAGTTATTTACTTTTTTATTATTATTTTTTTTTACTCAGGTGATGATACTGAAGCAGAACAAAAATTAAGTCTTGGAGGGGAAAATGATCACCTGAATTACAGGCAAGTATAATTTATTGGGAAAAATGGAGATTTTTTAGCCACACAGAGAAAACAATGTGAATGTAAAACAGTAGAGATCATAGTGTAGCCCAAGCAATTGAAAAAAATCTGTGAGAGATTTCTATCATGATCTTGAGCAAGGTATTTTTAGACAGTAGTCTGCCCTGATTAAGTAATGAATAAATAAAAGACAAATCTTTCCCCACTGTTTCTTTGTGTAGAAGATACTGAAAGTCCTAGACTATTTCAGAAGTTTGGGCACACCATTGATTCACTTGGGTTTTGTTATGAGGCCAAAAAGGGAAAAGGGAAAAAAAAAAAGCCTGTGAAACCCTATAACTGTCCAGTCTCAGTGGTTTTGTTACTGTGCCAAAATAAGGGGTCAAGGCATAATAGCACTAGAAAAGCTCACTTGCTGTAGATTTTACATAACAAGTTCTCAGCTTCTCTCATTCAGCCTGTGCCTGTTTCTGCAACCAAGGCAGCACAGAGAGCAGATTTTAGCTATAAATGTGTCAGTGGGTAGAGCTTGTTTTCCTTTGGCAAATTTAAGAAATGCTTTGGTGGTTGGGGTCCAAGCGTGGCACAGAAAGTAAAATTGAAAATTCTAGAAAGAAGCTCTGAAAATTTACTAAATTATTCCCTCTTTTTCTCGATGTCTTTCTCAGAAAGGTATGGGTTCAGCAAAGTAGCTTCTGCTCCTTCCAATTATAAGTATGTTTAGGGGTATATTTTTATACTGAAAGTATGTTAAGCATGGCTTCCTAAGAACTCAGTTCTTCAGCAGCACTTAGGAGTACCCACTTAGGAGTATCCCTTATTCTGCTTTCCAGAGGTGGCCTTTGCAATTCCCAGAGATGTGCCTGGCAGCAGCAATGGCTCAGCCCACCTATAAAGTTTTGCCTGCTAACTTGCAGGTTGAGTAGCCTAGCCTATATCAGCTTAAGCTGAAAATTTCAATCGTAGCATCACTTTTAAATAAAGCAAGGCAGCAAATAAATTGTGGGCCAGATTCTGCTTGGTAAGAGTGCTTCCATTCGGGGAGTTTCTGCACTCAGGGGCAGCGCATTGTCTCGGACCCACTGTAGCCACTAGGCTGGAGACAGACAAAAAGATACAGGGAGAAACAGGAGCCTTGTTGGCAGCAAGTCTGAGACAGAGAAAAATTTTATCTAACTTTAGTTCAGTGTTTGTGTTTTCTCTGCTCTTCAGGAGGACCTGCAGGGATCACGAGGATTTTGAGAAACATCATCCTCCCTTGGAGCTGAGCTTTTGCTCTGCTGCAGCCTGAGAGTACTTTGATCAGAGATACAATAGCAAAGCTGCAATTTATTATTGTTCATTGTCACCTCCAGCCACAATTAACATTTCCCCTTCTCATTAGAGGTTTTTCCTCTGTCCCTTTTCTGTTTCACTTTTCTTTTTTTCTCTTTTTTAAGAGAATAGCAGAAGTCATAGCAAAGGTGACAGCTTGTGTGTGTGGCTTGGAGTGCACTGTGGGGTAACACCATAACTTCCTTGAAAGCAGGCCTTTCTGTAAACCCCTGCCTTCTTCCTTCCCCTACCCAGTGTCCCACCAGAAGGCCTCCTCCCAAAACCCACATCTGTACCCATGACCAGAAGCAGGCTCAGCTGGCAAACTGCAGCCCCACAGACCTGGCAGCATCCTGCCCCATGCAAGCTAAAGAAGCAAAAAGAAAGGCTGTGCAAGAGGAAATCTTGCAGTCCCTGCAAGTAGTCTAGGTTTGCTTGGAATAATGTTATGGTTCTGCAACATGCTAACAGATTAACACTGAACCAAAGACATGTATTTTCATGCACATTTAAGGTGTTTAAAGTCAAATGCAGGACTTTAACTATGGAGCTCCCACTACCATTGTTGCAAAACCTTTGTCTAGGGGTTATGAGACTGACATACAAATTCTGTGTACACATGCATTTATAAAACATGTGCATGCATTTATATTGCATTATGCAAGCTTCTAGGGAGGGACCTGTGTAGCTGAACTCAGCTTTCTGAACACACTGAGAAGCACATTTTTTTCTCAAATGAACGGTAACTTATTATCATTCCTAGAACTCGAGAATCTGTCTCTGTGTGCGTCTGCTTTTGTTAAAAATTAGATAGTTTAATATGCAGGTCCTACTCTGCATTCAACCAGTTTTTACATCCAAGTAACTACCCTGAGAAAATTAAGCCTTTAGCATTTAATGTCCTACTGACATGTATTTACAATCCACCGGGTATTGATTTACCTCTCTGTATGCTGAAATGCCCTGATAAACCTGCTTTGCTCCTACACCTTATATCTCAGAATGCTGTTCTTTGAATGCAAATGACACAGGCCACTCAAAATTTACAAATCTTGGGAGATGAGCAGTACTGTGAGCTTTTGTGGAAAATGTGTTTTCTGCAAGGAATTTCAGAGAAAAAACCCCCAACCCTGAGCCAGAAGGAATTTCTGCATGACAAAGTCAAGACAGACACGTGTGCACAGATGGTGCTGACAGTACCATACTCTCAGGCAGGCTCATTAGTGCAGCCTCAGTGCCATGATAGCAGAGATGTGCTGGACTGGAGGTGGCTTACACTTGTCAGCTGAGAGCAACCCGGCAATTGGTCTCACCCATTTGTGCTGACATAATCAGAGAGGGAGGGAAATCCTGTGTGAGGAGACAGAGGAAAGGAAGAGACAATTATGCATATTTAAAAAGAAAAAGTAAATTATGGTCACAGCCGTGAGATTTTCTCTTTCCTTTTGTAAGGAGTCTTTTCCCCTCTCTCATTGTTGTTAATCACATCATTTTTTGAAGACAAAAAGGAAGAAAGCAACATAGTCTGTCTCAATGCCATCCCCATGTTATTTGTAGCCTCCACAGGGTCACAGAAACAGTGGCTATGTTAGTATGAGATAAATCCTGAGATGTTCTAGCATGCCAGGTGAACTGGAGCCTGCCACAAGGGGTGGCAGGACCTCAGAGAGGGGTGGGGGAACATGGCCCTGGGTACTGGGTCATGCAGCTCTGGTGTGTAGGACAAGGCAGGAGTTTGCATACCTGGATGGGATCCACTGCTTCTGCAGAGCTCTCTAGTTGAGCATCGCTTCATTTACAGCTACTGCAGTAAAAGAAATGCGACAGTACTTATTTACACCAAAATAAAACAGCTTCTCTTTCATCTGGGCTCTGAATAAATTGAGACAGCAAGATTCTCACCCCGTCTGCTTTCCCAAAGGAACCAGAGGGACACTTTCCCCCGGTCAGACATCCTGGCACTGGTTTTATGCTGAGGCAGTGCCTGGATAGGCTTGACAGATGCACAGTGTTTTGAGACAGAGCTTGCATTCTTAAGGCTGCCAACTGTCCAGACCAGAGTGAATGATGTGTTTCTCAGCTGGAGCAAAGCTGGGAAGTCCCCAGCTTCCTCCAAGCCCTTGGAAGTAAAGCATAAGGAAATGCAATGAATATCCTAGAGTTAAATTCCTTACTGATACTAATTTCTAACCACTGCTCTTTAGCCACACAGTTTAATGATTTTAGGAGAAGACACATGGTATAATTTCCTTCCCTTTACAGGACCACTTTACCAGTAGGGACACCAACACAGATATCATTTCATGTTTGTCCAACAAGTGCATGAAATTACAGAATGTGGATGAAAATCCAGATCTTTTAATTCCAAGCTGGTCACTCCAGCCACAAGCAGAGCTACATCTAACATTGAAGAGACATGTGGAGCTCACTGCAATTAGCTGCATTGCCAAAAGCACAACTGTTTTCCCATAAAACATAAAATTTCTATGATAACCAAACAATCTAAGATGTTCTCATTAAGCTAAATAATATGATTGTTTCCTGAACCCACCCACTTGTACACATTTCCAAAGGAAAAGCAATCCCAGGTATCTGGGGATATAAAGAGATGTTTTTTGCTAAATCAGAGAGTTCCACCTCCCAGTAGTGTATGTGCTTGCCCTTCCCTGTGAACTGTACATTAATTGGTTGATACAGGACAGGTGCATCCATATTTTTAATGAAATATAATGATTTATGGTCAGATTTCAGACTTTATGTTCCAAGACCAAATTAATATAGTTTTGAAGGCATCACAGGAGTTATAAAGTTGATAAACTGGTATTAGCATTACAGTTGAAAAGACTTTTCTGATGTATTGTTAGCCTTAAGGCACATACAACAAAGATGTTTATATGTAACCCACATATACAATACAAAGCACTAGAAAAATATTTTCCTCTCAGACTTTTGCAGAGTGTCACATTGCAATTTTCAGTTAAATTTAAACTAGATTTAAAATTAAAGCAGTGATCTCCAATGACACATCACCAAGATAGCACAGCCTGAGGCAGGAGTAGCTCCAATAAATTTGGCCTTCTGGGGGAGTTCCACCAGAGGAAATTTCCAGGAGTATGTGCTGTGTTTGATTGCACTGTGGCTGCACACCTCTGACTTCCAGCAAGCAACAGTCTAGCAGCAGTTTTAGAAGAGATGGGCACAGTGGCTCTGTCTGAGCTTTGCCAGCCAAATCCTACCTGGAAAAAAGAAGTTGCCTTATGTTGATGTATGTATCAGAATCTGGGAATGCACACCTATGAAGTTTAATTCTTTAAAATTTGTTTATTCTTTAAAATTTGTTTATTGTTTAAAAATTTTGTAATTAAAATTTTTGGTTTTATTAATACTGATTCATTTTAGAAGAAAGGCAGATGTAGAACATTAGGTTCCAAAACCCAAATTTTAATTTCAGGAGGGAGGCATGACTGTCTGGTGTTTGGAAGAGACACATGAGCCAAGGGAGCACTCTCCTGCCATGCCAGCCCTCCCACAGGCTCCCTGTAATGCCTTTACAGCACATTTGACTTGCTCTGACAACTGACCTGCATTAGGGAAGTGCTCAGAGATCTTCAAATGAAGAAATGTTCATAACTAAAAAGCATTTACTGTAATGAAGCCCCTTAAAAGAGGCTCTGCATGCCACAGCTGATCTCTAGTGTAGATATAATCGCACTGAATGTTGTGGAGTGTATTTTCATTCCTCTTCTGCATACATTATATATAATTTTCTGGATAAAACAAACATCTGTGCGCAGTTGTGAAGATGAGATTTTATGCTAGTTTTGGTGGACGACCTTCAGTTTTTGTTTTTGCCCAGGATTCTTACAAAATATAAACAAAGTTACAATGCAGCCTCCCACTTTGACCTTTTCAATTTTACTTTTAAAAATAGAGGTTATCTTTTATGCTGCAAATTATGCCTTTATCTCTTATAATCCCATAAGTCAGATATCACAGTCCCACTTCAATTATGCTAAACTCTTATGTTAATTTTAAATCATGTAACTTAATTCCTGGCAAAGCAGGCTGGTGATTTTCAAAATGTGGTTAATGAAGCAAAGTACAATCTAGATTCTGCTACTGAGATCATCTGAATCCCTTAGGTCGCTGAACATCACTGTGGAGAGGCTCTTCTTTACAAAAGTCTCGGTTAGATTTTCAAAAAATGAATTTTTAAGTGCAGTTAGGGGCTATGAAATTTGAAGTTGAGCCTACAAAGAAGTTAAATTACTTTCACTAGAGCCATAGAACAACAGTGCAGCTAAAACAATTACACTTCTGTGCACATACATGGTTTAAAGACCTTAACTAGTGTCCTCCCCTGTTAAATCACAAATGCAAATCATACCAGATTTTCAAGATGATAGTCTGGGGACCCGATGTCCATGTCCATGGATGTATGCAAATCAATGTCATTTTCCCTATCATTTGCAGAAACCAAATATTTGCTGATAATTTCTTTCAACCCCCTCCTTGACTCAAACAATACCTTTATCTGAGACCCACTAGTAGACGAAATCTTATGAGAATGTGCAGCTCTTTCAATGCAATTAAAGCTGTTCCCCAAAATCACTGTCATTCTCTGATCAGATAGGCAGAAAGTTTGCCACTAAAATGAACTCAGTGTGAAGCTTAAGTTCTTCAGAGACTTTTTCATTTACTAATATTAATTTATTTCTCTGAAATAAAGTATTCATACCAAACTCATCTGTAAATTAGCCTCCATTCTTTATTAAAAGAATAAAATGTTGCACTTTTTTCCTCATGTGTTTTTTTGAAAATACTAGTACCACTAGTGTGCCATTTTTTTGTCTGTAAATAATCACTTGATTAACACACATCCACAACAGACAAGACAAAGCAAATATATAGACACCCAAAGGTTGGTGGACATTTATTTTTTATTTAAATTTATTATATTCATTGATCTTCCTGTAAGGCAAGAGAGATTCACTCAGGATTTGAGGTTGAATCCAATAGTTACAAATCAAGAGGTCAAACCAAGGTCAAATCCAAGGCAGTTTTCACATGACTTAGAAAGTTGCACGGTACAAAATCAAAACTTTCTGGAGGTCTTCTTTAATTGTCTTGGGTTGCAAGATGTGGGGTGGAGCCCACAGGAAAACCAGGAGGGATTTCTGACAGGGAAGGTGGGAGTTGAACACCATCCTGTGTTAAAAAGGGGAGATTTTTGTTTTCCTGAGGAGAAGCATGCGTGGGGGAGGTTCAGCTGCCAGGTATCCCCTCCCAAACCCTTCTGGGTGTTAACACCTGCGGGTCCATCCATGCACAGCTCACACAAGCAACAATGGGTCTGTTTACCTGTCCAAGGCATCCTTGCAACTTCTTACCTGAGATGAAGGAAAAGACAGCAATAATAGCAGTAGTTGTGAGCAATGGTTGGGAAGAGAGGAAAAGGACATTTTACTTGCATCACTTTCCTGTCAGGCTGTTTCCTCACCCTACAACTTGCTATATCAAGGCGCGGGAGCAAGATGCACCAAACCACTTCAGAAAGAAAGGCATAGGGGACACCTTAATTGTGGAAGGGCATAGAGATTTTTCCCTATCCATTTTAGAGATTTGGTCTTCTGATGGACTTGGTAGTGTTAGGTTAATTGTTGGACTCTATGATTTTTCATTTTTCAATGGTTCCATGATCCTATGACATTCCAGAGATTTCTCCTCCTCCTGGAACACCCTGGCCCACCCACTGGGCAAGACAGGTTGCAGGAACAACTGCATGTTTTGGTCAGGCAGCCCTTGTGGGAGGAGGGGGAAGAGAAGGGTAGAAGGTATCTTTTCAAACCAGGACTGTGGGATTCTGGACACATCTTCCTCTAGGACAAATCACCAATGCACATTACGCCACGTAAAACTGCACCACATACCCCATTCCTTGGGCTTGGTGACCACTGGCAAGGCAGGCAGGACAGCAAAACACAGGTGACTTCAGGGAGCTGTGGGGAGCCAGTTTGTAGGTTTGGGAGGCAATGGGCACACACACACCTTCTCTGTAACAGATTGCTGGGAGCTGGGCTGATAACCAGACCCCAGCAGACTGGGAATGGTCACAGCAGTTGCATTGAAGTTGTTTCTCAGTACAGACCTTAGACTATCCCAGAGCTGCCAGGCTGAAACTTAGTCCATCTCACCAAAAATGAAAACTGTCATGAATATTGGGACCACAGTATGCAGGTGATGCATGTAATGATGCATCCACTGTGCATGAAAATCTTAATTTCGTTGAATGCAGCAGCTATCTGAAAGGAGGGTCATACTTGTGAACTCCAGTGCATCAATCAAAATGAGGCAGTGGACTGGTCTTCACAGGCTTATCCAAATCTACTCTGCTCATCAACTGAGCTGCTCTGTTATTTTTAGTTTGATGCATTTGTATTCAAGAGTGTCCTTCAATAAAAAAGTCAGGTCTAAAATTGGCTACAGTCTAATAGTAATAAAAAAACCAAGCCTTGCAAGTGAAAACACTGTAAACATTTTAGAAAATTAGCCAATGATTCTTTATTAATAAGTGACAGAAAGTAAAAATACAATCAAAAGTTTTTCCAAAACCCATTTCTAAAGCAAACACACCAAAAAAGACTCATGCCACTCTGAATTTCTTTTTCTTACACTATTAAAAGAACAATAGGTAAGCTAATGCAACAGCTGTCTGAGTTACTGCTTCCATAGAATAATCCAAAATGGTAAAAAAAAGCTTTTTCAGGCATTTTAGTGCAATTTATGCTGTTTACAGGTCTTTTTTTCTTCGCATTCTCCATAATTTAGTATCAATTGATATCACTCTAGCTTATAAAATCCTCACTAATTCAAGACAACTCTACTTGGCAGTAACTTCATTTCCTTTCAGGGCTAATATCAAAGTAGTTGTTTTGAATCCCAACATGATAAGTATCTAGTAGAAGCCTGAAGCTATTCTAGTGCTATACAAGTGGTGATGTATAATTGAACATTAAGTAATCCAAGTAATAGAAGTCATAGGTCAGCTGTCTCTCCTCCTTAGACAATTCCTTTAAATATTGCCTCACTACTTCTGTACTTGTTCTCTCGTCAGAGGAATGTCTGTCTTTGAAATTAGGGAACTTCAGATTGGCTGGAGCACCTACCAGCTGCAGAAAGTAATTGGCGTCTTCTTCCAGGGTTTCAAACTTTCCTATAAAATCATAGTTGATGAGGCAGGGATAGCAAAGCTTACTGACCTGCTCCCAGTGAATGTCCATTCCTACTGGTCGGTGGGAATCCAACAAATATTGGATGAACTCCTTGAACTTAACTCCCGATCCTGTTTTCAGTGCTTCTTCATCTGCATTATGCCTATACTTTTTAATTATTGCCTTCCCAAACACCGGATGGTAATAGCTGTTTGGGTGCTCAAACTTATCCCTGAAGGCAGATACTAGTCTTTCCATAGGATCCCGTACAAATATAAACTTGGTGTACATGTTCAAGCGTGTGTAGATCCCTTTTAGGTCGTAACTGTCCAGTTTCCTCAGGTGCTTTCCATAGTGCACATCATCATGGGAGATGTTGTTTGCTGAAGCAGCGAGGCCACTGAGCACCATGAGGACCCTTTTCCAGTTGGAGCAGCCTGCTTTTGGCACTTCACAGTACAGAACCTTGTGCCTGTCCTCTACATAAATTCTTGACACTAGGTGCACCAGGTGGCTTTGCAGCTTCTTTCTGCTGTTGTATTTCCTACAGAAGTCCTGCAGGAAGGCCCTGCGCTTTTCTTGGGTGCTGTCTATGTCCTGCCACTCGCCACCCTTGACAAACGTCTTGTTTAATGGGTGCAGGGCAGGAGGTAAATACACCCCTCTGAACCAGCTGAGAGAGGACTCACTCGTCTTCTGCTGCTCAGGGAGCCGGCTCCCCACGGAGGCAGCCGCCACACCGAAAGGGTCAGCCCTGCCCCGCCAGTGCCTGCTGCTTGGGACAGCCATCTCATGGTCACTGAGGCCCACAGGAGCACTTCTCCTCCACTCTGCTTTCCTCGGCATCCCCAGAGGCTGGAGTGTGGAATCCTGCAAACGTGGAAAGGATCAGAGCTTAGAGCACAGTGACAGTCCAGCCCAGCCCACTCATGTTGCGGCAGCTGCAAGGATGGTGGGGTGTGCTCGTAACCAAGCCACATCTGGTACTAAAAAGTCCCCTTTGAACTGCTTGATCAATACACCTAATTTAGGAACAAGCTGGGCTAATTACTGAAGTACATGCTTCCGAGGATTACCTGTTAGCACACAGTAGGTCTTCCTGCAAAAATAAATAGCTTGAGTCACACCTCTTGAGAAATCAAAAATGGTTCACACAGTGGGGCTGATAGTCCTGGTGGGGGTGGCCAGGCACTTTTCTCTACTGAACACATTTTCTCCTGTGCCAGCACTGGCACTGGTGGAGTTGCATGGTCATTCTCTGGAGTGCACTGGCACAATCACAGTAACAGGTGTTGGATCTACTCCCTCCACCGAGACTTGGAGCAGCTCTTGCCCCCCAGTGGTGGTGGGGGACAAAACCAGGGGCCCTAAAGAGTTGACATCAGTTGGTTTGAGCAGGATGTAGTGACAGAAAAAACATCCCTCCAAAGCGGTCCTACTCCCACCTGCACACAGAAAGGTGATGGAAGTGCATGCACTGGACTGAATGCACATACATTGTCTGTGGCACAGGTGCCTGCACCTCAGCTGCTTTCACAGCTGATAAGGAAAAATAGATGCCTTTGGAGCCTATTCCATCTGACTTATTTAAACATCAACATTAATGACACCAACTAACTAATCATTAACTAGTGACCCTGCAAAGACTGTTAAAGATGAGACTTTCCTCCTAAACATCTCTCTGTAAGTCCTCAGGCATTGTGCAATCCACAAACTGCAGGAACAGCAAAGCTTGCATCTGTGTTTTGACGTCAGATTCTTCAGGGTCTTGTATCATGCAAGTTGACTGAAGAATTTCTTGCAAGTTACAGAAAAATGGTTAGATAGACAGACAAACACAGACTACCTGACTGCTTCAGTGAGCCTAACTTTTTTTTTGGAAAGCTACATAAAAAGGTTTTTTTGACATAAAGTGATTAAACATTTACTGGAAAGTTGTTTTGTGCACTGGCAGACCATACATGTGGATTTGGGGGGATGATAAAGTTCATAGGTCAATTCAAATAAAGCTGTTAAAATTTCAGAGGAATAATGTAAGAAGTTGTAATGAAGGGAACACAATTTGAATTCCAGTTCAAAAAAAAGCCTATGAAAAAAAAAAAAGCAGTTACAAGAAAAGTTAGCATACGTTGCAGTGTAATAATTTCCTATCACAAAAACAAACCCAGGGGATCAGGCTTTTCTGTACTGCTGCAGGCCATTGACAAGCAGGTCTTTATGGCACTGAACTGATTTTTGTATCGGTGAAAACAAATAAAAGAAGAGAGTAGTGCAGGACTTCAATGTCTGTGAGAGAGAAGGCATGTTGGTGTTTTTAGAGATGCAAAAGAATACTTGAATTCATTGAATTTGATGTGGTCCACTTTTCTAACATATTTTTAAAAAATGTATTCTGTCTAATCTTTTATTCTTTAAAACAAATGAAACTTATGTGTCTAGAGATTTATCCCTTCTGCCCTATGATGGAAATAGTTCAGGAGCTAAGTCAGTGTGTAACAACAGAAAGCAATGCTAGTAGTAAATCAGGGTATGACTATGAGCCCAAAGGGAGTTTCAGCATCACAGTAAATGGCAAAGTGCCATTCTTGCAACTGCAGAACCAGACTTACAAATAATTTAAATGTTTTTACCTTAAAAGGGAAGCCTGGAACTTAAAAAGGTGAGATGAAAAATAGGGGATACTCAGAAACCAACTACACAATACAAAGCTCAACAGAAGTAGGAATAAAATTGTGTCAGTGCTAAAGTAACTGAAGGTTGTAAGTTCATCAGTGCAACTCTGGTGATTTTGAAAATTTAGAAGACAGTCTCCAATGACACATGGCTGTACTGGTGTTCCCCAGTGCAGAGAGAACTCAGAGAGGGCAGTACCTCATGACTTCCTATGGTACATCACCTGGATTTAGCAGCTCATTTCTGTGCAAAGAAACTTAAACCATCTGAATTTCAAACTAAAGCCACTAAAATGAGCCCTATACTTCATAGGAAAGTTCAGCCTTCTAGAGCCATCCTGTCATCCTGAACTAGTGGAAGATGCCCCAGTTCCACTAGAACAGGAGGGAAAAGGACAGACTGAAAGGTGTGTGTGGTCTTGATTTGGTTCCATTTCAGAGTCTGCCTGGGATCCAGGAGAAGCCTCAAGGGTAACCCAAGATGGCACCAGAGGAGGGTTGTATTTTAGTTGCAGAAACTGTGAATGCAGCTGTAGGAATCCCTAAATCCCTACTAAAACATTTTTGTGGGATTAAAGACTTCAGAGAAGGATGGACAGAGAAATCTCAGTACCAGTGTAAAGGAACAACATATGCATCGTTGGAGGCAATTGGAAGGGGCTCCTTCCTAGTGAGATGAGGCAAAAGGAGAAAGAGTCACTTAGCAAAAAAGGCTCAAACAAAAAGCAAAATAAAAAATAACCCCCAAAAGAAAACCAAAACCAAACCAAAACCCCCACAGGCCTACAGGCCTACCTCTCCCTCCCTAAGCCAAATAAAAAGCCCCAAACAAAACCCCAAAACCCTAGGGCCAAAGCAATGATACAGGAGGATCTGAGGACCAAGAAGTTATCTGAATCTGTAAAATGTTATTAGTTGCTTTCCTCTTCCCCTTCTCTCTGAGACTTTACTCATCCCACTTATGTTGGCTAATATATGTTTTTATGGTCTCATGATGCACAGTGTCCTTGCAGCAAATGCTGGCTGTAACTTGCTCTAAGAATAGGGACAGATTTTCCAAAGGCATAATGGCTGGTACATTGCCATGGAAGTTTTCTAACTAAAACAAAACAAAACAAAACAAAAAAACCCCACCCCAAAACAAAAAACAAAACAAACCAAAACAAAACAAAAAACAAACAACAAAAAAAGAAATCAAACCTTTCTATACAGTTGCCTGAGTAACTAGATAAGTACGTAATAAAGGCAAGATGAATGAAAAGATGAATCAAGCTTTATTTTTTATGAGAAATATTTAACTAGACAGTTTTCTTGGGAAACTAAGAGAAATTGTTTAATAGATAGTGTCATGTTCCTTAAGCAAAGCTGCCTGACAGTCTGACACTGAAAGCCACACACTCTGAAAGGATTTAAATATTTTATGACACCAGTCTTACATAAAGAGAGCTGGCTTCTTTGGCTTGCTCTTGGTGTCAGTGATGCTTTGTTGTGCATTTTATGACACTTTAAAGATCTGAACATCTCTATGTTATATTTTTTTTGTCCACAGCAATAACAGGTAAACAAAAACTTGCAAAACCAATAAACACTTTTAAAAAAACATCCATGTCCATATATCTGCATTCCTAACAGTCCATCCCACAAGCTGCTGGGCATTGTTGTTCTGAAAACCACCTGAACATACACCAACAGCAGGCAGCATGCAGGCAGTGTCAGACACTGACTCTGGATCCAGATCTTCCCATGCAGACAGCCCTTACCAAACTCTTTGAGCCAAGTGTCCAAGGACAGGAATGTCCATTTTATGGCTTTCCAAAGAGCTGCTAAGTTTGGGAACCAGCTGCCTGACATGGGAGGTGAACTCTGTGGTTACCTTGGAATGATGCAAGGCTGTCCTTAAGACATGCTGACAACCTGTGCAGCAGGCTGCACACATTTAGTCTGAGAATTAAAACCCAGGGAATTGTTGTACCTTTGCCAGTAATTGTGCAAACTGCCCTCTGTTTGCATAAACACATTTGAAAGAAAGTTAAGAAGTGGCCATTTAGAAAAGGAGAGGCACTGTCTCACTTTAGCTAGGCTGGAACTGAAGACAGATTTAAAAATGAGTTTAAATTCGAGGAAAAAATGGAATTTAATGGAGTATTTCTGTGATGTGTGGCTACTGGCAGGCAACTCAGTGGAGCTGTTGAAACAAAAGGCATTTTAGAGTCATTAATGGGTTCGTGGATTTTTATTTTTTTTTTTTACCTTTTTACTGCTCTAGATTCTCTGCTCCTCCCCATTCAAAAAAGCATTTCTCCTCATTGTGAAAATAAGTAGCCAATGGCTTCTTTTATACACATGGAAGCTGTCTTTTCCTTCAATACCTTCACAAGCCACTGAGGTAGAAGAGATTGACTACTGCCAAGAATGGTTAAGACTCATCCAATTATGCTTTGTGGAGATTTTACAATGCACGGGTGGGATCTCATCTAGGCAGTTTGCAATTAGAGCAACTCTCCATGCAAAAAGATAATGATGTATTGGAAAGGCTGATATTCCAGGGCTGATTTACAAAGATTTAATGGCCTGCAGTGCAAACAGTGCTATGTTTCCTAAATGCCTTAGTGTTGGATATTCAGTTTTACTAACAAGAATAATAAAATTAAATAAGCCCAACAGAAAATATAGCATGAAGAATAGTACAGGAAAGAAATATTCTGTTTTCTTGTGCTTTTCTCTGCTGACAACTTACCTGTTTACCTAGGATCCCTCTAGAAAATTGACAAAGAGTAATTTAAGACAAGGTTCACTTTCCAGTTCACACTCAGACTCTAAAATGATCAAGGAGCATATAGAGATGAGTATTTTAATTAAGGTTTCTAGTGGAAAGCTGCTTGAATAGTGGAGGACTATAAAACAAACATCCTCTTACTTGGATGGTAGGAGTCTGTGAGTCTTTGAAATCTTTGGAACCAGTAGTTTCAGCCTAAAACCTCAAGTTTTGCACATAATGGTTGGAGGGGGCTCTGAGCAAACTGCTTCAGTTCAACATGTCCCTGCTCATTGCAGGAGGATTGGACTAAGTGACCTTTGAAAGGTCCCTTCCAACTCAAACTGTTCTGTGATTCTGTGATAATTGTTGGGCACACTTAGAAGAGTCTTTTAATCAGAGGACCAGGATTGTGGCAGATAGCTCAGACTTGGGGTGCAATATAAATATGAGGAAAAGTTTGCACAATTCCCATTTTCAGCAAGCCCGTGAAACCTGGATCTGTTACTACCTCACTTCACCCATAGAAACATGAAGAGCTGTACTTGTATGTGCAAGTTTTCTTAAGCCTGCCAAAAGGAGAGATTATCCTAACCTCTTTTGTGCTGGAAGACAATTTGGAAAACGTAATTCAGAATGATCAGACTCCTCTACTACTACAATGCTACCTGAGCTAACATGTAAATATGCTCAGTACCCTCCCATATCATAGCAGATGTTTGGTGTAATGTTGGTGAGCTAAACAAACTCCCACAGGATCTTCCAATAGAGAGACTATTCAGGCTGCCCACAAGTGACAGAAAATATTTGCTGATGAGGTGCTTCACCTTCTGTGCAGTGGAGATAAACCTCTTGATTCATCACTTGTGCTTGTATCAGCTACTCCAAAGATAATAGGCAGCACTAACCCCTCACCTCCCAGCAGAGCCATGAATTTTTGGCTTATCTAATTTATTCAGGGCATATCACTGATGCTACATTCCTCAAAAGCCAGAGGCAAGACCTTACTGACACAGACACCACATTTTCCTATGAGATATGTATCCCTAAAACACATGTACTTGTACCAAGCATCTCTAAGATTACTAAACAGGTTGAGGGAAAAAAAAAAAGAAAAAAGAGTATACAAGATACTCAGAACTTCCTTCAGAGGCTAAGAGGCAAACCTCATAGTTTGTAGCTGAATTACAATTAGGTTCAAAGGAGATCCTTGTGAACTCTGAGCTAGACACAAAATAGAATAACTGATCATAGTAAGAAAAAAATACTGCAGGTAAATTTTAATTAACAGATACCAGTAATTTTAAATACTGCTTTTCGAAACACAGCTTTGTAAATCAGTGGCTATTGCCCCTAGAATCTGTTAGCAGAAAGTCCAGCATCTCATTGCACGGTGACTTGGAGTTCTGGCAAGGATACAGACCATGAAAGTGAAGAAGGAAAGGGCAGAGGGAAAGAGAGGTTTTTTTTCTTTTTATATGGTGTGGCCAAGTGTCAGTGATTGGTGTGGAAAAATTTGAAGGGAGAGCCCCAGCCCAGAGATGGTTTTGGAGGAGAACAAGCCAGGCCCACAGGCAGTGGGGAAACTGGAGAGGCCCAATGGCGTGAGATAAACAGTAACATTATCACAAATATAGTAGTGTACTTAATAAGGAGACAGGAGAAATCCGTTTGTCTTTGGCTGAGACCTCATAGATACCCAACTCCTGGCTTTGCACCAGCCTCCCCTCCTCTCCCTGCCCTGTCTTGATCTACAGAAAGCACAAAGTCATGCTAATGAGGCAAGACAGTCTGCACGAGCCACTTCCACAAGCTGATTCACATGGTCAGCAACTTGGATGAAGGAAATTAAGCTCTAATTTACTTGCCAATTCTTGATCAAATCTGGAATTAACTCCCTCCTGTTTCCACCTTCACAGTCAAAGCATTTGGATTCTCCAAAGCATGCTTAGAATGGGAGGAATAAGAAAGATCAAGGCATAAATAATAGAAAGAGTAGCAATAAAGATGCTATTATTATCAGAAGCTAAGTTTTGTGTGACAGATTAAAGATTCACCAATACAACTGCAACCAAGTATAGCAAATAAAAAAAGCACTCCACTCCCTTATTACTAATAAATAAATAAGAGTGAAGGTCACTTGACAGCAATAATAAATTGGTTTCAGATAGTGCAATGCTGATGCTGCTTGTCTTGCCTCCTGATAAAAGTTTTATGGTGCTGGTTCTTTGCACTATAACTTACAGACTTGAAAATAAGCACAGGGCCACTGCAGACCTGACAGCTAGTGTTTGGGCACAGTCTGCAGCCAATTAACATGGAGGGCATGACAGCCTAGATGTGCAGCTAAGATGCCCTGTTAATAAAAAGCAATTTTCAGGTCATGGACCTCTTAACACTTGGCCATATTTAGCCCAACCTCCTTCCTACCTAGCAACACTTGTTTTGGGCACAGGTAAACTGGTGTGTTCAAATTGTTTAATTCTGAGCTCAGTTCTCCTCTGTATCAGTAAAACTTAAGTTAAACACTATGGTCAGTGGCCAGAAATCTTCACCAACACTCACTCACATTTCTATACAGAACAGCAAAGCACTTTAAACAACCTGAAATTCAAAATGGACTGAACTAAGCATGCAATATTCATTTTATGAAGCATAGTGCTTTGTAACAGGTAGGTTTACCTTATGTATAGAGGGAGCTTAAGTCTGAAGATGACACTTTCAGGCAATCTCTGTATATTACATATTGATCTCTTACTTAACTCATTAAGTAATGCTTATGGGCCTACTTTTTCATAACTTAAAGCACAGAAGCAAATCAAATCACCCAAACAGTTCCTGCTGTTGACAAATGCAATTCCCAAAATTGCTCTTTTCAAGTGTGTTTGAAACACAAATTTGAGAATAAATAGCATCTCTTGCATGTTCACAACTCAAGCCAAGAAGGAATTTTTGAGTGCATTTCATATTTCAGACAACATCTATTTTCCTCTCTTAAGAAAAGGGACACCAACATTTTTTACCCAAAGGGGGGCCATGTCTCAGCCCCTGCTGATCAGCACCCAGCCTGCACAGGAGAGACCCTGTACCCATTTCCTTGTCTGCATGAGTAGACATATTTTGCAGGAAGCTGACCAAACTGCTGGGTGTTAATCCTGGAGGTCAACCCTGCACAACTGGACTGAAACCCTGGCTCCCATTTCCCAGCAAGTGCTTTGAGAATAGAGGCTTGAAATCTACTGCTGTGCTTCTGCACACAAATCAGAATTCCTCACATTAGTGGCTGTGGCAAGATTCACAGGGTTTTTTTTTGTTTCTGGTAAACAGAATCCATCTCTATCTTGTTTGCAGGTAAACACACTTATCTTCCAGCATAAACAAGACATCTTGCTCTTTTAGAAATAATAAGAAAAGTTTCAAATGAAACTAAGTTCAATGAAGAATATTAATGTATATTCAGGCATGAAGAATTCAATTTCTCCCAAATTGCTTTGGAAGAGACACTAAGATCTCTAGAGGTCTCAAAGCATTTTCCCTTCAATCAAAATTAGCATTTAATTCAAATTAGATGACTTTATTGGTAAATAAAAAAGAAATAGAAATGTAAATGCATTCTAGGTAGACAAATATCCCAAACACATGTTTGCCTACATTTGTACGCTTTTAAAGAAATTTGTGTATTAATTTCTAGACAGAAAAAAATAATACTAGAGTAATTATTGCATTCATAAATTACAGTGGGAAAAAACAAATTTCACAATACAGTGTGAATTGACAAAGGGCATTATTCACTGCACGCTCCATCCTCACCCTGACTGACCCTGTTTCACTGAATGGGGCTGTCATGTCTATCACAGGTAAAAGAAAATACACTAGCTTGTTCTGTAGCAGATTTTTGTGTGGCTATCCACCCAATATGCATTAATATGCAAGTAGAGCCACAGCTGATCAGTGTGCCACCCAAACACTAACTAGTTCAAGCTCCATCCCTCCCTGAAGCACAGGAATGGTAAGAGCAGCACTTTAAGGTGTTTAAGGGTAGCTGTGCCCACCAGAGCCACAGTGTTTGGTTTTCTGCAAGTCCTTTGACCTTCACACTTCATTTTTCCATGCCTGTAAACCACAGAAAGATAATAATTGCCTAGCCCATGTGAATATTGTGATTCCTACTTTCTGATTAATACTGGTAGAAAAACCTTGCCATTTTACAGAGCAAGAAGAGACAGAAATCTGATAACTGGGATTGCCACACAACTTCCCAGTCTAGGCTGCCCTTCATTGCTCAAACCTCTCACCATGTCTTTTAATACTTCTGTTGAGCATTCAACATATTGTTATGTTTGTTTGTGTTGATTTTTTTTCACAAAAAGAATAATTTTTCCTAAAATTTAAGGTATTTTTATCTTCAGACACTGCATTTATGTTCCTGTCCATACAGTCTGAGAAACAGTTTCCTCCACAAGGGACTGAGAAGGTTCTCACATAAAAGTGTCTGCTGTACTTATTTAAATGATGGTTCCTCCTGCATTTTTTTTCTGAGTCACCATCTTGGTACTATATATTATGAACTAATCAGTGAAGGACTGTTACATTATCTGAACTCAAAGGGGGCAGAGAATCTTATCAGAAGCAACCTTTATCAGCTTGGAAGAAAGCAAATGTTATGTGTAGGGAAAAACTGAACCTTTTTTCCCAACTGATTTT
The DNA here is from genome assembly GCF_963513975.1 of Fringilla coelebs. Lineage (NCBI taxonomy): Eukaryota > Metazoa > Chordata > Aves > Passeriformes > Fringillidae > Fringilla > Fringilla coelebs. The sequence continues at coordinate 46,610,226 of NC_140028.1, read as the reverse complement.
ATCTGACAATATATCAGATAAAAAATTAAAAATTAATTTAAAAAATGCAGCTTCTGCTTACTGATGCAAAATGTGCAGGGGGAGCAGGAAGGATCTCATATTCAACCAGATAGGGCTCAGAGCTGTCTACCTCAAACAAGTGAACAAATGAGAACCTATAGGAGATTACCAGGTGGCCCACCTAGTGGATCAGGGAAAAGAGTGGCTGGAAAGTTGTCTAGTGGAAAATGACCTGGGGGTGCTGGTTAACAGCAGCTGGATCTGATCCACTGTGTGTGCCCAGGTGGCCAAGGGCTTGGATTCTATCAAAATCATTTGTATTTTTGATACAAATCAAGGAATCTTGGTTTGAATCAAAAATATGGACTAGGAAAGGGTTTGTCTCTCTGTACTCAGCACTGGTGAGGCCCCACTTCAAGCCTGGAGTAAGGAAGATTTCCCTTGGTGGAGAAGGATCAGCTTAGGGAATATTCAAACAAACTAGACAGAAACAAGTCCTTATGGAACAGAAACAAGGAGCTTTTGGAATGTGCTCATGAGTGTTGAAGGAGCTGGAGGATGTCACTGTGAACCTATTCTTTATTATCTTTGGAAGGTCATGGTGGCTGGGGAAGGTTTCCTGAGGACAGGAAGAAAGCAAACACCTCTCCTATCTTTAAGGTTGGATAGCAAGGAAATGACAGGCTGATCAGCTTCACCTCATTACCTGGGAGCATGACAGAGCAAGGGACTGTTCCTCCCCAGGGGCATTTCACCTTGATGAACTTCATGAGGTTACTGCTGGTCCATTTCTCCACCCTGTTGAAGCCCCTCTGAATGGCAGCACAACCCTCTGTTGTATCAGCAATTCCTCAGCCCAGTTTTACATCCTGTGACAACTTCCTAAGGGTACACTCCATCCCATCATCCCAGTACATAATGAAGAAGTTAAGTGGTATTTATTCAGCTGTGACCTCTGGGGTACTCCACTGGTGACTGTCCTCCAGCTAAATCTCATGTTGCATGGATTTATGAAGGGAAAATTGAGCCTGACCAGTCTAATAGTCCTGTACAAGGAGATGACTGATTCAGCGGCAAGGGGAGAGTACTGGATCTTGTTTATCTCAAATTTACTAAGGCTCCCATTTACTAAGACTCCCATAACACCTTCATGAAGTACAGGTTAGGTAAGTGCTCAATGAGTTGGACTGAAAACTCAAGCTCAAACAGTTGTGCACAAAATGCAGCTGGAGGCTGTTCATTACTGCCCCAAGGTCAATGGTGGGTCCAAAAGTGTCCCACATCTTTATACTGACCTGGATGATGAGACAGAACATACCCTCACCAAGTCTGCAGGCAATACAAAACTGGGAGGAGTGGCTGCTACACCAGAGGGCTGTGCTGCCAATCACAAGGACCTCAACAGACTTGAGAAATGGCTAAACAGGAATTTCATGAGGTTTGACAAAATGGAATGCGAAGTCCCGCAGCTGGGGAAGAGCAACCCCAGGAGCCAGAACAGGCTGGGGGCTGCAGAGTGAGAAAGCAGCTTTGCAGGAATGGACCTGAGGGTACTGGAGAACAAGCTGCCTGTGAGCCAGCAATGTGCTCTCAAAGCAAAAAAGGCCAACAGCCTCCTGGACTGCATTAGGCAGAGCAATTCCAGCAGATCAGGAGAGGTGATCCTTCACATTTGCTCAGCCCTGGTGAGACACAGACACACTGGGAGTGCTGTGTGTGCTTCTGGACTTCCCAGTGCAGGAGATGTGGGCATAGTGGAATGCATCCAGTGTGTAAATGGACATGGAGGTAGACATGCTGGATTGAGTTCAGTGAAGGGGCAATAAGGTATTTAAAGGTTAGGAGCATGTGACATACAAGCAATGGCCAAGAGAGCTGGTGCTGTTTAGCTTGGAGAAGAGGAGGCTAGGAGAGATCTCATCAATGCATATAACCTGGGAGGGAAGAAGTGGGGGGAGTAAAAATGATGGTGCCAGACTCTTTTCAGAGATGTCCAGTGACAGGACAGGAGGAAGTGGGCACTAACTGAGATACAAGGAGTTCCATATAACTGCAACAAAATGCATTTCTACTGTGTGACTATCAAGCACAGGCATCCAGGAATATCCAGGAGCAGAGGAACCACTATTCTTGAAGGTACTCAAAGTCCAGCCAGATGTGATCCTGGGCTACCGGCTCTATGAGTAAGGGGGTTAGACAAGCTGATCTCCAGAGAGGCCTTCTAACCTCAACCATTAGGTGATTCTATAAAGCACAAGAGGGTGAAGCAATAGTTCAGTTTGTTTAGTGGGCTAAATGCATTAGCTCTCTCATAGATTTTCAAACTCTTAATTTTGGGGGAATAAAGTATGTAACACTGAGGAATATTATCCCAAACTGAGAAGACAGAAGGGAGGACCATACCTATCAGATAACCTCAAAGTGGCAGGACTTGGAAGCTGGCATAAATGGACTGAAGTTTTTTTTAGCTAGGTCATCTGAGACGATGAAGGGAGTAGAGGAGAAAACTGGAGTAAACTACAGCAGTGCACAAGGACAACCAAGGAGTTTGGTCTGAACTGTGAAGTTTTCAGTCATGTTAATACAGATTTATTACACCATGTGCCCGAAGCAACCTCCAGGTCATATTCATATTCCTCATCATGGTCTGTGCAACAAACTTATATTGTCATTTAACAGAGGTTTGAGTTATCTTTGACTTCTTTCCTTTGGCACAAGGTGTGCACATACTGACAGTATGTCAGAGCTGCAGTAATCCATGGTCCAACCCCAGCTCTAGCAAGTACATTGCCTCATCACCATCCTTTCTGTGTTCCTGCTTCACAGCCCCACGTGCAGAAAGGGGAATACTCCCTGAGGGATGGATGTGCCTCTTCAAGAGAGTCTGCCTTGACAAAAAACTTCTGACAAAACAGGGGGACAGATATTGTGGAGTCTCCCAACTTAACCTGCAGCTTCACTGTAGAAGGGACAGGATCAAGTCTGAGCTCAAACACAATTGGGATTTTAAATCAAAAGTCTGACTCTGCAAGCAAGTCCAACTTCCAAATGCAATTATGCATATTTTTGTCAGTCCTTCAGAGATTCAGAGGCACTGGACACAACTGTATGTAGGAGTGTATATTAAGACCACAAGACAAGCAAATACGAGTGTTAAGGATGAAACATAAAGGATTTCCCCAGATACATTTTGATTTGTGGTCTGTAATGTGTTGTTTTGCCAATACTGTTACATAGAAACACAAGATTTTTTCTTGTTTTCTTTCATTTTCCTCAGCAGTCATTAACATGCTATACATTGGTGCCAGGACTTACCCTTGAAGTTGCAAAGGTAGTTAAAAACAGGTATTGAAAAGCAGAATGTGTGCTACATGTGGTTGACTGCTGGTGGTAGATGACCACTGCTGTTAAATGAATATACATATTTATATACATGAATGACAAAAATGGTGTTCGAGGAAAACCAGCAGATGACTTATGATTAAAGGGAACAAAAGCTAGTGAAGATGACAACTGTAGTGAAAGGTTTCTGGAAGCAGATACTCCCTTAGTGTTTTGTCTATGTCATGTTTCACTAAACTTTGCTTAGGCTTTAGAAGAGCTAAGAACCACACAGAAACCACAGTGGTCTTCAAGATTAGAGAGGTCCCAGATGCACTCAGACAGTCAGGATTTACCCAGAAGGAGATCACTGGGACAGCAGCTTTATCATTTCTCCATCCCCTCTCTGTTTCACTCACCTCTCAACAAGATATTTCCTGCTATTTGCCCCTTTGCACTCCTGCTCCTGTCAAGTCGTAACATCATCCATCTTCTGCAGAGAGCTTCTCCCTCACTTAAATTACTGGCAGCCAGTTTAACTCCCTGTTGCTGATCTGAACTTAAAGGGGACTAAAGGATCTTACCCTGCATATAAAATTTTAACTTCAGTATTGAAAATAAAAGGAATCCTTCCATTACAGATATTGCATCATGATCAACACCCATTTAAATATTTTTGTTGAATCAATACAAGTACAAATCAAATATGAAGTGCTTATGTAATTGTGCCCTAAAGGACAAACTCGAAAATTAAATTGATTTCTGTTCTGAAACACTCTTCCAGTTCTTGGAAATCCAAAGGATATTCAGCTGGAATGGGACATCGCCAGCAGAAGTAGTACCCATTTAAATGGGAATGTCCACAAATCAACTTTTCATAGCTTTATTTACATACATTCAGCATATCAAGACAACATAATATTCTTCCAATATTAGGTACTCGTAGGTTAACTGCAGAGAGACAAAACAAGTGAACCATTTAATGAAGGCAAGACAGTGGCATGCAGGAAAAGACCAAGACTGGTCACACCAAGTACAGCACATTGAAAATGTGTACACCCTTTGAAAATGTGGCAAGTTTGTTTTTTTTTTTATTGCAATATATTCTTCTTCAGAAACGGGCAATGTCATGCACCGAGCAGATTTTGTAACACAAAAAATGTGCAGAATTAGGTCTCCAATCAACCATTCTCACACTGCCAATGTTGCCTCAAGTTGTGGTTTAAAAATACAAGTGCCCCCCCTTCTGGCCAACAGAGACTCCCAAAAGTGGCTTTGCAAGAGATTTCAGGTTAATTTTTAAACGCAGTTTCGGTTATAAAAGTTAATTAGACTTGTTCTAGGATATAAACTCTCAGTCAAAGCACATAACTCCCATTAAATTCCAAAATATTTCTACAGTTATTTTAAAAAGTGAAAGGTTTCCTTTGCTTATGCAATGCCATGTTCTGGACTGGATATCTATCCATCAGTTTCTCAATAACGAGAATGTTGTAAAAACTCTGAATATTGCATGGTGCCACAGCACAAGGCTTCCCGTAAGTGTGCAGACACGCCAGGGTTTACTTGGTGTTGAGTGCTGCCACTGAAGAGGACACACTGACATCTGTGCCATGCTCAGCCACGGCAGGGGACTTGCTGCTAGACCCAAACCAGGCTGCTTTAGGTGGTCATTCCCCTGCCAGGTTAGTCCTTCATCTTGGTGACCAGTTCACAGGTAACTGGGATGTGATTACTCCAATGCCTCGATATATAGCTCAGAAGGAAGATGGCTTAAGGGAGGGTAATTGATGGACTGCAAATATTTTAATGACTGCTTTTTAAGTGGTATTTCAAAATAAATCTCACAAACAATCCAGATGCCCATTTATATGCCATCTGGACAACAGCATTCAGCAAGAGGACAAGAAGCCAAAGAATGACAAGCGAGCACACTGCTCCTGTGCAGTTGGGTCCTTCCAATCCACAAGGGCATGTCATCGGGGAAAGAAAACTCTAGGTTTCCTCCTCTCTTTCTGGTTAGAAATTTTTTCATTTTCGTTTCTATATGCTTTTCCTGATGTTGAAATGACAAATTGCAATATATAAAGGTTTTTTCATAAGTAATTACTCTTGATACAGTAATAGAGACAGGACGGAAAACGCCTCTGCAAGCAATGTCACAGTTCAGTGCAGCCTCAATGAAAATTCATGGCAGAAATAACCTAAGAAAACCTGAAACACACTGCTTACATGTGTCGTTCAGGAATTTGTATCAATAGGTTTCTGCCTTTTAAAAGGGATACCAGCAAACAAAAGGGAAAAAAAAGGTATAATGTTGTGCCACAAAATTTGATACCAATGAACAAATTACCTCTGGGCTTTGTTCTCAGCACCAACATGGGAAGTAGATGAACTGAATTGCTTAAATGGCAAATCTTAGATCAAAATGATGGCTGCTCTTGTGAATCAACACATCTGCAGAGCCAGCAAGTTGTCTGACATGTGCTCCTTAGCACACCTGTATTGCTAATATTAGTGTATCTCGTGAAGTTCTCCTTTCTACTTGCCACAACTCTACTGTCTGAAAAATTAAGTTAACAAAAAGTATGAAAGTTTGCAAATACCTGATTAATTGTCTCTTGTTGCAGTTTTTTCCCAGACTCTGAAAGGGAAAGAAAAAAAAATAGTTTCTATATATTCTAATCAATATGATAGGGGACATGCAGAGCAACAAACAGTAAATTAGTAAAAAAATAATCAAAACCTATAATTAAGAAACAGAATTTAACATGTAGAAATTACTTGACAGTTTGAAATGGAAATGCACCTAAAACAAATCACATAAAAGAGATAAATCTTATAAAAGAGATGTGATAGAAAGAAGACTGAGATAGGTAGCCAATCTTGCTAACCTGGAACCCCACAAAATATTTAAACATTCAAAGGGGAGAAAAAAAAAATTCTAACATGTAGTATGAAGCCTCTTAATGTTGCAAGATGTCCTACGTGACCAAGAGACTGGTAGCATCCAGCTCACGATTTGACCACTGGAGGAGAAAAGCAACTTCTGCCATTACCTTAAAATAAAATTAAATGCCTGTGTCAAGACTGAGGCTCAGTACCAGCTGGCCCAGGGAGAAATTCTATCCTGATATTATCCACAAAGTGGCAAGCTGAATTATGGTCTTGTTTCCTTATTCTTCTGCAGCGCCCTTCAGTTTGCTTCTGGAGATAAAACCAAAACCTGGACAGAACACTGCTTTTCTACACTGTCTGGGACTCCAGCAGCAAGGACACCTCAAACCAGTTCTTTGCTTTTTCACCAAAAGGGGCAGTAATTTGCTTCATTTGCTGCTCCCATGCACTAGTTGTCAAAAGGGCAGCTGGTATCAGTTTGCTGCTGGAGACTGCCCACACATATTGGGGAAAGTCAGGAATTTCACACTTGTCTATCCAGCTAGGCTACGTGCACCCTGAGGGTTTTTAAAAATAATAATGATAGGACAGGACTTACAACCTGTCAGTATCACTATTAAGTGTCAGGGGAGCCTGCCTAGCTCGGGTGGCTGCCACCTCCAGCCCTGGAAAGGATATTCCATTTCAACAAAACTTTTCCATATTGATAGGTGTGGCACAAACAGAATTTTTAAAATTAGGTGAAAATATTTAAAGCGTTAAAGTGCAGTATAAAGACTCTACTTAAAGGAAAATGATCCTCCCTTCCCATCCCTGAAACTACTCCTCTTTTCAATGAAAGCATTATAGATTATTCAGATGAAGACAATTACTTTAGGCTATATTATAAGATTGTCTCTTATGATAATTACTTCCTGCACGCTTGTGTTGTGTTTTTATTTGCTAAATATAAAAGCTATGCTTTCAAAAAACTCCACAGAACTGTCGTTTAGGGGAGACTTCTTAAAATGTATTCCCTTGCTCAGTGAGTTCATCTTTAGGAGAAATAAGATTTATTCTTGTAACAAATATTTTAGCCAAATAGATTGTTGGTAATAGAAGATTAAAGGGGTATGTGTTTTAGCATTCTCTAATGATATACAAGTTGCTAGGAAAGCAGAGTGTTTGAAATCTCTGGTTAGATCAACACTATTTTGCTCAAAGGTTTGTGGACTTTGAATACTGATGCTTTCCTGTTTCCCAGTACATTTGTTTTTAGGCTATTTTGATTCACTTTAAAGGAATTTTAATAACTTTCTGTTGACAGCATGGACAGCTGGTCTTGAGAATTAGTGAAAATTCACTTGCTGACTGAGGAAGGAAGTGACATCAATGAGTTTCTAAAGTCAGCCCTGAGGGAAAAGTGTGCTCTGCCAGAGTAGCCTTTCATGCCATTGTATTTCCAGTGATGCCTCAAGATGCAAATTGCATTATCAATCAAACTTGTGGTTTCTACCTCAGAAAAATATAAAAAAAAGAACAGAAAGACTGGGAAAGACCTGTGCAGCCATTCCTGACACTACTAAGAAAAAGGTGAAGAAGAATTTATGGTAATTCTTTCCTTGTTCTCTCTTCTTTCTTTTTGTGATTTAAATGCACAGTATGAAGGAAAGGGCAGTTGCAGAAGTGGCTGTATGATACGGCAGCAACGATGACATGGGTTAAACAGGACAGAGATTGACTGTTGGGCTGTTAAGGATAGAAGAGAGATCAAATTCAAGGTCACCACTAAATTGAATACTGAGTTCTCCATTTATTCGCTAGATGATCCTTGTCCTCATCACAGAACCACTATGTGCATTTGGCAGAGTCAGCACTTGTGCTCAGAAGGGACCGAGGGCTGTAATAACAGACAGACTACAAATCAGGGTGGAAATATATTGGCACCACTACATGGGGAAACCTGCAAAGTCCCAGTGTGTATTGGACTATTGTTTTAGAAGAAACATCACAAAAAGCAGTGAAAAAACATGACACCTACAGTGTTGAAAGGGGGTTCAGTTTCCAGCTGCCAGAGGCTAATTGTAGGGCAGGACAAGGCCATTGAAAGTGGGCAGAATTTTGTTTGTCCTGCTTTGTTGTTTTTTGGTTTTGTTGTTGTTGGTTTTTTTTTTGTTGTTGTTTTGGGTTTTTTTTTTTTCCCTTAAATTCCCAGAATTATCTTATAATGACTAGTTGCAAATCTAGTTGTGTTTTACTTTTGGCACTCTCACTTTTGAGGAGGATCATTTGTGGTGACTATCAACCCATCAACATTCACCAGCAGGATTCAAAAAACACCTCTGAAGAGAGTGCTCCTAACTCAAAGGACATGAAGCAATGGGACACTGACAAAACCAGAACTGTCAGAACACGTCTGCCAGTCCTACAGGCAATATCTGCATCAGCCTCATGAAATGCAGGTAATACTTGACACTTACAAGAAGTTTCATTTCTGGTAGACAAATACGTGCTAAATTTGAAATTTTTGACAGGTTTTCCCAAGCCACTGCAATGAGGCAGCAGCTTATGCAACAACCTCAAACTAACTGGGAAATTTTCTGCCATCTGAAAACTCTCATGGAAGCTGCCCAATAGGTAGCCAGCACAGTCCCAGAGCCTGCAACCTTCTGCAACTCAGACTGTTTGAGAGCAGCTTGTTCTTCTCCTGTATTTCTTCTGAAACTTCAATTTTCTACCTGTCATCTCACAAACTGTTCCTAAATGGGCTCAACAGTGACACCTGAGCTAAAAATCACAAGCAAATCCAAAGGCCTTAATCATAGACAAACAACTGATACTTTGTGATTCAAAAGTTGTATTTACCAGTATGAACCATGATTCTTGTTTCCTACCATGCTAACTGAGTCCAAAATGCTGCAACTGGACCCCAGTGATGATTTTGCATCAGGACTGGAGAAACATACCTCTCCCAATTATTTTTTAGTGATTTTCTTTTGTCTGTCTAGTTGCAAAAAGTGTATTGGCTGGTGACTGGTTGAGATAAACTGGCCTTCTTGGGTTGACCTCAAGCTATATCACTTTAGAAAAAAAAATTACAACAACATTGGTTAAAAGAATTCTCTGTATGTTCATACACTAATTAGTATACTAATTCCTGTTTCCAGGGCAAGTTGGTTTTTTAAAATTTTTTGCTTTGTTTTGGTTGATTGTCCATGATTAAAAGATTACCTTACTGAGAGGAATAATGTAGGTTTTCTAATGTAACTGACAGCTGCAAGACATGAGAGCGTGCCATAACTGCTGCTGTCACGAGGGATGGCAGCACCAACTCCTCAGCCTTATGCACACAGCCTACAGAGAACAACACGTAATTATGCACTCTGTGCCCTGCTTACCTCCATACAAAGGAATGGCATATTTGTGCAGGTTTACAGATTAATCTGCTGTAATTCCCTTTAATGTTAAACTACTTCCAGCTCAAATATAATTAAGATCACCAGGTACAAAAGATTCAGATTGGAAATATGAGTACACTCCAACAGAAAAAATAACAGCTTGATGCTGTTCTTTATGTTCAAATAGTTGGAGACATTAAGGATTTTGACAGCATGTTTGTTCTGTAAGTATGCAGATGAAAAAACAAGGGTTTCATTTCAAAAGGCAAGATATTACTACTGCATTTAATTAGAGAGAAAAATCCCTTAAGTATACAGATCTGCCAATTTATGTGATGTGACTGCTATAAGACCTAGCAACAATGGATATTTTTCCCTTCCAAACACCAAATCCAAATTTATAGATACTTCAAGCAACCCTCATAAATGTCAAAGTAAAAGCTTTGGAATAAAAAGTTTGCTTCCTTAAGTCTTCATATTCTACTAATATTTGTGTCATGGCAGAAAGGAAGGGGATGAACAGAAAGGCTAAGTCTGTTTCTCTGTTCCCAGGTATCTGAGGGTTTTCAGAAAGACTGAGAATAGTGTGAAGATCTCAGGGGACAAAGGGGACCCTCAGCCTTGCTCTGGAACTGCCATATGCATAATCTGGAACAGCCATATTCACTTAAGTTCAAGTGGGAATGGTGCTTCTAAAGAATCATTTGTGAAGAGGGAATTTGATGCTCTAATACCAATTTAGTTTTGCTTTTCCAGTTTGTGAAATAAACCCTACCAACTTCATCTTTTACTTTATTTTTCTAGATTTAAACACATATGCAACTTATTAAATTGTGACCCACCCCACTTTGATTATTGCAGTCCTGATCTACCAGCACAGATTCTGAGAAGTGTAAATAAATCAAAGCACTCATTTTTGATAAACTTCCGCAGCAAATTCCCATGGCACCAGAGCCTGGGGAAGAAACACTCAGATTTATTTTTCAAGCTTATAACAGACAAGGTGTGACACTAACAGATTATCTTCTGTGAAAGCCTGTAACTAGGCACACAAAGATTAAAATATTTAGGGCAGAACCATACATTTCCTATGTTTTATCAGCAGAATCTCTGGAGTCTGCAAGCAACACAGCTCTTGCAGACCTCCACATCATTTCCTCCTCCTTCTGACAAGGAATTAAATAAACTGAAAGAGTTCATTTATACCATTGCCTTCAAAACCTAGTTTAGCTTACTGTTGCACCTCTATGATAATTATGCAACTGAATATGATTACAGTAGCCTAAAATATATTAATCACATCTTCATGGTATTGCATAATCCTTCTCAGTTGTCACAATGCCAACTCATAAGTTGCCCTGGCAGAAGGAAACATAAAAAGAAACCCAAGTTGATACTGATTGAAGCAAATGAAGGAAAGTTGGCCATCTCAAAACACTGAAACTCTCACAGCATTCCAAGGTCTCCCTAGCTAATTTTTCGTGATTACTTTTGATATGAAAACAGACCTTTAATTGTCAGTCTCTAATAAGGATGCAGAACTGTTCCCTGGGAGGTTCAAAGGACCCTGGGAAACTAAACATTTACCAAAGCTTGAGTAGCCAAATGTCTTGTGCTGATTAACATAGACCATTCAGTTTCCACCTAACGAAGTCATAACAAGAAGGAACCCCAAAGGAAAAAAAAAATTGGACTGACAAAGGAACATTAGTCTTATTAAGACTGAGGACTCTCATTCATTAATTCTGTTGAGTGTAAAAAGGAGGTGGGGGTATAACTCAAATCCATTCCTGGACCAAATCCTGCATTGACTAACATTGTGTAACTGTACTTAGGGTGACGAGATGTTACAACATAAACTAATTAAAAATTTGAAGTTTTACCTGCTCTCTCCCTCATCAGCAGTGATAAAAATTTTCAAATGAGACAGAATTGCCAGAATGCCCACTAATGGAATTAGTAACCAGCCTTGTTTGCCAGTTTTCTTCTAGAAGGCTGTGCTTTCTGTAACTGGGAAAAGGGAAAGCAAAAATTGGTCATATTTTTCCTTTAAGGATGGAGGATTTGAGATAGCGGAAACATGCCAGACAGTGTATTTGGTTGTAACATCAACACAATATTGATATCATGATTTGGATGGTTTCCAGCTGAACATGGTGTGTATTTTCAATGCCTGTTTGGCATTCATCCTGTGTCTAACAACAAGAGCAGTTTGTTTCAAATTTGTTTTACAGCTCACTATGCAATTGCTTTGAAAAGTTTTTTTCTTTTTACCCAACTGCTTCACTACTTTTTTCACATTCCTGCACTCTTAAAGGAATGGAATGGAGCAAATCACACATTCCAATTCATCTGTAATGGGCAAGCAAAGACCAGTTAATTATGTCTTTAGTGGATGCATTTTTTGAAATCCTATCACAATGCGATCCAAATCCAGTGGTAAAAATTCTCAGTTCCCACACTGCAAAGGCCATTGCTTTTTCATCTGAACTCATAGAAACCACAAGTCTCCCCTTTCATGTTGCTAGTTATGTGTGGAGCTTTATGCTGCTTTATGTTATGATAATCTGGAGGGTAGGTCACGTAATCTGTTAAAATACCTTTTTGACTGTGCTCCCATGTCAAGCTCAATTGCTTTTGCAGTTTAATTCCAAAAAAAAAAAGGTTTCCAGCTTTGACACAAAGGAAGTTGTTTCTGCCCATCTGTTGCAGTTTCCTGTATCGAGGTTCTTAGCACATCATTCTGTGAGAGGTCATAAAATCATACAATTGCTTGGGTTGGAAGTGACCTTAAAGATCTTAAAGACATTCTAGTTCTAACCCTGCTGCCATGGGCAGCGACACCTTTCACTTGACCAGGTTGCTCAGAGCTCCAACCAACATGGCCTTGGATGGTTGACTGATTTTTTTCCCACGAAGGAAAACTGTCTGGGTTTTTTACTCTAAGAACATCACAGTAAGAACTGTCATGATAGAAAAGAGCATGGAGAGCAACTGGAGCTTGAATTCACATGCTCAGACCCCACAAAGAAATACAGCTGTGGGCATACAGTTCTCTCTTTAATACACCCTGCCATGGTCTTAGGGAGCTGAACCTTTGCACTGGGCTCACAGTAGACTGAAATGTTGCAGCAGTCTGGCTTTGGTTTTGGCTCCTGCTTGGGTTCTGTTACTATTAAGGAGATATGGTTGGCCCTGTCCAGGTGAGGAATGTGAGGAGTACAGTTGAAATTTGCAGTCCAATTAACCACCTCAAGGCAAAGCCTCATGGCATCCTGGTTGTCATCATGGTCAACTGTTGGTTTTTCACGGGTAGCAAAGTTGATCTCCACCTCTGGAGCACACTGTCCCAATATAATCTTAATTAGAAAACCCTGGAATTGGCATATGAAGGTTCCAGTACCAATGGGAAGCAGCACACAAGCCCAGAGAAACTTATTTTGACTCACCTGACAGGATATCTGCACCACAAACAGCTGAGCTAGAAAGCTTCTCTAGTGAATCAGTAGTGTAAGCAAATTAAGTACACAGCAAGCCCAAACAGGGATGGAAAAATCCAGCTTCTTGGCACTAATTACAAAGTAGAGTCCCACAGCAAAGTCACCATGGGAAGCCTTAGTCTACAGTTTCTGCTTTTCAGAAATAAAAAGTAGATGAATTGTCTGTACAACATAAGGCCAGGAAGTGACCAGTGGTGATGAGAGCAAATATTCTTTTAATTTACTACTCATTCTGAGTTATGCCTACATAAACAAACTGTACTTGTTTAAATCTTGCCTGTTTCTTTGTTTAAGGTCTAAATGTGACACTCTAAGGCATGCTTTTAGCAGAATGGTCTCAAACAACTTCTCTGAAATAATTCCAGTTAGAAGTAGAATATTCCCCAGTAAGAACCTGAAAGTAATAGAAAGACACTACTCACATTTACTAGGAATAATCTGTAATTAATCCGTTAGTAAAGAAGAGAGAGGAGAAAGGAAATGGTAAAATAGGAACCTAATTAAATAGAGCTTAAACAACTGGAAAAGTAAAAAAATTCTGTAAACCAAATAATTTTATAGTGAAAGAAAATTAGGTGAAGAAAGGCAAAGAGAAACAAAAGCTAGAACATAACCTTTTCTAATGCATGGCTTTGAATTAAAATTGGTCAGATACAAGCCAAAAACCTACAGCAATCAGTTGCTGCAGGGAGTGCAAATTTATCTACATTTTGTATAACTGGAATATGACCTTTTACGACCAAATCTTGTGGTTGACTTCAGCTGCAGCTATTGGAAGTCATTTGTAAAAGGTCATCCATGACTGAGAACATAATATGAATCCAAGATGCACAAGGATTCAGGTTTGTGTTACTCAAAAGAACTTTGGGAAGGAGAAAGAGGGCAGGAAGCTCATCCACTGCTACAGATTCAGTTTTCAAATGGATTTATGGTTTGGTAATAGCAGTTAATCTAAGTAATCAATTTCCAATATGTGAATGTAAATTATCAGAGGATGCACAGTTTTTATGCTTGCCATTTATGACTTCATTCCTTAAATATTACCAAAGGATATTATATTATCAAACAAGGCTACTTATTTAGTAATGTAACTTGAGTCAATTTTTGTTGTCTAGAGCATGGTAGAACCTCTTCTTCCCACAGATTGTCCACTACAAGAAAAGATTATGGACCCTCAGTTCTTACTGTTATAAAGAAATAAGGCTCTTAGGCAAAGATTGTAGCCCTAAATAACACATTTATCTGACTTTATTCACACACAACCTTAGCACTGTTTTTGGTTTGTTTTTTGGGTTTTTTTAAACTTATTTTCTTCACAAAAAGCAGGATATTTTAAGGACCTCTTTATAAGAATAGCTGATAATGATGCAATCCTCAACAAGAAAAGTACTATGATATATAAACAAGTAAAGGTGTTCTCTGAACATCAGAAAATTCAAACTATAATTCAGGGTAGTTGATAAGGGAAAAGAAAAATTGTACAATATGCATAGAAGTAAAAGAAAACTCCCATTAGAGAGAACTGTCAGCAATTATTTAACCAAGATCTCATGACAACAGTTCCCCAGAAACCTAAAATCAATTCAGAAGGCTAGTCTGTAAAGGATTCACCACCTGTATGAGAGTACATTTAAAATTATGCAAAAAACCCACTCTTTTATGCTTGTTGTCTTTAAAGGCAAACTTGTAGCTCAGGCTTGCAATCTGCTCTACCACTAGCTTTGGACAGCTGTGTAGCAACTGGGTATGTACTGCACCCACTATGGATAATTGCAGCTGCCTCCTTGCCCACAGGTGAAACACCTTGATGCTCCAAGCCTCACACAGAGCACCATACTCTGCTTGGGAGGAGCCTTTTGCTCACTTTAGGAATGCCTGTTGTGCCTCCCTTTGTGTGCCATCCTTGCTACACCCATGAGGATGCTGGCAGTGCTCAGAAGTGGAAAGCAGCAGGGGTGATGAAGCAAGTTCAGCTGGGAGAATCTTTATGAGAACTGAACTCAACATATGTCACTGAAAACATAGTTAAATGATTCTTTTTAATTAAAAATAGGCTCAAAATAACAGCGGTACGGTGGTGTATGGTAAGGTTTTCTGTACCCAGAAAATGCAAAGTACCCCAACCCCAAAAGCATGAATGCTGCACTGCATCAGTTCAAGCAGGATCTAATTAGATGCTCTCAGGTACAGCGCATCCTTTTCATGCACAGAGGGTAAAATAGGCTTTAAAACCACACCTGCAGGTTTTGTATATGCCAGCAATTTCTACTCACAAAACATACTGCTGGTGCTGGCAAAGGACCATAGGTACATACCAGAAGCTGGTACTGAGGTATAATTTGCATCCATAAACGTGCAGGTGCAGTTCTGCAGAGACCTATGAGAAGAACGTGACCACACAGCCGACAACTACTACTTACACAGCAGCCTTCAGACAACAATCTTTCCATAGGATGTGCCATGCCAGGCACAGCAAGGAGAGGCAGAATTCACAGCTGAAATTGCAGCTGTGTTCATGACTGGCAGACTGATTTAAGAAACAAGCCTACCCAGTCCTGGTTGCAAACCATGGGTGTGTACTAATACTGGCAGCTCTGATGATACCCCAGACTGAGGGCAAGATTAATGTGTCAGCTACAAAGGTGGAAAAATTTCTGAGAGAGTCCTTTGCACCAAGTGATTCAACATGGTTTTCTATGACTGAAAGAACCCACCTTGATTTTTCTTCCTAGTGAACTGCATTATTTTCCAGGCATACAATTAATTCTGCAAGCCTGACATGAATCAGCATGAGAATTACTGACGAAGTAAGCTTCAGCAAGTACTAAAAGACACAGTCCCATAATATGGTGACTTTGTTCACATGTACATTACTGATTTCTAATGAAGTGGGCACTCAGGATGAGACATTTCTCTTTTCTTCTGACAGGAGAACAGAGTCAGTATTGTATGTGATTTCCAGCTCGGCAATGACTTCTTGCTAACTGCAGGGACAAAGTCTTCACCTATGTCCATAGACTAAGGGAAAAAGGCATATTTCTGTTTAGCTTATTATTATTATTTAGTTCTAATGGACATAATACTTTATATGAAATCTGATTAAAGAATGTGAAAAGAAACATAAATGAAATGTGGGAAAATTACCTTCAGATTAGACGTTATTTTGCACTAAAGCCACCAATTGCAATTGTCTAAATATTTAGTGAAGGGTAATAAGCAGTTTGAGAGGACTGAATTTCCTGCCTTCCAAGGGATCTAAAAAGAAGATGTGATAATTGAGCATCCACCCCCCACATAACTTTGAGGCATCACTAACATACTGACCTATTGCTATAATTAAAATAATTTGTATACTGTGGTTGGTTTATAATTTAAAGGCTAGGTCCAAATGTTGCAAGCATGTGAGATGCAAATCTTCAGTGAAATTACTTTTACATATTGATGTTGCTAGCAGGGGGTGAAAGAAATGCTTAATATTATTAAATGGCTGGTTAATTAGTGTACAGTCAGAGACTCTGGAAGAGCAGAGATTCAAACATCTCAGAGCTTCATATTTCTTCTCTTCATACAAGCATGTCAGTAATGTTCCTACTTTCAATACCTTTTATCCCATGGATTACAGATAACTAGCTCCCAGAATCACATTAAAACAGAAACACCACTGGTTGCAACTGTATAGAACCAAGCTTAGGTTAAACATAGTAGCAAACACTGTAGAAATGGAAGCTAGGCTCATCAATCACAGGAGAAAGCAAGACAGACAGAAAAAAAAAGTTATAAAGAAAGTCCTTAATTTTTAATTCTTGTTTCCGAGAAGAGACTAGACCAATTCTACAAATCCAGTGTGGACCACTATTTTTTTTGCTGGAAAACTTATGCCATCATGCAGCCACCTACACAAACCCAAGACCCAAATAATCTTAGCTAAAAATACCCCTTTACAGAAGCTACAGACAAACAACGTTTCTTAGGGTTTGCTTTTATGATTGGTTTGAGCTTCCCAATGCTCAGCCCTTGCTGCAGCTGAAGGGATGTGCTCTTCCTCCTCCCACGTGCTGGCCACCAGTGCAACTGCACTGCAGGGTCAAGACACATCACAGTCCTGACTCAGCTAAAAATTCTCATCTTGTCTCAACCATATGGGCTCAGAGCAGCCACATCAGCTGTGCAGATCACGACACCTAGCTGGAAACAACAGTGGGCACAATGAGAAATCCCCATCTGGGAAGCTCATGTGTAGATCAGCATAAACTTCCTATAATTCCATATCCTCAAGAGTCCTTATCTACCCAGCTGCTTCAGCTCTCTCAGCATCAGAACACCCAGGTTTGTCTGAATGAATAGTTCAGATGCACAATAATAACAACTCTCTTGACAACCAGCTATTTTCTTTTAGGGCTTGCATTGTATGGGACTCTGTTTTTTTCCTTTTTTAAAATATTCAGATACATCATCTATTTGGGCTTTCCAAAAGGAATTTGATAATATCTCTCTCACAAGATTTCTTAAGGAAACCTAGCAGGCACAGAACTAGAGTGAACACCTTTGCGGAGATTTGGAAAAGCAACAGTAGAAAAGATAGGAAACAGGACATAGGAATATGAGAGAGGACAGTCAATTTCACTGTGGAAGAAAATCTCCAGTGGAGTCCTGCTGCCTCATGTTGTGGATATCGATGTTCTTCAGCCTGTTCTGAAATCACCTGAGAAAGGGAGCAAACAGTGAAGAGACAATGCTTGCTGATGACATTAAGCTATTTGGGGTAGAAATGATGGAGGCTAAAGAACTTTCTTTGAGAGTAGGATTGTAATAAAATGACATATGAAGTGCAATTTATACACAATGAAGCTAGGAATATTTTAGGGGAAAGCTTAATTTAGACTCAAAAGTAGTGGACTGTGAACTGAGTTACAAGCACACTGCTACCCAGGAATGAGATCTTGGGGTGGTAAAACTTCTGTGTAAATGTTATCCTCCTGCTCACCAGAAGAGAAAGCAAATTGAAGGCCAGAGAAAACCCAAAAGGCAACTATTGTGTTTCTGCATATTCACACACTTGCATCTTAAATACTATCTGCAATTCTGATCCTTCCACTCATGTAACAGAGCTGAAGAAGAAGTAAAGAGGGTGGACTGAAAGTATAAGCTGGCTTTCAAGGAGCAACAACTACGAACCTGGCAAAGCAATGATCCAGAGGAGATGAGATATGATAGGGATCTGTAAAATCATGAGTGACACGGAAGGGGTGAATCAGAACTGACTGTTTGCTGCCCATTGTAACACAAGGCTGGGGGCATCAGATGAAGCAGGCAGATGGCAGGTGGAAAACAAACATGAGGAAGCAGCTCTCCATGCAACTGAGAAAGGAAACTCAGGAACTCTTTGCCAGGGGATGTTACAGATGCTAAAACTTTACATGGATTCAGGGGACAACTGAACAAGCTGAGAGACGGGAAATCCTTTTGGGGCTGATAAGCAAACAAAAACCACCTCTGGCACAGGAAGTTTCTGAAACACAAACTGCTGGAGTTTGAGAAAGTAACGTGAGAAGGTTTCACTTTGCTGCTAGGATATTGAGCAAGACAGAGCTCTGGTCTCAGGCAGTGTTGCTGCTGTGTGTATGTCTAACAACGCAAGAAAGTTAAAAAAGAAAAGCACTGGTTTAAAATACTTCAGAGTCTGGACACCCTCAATAACAACATGCACCACCTGCACATGCTGTTGTCCATTCCTGTTGAGCCTCCAGCCACAGGAGACTGACCAGTACTTAGATAAATTTCCAAGAAAGAGGAGGAACAGACTTACTGAATATTAAAAGCACTAGACTCTGTGTGCAATGAAGAAGAAACAAATACAATGATCTCAGTGGCTTTTCAATGTCACCTGGAAAGTTTACTGTGAGCAAGAGATTGACCTGCAGTGTCCTAAGGTAGATGCTACCACCAGACCATTCTGTTATGCTACAGGCTGGGAACACAAAGGGTTAAGAAGGCATTACAGGAATTTTTTACCACCTATCAATTTTCTGGTTTACTGATTCTGCTTCCTTGGAACTAGACAAAAATCACTAGAGAAAAACAAATGAGCCTTTTTGAGAAGTGAGCTGAGTTTTGTTCATAAGGCAGATATTAATTTAAAGAATACAAATAGCCCAACAGCCATTAAAATGAACTCTTAAGCACTATTTCTAATTATACTGCATTGATTAATACAATTATATTTTAATTAAGCTTTGTTCATACCATCATCCTCCTATGTTTTTTCTCTGTCTAGAGGAGGAAATTAATCTCTTTTTCTAGAGAGTCATTTTCATGGCAAATAATGCTTATCATTTCATTTATTTTAAAAGCAGAAAACAAAATCTGTGCAAGACATGAATTGTCTTGGCTGTGTTAGACAAAATCAGCTGTCTGCTTCAAAGTTCACCTGCATGGAGAGCCCCAGCCAATGCCTGCACTCTTTTCACTGCTGGTTTTTAAGTCCTACCAAGAGGCTCACTTTTAGCAATCTAAGCTGCTACAGCTGCAGTTGCTGAGTTATGTTAACAGATTGTGTGAGTGCTCCCAGTCTATTTCCATGTAAAATCAGGTTACCTGCAATCTGGGCTGAGGAGCAGCCTCGTGGTTTGCCCAGCACTGGGACTATGGAGAAGAGATCCTGAATGTTAGCACCTACTGCCCTCTGCCTGCTCCACGTAAAAAGCTTAGGCAGCAGAACTAGAGAAAACTACACTTTCCAATTTTTTAAATACTTGATCTCACCACTCTGATGGGAACTGGTTTCTAATCTATTTCTTTTGATTACAAGAGTAGGAAGTGTTATTCTCCTCTGCATTGGTAGGGATTGCCATTACAAAATGGGCAGACATATACTGTTTGCATAACTTTATCCTGTTTTCATAAAACGTAATTTTAAATTTCTCTTAGCATTCAGTGGGATCATGAATTCAGAGGGTCACTATATCTTTCCAGGAAATGTGGTGGGAGGTGTACTCATGACAAGTGAAGTTCAGCATGACAAACAGAGAAAAAAGGAGTCCAGGTTGTAAATCCTTGCCCTGCAATACGATCCATGTAGTGAAACACTTATACAGGCCATCTGAGCACCTGGCACACACTACAGAGGGACAGACCTTGGTGCCTACACAGATAAGACTGCACCATCAAGGACAAAGTTCTATAAGTCATAGCAGACAGCCAGCACCATGAATGGGGACCCAGAAAAAGTCTGTCTCAATGGTTTTGACCTTGTATTCAGCTTAAGTGATAATCCACAGTTATCAACTCTGACTTGCACTTTAAATTCTCAGTTCTGCCCAAGAGGATTGATTGAAATTCCTTAGATATAGAAAATCAACAGGAAATTTACTCCTTTGGGTTTTGCTAGGGGGTACACTAACCTCTGGGCTTTCAAACTTTTTCTCTGACCTAGAGAGTAGAAAATATTTCCATGTCCATTTGTGGAGGGACAGAAGCCATGCAAATGGCATTCAGAGAGTCAGTCCTGGCCTCAAGTCCATGAATGCAAAGGCAGTGCTGCAGCCCTGGGTATACATGCCCATTAATCATGAGCTTTGGTTCTGAACAGAAGGGACACAGGAAATCCTGGCAAGCTGTTACAATTCTATTATCCCACCTGCATGTCTTCCAAAATGCACCACAGTAGCATTCCCTCCATCTAAGGCAAGAGATATAGGAAAATATAAAAGGCAATTTACATTTGTAGCTACTTGAACATGTGTTTTCAAAACTCTTTAAATTTCCAAGCTTAAATTTCCAGCAAAGGCTTAACCTGATGCAGTTTGGCTTAGAAATAAAACAAACCATGTGCTTCCAGCGTATTTGGTCCTTGTCACTGCTTCTGCTTCTTGACAAGCTCTATCAACAATGGTCTGGCAGTTACCATTTTTTCCCATTTGCAGACTGATTTGCACCTGGGATACTCACCCCTGGTTCCACCCGCTCACAACAGCTGATTATTTTGATAATTAACCTGTCAGACTTCCCAGACAGCTAAAAAACCCCAAGTAACACTGGACCAAGGCCTTCTATGGGAGGCTGTGGTCAGAGGCTGAGGACAGAGCTGACAAACAGACACACAACATACCATGACTGCATGCCACGCTTGCTGAAAGCGTGTGTAAATTAATACTGGGCATTCTGCATACCTCAGCATTAAGCTGGCCTGGCAGATGCAGTCCCTGAGTACCTTCTTTCTCTCTGTGACTGGCAGTAACAGCCAGCAAAAAAATAAAGCAAACCCCACCCTCTTGGGACACCCCTTGGGTCATCAGCTCTCCAGCCCGCTGGAATTCCTTATCCATCAGAGAAAAAAGATCCCACGGCAAATGACCACAGCCATGGAGCCAGGAGGCAAAGTGCACAACTTCCCAGCACAAAGGCAGCTTTAAAGGTGTGCCATGAGCTGCCAGTATGCCCTGGTGTGCCGAGGCTGCCAGTGAGCCTTAAGCACCCCATGAGGAATGCCTGGGGTTGGGTGTCCAGCAAAGCAAACCACTGGAGCATGATGAGCTAGATGGCCCACAGTGCAGTGCCAAGCACGTTGAACCCACTTGGAAAGGGGCACTCCACTCTGCTACCTAAAGCTCTTCATGAGTGGTGTGTGCAAATGAGGGCTCTGACTTTGTTTGTTTTCAGTAACAGGAGATTTTTCATTTGTCAATTTACAGCAGAGATTTTGATACTTGAGAACTGTGTCTGTGTTTGGGATTATACACCCCTGCTGCTAAGTATGATAATTTGTTCCACTTCAGGTTTTATTAATTAAATTAATACTAATTGAGCGACCTTTTGGTATAATTTCAGCCTGTTTTTTGCGCTAAATCCTGTACACTCTAGCTTCTCTTTAGCTTCCCTGTTTATCCCTGTCCCAGAGGAAATGTTTAAATGTTTCACTGCAGAACACTGCCCTGATACTCTTGGGTTTACAGATATTTATGGCCATACTTGCATACTCCTAAATCAATAATAAAATCCAGCAAAATCAACAAATATTTTAGAAGATATTTTAGAGAAAGAAGCTGTAACAAAAAAAAAAAAACCCAAAAAAAAACCAAACCCAAAACCAACCCAACCCAAACATGGCTAATTTTATGTAACTAAGTGCCCTCTAGTGACAAAGTCCTACTTCAAATAACTTTCACAGTCACTTCCATGTGTTACACAGTTTTGGGTCTCAGCATTTGAAACATTGTGGGGTTCTTAGTTTGGTTTGGGTTTTTTTTTAAATTTTGTTTTATTTAAAGAAAATAAAGCAAAAATGACAGGCAAAATCTATCAGTAATGATAGTAGTATTAGTAGTATTAGTAGTATTAGTAGTATTAGTAGTATTAGTAGTATTAGTAGTATTAGTAATAATAATAATAATAATAATAATAATAATAATAATAATAATAATAATAATAATAATAATAATAATAATAATAATAAACCAATCACTGTGTTAGTCTAAAATGCACTTTATTTACTGAAACATGATGAGTATTTTCCTGCATCAAAGTCAATGCTATCATTTCTGTAACTCAAGGGAGACACACAGATAGCTTTGTGGCAGGTTGTTTAAATTACTCAACAGTCCTTGAACTGCTGTTGCTTCAGAAAGCTGTCTGCCACTGAGTGGTGATGCTGCAAAGTAGAAGAGAGAATTAACTTTGGGCCAGCCCGACAACCCTTGCCCTTTGTTACAAATCCCTCAAGCCACCCTAAAACCTGCCTCAAATCATTCATGCCTTCCCCAGAACAGCCCACCCGACACTCCATTATCTTCTCCAAACATGTAAGTAGGGAATCCTGGCTTATAAATGAGTTCTTAGAAAGCAAAGAAACCCTCCAAAGGAAAAAATCCTATTTTTTTTGTCCCTCAATCTTTTTAAATTTGTGAAATTAGAGAAGTTATTATTAGAAAGGATACCAATGTCTTTACTTTGTACTGCTACTCCTTTAGGTGAAAGCTGAAGATTTACAATCTATTCTTAACAGAGAACAAAACTGCATAGTTATTATTATTATTATTATTATTATTATTTACATAATATATGTTTTCTATACTATGTTATAATATATAAATTAATGCATTACATATTATAAATAATGTAGCACACACACACACACACACATATATATATATATATATATATATATATATATATATATATATATATATATATATATATATATATATATATATATACACACACACATACACACACACACACACACACCCCCATAGCATTTCCATGATCAGATTTTTGGAAACCAATTCAAAATTATTCACCACTCTTCTGTAAAAAGCAGTTTTTCTGTTTTTTCAAATGTTGTCTTTTGCTTTTTCATGTGGAGAATCTCACACTGACAATTACACGTCAGTCTGTAAAACAGCTCTTGGTAATTTTTTAAAAGACCAGCAATGAATAATTTAAGTAATACTGTTATCTGCTATGCATTTTTTTTAAATGAAAACACTTCAATGAAAACATGTTTTTTTTTTTTGTCTTCACACTTAATGAGCATGAATTATATTTTCTGGTTTTTGTAATGAAGTCATAACCTTACCACATTAATTTTCTTTGCTGTACTCACTGTCTTTGCACTGAGATAATCAATGATGTTAGCTAGAAAAGCAGTTTGCCAGTGTGCTCTCAAGTTACTGTAAAACTGGGGATTTAGTCAGAAGTACTCCTATATTCCTCTGGAACATTAAATTGAAGGTTTAAAATACAGCCTTTCAGTAAGCAGTTCCTTGGAGAAGATAAAAAACAGCTCATAAACCAAAAAAGGATATGGCAAAAGAGACGAATTTTTCTAACGCACACAGCATAAAATGCACTGAAGTAAATTCAAATCTCCCAAGGAAATGTTGCTTCCTTAAAAACAACAAACACCAATGCTAAGATGCTCTGAATTGCAATTTGACCTTTCAAATGACTGTCAAAAAAGGGCACAGCTTTATTGTTAGTACCTGTTCTCAAGTTTTATCGCAGTAGTTACATTTCTGCCTCTTTGTCCATATTCAACACTGCCTAATATTGGTTAGAATCGACATAAAATATCAAGGATTGTAAATGCAAATGACCTATCTACCCAATGGAAGGAATAAACTACCCTTAAGTATTTTCTCAGTCATGACAGAAACATCCAGTGCCTTCTTAAGGCTAATAAATGTAGACAAGAAACATGTTTCTCTTACACTTTCATGAGACATAAAGCTCTGCAGTTCACTGTCTGTAGAAATTTCTTCTGAACATATTAAAATGATCTTAGGGCTCTGCAGAAACCCTGCTCATAAAACAAAAAAGCTAGGATAGTTAAAATTAATACATCATAAATAAAACATGCATTTCTGTGTATATTAAGTGACAGGTCTCAGAAACTCCACCACTACACGCACGTTCACAGAGCAGCAAAAACGCATGCAATTCATTAAACCCACTCAAGTGTGCTGGCTCTTCCTGGCATTATTCATAACTGAAACATTTCAATTCTAGTAAACTAAAAAAAAAAATCCTCTAATTTAAAAGTAAAACAAGAAAATTAGTTCTGTGTTTCAGGATTACAATCCCACAGTGCCTTTAACTAGCCACATTAAGGCTTAGGGTGGTTAATTTTAAAATGTTTGAGGGGTTTTGTGGCTGGTTTTTAAAAAAAAAAAATATATAAAGAAGTAATGCAGCCCACTTAAACAGAAATCTTTGCAAACACAGATCTCTTCAATATTTTTTTCCAGTATGCCATACAAATCCAGACAGGAAAACAATGAAAAGTGCCAACCTATATTTTAATTATGAAATGAACATGTCATTCCTTAAATACGAATGCTCTCAAATAAGCATAAGGAAGAATGGGCTGCAAAAAGCAGAGTAAGAGCATGTACCCTGCAGGATATGGTACTGAGGTGACAGATGATAGGATGGGGTGACAATTTCCCCCTACTTTTCACCTCTTTTAACCATAAAAGCTCCCTGCCAAGCACCTGCATGGTTAGGACACCTCATCTGGAGTGCCTATACAAAAGAAGGCAAAGCACCCTGAAAGAAATGGATTGGCTTGCTACAATGAAAATAAATGGCTCAAAATTAGATTCTGCATCTTAGACTCAGTGTTCATCAGCCAGAGGTGTGATGTCAAGCTCTGACCCCAATCCCAGCATTTGGCTTTATCTTGCTCACAGAGATGAGCACAAAGTGTATTTTCCTACTCTAGTTCTGTTGTAATGGTTCACTAGGTCTCCACACTGCTATCCTCAGACAAAGATCCACCCTCTCAATTTAAAAACAAAAGACAATCAGCCTGCCTCTTTCCTTAAACCCTTGTTGCATTTTAGGGCCATTCCAACAAACATCACCAGCTTTTCTCCGCTTTGGGCCCTCCAAAGAAGAAGGATAATTTTTCCATGGAAATTTACTCTGTAACATCATTAGAGCATTGCCTAAGTGGAACTGGTGGAGCCCTGGGGGAAGTGACCATGAATTACTGCTTTCTTCTTGCATTCTTCACTTGCAATCTGCTTTTGGTTACCTGCTGCAGACCAGATAACTGTAGTCAGCAGAACTTCGTTCTGGCTCCACATGGCCCATTACAACTGGGCAGAAAAGAAACCTGCTTATATAAAACCAGAAAACATAAAATACAGCTTTTCATATGAAAGCTGTTTCAGTGCAACACCAGATGCAGGAGGAAATCATTATTCTGGCTTGCAGCTGGTGAATTCCTGAAATACAGATCTGTGTTGCTTCTGTAACTTTTTTGTCAACGTATTAAAAAAAAGGAAGCCAACCCCCAGCAAGTTCCTTCTGAAGATCAAATTTTTCCTAAATACCTGGTCTACCTTACTTATAATCTCTTTTCTGCAAATTAATGTTTTAATGAGTTGTACAGTGAGAAAAAAGGGCCATACAGACTTTTCTATTTGCATGTTGAAGAACTGATTTTACCTGAAAGTGGCAACACTTGACCTCACCAGTTACATGGGGCCAGAAGAAAACACACTTTTACCATACTGAACACTTAGCTTTTAACTTGGAAAATTAATTATTACTATTCCTTAACGCAGCAATATCAGTAAATCTTTACCCAGATGTCTACAAGCCTTTTTAAAAATTTTTCATTCAAGAGAATAAACTGTTCTGAAAAACAAACCAGCTAAAATAGTTATCATGCCACTGTTTAAATAGCTTCCACTACAAATAAAACTATGCTGATGAGTCTACACATATCTGAGGTCCATGTCTGCATAAATCAAAGAGACACGTGAAAGTCATTCTATTAATTTAATAGTCATGTGGTATAAGAAAGGAGAAAAAAGCCTATACTCTTAAATTTGTCTCTGTCTCTTCATAAAATCATCCTCATGAATTCAAATAGGAAGAAGCAGCTTGCCACTAGAAAGCCAAGTATCTGAGTGCCATGGCTACAACACACCAGCAAGGGGAGTAGTAACACTTTGAGAACTTCTGTCTGCAGCCACAGTCAACTTCACATAAATGCAGTAAGGTATAGAATATTGATGCCAGGCTGTATAGACAGTGGAAGGGATATTAATTCTACTGAAAGGCTGAGAAATTAAAAAAAACACAACCCAAACCCCACGCAGACTTCTGCAACGCTAGTAGGTGGAAGCACACATAAAGGATCTCAGATCAGCCCCATATGCCACTCACCAACAACCCAAGGCAGCAAGCTAAAATAAAGCCCTCTCAAATATGAGACTGTTATTTCCATTTCATGTATTTTTTAATATATATATATATACACGTACATATACGTAAGTTGTCTTCTGTATTTTTTCTCCTTTTAAACAGTAATGACTACATATTTCTATGGGAAGGAGAGACACTTTCTAGCTTCCTAAGAAAATAAACAGATGGCACTGCTGGGGTGGTAGGTAGGAGGGATGAAGCATTCTCAAGCCTCAGTTGCAACCCTTGATAAGGAAAGTAGAAGGTGGAATTCCCCAAAGCAGGCTTTAACACCTGGATTTCTTAGGGACAGATAACTGAGCCAGCACTTTCATTTTTTAATTGCTGACAGACTGACCTTTTAAATGCTTGTGCCTGCAGCACTGACACACAATGCCCATGATGGTACTAAAGGCAGAGCTGGACATCCCACCATAGCTCCCACCACAGAGTGAAAAAAAGAGGGAGCACTGACAGTGCCTCTTCCCTGCATCATTCCCACTCTTCCTTTTCAGTCCTGTCCTACCACAGGTGCCTCTCAACAGTGGCACTGCCCAACACAACTACAGCCCAACCACCATGGAGCAGAATACCACAGGTCCCAGCCAGGGAAATGCTGTAAAAAAGATGCAGAGGTGAGAAGAAAAATTCCTCCCTGCACCAGGTTCTTTGCTACAGCCAAAGTTCCTGCATTTATACCTTTTCTACAGTACTGTGAATTTTTTAGAATGAAACAAGAATTCCTCTCCCTTCAAAATGCTGCAAGTTTTTAACAACTGCTACCCAAGTAGGTAACCAAGGCATTTAATCAACTCGTAAATGCCCAAGTGTGAAGGCAACCTAAGTACTAATCATGAAATTACTATGCATGACAAAATTCAGAATAGTGTTTTGCTGTAATTGTGCATAATTTAACTCAAAAAAGCAAGAGGAGTTATATTTGGATACAGAAGAAAGAGGTCAATTTGATGAGGGGGAAAAAATGCTGTCATTTTTACTAGTCTGAGAGAGAAATCCTTCACCCAGTGTAAGAATTTTAGGATGTTGCTTCTCCAGTGTGATGCCATGGGGACAAGTAATCATCAAAGGAACATGTAATAGAAAAAATGGTGTTCCAGAGCCACATTTTCAAGAAAAGAAATCCACCTCTGTTACCTTAAAGCACATTTATAAACTGCAGCTTCAGCCATTGGAAGCAGATAGAGACCTCTATGTTACAATCCCAGAGTAAAGATGTAAAAAAAAACAATATAAAAGTTTTCCTCTTTCTGATAAGAAGGAATGGAAATATTAAATAAAAAATCCAGGATGGTCTCAATAACTTCCTAATAATTTCATGTCATTTCTCGACAATGGGCTTCCTAAATTGAGTTTGTAAGTGGATGTTGATGGGGTCAAATCTTGACCTGTTTGGACAGTTCTTTTCTTCTAAGGGGCAAGAATGGCATATGGGATGCAGGGTAACATCTGTCCTGGATGCACTGCCACTGACATGGGTGAGGCTATGTGACCTACAGAGCCTTTCAAACCCAGACACAGATGAAGGATGTGTGGACAGTGGATTCTGAATTCTGCCCACCCCATCAGGTCAGCCTGTGTACCCTGAACTTTGTTAACAGGGCACCAGCCACGAAGGAGAGCCACAAGCCTCCTGCTCCAGCATTCAAATGTTGATTTTGCCCTCCTTTTGTACCCTTCCCTTCATCAGCATCAACCCAAAACAATTACATCTAATCCCTTTACCTGGCAGAAAGCCAGCACAGAAACATAGGCAGGAGTCCAGCCTCAGGAATTTTGTGACACAGGAGAAGGAAACCAGAGCATGAAGAGCCTTTCACCATGCATGGCCCACTGCATTAGTCTGAGCAGCCCAACCTGTGCTCTCTGACACAATCCTGAGGATGTCACTCCTTGGGACAGAATTTTTGGACCAGAAGTAGAAAGAACATGAGCTAATATCAGGAATAAGTGCTTTTCTGGTAAACAAGTTCAAAAAGGGTACAGAGGGCACAGAGGCTATGGTAAGAAATTATCTTGATGCTAATGCAAATGATTCTAGTTTCTTCCAAAACATGCTCTTGCACTTGACCTTTAATAAAGGCACACCTTTCCAAGGAAATACTCTTATCAAATCACAATAAAAATTCCTTTGGGTTTATTTTAAATGCAACAAGTAAATTGCATTAGCATAAACACATCTCCATCTTAAGAGGCAGATTCTTTGATAGGTAACTTTCAATGTACATAGACTGCAAAAATAGGAGGATGGCTTTAACAACCAGCCTCTAAACTTCCCTAAAATACAGCTGGATAGGTAACTCTTCTAAAAGTCATAAAATGGATGTATTTTTCCACTGAAGGTGTATGCCTTTGCAGATTTTGGTGAGTAAAAATATACTTTATTGATTTTGAAGACATCTGGAAAAACAAGCCATTTTTGTTTATTTGGAAAAGGTACTAGAAACTGGATATATTTTCAAGAAACAAGCATGTGTAAACACAAAGTTCTCTGGGCAGGCACAAGTCTAAGATCTCATGTGCATTCTATATAGACTTTGTTCATAATCTAACACAGATCACATCATGTTCATGTGACCACAAAAGGTTTGCTTTTCCCCTGAAAGGATGGCAGCTTTAGACATTGAGTTAAGTTATAGCTGGGTTAGCCCAGCCTAGACAAGCACCTACTACCCTTGGGTAGGAACACCAGGCATGATTAGACAAAAATCTGCTGATCTTTCTTTTGGCCATTTCCATCTTCCCAGCGTTCAGTCTCTATCACAAACAGGTTCAGATAACCCAGTTTTCCTTGTATTAGTTGTCTTCTTCATTGTGTAATGAAGTCTGGAAGGATAATTTAATTGGCAAAAAGAGAAAAAGTACTCAAGACCATAAAGAAAAACAGGATGCTGGACAGAAATGCTCTGGGATGAAGCTATAAGGTGAGAATGAACACAGCCATGGCTGGCCTTTCGTCTTTCCATCATCATCCTAAGAAAGATCCCTCTTTTTCTAAGCCTCCTGGCTTGCATATGTGTGCTTTATCCTCCTCCTTTCTCTTTAAAGTAGCAGAAATTTTTATCTCCAATCCTCTTGTCATCTGCTAGACAAAAATACAGATTCAATGTCCTCGTTTATTTTTGAAAAATAGCATTAATATCAAGAATGCTACTAATTATCAGTTACTTTGAGAGCTACCTTGGGAAAATATTTGGGGTTTTTCAAAAAACCTTTCTACTTGAAATCAGGAAGAAGAGTGTAAGATTAGAATGACTTTATAACCAAAGAGTACTTTTTACTCTTTTGACTGGCTGAATCTTCAAAATAATTTCAAAACATGTTGTCCTTTTACTTAGGCTGCAGACTCTGACAAATTCAGAATAACTAAGAAAGGATTCTTTTATTCAGAAGACGTCAAAACAATAATGCCAGCAGAGTTCTCCAAAGAAATGAATTTAAATAGAAAATTCATTTGAAATTTTCTTTCCCAGACACTGTTCTGCAGTTGCACTGGATCAGCGCTTCCTTCTGAAGGAGAATGTTGTCACAAAGATCCCTGACTTGCTGTAGGGCTCTATGCTTACTTGTATTTTAGTAACAGGACAATCAAGGCCTGAAAAAACGTTTTTCTGCAGTAAGTACTGTACCCTTCCTCCTTGGGGTCCAGCTGCATGTGATCCCAAGCCAAGGGCTGGTACACCTGTGCTACCTTGGCTCAGATTTCTGAGAAAACTGGAAATTTGGGAGGCAGGGCTTTCTCACAAACTGGAAATTTGTGAGAAAGTGAGCTAGAGCCACACAAGAAAAGGATGGGAGAGGTGCAGGCAGAGATGCAGTTATTGAGCTGAGGATGGCTGCTGCTGCAGCATTCAAGAGAAAAACACCAACATGAGGAGATTGTAAACTACTTAGGGGACTGGAAGAAACATACAACATCTTACCTGTTTCTTTCTGTTCTCTAACTTCTGGAACAAATGAGTATTCAAAAAGAAAAAGCACCAAACAGACAATTAAACTGACTGCAGTGGAAGTTCAATTATCATCTCAAATATTAGTCTGTGCAATTTTAACTCAGTTCCCACTGCTAAAGTAGATTTTCACTCTATATGAATGAATAAAACAGTATTTAGTATTAACCTCAAATAATCTTTCTGTAGAATACTTTATTTTTGAGCTGCATGCTTCTATCTGTCAGTGGTCTAAACCTACCCGATTATTCCCATTTTACTGCACTGTTTATCCTATAGCCTCCTCTCAGCTTGGAATGAATCATGGTAAATCTGTACATCTAGTGGCTTCCTGATAAAACACATTTCCAGTACTATTTTTAAGCACTTACCAGGCAGTGTGGCTAGGGGCACGACGTGACAGATGCTGTGGAATCACTGAACATTTGAATATTACTATATTAATTTTAGAAGAAGTGTTATACATACCACATGGGCCTGTGTGTGGTTGTATTACAACCTAAGTGATCAGGAGCTGAGTTACCAGAGGAGCAAGTGATCAGAGTGGGTTGGGGATACTGAAAAGGCAGGTTCTACGTCATCATACCCACAGTGGCCTACAACAAGGACATGTATTATTTATTATGCATTTATTAATTCTCCTGCTGCAGAAGACAGGTGACCTACTCTTAACTGAGCATACATGTAGCTTGCTTATAGATAACATTTCCTCTTTTCTGAATACACCCTTTTTTGCTTTAGGAAGGTCTACTTTTTGCCTCATAAACTTGTCACTTCCAAACCTGGTTCAATATTAGGGAAGATGATGTAGTACAAGAAAATGGGCTGATGACCACCACACAATCCAGGTCATGAGATATTTAGATTTAGCTGGCAAAGCACAACTTGTGGTGCTGAATGAGACATGCCCCATCTGGCCAGGGCTCTGCAGCATGTTCTGCAAGGAAGGATACTTCAAAGATTTCCAGGAAATAAGGCACCTTCCTAATGAAAGGTGTATACTGGAACTCTGACACTCCTTAAGGCTGTGGCCCAAAGCTAGACTTGGCTCTCCACTAACATAAAAATATATTCCGTTTGCTCTCATAGAAATATGAGAAAAAATTTTAAGAAATATCATTTTCCTGCTGTTGGAGCCAAGACCAAAATGAAGACAGGCGGTTCTTTTTACGTAACACCAAACTGTGAGGACTTTTCCCAGAGCTTGCTCAAGGAAACAGGCATGCTGACCACTAGCCATTGTACAGCTCCACAAGTCCAGCTGCTCTCAAATGGCATCTCATTCACAAGCCCCTTGAGCCTATTAGAGGTAAAGAACTAGTCTGTGCATTATTGTATACTTCAGCTTCTTCAGAAACCATAGATGCAGGACTATCTTTGCTGAACAACATCATCAGAAACAAATTTGTAACAATGGTAGTAATTTTCTCCTTAATTCCAAAGGATGCAAGGGTAAGGTGTACAAGAGGACTGCACCAGTTACTGTCTGCTCTTGGTATGACAGTGGATGATAATGGGTTTAATATCCATTAAAAAAAGAGTAAAATGTTCATGCTAATTTACTGGAAAAAGCATCAAGTTGTTTGCATTACAAAGTCAAGGAACAACTGCTTCTGATGATGCCAATGTAAATTATCACAAAACAAATAATTTATTTCGCAACTAAAATTGTAGAAGTGCATGGTACCACCAGATACATTTCAAATACAACCCAGTTGTCACTGCCTGCCAGTCTTTCAAACTAATAATTTAGTTTCTTTGTGGCATTACAGCGATGCACAATCTGTATGCAATTCACATCATTTACTAATTGTATTTTTTCCTTTTTTTAAATTCAAGCTACACACAAGACTAAAGATATATTTTCACATCTGATTAATTCCATTATCATTTATGCTAAGTCTGCTCCAACTGAACCTAAAAATGTGGAGGAAAACAGCTTTGTTTCTCTTTTAGCTTGGATTTAGATTTAAGAAGACAAGTAGCAGCAGCAGCACGAGACACATATAATAGGGCTTAATTACATCTCACACAGGCTTAATTACGAGAAGTGGCAGAAAGAACCTGCAACATTTCATCATTAGAGAAAAGTTATC
The DNA here is from genome assembly GCF_963513975.1 of Fringilla coelebs. NCBI lineage: Eukaryota > Metazoa > Chordata > Aves > Passeriformes > Fringillidae > Fringilla > Fringilla coelebs. The sequence continues at coordinate 46,577,371 of NC_140028.1, read as the reverse complement.
AACCATGTTTCCGAAACTTTTAGTACAGAAGTGCTATTAATTGCTTACTGCCAGCACACAGAATTCGCATTTGTTATTCAGGCTGATATACATATCACAACTGCCACAAGAAATGGATAACTGAATTAGTTTGATGAATTTCGTAATAATAAACATAGCATTTCCACAAGAAGCTTAGGGTATTGAAAGCCTGCATTTATGAGTTCTGATTTCTGCAGCAACCGGTTTACCTTTTGTTCTTCTTGTAAAACCAGGATAAAATATTCCTGTTGTTATATCCTTATTTAATTCCCAATCCACAGAGAAGATAGTCTATAGGCCCATGTAAGTAAAACAGTCATTTCGGAACTAGTTGAAATACACTATTTCAACCACAGAGGCAACTTAAAACAAGTTGGTTTCTGGGCACAGAAAATGAGAAAAAATTTTAAAAATGTATTTCACGGCATCCCATACGACAACTTTATGAAAATTTTTATTGTAAATTTTAATTTTCATTATTTTGTGACCCATCAGCTGCAGTTTCATACAGTTATTTAGATGCAAGTAATAACCTTTCATTGCATAGATTTAGGTGAAAAATGCTAATACTGATTGTACCATTGACTGAATCACACAGACTTTTACCTAGACCACTTGTGATGCACAAGATATGTTCATTTAAGTTATGCATTACAGTAGTTTGGAGAACACGTTCCAGAAAAGCTGAAACCATTATTTCAACACTTGGTGGAAATCTGTCAAAAAAACCCCAAAAGTTTTTCCAGCAATGCTGACTTTTACAAGAAATGCACATTTCACTGAAAATAACCTGACAAAAGAATTTGGAGCAGATATAATCCATTCCTGACTGCTTTGATGGCATTTAGTACCGACTCACTTCTTAGACATTCTGCTATATTTTTGCTGTCAACATCTTTGAGCAACAACCCTCCAAACCTGGTTACTCAGCCTGCACTACTGCCTGGTCATGAAAGCTGAGCACTTCTGCCAGGCTGCAGAGAGCATGTATGAAATACTGACTGCATGCTGCCATTTGCTGTTCCATCCCATGTGTTCAAGAAAGAAGGTGTAAACACCAGGGAAGGACCACCAAATACCTGGCTCTGCTATTGGGTGTCACACCCAGAGTCCATTGGAAGGACAGGACCATTTGGGGTGGGGGACACCCCAAATGAGGACACTGTTGAGCAGCTCTCTGGGGTTCAGACCTGTAGAAAAGACTACAGAGACAGAAGTTTCTCACACTGTTTTTCTTTAAATGGCACATGATGTAGCTTCTTTTCCCCAGTACACAATGTGATGGTTCAAGCAGCAGAGCTTTGAGGAGCTCTCTTTAGGAAATCATTCCACAGCTTGAAACACATCTTTGACAGAAAACCAAACTCCCTTTAAGTTAAGGATTCCTGAAATCCAGCTGAACACTGCTGCTACTCCTCAGTCACCCAGTTTCACTTCGCCTTTCTGTGGTTATCAGCACTAGGGCAAATTAAGTCTTTTCTCTTGAAATAGTAATAATTTTGTAAGAAATTGTTCTGTAGCTTCACTACTTCTAAGGCCTAAGATTTTTAATAAATAGTAATTTTTTGTCTTCTGTCTGAGTTCAATCCTTGTAGGTATCCATATTTTACTTATCTGCCTCCCTGTCATTTTTGGCAAGGGGGGAAATCAACAGCAGGCTGAAAAGATGCTGGAATAAAGATGTTAAAGAATAAAAACTTGCGCTTAAATCCTGACCTCTGCAGAGCCTCATTAATACAATTCACCCTGTCTCAATTCATCACCAGTCATCACTGCTCATTATTTAAAGTCCTTCAACTCATCTGCAGTCTATATGACCAGGTTTCTATCCAAGCCAACATGTATTAGTTATTTGTGTATGCTTTGGCAAGATGGTATCAAAAGGTTTACTAAAATGCATGTATTATACCACTTGCCTTTCATCTGCTTATTTTGTAATCTTATCAGAAAGGTAAAAAAAAGCAATCTGGCTAGATTTATCCTCTCTAAGCCTATTTGTCCTATTGCTTATGGTTCCATTATTAAAGCTGAGGAAAATAATCTTCTTTCCTCAACCTCACAATGCACTGCTTTTTATGGTTCTAATTTCACTGGCTTTTCTAGTTATAGGCACAAACCACTCAAAAATGGACCCTGGCATGGAAAAAAGAAACATGTGCAGAGTAAGGATAAGGTTTGTGGAAAGAAGTAGAAACACAAATGAATTAGAAACAGAAATAGAACGCAAGGTATAGCAAATTTTGATCCTAAATCTGACCACAATAAACTGTGTGTGCTAAAATTCAGCTCTGCAGCCAGCACTACAAATCAGCCAGCCAGAGCACTTCAGCACTCCCTTAGCTTTAACCACATGAAAAGTCCCTCTTGACTTCAGGGTCTACTTGAGTGCCACAAGCTAAGGACAAGCTTCACAGAAGGAAAAGAAAAATCAGCCACAGTAAATCACAAGACTAATTTTTTAGCTCTGAGGGCCTACATCCTGCAGATGGAGGAAGCAAGAATATAAGGTATGGATATTGGTTCCAGTGAGGGGCTCTGAGCTCCAAACCTGGCTTTGCACAAGGTTTGTGATTTTTTCTGTTATGCCTCTTGATAAGCATTCATTTGTATTCTTCCTTCTCTTTATTATTTTCTATTTGGTTCCAGAGCTTCATTTTTTGCCATTCCCTGGAGGACCTTTTGTAAGAGGTTACACTCTCCCCTTGCTACTACTAAGCTGAGATGCACAGACTTGTCCTCTGCACCAGCAAATTGTAAAAATGGTTTGAGACATTACTCAGGATACTGTAGATCAAGTAGAGGTTCTTTAGACACCAAAAAATCAAAAGTAAGGGAACTGGAAACTGTTTTAAATAGGCAAGTCAATTTTGTCCACAGAACCTTTGGGTGTGATAGTTAGGAACTGCATTTTTATATTTTTTAAATAATACGTATTTTTTAATATGTTCATTTTTGAAGTCCTGTTACACACTGAGACTTACTGAGTGTCCCTACAACATATTTCCTAAGGTATATTTTCCTCAAGCCAGCAAAACACAAGCCACCTCAGAAAAAACACCCACAAAACCAAAATTCCCAAACCCATCCCAACAGTCCAAGACAGAACCAACCCACCATTACTGCACTATAATGCCATGATGCTGCTTCACAAGAGGTCAAGGAAAAATAAATAAAATAAATAAATAGCAGCTGAAAGGGTAACATCTGTCAATTCAGTTTCACATGAAAAAGTAGCTTCTCCTCTCAGTAGTGGAAAGATGATAGATACTGTCATAGGTCAGTTAGAGTCCCTGACCTAAAGCTGGATTTTCAGCAACAACAGCAAATATCTGAAAGTGTTCAGCAAAAGAAAAGCATGAACACAGTAGGGGGAGGTAAAAGGAAAAACAAAAGTAAGGAGGAGAAGTCAAAAGAGATGTGATTCTTAATAATAAGATTAAAAAATTAATGTTAAAAATAATCATGATAGAGATTACTCCAGAAGAAAATGCACCCAAATAAAAGGGAATACAGTGTGGGCACAGTTTAAATATTAAATATTAAAGCAAATGCTGATGAACTGGCAGTGACAAAAGAGGAACAGCAATGTTCAGCCTGAATTGGATGCAGAAGCAATTTTATTCACTGTGTTTACTCTCCTTTTTTCCTTCCCTTTTGTTTTATTAAATAAGCCACTTCTGCCTCTTCCAAGGGAAAAGAAAAAAAACATTCAACCTTTCAGACATCTGTGAAACTTAAGACTCTGTGAGGCCGTCGAGGAACACTGTGGATATGTAGAATAGGGTTCAGTGAACAAAATGGATTTGCTCAGACTTCTGTGAATGTCATTGACCTCCATAAGAATGAAAATATTAAGATTAATGATTGCATCATGAGTGTTACAGCGCCAAATAGATGGGGAGACCCTTGAACAGATTTTAAAGAGAGAAGCAGCTCTAATTCTGTTCCCTACTATTTAAGACACATGGCTTGTGGAGTCATGCTAACAGGTAACAAGCAATTTAGGAAGTGCTGGTGCAATCCCTTCAACAACCTGGGGATCCTGAGGGCATTTTGCAACACAGAAGTTGCTAATTGAAACACAGGGATACCTCTTTCACTCATGGAAGTACAGAGCACTTCAGTGCTTAGTCAGAGATGCACACTGTAATGTGTTTTGGCAGCTGAGGTAGAGGGCAGAGAGGGCCAAACACACATACACGCACTGATAATGCAAGAAATCCCACTCCTAATTCCCTCTGCACTTCTCAGCCAAATAAGTCTCCTTACTCTTTTCAGCTCTGTACTACAAAAAGAGCTATGAGTCATATAAAAAGGTGTAAAGGGTGCAGCTTCACACACATCACTGTGCCTCAAATTTCAATTAAGGTTTACAGCGCTTTCTCAGTTGAGTTACAAAAGAGACACAGACATTCCAGGCCATACATGACTTCTGAAGATTCCAACTAGGTAACATGTAATGAACATGTGAGGACTATTTAATTACTATTAATTACTATTAATTAATTACTATTCTTATTTAATTATTCAGAAGGCATAGAGTTTAATTACAGATTTATCGTTATTGCATCCACCTCTACAAATACAACTGCTTCTGGAGAAGAACCATGCATAAAAAAATTCAAATCTGGCTTTGTCTAGTCAGTGTGCAGCTATATATCTTTTTTTTAACAACAGTAATTTTTAATTGCAGAACTCTTTTGCTCATTTAGATGTACCATGTTTCAGAGCTGCATTATACAAAAAAATCTTATGCATTTGCAAAATTGCAATGCCCAGCTGTTTTGTTACTTATACTCCATTTTAAAATTGACTGGTTGGAAAATGAAGTTTGTCTGAAAACAATCACTTCTGAACTCATTTAAGCTCACAGAACTCCTATGAGCTCTGTAAACTTAAATGAGTCCCTATTATTTGAGCTAAAAATGTGATTCACCAGCTAAATAAATGATACACTAAAACTGCAGTGCAGGAAGAAAGGGGCATTTTATTCTCATTCTCTTCATGCTGGGTTGTTTTCAACCAAAAACCTAAAAAATGTATTTAAGGGCAAAAGACCTAAGCAAACACAGCTGACTCAAGCAAGAAGGTCAGTAAAGCTGAGAAACAGCTGCATGAATATCTTATACTGATTAGAAGCTGTAATTCTCAGAAAAGAAATAATTACCTCAGATACCAGTCAAACTAGTTCAGTGAACCAACTTGGCTGAATGCACTTTTAGAGAAGTAAAAGCACCAAAAGCTGTTTGCATGACCAGTTAGTTAGGATAGGTTGCAAGTAGAGAGTTCAGAGATTTTGTTCAGCAAAACCAGAGGCAAAGGGCACCATCAGGTGAATCTCAGGTAAATCAGTGGCACAACTTATGGCGATTTCAAAAAGAGGAATCTTGGATCTCAAGAGTAAGGATGGCATTTGTTTCCTAAACAGAAATTCTTTCTACTAATACTAGAGAGACATGGGTTTGGTGCTTATCTAAACAAAAAAAAAAAAGAAAACTAATGGCATGTCTTTATGCTTGTGCCATCACACTAAGTGATATATTCACAAGGGGTTGAGGAGATGTAGCAGGTGGTGCTGATCCAGGTGATGACTGAGGAGAAAGGAGGCAGGAGGAATCTTACAGAAGCAGTTTTCCAACGGAGAATAATCTCAGCTCTAGCCAAAGCCAAATACTGAGGCCTGATATGTTGCAGGAGGGAATTTCAGCTAATGAGGGACAAATCTCAGAAGGATGAGTCAGAGAACCCCTGCTACACCATAAAATGCCATAACACACCTACACCAAGATCTTTGTGTAGTAAGTTCAGGTGGCAGCAGTTAGAGAGAAAAGCAGCAATTTCCTTTTGAAAGGAGTCTGGACTTAAATAGACATCCTTGCTAAATCAGAACACCCACCACACTTTAACAGTAGGCTACCAACTGTGAACAAACCGGGGAATTGCCTATTAAATGCAAAAATCTGCCCTCTCTGTTTTGGCAACAAAACCTGGAATACTACCAGACACCAAAGCATTAGACTGTGTAAAGGAAAAAATAAGTGAAAACCAAAATGATTGCTGATGGATTTTAGCCCATGAAAATGCATCAGGACAGATACAAGGGGCACAATCAGCAGCTAACCTTTCACAGCCCCTCCCCTACGACTTCTGCAACGCACTGAAAGGTTCACATTGTCACTGAGCAGCAAATATAAATACATACCTTCTGATGAATGGGAATAAAGATCTCGATGGATTTCACAGAGAAGACAGGGCATGACTGGTATAATTAAGTAATTTGAAAACTGAAAAAAAGCAGGTTCGGCAGGTTTTAAAGCACAGGACAGAAATCTGTGCTTCTGCATTGTAATAGGCTGTTTCATCTCTAAAGGCAAATGTTTATGACATTATGCCGGTCCATGGGATTGTCTCAAGATAACTAGTTCTTCTACATTCAGCACACAAATACATTACTCCATTCTATTCCTATACAAACAGCAATTTCCCACTATTATTAAATGAGCATACAATGAATTTCATATTCGCTCTACTCCCACAGTGCCTCTTCTTTATACCAAATGAATACAAAATGTGAAAGTATTAAGCTTGTGTGGCCAACTCATATTCTAACACCTTCTGAGTGCTTGAAAAGTAAATGTCTCCAACATTTTATAAATACATACCGTTCAAATGTGCATAGAGAAAACTCAGAGTCCTTTTTTTTTGCATATATACACACATGAAGTTTTAAGGAAAAGCTAAAAAATGCAGTGCCATTTAAGACAAAACATCCATTGCAGCTTCTCCTTCTTTGCTAGAAAACTGTAATTACAAGCTTAATGCCATATCCAATGTTTTGTATATTTTTTAAGTACAGCACTCAATACAAAAGTCCATTTCAGGCCTAAAAATCTTGGTATGGTACTATAAAGCCATTAACTCTATATTAAATTATGCCACATTTCATTTATACTACATTTCATTTTAGCTGTGATGGCCCAGTAATTACTACTGATTGTTTCTGATCTCTCACATATGAAAAAGCATGGTTGGTGAATTAGTGATGATAACCAATAATGAGAAGCAAGGGCATTTATACTTTTTCTTTGTACACCATTCAATTATTATTAACAAAATCCATTATGCTCTGTATTTCACTACATAAGGCAGATATAACCCACTAAATATATCTTTTACTTTCTCTCCTTTTTTCAACAGAGATCACAAGATATTATCATATTGCCTTTTCTCTCTCACTGCACTGCCAGGCTCTGGCCAGCCAATTCTGAATTTGCTTTCACTTTCAGACATTTATCTGCATACAGTTAGGTGAAAGGTATTATTAATCATGTCCTGTTGCTAGGCTACCTGGAGATGTTCATTTAAGCTTAATGTTTCTCTTTGTTATAAAGTGCCATGAGGAACACACAGATCTGAGACAAGAAAACTACCTCGCAGAAGCTGGCTAAAAAATAAACTAAAATCAAGGCTCTCAGAATACACATTAATAAGAAAAATAATTTTAAAAAACCCCAGTGTAGTCTACACTTTGCATTGTAGAGCTTAATTTTAACATGAAACTTTGAGATAACTGATGCACAATAAGAATTAAAACAGGTTTAGTGTTCAGCCTCATAGCTGTTGGAAGAGCTTTAAAGATGCTACAATGTCTTTATTAGGAATAATTCTGCAATGAGAGCATTATCTAATATTCAATGAAATAAATATTGAATGTATTATTTGCATACATTCAATATTTATTGAAATAAAGAAATGTCTGAATTACACACAAATGTAATGAAATGTATGAATTACACACAATTTAAAGAAAAACACTATATATGCCCATGTAAATTAGCATATTATTTATAAGGTTTTTGGTTCTAGCTAATGTGAAGATTCACACTTCTGCATAAAAATTCATATCCATTCATATCTGCCACATCTAGGAAGAGTTACCAAGCACTTGACATGGGCTTAAGTTACATATTACAAATTTCTGTGTTGCAAGAGAGGCAGCAGCCTAAGAGTGAGATGTGACTTAAATGGTTCTTTTAACTCAGTGAATAGCAGACACAGTGGAATTGGAAAACATAAAGCAAAATCCTAGCAAAGACAAGGCCGTGTAAAATTTTACTCCAAGATGGTAGGATGACCTCTGACTCTCTCAACGTCTCTATACAAGCAGCTATCTCATTTAAAAATCTGCAAAAGTCCTTGTCTATGTTACAGCTTTAATCATGTTAGGGAACTAAAGCAAAACAGTCCAAATTGATTCCCTTCCACTCTGCTCCGGCTTGTCTAAAAAAAACCTGGATGTACTTGAATGACTTTCCAAGTATTTTGGAATACTGATACTCATTTTAATTCTCTGTAGGATCCCTTTCCATTACTGAAGACAGAAAGCATTCAGTTAGAGTATCAATAACTGGTGCACACACTCATTTGGAAATTTGGGTCGTAGCCCTTAAAAACATATAAGCAGCAGCACCTACTCAGCATGGTGGCCCCCATAACTTCCTATCTATCCATTCTGTTGAAATGCAAAAATTCTGAGTACCAGTATAGACTGGCAAATCCTCTCTGTTTCTGGGAAAGTAAGCCTTTTTCTGAAGTGGGACCTGCAAGCCAACATAGCACTTTGACAAAATGACAGTCAGCAGTGTTATAGAGTTTTCAATACAGATTCCTGGCTTGGATTCTGGTTATCACCAGAAACACACATGGGTGCAGTAATGAAAGTAGTCTTCACACTTTACAGAGTTAAGAAAACAAAAAATTACTTTCGCAGACCAGCAGTGAAATTCACTGGATTCCTTTTCTAACTCCTGCTACATTGGTGCTTTCTAAGTTACAGCTGCAAATAATGCTCTTCCTGATTTTTCATGTGAAAAATAGATGCAAAATACCTCTGGAAGGCATTATTGCAGTGCATTAATATGTCAGCAAAAAAGAGTACAAAAATGGCTGTAGTATAGATGAGTAAGTGATTTTTCAGAGTTTCCTTTATTAGAGACATTATTTCCAATTAGCTTTCATTTCTGCACTAACATTATAGGCATAGAAAAGTTTGCATTCAGCATTTTCAGAGGTACTAAGCATGGGATTTTAAAGTCCATAGGAAGAGATTTTTTAAAAGTTGCATCTGTGGCATTGGGGTTTGAAGTATGTACTGGTTAGTTTAAGAATAATTTGTTTCAATCAATATTCAATTTATTCTTCCTGGAAAAAGACAATAAAATGCTGCCCAAAACAAACCTAAAAGCCAGCAGGGACAGTTCCAGCACCAGTTCTGGTCTAAGATTCCTAACTGCAGTCATGTTTTCCTATGAGAAGGCTGAGATGAAGCCAAACAAGCAATGCTGAGGACAAAGCTAGTCCTGCTGCTATCATCACAAGATCCAGGACCTGTATCTCTGTCACTGTTTTTTTAAGTGTTGTACCAAACAGCTGTTTCTTCAATGAAAATCTATTTTGCTTCAAATCTTACAAATAAATTGTTCTGACACTGTTGCATCTTAAAAAAATTAATTCAAAGAAGATAAGGTTCAGCTTCATTTAGAAGACCAAGCACTTGTTCAGAGAGAGAAAAACACCCAGGACAAATGTGATTCTGCTTTAAGTTTACAAGACTATGTGTTCTGGTTTGGTAGCTCTGCTTTAATAATGTTTTGTAGCAGCACTAACTCCATATTGCTACCCAAGTTATTTTTCCCTTTTACTTCAGATTTCAGCTGGGTAGGGGAATTAAAAAAAAAACCAACCCAAACCAAAACGTCCTTTCTTGAAATGAGCTACAATTACAAAGCAGCCTCATTTTTAGATGATCACAGTTTTATAAAGAAAAAGTGTAATGAAATATCCCACTTGTAGGAGTTAAAAAGGATAGCTGTGAATGTATAACCTCATTTAATTTTGAAGTTGGCAACAAATGCATTATGGCAACTACATCTCACAGAAGGAAAATAAATTAAAGAAATAAATAATTTTTAAATCGTTCTGTGTTCTGATAATCACTACTGCCACGCTTACAGTGTGAAACACACCTGTCCACATGTCCTGATCCCTCAACTCTTGTAATAGGAACAAATTCCAGGCTTCCATACTGCAGAGGGAGATCCTTACAGCATAGATAACAGACCTAAAATTTAATTTCACACTCTTTTCCTGAGTTTCCACTCACACTTTGAGAAAACTACTTGATATCTTATCCTTATTTTTTTGCTTGGCCTTCCTTTTCTGAATTGCCACCTTTGTTTTTCCCACCAAATGTCCTGGACAGGTCAGCTGATGTTTAAAAAGCCAGTTAATAATTCTTGCTGGTATAGAAGGCAAACAGCCTAGACCCAGGGTAAAACTTTTTGAAGTTTTACAACGTTAAGTTAGAGGCTGCTCACCCCACTTCAGTAGCACCCCTGTATCACCATCATATTTTCTGAAAAATCCTCTTTGCCCAGGATTCTTCTCCTGGGAAGCTGAGAGGCCTCAGAGTAAAAGGAAAACAATATAATCTCATTTGCTTCTCCTGTGTTTTGCTGCTTTATAATGTGGTTTGGAGATTGTTTTAACTTAATGTTAACTTAATGACCAGTCACAGTCAGGCTGTGTCGGACTCTGGAGAGAGAGTCATGAGATTCATTATCATTCTTTGTAGCCTTCTGTCTGTATCCTTTCTCTATTCTTTAGTACAGTTTTAGTACAGTACTCTTTAATATAATATCATAAAATAATAAATTAGCCTTTTAAGAACGTGGAGTCAGATTCATTCCTTCCTGCCATGGGGGACCCAGAAAATACCATGACCCTGCTTCCTGCGTGGGAAAAGCTAAACATAGCATTTATTGGAAAGGATTTACTAGTTTGGAGAATGGAACCCTAGGATTTTGCATGCAGATTTTTATCTTCTTCCCTAATTTTTTTTTGCTACCATGCCATATTACATCTGCAATATGGGAACTGCTTCATCAATAAAATGTAAGGGTGTCAGAGACTGAGATGACATGAGCACTTCAAAGAGCAGATGCTGTGAAACCAAGAAACATCAGTTAGTCAAGAAGCAGCAATGTCAACAGGCTAGCATCCTGATGTTAGGCACCCTAATTAAAGCATGCAGGGCAGATTCAGTCGAGGGTACCTTTGCTGCAGCTCAGCATCCCCCAAAACACTAGGGAGAAAGCAGTGGATAGTTTCCTCCCCCCATTAGGTGACTTCTCATCCTTCAATGCCCTCCATGGGGACCATGCCAGGGAAGTGCTGTGTAGGCAGTGTCACATGGAGTCTTCTGTAGCCCATGAACATTGGGGTGACTTCTGTATCCCTCCAGAGCTGCTCAGCTTATGGCCAGGGGCTTCTCCAAAAAGTATCCCTCAATCAAGTGTACGTGAGAGTGATTTAAAGCTAACTGAAATTAATTTCCTAACAAGCAGGTAGTTCTTTGAGAACCTAAACACACCACACCTGCTGTTTCACCTAATGAGATTAATTATTAAGGGATTAATGAGTAATCTTCCTACTGCTCATTTTTTTAACAACCAGACCTTTTAACTCCCACACTCAGCTGCTTACAACGCTGTGCTGAGCATGCAGTTTTAGTGATCACTGCTACAATTTAACACCCTACCTGCAAGGATTTAATTCTGTGCTAACACCTACTGCATTGAGGTTCTCCACACAAGTAATGATGCCTTCTTTTCATGACACCCTTCTCACCTTACAATTGGCATTCAACTTTTTGCTGTTCAGCTAAAAATGATGACTTCCTTTTTCCTAAGTGTTAAGAACAGCTTTTGTTTCACAGGCATCATAGAGACACCTTTCCACCTTTGATGCTCTTTATACTCCTTTAACCAATCAAACATAATTCTGCTTCCTGCAACAACGCAGTCAATCTTCACACACAAGCACTTTCCTTGTGGGTAGGCTTTGTTTAACACATTCTCTTTTCTCCTATAATACATTTCAGATCTATTCCCTTTGCTCTTTCCTTGGATATACAGGAGCCTCAACACCTCCAGTCTTGCTAGCTCTGTGCATGCAGCTCAGCACCTCAACAAGTCCCAGTTTCCTGTAACAGAAGTAAGATTTTAGCTAATACTGCCAGTGTATTTTCCAGGGCTGCAGTCCATGCCCATCTTACAGCAACACCCAGATATCTTGGCATGCTCCAAGTTTGAGAAGTGTTTCTTTTCTTATACCTCTAATTGAAAACGAGTTATCTAAAATACAGTTTGTCCTTCTTAACCTTTGTTATCTTCACCCCTCATGAAATATGTCTTCTCATCTGGAAAACTCCTTCCGCTTGAATTCCACTCTGGTTCCACCTGACAGCATCCCTGTGTATTTCCCATCCAAAAAACCTCTGTTCCACTGGCTCAAGAGATCTGGCTTTGAGATACAGCATTTGAGCTCTGATGGCCATGTACAACTGTTCATACCAGAATAATTGCAGTCTGAGCTGATGATTATATTCCAGCCCATAAATGTTTGCTATTAACAGGCAGAGGGCTGTAATAGAACTCTTCCACAAGGTAAAATAATTGAAAAAAAGATTTTTATCTCTGCAGTACTCTAGGAGTATAGAAGTTTTCAGACCTGCTTTGAAACATACTTTAAGTTTCAATTACTGATAACTGCAAAATATGGACTATATATATCTTCAAAATATTTATTAAAGTAACAGTGATTACTAGTTAGTCATACTTAATTAGTCATAGCTGCAGCAATTTTTCTCCTGAATATTTCTTTCTCTCCCCATATTTTCAGATTCAGAGGCATTTTCCCCAGTATTCCTCTATATTATTTCTATATTCATTAATAATAATGAAAATGCATAAAGAGCAAAGATTTTCAACTTTTCTAGGAATTTTCCATAATAGCATCCACAAATCTGTCCACCAAAGACATGAAAAAAAATAGAAGAAGGACTCAGTCTGATTAAAAGTCCTTTTTAAAGCAAATTTTAAGAACCAACATCTATGTTGCTGCTACCTGCCTTCAGGTAATGTTTGAAACTCTGCTGAAAATCAAATATGTAAATGAGTGTTATCAACAAACTTCTATGGTGTTCTACAGAATTTTCCAAGCTGAGAGTTTCCACTGCTGCTACAGCAAAACCCACAGACATTTAGTAAAAAAAACTCTGAAAAATAAAGTACTGCAAAAATACAACTCTAAAAGCAGTATATATAAATTAGAAGCAAACTTTCCAAGACAGTTAATCCCCTATAGACTGTTGAAGACATTATAACAAGCATGTAGGAAAAGAACAATAAAACAAAAAAACCCCAAACCTACAGAACATTAAGAAATCCACTTTTTATACTATGGCTTAACTGTTCCCCAAAGAGGGGAAGGGCTGTGCTGCCATATTCTGAAGGAAAGAAAGGAGAAGACTTGTATTCTGGGGTTTCAACATCCAGTTAGGAATTTAGCAACCAAGAAACTTTACATCCATATATAGACAAGCATAAACTTTGTTGCCTTTTGCTTCTCAGGTCTCTTTTAAACATGGGTGTGATTTCTTTAGATGATTTAGATCTCAAGGGTCTTGGAAAGCCTGACTCACTACTAAGAAGTTTTACCCAAATTACATATTTTTAAGATGCCATAGTAATGAATGGAGAAATTATTTATGTTTGGAGACACAAAAATAGCAAGATTAAAGAGCAATTGCTTTGTTTCTATGTACCCTCACATTTATGCTCCAGTGAAGTTGCAGAGAAGCTCAGTAACACATGGAGAAGGCAGTACAATATAACAAAGCATCTGCAGATAACTCCATTTCAGTTTTCTGCTCTTTGGTTTTATAAGGAGTCACAAAAATACTTTACACTTCGTTATTTCTATAGCACCTATGAGCAAAGCGTACTCTGTTTTTTTATGTCAGCCAACCAACCATTAAACTACCAGAAGTTAAATCTTTTGATATCTTACATTTAGTTCTGCAGGCTCCATACATAAAGCAAGGCTGTGGGAGAACAAACCCTGCAATTATTAGCCAAAAGGAACAAAGCATACTTCTGTTCTGCCAGCCTCTAACTCTTGCATCACTTGCAATGCTATTATACATCACTAATGCTATTTTTTTTTGTATATAAAAAGATAAAAACATGTCTGAATCTATCTAATGCTTTGTAAGGAATAAACACTCTCTCTCAGTAAGCATGACAAGATAATGAACTATAACCACTTGTGCACAAAAATAGTAAAAATAAACAGATCACTGAGCAGTTTTAAGTTATGGATGCACCAGAGCAGAGAAAATAAACCATGAACATTTTGTGCTAAATCCAAGCTGATCTGGAAAAGAAAGCCAAAAAGTTGGAAAAAATTTTCCATCTCTTACCTACAACCAGAAAGAAACTCTCTTCACAGCACCCCAAGATCCTACTGGATATCCAGGTCAAAGGGGCAAGAAAGAGTGTAAAATACAACAGGGTGTATAGTGTGTATAAGTGTATTATCTTAAATTTAATGACAGAATTAATTGTCCTGTGCAACAAACCAGGGCTTTATGATGACATTACTTTGGACAGCACACAAGGATGGATACATACAGAGAGCCCTGCTTTGTATCTTCAATCACTAATAAGAGCATAGTTTTTTTTCCCCTCTCTGATTATTGGTATAAACGGATTTTTTTTTTACTGTAGCTTATATTGTAAACATTTGTTTTTTTAAGTCTTTTTTGGTACAGAAGAACATCCTAGCAATAAATCATTACAACATTACCTCCAAAAAGGAGGTAGTTTGAGGCTCTTGGGTGCAGATAAGAAAAGCGAAGGAAGTTAATGCATTTAAGCTAACTTGCTCTCCTTTATTTATTCATGCCTATTGGTTCTCAATATTTTCCTTCCCCTTATTATATATAGCTTCTGGAATTAAAATTATAAGAAAAGAACATTCTGCCTGAGGGATTGCAAGAGAAATGTGAGAAAAAAAAGAAATAATGAATCTGTCAAGCTCAGATAAAAAGAATACTCAAAGAATTATGGGTGGTAGTTGGATATTGCACAGAAAATTTAACAATTTTTTCTTGGGATGGTATTTCCTTGATAATACAAAGTATCTGTAGTCATGTCAAATTAATGTGTTAACACAAATTATCATCTCTCACACTGCCTTTTCTACTGTCTTTACTCCAGTCTTTAGAACAATCTTTCTTACAATTGAGCAGTTTATAGTTCAAGTACGTAGAAAACATGAACAAATCCATAAATCCTTATATGAAGCTCAAAAAACTCCCATCAAAAATGCATCTACTTTGCTTTTGATAATGAGAGGCAACAAAAAGGGAAATAGAACAGGGCAAAAACTTATATGCAGAAAGGTTCAGACTCTTTGAGGACTCTTAATATACCAGATGCAATATTTTTAGATACTAACATTAAACCTGAGAAGTAAACATAAAATACAGGTCTATGATATGTAAAGAAGATATCAAGGTTATGAAACAACTCTTAGTTAGACCACTGTGATCAGCATTAGTACCTTTAATATAAACAACACTGAAATATCTCCAACCCCATCTTTGTGGGAATGGATGCTGAAATACAAGCCTGTAACCTTTGTATACATTCCTAGCTTAAATGGTTAGTGAACTATAAATTGTATTTTCCCACTTCTTTTGGCTCTTAAATATGTAAATATTCAAGTTATATACAACTGCCTTACAGATATTGACATAATAGTTATTGAACATTTGTAAATTGTGAATTTATTAGATGTAAGTTTTTTAGTTCAAAGTTTAATTTATGATTTTAATCACATATTCAATATTACTTAATATTTTAAATCAATATTTGTTGAAGGCGTTATTTTTTTATTTTTTTAATTTTGCTTTATTAAGCCAAATAAAAAAGAACATACAGATCCAGAAAATTTAAGACAGTGAAGGGACTTGGCTTCTAAATGCAGTAAACTAGATACTCATACTGACAGACTGGTAAGTTATAGATCTTAAATAAAGATAAATCAGGAAGTATTCTTATAGTTTTGATTTTATACAACACCCCTCTGCTTTGCAACCAGAGCCTCTGAACCTGAATGCAGTGACCACTGTCATTTACAAAAAATCATTTTATCTGACTAGATAATACATTTTGATAATACAAATGAATTGGTTAAAAGAATTTTGTAAGCAATGAAACAAGAGCATAAATCTTGAGGAGTGGCAAAATTCTATCTAAGGACTCAATTCATAATTACAAGGATTTTTTAGAGTTACTAAGAAGGAATGGAACAAAGAGAGCTTCATCCCTCTGTAAGGAATGTACTCTTGCCTTTGTAAGGAAGGGTCCCAAAGCCCACCAAAGATGATACAAGCTTCCATTGAACCTGAAATGCTATGTCTCTGTCAGCACAGGATTTTAATACCAGAAGAAGCCTTCAAAGTAGGACCTAGCCCCACCTCTGCTTTGAAGACAGGGAACTAGGGCATAAGTTTTCTCTATTATTTTCTTAAGAAATCACTGGCAAACTCAGACAAAACATGTTATCTTCCACCATATCTAGGACCTTGAATAAGAGATCACTCCTTCACCCACAGGAAAGGGAGGCAAAAGAGTTTGATGCCATGAATCTCTGATTTTCCTGTTTATCAGGTAAGCATATTACAGGTAAAGGAAAAGCCATCCACCTCCATGAAAGTGACTTCCTCAATGCATAATGGCTGAAAGAGGGTGCAACACCATATAATACTTCTACTTGCAGCATTTTATGCAGCAGGTCTTTTTCTCCATTATTTTTCTCCTATATTCACAGAACAGTATCTGCACTTTGTTGATCAGCACATGAACTGGTCTTTCAAAAGGATCTTAAACTGTTAACTAGAACTTGCCTTGGTTTCTGGTGGGATTGAGTTAACTTTTTTCCTAGAGATTGGTACTGTGTTTTGGATTAGTATGAGAATGTTGTTGTAAAAACACTGATGTTTTCAGTTGTTGCTAAGGAGTGTTTATACTAAGGCAAGGACTTTTCAGCTTCTCATGCTCTGACAGCAAGAGGGCTTCAGGGGCAGAAGTTGGTAGAAGACTCAGCCAGGACACAGGGCCAAAGGGATATTCCATACCACATGGTGTCCTGCTCAGAACACAAACCAAGGGGAAAGCAGGCTGGGGACCACTGCATGGGAACTGTCTGGTCAGCAGGGGGTGAGTAATATTGTGCATCACTTCTGAATATTCTGTTTCTTTCATCAATATTATTATTTTCTTCCTTTTCTGGCCCATTAAGCTGTCTTTATCTCAACCCTCGGGTTTTCCCACCTCTGCTTCTCTGTTTCTCTCCCTCATCCTGCTATGGGGTGGAGTGGGCTGTGTGGTGTTTGGTTTCTGTCTGGGGTTATACCAGGACAGAACTACACAACATACAGAGGGTTAACTAAGCTCAAGAACCACAGAAGAACCTGGCAAACCTTTGCAGTTTTATATAGCCTAGCAATATGAAACCTCTTTCTATTCCTGGCTAGATTTCCTTCACACACCCTCTTTAAAAAGTTTATAGAGAGAGAACACAAACTGTAGTACCTCTAAGGGGTGTGCTCAAGGCTAATTTTAGGCAGTGGAAACCAGACTCTTTCTAGACTTTCTCTTAAGCCTTTGGAAATACTGTGACTCCATAGAAGATGGTCAGAAGAGGATATGTAAACTAGATTTGTAATTGTAAACATAAAAGGAAAAAAAAAGGAAAGGAAAAAACCCTGTTGAAATCAGTCACATACCTGCACCTGTACCTGCCTGCTCACCACTCATTTTTAGCTTCATCCAGATAAGGGTTCCTGTTCCTCCCAGTCTGCCCACACTCCAAACAACAAATATTATGAGCTCTCTTCCCCAGCCTTAATCTAAACCAGTGTGTGAACCCAGCCCCACTGACACTACACCACAGCAAAGACTGAGAGCTGACATCTTGCAGGACCAAAAGGAAGAAGATAACCACTCTCCACTAACCGCTCTGGTCAGGAAGATCAGCCTACCAACCCCAACATTTCTCTTTCAACTCCCTCCTACACATCTTGTCTTCCTTCTTCTCCTGTATTTCATGATTCCCATCCCTAGGCTTAAGATGCAAATTGTGAATGGAAATATTTTTACATCTCCTTTGATGGATCTCCATAAATAATTTACAAAGCCTTACATAAATTCCCTTAGACCAACACAAATCTTCTCCCTTATTCATATATCACCATCATGTTTAACAGGGCATGGAAGATCTTGATCTTCTGCAATTAAATTCAGGGTTAAAGGACTCCACAACCATAATCTACTAATATTTGAGGCTAAAATAATACAGTAAAGGTCCATTAAAAAGAAAAAAATAAATACTGTAGGACCTGTAAGACTAACAGCACGTACCTGAGCAGGAAGAGGAGTGCCTCCCACTACAGAACTATTTATTTGATCATCCAGAGTCACTTTGGAATTCTGTAATCCAGGGCTAAAAGCATTCATCAAAAGTATCTTGCTGTCAACAGCCATATCACGTCCAGCATCACGTGGGAAACATGTTACAATGAGTTATTGCTCAAATCTAAAATACCTCAAACTTTTCAGACTAAAAGTGAGCTATGGAAGCAGTCTTATTTGCTTAAAGCATGAAAAGCATAACACTGAAGTAAGTTGACATTACCCTCATTTCCATAAACCACTGCAGCTACTGACTGACATTTTGCAAGTTAAGCGAGAGAGAAGTCAAATTCATACTGGCATTTGTACTGTCAGGCAAAAAAGTGTGAAGCGTGCATAAACCTGCAGTCCCATCTACTGCTTGTCACCGTACCCCTGAGAAGCAAGTGCATATGTCACTTTCTCCTCCTACCCCTTTGCATCTCACATAGAGAAGGCATGATGCTCTGCATCTTCTCAAATGGTGTTTTATATTCAAGAGTGAGCCTTTGCTGTTTCAGAACAGTGCCCACTAGGACAGCCTGTTTGATGGAAACCATCAGGCTAAAAATCTCCCTCAAAACAGTTGCCATGTGTTCAGGCAGCAGCTACATTTGTGTTATTAAACAAACAAAATATCTGAACTTTTTTGGCAGAGATTCAGCAGCCTGAAATTTGCATTATTGCACCTCCTAACTGGATGGTGCCCAAAAATAGACTTCTTGATGAATTCTTCCTCTTAGAAAATTTACTCTTGAAGGAGGATATATTTTGTTACAAACATGAGGTTCATCCAAACAACAAATGCATAAAAGAAAGCAATAACAGAATGAGATGGCTTATATTGCTTTTGGAAAGCTTTAAAATGTTTGATTAGAACTGCTTTGGAGGTTATTTAATCTGTGACAGAATGCTGTCTTTTTCTAACTTTCAGGAATTGAATTATAATGGAATGTGACCTCTATCTAACAGTTCCAACAAAAGACAGCACAGTTTCTATCAGAAAATATAAATTATTAGAATTAAAATAAAAGCCACACAGGTTTAATAAAGGATGGAAAAAACTTGATTTCTACATTAACTCCAACTCATGCTTCAAGAAACTGCACAGGCAGACTTTGCTCACAAAATTCTGAGGACATTTCATCTCAAATCAAGACTTAGTCAATTGATGTTGCAAGGTCTCTTTATGAGAAATAAAAGGACAGACTGCAAAATATTTGCTAATAGTCTATGAAGTACTGCAGCTAATTAAAGAAAGTACATTTGTCAAATAAATTAAGTGATACATTATAATTTGCTTTCTCAGTAATCTATAATGCATCTCCAATATATCAGCATGAGTTAAAGGGGCCTTTGTTACAGCTAATAAAAACCTCAATTACTCTTCTAAAGAAAAGTCTAACATTCTATTTTTTATTCATTCTCAACAGGACCCTAGACTTCAGCTATATATCATATAATTCTTTGCATCAAAAAGTTCTTTCAAAAGCAAAGTCAGATATTAAACAAAATAATTTTTTTTCATCAATTTTTCTCTGAAATAAACAAGAAATAGCCTTATTTTTTATTTGTATTTAGTTTCTACTTTGATAAAATTATACTTTCCACTGAAAATCACTCTGAAGGTTTTCAAATTAACTCAACTTTAAGCTATTTCATTGTTATTTTTCTGGGATAAAAAAACCCCAAACATATCCTTACAAAATTATTTAAAATGTCTTTACTATTCAATTTTTCCTTTTTTTTTAAACCATACACTCTTGCCAGGAAAATAAGTGAATTTTTTTAAGACAGCAAATGTAGGTGATTGCATCTATTTAGTGTTTACGTAATTTCTCCTAGAGCCTTTCTTTGGACCTCCTAGCTTGTGGGGCTTTCAAAAAGTCATTAGAGCTAAATTGCTTGAAATTAGTAAAGTTATTTTTTCCATTCATACATCTGTCTCAGCTGAGAAAAATCATTCAACAGTGAGCACTTGACAGAGCAGCCACTTTCCCCATTAATTGCCGACTAAGACAAGAAAATTGAATTTTTGTCTGCTGAAGTTTAGGCAGTGGTTTCATGGGTAGAACAGCCTCAGCTGCTGTCAGCTGCTCAGTTTCTCTAAGCTGCAGAAGTGCACTGGCATACCTACACCTGCTGGTGACAGACAGCTCTTCTGAGACGGAATGGCAGCAGGTTAGCTCCTCCAAGCAATCCACAGGGCGATGGCCATGGCTTCACAAACACTGCCTAATCGTTATTCTGCTCCCAAAGGTGTTGCAGCTGATTGATACGCTCAAATTTCATTCTAGATAGTGAGAAATACCCCAAGCTATCACACAATTCTATTTGCTATCCTTGCCCAGCAAACGTTTTGCCCAACTCAGACTGTCAGGTCCATTTCTAATCACTGTAAAAGTAACATTAAGTAAATGTGGCATTTGGAGCACTTGATGCTTTATACAAGAAAAGCAGAAATCTTCACTTATTCTTCACTTGCTCTCAATCCACTGAGAGATGCATGTTTTTTCAAATGTATGGAGAAAATACACTTCTAATAAAAACTAATCATTTCAGTCATGTTACTGACCTGACTGGCAGAGGAGTGAGTTTGCTCGTAATTCATTAAAAAAAATACTAAACTTTGTCCTATGAAGAAAGCCCTTAATACCTAAACTCATCTCCCCTCAAACATCTATCATATCTTTGATCTGCTCTTATCAAAATTTCTCTTCTTGAAAGACAATTTATTTACTCATGTGTGAAGCCAATCCCAGTACAGTCATGAGTACAGTGAAACAGACATCTCCTTCTCTCTTACAAAAAAAATTATTGGAAAACAACATTCTTCAATTTACTATCAACACTTTGATAGGTACAAAGCTGAAGTGATACAATCAATCATCCCTGATTAGTTTTTGATAAAGAGAAGCACTGAAAAGTGCCAAAACCATAAAAAAACTAGCCAGGATGTTCTGCTGAGCCATTCATCCATAAGTCACTTTTTAATTTTTTGATCAGTAAATAACATTCATACAGGGACAGAAAGTGGAAAACTTTCTTTTAGTTATCCAATGATAACACACTCTGGAGAATACCTCTGTAGAATGAAAGAGCATAATGGGAAAAATGCTTCCAGTAGTGTCCAGTGTTCAAGCTGGATTTCTCATCAGAGGACTCTCAGAGGAAAGGCATCAGTTAAGACAACGCTGTACAAACTGATGGAAGAAGGAATAATTCAGGGCTACTGAACACACCTCCAATCTAGAAGGCCTCTAAATTATAAAACACAAAAGGCAAAGAAAATTCTCTAAACTACTATCATAAACTTCTCTAGTTTATAGTCTACTCCAAGCACTGTTTGCAGAGACAATATACAAAGCTGGAGAGACCTTTGAACCTGACCTGACTTATTGCTTCTTTTTTGTCTGCCACAGAAAATTGGATTCCTAAACCTCTGCTTGAGCTATCTGAAGGTAGAAGTGACCTGATATGTCCTACATGACAGAGGGTGATCATCTTGCTACCATACTTGCTTGGCTCAAGCAGCATTTCTCTTGGAAGCTTGCAACTTTCAGGTCTCTATCAGTCTGAATGCCTCCCCTCATTGTGGTATTCACAGCAGTCTAAGGCTAAGTCATCACATCCTATAAACATTCCTCATTCAAAAAGGTATTTGTGATCCACTTGATTACATTGTCCTCCTATTCAGAAAAAACTCAGAGCAGTGTGATTTGGGCTTTTTTCTTGGATTCAATTTGTTGAATGCCACACCACCAAAAGTATTTTAGCTCCTCTTCAGGCTCTGTCTTTCCTCCTCTCCCCCATTCCCCGTTTCCCAGCTCACAGCATTACACCATTACAAGGCCTCCATATACAAATGTTTACTGTGACTTTGGATGTTTAGACATAAGATTAGACCTCACTCCCCCACAACAAATATTTTGTTTTATTAGTAACTGGAAAACACTCCCAGATAGGTACAGTTTCAAGTGAACATTTTTGATAATACAGTATTTGGCATTGCATCAAATGCAAACATAATTATTTGTTCAGTTTTATGGCTATTCATTGAAAAACAAAATGTGACCGTCTGTAGCAAGAGAGCTACCTGAAACATTACCTCTATGCCCCAAGCACTGTTGTGCAAGTGCAATATCAGATTAGAGGAAAACATCAAAAGAAAAAGAAAAAGACTATGTAGGAAAACAAAAAAAGCAGGAACAAAGACTTGGGTATTTTCAATTGGTCAAACTTCAGTATTCCTCACACAGAAGAAATCTTCATTAATTCTACTGATGCTCTGCAGCACAGAGCTTTTTGGCTAAGGGTTATCTTAACACGAGGAAGACAGTTTTAAATTGCGCTATAAAAGGAGATGCTATTCCTACAAATCCACCTATTTAAAACTTCTACAGACTGCAGCCACATTCACTGCTTCCAGATATTTGGAGGGCAAGAAAAGAAATATCAGTGGGAACCAGAGTTTTGGAAAAACCTGAAATGTCAGAAGTTTTTCAAGGCAAAAGCACAGTTGTGACCAGGATACTCCTAATGAATGGCTGATAGTGTAATGCCAGCCCTCTTTAGATGGTGTCACCAGAGAATGATTTTATGATAGAGAGTTTAACTAATGATTGATATGTGAGAAACAACATACTTAAAGGACAAAAATATTTTAGTATTAGGAACGGCCTAGCAGTAGTCTGAGAAAAGTAAAACATAACCATGAAAAATATAAACATGTACAACAAATATGTAATAATAAAAAGTAAGTTTAGCACATTTCTTGTAACAGAAGTTAGAATTCAACATCTATGGCATGCTCTCCTTTCCTATCATCAAGGTTCCAGAAACCATTTGCTTTACTCTGCCATTTTTTATCAGTTGCTCTTGTTTTTCTGTGGTTTACCTCAGGGGATACACAGTAACAAAGCACATTTGTTAGTGAATGTGTCAGCTTCAAGAAACACATTGAACAGAATGAACAAATGGTTTTGATCATTTATGTGGTCTTTGGCCCTTATGGAGAGACAAAACCAAAAAGATGCTGTTCTACCAGCTCTAGAGCTAGACATTCTGGCAGCCCTCTGACCCAGGTAAAATACCTGGTCCACAGCCCCAAATGAAAACTGAAAGGACAGCAAAGTTTTGCAAATAAACATCTGACCTCCCCCAAGTAATTAATATGATTGCCTTAAGTGGATACTAGTCCACATGGATTAGAGCATTTAAAATACCAAGATTAACTTCTAACTTTCCAGAAAATCAGTTATTAATTTGTGTGCGCATTGGTCATCACAGACTAGACTTTGCTTAAACTGCTTCCCAACTGTCATTCAACTGTATTTTATTTACAGAATATTAATACAAGCTGTCCAATATGCACATTTTATTAGCTGGAGAGTCAAGGCTGAGTCTTCTTTCCAAGAATACCTTGAACCCACCTGTCAGTCACAGCATCTGGCAGCTTTATCTGCATTATATTTATATGTACATCAGTCCTAAACTTGATGCCAATAGAGTTTTGTTATATTGCATGATCAATCATAATTCAAGGGGTGGCACACCTCAGCTATTTGCAGATTAATTCTACCAGAAAGAAATTTCTGCTCAAAGGTTAAATAAATCATGAAGTATTTATACCTCACTGCAAATACCTCAGCCTATGAAACCCCAGTCTCACCCGCCTGTTCATCTTCAAAATAGGCACATTGAAGTAGAAAGATTGCAACAGAAAAGAAGTAGGGTAAAATTAATTTTGCCATCTGTAAGAGGATAAAGCAAATTAAAATCCCCAAAGTCCATATTATTTGTTGTATTTCACATGTATTTTGTGCTGGCCCCCATCCCATGAAAGTAATTTGAAATCCAGGAGCAAAGCCGGGGGTTTTTCTGAGATGTTTTTGATTGTCTTCTCCCTGCCATCAGACTGCAATAGCAAATCCTTAACATAAAATTGCACAGAGGAAGAAGAAAACCCATCAAATACTCACTGGAAAAAAAATTACTGGTTTTTTTTTACAGTTTGTTGCTTCGCTGGATATAATTTAATTGGGGGCCAATCAGCCAACTCTCGCTGTAATGATTCTGATCCTACAAGTAACTTCTTTAGCGATTAGGAGTCTATTCATATCCAATGGACTTTATTATTGCATTAATAATCCAGCAGCTCCCAGAGCAAAAGAGTAAAGAAGATAAAAACACATCCAAATAAATTCCCATCCCTCTACCAGCCTGCCTGAGCTGCTTCTTTCCTTCCTATCACAGAACACGACAGATTTGGTTCTTCACCAGTGTCAGAATTTTACATATTTGATGACTTCTTTGAGGACTTCTGGTAGATAGAAAAGGTTAGAGAACTTCATAATCTTATATTCCCACAGAAATTTCAGTTTCTAAGGAAAACAAATGTCTGTCACCTCTATTAACAACTGTCCTGTAGAGCTACTTGACTTGAGCATTTCCAAATAGTTTATAAATCAAGTTGAAGTTCATGAGAAGTCTTGATTCATTGGCCCAACATCAAGAACAGAAGTGCTTCCTGGAAAGTGCTCCATAATTCTTGACTGCAAGTACAGAATCATCTTAAAGCAATGACATTTAATGAATTATATGCATAATGTTTAAAGTAACAGGCTGCATTTTACACACAATTCAAATACCATGACCTGTGTTAACAGATGGTTCCCTGTTAGTTCTCAGTAGTGGACAAGGCATACTGTGCATTAATGACTATTTAATGAGAGCAAGAAAGAGACAGAAACAAAGAAAAACAAAAATAAATTAATGCATCTATGTATTTTTCTAATTTGTATTGCCAGAATTCATTCAAAAACTGTAGTGTGAAGAATATAGTGGGTTTCTTTTTTTTTTTTTAAATTTTTTTTTAAATGAAATAACACTATTGCAACAGATTCCACTGCATTATTTGGCCACTAAGTGTTCTTCCAGGAATAAAAAAAATGATTTTGCACAGACAAGTGGACCAGAAAGTGAAATTCTATTTACCCAGTTCTATTAAGCTGTTGCTAACTAAGGATCCTTCTCCTCTGCCATTGTTGTAAGGCCAAAGTCAAAGTAACCTCTCATGACCTACACCTCTGAACAACAGAAACATTATGGGGGTATGGCAACAATTCCAGAACAACTGTTTTCCACTCTTCCCAGGAAGGAGCAGCTCTTTTAAAAAATTAAGCAAGAATATAAAGTATAATCAAAACTGTGTCTGCAAACAACATTTGCTATGCTTATTTCCTGTTAGACATATTTTCTTTTCTTAACAGAGCTATTTTGTGGATGAATGGCAAGGCATCAGGCACTGATATTTTCCTGTTTAACACAACAGAATGTTTCCAGCTGCAGCTAGCAGCACTCACGCACATCTCCCTGGCTGACCATAATCAAAACCAAACACCTCCAAACCCTCATTTCTCCTGCAAATAATTTACTGAGAGGCAATATGCCCGCACCCAGGGCCCAGCCAACACAACTCTGAACAAGCCCAAGTTCACTTGAGCTGATCCTAAGTGCATGCTTGTATTAGGCCTAGATTATAACACATCTGTCCCAGAAAGCATTGCAAACCTTTAACAGCTCCTTCCTCCATCTATGCCCTTACACATGTACACAAAGCTGTGCAAGTTCTTCTATTGCTGGACTATAATTAGTACTAAAATGACCTGCTCCTTTCCAATCACATTAAATATAAAACCAGTTAACACCTTGTCTTTCACCTGGCATGCACCCACAGTGAAATTTAATATTGGTTCTGATTATTCTTAACCTTAGACTGCGATCTTCAGTTACTTTCCTGGATGTTACCCAGTGCCTATGACATGCAGAAGACATCCCCTGATGTACATGTCCAAATTTGTGGCTTTTAGGCCATCATCTGTTACGTTCTAAGGCCATCATCTGTTACGTTCTAAGGCAATGAATCTCTTCACTAAGAGACAAGTTTAGCCTTGCTATCACTGTTACTTAAGAAAGTCAATTTTCCAAAGCCAATGACTTTCTTAAGAGCACCTCCCCTCCTTCCCCCTTCACTGTCTGCTTGGCTCATAGGAGTTTTTGCCCACGGTAAATGAACTCCTTGCAGCCATTGACTCAACACTGTCTCCCATCCCTGCCATTCCAGGACCTTCTGTGTTTCAGCATCCCTGAAAAACAACAAAAATACCCCAGCCAACCAACAAACCAATCAAAAAACACAACTAAACAAAAAGGAATCATTGCTCATTTGGAAAAGTCTAACGTTGACCAAGCCTTGTTTGTTTGTTTTTAATTAGAATATTATGGAACTGTAAATGTGAAAATTATTATTACCATTGTCGAGGGAAAAAAAAAAGTCTATCATTACCCAAATATTTTGATAACTCATGTTATTTAACCTTGTGGATGGTGCCAAGAGACAAAATCTGTGCCTACTCAGCCTGATTTTGCTAGAGCTATATGCTGTGAATTCCTGGCAGGATTGTGTGATAGAAAGATGAGTGGTCAATATAAACAAAACCATTTGAAACAACAAAGCTGTGAGGGACAAATTCCCCTTCTAGCACACAGGTTCCACACAGGTTTAACAGAGGTCCACGATAGTCTTGGATGTTTTTACCATGGGGAGACTCTCAAGTGATAAGGAAACAATAGTTTTTTGGTGATTTGAGTGGGACTGGAGGGGAGTGAGAGGACCAAAAGAAATACTGTGGTCAATAATATTTTCTAGGTTGCACTTGCTGCAAAGTATGGCTTTCCAGAATTTCCAGTATAGGGTGCTGCTGCTGCACCTCTTCACTAAACCAAGATCAAACCAAACAAAATCCAAAGCCAATGGATATGTGTGATATTCTATTCCCCATCGTTTTACATCAAGTGAGGCTCATACTTGCCTGGGAATGGTTTCATCACTATACTAGGCAATGCTTAAAATACAGCATTTTTTCACTTTTCCTGAGTAATGAATATTTACTGTTTTACAAAAAGCAGAATCCTCAAGCTGATTTGATTATTTACCCTGACTTTCAACAGAAACAAGCAAATTTGGAAGTTTTGGAAGGGGCTTGCCTGTTTGTTTATTTTAGATTTTGTTGTTGTTTAAACATCTGATAGCACCCAGCTAGCCCTCCCTTCTTTGTGGCTGCAGACAGCAACATTCACTCCCACACACATAGCCACAAGGCTCAAGGTTGAAGGAGCTGAGAAGAAAAACACTGTATGCTGATGTGTCATGCATCTTCCCAGTCTCAAACTGACAGATAGGAAATGTTTTGCACAGGAATACTGTAGAATGTAGAAACATTCTTTTTCTTTGAATATGCTATTAATATAAATTTAAAAAAAACACAAGAAGTGAGACACTTGTCTGAAGAAGTAGGGACCCAAACTTAAAAGCCCAGCCAATATTCATGCTGCTGTGAAATAATGATTACCTTTAAAAATAAAAAAGAACCAAAAAAAAAAAAAGAAGATGTTTAAAGGCACTTTTCTTCCTTGAGCCTTTTGCTCCTTGACACAAATGATTTTTTTTTTCCTAGCTAAATCATACATATCATCTGGCAGAAATTAACCCTTTGTACACTAAAATGGCTCCCATTACTTGAAACCTCTCAGCTTTCTGATCTTTAAATGCTTGTTTCACACATTGCAAGATGATCTAGAAGTATCCCAAATTAATAGCAATAACCTGTTTACAGTAATAACAAATGAGTAAAATGAAAGAGACAGAAACAAAGGCTCTAGAGGGTGAATACCAAAAAAACTCTTCCATATAAACTCATCTCCATGTACCCCAGTAGCTGACTGTGGTTAGAAGATAGGTTTCCATCTAAAATATTTCTACTACCAGCAGTCTCTACTCCCACAAAAAAAAAAAGGAAAATAAATGGGATACTTTAAATAAATATATCTATGCATACCTATATGTATAAACTCACACTTAAAACAAACACCAGACCTTCTAATTTAATTCCAGTAAGAAACCAAAGCTTTTCCTTGGAAGTTTGCAGAGACCACATCACATGTTTTAACAGGACCGTTTGCAATCAAGCTACATATCAAAGTAGTTCAGCATCAGACACAGAGGTAAGCAGCCTTAAACATACTCCAGCAGCAACCACTTGCTCCTCTGAAAATGTGCCCTGCACGTAAGGAAAATGGAACAAGGCAGGAAAAGAAAAACATTCATCTTTTCATCATAATTCCTAGATAGGCATATGGGGAGCAGCTGAGGGAGCTGGGTTTGTTTATCCTGTGGAAAAGGAGGCTCAGGGCAGACCTTACCACTCTCTACAACTCCCTGAAAGGAGGGTGGAGCAGATGGGGATCGATCTCTTCTCCCAGGCAACCAGTGACAGAGTTAGAGGACATGGCCACAAGCTGCACCAGGGGCACTCAGGTTGGACATCAGGAAGAATTTCTTCATGGAAAGGGTATTTTAGAGTTGGCACTGACTGCCCAGGGAGCTGGTGAAGTCATCATCTTGGAGGTGTTCAAGAAAGACTGGACATGGCACTAAATGCTATGGTTTAGCTGACAATGTGGTTATTAAGTCAAACTTGATGATCTTATAGGTCTTCCCCAAATTTAATGATTCTGTGATATCAATTTTTTTCTACTGTTAAATCTAAATGATGATTTGCAAGGTGAAAAATACGTCTCCATCCTTCTTGCTTTGTAAGACTCTGTTTGTCTTAAGTGGTACTGTATCATAAAGTCCATGCCCAGAAGAGACAAGACTGCAGGGCGGTACTGCCCAAATGACAAGCTTTTAAGGAAAGGAAATTTTGGAACTGAAGAAGCGCCATGAACCAAATGTTGTTAAAGCAGTAACAATGGTGGACAATAACTAAAAACTAACAGCTTCACTCAATGACAGCACATCTGTCAGAAAATTTAAAAAAGTAGGAAAACAAACCAAAACTCATATGGTGTTAAAAAAAGAAGCAGCATAGCTACTTAACAGAAAGATTGACTGCTAAGGACTCTGTAAAACCACATTTCTGAACATCAGGCAGATATTCTGCACTGAGAGTCTGACTAACTGGAAAACAGCATGAAGACCACCTGTTACATATTTTCTATCTAATTCAAAAGAGCATTTTGAAAACAGCATTACTGTTACTCAGCCTTTCCAGGAAGGAGGATACCCCAATTCATAAGTGTTTCACTAATCAAGCCAAAAAGCCCTCCAGGGGTAACTACAATTCAGATTTTGAAGTGAATTTGGTTACATGCCCATGGATCTAAGAAAGTTACAGAATCCTCTTCTTAAAGTTCTGTTTGAAAATAGGCAAGAAAGAGTATATTCAGCTGCCCTCAGTCTAATTAAGATATGTGCTGCACCTTTCTAGAGCTAGATCTCTGTGGTCTAGGTCGGACAAGGTTTTGTGGGCTGTTCAAAGCTTACACACAATAATACATGAAATGTCATCAGCTACCACTCAAACATGAAATTGAATACATAGCTAAGAGGAGCGCCAAAACCTTATCCCATTTAGTTTGCTTTATACCACCAGAAGGTGGAAGCTGGAATTTCTTCTAAAGTAGAGGGATTTATAAAATTAAATGGGATTTAGCTATATAGGAATGATAAAAGTAAAATG
This sequence comes from Fringilla coelebs, assembly GCF_963513975.1. Classification (NCBI taxonomy): domain Eukaryota; kingdom Metazoa; phylum Chordata; class Aves; order Passeriformes; family Fringillidae; genus Fringilla; species Fringilla coelebs. Next base: position 46,547,403 of record NC_140028.1, on the reverse strand, counting down.
AATGAAATGCAAGATGAAAATGACTGAATGAAAAAATGAATGAAATCGTTGCTAAACAGCCAGACCTGGGAAGAATATCCTCAGAAATAGATAAATAGAGCCTTAAGTGTTATAAAAAATTGAAATTTTAGCATTTTTTTCTTAAAGGTTCTGGGACTTGAAACTGCAGAAGACAGGATGGGACTCTACAATCAGTAGCTCAGGAAACCATCTTCTCTTATATTCAACTTTTACTTGTGTTTTTTAACTATTATAGTTTAAGTAAATATCAATTTCCACCTGTTTCTTATTAGCTTTTTTCCTGAAAAAGCAATTGTTCTCCCCCTACAGTTTTCATCTACTGAAAGCTGGATGTGGAGAAAGGAAATCCAGTCTATGTTACAATGGAGAAATTCACCTAATAAAACTTTGTAACATTTCTGGGATTTCAATACCTGTGTAATTGTTCACCAAGCAGCATTTACTGACCCTACTGAATCGTCTTTCTTTTGTGCTTCAGTCCAATAATGTGGCAGATTTAAAAACAAAACTAAACAAAACAAAGAAACAGAAACATTTCACACAAAAAACACAGCATATTCCAACCAGAAGGGTAAAATCTAAGTACACCCAGACTCATTAGAGCAGCCTCATTAGTGTAAACCTGAAGATTTGTTTGCCATACCAGTGATGTTCTCCAGCAGACTTAGGAAGACTCCCATAAACTACTCAGGACTTTGACAGCAGAAATATTTCAATCTTACTAGAAATATTAAATGATTTATAGTTAATAACCATTGCTGAGCAGTGTTCTTTTCACCTTTAGCTACAAACCTCTTTTCTACAAGTATATTACTTTCATGTATTTTATGATGATTGTCTAGAAAAAAATTGACCTTCATGAAACAGGTGCCTTTGCAAATCATCACATATGAATGGTTCTTTAAGCCACATCAATGTTTCTTCACTTAGACAAAGTTTAAATAAAAATCAACCTACAAAAACAACAAAGATTAAATATTATTGTATGTACACACACATTCAGTTGCTACTTAGAGTTCCAAGATAAGGAAGAAAGGCACTCCATGGACTCAAAATATCTCACCAGATTACTAAAGGACCCAAAAGACCCCCTTGGATTACAAAATCTGGCAAGGTGGGGGAAAAAAGCCCACCTGTGTATGCCAAGGAATATGTATAATGGATACAACCCAGATGGCTACAACAATAGCAGAATAAATTGTGAAAGCTCATGCAAAGAATTGCATGGAAGCCCAAACTTTTTTTTAAATGTGATTTTTATCTGAATTTTTGTTTCTTTACAAAAGGAACACCTGTGGCCTGAGGAATGGGTATAAAGTCTGTGTTATGAAGCTTTTCAGGAGGTAGATGCACAAATTGCAGGAAAGCACGCTGATTGCAGAAGGATGCCTGGGCAACCACTGATGCTACAGAACTGATACTCTGCAAAGGGAAGGGAAAGCACACAGAAAAATCTTGTTATCCTTAAGGTGAGATGCAAAACTGCTGGGAAAGAGGAGATGCAGACTTTTTCACCCTTGGGAGCCAGAAGTCTATGGGAGGGCAGTGCAGCCTTTTAATAAGTGGTAAGATTACACTATTCTAAAGTAGTCCTTCATAATCATGGATTTACTAGGCATACATCACAAAAAAATAATTACACAAACTTGAGAGAAGGGAAAAAACCAGCACATGGCAAAACCCCAAACAACAAACCCAGCATACAGTTCTAACCTCAAAGATATTCTCAGATTATTTTGTAGCAACCAGTCACACTAAATCACATCAGTTCCCCTAAAAAGGAAGAGTTTTAAAGTAAAAAATTAGAACCCCTATCTTAAAACACCAATTCACATCTCTAATATTTCAGGATTAAATTGCAAGGGTCCTTTGTACCTCACAACCCCCTAATTCAGGTAATTCATGGCACAGAACTCAACATCAGCCACGACACCCAGCAGTTTGCCACATCTGAATAAGATCAACGGGGCTGGAAATTTCTAAGCATGTAACAAATAGTGATTGCTTCTTAATCACAATATTTGATGCTTGCACTGCTTAATGCAAGACGGCGTGGAGAGCTGTCAAGTAAAGCTGTAGGATCCAGCTGAATTCACATTAAGCTTCATTCATGTATGTGAATTTATATACAATGAACATAATTATATATGGAGAACATGAAGTGCTCCATATATACCACATTATCAATGTTATAAATTAAATTTTCATCCAGATGTAGTCTGCACATATTGATGCTCACATTGGACTACTGACAAGTCTGTTCCCAGTTCCTCCACTGAGCAGAACTGAAGCTACCCAACAGAAGTAAAGATGTATCATCCTGTCTTTATACACTCCATGCCCAGAGCCGAACCAAGACACTCCCCTGTTCTCTCTGTCTGCTAATGTCTCTGAAAAGCCATCAGAGAGGACCACCATGTAGCTAGCAGCTGTTTCTTAGACATCTTTAAATGAAAGATTTTCCCTTTTTTAAGGTATAGGGATGATAAACACGACTAGAAATATTCTGAAGAGTCCAAGCACAGTGGGAGGGAGCAGAAGACATGGCTGTGCTGAGAAGTGCATCCAGCTGCTGAGCCTGCAGGTGCATCTGGAGTAGATGGACAGGATGAAAAATTAGAGATGTTCCTGGGCTGGATACATGTGAGTAATGAGGGAAGTTTGCAAAAATAAATCAGAGAAAAACATGCTTGGATAAGATCAGTCTAGAGCAAAATAAGACAAACAAAGGAACGAAATCACAGTTGAGATCTCAGTGATGTGAACAGGAAGTAGAAATAGGAGACCCCAAAAGAGAGAAAGCAAACTATGAATAAAAACTGGCATTGGATCTAGAGTGAAAAATTATGAATATCTAGAAAAAGTGGCAATAAGAATGGCAAGTGTGAAAGAAAACAGTCCAACTTTAAAACAGCAGGCCAAAGGTTAATAAGGGAATTGAAAACTACCATATAATTTTCCAGTTCCCCCTCAAAAAATCTACATCTGGGAATAATTCACACCACAGTTATGAGAGCCTGAGAAATAAGCATGAACACTGCAAACCACAAAAGAGTAAAATTCACTATCTTTTCCAGAGATTGTGATTTATAAAGGCTCCGGATATTCAGAAGAATGGGGTGGTAAGGAGGAGCATTTCACAGGTGCAAAACAGCTACTTTCCTTAACTCAAACACATCCAACTTTCCATCCCTTCAGCAACCAAATGCAAACATGAATGCTGTAGGTCTTGAGCAGGGCACTGTGGAAGATAAAAATAGTTCTGCCTACAACAAACACTTGTCTCTACAAGCTCTGAGCATGGCAATTGAGAAGCACGAGGCGCACTTTCCATTTCCTAACAGAATTTCACCTCACATGCTCAGCCACTTGCAGATTAAAAGTAGCTGTCTTACAGCTGTGCAGCTAGTGAGAGGATTAAAGGAACACATAAAATCCTCACAAAGATACTTGTCAGTTTAGGATTCTCCAGATACAGCTCATCCCCAAAAAAGCCACAGTGAACAACATGTGGCAATATGAAAAACAGAGCAGAAGAGGGGAAAAAATTTTGCAAAATGCCCATAACTAAAGTAATGCATATTGTGAATATGCAAATATGTTCTATTTCATATCAACTCTAAAGCAGCATACAAGAGCGGAGCATTAGAGAATTGTGCCACAGAAGGTTTAGGGGAGATACAGGTGTTTGAAATAAAAAAGAATGGCTCTCTAAATGTTAAATTGGAAGAAGAAGCAAGAGCAGACACCAAAGAATGACTTTTTTCCATGCTTTTGCCAATGTGCATGATCATATACATTCTCTACTGCTACTGTAGAGAATGCCAAAATTTTATTTTTTTTTTTGGATCTCGATGAAGTGCTGTCACAACAGCAGGCCAGTGAGATAGAAGGGCACTCAAAACTGCAGTCACACTTTAAGCTCAGTAACCATTCTGTTATTCTCTGATATCTTCCATTTTATTAGAGAAATGTTTCCACATGGAAATGACTTATGTGTGCAAGGAGAAGCCTCTCTCCGGAAGAAGATTATAGCAATATATCAAAGAAAACCCTAAAAAAAGCAACTGGTTGGCCAAAAGAACAGTCTGTCCTAGTTCAACCTTTATTTTATTTTCTTTTTCCTGTTTCTTTTAAATAGTAGAGAGATACATACAAAAGAAAGGAGTCAAAAAAACTGCAGTGAGAAACAGCAACAAGGAGCACTGCAAGGAAAGAAAGGTTAATTACAGCACAAGAAAAGATGCAAGGAATGTGAAGAATGCCAGCAAGTAAATAAATCAATAATCTACAGTCATCATCTACATTCCTGAACTACCTTGAAAGCAAGGATATCTACCCTTAACATTCCTGAAAACAGTAGTGATTTTCAAGGAAGACCCCCCTCTGCTTCATGCTCGGTTTCTGCCAGCACCTTTCTGTCAACAACTGATTACAAGGGAACCTTTCCAAAGGGAGCCTGTATTACCTCCTACAACAGTTTTATTAATACAAGCTTGTGAATACTTTGGGACAGCCCAGAAAAATTAACAAGCCAGAATTAATGCTGTGATCATGGCACTTAGTTGAAAAAAACCTCAAGGTCATTGTCAAACAACTGCAGAAATGATGCACTATTTTTCCCCCTCAACACTGCTCTCTAAAACATACTGGAGCCTAGCAGCTCATGGAATAACAGTACAAATCAATAAAGCCAGTGACTAATGTGGTTTTACAGATATATTTCTTCACAATGGTATAAACATACTATAAAATAGGAGTTTTACAGAGGAAATGGAAGCTGAGTGAGAGAGATGAGAGAATCTAAAAGTCAAGATGCAACAAGTTGGAAACAAATAAACAAAAAAACACTCACAAAAAAACCCCAGGCATATATACCAAACAACCAAAAAAAGCCCCAGCCAAACCCAAACCTTGAAAAGAAAACCTAACATCCCCAATAAAAGTATATAAGTAAGATCAAGGATATGCCCTCAATAAGGTGACATAACAGAAATGGACCTGCAGAACAAAATGGTGGGGGACCTTACTGACATTTTGTGGAAGGTTACTGAGCTTCCAGTAGTTGTTGAGGTAACTAACCTGGTTTAGTTTAGTCCATAAGAGAATCTAGATTGAGCTGGTTTCAACACAAAACATCACAAATGGGAAACAACAGAAGTACAATTCAGAAGTGTAATCCTGAGCCAGTGCTAACATAGATTTACCTGAAGTTGCTATATGACTCTGATGGTACATATAAAAATACTTCTAAGCCCAGTTTCAAACAAACAACAACAAAAAAGAAAGGGAAAGGATGATTCCATGAGCACTGCTGCTTAGAAGACCACTTTTGTCTATAAAACACAGCAGTTTTTCTCCAAAAATTACTTTACTACAAAAATTGTAATGTACAAAACCCACGACAAATCATCATAGAGAATAATTTCTAAATTGGATGTGCAGAATGCTTTTGCAACACTTGCATTTGCAAATGAAGCTGATACAATACGATTAGGTAGCTGGGGGCATCTTTTCACGGGACTGAAGAAATTTCTAAATGAAGTGTAGCAATTAAAACAAGTCTATTTTCAATGCCATTTTACTTCCAAAGTGGGGGTGGGGGAATGAAGACTCCACCACCAACTGTCCTCAATAGGTTTTATGGTCATCTTAAAATAATAGATGCAATATATATATATTTAAAAAAGCCAAACAAAACAAGAGAGAAAGCATGGTGTACCTGTATGTTGTTCTTCAATCCAAGCTTGCAGATACATGAAGAGGAGTAGACCAGCTACTCCAAACAGCAATACAGACACGAAGACTTGTCTTAGGTTCATGACACTACAAGGGGTCTTCTCTTCAGCTTTCAGAAGGACTCATTGCTCACTTTTCTGAAGTCTTCAGCCTGCCTGCATCTTCTTGCAGAGATGTCTTCCCCAGAGACACCCACCTGGAATAACAAGAGAGGGAGGTTGTTCTCGTGTTACACTTTTATTCTTCACCAGAGACCGTGTTAACAGCATACTATATACAAGCTGGAACCCTTCAATGCTTATATTTCTGCCTACAGTCTCAATGTTCTTTCTACCCCCAGATGACCTCCAAGCAGATGCGCTTCTCAAAGTGGCTGAAAAGACCCTTCCACCTCCAGAAGAGCAAACATCACCTGCCGTCATGACAGAGGGAGGTGATGACCCAAATGAGGTCACTGGGTGTCACACCAATTCCCCACTCTGCCCACCAACCACCACAGCTGGGAAGCTACAGCAAGCAGCTGGAGCCTCCCAGGTGGCTGGGTCACACTCCAAGAGGCTGCTGGGTGATGGGCAACCCAGCATCTCTGCTTCTGGACTGTGTAATCATGTGTCCTTAAGGATGGGTCACCCCACAACACAGCCACTCGGCTCACCAAGCCCCAGCATCGGTTCAGCCTGTGCATCGAGGAGTCATACAATGATGTTCACCCCCAAATATGAACCCAAGTTGAGTTTTGCAGGATTAGAAAATGTCAGCATAAGATGGTATCAGTAAAAGAGCAAAAAATTAATTAATGGCTCATCTTTTTATTCTGCTCTGTTTTGCAATACGGAGAGGGACTTGTCAGGAACTCAATTCTTGCCACAAAGTTTAATGGAAATGAGTTCAACTGTAAAAACTTATCAAAAAGATTTCGTTATTGAACAGCAATGGGCCCAGAGAAAGTGATTTACCTGATACCCTCCATGTGCCACAAAGGGGTCATAAAATTCATTTTACAAAATCAGAACATGGATCACTAGAGGACAGCTCCTTAACCTGAATAAGAATGTGCTCACTTTGAAAGTGCATTATTAGAAGCTGAAGAGCTGTTGTTGCAACAGGCCTGGACAGCAAAACAAAATGCATTAAAATTCAACATAATGGACACTGTTGCCAGTACATATGACAGGAGTGTCTGATGAACTAACCCATAGAATTCTAGGAAAAACTCAAGCTTTTAAAGGAATACAGCCAACTGGAAGATATTTGAAAGATAAATCTGTTAAATACACAGAAAAGAAAATGCAGCCACTTAACAGTTATTCTGAATCATACAAGTACTCCATATTCCACAAGTTTGTATTTTTTAATAACTCAGCACTGTTACATCTATAATTGCTGAGTTCCTAAAAATACAGTACACATAAAGCTTAGCAGGAACTCCCATTAAGAACGGCTGTTGAATGAACAAAGTAACTATGTTAGAAAGATGCAAAAGATCTCAAGAACAACAAAACTGTTCAGGACTTTTCATATGTTATTTCAATTCCATGCCATTAAACTATACACGTCTCTTAAGCACAAACTTGCCTGCAGAAAATGTAAGCCACGGTTTAAATATTAATCATTTTATGTGTAATTGTTCTGTAGAAGACAGATAGCTAGACATTAACAGAATGTAAATGTTCTGTCTGAAGTTTTTTTCTAAGGGTCATGAAGCAACTGGTTCAAACCATGCACATGAAAGGAAGGTGACAGAGGCTTTATTCTTAAGCTTGCCCTTTCTACTTTGATTCTACAGAGAGGGAATTTCATATGTGTTATATACAAGTACCTGTTTGCAGCTATTTTGATGATGCACAGGATTGGAAGGAAGAAGTGAAAATTGGGCAAAAACAAAGAAAATGCTTGGGGAATGCTGAGAAATGCTTTTTGTATAGGTGTGAGTAGTGGAACCTCCTTTCACCCAGATCTTCTTCAGCTGTTATCACTTGCACCTTTTTTTCTTACAGTGCTCTCAGCACTCTCAGACTTGCAGTGCTCTTTATCTATGCTACAAAGCTACTTAGGGCTTTGGATCTAATGTCAATGCTGCAGGAAATGCACTGTTTGCATGTCTTTAGAAGTCACTCTGCTTATGAGACAGAAGCTTCCCAGCATAAGCAGTGCTTCAAGAACCACCAGTCATAGAATTGACGAATACAAACCTCTTCTGTTTCCCACAAACAAAAGCTGTGTTGTTCATGTAACAGGACATTGACAGCATCTGGATTAGGAGGAAAAAAAGCAGCAAATAAAAAAATATGAGGGTCTGAATATATCTTTGAAATTAATTACTTAAATTAGAGGTACTAGAAAGCAGGAATCAGTTTCTTGGTGTTTGGGATTTGCAAGTTTCTCTCATAATAAAAAGGTGAGGAATCCAGACACGCACAGTGATAGTGCATGCTTCCAAATAAGCCCACTTCTGTGATGTTGCTTTCTTCTGTCTCTGACTACACAAAGCTCCCATATATTCAGCCCCTCTTTCTGAAAAACAGCATTCTTGAGTGGGCAAAGAAAGCTTTCTCAGGCCACAAGGAAAGCTTTCTCAGGGCGATGCTGAAAGGAAAGTATCTCGCACCACATCTCTATGAACATTTCTGACACTTGTAGGCTGGCACTGCGGCTCTCTCCAGCCACTTGCTCTCATTCTCCCTGTTTGCCCAGCTCTTGCCACCACCATGAGCCCTTTCTGACCAAGTTTAACCAAATTACAGCCCACAAAGAATTTACCCAAGAACGGTGCCAATGGTTTTTCCTTTATCCATAGCTGGTATCACACACATCCATGACCCGTGACAGCGTAGGATATAGAGCTGACCTTGCCCAAACACCATTGTGGCTGCATGCAGCACCACCTACAAGCCCTGAAAGGTGATGATGAAAATGCACAGTAAAATAAGGAGCACTTTTAAGCAATTTAACCTGTTAATAAGAAAACAGATGTTTTTCTACTAGGTTAGTTTTGGTTTTGAGTGGAAAGAAGTTTGTAAAAGGAAACAGCAGTTCAAGATGTTTTTCTTTTTTTTGTTTTGAACTACCAAACACACCCTAAGGCAGATTCACTCCACCAGCACAGTCACTGTAATTATCTTTGTATCAACAGTTTACACACTGCTTGCAATTAGTTTAATTTATTTAAATTTAATTTATATGAAATTGTGTTCTTCATTTACATGTTGACTAAGTTCTAAGATTAGTTTTAAACAAGAGTAAGATTACTTTAAATTAAGACTACCAATTTTAGCTCAGGTTAGAATCTAAATACATCAAACCCAACTATTCTGCTACCTTATAAGATTTTAAAGGCTTTTCAGCTTGAATGAGTAGTTTAATTTATTTAACACAGTGATTTGTAACCCCCATAAGAAAAAATTACAGTGACATTTAAAAAAGTCTACGTCTGTGAGTCTTCTAGAAGAACTTGAAAAATGGCTGCACAACACTGACAAATTTGCTCCTTTTGTATTAAAAAGCAATGGTCGTGGATTACACTCTCAGGCAACCTGGGCAAGAGGAAAACCTGCAAATACTCCTTAATCAAGATAAATGCTTTCTCGTGGCCGTGAAAAGCCAAGAAGCAGTTACTTTCAACCCAAGTATTTTCAAAAGAGATCACCCATATCCAGACAGAGGTTCAGCATCCCTACTTAACCTATGAATTTTTTTTTTTGCTTCTAGTTCTGGGTGACATGGCTTTCCTGGGTGATAGCTTGACCATCCTTGCTGGATAGTTCTTGCTATGAGGGAACCAATGTGGCCTGAGAAACTGCTCTGTGCCTTCCACCTATGCTGAACTAGATTCCTGCTTTTGCCCAACAACATCTCCATCTCTTTGGGATGTATGGACCCCAATGTCCCCACCTGTTTGAACTCAAGCTATGCACCCCAAAATTTCAAGTTCTTTTGAGTACTGGAGGGAGACTACTGCATGTCCTTATCCATCATGGAGAAGCAGTAAATCTGGCAGACAATAGCACTATGTGCCTTAGATGACAAACAGTAAAAATTTAGAAATTTTACAGGTCTATAGTCATTCACTTCTGAGTCCAAATTGTTTAACATTTGTCAAATATTAAGAATTTCAAGAATCCTCATTCTACTGATATAAAAGCCTTGCAGTTTCCCCATTGTGTTTTGGGATCAGATAGGTACATTCCTGTACAGAGCCAACAAGCACAATTGATATAACACAGTCACCCAAAAATGGGGAAAAGTGTACCTCCTGTTTTTGGCATGATTCCTCCTTTCAGTACATCATCCAACTTTTTCTTGCTTTCAATCAAATATACCTGCAGCTAAGGAGAGGCACCTCAGCACTCAGATACCATTCCTGGCTCCTTCCTGTTCTAGACCACACAATACCAGTGGCATCTGGTCAGCATGCTTGGCTAACTTTAGATTTCCTCGCCACCGTAACCCTCACCATCACCTAGTTTCAAAATCGAGGACATACAAACACAAAACATTAGGTTGCTGCCTATTCAGAAACAATTCCTTTTAATTTCAGATTTTTTTCCTTCACCTGGAAATAAAGAATATCAAGATGGAGGGCTAACCAGAAAAACACAGATGGAAAAACCCAGACAATCTTTATAATGGTCCAAACATTCATATTACTGTGGGATACTACAAATTCCCCCCCCACTCAGTATCTCCTTAGACAGAACTGAATTAATGAAAACAAAATGAGAAAAAGAACACGGAAAGCTACTGCAACTGCACAGTTTTGGGGTTTTTTTGGTGTTTTTAATTTTCTTCCCTTCATCCTTACCTCAAGAAGCACTACATTTTCGGATACCTCCACTGTAGTTATCATGGCAAGAAAATTTTGCAGTGAGGAATGTTCTGCTGGACACTGGCCCAGACTACTTTCAGCTCAGTCAGTAGAAGGAAGCAAGGATATCTTCTCACTTCAACGCTCCCCCTCCTCCCTCACTTCTCATCTGTTAGCTCATGTCCTACTTCGCACGCAGATGATCCTCCAGGATCACCTTTCCACTGCCCACATCTCAACTTTCTGGCTTCACAACGACTAGCGCAAGGCAGGGCTCCAGCTCTTAACAGTGCTTGCACAGTTCCTCATATCAGGCAGTACTACTTTTTGTTCTGGCTTATTACAGAGGTTGCTAGAAATAAACATACGGTATTTGCCATTTCCTACCTCCAAGCAAGTTAAGCTGAGTGCTATGGCTGCGTGAAGTCAAAGGCCTTAGAGAAATTTGAATTAACTGAGTAAGCAGATCAAGATAGTCAAACAGTGGTGCTGAGAAACTTTGTAAAAATTAAAAAACGGTGACCCAACCAACCCCTAACCAAACACCCCCCAGATAAACAAAACAAAAGCAAACAACAAAGCCCAAACCAAACCAAAATTCCCATGAGGGAGTTTTTCCTGTCCATAGGAATTTAATAGGGGTATATAGACAGCATACAGGCCCACTGTTACATCGTCCTGCTGACATCTCAGCAACTTCTTCAGCTGAAGTGTTGCTTATAAGAAGGCTGTGTAAAAGTATAATTGAAGACACCATCTGGCCTGCACAACTTTTATTACTGGCAATAACAGAAGATTACTACCTACCAACACTGCAAATCAAGTTAGGAGAATTCTGTAAGAGTTCCATAAGACACAAATAATGAAATATATTTTTATGAAATATATAGGGATTTCTCTTCAAAAGAGAGACCTGTTTTCATCAAAGTGAGTATTCTTACTCACCTGCTGCCAATTATGAAACAATAAAGCCCCTTTAAAAAATAGAGCTTAAAATTTTGAAATTTTATTAGCAGTCAGAAAATTCCAAACATCAACATCACCAAAGTAACTTCCCACCCAGTCAACTTGTACATATTTAACATTTTTCAACTTCACTCTCTCTTGTTATATAGCAGACCACAATGTTGTTATAGCAATTACATTTTGTTTTAAATGTACTTTATAGCATACAACATACTATACAAAATTAATAACACGACAAAGAAAATATGGTTTGCATTTGAATTTGCCATTTTAATCTATTAACATCACTAGTTCCTCATTATCCTTTTGATATATTTCCAAAGGAAAAAAATCCATTTAAATGAAACAATGAGTGTAAGTTCGACTCTGCTTCTGAGAACATGCACACCATGTTTACTTGGTCCTGCTCCTCAACCATAAATCCTGCTGAATTTCAGACCATGTCAGTTTAATGCACATAGCAACTTGCCTCAGACACCTGCAGATTAATTTAAAGCTGCCGTTTTAGACAAACAAAAGTTCCGCTTGTTTTAAGAACAGATAGATGCCAAGTTGACCTACCCATGTGTATGCAGGTTGACGCACCAGCATCATGGAAAGTTTTGGTTACTTACAGAGAACAGAGAAGACACTGAAAGCATCAGGTCTGGAACTTCACCAGCTCAGCAGGATATTCAGTTTCAAAGGTTTCATCCTACAGCTGCTGGACATCTTGCTTCAAAAAGGAAAAATCATTGTTATTCTCAGTAACATTTGCCAGTCGGGACTGAGGGACCTCAGCAGAAAAAGGCAAGTTTGGCATGCTTAGCTCTTACCTGTCTGAAGTACTCCTGGGAGTCAGCAAGAAGTGCCATGGAAGTCACCTGGATTTTGGGAAGTTAAACAAAAACACTGCTCACAAGACAGCAACTTGATGGCTCTCAGTCTTCTAACAGGATTATAGGTGGGATTTCTTCCCACTGTCAGGATAAGGTACATCAGCAAAAGCACTGTGTCAAAGCCAGATCTTCCTTCTTGGGAACTGTTGAAATGACATAGTCATGTTTACGGACTGCAGTGAACCGAGGGGCTATCAGCATGCCAACAAGACTCGCAGCCTACCCCAGTCATTCACTCTACTGCTAGAAAACGCACGGGCAAAATACCGGTCCATTTTTTATTTTGGAGACGTGCCACGAATTCCCGATTCCCGGCGTGTGACGAAGGAGGGGGGTGTGTAGGGAGTCAGCAGAAAAGTTGCTCGGTGCGCGGTGCCGCAGCGGGGGCTCTGCGATCCCCTCAACTTCTGGGCACCGCCGCAGCCCCTCGGGGCCGCTCCCGGCGCCGGAACCCCTCGTCACGGACACGCCGGGGGCCGGGGCTGACCCTCATTCCCCAGGGCCGGTCCGCGCTGAACGCACCGGGACGGCCGCGCCGCCACCTCCGGCTCCGCCGCTCCGAGTCCCGGCGCCGCGGGGCTGGGCGGTGCCGGCGGGGAGCGGCTGCCGCCGGGCCCCGGGGGAGATCCGGCCGCAAGCTCGCCCACCCTCCCACCCGTCCCAGGTGGGTGCCCGGCGGCAGCCCCTCACCTGCCCGCCGCTCCCGCCGCTCCCGGGAGGCGCTTCCGCAGCGGCGCCTACACACAAACTTTGCTCGCCAAACTTTGGGGCCGGGCGGGCTGGGGAGGGGCCCCGGCGGGCAGGGACACCCCCGGCCGCAGCGGGCGGGTCCCCGCGGGGCAGGTGAGCCCCCCGGCCGCTCCCGTGTGCGCCCGCTCCGCCCGTGACATCGCGCTCCCGCCCCGCCGCCCGGAGAGGAAGAGCTTTGCTCAAAGGTTTTGTTTGCTGCTACATATCCAGAGGTAGCTCTCCCCGTGCTAGAGAATAAATATGTCTAAGCTGCCAGGTAGAGGCAACTCATAGCTTTAATTAGCTACTAAAACAGGTAGTGTAGAAACTTTATTGCCGTCTATGGGAAACAGGATGACAGAGAAAAATGTTTAATTAGTGCTTATTGGAGCTTCACGTGTGCCTTGCAAACCTTATCTGCTTATTGTGACAATAGACCAACCATGTAGATAAATGGCATTATCTCTCTGTAACGGGAATACCGCTTTGCTTACATTTCTTCAGGGCAGTCCTTGAAAAAATAGCTCTTAGCCCTTGCTGAGATGAGGTAAGAACGGAGGAGTTCTGGCTTTCCAAAGCCGCGCTCAAACGACTCCCGTGTCTCTCTCCTTTAGGCATTTCGCCGCAGGGCTGTGTTCCTAGAACTACTCCAGCAGACAGATACTTCTAAAATGCTCCCTGGTCCGACGCCCCGTTGCTCACTTATGGCATCGAGGCCTCTCCTGGAGTAACAGTAATGTAACCATTTATGTTTTTGCAACATCTTTTACTCCAACAGGTTTCAAATCATCTCACGCTCTGTTGAGACAGCGGGCAGGGATCTCTTCCCCAACCAGCGCAGCACCGCCTTCGGCAGGAAGCTGAACAACGCCCACCAGCTGAAATCCAGTGTTTCAGAGCAGAGGGTAGAGAGGTGGGTGCCGCTCAGTTTTCCAAGGAGGGTTAACTAGGCAGAGAGTGTAATTACCCTGCCCAAAGCTCAGATGTTCGTTGAAAAGTGCTCCAGGATCTGTAACAGCCGTGGGCAGCTCCTGTGTGCAGGAGCGTTCCCTTGGATTTTCAATCCAGGTGCTAAACTGTCCTGCCCCTGCTTAGCTGGGGTTGTGTGAATACATATAACCCTACCGTGTTTCTATACATTTTCTCTGGTTTATCTCACTTAAGGGCCTCCCTAGCCACAGTTCATTATAGGAGCTAGCAGCTCAGAGAAAGCCTAGGGACGGAGGATTTTTCTCTTAAACCCAACTATGGATCCATTTTAAAGTTCTAGTGAGTAATGACCATCCTTCACACCTGTAGCTTGTCTGGCCACCTAATAGTAGTAAAAGTGGAGGAAGGCGAGTGTGAAGTAGAATATGGCAGTTTTTTGCTATTTCAGGAGAGTTGAGCATATTTCCCCTTTTAGACAACCTGGCAGGGTGTGATCCCATGTTAACCATATGCCTTAACAATAAAAAATGCAACCTCATATTTAAATTACGGATCTATTAGTCCCTGATGGCCAGTGAGATTTTAGAGAAAAACAACATGCCAACTGAATTTCAGTTTCCTGATGTAATACACTCAGAAGATTGTAATGAAGGTCACTGAAGCTTCTAGTAAGGATATACAGATTAACCTTCTGAGTGTTGTAGATTTAATTTCACTCAGTAAGTACATGCAGCAAACATATTTCTTCAGCTTGATCTACTCAGGCTGCATCCATCTACTAAATAAACATATATAACACCGAGTAGATCAGATGTCTTTATTTTTATTTCTCTTCAGTTAATGGAATAAATTAATTGCTTTGGGATAAAGCCAAGGCTTGTTTTACAAGTTAGTAAAGAACAAGAAAACAAGAAAAGCCCCAAACCACAAAGAACTCCAGACTAGTGCACTTAATTTTGATAATACTTGTTCCATACAGATTGTCCTGGTGCAGAGGGTATAGTCCAGCTATTGCTATAAGAATCTTTACCAGATTAAAGAGTAAAAATTCAACATGCAAGTGAAATCAGACACTGGATTAGGAAACTCATCAACTACGTACTTGTAATCAGCACCTTCTGAAGCCTGACATGTAGCAAAAAAGAAGCAAATTACAAAAGGGTGGCGGCAGCCTGTCTGTGGCAGCAGGGCTGGTGTGCAGCCAGCGCCTACATCTGAAACTCTGCTCTTGGCAGGTTTCTGCATGTTTCCCATGAACTCTGGTAGACAAGTAGCTCAAGAGTTAAAGAAGCAGCATCATCCTCTGAAAGCAGTGAGTCAGCAGCCAGGTGGTGAGGCCTCCTCACAGGAACAGGAGCGGACAGTGCACTTAGAGAAGAAAGGTAACAGATTGTGAATCCAAACTGCAACCTGCCAAAAATTAGAGGTCAATTTGCTGAAATAAAACCACCTTTACTCTGCAATAAAACCAATTTAGGCTCTTTGCATGCTTCCTGTGTGGATTTTCAGGAACAGCCATTGTGGAAAGTATAGTGTGGAGGTTAGGTAGGTAGGTAGGTAGGTAGGTAGGTAGGTAGGTAGGTTTCACTAACCCACACTGCTTCTCCATGGATTGTGTACTGTGTATGGCCCCTAAATTTGTGGGTGCTCAAACCATGGGGCAGAAACCATATATATCATTGCTGTAATCTGTTAAGAAACCCTCCTTCACTTGCTGAAATTTCCACCCAGCCTAGGTTTCCAGTTTTCATTTTTCAAAATTTTCTGCAAAGCTAGCGCAGCTATCTGCACAGATACGCACATTTCAAGGAGTCAAAATTTGAGATTCTTATGTTTAAAGAAAAATTTAATATAAAGACCCTGCTCATGTAGCAGGGCCTGTTTGTCCTGGTCTTTTTCCAAAGGGGAAGGATTAGACCTTCAGAGACATTTTTAGATTAGCCAAATTCATTCCAAGGGCTGTTATCGTTTGCTGCACTGACTTTTAGGACAGGCCACACTGGCATAGTTTCAGTGTGTTATATATAAACATAAAGCCCATTAAACAAGCCTTTGGTGATTAAAAACATTTTATCATTTGAAGGTGTCTTTTGCTCCAGGGTACAAACCATTCAGCAAGTAGTTTCATTTTATTTCCTTGAGCTTTTTTCATTTTCAGCTAATTAGCTAGAAATACACTGCCTACAACATTCCCCTTTCCTCAGTTAGGAGGCTAAAATTTGCCTCTACCAAGCATTGCTATAGGGCATTTGCTTTGTTCTTTAAAAAAACTACTAGCAACTTGGTATAAAATTCATTTGCTCAGTAACCGGTATGCTGGGGTAATTATCAAAGCCTTTCTAACCAAGCTGCGTGCTCATTCAAAAATATTAGGCAATTCAAAATGTCTGTGGTTCTTCAGCTATTACAAAGTTTTGTTTTTAAGCAGTCTCCAAAAACTTGACTTAAACACTTCAATGAGTTGACTGTGAAGCTATTTTATCCTAATGGGCTCCTGTTCTCAGAAGACAGCCAAAAGTAAACAGTAGCAGCAATTTATTTTTTTTTTTCTGAAGGTCGGTACATTATCTTACTCCAATTCCAAAATGTTCTTCAAATAGCAGATGCTACTCTGTCAAGTGCTGCAGGGCTACAAAATGCCTTAGGATGTCCTGAAAAATTTATTTCTGAAAAAAAAAAAAAAAAGAATTAATTCTGTATTTGAGTGACTGGTGAGGAATTCCATTAACAGGTGTGAATGGAAAGGTTGAGATTAGCTCTCCTTCTCTTACTCCCTCTGCCCTAGCTCTGGGTGAACAGGGTTTATGTGAGTATTCATGCTGTTATATGATGCATTTATATCTTAGAGGAGGTATATCCAGTTTTACAGGCTCCATGCATAGAGCTTTTTCAAGACAAGACTGGATAGACCCCTGAGCCACCTGGCCTGACTCCATGGCTGACCCAGCCATGTGCTGCAGGTGGGACTGCAGATTTCCTGGGATCCCATCCTGTGTGAGTTGTCCTGTGCTGTCTTCCTAGATGGCCCATCTAAAATCAGGAGATTACACTTTCCCCAAAGTGGTCTCATCTAACTAAAAAATGAGGTTTGAATGCCCTCCACATAATCACAGGGATGAATGAGGTCCTTAATTAGTATCAGAAGGGTTTCTGTTGAAATGTGGTTTGTAAACGAGGAAGTTCCTCTGGAAAAAAAACAAGTCTGTTCTTCCAGGCCTTTTGCAATATGTTTGTAAAAGCTGTGTAACATTGCAATTTCCAGTTTGTCTTATTCTAGAGAAGAAGAAACATTCATCTTTGTTCCACCAAATAATGCTTGATTATGGTGCCTCCTGGAACAGAATAGCCTATTGTACCAGAGTGCTAAACTGGGAGACAGTTTCTTTGGTCTTTCAGTTCTTGGTATCACAGTGGCCACACAAAATGAGTTGGAAAAAACCCTTAACTGTGTGATTTAAATGCTTTAAAAGCATCTGTAAAGATCTTGAAGGTGACGTTCTTGTCTTCCAATTTTCACTAAGGGATACTACTGGTCTTCTCCATCCTTACTGTGGGGTCTGGATTTCTCAGCTACAACTGACTGCTCTTGGATATTACAAAGACTGAAAAAAGAACCTTACAAAAACCTCTTTTAGACCAATTTTACTATGTTTCAAGTGACTAGTAAATATCAGAGAAGTAGATTCTACATGTTGCCCTTTGGTCTCTACACATCCCCTGAATGTGAGACAACAAAATTCCCTTATTCCCACCACCACCTTGACAGTACAGAGTTGTGCACTAATTCAATGCCTGTTGACAAGCTGTCTATATAAACTGACAGAGAAACAAACTGATTAATTAAACTGGGGGTACCTCTGACATAATTCACAGGCTGTTGAAATAAGACACCGTACCAGTAAATATGTAATTCCAATATTCTGGTTCCTCTTGCACCCTAAAATACCTGGAACAAAAAGCAGAAATGCAGTGACATGACAGTCTGGCGGCTGTTCTGAAGCTAAAGGAGGACTGAATGAAATAAAACAGGATGTTTTTTTTCTTCACCAGTGTCAGCATTGTGTTGAATGTTTGCATTGCTTATTAAGACCAAAGGACATATCTTGAACCCATTCTGATAGCTTGGAATCAAGCACTGAGCAAATGATGACATTATGGTATTCATATGTGCCAGAAAAAAAAAAAAGTTCCTGAGAAATTCTGGGAGAAATGAAGGTGGAAAGTAGAATAAATACTAGGCAGACTGACAACCATAGTATTTAAGAGACAGTAAAAGAAGTTGAGATTAAAACATTATGCAAAATCTCATGTGAACATTAGTCCCAAGTGTTTGGTTGTTGTGTAATGGTTTGCATATGGCCAAGTGTTGGCACTGTCCCTTGCTTTTGAACCTCCACAAGGTGTTACAGTGTCAGTCTGTCAGTCTAAGGAAAATGAGGTCAAATATTCTATACTGGGTATAGGACAGATGCTGGCCAGCCTAAGATTTGCAAGAAATGTCACTGCTTACCACATACCTTCCTTTAGCTAGAAGCTGAGGTACACATAAAACAAAAGACAGTTTTTCAGGGGGCACAACCAAGGTGCTTAACCTATTATTGCCTATTTTATACAAAAAAAAACCAACTCTCACAGCTGGGTTTTTAGATGAGGATATTTCACTGAGACAGTGGTGATTGCTCTGGTGGGTCTTCTTCCTTTAGATATAAAATTTTAGTCTAACTGGGCTAATGTAGGTAAGCCTGCTGGCAATATTTGATGGAGTTGACCATCAAGTGGTGCTGTTTAACATAAGATCTGGCAGGGTAGATAAAGCTGCACATCTCATTCTCTTAACCCCTTTCCTAGCCATGTCATTGTTTGGAATTGTGCTACTCATTCTGGGAATATCCTCATGAATTTGAAACTCTTCATTAAGATTGGGATATGAGGTGGATTTGGGAGTCAGCAGCATGCAAGCATGCATGGGCAATAAAACTCTGCATCTTCATTACAGCATGATCAAGCTTTCCAAACACTAAAGTGTATAACTTCACACACTAAATGGAAGAGTAGCCTGGGAAAACTAACATGCTTCTCATGTTGGACTGTTCAAAGAGAAAGAGATCTGGAAAAGCTGTGTCAGCTCAGGCTGGGAACTAGGCTTGGAGCAATTCTGGAAACGTGGGTAATGGCAGAAAATTCTCTAGCCAGCGGCATTTCCCTCCTGTCGCATACCACAGCCATTTCTCCTGCCCTCAGGCCCCACTGCTGCAAAATGCTGTAAAAAAAAAAAAAAGCAAGTGAATGCCATGATGGAGCCTCAGGATCATAAAATCCTAACACATCTCACAGGATTCCTGCTAATTTCCCTTGGCTCGGCTCAGCTCAACTGTATATAAACCATGCTCTCCAGGATTTGGCTTACTTTCTCTCAGTAATTAGGTTTCACGGGAAGGTTTTTCTTTATTTTTAGGAAACTTTTCCTCATAACCAATATAGTTTATTTCTTGTGCTTTTCTTCTTGCTCTTTTCCCAAAGGACACAAGATAGTTCATTGCCTTTTTTTGTGAGAATGTTCCATGGTAAATTCCTACTAAGGAAGCCACAGCTCACAGTATATTGTTCCTTTAATAGGAAGCAATCGTCCTTCATCCTATGTCTGAATTCTGCAATGAATTTATCTCACTCATTAATCCAGTGCAAGCCACCTTCTTTCTGTCTCTGTCTCATTGTAACCTGCTGAACAAAGGTGACTTTCTCAAGGATGCTTTAAATAACCCGTTCTCCAGGACTTTCTTTAGGCTTGTGAGTACTAAACTCATCTTTTCCAGATGGTATCATAATTTCCTACCCTTGCATCTTCGGAATGAAATGTAAGAACACTTAATAAGTAACTTGGGACAGATCATGAACTTTCACAAATACATTCATGCAGTGCTTTCATTGCTAGAGACTGTTACTCCACATCTGGAGAGGGGAATGTGATCTATCACCCTGTATTGGGCTCGCATGGAAATATTTGGGGGCAGGGGGAGGCAGGCTACAGGGATGGCTTCTGTGAGAAGGTGCTAGAAGCTTCTCCCATGTCTGACAGGGCTGATGTCAGCTGACTCCAGGACAGACCCATCACTGCCCAAGGCTGAGACCATCAGTGACAGTGACACTTCTGGGGTAACAGAATTAAGAAGGGGAGAAAAATTACTTCCCAGGAGTAGGCTGTTGCTGGAAAACAGAGAAGGGACAATATGTGAGAGGAGCAACTCTTCAGACTTCCAGGTCAGTGCAGAAGAAGGGGGAGGAGGTGCTCCAGGCACCAGAGAGAGATTCCCCTGCAGCCCGTGGTGCAGATCATGGTGAGGCAGCAGTGCCCCTGCAGCCCGTGGAGATCCATGGTGGAGCAGAAATCCACCCAGAACCTGTGCAGGACCCCACAGCAGAGCAGGTGGATGCCTGAAGGAGACTGTGACCCCATGGGAAGCCTCTGCTGGAGCAGCCTCCTGGTAGGACCTGTGGAAACATGGAGAGAAGCCCACCCTGGAGCAGGTTTGCTGTCAGGACTTGTGACCCTGAGGGACATATTCTCAGGTGCCTTTCCCAGTACACACCTGATCTGGGCTGCACAAATGGAGGGGTTGTTTATACTTGTTGTAAGTATTTTTTTTTTAAAATGTGTGCTTGGGAATTAAATCTGATTGTGGAAATGGAAAAGCATTCTTGTTTCTGTTTTGTAATTTTTGGGATTATCTAATTACTATAGGAAAACAGCTAAAGAATAAACAAAGCTGCCTGTCATTCTCTTGTTTGCTTTACAAATAAATGCTATGCTTTGTAATTGCTCCTTTAAAGTTAAATGCTTAGGTACAAAATATGTTGCTTAGGAAAACTTTACAGTCATCATGGCAAATATTTGACAGTACTTGTAGAACTAAAGCACAGATACCACTATTTATTTTATTGTTTATAAACTGCGAAGTTTTGGTCAGTAGAGCTGGAAGTCTTTTTATTTTAATGTTAGACAGGACCAGAAACTTCAAGAAATGTGGAACATCCTTGACCAAACATTCACTGGTTGTCATCAAACTATTTTTTGATTGCATATATTAAAATCAACACATGGGCAAGTCTATATGCATACATGATGCATTTATATCCAAGCCTTTTGTATCTGTATGTTCCTTTGTTTGTCAAGATTTGCAAGTCATCTATAAAGAGCTTAGCTTATAAAAACAATTGGAACTTCCAACAGTGAATTAAAATAGCAGGAATTTTTGTTTGTTTTCCTTAATCTCAAATTGGTGTGAGGTGCACAGTTGCTGCTTGTGTCAGTGTAATAACACTGACTGCCAAGTTATGTTTCCAAAAGCAAATAGATTGAAGTAGTCAGGATTTTCAGGATCATCTACAGTTAAAAAAACTCCATATGTTAGGTAGCTTACTGGGAAGCCATTATTAGCAAATCCCACAGACACCCTGCTGTCAGAGGTCCACACATGGCACAGAAGCAAATATATTCTCTCACTACAGTTTGGATTTATTAACCTAGAAGTTCAGAGCTCCACAGCATGAAACTCCTGTTGTGTCTGCAGCCAGATTTTTCACCTGTGATTCCTCTTCTTCCAGTCCAGAACCTACAGAAAATTACTGCCCCATCCCTTTTTCCAGGTGGACTAACTAGCCAGCTGCTGGTAGCCAGCTGTGAAACAACCAGTTTTTTACAGTGGACAGCCCCCAAACTATCAAAAGGAATTAAGAAGATGGAAAAATTCAGGCTCTCACTGAATTACCAGTCTTACTATCACCAACTGCCAATTTACATTGGGATGGGTGAGAGAAGAGAGGGTTTAGTAAAGAAAATAAATTATATTTAGCAAATGAGATAGGGGGCAGTTTTTTCCTTCAGATAATCTTTTCTTTCTAAGTATCTGCATACATGCTTTTAGAATATGTTTTTAATATAGTGGTAATTTATCCTCTATAGGCAGTCAGAATAAATGAGTTTACAGAGTTTGCTCAGGCCTCCTCGTCCCCGGTAAGTGTATGCATGGTGCTGTAATACCATTCTGGGTCTGCAGTCTGAAGTTACAATTTCCATTCTGCCCCTCTACCAGCAAAATGGGGCCTCTCATTTATCTACATCAGATCATGGTTTGCAATTGATAGATCAACTTCAAATAAAATGTAGGAAATTCACCTTATAACTTAAATGTATCTTGTATTAGCACATGCCTTCATTATGGTGCATTCTGTAGCAGCTGCCTGTAAAGATTACATTGTATAAAAAAAGAGACTTCTAAGCCATCAAAGAGGACTGAATTCAATCCTTTAACAAGATGATGAGAGCACGAAACCTGGTCATTTTCAATAGCTGAATTACGACACCTTTCAGGTATTACACTTGCTCCTGAACATCTTTTTTCATTTCTGCATTGTTATGTTCACACTTTCTGCTTTACTAAGGTCTTTTATTCCCCTAGCTTAGTGTTAGAAAGCCAGAACTGCCACCATTACCTCTGTCACCACCACTACCACCACCAAAAGATGGGATAATTTGACAGCAAAAGCTGCTATATCAAGTACACTCAATTTAGTATCCTGAAGTGAACAGATAAAATGTATTCCCCATCTGTCTCATGTATGGTAGCTTGCAGTGTATGGGTAGGTTCAACTTTCAGACCAAATGGCATTCTTCTAGTCACCAGGACCACAAAGACTGATGCTTTATGACAAACATTTTCCCTCTAAACGTGGAAATGAAACGTCTTGTATTCCAGAAATACACACTTTTGCATTTGAGGTTATATTAAGCCCTGATCAGAGCAGGTCAACGAATTTCACATTTCTGATTTTTATTGCCTACAGTGATCTGGTGAATCAGTGTAAATATTTTTAAATCTTTACTATTGCAAAACCTATGGGGAACACATGTCATGGCAAAAGTAGCAGTTTACGGTGAGAGTGGGATCCTGTTGCCAACTAAGAGCTTCTAATGGGCACAGGTAAGGCATTTTGTTCTGACATGTCTGTGCTCTCCTGCATGAGCATGAGTAGCTGTCAGGTTAATGCTGCCAAAACCTTTGGGATAAGAGTCCTGAGGCCAGAGGTGGCTGTGCCTCCCTGCCATCACCCAGCCCAGCACCCTCCTCCACATCCACAGAGACCAAGTCACTCTTTCCACAGAGAGTGGCAGCCACTGCAATTCCTTGCTGCATCCTCTTTGAGAGCACCTAGATCTTTATCTGTTTCTCAGAGGGAGTGTAAGCCCAGCTGATGCTATGAGCATTCAGAATTTCCCCTTAGCTGTTGTCAAGCCCTTCTCAAGCAGTGAGGAGGAGATCCTCAGGCTCTCTCCCATGAGATAGTGGCCAGCCAGGAAGCCAGTCTAAAAAGTTTAGAGCTTACCATTACACGTAGCAATCAAATGCTAAGTGCTTAATGGAACTGCAAGGGAAAAAGTATTTTGACCATGAATAACTAACCCCACATTTAATCATACCTATGTAAATCTGCAGGATCCTTCTGAGTCTGACAGGACAGCCCTAGAATTACCTCATTTAGCAGAGGCCCACATAAGAAATGGGGTGCATGCTCAGGAGGACGGTGTCTCTATCTAGAGGTTAAGGTATACAAAAAGATTTCAGGAGATTGAGGAAGAAAATTAGTGTGTGAACATGAAAACCTGAGGAAGGAATGATGAAATTAATTACCAGACTAAAGGAAAAATGAAGAAGCATGAAGAAAAACAATTAGTAGTTGAAAATGCTCTTGAGTCCGGTAACCTTGGAGAATGCATTGAGCTAGTGGTTGCTGCCACTTTAGGCAATTATTGGATATCATATAAACCTTTTTTCAAACAAAGACAGAATTGTTTATGTTTTAGGAAGCAGCCATCAATAGTGAAATTAAATATCTGAGCGAATGCAGGAGCATGTTCTAATAAAACATGAAGGAAGTAATCAGGGAAGATTATCTGTCTTGTCAGTGCAATATTTGGCAGTGATAAAAAAGAAACTTGTTGCCAATGTATTTTCCTTTTTGCAAGCTGATCCTATACAGTATAATATTAAATGGCAGAGACTCATGAAGAGTTAAAATGCTTCTCTGCAGGACAGAGCTGAAGACACACACAAAACTGGGGTTTATATTAGATTACTAAAATGGTCACTCTTAATGCCAAACCAGGGTATGCTGGGATGGGCAATAACTTCCCATGATTGCTCAGAGCAGCCTATAGTCATGCAGCTGACCTGAAATGGAGTCTGATGAGCTGCAGAGAAGCAAGGCTTTGTACCCTGGACTAAAGGAAAGCATCGCTTGACCAGCCCAGGACAAAAATTCAGCGCCCACTTGCAACCCACTGATCTTTTTTTCCCTGTCCCCAGGGGGAAAAAGGAATTATGACAGGGCCCACCTACAAAACGTTGCCTCTGGAGGTCCCTGGTACAAATTCCCACGCAGAGAGCTAAGAAGGAGGTCACTGCTTGCAATTGCAACCTTACACTGCACCCTGGATACAAATAACACCCAGCGACAGAGAACAGGCTCGCCTGCTGCTGTAGCTCAGCAGATGGAGGAGCTGCTAAGCTTAGTTTGCAGGATTGAGAAATGGATTTTTTCTTTTATAAGCAAAACCATGTGCAGATGAACTGAGGATCACCTACAGATCACAGAAATAAAATCTATTACTTAGCAAATTTTTAGGTCAACATACTATATGTCACCCTCTTTTATCTCTTTTCTGCTTATTTTATTCCAGTAACTTGTTTGCTTGCTTTTCTGCTGGACTCCAGAGCTTAATTTTAGCAACTGGAGTTGGTGGGCCTTGCTCAGAAAGCCTCCCAAATTTACTATTGCTCATCTTTAATGAGACAGCTTAAGAGAGATAGTATAATATTTTTGCTTATAATTTCACATGGTTTTCCTGTGCTTTTATTGTAAGTGGGATTTGTATCAAAACCCAGAAATAAATCATAGAAGCATGTGTCAAAGCTTTACTGTGAAGCTTTGATGCCAGCATCTGCTTCTCAATACTTTCTTCCTGAAATCTAAGACGGGCATTACAACAGCTTCAGATATTGCACACTTTATACTTAAATTTTAATGATTTTGTACACCCAAGTTGCTACCGTGAGGTGGTAACCACTTTAGTTATCGTCTCCACACCTCTAGGCGCATTATAGACCTGTTAGAACCTCTAGGCAGGGCCCTAAATCCCTGAAATACCAACAGAACAACTTTTCTTTAGTCCTTTAGTCCTTCAGAGTAAATCTTTGCATTTACCTTAATGTTTAATATAATTATTACAGTGATTTGCATGAGTGAATTTTTCATTTGCATGAAGAAAGCTGTCTTTGTGTCTATTTGATTTTTTGTTTTAAATTAACATTTTCCCAAAGTTGACCAGAACATTAAAATTGCTTATCATGGGCCAAATTTCTGTGATTAAAGAAAAAAAGATTAAACACAGCTAGAGAGAGCTTTGTGTGCACTGGGTAGATCCCCACAGAGGGAGCACAGAGATGTATTTATTTGGTAATCTTAAAAGTACAGAGCAGGTTGCCTTCTGAGTGTAGCCATTACAATTTATGATTTCTGCCACACTATATATTGATTTCTCTATCTTAAGAATCAGCACCTTTCCCTGTTGATTGAATTCTAATTATTCACTCCATAGTTACATTGATTTTAACAGTCTTCTGGACAATTTTGGACCAAGTTGGTTTCAAATTACACAAGATGAATTCATCATGACTATTGATATACAAACTTCCCTTCTCCAGCAACTTGAAAAAGAAACAAACTACTTTTTCTCCCTTCTGCACAGGCCAAACTTGTGTCACACTCACTTGCACTGTAGCAATCAGCTGGCCTTAGTCTGTACCTCATGACAACTCTGGGGAGAAAAGGCAGAAAAGAATAATAAATTTTGTTTGTCTGAACTCAATGATGAGTATGTCTATAGTGGGTGGCGATTGAATTGACTGTACTTTTCATATATTTCATCAAAGACCAGAACATTTTCTACCTGCAGGTTACATCCAGGTGCTGCTTGGGTGCTATGGGCCCACCTCTACTCCCTGAAGTCATGAGGCATGGACAATGGGCACCAAGATGCCTGTTTCAGCCACCTGGGACTATCCCAAACTTCTCTCCCTGCTCCCAGGCTCCCTCCCTCAGTGAAATGTACCCCTGCCTGTCTGATGCACATACAGGAATGGGCATTTGCATAAATCAATACTACAGCCTGACTGTTTTGTAATAAAGTTTAAGGAATCCTTTTTGGCCTCATGGTTTTATTTCCACTTACCTTGGGCAATGACTCCCTTCTCTTCTGAGTTATTGCTATATAAAGGAATATTCAATATTCAGTCAGGTTGAAAGCTACTGATTACATTAATCAGCTTTAATAGGATGTGTTACTAGATCTTGAATTATCTATAGATCAAATATATGATCAATGGCAGCCTTTAAATATTTCCAAGTCAATATTTCCAGAGATTTATTCATTCAGAAGGGCCTAGAAGTATTTTACAATTGAAGGTTCAGATTCTACTCACCAGCTTTATTTAGCCTTCACTTTCTTTCTTCTAAAGTTCATTAATTTGGGTCCTGCAGTGCTGGTGCCAAAAACGGTTGAAGCAGTAGGATATAGAATAATAGAATCATTTAACTTGGAAAAAACCTTTAAAATCATCAAGTCAAGCACTAACCCACCACTGCCAAGTCCACCATTAAATTCTATCCTAAGCACCTTATTTATAAGACTTCTAAATACCTTCAGAGATCTCAGTCCCTTAAAAATCTGTTCCAGTGCTTGGTAAATCTTCCTAATACCCAGTCTAAAACTTTCTTGATGTTTGGAGGCCATTTCCTCTTGTCCTACTTCTTGTTACTTGGGAGAACAGCCTACCCCCCCTTAACTACAACCTTCTTTCTGGTAGTTGTAGGGAGCAGTAAGATCTTCCCTCATCCTTTTTTTCTCCAGGCTACACAACCCAGCTCCCTCAGCCCCTCCTTGTAAGAGCCTTCACCAGTTCCCTTGCCCTCCTCTGGATATCCTCTGGCCTCTCAATTTCTTTCTTGTAAAGAAGATTGAACAAAATTCAACATGTGGTCTCGCCAGTGCTGAATACAGGGGGGCAGTCACTGTCCTGGTCCTGCTGGACACATTATTTCTGACACAAGCCAGTGCATTTCTTGGCCAAAACAACGCTGGCTCACGTTCAGCTGGATGTCAATCAGCACCCCCAGGGCATTTTACTTCAGACAATTTTCCAGCCCCTCTTCCCCCAGCCTGCAGCTCTGCATGGGGTCATTGTGACTCACGTGCAGGACCCAACATTTTGCCTTTTCAACCTCATACAATTGGCCTCAGCCCATCAATCCAGCCTGTTCAGATCCCTCACCACTTGTGACTGGCCACCAACTGGATTTAACTTGGTTCATCATCACTCTGCCCTGGCCATCCAGGTGGCTTTTTTACTCACTGAAGCATTCCTCATCCAAGCCATGTTTTTCCAGAAGGATACTGTGGAGAATAGTGTCAAGGCTTCACCAAAGTTGTAGGTAGACAACATCTGCAGTGTTCCTCTTGTCCACTAAGTGAGTCACACTGTCCTACAAGGACACCAAGTTAGCCAATAGTCTGCAAGTCCAGATCATAACTGATGTTTTTATTTTTATATATAAACTACCAGATGCAATAGTATTGTAGAGTCCTGTCCATGCATGCATTTCCACTGTGCTTTCAAGCTCACTTTGGGATAACACATGGATGTGGCCCTGTCTGCTTGCACCACCATCATACCCATGGGAGGGAGGTGGGGTGTGCAGAGCCCAGCCAAGTTGTGCCCCCACAGCTCTGATCTTGTGCCTGTGCCCCAAAAGGATTCAGCTCCTGCCCTGAGCCTGCTGCCCTTCTGAGATGGAGTTTTACTTGCTCTCTGCTAGAAGAAATGTGACTCTGGAGTACAATTTCCAGTGTAAATGGTGGAATTGTGGGTGCATTAGAGCAAAAAGAAATTAATGGAGAAAATTAAATCAGATGACGATTTTACAGCACACATCCATTGTGCATTCAAAAATCACCCACTTCACTACATGTACCCATTCTAGAAGTAGCATACAGAAGTTTTACTGCAATGACATGCTGTTTTCTTTTCTAATGAGGAAGTGAACAATGAGTTATCCTCCTTTAACCTTGCATGTAGAAATAAGTCCAGCAGGGAGGAGAGTTTGATGATTTAAGATGTTATTTTCTAAATTATAAAGCTTCCTGTGGAGATGAATTTTCTAACAATCTCTGACAAACTGTCTGGTGATTACTGTGATAAGTGTAGTAAATGATCTAAAAATATGTACATCGTCTTTTGAAGTAGAAAGGAAGTTTTACATGAGTTCTTTAAATCTCAGAGCACAGCCGTTTGTTCTCTGTCAGGATAAACACATCGTTAGGGTTTACCCTGAGCAGCCTAGCAGAAAATAATCTGCATAAATAGGATGAAATTTTATCAAACAATGAATTAAAGATTCAAACAGAAAATTTCTTTTCTTTTGTTTCTAAGAGGTGTAAAAAGAACAAAATTACCGGGCTATTTCTTTTCCCTTAAAATCTTTTTATAGATAATGGTGAACAGATGATTCTGTCAAACTTCACTTGCAATGAATTCAAGACAAGATAATATCATCATCCATCTTCTTGATGAGCCTCATCATTTTATCTTCAGTCTGAATCCTGGAGAAAACTTAACAAGCTCTACACATCTCTTCATTTAAAAATTATGGTTGAAGGAGAGAAAATGTTTAAGGTCAAGCTTCTAAGCTACCATCTGGCACTCATTTAACAATTGCCAAGAACATCTGCCACGAATGCACATGCCTAAGACAAAACTCAGCCAACATCACCTTTTCTTTTAAGGACAAAATCTTAGAGTCACATGAGCATTGACTGAGGTGCCTTTCTGCCAGCAGTCAGAATTTAGCACAAATTTAGTGGTTTGGCAACCCAGTGGACCTTTTAATGGATAAGAGCAGTTCTGTAGTTCTCAACACAGAGTTCACCATCTAAAAGCCTGGTTTCACAAACAGTAGCATCACTTACAACTTTGCAAGACACATTGAAAATGTTGGGGGTGGGGTTGAGGGGTATCCCCTGACTGATGAGAGCTGAAATGCAGTTATTTGGTAGTAAAAGAAAACTCCCACAGTTCCCATTTCTGGAGCCACCCCTCTGCTTTGGTTGTCAGGTTGCTGAAGGCAGTACTTTTGGAAGGTGTTGTAAGTGAAATATGAATGCAGACACTTAAGAGCTAAATAAAACACATCCTCAGAGATGGGTATAATATTCTCTAAACTTTTATAACAAAATTAAAAGATATAAAAATCTGAAAAACATATGGCGTACAAGGTCTAATTTCTCAGATAAAGATCTGTGTCTTTATTCATATTTCAAGATATATCAAATCCTCCTGGCTATTAATTCCTTACATTGGGGAAAATCTTTAGAGTCTTAAAAACAGTGTAAGGATGCTATTCTTTACTCACATGCATGAATTCTTAGTAGCAAGAAGTAGATAGGAGATGAAGACCTGTATAACTAAATACAAGAGAAATGGTTTGGGGTTTGGTTTTTTTTTTCATAGCTTGTATGGAAATTATCTCCTCTAAATGATGGACATGACATATAAAATGCCTATTAAGATGTGATGAAAATTCTAACTAGGAGGAGACATTTTACAAGGTTGCATCATTAGTTTGATGATTTGATCGGACAGGGCAGACTCTTTCAGACACGCTTAGTGTATCAAATTTCTGTAGTTTGGTAAATGCCATGCATTGGATTATTTTCCATAGGTGAAAAAAAGTAATACAATATACTAAGTATTTAGTGATTTGTCTGGACTATGTAATAACCAATGTGTGCAATTCAAGGTAATGCATATATATATTAATAGATATAATGAATAATTTCATTCAATTTATAGAACAATGAATCTGTATTTTAACGGTGTCTGAAAAGCAGAGAAAATTGAAGTGATTGAAAGACTGAATGTGACTAAAAATTACCACATTGATTACAGATCAATTTACTTTTGAAACTGGAAAACAGGAGTTATGCTTCATGTCTTTTTCTTTATGAATTTTTAAATTATGCTACATTTTGTATTTTAACAGATGGCAAAATTTAATCCTTATCGGAGGGACAGGATTTATGTAGAAACTGGTAATGTTTGTCTCATGGTGTGGAGAAGATTAATGGCAAGCATAATATTTTGGGCTTTTATTATAGCTAAATATAGGTCTCCTAAAAAATTATCATCACATTGGGTTTTTTACAGGATTTTTCTGTTTGTGTGAAAATGAAGAAAACAGTGCCTGCAGCCAAATCTCCAATCTAGCAACTATTAGCTTTCCAAAATTCAGAGCACCATTATCAAATCCATTTCACAAACAACATTGTATGTGATCTCCACCCAGGCTTATCTTGCCAGCTCTATTCAAGAATTTTAACTGGCAGAAGAACCTGTCACTTTGAATGTGATTTTACATTTTTTCTTGATGCCTAGAAATTGTTTATCTTTAGTAAGACCTAAATGTTTTCTTTGCTTTTGAAATGCCTCTAGTCTGAGCAGTCTGCTCTCAGCTGAAACAGAATTTGTAAGCAGGCTGGCATTCTTGGTGTGACACTTTCTCACCTGATCCAGATTAATTTAGACTGCCACTGAATCCTCAGTCTGCTGAATCTCCCTGGAGTAACTTTTGTACGTTATGAAAATTTAAAAAGAACTTCTGCTTTTTAGAATGAATTGACAAGTGAAAAAGTGATAGTTCACAGAATACCCGCAGATGTAAAGCAAAATGTCTCCACAACCTTAATTACAGCACATGAATAAGAATGCTGAGATTGGTGGTAAACTACACTTGTAAGAGCAAACATTTAAAAGTTAGGAAAGTCTAGAAGTTAAGGTCAACAGGAAAAGTATTCAGGATTTTTCGTACATTTTACATACTTCAAAATAGGGGGAAAAATCATATTTTATGCTTAGCATGGAACAAAGAAAGACAAATTTGAGTAGAAATGTGCATGGCAGTTGTGTATAACAATTTGGTCTCATTCTTTTCAATAGAGAATTGGAGCTTTTCATTGGGCTGTTTTAGATATTAATTTTTATTTTGCAAATAATGCCATAACTCTGAATGGTGGGATGGCTATGCTTTGATTATTTGTTTGCAGTTGGTAATGATATGCATTTGCTTCCCATGTTTGCTAAGCTGTATTTCTGTGTGTGGTTGAAACCATGTAAAAAATTAGAATGGTTTATTGTGTTAATGCCTGTCTTTGTTGTGGTTTAATTCCCTTGACAGTGAAACATCACGCAGCCACTCATTCCCTCCCCCCCTATCCTGGTGAGGTGAGGAGGAGATTCAGAATAAGGTAAAACCCACAGGCTCGGATAAGAACAGTTAAATAACAGAAATAAAGTAAAATAGAGCAAGCCCAGCAATTGTAGTGAGGAGAGAGAACCAAGTGACACATGTTACAGTTGCTCCCCTCCCACTGACCAATGCCCAGCCTGTCCCCAGCAGCAATCAGCCCCACTGCCATCCCCTACTCCCATTCAGGTACCAAGCAAAATATCCTGCAGTGGGAAACATCCCCTTGGCCAGTTCAGGTCACCTGCCCATGCTCCTCCCATCTTCTTGCACACCTGCTCACTGGCAGAGGCTGGAAGACTGAACAGTCCTTGACTTAGGGTAAGCACTGCTTAGCAGCAACTAAACCATCAGTGTTTGGTCAATGTTATTCTCATACTAGATCCGAAACACATGGCTAGGAGGAAAGTTAACTCTATTCCAGACAAAACCAGGACAGTCCAGTAACAGCCAGTGTAAAGCTGCTGTACAAAACCATGTTTGTCTCTCAGCAAAACAGGGATGAAAATACTATTTAGAGTCTATCTCAATGCAGTATGGTGCTCCTTAATGGTGTCCTATCAAGCAGGCACGCAAGCACTGGAAGTCACTGAAAAAGAGTGGGGAAAAAAAGAAGGGAAAAAGAAGAGCAGGATAATTTGGAATTAAATCATTTTGGCAGGTGAGGGAACTTTCAGCCTGGGTCAAACTAATATCAGTTGAATGATTTGGAAAGAAAATCCTCATGTGGCAAATATTTTCTCTTTGCTTTTATCAAAGATATTTATAGGTTTTAATAAGTGCAAAGACTCATATTGAGCATCTAATGCAGCATTCTCTGTTGTGGTAGCAATGCTGATAATGCCATAAATAAATACAGTGGTTTGGAGCTGCTCAAGTGATGAAATCATCATCTTTTTTTCATTCTTCCCCTTACTAGCCCAGCTACATCTCTTGGCGCCACCAAAGGTAGGCAGACTTTTGAAGAAGTATTATACAGATTGAGGTGGAAAATGAAAAGTCATGCCACATACACCCTCATGGCTTCCAACTGCTGAAAGCCGATGTTCCAGGGTATTTCCCTCCATCATTAGAAAGGGGCTGTTATGGGGATAACATGGGTTGTGGTGAGGTTCAGTCGAACTGGAGGAGAAAATGCATGGAAAAGCGACCAGGGAGAAATGGACAAGGAGGAAAAGGTTAGAAGAAAATTTGATATTGCAAGAAATAGGGGAAAACAGAAAAATGAGAGACGAAAAAGTAGGTTGAAGTGTCTAAGAAAAATGGTTGGGAGGGAGGGAAGAGAAAGGGAGGGAAGTATTGAAGGTTAGTTTGAGAAGTTTGCTGACACGCTCAAAAAATGTGTAGTATCAGGAATTCCCCAGAACTCCCCAACTCTACAAACAGGAGAAGACAGGCAATGGCTGAAAAAGCTGGTCTTATTTTAATTAAATGTTTATTTAAGTCTAACATATTTAAAAATTATAATTGGTTTCCCCCAGCAATGCCCTTAACCAAGCCCCTTCACAAAGATCTTTAAAAAGCAGTCAACTCACGAAAAATCCCACTTGGCAACGCTTTTTCCCTGAAAAAGGAGCTTACCGAAATCTTCAAAGGCCAGAATCTGGCATAGTTTTCTCTTGAGTGAAGTTAACTCTGTGAGCTGAAGCCCCTCCAGGAAGCGTGGCGTGCTCCAGCTCGCTGCACACGTGGTCTCTGTGCGCCCAGACCCACAGGCAGGAGTGACTGACCCTTCTGCCCAGTGACACCTCATCCCACCCACCTGCCCCCGCCCTAGGAGCCCCATTTTTGTGCATGGCCCAGGTGGGAAACACTCTGCAGCCAGGATGGATGGCTGAGGGTAGTGCCAAGGCAGCTGTGCGGTGTAACCCACCCCTGCCCTCGGACTGCTCAGGGTCTGGCTGCAGCACTGCAGAGCCTGTTCTATCAGCAGGGTCGTGGTCCCACAGAAAGAACAAAGACAGGAATTTTCAATGAGCTTTGTTCTGCTAAAGCTGACCCTCTCCCTCTGCCCTTCGATGGGCAGACATTCCCTGCAGCAGTGGGTGAAAGACAAGGCGCCATAACCGTGCACCTGAGCAGGTTTTCATCCAGAGACCACAGAGCTAAGGCTGGGTTTAAATGATTGTTTCTTGGACAGGACTTCTGACGACTGTGATCAATGTTGATGTGTAAGAACAAACCTTTAAGTAGAAAAAATATCACATCCTATTACTCTGCAATTAAAATCCATGGGGATGTTTAGAGAAAATTAAAATTCATGTCCTTGCTGCAACCTGTGCAAAAATGGATGGAGTGACTCGTTGCCTGAAAGCTCAAATGGACTGCAAAACTTCTAAATGAGGCTCATGTTGGGAAACCATAGCCCCAGATTTCTGAAATTCAGGCTCTTTTAATGCATTCTAGATAGGGTACTTAAATATTCACATCACATGGTCTTTGCAAGTCTGATATTAGAACAGACACAGAATAAAGGTCAACAGAGAGGAAAGTCTAATAATAATAAACCAAAAATGCATATGCATTCACATCTTATCAAATACACAATGGAGTTGGCTGGGCATGTTTAGAGGAAGTCATTTTTCAGAGAGAAAAAACTGGTTTGTGAAGGAAAGCTTTCATCAATACTTTATATACAATTTCTGCGTGGAAAGAATTCCTGGTGAAAGTACATGTACCACCAATTATCCACTGACTGCAGCTGCCTCTGGGGAGAAGGAAGAGAAAGTCGTTTCTGTAGCTCATTTTGTCAAGGAGCCCGGCCCTCTGGTTCAGAGTGCTCAGACTCCTGGTGGAAGTGGGAAGTGGGGGGCACTTTGAGGGGCACATTCAGAGCTGCACAATGCCTTGCCCCAGCTCCTCTGCCTCAGGCTCCCTTCTTGCCCCCAACCCAGCCCAAACCATGCCTGGGATAATGGCAGTTTTCTGGAATGTGCCTGGGAATCTAAATGAGGATGTCCACCACTCTGCTGGCCCCACGGTGCCTCCCAGAAGCCTACTAGTTAGAAGCAGTTTCCCTCTCTATCACTCCTGATGGTTGTTAACCATCAAGAATTTCATTAGAGGGAATTGAGCTTCCCATTTCTGAAGAAAAATCAAATTATTTGCTTTTCACTCTGGTGCAGATATACCAGGTGCAAATATACCAAGTACAATTTAGTGATATCAATTTAATTGCATATTTCCTTCAAACTATATGACCACCTGGATGCAGTCACCACAATAACAACAGTAAATCAATGTTTGTGAGGAAATACTGTTAAGTATTAAGATCTAATAATATGCTTTCTTGGAAGCTGCTGTAAAATTTTTTGTTTCCCTTTGCAAATGAGTGTTAAGAATGCCAAGAACCAACAAGTGTCTAATATTATTTTTCCCCAGATGAAATGAAAAGATATTGATTTCTGTGAAAGAGGTTCCTTGATATGTAAACACATTATTCTAAGGCTTAGAAGAATCATATACTTTTATTTCTCCTGTCTTTTGAAAACACTTGAAGGAAATACTTTATCAAAAGAATTAAATGAAATGTTGTGTATGTTCCCGGATAAAAAAGCCACCAAACATATAACTTACATTTTCACATTGTGTATGTATAGGTTCCTGATTTTACCTTATATTTACTTAAATAAAAGGCATCTCTGAACACTAAAAGACATGAATCTGCAAGGTTTCTTCTGTGTGAAGTGGCACCAAGGCCGTCTGGAGGACAATCATTCTCATGGTTTAGTGTGAGGTAGTGCTGTGAGGAGTAGGGATTTGGACTTGATGATCCTTATGGGTCCCTTCCAACTTGAGATATTCTGTGATTACATCATGAGGGATCATGAGGGTGAATATCAGAAGCGATTCTCCTTCTTATCACTTGCAAGGACCCCTCATGTGCATGTTTTAAATGGTGATTCCACTGTTTTATAGCAACGCAAGTGACCACCAAACAGGTAAGAAATAGCAGTGAACCAGTACATAGTATCTCCTTTTACTAGGTGGTTTTGCAACTGAAACTTAGCGTTCTCCAGTTAGGGTGGTCATTCCTATAACTTCATTGACTAGGGAAACCTTTGAAAATAATATAGAATTCCATGAGCAGTCTGTTAGTCCTCAGGTACAATCAGCCATTTGAGCCTCTGCGCTGTTTTTTAGAGTAATTTGTCCACTACCATAAGCATGACAGGAAATCTGTGACTGATAATCTAGTTATTTCTATATTTCTGTAGAACATATAAATATGCATGCATATCTAATAGACAAAAACATCATATAAATTTATGTATTGCATATACATCTAAAATTATGAGCTAATGCCTATTTATAAATTTACACATATAAATTTGGATATAGAAATCTAGTTATTTCCATATACCCAGAATGAGAGAAACTTTCCAGATCTAAGAATTTTAGATTGCAGAAATATCCTCTACTCCTCTGGTTTTTTTCTTTTATATTTTTCTCAGAATGGACCACCATCATTCAGATTTAATTGGGGCACAGGCTGCTCTAACTCATCAGTTGAAGTACCCCTCTTCAAGAAGCTTGGCCATGGAGACTACCATTTCATAAATATCTTCGATTTCCCAGTATCTTTGACTTGTCTTGAGTGTGCCCAAGGGAAAAGGAAAGCCCAGGAGTCACCAACTCAATAAAGGAGAAAGCACATTCCTATGTCTGCCATGGAACAGTACAAAACAGCAAAGACGAAAAGCATGTGTTGTATTTGTGGTTAACCAGGACAGCAAAAGGAGAGGAAGCCCCAAGATTAACAGAAAAAAATAAAAACAAACTGATTTGTGATGGTCACAATAACTAGATGGAAAAAAGCCACCATGTATTTCAATTCCAGTTAAATTAAAGCCTGTTTCTGCTTAATACTTTTGATAATTTGTCCATGAGCACTTCATTATTTAAACAGCTCCAACAGTTCATGTGGCACAGCCAAGTTTAGAAAGGATTTATTTAACATGCCATTACAGCAATTAGCCCCAGGGAAAGTTCAGCTTGCATACCCAGCTTCTAAATATGTCTTGAGTTTGTATTTACCAAGCGAGTTTCCTCTTTCCCCCCTACTGAGTATAAACTTTTCCTCTTTTTCCCTCACCTCACAGCTTCTCTGAAGCTTTCAGCCTGAGCTCTTTTCTGAGCACCTGGCACGCTGGAGCTCCAATCCAGAGGTCCCTTCCACGTTCCCTCCTGAGGACACCGGCGCAGTGTCTGTCCTCGGTCAGGTGCATCTGTCAGGCCACATGTGTCAGCTGGGATCATGACTGCAGGAGTAAGCAGATAAAGACAGGATGCTTAAGAGGAAGAAAGGAGATTCAGGATGCTGAAGCTCAGTTTTGAGCTCTGATGTGACTTGAGGCAGGTCATGTAGTCATTACCTGTATCTCAGCTCACCAAGTCTGCATGGTGATGGTTGTAGTTCACCTGCACCGTGGCTACTCAGCCTCTAGTGGATGAGCTATCACTGGCAATATTTACTTACATCAGGGAGCACACCAAGGGTCCAGTCTCACTCTGGGCCTCCAGACACAACCATTCCTCAAAAAGCTTTTCGAACCCTATGACAGATCTTTACAAGTAAGAATGACATTCTGCACAGTGGAGGAAATGAGTTCTGGTGCTCAAAAAATCTGGGTTTGAGTTTTCTAGGATATTATATTAAAATAAAAAAAAGAAGAAATCATATTTTCGCTTATAAATAAAAACTATTTTATTACCTTCTGAATCCAAGACATAACTTCCTTTGTCTGTACACCTCTCTTGATGACATGGAGCAGACACAGCACTTCTTCACCATCAATAGCTCTGGGCCTCCTGATTTTATTTTCACTTTTCCTTTACTACCATCCATAGAGGTGACTCTCCAGGTTCTCTTGGGAGCAGGGAAGGAAGCAATTTCTTACAGGTTTCTGCTGAACACAGTGTATGCAACCAGCATCCCAATACCACAATCCCACTTCCATCTGCATTCGGCTGATGAGCCTCTCGTAGTGCGTGTGGCAGGAACTTGCACTTTTTGCCCTCCGACTGGGACCAGTTTCTGCTACATTTTCAGCAGGACTTCCCACAGCATTCAATGCACAAAACAGAATGCAACTCTAAATCTACTGCTTCTCATGTCTTCCAATTAGGTTTTTTAAACTGTTTTTGATGAGCATGCATTTTACAGTCATAATGAATTGCAAATGTTGCGAAAGAAAAATGGTGTTTCGGAGCCTCTGCTTGCTGCACATATTAGCCACAAGAGGCTTAGGGAATGTCACTGCCTGGGTTAAAAGAGTAATGTTGCTTTGGTTTTGCAATATGCATAAAAAATCAGCCTTTTCCACTTCCGCACAGCATGCTGAACATTCATTTTACACCAGCTCTGAACAAAGCACAGTGATACCAATGGAAATTTTTTTCTGAAGCATCAACAGGACTGGCCAAACTCTGATTTGTTGGAAGCAAAATTCCCCATTTAGTTTAATTTTCCATCACTTATTCTGTCTGTATCATATAAATGAACCGAAGTACAATAAT
This sequence comes from Fringilla coelebs, assembly GCF_963513975.1. Lineage (NCBI taxonomy): Eukaryota > Metazoa > Chordata > Aves > Passeriformes > Fringillidae > Fringilla > Fringilla coelebs. The sequence continues at coordinate 46,509,405 of NC_140028.1, read as the reverse complement.
ACTTCCAGAAAATGACTCTACAAACCCATAATTCCCTGACAGCTTCAACCACTGGACTTATTTTTTAACAGTATTTTGAGCCTTTTTGTACATGTCTGCAATAAATTTAAGTCTGAATATTTCCAAATCTATTTCCCTGCATTATGTCTGGATTGTTCAGGATGAATGGCTACAGCAAGAAAAGGTGAGAGGAATTTCAAGGGCTCCATGAACACTGCCTCGTGTACCAGTGCAGTATAAGATTAACTGACATCAGCTTGACCTGCTACTTGCCTGAAGGAAAATGGTCTGATGGTATCTGGTAAAGTTTATGAGATGCAGGTTCCCACTGTGGTGCAGGCAGGTCTTTAATTTGCTGTCATTTATGACTGTAATGCTCCCTAGGCGTACAGCTTTGTCACAGAAGTGACAGAGAATCAAACTTCAAATTGGTGATCTTTTTTTTCCCCCACTTTTCCCCAGCATCCTTTGGAATGAAAGGAATGTGATACAGACAGAAGAGTGCAAGTGCGATGAATACTTTTCATGGGGCAGTCATGAATAAAATAGAAAAGAGTTACATAAACATTTGGAGAGAAAATATATGCAATGCTCTCAACTACTTGCTTAGAACATATGATTTAATTCAATTTTAAATTTATTTTAAATTCAATCGTATTAACTTAGAAAGAAAGAATAATTCTTCAAAACCTAGTTTGGAAAAAACAAAAATTTTGCTCCCTGATCACAAATCTGTGCTATGTTTGAAGCACTTATTTTAACAAATGTAATGAACAAATACAGAGACAAATTGTCCTGGAAAAGTTATTGAAGCCCAGCTTTTGTACCCCAGCTACCTTTGATCTAAAGCAAACTTCTATATGTTTTCTAATGTTAGAAAGTCTATCACTTTAGTGGGAAAAGCTGTCTGGTTATAAAGGAAAAAAACAATCACGTCTGGTTTTCCCTCACTGGATTCCTGAAATTAACAGGGAATGACATAGTGGCTGTGAGCGTTTCATATTTTCTGGGGTGGAGAAGGAGGGAATATTTCTCACTGATTTCTACTGACCCCTTGTGGTAACCTAAACTGCATATCATATCCAGCTGAAGGACGCTTTGGCTTCCTCGCGGTAGGAAGCATTCACCATGGGCAGGAAGAGTCTTAAGAGCTTACTCTGACCATCTCAATGGCCTCTTGAGAGCAAAAAACTCTTAGGTTGTCAAGAATCCAGCAGATAGCCAAAATTCAAAATTTTTTCTTAGCCCATGAGGGGAAGATTTTGGACTGCTTGATGTATGTAACAAGGCTGCAATTCCAAAGGACAGGTACTGACAATGTAAACATGAGACTGAAATGTAAGTAATTAACTCCATCCACCAAAATCCCAGCATTTAATTAGAGGCAAATGTATGCAACTTTTATTTTGCACTACTGGGGAATGCCATTGTCTATATAGATGTCTTTCCAAAGCCTAAAATCAGCACTAAGATGAGAATTTATTCAAAGATGGGAATTGCCCCTCTGTTGGGTAATTTAGTCTAGGTGTCAGCCAGAATAAGCAATGGGACAAGCTGTAAGAGGGGTGGTTAGAGATATTCCAACATTCAGTCTTTCCAAAGTAAATATTGAATCCAATGAAAGACAAGAATTTTAAAAAATATCTATTTGGAAAAAAAGATTAAAATTACTGTAATATATGTTCACTTTCAAGTACATGCAAATGCTTTATACTTGCATAATTAATATGCAAACATTCTGTCACTTGGGAATAAGCCAAGGTTCTTGCTACTTCCATTTGTCCTAAAAAGAGAGTCACTTTCAGAGGAAAAACATAACTAAGGAAAATATTAGGGAGTGCATAGAAAATTTTACAGTTTGATTTTTATGTAGAAGAAGTACATCTGAACCTCACATGATCCATATATCTGCGAATTGTACTTTACAGATTTTGTCAGCTGTCAAAACACATAATTAGTACCTGAAAGATTGTTATTGTTTATTGATAAGAGAAAGTAACCATAAGCAATTCCAAATTTCATGTCATGTTTCCCTAGTGTTTGCAAAGATTAAAATTCTGCTACCTTATGCGGCGTGCCTTCTCTGGAGTTGGTGGTTTGTTATATTAGTTGGAAATATGTTCCAGACTATTTGACACACATGGAATCAATTCGATGAATTCAATATTGCTGTCATTCTTCCCCTTCTTAAGGAAAAAAAAAGAAAAGAAAAAAATGAAGAAATAGCTGGAAAAATGAATAAATGTTATGTATGTTGGCAAAGCACACCATGTACTATATACATACTCACTCCATATGTTTTCACTTGCTTCATGTGCTTCCTGTAAAATTGCCTTAGGTTGTCCATGAAAAATTTGGGGGAAGAATTTCCATTAATGTTTTCTGTCCCTTAAAAATGAAAAAGAAGATGACAAAAACTACCTTAGATGAAAACAGTTATAAAATTTGAGAGCAAGTAAATGGAACATTTAAGCTTCAAACAAAGTAACTGGGCAGCAAAATCACCTGGGAAAATATATTTGCTTTAGACATAAATGAATTGGGCCTAAACTAAATATCATTGTCTTTCCATATTAGGGAAGCATCTTTCAGCTTAACTTTTGGAAATGGGAATAATTCACGATAGTCATACCTGATGGGCCACCCACAGCATGAGCATGGACCTCTGGCATGAAAAGAAATGTGGAAATCAGGCACGCCTAACTCTTCTCCTGTGATTGCAAAAGAAATAAAATTATATGTCTGAGAAAATAACCCTGTGCAGAATTTAATCAATCTTGGAATGTTTCCCTGAAAAATGGCACTTTTGATTTTTCCAACTGAAAAAAGAAAATTCACTGGAAATTTCCCTGCGGTTCCATGGACTCAGCAAAACAGCCAAGCCATTCAAGGGGTTGATGAGCAATACGTTTGGGACCTAATATTTTTCTTTTTGAACCAGGCTTCAAAAGTATTCAATAAAATATTGATTGAAATCATAAAATCTAAAATCGCATGCTCTACATTTCCTTAAAATAGTGTTCTAATGTCTGCAATGAAATTTGTTGTCCATTTTTCCTTCTTATGTGTTTCATATACCAGTGACACTCTAATATGCTTTGGGGTGTTTTTGGAAGGGGTAAGTTTTCTTTACAAAACAGTTTAAATATCTGAACAGATGTAAAATTAGCCAATGTTGACAGTATAACCAGTTACTGCAGAAAAACTTGTCAGAAAATTCTAGTATGACATTTATCAGCTTTTAAATGAGAACACGACTATCAGCTTCAACACAATCTAGGATAATGTAATGTTTACAGCTGAAGAATGACTGAACGCTTGCACTTACAGAAATGTTTGCTTTTAATGGCCACATTTTCCATTCCCGTGATACAATAGTCTAAAAAAACCTTTCTGTCTCTCATATAGGCTGGGTTATAACAACAATTATTATGATTTTTATATCTATACAATGATGCCTACAAAATATTTAATACCTAAGCAGCTGGTGCACTGTGGCCGATGCTTACTAAATGAATAAATGTTTTGTCTTGTGTTTCCCCCGTGTACTTGCCTCCATCTGTTGTCTTGTGTCATTTTTGATTGAGGCCTAGAGGCAGTACCACAAAACAAATAATGTCAATTTTGTTCTCATTATTGCAGGGCCAAGAACCCTACTTCCAGCCTGAAAACACTGGCACTTGGTGCTGCACAAACATGCATGCAAAGAGATGCTTTCCACGCTTACACCCCACGCAGTAGGACAACTGTACAAAATTTTGCACCAGAAGTTTAAATTGGTATTCATTACAGAACAAATAACTTTATGGCATGCAGTCTGAGTGAAAGCAGATTTACCAAGCTGGAGGAGGAAATTGTTGTTCCTCCTAATGAGCACTCTACAGTGAAATGTGTTCTCCAGGTCAAAAGACAGGCGAGCATCTGTTTAACTTCACATCCTCCCCATCCTCACCATGCCTGCAACCTGCCCTCTTCCTAGACAAGAGCTCACCAGCTCTGACCCACAGACTCTAGGGACCATGGTGTTCTTGTTCTTAGCCCTTGGGTGTGTTGCATTGGCTGCTTCCCCGTGCTGCAGGGGTTGGTTAATCACTGTGCTACTTCAACACTAGCCCACGGAGCTGATCTCTATGAGTGCATTCTAAGGACAGCTCTCATCAACTGAGCTATTGCAAACAGTGCTTTTAGGTCTGGGATGGTTCCTCAAGGGGGTGCCTTCTCATTTTCATTCCCAGGTGGCAAAGGGAGGCCACCTGGCTAACTCAGTTGATTAATTCATGTGCTTGAAGTTAGCACCCTAAAACTCTTACAAATGTTTTAGGACAGCTATCGGGTCAGAATCAAACCATAAGTTTTAAGGGCTTGCCTGGTCAGCCAGAGGTACATGTGTTCCTGTATTTGGGTGGTGGATTTCTACACCTAAACAACCATATGTGCAGACCCATACAGTCATTCTGTTCTTCTACAGCTCCTGAAAATACATCAGTGAGGGTTACAGAGTCAGTGCTTGCTAGCACAAAAAGGGAGTTTCTTCAGTCTGTGAGCAATTCTGCAACCTGAGCCCCTGAAACCCAACCTGTCTGTAATCAAGCACTACTTGTTTGAGACAGTGGCACAGAGGAAAGAGAGCTTCATCAAGAACAAGAACAAATATGGCAGATAGGAGTGACTGAGGATTGCATGTTCTGGGGAGCCTGTGGTCCTGTGTGTTTGGATAGTGAACTTAGAGGGTGAAATCCAGCACAGACCCTTTGTTTGGGCAATACCTTCCAGGTCTGAGCCTTGCTGACATTAGCTATTTAAGCCCAAAGAATGATTAATGTACAGGCGAGTGGGATTTCACCCCAAATGTGAGTATTTTAGGACAGGTCTGTTGCCAATCTCACAGTCTGTGGGCTCAATTTTCTCGAGAAACATCTTGGAGTTGTCTGTCTCTGCTGAGCAAACAGCTTCAGGGACAGAGAGCTGAATCCTGAATTGAGTGAACTAGATTGTCCCTGACACCTCTGTCAGGACAAGTTTCTCTCAAGAGAAGGACACGATCTCTTTTTCTTGGAACTGCATAAGACATCGTTCAGTATGGCCATGTTTGACAACTACGAGAAGTACAGCTGTATTCCAGAACTTCAGCTAAGTAACTTGGTATCATGGAAATTTTTAGAATTGCAGTTAAAGCTGATGACCCATTTTCCATTATCTTGAATACCAAATAAGGTGTATTAAATATTCATTTTGGATCTGTTTCAGAGTGTACCCCTGAACTAAGAAGGCCATTTCTCTTAGGGAAAAGAAAAAGGAGAAAGGGGAATTCCCTCATTTATTCAGAAGAAATTTATTCCATTTTGTGTAATTGCTAGCATGAGAGCAGTCTTTCCCCTCAGATATAGCTGCATGTCATATACTGCCAAGTGGTCTAAAATACCAAATTCGATTAAGTAAGACAGATACATCCCAGATACAGAAATTTTGTGGCAGAAACTGGAAAAAAAATCTTATTCACCTCTGACCTCTTCTTTCTTACATACCATCAGGTCATATGATGGACTTCATGTTAGACTAAATGATTCTTGGGATGGAGTAGTCTCTGAATTTGGGTTTCCTTGGTTCTGTTTTTACTAGACTGGTGGTGGAAATTTTCACTTCTGATCATTTCTTTTCTGCTATTCAAATTCATGGCAGAGATTTTGAAGAGTTATGGATATTACCTCACTTCCCCCCTTGCTTTCAATAGTCTTAGTAAAAGAATAAATAAATGCTTGATAAGCCAAAGTAGCACAGATGCAGCTCTTTGCACATCACTCAAGTGAGCCAAAGCCTGACAGTTAGGCCAGAACCCAATTCCTGATATTATTCCATGATGACATCTACTCCATTTACAATCAGCTCTCCCACATCCCAGGCACTGCACACTGCAGATAATCATAGAGTAATCTCAGCTGGAAGGGATCCACAAGGATCATCAACTCCTGGCCCTGCACAGGACACCCCAAGAATCACACTCTGTGCCTGAGAGCATTACCCAAATGCTTCTTGAACTCTGGCAGGCTTGGTGCTGCGGCCACTTCCCTGGGGAGCCTGCTCCAGTGTAAAAGAAATTTATTATCCCCCAGGGCCTTCAGCCTAATAGGAATAACAAACAAAGCCAAAGGCTGCTCTTCCATTCATCAGGAAAAGAGACTGAGCAGTTGTGCTCTGTGGATTTTGTGTGAGAAAAGTCTGCAACTGCCTGCACTGCTGGTCTTTGTCTGTTCCACAGAGCATGACTTAAAAAAAGAGGGAAAAGCCAGGAAGATGAAGGTAAAGTCAGTTACAAAGTTCTATATTTGATAGAAAGCTACTTGGGGAGTAAAAACAAAATCATGGAATGACAGGACATAAATGCAGTGGGAGCTAGGGAAAGATGAAAGAAGAAAGGAAATTGGATAACAATAGTGATCAGAAAGAATAAAGGCAAAGACAAATAATGGCAAGCAAGAAAGAAAGAGGATTAAAGGTGAATGATGAAAGCTATGGAAATAAGGGTGGTAGCTGTTATCAGAATAACAGGAAGTTATTTTATTTAAGGTGTCATTGCTAGCAGTCAGAAAACATGTTTTTGTTTAAACATAGACGATCCTGAGAAGAGGAAGGTTTCAAGGCAAAAGGGACTTGGGGGAAATTGAGAAAACAGCTGACAATATGTTTACACGGCATCAGCAGCTGCTGGAGTTAGCTGAGGATGGCCTAGCTTGGTGTACTGGCATTGGTACAGTTTGTGTTAGCACTGACTTTCAGATGGCCTAAGCAGTCCTGTTAAAATATGGGGAGTTAAAAAGTATCCAAAAATACTCTTTCAAATCTCTCTTTTTTTTTTATTTTTAAAGTTTCATCTGAGAAGGATATACCATTATGAGTGTTTATTGTTTCGTTTTTTTTAATTATTTCATAATGAAAATTTTTGTATGGAATAAAAAAATCTCAGAACATCATTGGGAACATCAGCAAACTTCCCCATGAATATCTCATATGCAGTATAGGTTTTGGAGTTTGTTTTACAGGCATAATTTGGGCTGACTTCTAAGGAATCAAGACTGAATACATGCAAGGAACTACATACAGGTAGAGTGCCAGGCCCTGAGAAATATCCCTGTCTCTTGCTGTTCTCTGCCCAGCCCTTATGGACATCCGAGATCTCTTGCCAACAGGCTCTGCTTACACATTTAGAGCTGAATTAGTGGTCTGGGGAACAAGCACCTGAAAACCCAGTTGCCATATAAACAGAGCTGGCAATACCTTCACCCTCCCCTGGCAGCCAAGACTATTCCCTACCTTGCAGCAATGGGCAAAAGTGCTGAGAGCCTGTACTTCCCAGAAAAATATGTCAGCCCAATGTCATTATTCTCTTGATGAGAGATGGGTGGGATGAGTAAAGCAAGGAGATTGAGAGCCAGACATGGCAGTGAGGTCCCTGCCAGGACAGCAGTGGAAGAGCCTTGGGGCACTGTTGGGGTAGAACCCTGCCATGGCTGAACCTTTTCCAGTGTCTCTGCATCTGGGGGGCTGGGGAGTGTTTGAGATCCAGGTGCTAATGCCGGTCTGCTTCCAAGCCTGCTTCCAGGTCTGCTTCTGTCTTTGCCTAACAGCAGCAGCAGCCACAGCAGCTGCAGCAGCAGCACAGTTTTTGCATCACCTGGTGTCTGTGGCTGCTCAAGAGTATCTCCAAAATGATCTCTTGAAAGGACTAATCTCAGGTGATGTACCTGCCATATTAAATTAAAGAAGTCCAACCAACTGTTGTTTTTATATCCCACTGCTTAATTCAGTAAAAGATGTGTTCTCTAATTCCTTGTATTAGTGCTTTGTTGTCCCCAGAGAAGAAGCCTCCTTAACTTAATAGCAATACATGTGTAGTTAGCAGCTTGTAACACTTTGCTCTGTTTCCTCGAATGCTGAGGTACACTGAGTTTATGAGGGGGACTGGTTGCCACAAGACCCTATAGTCTTACCAGTTAAAACAACCTTATTTTTTTCTGGGGCCTGTATCTCATTCAATTTCTCATGGTTCAGGCGCTTCAAGTGCCATCATTTTACTAGGAAGTCTAATTCTCAAGACCTGACTCCAGGGATTTGGTGATTAATTGGGATTTATGGTGCAGAAGAGCCATGCCTTTCTGTGACTGAAATGACACAATAGCCGAGATAATATCTGCAGCTTTTTTCAGCCAAAACTCTTGCCTAGAAGAACTCACAGAATGAGGGATATCTGGCTGCAAAGTGATCCGTAAACAGTAATCATTGGAGCTGGGTGGAAAAAGTTAATACCAACTCCTGGAGCATTTCAATATTTGATGACTGCTTTCGTGTCGATTTAAAATGAAAGCTCAAAATGTCAAAGTTCTGCTTAGTCGGATTCCAAGCTCAGTTCAAAATCCATCTGAGCAGATGAAAACTGTTCCTAAAGCCCCAAAAATTCTGAAATATAGACCTTGATGATTAATTAATCTTTCATGTGAAAGGTTTTGCCACCAGGAAAGAAAGGATTTCTGAGGCCAGGCTCTTTGAAGCCCACCCAGAGCTGGCAGCCTGACATGCACCACTGGTGGCCAGTGGTGAATGATCTATTCTCACCAGTTTTTCCCAGTGAACTCCAATCCTTCTTAAACTTACTTGAGGATGATTCAGTCTCTGATGAAAGAAGCCTTTGTGAGCCATCACTATTCAGAAGGAACTGTCTAGAAAATATGTTCCTTTCCATTTAGAATCCAAAAAGGGTACAGAGAATATCATGTTTCATCAGCATAAATAATTAACTGCAGAATGACATGTAATATTCATACTTAAAAATCGTTAAACAAAATAGGATGGAAAAAAATTTTTAAACATGGATTGATATTAATCATTTAGCCACAAATTCAGCTTAGAATTTCTCTTTTGTTTAATTTAATAATTATTTTTAAAAATCTATTCACAGGCAGATGTTGCTCTGCAAATCCACAGAACTAATACCCACACGTGAGACAGCCCAAGGTTTAGCAACTTGCAGTATTAATTAACATCATGAAGCATTGTTAATGATAGTGGACAAAGTAAGAATGAAGAATTTTCTGCACTTGGTAAAATAGGGATAAAAATGGGTCAAAAGAACAAGGCTTTTCATACAGCATTGCCTTCTTAGCTGTATTGTATGCTCACAGATGGTTCTCCATCCTTTCTGCATCTCCAAGCATGCATAGCAGGATCCTCTCAGAATGGAGATGTTTAAAAGAAAAGACAGCCCCAGAAGATTCATGAGGATTTCCTAACAAAGAAAATGCTACCATGTAGGAGCTGAATTCATCTCAGCAAGTGGAATCAGCCCGAGCTGTGCTATTGCTCTCACTGAGGAGAGAGAGGCAAACCCCATGCACCAGCATTGTTTGGTTCGTGGCCTGGAGAACAGTCACACACAAATTTGCTGTGTCAGATCTCAGTGATGGTCTTGTTCTGCCTTTCTGGCATCCATTCTGTCTTCCCTCCCCTTTTCCCCAGCAGAAAGCACTCAGCCTGAAACTGGACCCTCTGTGAGATGGCTGCGGTTCTGACACGTAAGGCGGTAATTTATAAAAGAGTAAAAAGTGTAAAGATGAACTGGTTGAAAAAAAATGTCCTCTGGCTGGATATAAGAATGCCTGAATATTTGCTCCAGTGTGACTGTCACCTATTATCCATCAGGAAGCTACCTGAACCTCAGCTTAAAGTAGAATATGTTTTTATCCTCTGCTTATTTTTATGCTTACCTTGAGTTTCTGGAAAAACTGCAGCAACTTTAAACCATGACCCATCATGCCTTTTGTGCTGCACTATGTTCTCAGTCAGTTCTGAAAGGCTTCATTCACAAACCAGCCCCTGCCATGCCAGGGAGCCTCCGCAGAGGGAGAAGAGGCTGGGTTTTGAAGTGCAGCCTACTGAGGAAGGAAACATTATTCTCTTAGGATTTCACTGCATTCTGCAGCTCTTTCAAGTACAAAACCACAGTGCTTGTGAGCTGTTCTTCTAGCACTATATATACTTCACAAACTTAGGCTGGAGTCATAGACCGACCTTGGACCCTACAGAAACTCTTTTGTGCCACTAGAGATGCACAAAAAGTGACTTAAAGCTACTCTGCTGGGGAAGGCAGAATTGTTTCCCTGAGACTGGAGCATGGGCAAACATTTGTAAAACATACCAAGGACTGAAGACATCTTGCGGGCTATTATCCTTAAACACATGCATGTTTTGGAAAGCAAGTACAAAATCTACCCTGTGATGATTCTCTCCCACTTCATGGCTGTGTTTGTTATTTATTTCAGCCAAAAGGCTGAAGGGGATTGCACAACAGGAAAACAGAATAAGGGGTTGTGCACTTGCAGATGATATACAGTGGTTTAATGAAATGTGTAGCTGTGTAAAGCACCTACAGTTAGGATTTCTTCTGATGAATTGCCTGTGACAGTGAAGTGAGGTACTTTTCTTCATTAGCTTGCCCATGACAACCTCATGTTAAATATTTTATACATCCATGAGGGAGTTACAGACACATGCATGCTTTTCTGTCTCATCTGCAAGGTTATTCCATCTTCAAAAATAAACAAAAAAATTGTGATTATCCTGTGGTGGTTTACTGTGCCATCACTAAATTGCAAGGAAAAGTATTTTTTATTCTTCTTTAAATGAAAATTATAACACAGCTTCATAGAGGTCACCAGTGTCTCCATGGCAATTCTCAGATGTGTAAACAGGCAGTCAATGAAAATTTTCAGTGAAATAATTTTCCGACTTTGTGATTTTCCTTTCCTGTTTAACAGCCCTGTCTGTTGAACTGCCATCTCACCTGAGCTGTGAGGTCTCCAGGGCAGGCTGTGTGTGCACAGTGCCTAGAGGGATGTCCACTTACCAATATCTTTAGCTCTCACTTAGAAGAAATAGGTCAACCAGCATGATAGGTGCATACCAGGATGGTGACCAGTGAAACCACAGTGTTGCTTTGCTGCTATAATTTGGTCCTAGGGAAATATTCCTACTCTTAAGTGACATAAAATGTGAGAGAAAAACAGAGGCAGGAATGGGGTTAGAGTAGACCTCTGGATGGCACTGTGTTTTGTAGGCAGAAGAAGTTGGAAGAAATGGATGCATCGTTTAACACAAATGTACTTGTGCTAAAAGCTGATCAGTTTATCTGGCATAAAGGAAGACTCTATTTCTACTATCAAGATCTGAAGACATAATTACATGAGCCACAGAACTTGTAAGGATGTTCAATGCAGACATAAATTTATTAGAAAGCAGAGAAAACACATTTGCATACTGATTTCATATTTCTAGAGGAAGAATTCTATGCACTATGCCAAAATAAGATTTTAAATTATCTAATATGAAATGGTGAAATTTAATGAATGATTTAATAACATCATTGGCATTAGCACAGATGGCTCACCATGCTGGGTTCTCCACTTTGTCATGTATAATGGGAATGGTTGAGAAATGCCACACATTTCTACTACATTATTATCCTGGGTGCCTGCACAGTATTCCACTGCAGAAGTTCTAGTGCCAAAGCATGAAAGTTATCACTTATGTTTCAAGTGCAGAGGAAAAGCCTTGTGATTGATAACAACTGCTGAGTGTCTTAGAACAACACAGAAGCAATCTTTGTTCTCTGAGAGTCACACATTGCCCTGAAGTCATATGAAACAAAACAGAAGTTCCTATGGATCATTACTGCTAATAAAATATTTCTTTCTTTCTGAGGAGGATGAAAATAAACAATGTACTCTAAAGCTGATGGGCTGGGCAGTAGTCTAAGCCTAAAAAGGGAATAGTATTTGAGTGTTTTCTGTAACCTTTAGCCTGACTTTGGTTATCTTTGAAGGATACAAGAATTTTAAAAAATGGCTGGACATTTTCTAAAATACCTGTAATTTGCAAATGCTAGAAATTAATGAGATGAGAACCTATGGGTATTTAGACTGAACTGAGACCAGAAATCACTGTTTAAATCTCTGATTTGGTTAACTGTGTAGTCTTATGAATTAGCAGAACCTGTGCTCTGGGGAATAGGTAGGAGAAGGAGAAATGGGGGTTGGTCACTGGTGCAAAGCTGTGAAGGCTGGACTGTTACAAAAATAAATGTTTGGTAAGTTATACCCTTAAAATCTGATAGACAGCAATCTTGGTAAACCAGAGGACCCATTTAAGACCAGTTCTTTTGTTATGAGAACAGCAAAGTATCAGCTGCCTCAGGTTGGATACTAATTTGTCTCAATAGTGAGAACTGACTCCTTAGCAAATATAAATGTATCATTGATAGTTAGAATATGAAGTACTTCAGAAAAAGTTTTCACAAGATTTTTGAACATGCAGATGACCTTCCTGTTTCATTCTGCATTTCAGATTTTCTAAACAAGCAGATAATTGTTTTTATTTTAATGTTTTATTCAATACTGCCTTTTCTGGTTTCATCAGAACAGAGAATTATCATAAAAAGCAAGAGAACACGGATAAAACTCTGATTCCTCTTAAGTTCTTGACAAAATTATCATTGACTTAAAGAGGAAGGAGATGTGGTTTTTTTTCCCCAGTGCATATCTACATCCTTGCAAAACATAGGTTTATTTTAATTTTGCAATAGGATGCATCTAGAACTACCAAGCCTCCTTCAAACAGCAATGTCTCAGCTGCTGTTTCTCCATACAAAGGCAATTACAGATTTGCTTCTGACATCTGTGTGTATGTTTCAAGGCTGAACTGGAGTGAAGCTTGGTTAAACACCGTTTGTGGCAGTGGGGTTACCTTGTGTGTGACAGCCCTCACCTCCACTTTCATCTCCCCCTGAGAGCAGCCCCTTTGATGCTTTCAGTAGAATGACTTATCCCAACACCTTTTCACACAGATTGCACAGTGAACCCTGGAGCAGTGAACCAGAGGGTAAATTTGCTTTCTGTAAGAGTTTGCTTTTGTTGGAGAGCATGACTGAGACAGTGGGTCAGGAGAAGCTGCTTCCATCTTTAAAGCTCTGTTGCTTGGTAGGGGCTTGTGACTAGTTTGACAAGGCTAGATCAGACATTCAGTATTGTACATCCTTGTGGTTAGCAAGTTAACTCTTAGAAGAGGCACTTTAACATAGTTTAAAGCCAGCATTTGACCTACCTTCAAAGGCAGTAACTGTTGTCTTTTAGCACACAGGGCCTTTGGAAGTTGCACAACTTTTATCTTGGTGTCATGGACGGTGGTGAATGTGTTGTCTCTATCTGACAAATGTAAAAAGCAGCAACAGAATAGTGAAGAATTCTCCCTGAAGTCTAATGATCTGTTATTCATCATTGTTTATCAGTGCCCCTACTGCATATTTGCTGTGCTGTCATGGAAACAGCCATTCCACCAACCTATTAAGAGAAAATTAAAGTGATACTGTCAAGAAAAGCATATGTTAGAAATTAATTTCTTACCTGCTTCACAAAAAATAAATCCCCCAAATATTTTTAATTCGTGATAATCCTATTTACATTCATGTTTTGTGAAAAAAGTAAAGACAGAAGCTATTTCATAAATTCAGAAACCAATAGAAAAGCCAAACACAAAACCACATCTGTATACAATAAATCACAACTGAAGTTACAAGTGAATTTAATAAAATTATTTCATTATATTTGCTTTGGTTGTTTTCCAGTCCTCCCACAAGAGCAGGTAACTCCACTGTATGCCAACTTTTTTATATGGCAAAAAAAGGCACAGTAGTGCCATCATGGCACATTGGTACATAAGGGGACCTTGTCCCATACTGGCTCTACACTCTGTCTCAAATAATCAGGATAAAGTTGCTTCTTCAAGGGGGCAGTTTTCCAGCAGCAGTGGAGGTACTCTGCTTTCCTTGTCTTTCTCTCTGTTCCCATCCCAGCTCCAGCTTTGTCCCACGTTTTCCTTGCACTGGCATAAGGACGTATTTGATCTTCCTGTAATGTAAGAAACTATACTTACTGGATTATTTATTTTCCTGAGCCTGGTCAGATTACCATCAATCCCACTGTATAGAAAATGAGGACAGTATGTTACCTAGAATTGCAGCCTCAACTTAGGATGTGGATCCACAATATAACTGCAAGGACAAGGAGGCCTCCAACATGATGTAGTGTAAGCCTTCTCACTCATCTAACTCTTAAAAACTATAGTATTTATTTTACTGGAAAATTGGACCACTCCATCACCCCCAGACTCTGCCACACCTCCAGCGTGTCTCTCTTGCCATTGAAATATATTCTGCCCCCTACTCATGTGGAGGCAGGCAGATATACAGTGGTAGAGTCAAGCTGTGCAGATTTTCCTGTCCTGGGGGACTCTGCTAGCACTTTGTGTCTCTTTTAGAGCTTCTTGTTGCTGCCTTAGCAGTGCAAAAAGCTATGCTGCACAAGGGAATCTACCCAACAGACCCTTGCTAAAATGTTGCTCACGTGAAGACAACACAAAAGCCATCCCAAAGTCACTGGAGTCAAACTCTAAAACTAGACAGAAAATAAAAGGAAATCAAAGTCTGGATGGATAACCCTCCCTCTACTATTCTTACATTCAGATGAAGAAAGTGAGGCAATAAGTCAGTGCTAATATGTGTGGAGACCTGGAATGTGCTTCATCATTCTCCAGTGATCTACGGTCAAGAGAAAGGGCTGATGAAAGTAATTATTTATAGCAAGCATAACAACAGTGCTAGTTAAAGCTCAATAGCTGTCACCATGACTTTAACAAAGGCTTGTGAGAGTCATACCAATTTGATGGTGTCTTAAAGTGAGCTGAACTGTAGAGAACTGCAGTTTTGTTTCTGATACCAAGAAAATCATCATGGTAACAGCAGTAATCAAAATGAATGAACCCTACCGAGATATAATGAGTATAGAGCTGTCAGCATTTTTTTTCCTCCTGCTCTGGTTGAACCTAAAGAAGGGAGTGCCGAATAAGAATCCACTACAACTATCAAGCACAGTGCAGTCTGTGTGAGACTTTCACTTGTTCTACTCACCTGGGAGTACCTAACCTTATCCACAGAAAAAAGAGTCTTTAAAAATAATGGGGTTTTAAAATTATTACTTGGGTTTATGACCTACATTTAAAGATGTATTTTAGTTTTGCTTATGCTAAGGCTGAAGTTCAATATGTAGCCCTAAGTCATGCCAAGTGCCTTCACCCATTCAGTATAGACAATGTTGGCTTATTGCTGTCTCCATATACGTGAATTCTTTTTTAACTCTCTCAGCTACCGTCTAAACTAAAATATCACAATTACACAGCAGCATTAATTTACTTCAGGAACAGAACAGTGAAAGTTATGGCCCTGCAACAAAGTTCTCCTCTGGTCCCAGGATAATTCTTAGGATCCCTTTTGTCCTTTCCTGTTGTGTCCCACAGTCTTCTCCAAATGACCTCCACTGATACTCCCGGCCTTCAGAAGCTTCAGACATCTGTGTCAC
The DNA here is from genome assembly GCF_963513975.1 of Fringilla coelebs. Lineage (NCBI taxonomy): Eukaryota > Metazoa > Chordata > Aves > Passeriformes > Fringillidae > Fringilla > Fringilla coelebs. Next base: position 46,493,950 of record NC_140028.1, on the reverse strand, counting down.
TTTTTTATCAAACAACACAGATGCTGAATGTATTTCAAAAGGTAATTCGAGTCTCTAGTGACTGTATGGCTTTCAAAGCACTAAACATATTAGCTTCATCTGATGCAAGACACCAGGCCTACAGCTTGCCTCTGATTCAGACATACTTTGCATCTTTGAAGCCTTGAAGTAATCTAATCATGTACGGATGTATGGATGTGTGCAAGTCTGCAGCAGCCAAAACAATCTTTAACTTTGGTCTGGATTCTTCATAGACAATCAGCCTGTGAGCTTGACCATTTCTTTACTTTTACAGTAACTTTTTTTTATAATATGAGCCAGTAATGTGCACTTGCAGTTGAGAGAGCCAGCCATGTGCTGAGCTGCATGTAAAGCAGTGTGGCCAGCAGATTGAGGGAGGGGATTCTGCCCCTCTACTCTGTCCTGATGAGATCCCACCTGAAGTGCTGCGCTCAGTTCAGAGTCCACAGTACAGGAAAGACATGGATCCTGGAGCAGATCCAGAGGAAGGCCACAAAGATGACCAGAGGGATGGAGCACCTCTCCTGTGAAGAAAGGCTGAGAGACTTGGGGGTTTTAAGCCTGGAGGAGAGAAAGCTGCAGGGAGATGTTATTGTGGCCTTTAAATATTTAAAGGGAGCATATAAGAAAGATGGGGATAGACTTTTTATTAGGGCTTGTTGAGATAGAAGATGTCCCTGCTCGTTGTGGGGGATGCTGGGCTAGATGACCTTTAAAGGTCCCTTTCAACACAAACTATTCTGTGATTCAGTAAATATCAAAAGGGATAAAAATGTCATAAATCTGTATATAGTTCAGGCTGATATTCTATTTCAACTGGCAATGTTATAGTATTTTTGCATTAATGATGTCTTGAGATACTTGCCATGATGATTAGTCATTCATATGCTAACTTCTTTAACTGTGTTTCACAACATTAGGCATACATCTATTTTTATACAGTTTATGATCGCACAGTCCATTTTATCCTTATTTTTAGAACCAGGAGTTTTAACAAACCAAACATTAAAAAAAAGCTGCAAGAGCTGCTTGACCGTCAGTACTAACTGTAAGAACATTGAATTGCTAAACCTATATGTGATGAATGTGATAGCAATTGTCCTTGGAATATTCTTCTCTTTTGTCTTGAATCTGGGTGGCGTGTCACCCAGAGTTTTGAGCTCCCTACTGTGCTGGAATTTTATTTCAGAATTAATTGCAATCCTGCTCTGAGTTCTGAGAGACTGTCTCTTCTTGTTAAAATTAAACTATAGTATACTACCTCCCATACTGCACCCCCTGCAATTTTTGTATGTGTATGCACATGGACAGCTGTGGCCAGACTTCATTCCAACACTTATGAAACAGTACCAAGTCAGACTATTCTGCCAGTTTCTTACATAAGAAGGTGTACATTACACAGAAAAATGTGGAGGACGCAAAGGGCAGACCAGAGTGTTTCCATCACCCTGCGAACACCCCTGCAATGCTACTTACTTTTTGTTGTGGGTGATTAACTCTCAAACTCACTGCTTGCAGGATGACAGCCCAGGTCTCCTTGTCCCCTGCCAAGGGTGCCATGGCTGTTCTGCCTTGCCCCTTGTATCAGGCACCCTGACAGCACCCACCACTCCAGCTGCAGCAAAGGGTTTTGCAAAAGCAAACCTAGTGGGTTTTATAGGAATTTTATATTAAACACTAGATGTCACTGGCATACTCTTAACACAGTTTGTTGGAATTGACTGCACAGTGCTTGCTCAGCCCCTCACCCAAACGCAGAAGCTTTTTCGGTGCCTGTGCCTCACTGGCAGAGACCCCCCAAATCCTCCTTGGGTCAGGTGTGGAGGTGTTTTCAACGCCCTCACTGCCTAAGCAATGTGTTTGCTTGGGAAACAGCAAGTGCAAGTGTTTTCAGAATGGTGGGTTTTGCTGCATTTTGTGTTCTCATTGGTCTCAGACAAACATGTTAGTACAGGAAAAAAGTACAAGTTACCCAGAAGGAAAAGAATTAATCACCCAGTTATCCTGCCATTAAGGAAAAAAAAAAGTAATCCACAAGGTCCTGTCCCTCCTCTGAAGGACAATGGTTGTCCAGCGCAGCAATCAGGTCATACCTGTTTACCCATGCTGTGAATAGCAAAAAAGCAGAATTTTTTTGGAAAAGCCACAAACAAGAATAGCACTTTAGCTCCGGTATAATCAAATTCAAATATTGCCAGAGGCTTTGTTTCAAAAAATTACCTTGATCATGAAATAAGATCTGAATAAATCATCTTGGTTATTTTTCTGTCCTTTGGGCACATTTTAACAACTTCTTTGTAACAAGGCTTATGCAACACACTCCTGAGTCATGATGCACGTTCAAACTCTGTGCAGGCTTTTCCTCTCTCTCCAGTCAGTCTGTGACTGGTAACAGCAGCCTGGAACCCTGGCACGGCCAAGGTAAACAAAAGCAGTGCCCAGTGGCAAACTAGAAGGTACATTTCAGCTTGTAGGATAGCCTCTTCTCAGGACCTACTGCCAGACTCTGGGAAATGTGCAGAGTGAAGTGCAGTCTGGCAACAGGCAGGACAGCAGCTGTCCCTCAGTGAAAAAGTCAAGGAGAGCTGAAAGTGATCTGGCATGTATGAGTGTATCTAAGAACTGGCAGAAGATTTTCCCTGCTTATTTTGTTTGTTATTTTGTTGGTTTGTTTTTCATTTTTTCCCTCTTTTATTTTGTGACCAGAGAGGAGGGGAGTTGTCCCCAGTTTTTCAAAGCATAAAAAGAGGTATAGAACATCTGAGCTCAGGCACCTGACCAACTGTGAGCTAGGTATCATACACTGTGCTAAGAAGGAAATTGTTTAATGACCTCAGAAAGTCTGAAAACAATTATAAATTCTAGGGTTAGAGCTGAGGTGCTCTTTGTGCCTATACAGAGGTGATCACACCCAGCTTTTATTCAGGACACATTCTGTGTCTACCTCTGACAGTCACATTTACCCAGAAAGGAGGCCCTGAAGCTTCTCCTCATTCTGACACAATTCAGTCATTGGGGTGGTCCTCATCATTCAGGATAATTTGGGGCATCTGATGAAAGGCAGAAAAGAAATTATTTTATGTTACATCCATTCCCTTATCCTAAGGAGAAAATATTGAGTCTCATTAGGTATCAGCCACATGGAAGAGAATTGCAACCATTAAAAACTAAGGAATTGCTCCCTTCCAAAAAGAAAAATAGACCTAAACACCCTGTTTCCTTCATCTCCACTTCCTTTCTCACACTTCAAATGCTGGATAAGGAATTGGGTTTGTACTGTGCTTTAAAGAGCCACCACCTCTGGCACCAACATAAACAATGGTTACTCTTATAGAGGTCTGTCTATGTTGAAGTTAAAGCAAAAAAGGCAGAGCCCAAGCTCTCTTATTCTGGCTAGGCATGAAATGAAAATGAGTAGAAAACAAATGATGCTCTTCAAGATAAAGCCACTGAGGGATGAAATCTGTAATACAGCTTTATTTCTGAATTGTTCACTCCTCCTTTATCCTTTCATTGTGTAAAGATTCCGTACAAAAAGCATGATTTGCCTGGAAATCAACCAAGTAAAAATGCATATTTAAAATACATTACAAATTTATATAGTGGATTAGTATAGAATTTTTTTTTACAAATTCAATAAATCTTTATTTAAATATGTTGCATTTAGAAAGCAAACTGAGATTTTTTTTTTTTCCAGAACTAACTTGTTATTCTGATCAAAAAAGGAATACACAAATATTCAAAATTTTTCCAATCTTTTTTCCCCCTTCCTAATGTGGAGATTCTCATTAATGACTCTTTCAACTGTCAAATGCTGATATGGGTAAAAAGTCACACATTTTAAAATCTTATTCAGCTTCCAAGGATTATAATGTTCATGTCCACATACTTCAGAAAACCACTTGCTTACTTGTCTTGAAGAGCATATCCGGCCCTCCTGGCACAGTACCACACACAGGAACATTTATGTTCTCCTGTCTTACACAAGAAAAATTTCACTAAAACTGTAATGACAAAGAATTTTCAAAGTGTGAGTATCCTTCCTAATCCATCTCTCCACATTGCTCTAAATTTGTTTCAAGAACTTTCAAATGTTCAGTTTCACTAATAGCAAAATCATAAAAAAGCTATTTTCATTGTAATTGTATTAACTCCAATAAACATACTTATTTTTTTCCTGGCATTTTTACACTTTTAAATCTCTGCTGAAGTGCTGATTGACCAGTGGTACACACTTAATTTTGCATGTAAACTTAATCTACTTGCTCAGAAACTTAACATGACAGATTATGAAAAACAACCAACCATTCCTTTGTTTGATGTATTTCAACATTATCCTTGAAATGCTGATGACACTGAAATCACTAGGAACTCTACAATTAATTTGAACAAAGCCATCATTTTATCTCTGTCTCTCTGTGGACTGAGGACGGTGTTACTCTTTTAATAAATTTCAGTAATCAATCTTTTTCATTGATTTCTTCGGGCGAGAAGCCTACCCCAAATGTGTTATTCACAAAGTAACTAATCTACAGACCTAACAGGCAAATAAATACTTGCTCTTTTGGCACTGGACAGCTCCAACCCTGTATTCAATAGCAATACCAGCAATTCAGAATGCTCTGAGGAATCCAGAGAGCAATCTGTAGTGTGTTTGTGACAATCAATCACTCAGCACCATCTGCAGAGTGAGGCAGCTCTGATGGGGATGCACAAGGTGGGGTGCCACCTTCTCCTCCCCGTTGTGCTCCCACCCTTGGGTCCCTGTGTGCCCCCTCTCCTGCAGTGCCTGTTTGCTTCCACACCTCAGGGCTATGCTGGTTCTCTGGAATATGTTGCAGCTTCTTTTGTCCTTCCTATCACCTTCTGTCAGTGAATCCTGTAGCCTTGGCATTTATAAAGATCTTAGATGATTTAGCCACGTGCCACGTAAGCTATTAGACACAGCCTTTTATTTTCAGTTATCAGACTGAAAAACTTTTTCATCCTCCCTTACAAGCTTGGGTTATTAGCAGACCCATCTGTGAGGTTCACCAGCCTGTGTGATTAACACACCCATCTGCTTCAAATCTGTTGATAATCCGCAGATCAAAGTCCCACTTGACTGTGGTCATTAACACCTTTCAGAGCAAGAATATAATTCAAATATACTTTTGCTAAGATTTAATTTTTTTTTCTGTTTCAGATGTCTGTTTTCTCAAGGAAATTCCAAGTGCTTAAATGCTCTTGACAAGCAACTGAAAAAGGGGTTTTGGTGCAATAGAATCTGGGGCACATTTCTTTAACTGTTTCTTCTTCGAAGAAACAAAAGGCAGGGATTCACACCTTTCCCCAGTTATCCTGTATCCCAGCTTCAATATCTGCAGCACAAACTGTATTTTCCTTGCATGAAATGTCTTGTGCTTCGAACCCCTTTTCCATTTTCAGTGCCTTTCTGGACTTCTTGGTAACTGAGCTTCCCTATTTATTAAATGTGACAAAATGTTCCTTTCTCACAACAGTAAAGTGCTCATATTGGCTATCAGCCTCCGCTGCTTTAGTTTGGAAATTATGTAATGCAAATGGTAAAGATTTTTCTGTCCCTTCATGCTCTAGGACAGCCACAAATTAACATTTGTTACAAGCAAGTTAACTATTTTATTGCTTTTTAAAGTCAGATATATTGATTGCATAATTTTCTATTTGAGTCTCCTTGGTACAGCTCCTTTCTATTTGAAGCTCCTTGGTAAAGCAACACTAGATCACAAAAATGTTGGCTGAAGTGAATCCAGGCTCAATATGCAATGCAGAGCAAGGAGATAAATCTTTCTGGGATATCATCTTTTTGTTCTCACATTTCACTGAAATACATTACTTGCTGTGAAGGGGAAAAAAGCCTCAAGGGCTCTTGGTATTTCACAACTGTGAATTTCCAGCTACTTGCTATATTTATGGCTACATTATCAGTCTTCATCAGGATGCAGTAAATACCTTTGCAGAGGTCAGTATCTTGGATTTAGTTCAATTGTTATTTTCAGTCGTGGTAGAAACTTGGCTTAAATCACTTTTGTCGTGTACTTGAGACACTCAGCTTGTTTCAGTGCCTCCTGCTCCTTTTGAAATGAAGGACAGTTCCTGCATGGGGCCACTGAGAGTAAGAAACTCTGCTTTGTTTCCTTACTGACAGCTCTCCTTCTGTCAGTCTTCTTGTTCCTAGCACTGGTCTAATTCTTTACACTCAACCAGTAATTTCTGCTTTAACATCTCCACATGGCTTTCAGTTTCTTGGTCTTTATCCCTACACTTCCTTTATTCAAATCCACCTGTCTGAAACCCATGTATACCTGCAGTTATTGTAGCTCAGCAAAAAAACCATTCCTTTTCCATTGTTCAGTCTACCTCAGGCTTCAATATGGAGCACCATAGCACTCAGCCATGCAGGATTTCTGTAGCATCCAGATTTCCAGATTTTATACTGCCTGGATTCCTGTCACTTTCTTCTAAGTGAAAACTAATTCTCTCTTACAAGGACTTTTCCCCCTACGTTTCCACTCCTACGCCTTCTACCCACCTCCATATACTTCACTCCTGTATTTGACACAGACCTCTAATTAGCCTAATTAAATCAGATCAATGTGTCCCCTTTATAGAAATAAATTATGTATAAAAAAATTGATTGAGCTGAAATGTAAGCCTCCCTGGAACATTCCTGCTCAGAGCAGATGTCATTTGTAAAATGTGCTAGCAACTTGCCTGCCTGAGACACAAATTTCTCTGTAAGTCTTAGCTTGGTTGTTTCTTAGCCACTTGTTGTAATAGTTTCAAACTCTAACCCAAAGTCATCATTACCTTCCACCTAGGAGAAATACATCCACAACCCACGTTCCCTCAGAGAGCTGAGATTCCCTGCTCTTTGTCATATTTCCTCACTTTCCCTTGTTCAACTCCTCTCTGTGATCCAGCAGTTTCCACTCAGCCTCAGACAAGGTTTCACATTACTTGCTCTAAAAATAACAACCTTTTCAACCTGTAAATAAATCCATCTTTCCTTTCGCCTTCATCTCTGGCATCTTAGAACCTCCAATCTGGCGCAGAGAGAGTCACATTGTGTCCAAAATGCCTCTTCTCCGGGGCTTCCCTGCTCTAGAGGTGGTCCCAGGGCTCCACACAAGTGTCAGCACTGCTGGCTCTGGTTGACCTCACAGGACAGTGAGTTCTTCTCCTGCTTCTTTCAGGGGGTCAGGCAGCTCTACTCACACCCATTTAAATCCTACCCTGGCCTTCCAGCATGGAAATGGCCAAAGCTTTGCCTTACCTTCCAGCCCATACACCACTGCTAGGCATCCTGTCCCGAGCTGTCAGAATGTCACATCTACTACCTGGTTTTTAGGGTTCAATAACCAGAACTGGATTAATCAGGATTTCCTTTCTGTGTTCAGTTAAACACTTCACACTGGTACCAAACATGCGAGTCCCAAAAGTTAGTGTTACTTCTCCCTGTACTTACCTCCTATTCTTGTCTGCCTTCTTCAAATCATGTTTCTTCTTCCTTAGCCTTCAAAACACACTCTTTTCCATTCTTCCAACCAGCCTCTTTGGCTGAGTAAAATTCATTCCCTGGAAATGAGGGGTCATGTCTCCCTCTTCTGCTTCTTCAGTCGCAGCACCCCCATTACTGAGAAATTGCTTTCACCAATGGCAAGAATAAAGGGACCACCATACATATCCAAGGCGACCTCGGTTACATCAAAGAAAAATGAAATATGCTTCTATTTCAGAGCAGATCCTTTAGAAAAAGCTCAGAGTTTACTTTTTTATTCTTTCTATTGATAACAGAATCCACAAACACTGGTAAACTGGTTCGCTGCAACCTGGATAGAGTTTTACTTCCAGCTTTCATCCATTTGACCTTGTTTTTCTTTTTGCTGGAGAGCAAAGAGCCTTCTGTCCTTCAAGTGGAACACTTCCTGCGTTTGTCCTTAGAATAAATCAGCTGAGAACCCTAAGCTATGAGTCATGTTTTCAAGGGCTTCAATAGCCCTCAGAGCCTTCTCCCATTCTTCAGTAGTGGAAAGCACAATTGATTGGACACAGATACAATTTTCTACTGTAGGTTGTGCTGTGTCAAATAACAAAACTTTCCCCATTCACTTTATCTGCATCACTTGTGCTTCAGTATAAGTACCAGGATCCCAAGACCTTCCAGGATTAGAAAGTTAAACTTTCCAGGACCCCTGTTCCTGTGGTCAGAAGCAAAAAAAAACCATGTTTCAGAATGGGGTTTCTAATAAATTTCCACATAATTTTCCCCTTGGATTGCAGAAATTCACAAAACCCTTGACATTATTTCCTTACTTAATTTCCTCCTCACCTGAATAGTTTTGAAAGCATTGGTTAACGTGTTTTCACAAATCTAGGCTCTCTTTGAGATGTGCATGATTTTTTTGCTGGATTTCAGGAATTCCAAATTCTGTGATCAGTGGAAGCGACCATCGGAACCAGTGGGGGTCCTGCTGACAAACCATCAGCTAATCAAAACTACTCTCCAGCCAGACAATTACTTATTGAATTATTAGTCTCATGGGTCAAATCAAGTTTCTTGCATGGGCATTTCATTAGAATTGTTTCCCAAATGAGGAAAAAATGTAATTATTTTTAGTCTTTTTTACATGGTTCAATTTTTTCCAAATTCTTCTAGTAAAGAAATCATGCCATTGTCACAAAGATTCAGAAGAATTACATAGAGGAATTTCCTCTTCATTCCATTGCTACGATTTTGCCATAGGATTTGACCAGTTTTCCTCAATAGCCCTTTTCTGATGTGTCCATAATACTACATAAATAGAAATTGAACAATGTTTTATTGTTTTACTTTCTTTTCTTCCCTCTAAATACTATATTTGACTTCCATGTTTAACAGGTCCATGTGTTTTCTCTAAGTAGTAGAATGAATTCAAATGTTCCCAGAGAAAAATCACTACTGTTTTTTCTGAATGTTTTGTGAGTTTCTATTTAACTTTCATCTTTTATTAAAAGCTTTTGTTTATTACCAGCATGAGTTTTATTCCGTTTGCCCGTAAAAAACGTTAACAAGTTACAGATCACTTCACTATGAAGTTAACACAGAACTTGGTCCAACAATCTATTCTTGTTTATGTTTCAAGATGAACCTTAATATGGACATCCCCCAAGCTGGACACCAACACTGTTTAGATGCCAGTTTTCTCATCAATTTCCCCATCCAAATTCCTGTTCTTCCCTCCTCCTGCTCAAGCTCTCATTTAGCATGAGTTATGTCCTGTCCTGCCCCTTCAGCTGCTTTCTCACCAGTAACATTGTCCTTTTCATCTGCATGTCGGCCACTTTTACCTTGTTACCCCTTTCTGTTTTTCCCCAACAACTTAACCTTTTATTAATCCTGTTAGAGGTGCAATCTCTCAGAAAATGAATTTAGCTACAGCTTCTGCCCAACAACAGCAATTTTGAAGGGGCTGAAGTAGTGAAAAATTTGCTTGCCTGCAACACAAAGCGGTTTGGAGGCCTTGTGGTTTCTCAGAACTGGTATATGTTAGGTGTTGCATCAAGGTCAGCAGCTTTTCTCCTCATGCCTTGCCTATCTAAGATTTTTTCTGGGCATCTTGTACTGTAAGCAAAAAGAGGAACATCATCAATCTCAGCCTTAGGCTTGGGTTTGCTTGACCAGTCAAAATAACAAGGAATCCACATTTGCAGCACTGAGGAGAGAGGAGAAAAAAAATCTATTTGCTATATTTCATTTAGAGAAAAAAAACCCAACTCCTTACCATGCTTGAAAATTATTTGTTAATATGCTTAATAACATGTTTGAAAAATCAAGTCCATAAACAGTTTGGTTCAAATGAAACAAATGTAAATATTTTTAATTCCAAGGCAATCAAAAGAATTGAGACCTTTTCCCCCCCAAACTATAAAAATTCATTTAGAACTGAATACAAAGTAGAGACAGTAAATTCTGCTTTGAGACAAGAAAGAAATATAGCCAGAATCTCCTGCAGAGTCCCTGATGGCTGAATGTGTGAAATTAATCACTGACAGGTGGAGAGGACAATTCTCCACGCAGTGTTGAGCTTCCTATTCTCTGAATGACAGCCAGTTAGAATAAGAGAGCCAGCACTAATAAGAGGTGCTTTGCTGCATTAACTTTCTGATCGCTAGCTGTGCACCTGCAGCAAAAAGAGTTTTGCCCAAAACCTGACCTGGGAGTATGTCTTATATAAGTATATATTAATCCTGAACTTGCATTTTCTCTGGCTCTCTTCCAAATTGCTGTCACCATTTTCAAACTCCTCCCTCCTCAGCAGCCATTACCCTTAAACATTTGGTGCAGACTCTGAATTAGGGTTTTGGCTGCCCTTTATTCTGCACAGGCTCCTTGGTCTTCCACCTTAAACCTTATTTTGTGGAAATACTCTACCCTATGACACCTCCTTGATTCAGTACTCAAACCTTCTGCATTTTTTTTGTGAGTTCATTCACCATCCCTCCCAAATATACGACCCTTTGGGGTGCCCAGGAAGGGGTGAGTGTGGAAGCATAACAGAGGCATCACATGAAAGAAATCCACATCAGGTTCAAAAGAAACAAAATGAGTCAAACTGTGGAAATTCTTGCCGTGGTGTGGTCTGGATGCCAAACAGAACTGCAATGCCTATCAATAAAGTCCTCTCAAACCCTAAAGAATAGGCAGTCCCTCCAACACACGTTAAAAACAAGCAGAAGACATTAGGTGAAATCACTGAGTTGCAGACCACTGGATATTGGCATATTAAGTGTCACTGTGTGCTCTAAAACTTTTTCCTGGGTATCCAATATTGTCATCTGTCAAAGCAGGATGTTGGGCTAGATCATCTTTCATTCTGACTCAAAATATCTGTGTATTTATGGTAAAACCAGCATGGATTTTGCAGAGAGGTATCTAAAACATTTTTTCTGCTTCAAAAAATACTGGTAACAAATTTTAAAAGATCAAGAAAATTATAAATACATTTAAGCGAGTGCCTTGGTTTCTTCACAGAAACCAAATGTGTTTTCTGTTGCAGAGAAAGAAAAAGGATTTCTTTTGCCTAATCTTCCTTTCTGTTCACAAAATGGTGGTTAAAAGAGTGATAAACGTCAGTCTTTGCCAGGGTGAAAACCTATCTCTTCAGCTCCAAATCTCTACTAGCTGAATTAAGTCCTCCAGCTAGTGGTCAGTTGTCAGTTCTAACCATCTACCCCTGAAGGATACACAAAGAATCAGTCATGGCCCCCCTTTCTTCTGTCAGCCCTTCCCTCTGATTAGATGATCAAAATGAAGCAGAAGCAGACATAAAATAAGCTGCAAGTTTAATTCTCACCCTGATCCATGTGTGGTTTAAAGGAATAATGCCACCTTTATAAAGGTAGATACCTGTAAGGTGAAATGTGCCAAATCCTGGATGTACATTATCTGTCCTGCAGTTTAGAATAGGAAATGTAGGACAAACATTATAAACAATCAACTAGCAGGCAAAATATTGATAAATACCAGGTATTTTTTTTCCATATGGGATTTATATTTTCATACATACTTTTAAGTGCTTGAACAATTTTTGGTTTCATTTTTCTTTGTCATGGGTATACAATCATGCACATGAAAAAATACAATACTTGAAAGTCATACAGGACGCATGCCAAATTTAAAAACCACTCTTCAGCAAGCATGTTTGCCTACTGAATTTCTTATCCAGGTTTTAAAATATGGTTCTATGTTCCCTGACACTCAAATAGCAGTATTTAAAATCGCTGCTAAGAAGAAGATAAGCTTGTTTCAGTGCTGTCAGCTAAGTCCCCATACCTTTATCTGGAGTTTTCATATGCTACAAAGTTCAGTGACTGCTTACCTCATATTCACAGAAATATTTTAACATTTTCTGCAGTTCAATCAGAAAAATCTTTGAGGATCAACGTGTGTGCCAAGGCAGGATTAGGCCAGTGCTTGGTAGTGCACTGAATTAGTCTTTCTGTTGGCCTGATTATTTTAAGCTCTATTAAAAAAACAGCTCACATTTATTAGGAGTGAAACTTTTTTCTAAATATGAACCTAATGCCAGGACTTCAAGCAATTTACAACCTCCTCTCTGAAGTGCATGGTCTCATCCATTGATCTCAGTAAACCATTCATTCTGAGGTACAGCTATCCTGGCTACCTCACTGCTGTTTGTTTGCAGAGCACAGCCAGAGTTCACTGTTTATGATACAGCAATTAAAGGAGCACTTGCAATTCACCCCTGCATCCAGCCTTACTCCTGTACATGCTACTCCTGTCCTGGCTGTGGTGCAATTACTTTTGCTCTCCAGGACTAAAGGGAGCTTGTGTGGGTGGGAGCATTGCTGCTACCTGCTCCTGCTGCTTTATCAAGAAGCCATGCCTGAAGGCTAACTCCTTCTAAGGACTGAGAGAAACTCCCCATTTTTCATGTGGGAGCAGAAAAAAGCAGAGGTAGATGACAACTTTACCTATTATTACAATGGCAAACCATAGCAGAAAGAAACTGGAGCACTAAGTTCTTTGGCTGGTATACATTTATGCTACTTAATTTACTTTGGAAGAGCCCATTCACTTCAGCTGAAGCTCTGGGTCTTTAAAGATTTGAACAATAATTGCTTATAAATAAGTAGATTTTCTGTGAGATCTTTTGATGAGGATTATTTTACTAGTATAGATATCAAGAAGGAGAAACTTTATTAATTCCTATTTTGCAGTACTTTCCTCTCTGTTTGTTGGTTTGTTCTTCTGTTCAGCAATGTGTCTGTATGACATTTTTGATGCAAGTCAGTTCCTGCCTGCACTTGGAGCTGCTGCACCTTGAGCAGTGACAAATTCTAGACTGATTAATGCTGCACACACTCCACAGAACATCCAGTTCCTACGGACACCGGTGTGACTGCGACAGCAACAGGATCTGATGGGTCTCTATCCTGCCCTGAAAAGTATTACAGCCCACACCAACCACTTTCATGATGTAATTATTATTTTTTAATCTGGACCCAATAATGAGCTTCTCTGTATGCTGGCTTAACACTGTTAAATGTTAATGCTGCCCACAATACTTGGTGTATTTTGTTCTATAAACCTAACAAAGTGTCTGTGCTCTCTTGCCAGCCACAGATTTATTGGGGTATGGATTGCACATATTAAACACAGTCATCAGGCCACAAAGGTTCCATCACAAACTGCCTACGAGCTAACATCATTAAGAGGCAGACTTCATATATCTTCATGACTGATACGCCAATCTTTCCCACTCCATTGACTAATGAATTGACGCACCCGATGTTCTTCTACATTAGTGTGCATCCCTTTGATTTACAGCACCGTAGCAGGGGGCTGTAAGCACTCCCATACTGATGAATTCCAGACAGCACTTGCACCTGCCTGAGCAGGACGCTTCCCTGCGAGGGGAACGGTGCTTGCATCCCAGAATTGTACATAATAAACATGGTGGGCTTCACTTCCTGCATTTTCACCTCTCCAATGCCATCAGACTGCTGGCCTTCCTGAGCCAAATTCCCTAGCTGCTATAAATCATGACACATCGATTTACATTGTTTGTTCTCTGAGCACTGTGCCTGAGCCTTTTGGTTTGTGTGCTTTAAAGGTACATCTGGGAGTCACCAGTGTATGCATCCGCCCAGGGAAGGTGTGCCACTGCCAGGGAAAAGGGCTCAAGATGAAGAGAGCGGTGGAATTTTGCGCACGATGAGTGTCAGCCCTGCTAGTCTGCAGCTGTGGTGAGAAAGCAGTGGCCACTGGCCCATCACTGCCCCTGTGAAATGAGGGGAAGAATGAGGTTGTGAAAAGATGGGGAGTAATAGGAGATTTGGCCCAGAGCTTTTGTCTATTGAACTAATTTACTGGCTGCAGGCTCATGCTTTGATGGCAGCCTTGTATTTATGTTACCCACAGCACAGGCTACCCAGTTCTAATGACTGGCATGAAATACAGACTAATTTCAACCCTTTGCAAGTTGCCATCTCACAGAACAGTCATCTTCCAGTCTAGTACTAAATCCATCTGATGAAGGAAAAAAGCCGTCCCGAATACCATCCATTCTGAGAGTGGGGCAAGGCAGCAGCAATTGCTTAGATGTGTCCTGGATGAAAGACTGAACAAAATTTGCATTGGGAGTTTATGATGTACTGAGATAAAAAATAGGATGTGAAAGCATTTTCAAAGTTAAAATAGGAAATTCTTAATTTATGTAGAAAATAAATCAGAATTTTAAGACATCTGATAACAGATGTACCACTAAATCATGCAGATCTTCCCACAAAGAGATATATTCCAGGCTCTGACACAACATTTCAATGAAGGCTGAAATATATTACTCCTTGTAGATTCTTGGTTTGTTTGTTTATTTTAATTTTGAGCTGCCTCATATATTTATACAAATTTCATATCAGTGAGATGTCATATATTTATACCTAGTAAACCACAGGATTTGAAGACACAGGCAAGTTTCTTCCTGATACTCATGGAAAAATAACGAAAAAGAAGACCTGACCACACAGTTTAACATGAGGGAGAAAATACTTCTTTCATTTAGCTCACTTGCTGAAGTGGTTGCCTTGCTTAAAAACAGCAAACTCATTGCATGACTAGTAAATACACCTAGTAACAGCTTTCAAACAAGAAGTGGAATTTTTATAATTGAAAACAGAAAAAGGTTCCTCTGGATGGAGAGAGATTAATGTTAGGGGAAGTCAATTCCATAATCCCCTTTAAATTAACAAACCCAGAATTTCATCGAAAATACAGGGAAACAAATCAGAAATTCTTTTAGTTTTCCATGCTCTGACTTTCTGGAGAGAATCTAGTGGTAATAGAAACAAGTTAGTTTTTGTAGTCGGCAAAATTTGAGGCTGGAGAATGAAGGAAAAAAAGGCAAAGGAAGAGTTATATCACAGAGGAGGTTGTTACACTACTTGCAATCAAAATGAGATCATTTTTCAAAGCTGCTAGAAATAATGTAAGCTGCTTCTGGGCATCTTTAATTTATGTGACTGCTACTGGCAAAGCAAATAAGGTGTTTTGATACTGTTCTTAATAGCATTATAGGGATAAAATGTGTCACAGAGTGACATTGCCCTACACAGCACTGCAGCACCAGATATACAGAGTAAAAAAAACTCTTTCCTTTTAATATCTAGCTCATGTTGTACTTTGCTGTAGATAGAGCATAGTTATTATGCTGAACTGAGTAACAGAAAGGAGTGGTTTAAAAATCTAGGCAAATTATAAATTAAATTTCTAATGGGTGCAGAACACACCTTTATTGCTGAAAATGAGGCTGACTTGAGGCTGGAGCTGAAATTAATCATGCAGAACCACCAGCACAGGAGCTATCTGGGGAGATGCCTGGGAATTTATTGTGCCACGTGGAATGAAGGGATTAATTGGTGGGTGAGAAGAGGAGAAGACACAGATGGGTGTGAGGCACTGGGAGGGAGCACTGTTTGTGCAAGGTGCTAGGAGGATTTGCTCTGTGCCTGCATCCAGGTGGGATGGGGGATCAACTTCCTGCATAGTCCATGGAAGGAAAAAATCACACATGTCAAAACAAGCTGAACAATCTACTCACCGAAGGACCTGGCTGAAAGAAAAACAACCCTTCCTTCTCCTGGCCAGCAAGTACAATGGGGTTCAGCAGAAAAAGAGAAGCAACGGAGGGAAAAATTGAAGTTCTTCACCACCAGGACCTCATCTCTAAAGTACCAGCCAGTGTACTCCCTTTCATGGCAGGAGTCCAGGACTGTTTCCTGTGCAGAGGAGGTTGGGTTAGAGAAAAGGACCAGGGACCCCTGTGGGAAATATTCCCCTAAAGAGTGGAGGGAAGAAATACAAGTGAATGGTTTGTTGAAATAAGAAGTCCTTTCATTCAAATGAATTTCCACCAAGCCTCATGTTTATTAGTCTCTCTCAGTATTCCTACTTGTGGGATCCTTGATGCCTTGGCTTTCAGAGAATTTCCTGTGTCAAGCTGTTGTGAGAAGCTGCATAATTTTTTATTGAAAACCTCTTTCCTAGATGTATTTAAGCTATCCTGAATTCACTTTCTTTTTGATGTTCATATTGCCTTGAAAATTCCAGTCCAAAGTTCTGTTCTGTCCAACCCTTCTTCAGACCTGCTGGCTTCTTCACTGCCCTAACCCTACTGGCACTGCTGAAAAGGATAGTGTAAATTTGTCAGTCTAGTGTTACAGAGAGCAGGAAGATAAACTGAGATAAACTCAGTACTGCTCAAACTGCACTTACTTTCTCATATGCACAACTTCCCCATTCTCTTTGGAAGGTGTAGGAACTCCTTCATGGCAAAAAAACAACCCCAAAAGAGCTCACTGGGAGCATGCTGAAACAGAAAGTCTTAAAAAGCTGTTGATAATATGCAGCAGAGTTTGCATTTGTTTGTATAAACAAACTTACAGAAAAAAAGTGTTTTGGTCAATATGCCGTTCACTGAAAACACTGCAAAAATTTTGAACTCTCTAAGTTTCCAGTGAAACATGCATTATGCACTAAAAATGCACTTGTTTACCTATGACAATATCCTGTATCCAGCCTCCAGCAAAGTAGGGCTGGCCCTTGCCTGCACGTCTCTATAAATCCTGCACAAGTCTTTCTGTATCTCCAGCACCATCAAGCATATACTGTTATTGTGACTCCTGTGACAAGGTTCTTCCTTCTCATTAGCTACAATTTAGAGATTGGGAAAGAAGAAAAACTACAAAGTTTGATCTGAGATGACAAGGCTAATTCTGGAAAAAAAATGTCCTTCTACTTCTCCAGTTGTCAGGTCTAATCTAAAGCAAGCACAGTGTGCAGGTAGTAAACATAATATCCTCCTAATTATATTAAATTACCTCTCAGGAGCTGCTCTGCCCTCTTGTCAAAGGCCAGGAACTGGCTTTTAATGATGAATATGAACCTCAGTGGGACATTCTGTATCATCATTTAGTTCAGCAAATGTAGCCCAGATCAGTTGTATAGGTGTAATTAGATGCTGAAAAATAATTACTTTGGCCTTACCATTAAAAATTTCTTGCTCGTATCCCCTTGTGATCTATGAACAAATTACTTTATTAGGAAATCATTAGAGCTCAATTTGTCTCTATATACTACAGACATCAATATTCATTTCTCATAATGGAACCACACATTCTTGCCATAAATTTGTAAAACTACGTAGCAGATACCAGTTTGGAGTCATTACTGACCTTAACAAAAAGACTGTTTTTACATAGCAAGATGTTTTTCTTCTGCACCAGCTTCCAGCAGAAAACTGAGCAATGTGAGCTTTATTGTTAGGCCATTAGCTCAGACAATCCTTGTGTTTTTATGCACCACTGCACAGGGAGAGTTTTTGTGTGGCTGATCCCTTTGTGCTACTGCAATAGCCAAGTTTGGGTCATTAGGAACGAAACAGCTCCCAAACCAACTGTACTATTATGAGAGCACTTCTATTATCAAGGCCCTTAGAGCATCCCAGGTGGTTGGTTCCAGCTGTCAGCCTGTGCAAGGCAGTGGGGAGGCATCCCCAGATGCCTACAGGCAGACCCTGGCTATGGCTGGCCCACCTCACAGGACCCACTGGAGCTCTGCTGTGACAGTGAGCACAGGCCCCCTTGCAACTTCAGTTTTGTACCTATTTCTCTGCAGATTTCTCTGGGCAATGACAAAGGAGGTGACTCCAATGTCCTCAGTGTGGGGACATGGTCATATCTAGCAGTTAACTGATTCATTAACCATTAGGATTTACAAAGCAGATGTGAGGGGGAAAGGAGACCCATCAGTCAGACCCCAGGGTCACCTCCTGTTACAAATTGCTTTCACATAGTTCAGCCTTTACCTTTCACACAAGTGCAAGATATCCCTGAAATTTATCACTGCATGACTGAGCAAAATAACTTCAGAGAACTCTCTGCAGAGGGGGTTGGATAGTCACTGGCTGTTGAAAGAAGTAAGTATTAAGCAGCTGCCATCTCAGTATTTCTCTGAACA
The DNA here is from genome assembly GCF_963513975.1 of Fringilla coelebs. Classification (NCBI taxonomy): domain Eukaryota; kingdom Metazoa; phylum Chordata; class Aves; order Passeriformes; family Fringillidae; genus Fringilla; species Fringilla coelebs. The sequence continues at coordinate 46,475,892 of NC_140028.1, read as the reverse complement.
TTACACACCTCCACGTGAGTACTCCTTATCCATGGGCTTCTAAATTTGCATGTTGATGTCTGCAACCAGTACTGCATTTTTTAACATGACAAATTTTTTCTTGATTTTGTATGCCACAAAGATTTGTGAAAAATATTAATAAAAACTGTTTCTGTAACCAACAATAGGAGCACAGAATTCAAAATCCCTTCAGAAAAAAGACAGCATTGGGTTTTAAAAAATATTGCTTGGAACCTGATAAGGACTGAGAACAGTCTCAGACTGTTGATTTTATCTTCCATTTCAACAAGAACATATAAGTATCTGTTTCCAGTTATAAACTTATCTTCTAGAATCGCATCCTTCATGTTGTCCATACATTTGTGGTCACTGCAGTGGAGTTCCCTCTGCCATGGGTCTGGTTCAGAAGCTATCAGTCTCACCTTCTCCACTGACCACCCTTTTGAACCCCTCTGACAGTGGCTGTGTCAGCTATCAGAGCTGTTCAAGCTGCTGAGAAAATGCAACACAAGTCATGGCATTCAGTTAAGAGGAAATTAAATGCCAGACTCTCTGTGCTCCCTTGCAAGTACTTAATCTATGGCACTGGAGTTCTTAAAACAGTGAGTAGACAATAAGCATTTCAAGTGAAATCCTCACACAAAAGGAACACAGTGCATAAGTCATCAATACAAGTAGTATAAATCATCTGAATAGGCAGCTGGAAAATGACAGCTACCTATATTATGAGACTTGAAAAGAGAAGACAAAATATAGGTGGATTTTTATCTTTTGGGTTTATAAGGCTGTCTGATAGATGTGTCTGATAGACCATAAGGACTTTCTAGACTAAATGGGTGAAATTCCTACCTGGGTTAACTGTTAAGTTTGATTGCGTCCCATCAGAATGGCTTGAACTAAGAGATTAATGTATGCTACAGCACTAGTTCGAGGTATTTCTCTATTAAGAGCTGCTATGGTATATTAATTCCAAGACCAGGAAGCATATATACAAAATTAAAGAAAGGAGTAGAAAGAACAATACAGCATAGAAACAAGCAGAGAATGAGTGCTCTCAGCCAGCACAAACTGAATGGTGACTAAAGAACTCAAATCTTGTCTTGCTGCAAAAGGCATCTTCCAATTATACTAATTCTTTTATCTTTACTTTGCTTGTCTGACACCCCCAGCTCCCTGTCAAATCCTGCCAGCATGTCTGGAACAGCGCTCAGGAAGGGACTCTGCTTTGCTCAGGGGCAAGTGTCTTTAAACATTATTCTGTCTCTCTTTAAGTTGCACAAATTTCTCTTGTTTTCTGATCACCTCCAGCTCCGAGTTCAGTCTGATGGACTGACAGCTGTTCTTGAAGCTGGTTATTGCTCAACAGTTGCACTCAAGGACTTGAAAAGGAAAGAAACAGGTCTCCCTTTCAACCTTGGAGAGAGTAACTCTCAAACCAAGGTATCCCAAAGCATTCCAGTGAAGGTGAGGACATTCCTGTAAAGTGATTTAAGCCTCTACTAACAGTAGGCTTTCCTGGACTTAGAACACAGGTTGGAAACATTGCTCTAGAAGGTTCATTGCCTTAAATTAACCTTTTCCTTTTTTGATTCAAAGCAATCAACCAAGAATACACAGTAACAAAACCATCAAATAACACATGGTATGTTCAAGATCACAAGTATAGAATATGTCATTGAAGTTCTCTCTGCAGTTTTACTTTGTTATTGACCTTTCTACGAGGACAGGAAGAAGATTTGATTGTGGGGGGAAAAAAAAAGGTTTTGTGGTTGGTGGTTAAAATACAACATTCTGAGGTCCATGCTTCCCTCTGGATTCACTTGTCTTTCTTACCTCGTCTGTTTCAGCTTGTGGGTTGAACCAGTCTGGTACTAGCATTGAGCACAAGCAGATAGTAAGACAGAAAAAATAATTTTCACCCACATGACATCCACCAGTGCACTGTGGATGGGTAAAGAACCACTTTTGTTTCAAACCTGACTCTGACAAGTGCCACTCGTTGGCTGACAGTATAAGAATACAGAAAAGTCAGTGAAGAGTCAGCACCATCTGTTTCAGGATGTTGTGTGTATATTTTATCTGTTTCCCTAGGCCGCTCAGTCATTCTTTGTCATTGATTACCCATTTTTAGGGACAAGAACCATTTAGCTCTTTTTTTCATGGATCTAAGCTGTTCCCAAAAATCTTGCTTTACACATACTACCGGAGTGGCTCCTTCTTCTCCCAGTGCGTTGTTATACGGTTACATAAACTAAATTTCAGCTCCGTTTGTTGTCATGTACATTAGCAAGTGGTACAGCTCAGTAAAACAAGACTTTAAAGTGACCCCAGTTGATGCTGGGAATCCAGTATTCACAGTGTATATACATTTTATGTATTGTTGGGGGAGGTTACTTGGAACTAGCCTGAGCTCATGGATTGAAAAGTATTTTGTATCCAGAGTATATAATCCATCTTAGTTTCCCTTAGACTGCAATGCAGATTGTGCAATCTAAGACTTTTTGACAAGGGGAAATAGAGTACAGTCATCAAGAATCAAAACATTTGCTTTGAAAGCACACTCCCAATAAAACCTAAAATGCTAATGTGGACACTCCCCCCAATAGCTCGTCTCCCTATTACACTTACCAGCCTCTTAGAATCAGCAAATTTTATACTTCACTGCTCCCTGTATTTTCCATGTTATTCGTAAACACATTGAATTTGAAAATGCACTCTCAAATTCATGTCAAGATAACACATAGCTCCTTCTGCAAAGCCACCCCTTTGATGGATGAGTCAGCTTTATCTCCTAATCATCTTGGAATTAAAAATGTTGGGCCATGAGTCATGTTTGAAAGTGGCAGTTTCAGCTGTTAGTCTGACAACTTTGCATTAACTCTCTTGGGCTGGTCTTTTAGTCCTCTCACAGCACATCAAATCCACATAACCAAGGGCAAATTGTGTTAGTACCTTAAACCTGTCCTACCTTAAACCTCCTGTTCAGCCCTGGTTGGTATCTGCCAACACCCCCACACCTTGTTCTGCTCCCCATCTGTCTGGTCCCCAGTCCCTACTGCTGCAGGGGATTAGTCTGCCCAAGGTGCAGGACCTTGCATTTGCCTTTGTTGAATTTCCTGAGATCCCTGTTGGTCCATTCCTCCTTTCTGGAGGTCTCTCTCAAAGGCAACTCTGCCCCTTGACTGCCCCCCTGCCCCAGTTTGGTGTCATCTGCAAACTTACACTTAGTCTCCCCCTCCAGGTCATTGATAAAGATATTGATCAGGAGAGGTTCTAGCACAGAACCTTGAGACCCCCAAGGTACTCATAACCAGTCTGGAGCTACAGGCTCCAACCATGTAGCACTGTGTACTCTAATACTGTGTATTCTAGTATAATATGCTGTAGAAAAAACCAATAGGGTTTTATTTTTTTTTTCATCTCCAAATAGATTTATTTGCAATTATGTCGGTATTCATACAAAACATTTAATAGTTTTGGTATCTGAATTTATGGTTGTTGTAAATCAGATGTGTCCTACAGTGAATTTTGTTTAACAGTAAAGGTCATTCAAAAATGCCATCATAAAGCTTACTCAGGAGAGCACTAAATTAGCAATAGTTATTTGTCTTTGTGCCGTTGTATGAAGTCTTATGATGTGAACTATTAAATGAGAAATGTGATAAATGTAGAATGGCATCAACATCAGTATTAATGAAGCAGCAATAATACAGAAAATCAAGTTATTGTTATTTCAAAAAAATATTCAACAGCCAGAAAGGAAAAACAGAGGGGGGAAAGAAGATGGCTATTTCAGGCTGCTGATTTTCAGGAAACATTAGCATTGCAATTATGTAAAGTTTTATAAAGTTACTTATAAATGTGCATGCAGTCAACTTTTGGGTTAGGGTTTTTATTTTTTATACAGTATAATGAGACAGAGATGAGCCAATCTGGAAAAGAAAACAAGTTGAAAGCTGTATGATCAACTTGGATCTTCAGACATTCAAGAACAGTTGTTTTTTGCTGTTGGTCTTTCATCTTATGTTCCAGCCTTGGGGTGAGGGCAGAAAAAATATAAATACTGTATGAAAGCTTGGGTTGTTCATGAGCTCTTTTTATGACAAGCGAAAGTAAAAAACAACAGAAATCTAGAGAGGAAGAGATATTGTGGGAATTCATGCTCAGTGATGATTTTAAGTGTTGCTTGGTGAGGTATTAAAGCATGTTTCTAATGGGCTCTGACAGATAACCCTTGACGAATTTTGCTGCACTGTGTACCTCTCTGGTCGCCTGTGTCACCTTTCTGATGAAGGATACCACCGCAGGGCAGAGTCTGGAAGAACAGAACTGCTGCCAACCTCTCAGTTGCTCCCAAAACAACATTTTAGCCAAAATAAACAGTTACATAGGCTTAAATATAAAGTGAAATGACAGATTGCAAACTGGAGCAGTGAACAGTGGAGCTCAAGAAGGTATTTGCTTTGATGTCTTTGACCACCAGATTAAGATGGTTCTGCCTGTTTGCTTTGGCCTAATGACTTATTTCTGGTTGTGCTTCTGCTACTGGTGCTCTAAAATTGTCCTTGCAAGATATAGATGCTTCAAACCATAAGCCAACTCTCTAGTAATTCTGATTCTATACAAGATGAAGAGAAGTAATGAACACATACCAGAAAATTGTATTTACTCTTGCCATCACTATATACATACATCACCTTTATAAGGATGCAGCTAATACACAGAAAAAATACTACATCACATTACTGGTAAGAAATTTCATTGTGCAGGTGGGCTGTTTTGAGCTGTATTCTTTCCATGAGAGTTCAGTACAGCCATGGGGAGGACTTTCTCATGCCATTAAGGATCTCAGAAATAAGCCTTATTTTGCAGATGCATTGAAGAAAAATAATGTCAGTTCACCATTAAAGAGATGTTACAGAATTTTTTTTGCATGTGAAAGAATAGAGGTAATATAGTTTTAACATTATTCTGTAACAGAAGAGTTGTTTTGAAAGCAAAATATTGAAATCTTTTATTATGAAGCTATGAAATATGACATTTTGTCTTTGCTGCAATTTATTTCTGTGTTGCAGTTTTGGGAGATTTTTTTCTATGTATATTACTTTTAGAATTGGCCTAACTTAAGAAATGTTTTGTTTTTATGCATAGCCTCTTAAGAACTCCTCAAATCACCTATTTCTGGAGTAGCATTGACATATAGCCAGATACAATCCAAAGATAGAAACTTGCAAATGTGTATTTACTGACCTACAGTACAGGACAGTGAGTGAAGCAACTTGGGATCACTTCTTTACTTAGAAGTAAATTCATGTACACAAGATGTCTGACAGACCAAAACTGTCATGTTGGACTGTATGGCACCAGAGATCTTTTCCAGCTTAATGGATTCTGTGATTCTGTGTTCTCCTGATGAACAATTTGAAGGAGCTCTTTGAGAAAATGCAGTGAAATACTCTTTCTCAACCCCAATGGTGTATCTGATCCTGACTGTTCTTAATTTATTATGACTACTTCACATGGAAGATAGATTCAACTTGCTCATAATATTTGCTTTCTTCAGGGTTTCAAGTGGTTTTATAATATTTCAACAGCTCTCTACAAATTTTGGAAATAAATCCCATTAGATGAGAATGGTTAAGATTTGAGATGTGATTTCTTCTAAACAAATTATAGCAGGGTTTTTGTCAAAGCTTCAACTAGAACACTATATTAAATCTGAATTCCACAGTTATGAGAGCTAGTAAAGGTGCTTGATAAGAGAACAGAAGACTTACAAATATGATGTATTTTTAAAAGATTTGGATTTGGTTAATCTACAGAAGAGAAAAAGAAGGATGTGTAACCAAAAAGAATGGTAATTACCGTCATCTGAGTCCACTGCGGGTTGGATAAGAGGTAATAAGTTTAAGTTGCAGCAATTTAATTGCAGTAATTTAATTGAGGATATTTAATTTAGACATTAGGAAATAAATTTTAATTAGGGAAGTAAAGGTCTAAAGGAATATGAAGATTGAAATAGATTGCTGGCTGCAGAATCTCTAGTGCTATCTGAAGAACAGGACAGACGAATAACTCTGCAGCAGTTTTGTCTTTGAAATGAGGAGCTGGAGATGAAGAGCTTCTGAGGTTCCTTCTGGAATGTATTCTATGTTTTATAAGTCTGTCTATAAAATATGCTGGAGCTGAAGAGACATTGGAAATGCAGATGGACAATTCTCACTCCACACCTCCAATCATCCGCGAAGTAATTCCCTCCCCAAACCTTGCTGTGTATAGATGTACTTTTATAAAACATTGCTGTGTTGACACTCTTTTCCGTGTTTGATTTGATTTTGACAGATTGCTGTGAACAAATTCTATTAACCACCAGTGCTGAGAAAACACTTTAAAGCTGTTACACAGAAATACACCTTGAAAGTGAATAGAAAAAAATCACAAGAAATGCTATTTACACTAGAAGACTGAATTATATGACATATATTATTGTGACATATATATTATATAGCTCAGCTATTCAAAGAAGAAAAAAACCAATGGGGTGAGACTGCTACTTCTGATCTCAAGGCTTAAATAAGCTTCATGAACAGTTTCTGGGAAGAAAGTAGGGAAGGAAGCTACAGTCTTCTCATGGGCTGTTTGAACACCAAAACAAACTTGATGGATAGATTTTTAAGGGCTTAATGAGTTAAATTTGCCCACTATTTTGTTTTTTGGTTTCTCAGCTATCCCTCACTGTTAGTGTACACTTTTAGAAATTGTTAATTAGAGAAAGGTTTTTAAGAGGGTAAATCTGACAGAGGAGACACAGTTTTATTGTGGCTAGGTATGTGAGTCTATGGGAAGGAGGGCATAGAATTATTTTTTAAAGTCCTGAATCCAATAAAACCCGCCTTCTTCCAGGTTGCCTGAAATAAAAAAGCAATGACTTCATTTATCATGCGCTGAGGGACACCCTGGGAAACCCAGCTTGAAAAAATGTGGGTGGTACTGTGGTGAAGGTGATGGGGCCTGCATCTGTTAAAAAACCCAACCTAAAAAGAACAACAAAACACCCTGATTCCAGAAAGCAGTAATCCTGCTGTGGCTGTGGCTGCTGCCTGTAGCTCGATGGGGTGGGCGGCTCTTCTCCCACTCTCCCCCATCTGCTCCCCCATCTGTCGGATGGTGCTCCGTTCTTGCCCTTGCCCCAGAACTGATTGGCAGGCGTTTGGCAACAGACATCAAAGAGAAACTGACTGGTGAAAATTCACTGCTTTGCTATTTCTCACTGCCTTTGACAACAGGGAGAGGAGAATGTGCATTTATGAGTATGCACTATTATTTGTAGAACAGAATGCCTCCACTGGCAACTGCTCCTGCCTATGAGCAGGTGCTGATCACTATCCTACTGACAAAGATTTGTAATTCAGCTGTTATTCCAGAGAGCCCTTTATGAACCAGAACTAATTTGCAGTTAGGACAATGCTTGCAGAATGCTTCCTATATTGGACTTGGTTTGCTTTTTACCATACTGAGGTTTTTAGCCTTAATTGTGACTTGTTCTAACATAAATCAAAACGTATTCTTACATAAATCAAAAAGTAATTGAGAATCAGGTTTGTTAACAGGTACTGATCTGAAGACTTGAACCTTCAGTAAGGGAAGTCAGTCTATTTGGTGACCTAGAAAAACCAAAAAAATACTCTAGTATGAAAAGACCATCCTTTTATGATGTCCCCAAAAGGAGTAAGCCATTTGACTGATATCTGTGCAGAATGGGGAAAAGAATTACTTCAGGTTTCTTGTGGTTATTGAAGAGAAATACTGCCAGGAGACATGTTTTCCTGGCCACCACTTGTGCTAGAACCCATTTGCTAGGTTTCTCTGGCTGCAGCCATTGCCTTTTGGAGAACATTGATCACTGCCTTTGTTGAAGAGGAGGAAGAGAACAGCTACCTGAGCCAAGGAGAGTTCCATGAAGCAGTAGTGAGGAAATTCTGTAGAATCATAGAATGGTTTTATCTGGAAGGAATCCTAAAGATCATCTAGTTCCAATCACTGGCCATGAACAGGGACAACCTCTGCTACACCAGGTTGCTCAGACCCTCCTCCAATCTGTCCCTGAACATTTCCAGGGACAGGGCTCCCACAGCTACTTAGCCTGTTCAAGGAGGTGGGTGGTTTCGTGAGTGCCTCCCCAGAAGCAGATGGAAGAAGTTTTTATTTTAAATCTCACATTCCTCATACATTTAATCACCTCAAAAAGATCATTTTCTTTGTAAAGTACTTTCAAATTTCCTGCTCTCAGGAAAAAAAAAAAATCACATTTGCAAAATTTTTGTGGAATGCAATGTATGTCCTAGACATTGGCAAAATGAATATGGAATGAAGGATATGTACTTCCATGCTTTCTCATCTCTCTCTGACCACATTCATTTTCACCAGGGATTTTCCTAGGTTGTCTTGTCTGGTGCTGCATGCATTACCCTTCCTATCAACAGTAATTAATGTTATTATTATGTTAAAAGGAAAGAGGGGAAAAAAAGAAAAGGCTTCACAGGAAGAGACAAAATATTTTGGAAGGAAAGTGAGACCCCAGCTCCCAATGACATGGGTGTGTCTTGCTGATTGTTCTTATTAACAGAAAGCGTATGCATGAGCCAAAGAGAAAGGTATAGGGAAATAAATACCTTTTAGTGCTCCAACTTGGGAGTTTTGGTTGGCCTCCAGAGTACTCAGTGGTAATGGACCTGTCAGACAGAGACACTTAAAATTCAGCCTACATCACAACCTCAAAATTCTTTGAGAAGCCCTTCCCCACAGCAAGTCTCTCACTCATTTTATGGCATAGAGTTGCCATGTGTGATTCTGGACAGGAAGGAAGCAGACTTATGGGAAGGGGCAGCCCTTAGCTCAGCCTGACTTCATACCTTTCAGGAGACCATTTTAAAGCAAGACTTGATCTCCACATAAGATACCTTTACAATACAGATTTGTGTGTACATAACAGCCCCAGACGCTGTTCAAAATCTGTGTAGACCACAGTCAGTGCAAACTCTGAATTAGTATTCTCTTTGTTTTGCTTATTAAGATTATACCTTAGTGACTGAACTCATTATTATACAGCGCAGGCAAAAGAGCTTGTGCTGTGTCAAAGCAGCGAGCACTTCCCTCAATATAAAAAGAAAATTAGTTTTGCAACACTGACCAAGACAACTAATGAACAACTCTTCTGCTACATTTGCAATTTGCAGAACCACAAGCTAGCACTGTTCCATGTAATGATCATTTGCTACATAGTATACATTAGGAAAAAAATTGCAGAAGCACTAAGTGTTCACTTTCTCCATAGGTGATGAAAGATGGAAAAAAAAAATCAGGTGAATTCTTGATGGTCCTTATGTGCATGTTTGTTTAGAATGACATTGGTGAAATACAAGTTGTTGGCATTGTCTATGAAAACACACAGCTAAGATAAGGTACAGCATTTGTTTGAATCTTCTCATGAAACAAAGCTCCACCTCTGCTTTTAGAGTTGCCATCAAAATATTTCCTCTGGACATGACTACTCTAGTTTTGGTTCCCTGTGCTGTTACCTGAAGTGCTGGTGGGTGCCATAGAAAGCATAAAAAAGCACACCACACATCATCCTAACAAGCTGACAAAAGATAGACAAGTGTTAGGTGAAGGACCTTTTCAAACCTGATGCTTCCCAAGATACCCATTAACAGCTGAGACAGCAGAGATTTAAGGTGATGTAAAGCAATTGGACAGGAACTGACTTGTATCTGTGTGTCTGTGTGTGCATGTGCAGCACTATGAGGTGCCACAAACTTCCATTTTATAACTCAGCCATAAACATTAGCTCCAGGCAAAACACAGTGTGCCATCTAGGGAGCAATTTTTGTTTAAACAAATTTAAAAATATCAGCTTGCTCTTTTTAGCTTCATGAGAGCCAATATTTCCTGTCCCTCTCTTCTACCATACAAGTGCATCATTCTGCATATCATTTAGTAGGGATTTGATTTATTGGAATCAATTTGCCTACTCATTGCTTCAGAAAACAGAGTAATGTCTTTGCAATTCTTTTTGGTGGAAGTTTAGTTAGAACAGAGAAATACATAGTGTGAGGTCAGAGTACCTGCCTGTGACTGTGCAGAGTTTCCTAAGACATGTGTGATCTCCTCTTTGCTTGTCCCTGTACTGATAAGCACAGCTTAATTACTGCTGTAGGAATTCTCACCTGGTCCTGGAAATTTCATGTTAGCAAATTGACCCCAACAACATTTTAATTTCCTCTCCTCACATTACAAACTCTTCTGGATTTGCTATGCCAGCATATTTGGATTTGCTAACTCTGGAGGAGCAGAATTACCTCATGAAGCTTACTTTTTATTGCCTTTTCTTCAAATGTTTGATACAAAACAAACTGCATTCCAGCAAGAAAAGGGGGAAGCTCTGCATTGCAAACCTGGAAACAGAAGGATGACAGAAGCCCACTAAACACAGAAAACTAAACACAGAAAATACAGGCCTGGGAACTGATGCTGGTCCTTGTGGGTAGCAGAAGTGAGGCAGTAGAAAGCAGAAAGTTCTGCCCTACAGAACTCCTCAGTCCTGACTCCCAAAATGGAATGCTGAGGCTCCACTGGGGCTGGCAACCCAGACCGTTAATGCTTTGCTTCCTATGTGAGGTGAGCACAGTAGTAAGGACAAGTAGATGAGCAATTAGCAGTGTGTTAGCTAATGAGTAATTGACACTTCTGATTTAATTTGAACCAGACTAACACGGGATAGGGTGGGAAGCCAGATGCAAAAAAAGGATGAGATTTTCCTGCTTCAAAAGGAGAGAAGGGAGCAAGACTCACTGACCATATGGTCCTGTATCCTTGGAGGGGGTCACTGAGGGCCGTTTCCTTTTCAGCTCAGAGCTCTGTGGTTCATTGAGGGATGTGGGTGTTCTCTGGGTCATTGTATTTATGGGATAGTCAGAATACTTCAGCAATAGTTTTCACCTCAGAAAGGATGGTGGTTCATGCAGATTTCTGAACATACAGCTCTGTAAAGTTGATAATTTGAAACCCTTTCAATCTCAATCACAGAGACACTAAAACATTCTCCCACTTACTTTTATTCTCTTCCATTCTCTAGTTTGAAATATCTTCAAAATGTGTTGGGGAAAATATAATGTGTGAGTCTCATACATGCATTAGAAACAAGGATGCCCTTTGGAGAGTTTGTGAAACTCTGAAAGACATCTCTTGTTGGGTGGTAAGACCTCATTCCTGGGAGAGGACCTGGTTTCATCAGCAATAAACCCAGAGCAAGGAACAGCCCCTATCTGCATGCACACCTTCACATGTGAAAGGCAAATTTCTGTGCCCTTCTCTTTGTCGTATCCTTCTCTACCTTGCATTGTGTGGGAAGGTGAGCATGAGGACCTGTATTGCTGTTGGACCTCATGAACACAGCATTGCTAAAATAAACCTTAAATTGCTGTGAAGCCTGCAAATGCTGATACAGATGATGGACAGGAAACTTCAGTGAAATTTCCTTTGTTTGTTATAGTATTTGAATTTTTGCTGATCTTAATCAGTTTCATAGTCTGACTGAAACCAGAAGGGATTATTTCTTTTGCTCTGGAATTTAAGGATGAACATATTTGTTCAGAGGCTAGACGAGACCAAATTAGAACATGCTACTGGGGCGTAATAAATTCACAGTAATTGCAAGCTAGTGTTCCTTAATTCTTCAGACACTATCATCTGTAAATATTCTGATCCTTTTCATATCCAGCTCATTTGTGCTTTTGTCCTTATTGAGTCAACTGTTGTCTTTTCTTTCATGCTGTCTCCTGAGGGAAACCCTTTTTAAATCTTTTTGCTTTAATTCCATTAATTGGCATATTGTCTGGTCTTATGTTTCCCCTCCTGGGCCTCAAACTTATGCTCCTTCAGTTCTTAAACTCCTTAGCTATATTTCTGCAGCTTTGACTGACAGCTTAGTTGATCAGAGTACAAAGCATGTGCTTTCTTATCTTTTACTTCCAGGCTAATGTTTAACAATGTAGTCAGTTTATCAGTCAATTTATTAAGCCGGGGTGAGAGTTCTCTCTTCTGAAGTCATCACAAAAATCAATAATAATCAATTCACTTATTCTAGGACACATTAAAATATTATTAACTATAATAATTAAAAATAAATAATTTAAAGGTCCTCAAGCCTTTAATGATTTATGGATAGTGCTTCTTTTGCCCTTTGCTGGAAACTTGCACATTTTGAACCCTTTTTCAGGGACATTAATGATGACAGCAACTAAATCATACAGCCTTTTCATTATGAAAGACCAGAAGGTGAAAATTGTGCTTTCAGCATCATAGCATCCCCCCTTTTATTAGCAGAAGAATGAGTGAGCAGGAAGTATGCAACATGAAGGAGAACAATAGTTTTGCTGAAGTGTTATCGCAGTAGCAAAAAAATGGGTTGAAAAACACAGACCTAATATTACTCCTACTCAATACATTTTATGGTTATAATAAACTAAGTTAATGATACACTGAAAACCTTTGCTTTTTTTTTTTCTTCTTCTTTTCTTTTTTTTTACAGTACACACAAACCCCATGTAATATCTTTACTGTAAGTTACTCACAGGAATGATATGAAAACATAGTCTTGAGTAAATCTTCTATGCCATCAGCCAAATTGAAAGAAAAGCAGGACAAAAAAGACATCTAAGGTAGTGATGAGTTTAAGTAAAACAGAATGGTTGTATCATTCCAAAATTTGTAATACCTGGTCTCCATTACATACCATGTCCCTGAACTTCACCATAATATAAGATGCTGTTTTCAAGGGGGAGAAGAACTAGTTTCATAAAAGCTTTTCTTAGGGCCCAGGAAGATCCTGATGTGAAAACAAGCAGTGTCCTAAGCATCATAAAGTTTTGATTTGTATCTACTCCTTGCTGTAGGGCAAGTGTGACAAGTGCTTATTTATATCTATGTATGTATATAAGTATGTTGTGAGGCAACAGCTGTGTAGGTTTTAAAGAAGCCAGCCCAGTCAGACCTGGCCACTTCATGACTCACAGCAATACTGACCTCTCATTCAATCAACAAAGACCATATTCAGTTTTTTTTTCAGGCAAGTTCTCATTCAACCCAAATCCTGAGGAAAGGATGACTTGAAATCCAAGAAAACTGCTGACAATGTAAATTGCTGGACAACTGATCAACTTCAAAGAGGATTTTGTTGTTATGAGAATTAAGAGTATGGCCCATGCACTCAAACTTAATGAAAAAGAAATTGTATACTTCACTGTGTTACACCTCAGAAGTGTTTGGTTGCTAGAATGGCATAAGACCCACCTGAATTAGCCTGTGCATTTCTTTATTCATAGTGCCCAGATGGTAACAGCAGATTAGAAAGACCAGAATCCTGGGAAGCATATGAGCCACTCAACTTCGTCAAAAGTTCTGCATTTAACTTGGATCCCATAATGACACAACCTAAATAAATGATCACAAGTTGTATTGCTTAGCCTTACACAAGGAGGAAAGGACTACATGTCCTTTTCAGCTGTCACTCTGCTTACCTAGTCTCCTGAAAATACTGATTCTCAACTTTTTATCTGTGCCTCTGGCCAATATTAAATGAGAGAGCCCACCAAGCTGCAGAAATTAATCTAGTCTCTGCTCCAGAACTACTTCAAGGTGGGAGTACATACTAAAAGTGCAGTTTGAAAATTTTAAGGATGTTCTTGTTAACATGGACAACATTTCCCTTAAACACATCTTTTGAGACTTGTCATAAAACTTATTGAAGTTTTCAATCTGCACTGCCCCTCCTGAAGGCTGTCTAAATTTCAGTGCTCTGCCCTATACAAACCTTCTCATTTCCAGTCTGAATACATTCCTTCTCAGTTTATTTGTGCTTGTGACAATGTATTATGTTAAGCAGATTCTTTTTCATTTTGATTTTAAAGAGTTTTTTGTAAGAGTATTTGTAAATGATGAACTGAAAGACCAGCTGAGTGAGAAACTTGAACTGGGGTTTACTGTAAACATTCCCATGAAATCTGTACTTATGTAGAATTTTAAGGGAGACTAAATTTCCCTTTACTGTCAAAGGCAGAATTTTGTTTTATAATAAGGCATCTGTGAATTTTCAGTTCTCAGCTTTGTGAGATACCCATCTCCATGAGAGCAAGGTTCACACAGCAGTCCAGGCAATGCTGGACTCTTGCAAAGGATTGTGTGATTTCACTGTGTTAGGGTTTGAATTTTATTTTATCCAAATTTCTGTGCTTTCTCCATGTTTCCCCTGCTGTGTTTTAAACCAGCAGGTCACCAGGGGAGCCACAAGATCTTAGCAGAGAATGGTGTGCAGGCGAGCAGTGACATTCCAGAGGGCAGATTTTCAACATGCCAAGAAAAACAACACACAGCTTGCAACCATAGCCAAGCAAAACACAATTCCACACATCTATTGGTATAGGCAATACACCGCTCCTGCAACAAAACTTTTCAGATGGAGAGCCACTTCAAGACTTCTGACACTACTGTGCTGTGATTTTAGCATGTATGTGCTGCCAGGAAGGCTAACAGAGGTATCATGCACGTAAATCCCTTGATTTTCCTAAATGTCCAGCCCTGACCCCATAAATTATTCAGTCAGTTTCACTAATATTTATGGCATATTTCAGAAAACAAGAATCCTCATATTGACATGATCCACTAGATTGTACCTACCATGGATTTGGCTATCTCTAATTTTTTTTGGTCATCTCTAACACCATTGGTTTGGGGAAATAGTCTGTTATTAAAGTAACCAATATAGACATAGCACCTTTGTATGGCCCGGTTTGGGGAAATATTCTGTTATTAAAGTAACCAATATAGACATAGCACCTTTGTATGGCCCGGTTGCATTCCCTGGGAACTGGAGCTTTCAGTCACTGTGGTGGTGTCCATGAAAACAGATCTTAAGTCAGTTAAGCAATATCCACAGTGCAATTCATACCTAAAGATCAAACAAGAACAGAGACCATAGAAGATGCAGATGTCAGACGCAAGGCTGCATCTACAAAAATAGAAAAATCAAAATATCTACTGCTCAGAAATACTACTGCCTCAGCTACTCTGGTTTTATGTTTATTCACATCCCTATTAGGACAAATTTTGTTTTATCTTCCTTTTTCCATTGCCCAACTTCCCTTTGCAAGGTCCATGAGGACTGAGCTTGATTAAGGCAATTCATGTAAGTAGTTTCATGTATACTTATGCTTCAAACACAGATGCCTGGAAAATGCATGTAATAATATTTGCAAAAATTGATTAATTTCTTCTTAACTAAATCTTAATAATTCTAATAACATTTCAAAATTTGGAGCACTAGTTCATATTTTGTGAGTTTGGAGTTACATATGACTAACTCCTAAACATGAAATGTATCATGCTGTTGGAGAACACCCTCAGATTCTGAAGAAAAAAATTGGAGGAGAGGGGAAATAGAGAAAAAGAGGACTAATAAAAAATGAAGTTTAGAAGGCATCCTAAACCACAGTTCCCTACTTGTTAAACTTAACATCTGAAACAGGTGAAAGATATTGCAATCTATATGTTCTTTCCACAGCAGAAAAATTGGTTTTATTTAGAGGGTACCCAAGGCTTCAATCAAACTGAAATCTTTCTCTGAGCTATTGTTGTTGTTACTGCATCTTTCATGCTCTTCTTTCAACTGAAGGTGTTCATGATGATTTTTAGGCTCCCCATGCGGAATAGCAGTGACATGAGCAAGTAAAAAATCTGAAGCCATCTTGAGAAAGACCTCCAAACTTAAAAGCCTGAACAGGCCAATACATGATAGATTATAATTGCTTTTAAGCAGATAGTGTTATGGCCTCACATCAAGCAACAGCTAATTACTAAGGGCAAGAAAAGGGTGCTCTAACACTAAGGTATATTAATCACATAAAGACTAATGTACACATTCCTAGATAAAAATGATACAACAATAAATTAGATTAATTCCCTTTTCATTGGCTGGTCAGGCAGTCTAGTTCTATGAAACTCTAATATATATTTATCTGCTGGAACATAATGCTATTTTACTATTTTATTAGTTATTGCCCTTACTGCAT
Organism: Fringilla coelebs; assembly: GCF_963513975.1. NCBI lineage: Eukaryota > Metazoa > Chordata > Aves > Passeriformes > Fringillidae > Fringilla > Fringilla coelebs. Next base: position 46,459,768 of record NC_140028.1, on the reverse strand, counting down.
AAAGTCATCCTCCCTTTTAAAATGCCAGACTATAACAGATAATGTGTGATGTTGATAATAAAACCAATGAATACAAATGGGGGGTTGAAATTAATCTGTTCTGGAAGTGTTACATTTTTGCTTCCCATTTTGGTCATTATTGTTAAGGAAGTAAGAAGTATTGAATGAGAATGTCATAACCTTTACCAATGTGTAGCAAAACCAAGGCAAAAAAGGTTCTTTGATCATCCTGTGGGGGCTGACAGGCCCTGGATGATGATAAATAACTATGAGACATTTAGAGGTAATTTTTCAAATTCTATCTAATTTAGCATAATCTATAATACATAAGATTTAGAGCTAGTTCAGGCTGGTGCTTTCAATCAAAGATGAAACTTTTAGAGAAAATATTTTAGATAAACTAGGATCAATGCCCTTTGGGTAGAACAAAGACTGATGAGTAGTTAGCAGCTGGGTGACCACCCATCGACCCAGGGACAGCAGGGCCAAAAGTGCCTGTTGTTGGAAACAAGTGAGCTGTCAGGAGGGACCACGAGCCGGGGCCACCAGGTGAACAAACCCCAGTCACCATGCATGGATGTTCACTGGTGGAGTGTCCATTTGAGCACAGAGGTGGCTCAGCAGGTATTTGACCTTTCCCAGGATGTGTTCATGGAGCAGAGCAGCTGCTCACCTTTCCTGAAAAGCATAATGTCACGTAGAGACTCCAAGCGCAGACCACAGCCCCAGTCATTTCCAACAGTGGAGTTCTCTAGAATTGTTACAGCATTTCACTCTGCATTTTTCTGATGAGATTCTAAGGGCTTTGAATATTCATGGTTTCCACAGCCCAAATTGGCAGAGACCAGAAAACCAGGACTTTTTATGGTCATGGTTAAATATCCCACCTGTAATAACTGTAGCATTAGTGATGCTTAAAGGTAACATTAGTAGTGCTCAGGGACTTGAAATATAAGAGACCAACCCTGTAAGGTGCTGTAAACATTGGAAGTGTGGAATAGTTTGCATTTCCCTTGCTTAGGATGCTGCAGGTTCAGGCCTTACCTGTCCCACAGACCTCAGGGAGAATCAACATTATGCACTACTGTGAACCTGTGCCTGCTGGAAAGATCTGTTCCAGAAGCCAATCCAAAATAATAATGCAAACAAAGCATTAGTAGAATAAAGTCACTTCAAAGCCCAGGTGAGCACCCACAGTGCTGTTCTGCTTGTGCTGGGTGCTGGGACCAGTTCTTGTTGACAGTGACTTGAGAGAGCTGCAGCATTTCATCAGAGGTTGTCAACAAGGACACAGGTCCTGAAACTGTGCAAACTAAAATCCTGTGGATAGTAAAGAGAAACTAATATGGTCCAGAAACTTGTAAGAATAGTTACTCCCAATCTGAAATTGTTCTGCTCAGTGACAGGGTTCCATCTTCTCCATCATGGAAGAATTGGAGACCCTTTTAAAATCAATATTTAGAGCTATTTACACCGGCTGAGTTTTAGAATGCGTGCCTCCACTTCACAACTAAGGAACAGCTTTCACAGTTATAAGGAATAACTAGGTAATAACACCCACTGTGAAGGTAAGCAAGTTAACCTCAGTTTTAATGATCCAGGAACAGAGTTCTCTGGGAAGGCATGTGCTCTAAAGCAAATGCTGATTTATGTATTTCTCTTTTATCTTTCCCTCTTGCCAAGCAATTTCAAATCATACTGTGTAAAGAATCCTGGGTAAATGACCCTTTTTGACAGGGAAGGTTAATAAATATTTTTTAAGTAATGAAAGATGGTGGAAAAAAACAGTGAATTAAACTCAGATCTTTCAAAAATGTCTTGGTACGTGTATATAAAGAAAAATATTGTAGCTGTTCTCTCAATATATAGGAACCTTGTCACTAAGATGGGGATAAAAAAAATCCCTATTTAATAACTGCCATTTATAATTCAGAGAGAATTGATTTACTGATTTAAAAGCATTCTGCCAATTGAGAAGCTCCTGTAATATTGAAATCAATTTCTTTCAAGTCTGTGCAAGTAAAACAAAGCTCTATCAGTTCAACAGCAAAACAACTTTTCATATTAATCAGTAGGAACTTGATAAATCCCACTGATGTAGAAAATTAGCACCTTTGCATGTTTCCCAGATTTTGATTTCATTTTGGACACTTGGTCATGCATTATAAGTGCTGCCTGGCTGGCTGCAACTATTTCAGTTGAAATCCATTATTTCTGGGAGAATTATGTGCCTTGTTAGTGAAATGCGAGCTATTTCCACTCCAGCATCTGCACTGCAGTTGATCTATTATTAACACTGAGCTCATTAAAAGAATGAAAGAATCTGATTTGTGTCTTTAGGGTGGGGGCTACTGAGGCTTTTGCTGAAGCAAATAAGCCGGCTGTGCCGCTTCCAGTTGACACAGCTGTCAGGAAAGCGTTGGCTGTCGCCGCACCGCGCAGGGACGCTCAGTTACGAGGGCCTTGTAGCCATATGTAAACAATACCAGGCTGATGACAGGTTTATGACACTGGAGACAACATGTGCAGCTGTTAGCCACTGGGTTTTATGGCGCAAAACAAATGTTTTTCAATGCGCGGGCGTTTGGCACGGAGCCGCCGTAGCGGCAGTGGGAAGGGGAGGATGGGCGGCTGCCGGAAGATTTATCCCTGCCTGGCAGTGCTCTCCCATGCTGTGCTGAGGAAGGGGCTGGTGGGCTCCTTCTCCTCACCTTCTCAAGGAGGGATCTTCAGAGGAAGCTGCGTTCCTGTCACTTGCATAAATGGGTTTAAAGCACTGAAGGATTTCCCATGGGGAAAGAGAGAATCATCACTCTAGGACCGGGATGCTCGGCTAGCAGCTGATTTGGGCCATGCCAAATCTCCATGAAAGGAGAGCATTTAACACAGGGAGAGTAAAACAGCTGTATTAGGGTTTAGAAATAGTGACCCAAAAGTCTTGAATGGGAGGGTGCACAGAGGCCTGAAAGAGAGCTGAGTTGCAATGATGCCTTGGAGTAAGTTCCATCCTGTACCACTTTTGTGTTATCAGCCCTGAATACTGATTGCTTCCTGATCCAGACTGCTCGTTAGAACAGGTGAGGAAAATTAAATGAAAGAATTTGGAAAAAAATGTAGTTTCCTTTAATAAGCATCAGTGACTCATTAGCTACATCCCCAAAAGTAATTATATTTTAACAAATCATTGTGCTGTCAAACCCTTGTACTTGTTCTTTGGCCTCGAGCACCTCGGCTAGCCAAGCCATTTCAAGGTGCAACTTTCTCAGCAACTTAATTTTAAACATGTTCATCAAAGCCCGTTGGCCCCCATAGCTTTTTGTGACAGAAGGATCCCAGCACAAACTGGTTAGTATGACCTTAGGCACTAAGTGATAGCAAATCTGTAAGGAGTGCTAGTAAAGGAAATTGTCTGGGATCTGTTCCTCAGCCTTGCAGGCAGTGTCACTCAGCAGCTAAATTCTCTTCCAGGACACTGCCTGGACCTCATTGACATCCAAGAGAACGGTCCCTGGCCTATGCTATTCTCTCACCCTAGACCGGCACTGACTAGGAAAGTGCTGATTATCTCTGGTCAAAAATATACATGAGAAGTACACAAACAAGCCAAGGGCATGATGGGCCAGGGCTTGCAGTTATGTCCTTGTTGTATTTAGTACCCACTGTGGATGCAGCTTTAGCACAGATCATAGTGTCAAACCCATTTTCATTAACTCTTAATTATATAGGAGAAAGAGCTGCTATGGATACTGGAGTTCTGCTTTGCAGTGAGGCAGATAGCATCTCTTGAATCTCAGGATACTTCATTTTAAAAGACTTTCAAGATGAATAGGAATGGCTACTTGCTCACAAAAAACAGAAACACAAACAAACAAAAACAAAACCAAAAACTATGGAAAATAAAGTATCCAGGGAAGCTATTGCAGGTTCCCATCTGCAAGTATTCTGGAAATGTGAAAATTGATCACAAAATCTGCAGAGCTAACTATTTGTGAAAATTTTCCCCTTCTTCTTTGAGTGTTGTCTTCCTCACTCTAACTTTTTCCTTCACATTTTTAAAAAGAAGCCATAATTCTGAATGAAGGGCATAAAAAATTGAAGGAAATTCAGGAAATGTGTTTTCTTACTTTGAGTTTTCAAGAATGTGCTGAATTCTGAATGATATTCCCACTTTCATTTAGGTATCATCTTCTCCCAGATAAATTCAACTTTCAGCCCATGATTTTTGATTAAAATATTTTTGTTTATGCTTCAGAAGCAAAGGAAAACAAAAAAACAAACTTACAAACTTATTTAAAAGTAATTTTTTTACCTCCTGAATTATTTTAAAGAGAAGATTAAATCTCAGCATTTGACTTTAAACAGTTGCAGTGTGAGAATGCAATATTCAGCAAAAAATGTTAATATAGCAAAATAATTGCATTGCTGTATAGCTGGGGGGAAATCATAAAGGGAATTATCTTGATTTGAGAGCTAAAGATCGGTAATTGTGCTGTATTTTATACTTAGCAGCATGACCAGATGACTGGGTAACACATTTGAGAGAATTATTCCATCATACAGCTTTTGGAAGAGCTGTTAGTTATTGCCTTCTGAGATCTTCATCATCTAACTTTAATTTTTGAAGTTGTTCACATCCTTGTCAATATTGGTATTTTTGTAGTGAGCGCTGGAAGTAATGACTGTTTATGACACATCCTACTTACAAAATGCCCCTTTTTCTAACAAGATCATAGCATAGTCATCTATAAAAACTGCATATTCTTGCCACAAAAAGCAGATGCAGCTGGAAAGAGAGTTTCAATTTTGAGGAACTATTTGTATGTGTGGTGCATGGTTCCATGAACAGCTTCCAGCCTTCCATAAGTGCTCTGCCTTTTAGCTCTGGGTGAAGTTTTATAGCCATCATAATCTTCACCCTCTAGTAAAAAAAAACCCTAGCAAACACAGATGGATGATGAGATTGATGATGGTGCTCTCCTAAATCCTCCCTCTCTTCCCTTCTCTACAAATACTGGGAGAAGACAGGCCATGCCCACACAAGGTGAGATGTTTGCTCCTGTTTTAACTCCATCTGCTACACGGATGGACCGTGTAGGATCCATGAGCAGTCCTGGTGCTGGATGACATAGATATGAGGTCAGAGTGATGAGACCTAAATGGTACCATTCTTGTAGCATTAGTGACAGATGATCAGTAGAAACAACAAAAAAACATGTCAGAGCAAAAACATGAGTCAGGAACTATCAACATTCACATCCATCTGAAATCATACCTGAAAAGTCCGTACCTAAATACATATAAAATATTATATAAGTCCCTTTAACGTTTCTTCTGCCTATATGTTGACATTATCTATGATCTTAAGCCTTTTTCTCATATGTCTTATGCTTGTGGATTTGTTCAGAGCAGCACCGTTTCTGTCACATCACTTCTGAGAGTCATATCTTCCTATTCCATAAGCTGAAATTCTTAATCATGTCTTTATAATTTCTTGACTATTATTTGTGTCTTTTCAACCTTCTTGGACCTGCCTCACCAAGGAAAACTGTAGCTCTTTTCAACAGAGAGGGGGGTGACCAACACCTCTTTTCACTGGAATGCAAAACCTTGGCTATGCCAGGGAATCTTGCCAAGTATTTTGGAAAGAAAAAATGGAGCAATGCCATAAGTTAGGCAGTATATACAGCATTTTGGTGGGTCACCTATAAGGTTACAATGGAAGAAGCTATCCAACAGTTGCAGGAGAACTCAGCACATTCCCTGTTAACCTGCAGCAGGCACTGCTGTAGCTGTTGGTGTTCCTGTCTTCTTTCTGGTTGTGGTTCCGAGCCCATTCCAAATGTTAAGTTGTGAAATTTAGTACATGCCCAGTGTAATCCCAAAAGAAATTTCTGACACAGAAAGAGCACTCTGCAGCAAAAAAAAAAAAAGCTGTATTAGCTATATTCCAGCAAAATTGAAGAGAATGCAGGTGAGATAGGCTGAGCATGAAAGGACTAGAAGACACATGGCTTCAGACAACCCCAGGACAAGCTAAGTTTCCTAATCAAAAGAGGGCTGATTGTGCTGTCTGCCTCCAGCATGGAAGGTCTGGAACAGGGAAATGAGTTCTGCAGGCTTAAAAATTCTAGGAAGTCAGTGGTCTGAAATCTCCCTTTGTAATCCTCTCACAACATGTGAGGAGTGTAAGAAAGCATTAGCACCTCTTTTGAAAGAAGAAAAAAAGCTCTTGAACTTCCAGAAATCAAAGTTAGAGTGAGTTTTATGTCTTGTATATAACATGAAGATTATTTTAACAACAGGGCTGGCAAACATCCAAACAACCTTTTCCACAGTGTGATAAAAATCTATACAGTTTGCTGAAGACAATCAAGAGTTTAGTAAAAGCCAGCCCCAACTCATGAACATTTTGTGAATGTTGAATTCTAGCAATTTCCCTCACTTGGCACTCACTTGATTCTGGGGAGGAGAAATATTTCTGCAGTTGCAGGTTAGTGTTCCACCTCCCCAGCAACTGGCTGTTCCTTCTACCGAACTGAAAGAGAGACTTCCACTTCCCTCAGGATGAAAGCCAGCCTATTTTTGCATGCCTTAGGGAATGTGAGGATATACACTCATTATTCCCAAGACAGCCTATCTAATTTATAGCCTGATCTAATTTACAGATATGGCTTCCTTCATATATAGTAACAGGAACTTTTATGAAATCATAGTGAGAAACTATAGACAATTCATATTATATTTTTGTTCTTATATATCTGTGTCTGCTTTTTGAAAATTTCGTCCCAGAAAAAAAGGTTTTGCAAATTTTTTTGTTAGCCTTATACAGAAGATTGTCTTTTCCCATGGAAACATAAATAAGATATGCTGTCAATACAGTTGTATTATTGCTAGGTTCTTGAAATATAGAAAACCTTTTATTAGGGAGAATTGGCATCTTGAAATGAACTAAAGCTGAGAAGTCCAAAGTATTTGCAGAGCTCTAGTAATCTGCCAGTTTTTCTCTAAGAGGTTTGATAGCTGAAGGTTATGAAATCAACAGTGCAGACAAGGAGATTTTCACCATGGCCTGGCTTGTAATTTGCACTTCTCAAAAAGCAATATCCTTTTTTTTTTCTTCTTTTCTTTTCTTTTTTTTTTTGATTCCTTTTAATCAGCATGTCTCATTTCCTTCATGGCTGGCACTTCGGCAAGAATTTTCATTCAAATGTGCTAAAAGTAACATGACCTCCTAACGAACCTCTGCACAGACACGCAGACACACACAATTCTCTGAAATCAACAATCTCGAAATAATTTGTTCTCTACTTGGGAATGGACTGGTTTGCTGACCTAAACATGAAGGTACAGATAATTTCTGACCACTGACACAGTTACTAGCTAGTACACTGGTTAAAGCAGAAAGATTTAAATATCTGTTCCAGATTGCAAGGGAAGATGTATTCTATTACCATCTGTATGGCAGTTGTCTGGTGTCAAGTGGGCAATTCTCTTTATCTCTCTCCCTGAGTGATCACAATCACTCCTTCCTCGGGAGGGGCCATCTGCTGATAACAGGCCATTGAATGTCACCACATGACTGATAAGAACTGTAACATCTCATTGGGAGATGCTCCGCCCAGAGGGAGGAGCCAAGCATTCCTACCCAGATATAATCTGGAGATTCTGACACACCAACACAGCTCTTCTCCACTGGACTACCCAAAAGAACAGCAGCTGCTTCTACTTCCATGGATCTGCAGAGGAAGAATACACCCCTTTCCTACAGGACTCCCTTGCTCCAACAGAACCACGCCTGACACTCCAGGAGGGCTGCAGCCCCTTTTCCAACTGGACTGCTACCAAGACCCTGACCCACAGGGTGTCAGGTTGTGTTCTGACTCTGTCTGTGTTGTTCTAGAGTATTGCATTGTTTTATTTTATACTTTAATTTTTTTCCTTCCCTATTAAAGAACTGATATTTCCTGCTCCCATATTTTTTTGCCTGAGAGCCCCTTAATTTAAAATTCATAGCAATTCGGAGGGGTGGGGAGGGTTTGCATTCTCCATTTCAGGGGGGGCTCCTGTCTCCTTTAGCAGGCACCCGTCTTTCCAAACCAGGACAATATCATTATTTAAAATCAGCAAGCTGAAACCCACAGTTTAAATAGATCATTTTAATCTCGTTTTGCATACACCTTCTTTGCAAAAAAAAAAAAAAAAAAAGTTGATTCTTTTTGCTACCATATGTTGTAACCTACTCACAATTTTTTTAAACAAATGATATAGAGCAGGCCTCAGACCTTCTTCTAGAGTCAGAGGAAGACTGGACAATTAACATGTGACTAATCAATACATGATGGCCCCCAGTCAGGGAATAATGTGCTCTGACTCCATGATTCAGAAGGCTGAACAGTTGCTTTATTAAGCTATACTATATTACATACTATACTATACTATCTTACACTAAAAAAAACCAAAAAACCATGACCCTTACCAGACAGTCATGACACAGCTTTCACCTAATTGGTCAATCAGTCCAAACAAACATCAGCAGAGTCTAGTTAACAAATCCCTTTCGGTAAACAGTCTCCATAGCGCATTCCACATGGGCCAAAAAACAGGAGCAGCAAGTAGAGATAACAATTGTTTTCTCTTTTCTCTCTGAGCTTCCTCACTGCCTTCCCCAGGAAAAATCCTGGGAGAGAGAATTATGTCCCTCTCTGTTCAAAGAGTATGTGAATACCACATGGAACCACACTTGTGATGCACGGGCAGTAGTGAATCTCTGAGTTCCTTCACTCCCTATTTTGTGCACCCACCATGGCAGCATCCCTAGCAAAGCAAAGTTCTTGGACAAGGTGACTGCCAGCAGAGTGTTTCATCTGCCTTCCATGTTGTTCCTGAGAAATCAGTAGGAAACAGGGCAAAGAGGAAAGGGCTGTTAGCCAGTGGAGCTGTCTTGGCAGGCTGCACAAAACCTGTGGATCACAAGCTGAACTCTCCTGACTTAAACAATGAAACAATAAATAGTGTTTATTTTTACTGTCTGTCCCCATTATTTCTATTGTACATGCCCACATCTCACTGCTTAATTACCAAGTGCTAGATTCTTTCTTATGATTTGGACCAAGCTGCATATGGATATCAATTGGACATTTAGCTTTCACATAAAGAAAGAAAAAACTGCCAAAAATGTGCTGAGAACCTTTTTTTAAATGGGGGAAAAGAGCCTGACATTAAAAACAGCCGAGTTTTTAAAGAAGGGAACAATATCTACCAGTGAATTGAACAGCAGTGGTTCTTTCTGGTCACGATCTCACTAAGCTTTCAGAAGAGGTGGTAGATCTCCTCCCCTCCCATACTTTTTGAAAGCACTGAGAGGAATATCAGCCTCTGCTTTTTCAACTCCCAGCTGGTTTCTCAGGTTTGAATTAAATAGTCACTGAATGGAACTAAGAGAATGCAGTGAAATGAAAAAAAATCATCCTCTGTCCTGCAAGATGCTAGTGCTGTCAAAAGCCGGTTTAGCACTTCAGCACACTCTGGTTCCAGGTTCTTAACTGTACAAGCCATGTGTATAATGTTTGGACTGTTTTTGACAGCAAGTTGAGATTTCTGCAGGGTTTTATTTCCTGTAGATATTATCAGCTGAGACACTGTCATTTCTTGCCATGTTTTCACAGTTCATTGTACATAGCCTTGCTTTTAACACAGGCAAAGCTAAACCTTCAAAAATATGAATTTCATTTTACATTGCTTCTCTTCTTTTCCAAAGCTGCCCTTCAAACTATTGACACTTGCTAAACAAAAAGTCCAGCATCCAAGTTGGAACTGCAGGGGACTGTAGTCCACAAGGCACACAAAAAAGCTGCAGGCACACAGTTTGGTCTGAAAGCAAGACTGGTTGCATCTGTAGGCTGCTTTTCCTCACTTAATTAATGCCTCCATCGGCAGGACTAAGTAACTTGTGTACAGCTCCATGATAAAGTATCTATGTAATGCTGGATGGCTGTTAGAAAATCAGTATGATCTCTTACCACATTTTGCAGATTTAGTGACTTTAGTCCCTACTCACTGCAGATAGGCAGTAAATATGCCCTCAGTCTGCTGCCAAGCATCTGTATAGACTTAAACATCTGTAGAGCAGGAGCTGAAATGGATTGTCTAATGTGAACAGCAGGCTACATAATTACCCTTTATTTACTTGTAACAAATCAGTTACTACAAAGAATTGTATTTTCTCCACTGAAAAAATGCTGCATCAATTAAATTGGAAACTGCACTTGTATTAATTCTGTCAATGAGCAGCATAATTTCAAAGTGGACAGGGTGAGTATAAGGGCACAGAAAATAGATTTTTTTCTTTTGAAGGGTTGGCAGTAGTACACCAAGTCTTTGCAGTAATTCCAAAGAGTTATTGATTTTTGGATCCAAGAAGAACCTTTGCTTTCATTTGGCTTGACCTCTCATACAACAGAGGGTTTTGCACAGCAAATTTTTCAATAAGCCCCCTAGCTTTTTTACTTTGTTTTTTAAAGACCTTTAAAAAAAGTCCTGAAGTAATGAGGGAACTGCAATCTGCAAGCTCAACTCATGCTGTAAAATAGATGTGAACAGAGTGAATTTAGTATTTCTGGCACAGATTTATCTGAGTCCCACATTTAGGGTCTGCCATATTTTCCCACAGCTTCTGACCTTTATTCTGTCAGTCAGAGGAATACTTTCCATCAGCACTGGAACAAAGAAACATTGCCACTTTTAAGACTCATTTATTCTTGGGCAGAGTTTATGAGAAGTGCCAGATGAGGCATGTGAAATGTAACATCCACACTGAGGCTCTGGAGTGATCTAGATTGATCCAACAATCCGCACTTGTGTTAGGAAAGAGAAAAAAGGAGCATTAGAAAATGTGACTAACACACTGTAACACTGCCCCTCACCTGAATGCACAGAGAACCTGAAGCAATAGCTCTAAGGAATAAAATGTCTTGCATACAATTCTGTTAAAACATGTGACTTTTTCCTCCTTTGTTTAGATTGGGCCTTCCAATTCTGTCCTACCCTTGCCATTCAAGGTAGGAAGAGGACCCAGAGATATTTTGTGTCAAGGTATGTCTGCCTTGCCCTCATTCACATCTGGATTTTTTTAAACTGAAGAAATGTGAAGCTTTATGAAGCAAAATTAACCAAGGAAATATTATTCACAGGCTCCTTCACCCATCTGCTCAGCTCAGAAATGATCTTATTTCTCCATAAAATATTAAAATTTGGAGTGACTGAACTTGGCAGGAGGGGACTACCTAACTCTGCTGCAACCTGTCCTACCCTAAGGGACTCTAGGGTGGTGCTGAGGGCTCTGCACCACCTGGGGTTTGCCTGGGCTTTCCTATTGCTGAAGAGAACCAAAAAGACCACCTGTAGTCAGAAGTGTTTTTCCTTTACCCCTTTGACATGTATCCCCAATGGTGTTCTAACAAACAGCCAGAAACTCTTAACAATTGGATGAAAAATCCTACACTGACACTCTGAAGGCACTTTTAGGTCTAATACTGAAAAATGTACTTTCTCACTCATTACAGAAGATTGTATTATGTGTATTATAGCTCTCTAGAATATCCAGCTGTCCAAGGACTTTTAAAAATCATTAAAAGGACTGTCAGACAAAATAGCTTTGTGTTTACCTTTCAAGTAAAGTGGCTGTGTCAACTGAACTCATGTTGAGACAAACAAGTTCTTTTACAGGATATAAATGGACCTCAAGAGAGTATTTACAGCACTGGAAACTGCATGATGATATTTCAGCGCCCCACAACATTTGATATCTTTGATCCTTTGATCTGTTTTGTATCTACTGCAGAATAGATGCCAAATTATTGAAAGCATGAGATCTTAGGCACGTCTGTAGAATCTGACTGTGTGCACCTGTCATACATAAAATACATCTTTTTGGGTTCCACTTGGCATTTGAACATGAAAAATGGGCATCTTTGCATTCTGAGCAGCTTGTGAATCCAGTTGTAGTTATCAATTTTGCATGCACGTAGGCTCTTTAAGTACTAAATGAAACATGCTATTCAATAGGGATGAGCAGTTAAATGTCTATACTTCTGAGAAAAACTAATAAATAATGTGTCTTGTGCTCAGAAGAAGTCAGGAAAATATTTAATTCCAGAAATATAATTTGGTATTCAGCAACAATATTTTTTTACTAAATTGCATATGTCTCAAAAATAGTGTTACTAAATCATAATTTAATTCCTATGTTCTAACTATGACTACTAAAGTGTCCATATGTCACCTGTCATACTGGATTTTTAATTCCTGTTCTTTTCTTGATCCTTAAATTATATGGCTTTTACATTCTCCAGCTCCCAAATGCAGTCCTTCTGTTCAAGCTACAGGGAATCATATTTTTAGGGCTGGAAATGGCTGGTTCACGTCTTCCCAGCAGTTAAGATGGCAATTCCTATACATGCATATGTCTTAAACCAGTAAGTGCATGGTCACGTCACTGCAACACTTACACCTCCTCAACTACTGGTCCCAGATGTCAAAAGTACATGTCATATTTTAAAATGTAACATAAGCACTATTAATGCTGCTGAACAACTTCTGCATCATACTTCTCTACTGATGGGGTAAACCTTCTGCCGCCAGCAATTAGATTAGAAAAATGCAGATCATTTTTTGAAGTCCACCTTTTTTCCTTCTTCTGGCCTTGTCAGAAGACACATACTGGGTAAGATACAATGATTTTGAAAATCTTACCAATTGAAAACAGGCAAGAAAATAGAGAAAGACTTCTTTACGTTATTTTTAGCTGCCATTTTGAACAGAACGTCAGCAGTTTTAGGGACAAATATTCTGTGGCATCTGATACCAATCTCATGAGACATATTCTGCTGCCTTAAGTCCCTCAAGTACAGGTTCATTCCCTGACAATATTCCTGTTCAAAACCAGTGGCAGCAGATTGTGACAAAAATCTAATACTTTCATTATTAAAAATCTTCTTTTAGAAAACAAAAATAATTTATTGTGATAAGTGAATCTTTCTGGTATGGTGAAATAAGAGGAGAGATGAATGGACATGATACAGATAATATTTTCCAGTGTACATATTTTTTGGTATGTAAGACACTCTGCCACCTAAGAGGAAGGTAATTTATAGTAATCATCTCTGCAAACCTTGCTCATGTCATTGCTGTTGCTCTGTGTTAGCAGATGAAGAAACAGTAAAGAAACAGCACTTTCAGTTTAGCAGATGTGTACTTATCCTGCAGGATCAGAGCATATTGCACACACATGCTGGCATACCTAGATGCACACACATAAACACACACACATGCAACCTTTATTTACTGTATGAAGAAATAGTTGTATGAAATGTATGTAGCATTCACAGCCATGTGTATCCACCTCCTTAGCCAGAGGAATGGGTGACACCAGCTCCATGCATGCACTGGGCCAAGGTGAGCAGAGGTCACCAGCAGCACTCTGCACAAGTACAGAAGGGATATGGGCCAGGTAAATTCCTTACAGGAGACCTACTGTTTAAATATAGAGCTGTGTTTTATGTTTTATTGCAATTTTCCATGTTTTTAACAGTCACTGTTTTATCAGACCCTGCTGTCCTGAGGGCTCCTGATGATGTCAATGAGAGTTTTGTGTAGACAGGGATTTTGGGACATGGCTCATAACAGAAAAGATGATTGATGTAAGTAAGAATACAGAAGCATTGATCGGTTGATCTATCCAAAAACAGTCTGACACAGGTCCAGTTCGCAGAGAACAATGTGAGGAAAAAAAATATGGGCATTTATCTCCTGGGGCTTACAAGCTTGCCACTTGAACCAACAAACTGCATAACATCCTAATGCACTTGGCCAGCACAGCAGCCAGCAAGATTACCCTTCATAGACTTTGAAATGAAACACCCTTCACCCTGTTTATTCTTCATGCATGATTAAGTGCAAAGAAAGCAAGGCATATTGGTACGACAATCTGTCAAGGAGAGGAACCCCTTGCACAATGATAAAGCAAACATCTGAACATTTTCTGTGTAAAACCTCTTGTGTTGTTTATGGAGTATTACATGAAAACTGTGGTAAAAGGACATTAAGGCTGAAAAGTCAAGCTTCTCAAAGTCAGGAAACAATGGAATTCAGACTGCTTGTGAAACTAACATTTTATGCTTTTGGTAATATTCATTATCATAATTAGATACCTGCATGCTTTATCTTTGCATTGGACCCAGGCCTTTCTCAAAGCAGAGCATCAATAGTGCTCTGTGAGTTAGAGGCTATTCAATATTTGAATTTAGCCTCATTATTCAGTGAATTTTTATTTATTCACTCACATACCTATGTACCATGTACTCACATACTTATGCTATTCAATGCCATTTCAGACTCTAGCATTCCTTATGTCATAAGTTGCTGGAAAAAGCCAGATTGGAGGGGACCTAAAAAAATCTCCCATCCAACTGAAAGAAGGGTCAGCTGTCAGACAAGATGTGGTTGCTCACAGCCCTTTTCTTGAGAGAGCCTTGTTCACTGCCTCTTTTTAAGCAAAGGGTCTCCTTAAATCCAGTCTCAATCTTTCCTGATTCCATTCTCCCCACTGCCTTTTGCAACCTCCCCAAAAAGGCAGGGAGATTCTTTTAGGTTCTCCCAAAGCTGCCTCTTCTGCAGTCTGAGCCAGTCCTGCTCCCTCAGCTCCTCCTCACAAGGTGAGTGCTGAAGTCCCATTTGGTGACTCTCTGCTGAACTCTCTCCACTTTATCAATGCCTTTTCTTCACTGGGCAGGGCAGGGCAGAGAAGGTCACAGTGCTCTAAACGTAGTGCAAGGAGTGTTGAGTAGAAATGCATAATCACTTTCCTGGACCTGCTGCTTGTGCTCTGGTTAATACAACCCAAGGCATTTTGGGCCTTCTCTGCAGGCAGTGCACACTGCTGGCTCATCCTCAGCCTGATGTTCCGCAAGATCCTCAGCTCCTTTCCTGCAGAGATGTTCTCCAGGCAGTCAGTCCCCAGACTATGATTTATGGCAGGGTTTTGATTCACAGGTGCAGAGCTGTGCATTTGTCCTCGCTGAATTTCATAAGATCCTTGTCAGTTTGTTGAGGTCCCTGTGGATGGTAATTGTGCCCTCAAGTGTATCAAGAAGTCCTTTCCAATCTTCTGTGACCTGCAAATGTGATAAGAGTACACGCCATCATCTAATCTAAAACATCAATAAATATAACAGGATGGTGCCCAGGATAAATCCCTGCTCTAGAAGGTACTTGCAGGTACATGAGTAGTGTGAATCTGTTAGAGCCTACCTCATGTGACCCATCATCTAACCATTTCTTAAATTGGGTTGTGAACCCAGCCAGACCTGTGAATGCTGCCATCCCCACCTTCAAAGCAAATGGATTCTGGGTGAAGGCATTTTTCACTGCTAGAAGAGGCTCCCTCTGTTCTGCATCCCTTCTTACAAGACTACAAGCCCACCAGAATGTCTCCTGCCGGTGGCTCACTTGTCTCATGAACACTGGTCCTGCTGCACATTCCTGCCCCAGGGCCTTTCTCATAGCAATATTCCTTTTTCTTTTTAATTGTGCAGTGTGTGGTCCTGTGACTCATGTACTGCACGCTCTTCAGTTCTTCTGATTCGAGATGTGGCACAGGCTTTTCTGTGGAGCTCACTTCTGTCACATGCAAGTAGCAAGGCTTTAATCTCCGTAGCCCCCGGGAGAGGTAAGGCGGCGGATGTGGAATTGTTCGGATGTGGAATTGTCTCTGCTGATTTCAAGTTATATTTAAAATGTGTAAGTCTGGTTATTCACAGGATTTAGCTTTCCGTAGCACATTTTACATTCAGATAGCAACCATCAGAAGTTTTTAGCTGGGCCCAGGAATAGCCTCAGAGGCTAAATTTGTGCACCCAGGAAGTGAGAAACACATACCGAGAATTATTCAAACATGCAGACATCTGTCTTTGGAGCTGTCTGTCAACCACCACCTTGCTCTACCGAATGCACAGAGAATTTGGGCTCTGAATTTCAGACAGTTTTCAGAAGTTTGGCTTCAGAGCCCCTGGTAGACTATAGCTCTCCAAGGGAGACTGAAAGCTACACAGCTGTGTAACTGCAGCCCCATTTTCCCTCAAGAGAGGCCACCTTCTTTCTGCCATACATCACCAGGCATCTTACAGGTAATAGCTGTTTTCAGAAGTGTTCCTGCCTAATTCCTTGAACATAATTCACCCATTCATTGACCAGAGCAGAGACCTCAGATCATAAAGTTTATGGATTACACATATCAGGCAGCTGAAGACATTTATGTATTCAGAGGCTTTCTCACTTTTCATCAGATCTGATTTTTCTTCAAAGTATTTGACTTCAGAAACCTCAGTAAAAATCCTGTCAATAAACTCAAGCACTTGTTTATTTTCTAAGGTAACTATGTATGAAACATCCAGAGTTAAATTGCTCTACACTTTTTCTCTTACTCTGCAGATGGGCTCTGTGTGTGTGTGTGTGTGTGTGTGTGTGTGCACGCAGACATAACATAGTTTAGGGTCCTCTACATGCTGAACTTAAAGTCAAATAACACCGCTTCAAGATGGCTTTCAGCATAATAGTTCATCTGATGTGAGGCAACTAGATGACAGAAGACTCAGATCTTTCTCTAAGCCTAAATTTTACAACCAAAAAAAGGGCACAGATCTGAGGTCAACACAAAGGGTATCAATTATACAGAAAGCTAAAGGAGGGAGTCATGGGTGGGATAGAGAGAAATAAGGAAATATAAATTGATTCAGAATTTTCAGATAAAGGGGAAATGAAAAAGCAGCATAACTATGCTTCAAGATTGACTAGGAACCTGGGTCTCAAATGAGCCAGATTCCAGGATGACCTTCTATGTGCCTGCAGGTAGTAGGTTCAGAATTAAGTGCTTGCAATGAAAGAAACCTGAGTGAGAATTCAGGCAGAATTCCTGAATTTCACCAATAAAAAATATCCATCTTAATAACAATGATGCTCTGTAATTTTTTTAGAAATATTTTCATTGGCCTGGCTAGCCTGTGTTCATCACTGAAGAAAAATTTACATACTTGAAGCAGATAGGAATTTATTGAGAAAGCCAGACAAGGATAAACATGTAAGGGCAGAATTAAATTAGAACTGTGAAAGTGTAAGCTTCTTCTGACTACAGGCCAAAGAACGTTGCAGAAAATTTTCATGCTTATAGATTTCTTTTAAGGGTGTCTTGTGATGGATCTTGTCTTGAAATTAAAAAAAAAAAGCCAATCTACAACTCTCTAAAAGCTGGCACCATGGTTAGCTTAACATATCCCCCACTTGTTTCTAAAATGAGTAGCTGTTAAGTTACAGAATAGAGCTGAAAGCAACCTCTCTGTACTAAGCACTCCAGCTACCAGTGAAACAGGAGGAAAAACAAATCACACATTACTAGCCGCAGACTAAATTAATTGAACTCTAGTGACGAGTGGCATATTAAAAAAAGGTTTATGAACTGAAGAGAGGCCAAGAATTCTCTGTTGTTACAGATTGCTGCAGACTGGTCATGTCAGCAGTGTGAACAGACAGAAACGTCAGCAGCATCAACCCACTAACAATACTGTATTTAGAAAAGATGAAGTGTGCACTCATTATTTAGTTCTGTGCTCTGACTGCAGTACTACAAAGACTGGAGTGGTTTGGGTTCTCAGGCTTACAGTATCCTCAGATCACCTCTTCCACACAAATTACCATATTTATCAATTGTTCCATCCTAAGCAGTAGCTTTCAGGACTTCTGTCACATTGCCTTTGAAACAGCAGATACTCACCACCAGGGAATAGGACTGGCTGTGAAAACTCTGATGGCACATTTCTATCCCTGCAGTTCTGGCAAAAGAAAAGTGCTTGGTGGAAATGGTTCAATTTTGACTATGGTTGCATGGCTAAATGATTGTGAAAGTATGATTTAAATTGGGGGAGTTGAAATAAAGAGGTTTCATAAAATCTTGATTATTACTTGGAATTCCAAATATGAAAGAGCACTTTGGCTCCCATTGTGACTGGTTACAGTCTCTGTAGAGGAAGAGTACTTCCTCACCCCTTCACACTATGCAGGAGGTATCAGCTAAACAGAGTCACTACCACCTTTGGTAGATATCACCAGAAGGTTAGTTTACCATGTCTAAATTTAATCTCTCTTTCTGGCCTGAATCATTCACAAGATATTTGTTAAAGCACCCTGGAGTCCTATGAGTATGAAGAGAGTGAAAATTCTCCTGGAGAAGCTGAAAAACAAGAAAGATTAAACTATGGTTGATGCAGGAAAGCAGAAAACTTCTCTGTATTTCTTTCTTTTTTACTCTGGAGATGGGGGCTGTATGTGTATGCTTGTGCATTTTTTGCAGGTTTTTTTTTTTGGTGAACATACCAAAAGGCTGACAGCACCGTGTATTTTTCATTTGTACTCCATGAGTCATTGTCTGCTCTCTTAGTCAAAGAAAATTATTGTGAGTAAGGGCAAAGGTGAAAAATAGTCCAAACCAGAATTATAGGCATCTCTGTACCATATTATGTTAACAAATTTATAAGCAGCCTTGTGCCAGGACAAACAAGGAGCTGACCTCTAAGACAGCATAAAGCTAGAGATGGTGGTTTTGGCCCTCAGTTGCCTACATACTTGAGGTCTTAATTTCTTCTCTCCAGAGACCTAAGCCCCATAGATCAAAAGCTTCTGAGTACAATGCAAAACTTTGTCTTCCTAAATATGTTGCCCTGCTAAAACCAATAAAAACTAGGACTAGTTTGGAGCAAATTCACTGCTCCTTTATAACATTTCAACAGTAGGACTCAATGCATTATTACCCAGAAAAATGCCATGGAAATCCTAATTTCCTCCTGGTGATGTTCAAAGCCAGTACATGGCTAATCAGAGAGCAGAGACCTGATGTCCAAATAACCCAAAATCATGCCAAAACTTACAGCATCTCCATTTTTTGCTCACTGCTTTTGCTCTTGTTGCATCAAAATGTGGATTGTTAAAATGTGCAGCCAGATACGACTCTTACAGAAAATAAAATGCTCTGTGCTAGGCCAGCTGTGTTGCAATCCTGAAATTTGTATTTCTCCCTTAAATAATCTGTGTGATGCTTAAAGAAACCTCTGTGTTTTTTTTAGTTTATGTATAATGGGGCTATAAATATTTTTTAGCTCTCAGACCTTCACAGCCTGTGAAGTACTGAGATGATTTGCAGACAAAAGTGTTGCTTAGAAACAAAAAAAACCAAAACCAGGGGTCTCTAATTTTGCCTCTCAAGGGGATTTAAAAACCAAAATAAGTTTTTGAGACCATGTTTCTCCTGAATTGCTCAAGGGAAATCAGCTCAGAGGCAGAAAATGGTGCTGTGTTTTAGAAGCCAGACGACCCAGCAGCGAGCACCATGTCCTGAGCTGCTGGCTGCCATCAGCTCTGCCACCTCCCCAAATCCCACTGCTCTGGGCCTTCCAGGTGCTCTGAGCTCCAGAGGTGCCTCTGAACCCTCCAGCCCTCCCAGGTCTTTGGCAAGCTGAATATGAAATAATTGTTACCCACAGCTGCTGCACTGAGCAGAACTCTGGCTTAAGTAATTCATTTTGATAACAATGGGGAGGTTAATTGATCAGTCATTAATTTTCTTACTTCGCAGTTTTTCCTAATTATCTCCATTACACAGAAGGTCCACAAGGCATGTTCCTTAGTGAGCATGCTTACTTTTTATTGCTTTGTGTAAAAGTACAACATATGTGTAATTATTCAATGCCATTTCAACTCTCAGCATCCCTCTTGGCAAGGCAGACTCCATTCCTGAACTCGTCTGGACAATAGTTAACCTCTCTTTCCATGGAAAATCCTGGTTATAGATGCTGCAGCAGGAATTCAAGTGTTGACAGAATGTCAGGAAACAAATACCTTTTTCCAGACTTGACAGCTTTTCCTCTGAAAATTCAGTTATGGACATGTGGAGACCATCAGGAGGAACTGAAAGTCCCCTGTTCCTTTATTAAACCTGAAACAAAAGCTAGTGGAGAGAATATTTTTCAGGCACAAATGTTTATTGCAAAACTGTGCAGTGGCAGCAGGAGTTACATGGCCCATCCAGGTATCATTCTGTTCTGATACCTTATAAATGAGCCAGCCTTCTTATGCCACTGCATATTTTGGCCATGTATCCTGTGTGTTATCTCATTCTGGAGGCTGTCAGCTGCAGGAGATTTGTCCAAGTCTCTAGGCAAGTTTAGGCTGGAGTGTAAGAGGACAGAGGGACAGAGTGTCTGTGTGCCTGACAGAGCAGGCTTCCCCCTGGAAGGTGTGTATGCACACCTCTGGGCAGACTCAGGGCAATGATCATGCCTTACAAGAGGAGATTTCTGATTTAACTGTTGGAACAGCTGCTTCAGCTGAACAAAATCAAGTTCCTGCAACACAGGTCTGAACGGAGCTGGCAGGAAGGCAAGGCAGGCAGGCACTAGGAGCATATTCATCTTTAAATAACAAAGCTGCATCAGCAGAAGCCTGAAACCATACAAAGTCACAGGGTCACAACTACAGTGCAGGGTTCATTCATTCCCTGTTACATCTGTCTCATGAGATGTGTGATATCTGCTGGCCACATGCTGTCCCTGTGCCAGGAAGAATCCCAGGTGTTCCTTGTTTTCCTTGTCCTGATTTCCCTGGGGAAGAACATAGCAGCTGGGAGGGACCTGTGTTGCACTCCTCTCTCATGCACTGCTGGAAGGCTAGGGCATATGGGATGAGCTGAATAAAACACCTGCTCTGCAATCCAGATGTAGGTGCAAGTTTTTACTTTTAACAGCAGAAAATCTGTGCACATCAAGTTTCCTCTTAGAACCTGGAAAATATGACCCCACTGACCCCACTGAGCTGTGCAAGATTGCTTAGCAGAGAGGATATGTAAGTAGTTCATGTCTATTTTTAAATTTCATTGTAAGAAAGGCAGTTTCACCTTGAAAAAGAAATTCGTAAGACTCTAGGCACAATAGCCTATGATAGAAGGATTAAGACATACATGGGCGGTAAGGAGATAAATATCTCTGTACTCTTCTTGTACCTTCCAACAGGTCATTCATCAAGAAACAGTGAGAGGCAAAGAGCAACACCTCTCTGACCCTGTGTGCCATTTTCAATTAAAATGCAGGACACTTTTTTTTAGTATTAGATGTAGATGCTCACCACAGTATAAACCCAGGTATATATAACAAAATATTGTGTTTTCCTTTATATCTCTCCAAATTCTCCACCAAATTCCCATGCCTCACCCATCATGCTTTCCTTCTGGTGAAATCTGCAGCCTTTCCTCACTCTCCACTTCCCACATAGCACTAATTCTCTGCATTACTCGCACCAACCAGCTCTTAAAACCCATGACCAAAAATTCTTATGAAACTACTGTGGTTACCTCACAGGAAACCTCCAAATGAGATATTCTCTTGGACCTAACACCTGGAGAAGTCAAGTCACCCCCTAAAAGGTTTGGTGGGATTTGTGTGCCCAGTCCCATTGCAAAAGTCCTTCTCCACTGACTCCCCCATCTACAAAGAGAGGACCAGGTAGTTCTCCAAAATGAGAGGACCACAAAAGTTAGCTGTGTTTAGTTCTCTGAATTGAAAAGGATGGAGAACGGATTTCCTTCCCTCAACAAATATTGTTATTTTTCTGCAATGCAGATACAAGTGCAAAATAGAACTTTAAATGGGCTTATATTTGGAGAGAGGAGCACAGGCAAGCAATAGTATCGCATCAGCACCCCAACATCATTGGCATCTCTTTGTTATCATCATCATTGTCCTGGTTTTCTGTCCTTTACCCTTAATTACTCATGGTTCATCTGAAGAAGACAATAGCAACTATGGAAATGCCATAGTGCACTTAGAGATACCATAAGTGCTTATTCTGAAAGATTCACACAACTGTGTGTTCAGTCTCAGAGGTGAAGCATCTGAGATATTTCAGCTCTGTGATCTGCTCAGAAAACCCTGTAGCTCAGAATACAGCAGACAGCCCTGCTCCTGCTTTCATCTTCATCCTCATCCTTCTCTTAAATTGTCTGCACCTTCTGTGCATCCCACCCTCACCCCCTGCAATTATATGAATTCTTATGGGAAATATTTTTCCCCTAGCTATTGCCTTTTTCAGGAACAAATTCAGGAAGATAATAGCATCTGTGACAGTTAGATGTGGGCCAGACGTGAAGCAATGATGCTGAACATCCATTCCTGTGGAGGAGCTCAAGGAATGAGTTTAGCTTGAGCTGACTGCTTAAATCTTTCTATTGGAACTACCTGAAATACATCAAAGCTTTGGGAAAACATAGATAAGTTTTGTGCCTCTCTTCCAGTAAAACAGTGTTTGAGTCTTAAGGAGAAACCAAATAATGGTTCAAACTTATTTTGCAGGGATTATTAAGAAAGGAAAATTCCGGAATCTCACACATTGCAGACTCAGCTGCCATTGTTATGTAACTGTGTTTGTAATACCATACTTCTGTTTGATACTTTGAGTTTCTAATACTTCTTTGCTTGCACTCTCTTTAGCAAGTCTTTTCAAGCACAATGTAAACTTCTGCCTCTATGGTTTTGAGGTATTTCAGAGTATCAGGCTGCGCTACTTTTATCATAAAACATGATCTTATTCTTGCAGACAGCCTAGTTAAGAGGAGGACTCCCGTCTACTCTATGTCAATATGGAAATCCAGTTCTACAGCAATTGAACATTCTTCTGTCAGTAGCAGTTACTGCCCATTTAGTTACCTTTTTTTTTTTTAATTAACTTTACATTTCCTAGATGTGTAGAATACTTTGGTCTCTGAACCAAAGTATTCTCCAGCTTTCTAATTAAAACTGGCACATGCTCTGACACAAGTCAAAATTATAGGTCATCCTTCCTCTTTAGAAAAAAACACTTTACCATACGGCTTCTAAAATTAGCAATGGTAACTGGATATTAAATCAGTGGCTCAGCAGATGGATAGATAAAATTTAAACAAGTTATATTCTATTAAATAAGGAAATATGAGTGCTTATACTGTAAACATGGTTAGATCCAGAGTAGTTCTTCAATGCTGCTGACAAGTGAATGAGTCAAGGACAGCGGTCTCTTGCAGACTTTTCCATAAGGTTTGTTCCTCCTCTTCAGCTATCCTTTATGGGTTTGGCTGTAGTTTATTCCTGCCTTTTCTGTTTGATTTGAAAAACCTTTTCTAGCTTTCAGCGTGGCTCTCCCACGCACTGATGACCTTTTAAATAATTAAAATGCTAACAGTTCGTTCAAGCTATTATGCAACTCACTCTTCAAAGTAGCAGGCAAAGGATCAAAACAGGGAGAAAGAAGACCTTTCTGTGCTGCTTGGTTTTGACTTGCTTTGTTTTCCTGACAGGGTCTGTTTGAGTAGAACTGAGAAGTGTGCTTTGTTACTGGTTCAATAATCAGAAATTCTCAGCATTGTGTCATTATTCATCTTTTCTGTTTTGATCATTTAAGCAATTTTTCATATTGTTTTCCTCCTGGATTTATTATCTGACACTCAGCAGCCAGAGCTTTCATAAAGCTCTTTGGTGCCCATGGGTACACACATAGCTGATGCCTGTTTAAATGGCAGTTTCACAACTTCCAGAGTTGTGCTGCATCATCCAAAAGAACAATTGCTGCACTAGGAAGCTCAAGACACTCTTAAAATCATCTACTCAAAACAATGACATAATGTGGGAGGAGAGGTGGAATCTAGGCAAAGCACAATGTTAAATTAAATATCTTGGACTTACTTCCAAAAATGCACAACTTATTTTATTTTACACCAAATCAACAGGAGCATAGAAAATAGAAAAAACTGAAATGAAGAAATCTTGACTTGGAGAAAAGAAGTTAGTAGATTTAAAAAACAAGAGTTACAGAAACCTCTTCATCTGGGCTAAACAAATGAAAGTTAAAAGAAAACTAAGATAGGTTCTAAAAAGTGGACAAAGTTTTAAAATGGCAATACAACTGCTCCTTTAAAATTCATGGAGAGTGTCAGTGCTGGGTTGCCACAGTTGTGCTACAGTGAGAAGTGGTGTATGAGCCCTAAAAATGCACAGGATTGGACAAATAAACAAAGATTGTCTAAAGGATTATAGAAACAAAACAAAAATGTGTGTTGATGTGACTGGCACCCCCTGCTCCTGACAGTTACTTTTACAAATTTTGATAGCTGTACATGCATTTGTGTCTCTACAGAATCACACATATCAAGATAAAGAGATTGGGATTAAATATAGAATGAAATTTTTCTCAGAAGCAGGAATTCCTGCAGCACATCCCCAGGGTGTCAGGTAAAAATCCCAGATAATAAAACCCAGATTTCTGTGATTTTTGCATGTTATATTTTAGGTAAGTGCGTTTAAATACATTTCCAGCCATATTTCCTCACTGATTTTTATGTTTTAAATTTTAGTTGCACCTCAAATTCTCAGCTGTGAGAATGCCAAGCCTTTGCTATTTTTAAAGTAGGTATGGACATTATCTTGCTCTAATAGAGCATCAGCAAAAGAGGCAGACATCATTTCCTGCATTTTGCAAGAGGAATATCACATGCAAAGCAATGATGTTGTTTAACCAGGTGTATTCACAAAACCAGTGACAGCTTGGGATGGAATTGGGACTATTGAAACATTTTTGAAGAGTCAACACTAAGTCATAATTGCATCATTATTTTAGTGGTTAACATTATGGGAAGTCAACATGAGAATATACGCTACGCACAAAGAAAAACAAACAATGCAATGACACCAATAAACAAATGTAGTCTTTTGATATGGGAATGGTAAGAATTTAAATCAAACCAAAAAAAAAAAGAAAAATCAATCTTGGGCTAATGACAATTTCCTCATAATTTTTCTTTCTTTGTAGCAAGAAATTTGAGACCAAATAAAACATAAACATTTTGATAAACATGATATCGACCCCATCAGTATTTTCTTGGGTGAGAAGACTGACTGATCTTCAGGGCATTTAAGTGTAATATCAGAAGAGCCATTGCAATGTAGGAAACAATAGAAAACTAGTTGAAGAACCTCAGTGGACAAGGTCACAGCATATTCTGTTCTGTTTTGTAACTTCTGCTGCTTGAAAGGTTACCCTAGCAAAAAGAGATGTAGCATCAGGGTCAAGCTTTCCTATAAGATGCATTCCCTGAAGTGGCTGTAAACATCTCTTGCTTTTTTAAAGTAGTGGCAAGGTTGTCATTCAAATTACAAGGGCACCTCTTTCTAGAGATCCAGCCTGCTTTCTGAAGGTCAGCACCACACTCTGACTGACATAAAATAAAATAAGTTTTTAAAAGTGATTGCATTTGATATATACACTCATTTTGTGCAATATATGAACCATTGTATCTTTTATTCTGAAGACAACAAAACAAGAATGATTTTCTTCTGAGCTATATTTCCTAAAATTTATTCTAACAAATGCAATTCATGTTTCGCCTCAGTTTCTGGTTCTCCAGGGAACAATGCCACCTGCTTTGCTTCAGAGTTTCCAGTAGAAAATAAAAATCAGCCAAAATTAAAATTTATCAAATTAAAGTATTCCCTCCTATGCCACAACGTTCATTGAAAGAAGTAATAAAAAATAATCTCTAAGTAAAAAATGAACCAAATAAGCTCCTAAACCTTTCTATCAAAGTTAGTTTGAATAGGCTGGTGGTGTGCACCATGTGAATTTAAGCTGATAGTTCAGCATAAAAGAGCTACATCAACCTCTTACATCAGTAAAAGAACCACTCTCCCAAATTATAACCAGCATGACTAAAGACATTTTATCATAACTCTGAAATGTCTGTGATTTAGCTGCTTCAACATAATATTGAACAAAATATGCACTCTGTGATCCTATGCATTTTAGTTCCAATCCATATTTTTACCTAACAACTCTGATTTTTTTTTAATAGGCCTTATTAATCTACATTTTCAATACTTGAAGTTGTTAGATGCACAAGGATTTTCACATCATATATCTACTTAAAAGAGATTAGCATGGATCCCTGAATCTCTGCCAATACCATATTTTTTACCACATAATTCTGTCCAGTCCAGTCCAGTTTCAAAAGCACAGGTTTTTATCACTTTGCTCTCCAGAAGGTATTGCATTGCCTGCAGTTCTTCACTAGTGATTCCAAGTCGAGTTACAGCTACTTGACCTTTCCTGCAACTCCCTAAAAATTATTTTCTGCCTATCTGGAATTCTCCTAGCACTTAATACATTTTTCTCCATTCAGTCTCTTTAAACACTCAGTTCTTCTTGAATTCAGTGACTGGTTTGATCTGTAGTTTTGTTTCTCACTTAACTAGGAATTTTGTAAGCCTCAGCAGCCTGCTATTGGTTAGCATTTCTCCATGTACCATATTTTGTCAGACAAGAAAAAAGCATCAGGACTCACAAAGGCCAGCCCGGTCTGTGACAAGCATCAAATGCTTCGTGTTTTCTCTGCTTGCTATTCTTTTCAGACCACAAAACCTAGAAATGGTTCAAAGGACACCAGCTTTGGTGAAAACTGAAAGAAATGAAACATTCTGGGAATGCCTAATTTCTGCAACTGGTAATGGCAGATGTTTAATATGCCTGTGTATATGTTGCATTGTGTGGTGGATAGCTAAAAAAGACAAATTTTAGAATGTATTTTTTCTTTTATTTTTGAGGTAGGAATGCAGGCAAAAGTAATTTCAAGAGTAACACTGTATTAGTAAGTTCTTCAGCAAAAACTAACCTTCCTTTAGAAAACAAGACAATGCACTGACAAACCGATACACTCTTTAAGTTGTTCAAGAGCATACTTGAACTGTGCATGCAAAAAGGCATTTGAAACCAATCTATCAAAGGTCTTGCTATGAAGACCCTTGCACTGATTAGGTGGGCTTCCAATTTTACCCTGCAGCTCTATCATTTTTTTTTGTGATAAGCCACTGCTTTAATTCTTCCATGGGAAAAAAAAAAGTTTTAAAATCCTTAAACCTATTTGCTGAGTTTTCTCCAGTAAAAAAGTTTAAACTCAGAATAAAATTTTGCATTTTGGAGGCAGCCTGTTCTGAAGCTCTCAGTCCTATAGCACTGATGAGCCTTATGATTCAGGCAGGAGCAGCAATGTAATTGGTTTTGTTGGTGTCATTTCCTGGCACCAGATAGAGTAGGAAGCATTGTAGACACCAGCTGATTCCTTTTCCACACACAGCTTGTTAATTATTTTTTTCTGGAAGAAAGGTAATTTACACTGGTTGTATAGTCAATTGTCAGTGGGTTGCTGCAGTGTGTAGTCAAGCTTCTAAGCAGTGTTTTGTTTTCTATTCTTGCCTGGATTCCCCCTTTAACCTTATCAAAGCAGTTAAATTTCTTCAACCTATCAAGCTGAGCCATGTCAGCATCTTTAGATAGTCGCTGTTGACACGGCTGAGTGAAGCTGAATTGATCTCACAGCCCTCAGGACATCCTGAACAGCGTGCATGCTCTATGCTACTGCCACATGCCTGATTTAAAGTCCAGACATTTCTAACTCATTGCTGGCAAGTTAAAATGGTTTGTATCACTAATGCTATTTAAGATCATTCTGTTGCCACAAATACTATCCCAGTAATCTTAGATGGTGCACCAGAGATGGAAAAAGGACAGCGATAACATGCTTGTTTGCACTAAAAGAAAAACCACAAAACCCCTCCAATCTGAAGCAAAACCAACAACAACAAAAAACCAAGCCATGATTCAAGTTGAGCTGTACCTGTCTATCTGAGAAAGCAGCAATAAAACAAGCTTAGGTACATTAGAGAACAAAGTGTGGCTGACAAGGCTTCCAGCTACTCTCCATGAAGAACTTGACAAGTGAATGGCTGTTTTCCAAGCTGTTAGGCACCCGAGTTACTGCACATTTCCTTGTATCCTATATGTTTTCCATTAGCAGGCATGCACAGTGACAGTAACCCATGAATCATAAGAATCCTGTCCTTAGCACTGTGAGCACAAAACCACCTGGATTTTGAAAAATATGGAACGTCATAACCAGGTCACCCAGGTCATCAGGAGAGCTCAGCCTCAGGAAAACTATCTTAATTACTCATTCTGTTTACTTCATTCATAACTTAATTATATTTGTATCTCCTAACTTTCAAGTAGAGAAGCAGAAGAAAATTCTCTTGGAGAAAAGAATCACTTTGTTTTTCAAAGGAGCTTTGTTTATGTATTTACATGCCTTCCTGCTTGTGTGCATTTTAGTTAATGGCTGTTTACGGAGTGCCCCCCAGAGAGGTGAAAGACACTTATCAGTGATCTAATTTCAATGCAACATCTAGATCAGTGAAAAATTAATAAGCTTGTATAGAGGTAGCCTATGAAGCAAGGACCATTGATAATAGGGAAAAAAAGGTTACCTTTTAGAAATAAAGGACCAGATCCTGGGGCTCTGTGTGTTATGAACATCGATGGGGTACAGAAAAAGTACTGGCCATACTGCCACATAATCAGGAAATAATGTTCATTTTGCAGACAATAAGTAATCAATAGAGAAATGAAAACTAGCAGCATTCCAGAAAACTTCATACACATTAAAGTCCTCTTTGTATAACCACAAGCAAGGGCCTCTCCTCATGAGTTGTTATTCCTAAGGTCTTAGGGGTTCTTTTTAATTCACTGTTAAAATGGGGTACTGCAGAAATTGTGTTTATCAAGAGATGTGTGCAAATTCTCCACACAGCAGTTAATTGCCCAAAGAAATAGACCCCTCAAGTTTTTAAGCTATATTGGAAATAGGTGCAAAAACCCTGGGGGTTTTTGTGGTAGAACAAACAACTCTACCTTGGGAAAGAGAGTCCTGAGAATCCGGCAAGCAGAAATCTGCCTGTTCCCCGACTCAGTGGATAGATGATATCTAAACTCTCAAGACAATGTAGTTAACAGAAGTGAAAATCTGGCCTTTAACACAAACCAGAAAACAAACAATGATCAACAGAATAAGAATTAACATAGATTTGAGGATTTCTTCTGAATGGGAGTTTTCAGCTTGTGGTGACAAGATGACTAATACCAAAGCAAAATTGTGGACGATAGGCACTATAATGCCAATTACCTCATTAGCAATAAATAGGCTGGTGATATGGAACAATCTGTTCGTCTTTCAAATTATGACTTATTGGAGCATTCTGATCTCAGAACTCGATTTCAAAAGCGTTTCAGACCTCATTTTTCTTAAGAGCAAGAGGGATTTTCATTTATATATTCTTCTCTTTCACCTAAACCCCACTGTTTAATCATCTTTCATTCAGAGTCAAGGAACACACTTCACCTCTTTCACAGAGCATTCATGGAGCATTCACAAAAAAGGGCTCAACTAAAACTCCATTAACTTGTATGCATGCAGATGGTTTGGAAAGTAATTTTATTTATATCTACATCATGATTCACAGAGATTATTCCAGAACCCACCTGTTGGAGAATTTATACTAAATAAAAAAAAACACATAATCACATTGAAATGATATTTTGTTTTTCCTCCCTTACTTTACCACAGCAAGAAGCCAGATAGAAGTGGTGATGGTTTGTAATTTTACCTCTCACTGCAAAGGCAGTGATTTCCTCAGGAGTCACTTTCTGGGTGTTCAGATTAGAGACAATAATAACATACGTGCCATCCCTCCTTCATTTGTCAGCCAAAATGCTGAGCTATAAAATTCCCTGCAATCTAAAATCACTGACAATGCATTTTGTGCTGGGATTTTCTGTGTGGTGCAGAAGTGAATCCAAACAGCTGGAATGAATGCACACTCAAAATAGTCATAGCATTAAAATGTTCAGTCCATAATTTACCTATAATTTGTAGAAAATTATTAATGTGATAGGTTCTTGAGCAACTCACAAAATAGACTTGCAAGTTTTTGGGAATGTTTTAAATCCATAATTACAGGAGTAGCCTGTAGTGTGTGTTACTTTTCCTCAAAAAGGAAGAAGATCCTGGGGTAACAGAATGGTGTGTGACTTGCACAGAGGCAATCATCAATAACTAGAGGAATTTGGAGGAACAGAATATCTCAAGTAGAACTGCTCATTATGTTTCCTGGGATTACAGTAAAACATATTTTGGAGACAACTGGAGTAGAGGGAGGAAGAGCAACCAGACCAGCTGACATTCCCTCGCATTTTCTTATATTAAATCATAGGGTTTGGTCAGCTGCAAAGCTGATGTTTGCTTCCAGTAATGGTGCTTCTTACCTAGAGATCTGAGCAGGAGGCAGGTCTTTGGAAGTGCTGACATTGGCACAACTGCAAACAGGAGCCAAAACTGAATCTTGTTCCCACACAGCCTCTGTTGTATTCAGCTACTGAGAGCTGGTGAAAAGCAACACCTCAGCACTGCTCCAGCCATTACGTATCCAATCTCTCATGAAGAACAGAAATAAATGAGCTGCTGTGGTCTGAGCTAAATATGCTCTTCTCCTGAAGTATCAGCTCAGGTGTCTC
Source organism: Fringilla coelebs (assembly GCF_963513975.1). Lineage (NCBI taxonomy): Eukaryota > Metazoa > Chordata > Aves > Passeriformes > Fringillidae > Fringilla > Fringilla coelebs. The sequence goes on along the minus strand of NC_140028.1, from coordinate 46,429,252 downwards.
CACATCAGCTTCTCAACAAGAGTTAAATGGGAGGATTTGTCAAGTAGAAACACAGTCTGTCATGTATGAAGTTTTACTGCTATTCCACATACAAATAATTGAAAACAGGCTTACATATAAGCTAGAAATAAAAACTATGTCTGGCACTTTTCTGTTAAAAGGGGTTAATAATAAGTGCTGCTTGTGGAGTGGTTTGGCTATTTTATAAGCTTTTACCAGTTTTCTCCTTGCATGCATTTAGGAAGTTTTATTCTGGTATTTTCCTAGCTTGCTGGAATGAGTGAAGAGATCAAAGGAGGACAGTATATAGTAGCCTTGTGTCCCGAAGTGAAATTATGATTCAGTTATTAGCTCTGCTACTCAGAAGCATACATGAACTAATGCAGCATCTATCCACTTTGCCTTATCTATTGTGACAAGCCTCCGGGGGCTGATCCACATGAAATTCATTTCACATCTCATTCATTGAGTGCCTGGGATTTGAAATACCTTTCTGCTCTTCTAGGTTTCAATAAGCTAGACTGCACAGACTCATTGCCAGCAAAAAGTAAGAAAGTAAATGTCTCTGTAGAGATGGTGCTTTCAAATTTCCTGTGATGACACTGGAGATGCGCTGACATTAATTTCAGGAATTGTGCACATGTGTACCTAGGACAAGGATGCCTTAGAGAATAATCATACTTTTCAGACCAATGGAAATATGTTTTTATATATTACAGCTAATATTGAAGTTTGTACCATATTAAATAAGAAATATAAAAGATTATGTTCAATTTGAGATATATGACAAAGAATGTTTATCTTTTCCCCTAACATTGACTAAAACAATCCTCATGATCCCCTTTAAGAAAGTTGAACTATTAAATACTTGGCAGCTTGTACTCAGTTTCTGTACAAATTTGACTGACAAAAACAGGGCAAACAAGAGCCCACTGTTTTTCCAGAACATTGCATTTCATATTTTTAAGCGAAAACCTAGGAGAGAAACAATATTGTTAGAAATATTACAGGAATTTCCTTCAATATAAAAAAGCATAATCAACAAAGCCAATTCCCTTCCTCTTTTCATTGCTCCTCAGAATGACCAAAACTGTCATGTTGCTGGGACGCACAAACCAACATCTCCAGCAGCCTTAAAGTAGACTTAAAGGAAACAGGGAAATAACAGTGTTTCTTCCTGCACAAACTTATGATTATTGGAGGTCCAAGTGTGAGCTGCTGCATTTTTATGCTGTAATACTAAATGTATCAACTAGGACAAGACTTAGTCCTAGGGACCTCCCCTATGAAAGGATATACACCCAGAAAAAGGCTGAGATGAACATTATTTGCCTTCATGCAAAAAGCCAATGTATTTTTCAGATTGCCTTTGTGCTTTCTCTACCAGAATTGCCATCAGCAAGGGGGGTGGAGCCCAAATCACCCTAGGCTGGGGCTCACATTACAAGAGTAAAGAATCAGATTTGGCCTTGCTCGCTCAATGAATCTTTCAAAATTAATTCACTTATTGGGTCCAATTATCTTTTCAGAAACAAACACCAAAAATGCAAAAAGGATTACTGACAGTCTGTAGCCTCCCATGCCAAGAGCCCCAGCAAAGTCTCGGTGTATTCAGTGGAGGCCCCTACGTGACCCAGCTGAGTTAGGTGGAATAAGGAAGGGAATTTAATACAGCTGGAGAGTGAGACTGTTAAAGGATTGCAGCGCCAGCCACTGTGAAGAAGAAAGCAGATTTGATTCTCTGCTACCAGGTTTTCCTTTTACATCCTCATCCCCATTCATCCTGAATATTTGTTCATGGGATGAGAAAAGGAGGAGCTTTCAAGGGTCAGTGTGTAACCATTTGCAGCCCAAGAGAAGGACGCACAGAGAAACGCACACAGTGTGCAGCCAAGCCCTGGACTGTGAATACTTCTCATACAAACTCTTCTGAGGTGATGCCCTCCTTCTTCCTCTGTCTGCTGGGCAAAGGAAAGCCCCTGTGGGGGCCAGCATGTGTGCAGCAGCTGGGCAAGGCAGCTCCTGAGGGAGAGCTGAGCCTGCTCCATGATGCTCAATTGGGTCTGTCCCCTTGTCCCTTGAAATTATTCTGGGTGCTCAACTGCCACCTGAGGAGAGGTGTAGAGGGAAATCCAGACCAGAGCCCTTCTTCCCTTTGTAATCCAGACCACAAGAAATCCCTAAGGCACCATACAGTACACTAAGCAAGTTCCTTTCAGTGAAATAATTTCCTTCAGCTGGATTATCAGCGCTCAGACTAAACCTGCAGATAATAGTACCACAGCTGGAGAAATGTGAATTCACTGATGAGGTATTCTAGAATCATAAAAATAAAACATATTCTGAACATTTTCTAAATTCTCGTGAAACAAAATTGAGAACCAAATTTTTACTTAATTCTTCCTTATTTTCAATACCAATAATTAATTAACTCCTCCTAGACAACTCTCTAGGCAATATGCTGTAATATATTTAATTTTTGAATTCAAAATATCTCTAATAATGTGTCTGATTGTTAATACATGTTATCAAAATAATTTTACCAAATTATCAAAATAATATTAACAAAATCAAACAGAAAATACCAATTTACAACTTCTGTCTAAATCAGCAGACACACTCAAGTTCTTGGCAGATTTTTCTTGTTTGGTGATGTGCACTTTCTTCCCTAGTTCCTAAATTCCACAATATGCAGCACTGGAGAATCTACAAATAAAGAAAGGAATTTAATAAAACTGTGGGATTCTCTTTGGATAATGGCCTCCCCACAAGTATCATTTTCTTCTTAAAGCAGCTTTGCATTTCTCAGTCTCTGATGTTTATTCGCCCACACACATTCTGTGTGATTTTATAAATTAGTGGTAGGCCTTGACAGCACTCTATTTCTTTTAGGCACTTGTACCCAGGGATTATACCCTATATCCCTATAGCTTGCAGTTACTTTGCTTGACTGTTTCTTCCAGTTGCTATCATGCATACACTGGGTAATATGCAAATCATTACATGCAACATTTTTTTCTGTGATGCTGAGCTAATTTAAATATTGGTTCCCCTTATAATAAAAAACGCAATCCTTGCTTCCAGTGCAGTCACTCTATCTTCATGAAGTGGAATTGAAGTAATATGAGAGTACATTGTAATCTTTCAAAAAGCTACAGTTAGCAAACTTGGTTTTGAGATGTTGCCTGACAAAATATACAACACCTAAGAAGCTGAAAGAAATTAAATTAACAGTGAACCAAATTATTATTGTTGAAAATTCTGTATTGCTAATGAATTGTTTGATGCATGTACAACAGATATAATTCTTAAAAACACTGCTCAGAAATACTGTGACATTTCTTTCAGAATGGGACTCAAATAATATTCTCTTGCAACATTTTGAATTGGGAAACACCCAATAATTGGGAATCTCCACCTGTCAGTACAAATAATATAAAAACATACGCCAATACTGCTTTAAACATCTTGTTAAGGAGGTGTGCTGTATCACTTTGCTATAAATTTAGATTCTACGTAGATTTTTATGTAAGCCAGGTAAGCATGGCCATTTCTCTATATACTGCATATTTACCTTCTGACATTGTGCTCTGCACCAAATTAGTGGGGCCCTGTTCTGACAAAGATATGCAGTATTAGAGAGCACTGTTTGTTGTGTAAGCACATGTAATTTACACTATCCTGAACTTTTCAGTTCCTCAATTTTGTTCTTGTGATTGTCTTATGAAAAATATGTCAGATAAGTCACATCTGTTCTTGGTTTTTTTTTTCACCTCAGTTTTGTATTTTAGCATTTTGGGGTTTTTTAATCCTTATAATTGTAAATTTTCGATTAAATATAATGAAGTCAAAACAATGTAATGTTTATTTGGAAATACACTGCATAGGGAATAAAAAGGAAAAAAAAAAATCATACACCCGTAAAATCAATATTGCAACCATTTTACAAATCTCTGATTCCCAATTACTGAAAAGCAAGAACTTTTCCCTTCATGGAGGAGTGAAAGATATAAAGTTTTTTCCTCCATCTTGTTCAAAGTATGTTACCTGTCAATACAGGAAATAACGTTTATCCCTATTTTTCACCAGGATAAACTGATTTAAGCCCTCCATAAAAATGGAGGCAATCCATTTCCAAATCACCTGTTGTGTCTGTATACACAGACAAAACTGTGGGTACACCAGGTGCACTAAAGCAAGTTAAGCTAAGAGATGAGCTCATCCCAAGCACAAATGCAGTCTGGGCAGTGAATGGAGAGAGACCAGCCCTGAAGATCTGGGGTGTTGTTGAAGCTCATAAACCTGCCATGCGTGTTTGTAGCTCTGAAAGACAACTGTGACCTGGGCTACACCAAGAGGAGCATGGCCAGCAGGCTGAGGGAGGTGATTCCTCTCCTTCACTCTGCTGTTAAAGTCCATAACTGGAGTGCTGCATCCAGCTCTGGGACCCCCAGCTCAGGAACATCATGGGCCTGCTGGAGTGAGTCCAGATGAAGCCATCAAGATTATCACATAGCTGATGGACTTATCCTATAAAGACCGTCTGAGCTGAGGCTGGTCAGCCTGGAGAAGGCTCCAGTGAGATCTTAGAGCATCCTTCCAGTACCCAAAGGGGGCTTGCAGGAGAGCTGGAGAGGGACCTTGTGCAATGGTATGAAGTGACAGGACAAGACAGGCTGGCTTTAATCTGGACAGGTTTAGATCAGACATTAGGAAGAAATTCTTCACTATGAGGATGGTCAAATTCTGCAACAAGAGGCAAAGAGAGGTGATATAGAAACATTCAGAATCAGGCTGGATAGGCCTCTGAGTAACCTGATTTAGTTTAAGATGTCCCTGATTATTGAAGGGGAGTTGGACTAGATGATCTTTAAAGGCCTTTTTTAAGTGATCCTACAATTCTATGATTTTGTCCCTCACTATCAAGTATAAGTAAGGGATTTTCTGATGATGCACTTGAGAGTTCAAAATATGTCACTGAGGCTGGCAAAGGAGGAGCCTGCACCAACACAAGGTGAAATGGATGGTGAAACAGCACCTACCTGGACTGCCAGCTTTCTTCTCATGCTGTGCCTGCAGTGCAGGCACAACTTTAAAGTCTGCCGATTTGACCAAAACACAGAGTGGAGAAGGAAATTTGCCACTGGGGAGCACGTTCAGAATCAATAACAGAACAGCCTCAATCTATTGCAAAGATCTTGTTAGGGGACTAAAAGGACCATTAGAGCTAGGGACCACCTTTTATGTGGTGTCCCAAATGGCTACCAGGCTGCCATTCCCAGGGCCTCACTTTGTACTCTGCAGGCTGCTGCCTCGCCGACTCAGCTGTAGCTGCCACCGGCCAACTCCGCTCAGCTCTCCTCCCTTGTTGTGGCAGCACACCGCTCTCAGCATGGGCTCTGTGCACTGACCTGACTCTCACACAGAGACTTGAAAGCAGGTAAAACAAGACCTAAGACTCATATTAGCAGAAGGAGGCAGCGTGATCCAAATGATTGTAATACTTTAACACATGCTGTCATCCCTAGTCTGAGCAGCAAAGACAAAAAGGCAGACAGTCCTGAACCAAAACGTATGCTCCCTGCTGTATTAGAGCTGCAGCAGAGATGTGGATGTGTTTGTCTTCAGCTTAACAATACCCCAGAGGACAGTTTTGTATTCAACACTACGAAGTATCAGCATAACCAATGCTTTTCCCCTTTAGCATTACGGAATTCCTTTAAAGTCTGCTCTGCTTCCCAAATTTCCAGCGTGGTCAGCTGCTCAGAGTCAGCGCCTTGAAAAAACAGGTCCCAAAATTATTGATATTCTGTCCTATTATTCCTTTTTTTGCAGATTTGAATATACTCAAGGCATAGTTTGGCCAGGGAAGTTTAATTAGCTAAAACCACAAATTAACTGTTCAGATTAAATTGCTTGTATATATAAGTATAGCACTGTGATATTTATTTATAGAGTAATTATTATTGAATTCCTGAGATAAAAGCATTTAGACTAAAAGCACTATTATAGTTCAAATGCATATTTATGTATTTCAAACCCCAAACCTCCAACTATGCTGAGAAAATGTTCAAACTCACAGTAAGACTCAAAACAAAGGAAATAAATAAAACATTAAGGTTGAATATGCAGTCATGAGATTGTGAGCTTCTTGCAGCTAAGGCTTCCCTCCTTATGAAGTATCTACTGAAGTGTCTAACAGACAGTGGATGTTACTCAACATAATCATTATCCTCTTAATATAAAACTTTCACATCACGTTTTCTGTGGGTTTGTTTCTTGTATTTCTTACTGAATCACACTTTTGGAAAGATTTCTGTCAGGTAATGTGAGGGAGCCCAGGAGCAATTCAAGTTTTTAAATATTTGGGGAGGTTTTGATGCAAAGCCACTATAATACATGTATAGAAAATGCTAAACAATGTTTTTCTTTGATCTATATAACTTATGGCACAAATATCACTGGCCTTTGCTCATAAAATATTACTTCTTGGAATTTTCTTACTGTACTTCACATTTTCTGAACTCTTGCTCAGCATGCCTTGAGGATCCCCTGTATGTTTTTTCCTGACTCCTACAAAAATATGAATAGTTTCATTTATATGGATTAGTGCTCTAGAGGTGTTCTCTGTCCTTCTCAAAAATGTGACCTTAAAAGGAATAAGTATTTGGGAATCCATCTCCAAAGGAATTATAGACAAGTTAGGCATTTAGCTATTTTGAGGATCTTGGCCCAAGTCACGGTGCTTTTCCAAGATGCTTTTCAATGCTGACTTCAAGTAAAGGCTGAGAAGAAGCCTCATTTCAGTATGAGGGAAGTTCTTAAAGACAGAACACAACTCAGGAAATTCCCAATAAGTATAGGCTGTGAGATTTTTTTTTTCTTGGTGTATAACTCTCCACATTCATAGTTGCAGAACATTGAGTTGAGATGGTCTTGAGCTTCAGCAGATGCCTCTTTCTGGTATTTCTTGATCACCTCTCATTTAATGTAATCTTTTCTTTGCACTCAGAACTCCAACTGGGTGACAGAAATCCATATATTCAGTTACATATTTCAGTATACCTAAAAAAATGTCACGCCCCTGATAAAAGCAATTTACTTAATAAGCAGTGCAGATAGTCAAGACTGTAATCTTTGCCCTAGCTTCCATCCAGTGTCTCAGGCTCCTCTGTGGAAATAGCTGGAGACCATCAACCCTCTGAATATTTGACTCAAATTTCACCTACATATCCATGCATGTCATCATCTCTAGTGTGAGCCTTGCAAAAGCTGGAAACTAACCAGCTGCAAATCACATTGTTGCTAAAAAGAAAGGAAAATCTAAATCCCTTCTTGACAGTAAGGTACAGGAAGAAAAACAAAGTAAAATGTTGGCCACTGCTGTAGTTTTTTGGGTTTTTTGTTAAAAAACCCCTACATCTAATTGCTACACATTCTTTATTCTGTCTGAGAACATTTGCAGTCAGTGTTGATACCCTGTCCAAGGAACCTTTAAACCATAGAAAAAGAAGAGGCCAGGCTACAGATAATCCTGAAAAGTCTCTCATGTTATTAACCTCGCCTTCACAGAATGAAAGACAAGTGCAAGCAATATTGTGCTCCTTGAAAACCCAAATGCTTCCTCCTAAAAGCAGCAGCGACAGGCAGAGGTATGGAAGAGGCAACAGTGAAAAAGCTAACAAGACTCAGTTTTGCATAGACCATAGCTCCATTTTAGATCTGTGGAAGCATGAATTCTGACAAAATATCTTGGCCATGACAGTAGGAATTATATTCTAAATTTCATTAAATGAATATCTGCTAGTAAACACATTGGAAGATGCAAGAGTGCACTGGGAATTACTCCCAATGCAGTCACCAAAGTTATTTCATGGGAGTTCAGAATACCCCATTAGCAAAATCAGGTCAGTGAGCATCAGTTTCTCCCGTAAGATATTTCTGACCAGAAACAATTTATGGTGTAGTATCTGACCTTTCAAGACACACAGAGGAAAATCGGTGGACAGATTATACCATCAAATAGGAAATCCTGCTGAAAACCTAAACTGGGAAAAACTTAACACCTTTTCTCCTCAAAGAACTTGCCCACATGTTGCCTTAAAGAATTTAGCTTTTCTTTTGAAAATGGGGATCTTGCAGAGAAATCTCTGTGTCATATTGTGAACATGCCAACATGACCAAAACATCAGTGACTTTACGAGAGTGCGAAAAGATGGGACATGCTGCATTATTAGCTCAAGCAGTTTCTAGAACAATCAAACATTGCCCATGATTTGTGGGGAAAGCATGAAAATTTCCAAAAGAGAATGTCAGTTTGACCCCTAGTCACTCTTACACTGCAGAAAAGCTTCTCAAATTGAGAACTGCTGCACACAGTGTCTGCCTTAAGCTGTTGATAATCTTGGATTACTTTTCAGATCTTCCCTGCCTTAGCAGCTTCTATCAAGATGTAAATAAAGGAGATCATGTGACATTCCTTCTACCAGTCATGAAGAAGTCACTTGTTCAGTGACTAGCTGGCAGGTTTTCAGGGCAAATCTGTTCAGACACAGGAATTTGTGCTGGTTGCCTAAGTGACCTGTAATCCACTCAAAGAATGACAAAGTTACTGAGGTGCCAAGGGACAGTGTCTAGGAATGAGAAATATTTGACAATGGAAAAATATGTGTTTTTAGTGATGTCTGCTTCATTTTTCCAAAGAGAGCTGCAATTGCAGAAGGCAGACTGAGATCACTAAAACTCTTTTGCACGTGGATTAACTTGTAATTCACTTACTCATATGCATGTGGGAATACAGCTTCTCAGACCAACTTCCTTCAGCAATAATGCGGTTTATGCTTCTGCTCTTGTGTTTCAATAAAAGTCATGAGATTAAAAATTCTCCCTAGTGACTGCCATCCAGCGCTGAAATGTAAGAAAATGGATCATATATGGTACCTAGAAACCACAGCAACTGCATTTTTATAAAAAAAGTAAGAGATAACTCGTAATGTGACATGGCTTCTCATGGGATATACTAATCCTGCTCAGAAGAATTAGCTCACTTGGCTCGGTTGCTCCTTCGGGGCTTACAAATAATGCACATTCAAGTAATACATATTTGCATGGTATCAAGAACAGTGTCACTTATGCTTTAAGGTGCCCCATAATGTAAACTCTAGTTATGGAGAAAATTCTAATCACATTAACAGAGCCTTATAACAAAGCAGTAAAAGCTTTGCAGGAGAAGCAGTAAACTTCATTTTTTTTTAGTGCTTATACACTTTCTGGTCCTGGACCATAAGAACAAATATGGGCATTGAAGTTAGATAAACAAGTCATGAGAGACAGAGGCTACAGCAAACCCCTGCTCATCAGGGTGCTTAGGCTTTGTTCTCTTTGTCCTGACTAACCAGGTAATTCGTGCTAATTATGCAGCCCTGTATTGGTTTTGCACGGCCTGATTTTGTTAGCAGGGTGGCCACAAAGGCGGCTCCTGCGAGAAGCTTCCACCATGTCCAGCAGAGCCAGCCCCTGATGGCACTGAAGATGGATGGATATGCTGCTGGCCAAAGCTGGGGGTGGTGGTAACACCTCTGTGATGACATATTTAAGAAGAAAATTGAAACAAAGAAACGGGATTTTTCTCCTAGTCAGAGAAGAGGAGGAGGTGAGAGCATGTGAGGCAAACAACACGGCAACACCAAGGTCAGTGGAGAAGGAGGGACAGGAGCTGCTCCAGGCACCAGAGCTGAGATTCCTCTGCAGGCTGTGGTGAGACCATGGTGAAGCAGCTGTGCCCCTGAAGCCATGGGGATCCATTGGGGATGCAGAGATCCACCCACAGCCTGTGGGGATCCATGGGGGATGCAGAGATCCACCCACAGCCTGTGGGGATCCATAGGGGATGCAGAGATCCACCCACAGCCCGTGGGGATCCACGGGGGATGCAGAGATCCACCCACAGCCCATGGGGATCCACAGGGGAATGCAGAGATCCACCCACAGCCCATGGGGATCCAAGGGGGATGCAGAGATCCATCCACAGCCCATGGGGATCCATGGGGGATGCAGAGATCCACCCACAGCCCATGGGGATCCACAGGGGATGCAGAGATCCACCCTCAGCCCATGGGGATCCACAGGGGATGCAGAGATCCACCCACAGCCTGTGGGGATCCATGGGGGATGCAGAGATCCACCCACAGCCCATGGAGGTGCCCAGGCCAGAGCAGGTGGATGCCTGGAGGAGGCTGTGATCCAGTGGGAGACCTGATGGAGAGAGAAGGCCCCTGGTTCCAGGCTGGAGCAGCCTGTCCCTGGAGGGCTGCACCCTGTGCGAACAGAGCCATGTCACAGCAGTTTTGGGAGGACTGTCTGAGGGACTCACGTTGCAGCAGGTGTGGTAGGACTGCTGCTTGTGGGTGTGGACCCACGCTGGAGAAGTTCACGGAGAACTGTCTGCTGTGTGAGGGATCCCACAGCCTCACAGGGGAAGGACTCCTCTCCCAGAGCAGTGGGAGAAAATCCCAGTGATGAACTGACCAAAACCCCATCCCTGTCTCCCTGCTCTGTGTGTGGGAAGGAGGGAGAGGCTGGGAGGAAATAAGGTGTTTTAAGGGCTTATTTTAGTTCTCATTATCCTCTTCTGATTCTGTTAGTAATAAATTCACTTTGCAACTTTAAGTTGAACATGTTTTGCCCATGAAGTGTTTTCTTCCAGTCCTTATCTCACTCATGAAGCCTTCTTTAATTTTTTCCTCTCCCCGACAGAGCCGTGGCAGGGGAGGGTGAGCAAATGACTCCCCTAGGTGCCTGGTGTTGGGCCAGTGTTAAACCATGACAAGGTCCTTGCCCTCTCATTTTTAGAGCAACATCCTACCCATGTCTCAGTGCCTCCACTGCTCCTACTCTTTGAGCAGTCCCTGCCAGGTGAGCAGCCCCATAATTCCCAATAATCCAAGAAACTAACCTGTGTGAGCAAAAATGGCAGAGTAGGCTCTGAGAAAGGGGAAAATATCATTATCTCTCTCTCTGGCCTGCTGCTGCTCTGACAGCTGAGCATTACTATGGGAGGCCACAAGAAAAACAGATTGAGGGACACACACACAGAGCGTATTTCATGAGAGACCAAGAACAAGACAGAGGAGATAATCTTATTCTTTAGGGAAGATAAGACAGGCTGTTTAAAACAATGTAGTGTTATCTACTTTAAGTAACGAGTACTAACACACAATTTAACAAGCATTGCTTACTCTAGGAAGCTTAATTACTCTTCAAAATGCATTCAATACAAAATTTCTCAAGCTGATTGCTTCTGCTTAATGTCAATGCATTACGTCCTAGCCACTTCAGTAGAAACTGCTATGTAGCAGCCAAATTTACTTCTGCTCCATGAGTGACATGTCATGAAAAATTATTTAATGAGCTGCTGCATTCTGCATTTGTGTAAGTAACTTCCATGTAAACATGCATTCCAGATGATCAATGTGGCTTCCCCAGTGCTGAGAACAGTCAGCAGTTATGACTGCGTGAAGTGCTTCAGGGTGTTGTGGGAAGATGGAGATTTAGAGCGGATTACGCAGCAGTTTCTATTGATTAAAGCTTGGCTTGCTACAGACCTTCCCTCCCTATCCTTCAAGATGTCCTTTCATATCTCCTCCTCTCTTCAGTCACCAGTGAGGCTTTGATCCCTCTCCCACCTCTCATGACAGAATTCTTCCTGGCACCAGTGGTTCAGGGATCTGCAGCTTCCCAGTAACTCACACCACAGAGGAGATTTCACCATGTGTAGGGATGCTCAGGGAAGCACAGTAGGGACAAGTTAGAATAGGCAAAACCCAGGTAAAGAAATACAGAGAAATATTAAGAAAGATGATTCTAGGAGAGATGGCTGAGGCTGGTTGTGCAGCAAAATGTCTCAGGTACCAGTCCAGAGCACTGGAGGATGTTTCTGTGACCCTCCTGGGGTACTCAGGTGGGAGGATTGTGTGGTAGCTGAGCAGGTGGCAGGGTGTGGCAGGGAGGTGGCACAGAGGAGCAGTGGGTACCTGCTAACAAGGGTGGCAAACAGGGCAGAAAGCAACATGGAAGAGAGAAGATATTTCTGATCCCCTTCTGCCCTGCTTTATCACAGTCCAATGTATGCTTTGCAATGTTTGCAATTTTTTCAGTCTTGTCTCTCATTTCTAGTTGGCCATATAACTGACATATATGCCATGAATACTATTATATTTCTATTGTTTTAGGAATGGAAGTCCATCCTCAGATTTTACTTTGGCATGATATGCAGGAACAGTTTTCCCATATAAGGCTGCATCCAACTTTCACGGTGCACGTACTTTTGATGTTGCTGCTGGTAAAAAATAACTAAATTCAATTTATTCATGTCCAGTTTGGTCTTCTAAAAATTCTCAATATTTGAAAAACCAAACAATGGGGTTCATCTTCATATTATATCATCAAGTCCCAACAGCCATTGCAGAAAATTGGTTGTTCATGCTTCAGATCACTGCACTGTATCACTATGTTTGCCAATGTTATGCGTATTGTACCTAATTGTGTGTGCCATCAAGACATTTAAGATGCAGGATTATCAATAGTGCCATAAACTGAGCTGCCCCAGATTATGTTCTGATCACTGTTGAGAGAAAATAGAAGAGTAAAGAATTTTTGGAAGGCAATGGATTACTTTCAAGGCATTAGCTGTTGAACACATAGATTTTCACTGCAGACAGACACATTACCAATCTTTAAAAAAAGGGTTAATTGGCTTTTGAACTATGGTATTACTGCATGAAAAGCCCTGTATTTTAAAGAGGAATTTACAGCATGAACAGGAGTCTGCTAAAATGAAAACATTTGGGTTTTGCAGAGGTCATTGTCGTAACTGCTTTCAGCTGGGACTCATGGTTTTTGGGCATTAATCAGCAGTGAAAGCAAGCAAGACATAACATGCTACTCCTTTGAGCTTCCTCAGCTAAATCAAATAGAGAAATCTGAGCATGAGACACTTGGAAAATCTTTGCCTACTCTTGGGGAGAAAAAAACCTCAACCAAAATAGTATCTTGAGTCATGCTACTGTACCACTGATAATAAGAAACAAAGTTGATCCTGTTTGTGCCTCAAGTTTGCAGTGAGAGTGCCTCATTAATGGCTAAGGTGGCTGTCAAGATGTATTCTGAGGTGCGGGCTTTCAAACCTCTACATCCCTCTACATCCCTGCAAGAGGTACATTTTAGTCTCTAAATTGCTAAAAAGCAAATGCATCTGGGAACCATCAGTATGACAGGCAACATGTAGGTCAGACAAAGCAATAGGCTGCTGGCTTTGGAGTCTGACCTCATCTTAAACTTCCCTAGAAAGAAGAAAACAGCCCAACAAATTGTCTTTTGCCCAGGGCTCTACTCCCAAGTTCCAGGTGATGCCACTCAGAGGGGACTTGCCATGTGATGAAAACCCCCTGTGAAAAGATAATGGTTAGCAGGCAGTTTGCTCCCCAGGTCTGTCATCTGCCCCGCAAAGTTTGCAGTAATTGCAAAATATGTTTCTGAAAGGGTTTCTTCTATTGTGCTTGTCACAACTCTTGACATGTTAAGTAGGACAAAGACCAGGACAAACATGATGTATACCCTAAAGACAAATAGCTGTCCGATTTTCCTCCAGCTGGCTACAATCCCATATTCTCAGCAGATGACACATGCACCACACATCCTCCAGTATCACAAACGCCAATGAATCTGTCATTCATGCAATTACAATGTTAGGCTAAGCAAAAAGAAGGGATCTAGGACCGTGAGGCATAAACAAATGACAAACTGAAGAAATCTGGAGTTGGATAACATGCCAAGCACTCAGTTCGGAAATCAAAACAAAATTAATTTCTATGTCTTCATTACTTGTGACAACAGCCTTGCTACAGCTCAACTTACTGGCTGAAAACCCGCTGCTGCCACCCGGTGTTACTCTGCCAGCATCGGCCTGAATTTACTGGGAGCAAGGAATGGACCTGGCGCGCAATACTGGGAGTCCCAGGAAAGGTGCTCACGGCTTCTGGCAGAAGTGAGTAGAGGAGATGGCAATGTATGTGCCTATTTGTCTGTGTACATTTTAATCCCAGCTATCTAAGGCATCGGGTTGGCATGATCATAAGAAAAATAAAAAATTGTGGGAAACAAGAAGAAATAACTCTGGTTTTTCAGTTATTGTCTGTATGAAGCAATCAGTAGATTGTTTTATTTGATTTGGAATCACATGCAAGCATATTAAAGCCCCAGGAAATGAGTGAGGAGCAGGTGACGAGCAATATCATACATCTTTTCATTTAAATAATCCACTTTCTTTCAAGTTTCATTTCATGAATTTTCTTCAGTGGTGCTGCTTTGCTAAGCAAAACCTAATGCATTTGTTACAGCCCAGGGAATGAGCTGCAGGTTGAAAGGTAGATTGAGAAGAAAAGCATACATTCATTGTGATTTTCCAGGTGATCAGTAATATTCAGGAGTCTAACTTGCCTTGCACTCCAAATTGATTGTTTTACCCAAGATAATTAAAACCTACATTCTCTGAGTGCAGCAGCTGCTCGTGAATGTCAATGTTTTGGCCAGAAGCCTTTTCTCAAGACAATTCACAATGCAGTATTGTTAATATGCTGTCCTGTGGGGAGCATGTTGTGATTGAGAGACTTCTGCTCATCAGACCATACTCATTATATTCAGTTTTGCACTGAGTTATTCTTCTGTGACAGGTAGGTTTCATTTTGTTCAGAGGAAATCGAGCTAAACATTGTTTTGTATCACATCCTCTTGAGAAGGAGCAATGTAGGAATGCAAAAACAGGGAGGAGAAATTTAGCTCTGTAGGGTTAGTGGGCTTTTCTTGCATGAAATAATAGAGCTGTTTGATTGCTAGAACATAAGGCAGGTTCCAGCAGAAACCTCCATCATCCTTAGGAATGACACAGTATGTAATTTGGGAAAAAAAATAAAAACAAATAGCAAAATAATTTATACTATATAAGATACCTCCAATCCCTGGACTTTCCCAAGCCTGTCATAAAATTTGCCAAAACCACAGCCAAAAAAGTAGAAACTGTTTGGGTGAAATTCCTCCAGCTGGCTAAACCAAACTGTTGCCTTCTAGCTCTTCCATCGGAGTTGGTGAGTCTGCTTCCCTTGCGCTGACCCCCAATGACTGGTCCATCCTCTGCAGAGTCAATTAAGCCCCCTAGAATGGCAAAAATCCACTCACTGCTCTGTCATGTTGTCTTTAGCTAGATGCACTGGCTCTCAGCAGGTGCAGATAAGCCTTGCAGATGGCAGAAAGAAAACAAGGGGAGTAGGAAGATTGGAGGCAAGGATCAAGTACCCCTGCTATACAGCTTCAGTCATGCAAACTCGTCACTACTGGTGCTTTGCTTGTAAACAGCCTTATTGATTGTTAGGTACAATTTTTGAGACTGCATCTTTAATAAAGGTGTCTTCATTAAACAGCAACAAGACCTCTATTCTGGGGAGAAATTTACAGAAGAGTAGGCTGTCAACACAAACTTACATTTGGCTCTGGAATCTGAGCAGAGATTGACAGCCACACCAAAGAAAGGGGGACATATTCACTAATGTTGGTGCGATTGGAGGTGATTATCAGCTCGCACGGCAGGGAGTGTGTTTAATTTTTCAGGAGGTATTTTGACCTTGCCAGTTAAGAATTAAATTAAGGAAAATATCTGCTTATGAAAGCTTACATAAGCATATCCACCCTTCCAGCTCCTGTATGGTAACAAGGCATTTTCAGCTGCACACCTTGGTGAACACTGATTTTATCTTTTTTAAGCTATTGACTAGTAAATTCAAATCATCATCTTGAGACACAGAATCACAGAATGTCTCATACTTGACAGACACCTGGACTCATTTTCTTCAACCTTCTTCTCTCAGCAAAGCTAATATGAATCCTGATTTCCTAGGATGGTATGAGGTGAAATGGAGCAAAACAAGGAAGAGGCCCTAGGAAAAGAGATATTGACACAGAAAGATCCAATAGTTTATAAAGCCAGCATTCGTGTCACCAGAGTGCTGTCTAAGCAACATCTAGGTATGGATGCCAAAGAGGACCCCAGGTTATCCAAGAGCTCAGCTAGGTGTCCTATTAGCCTAACAGAGGGGAGAGTTCCAGTAGTGATTGAGAAGGAGGGTGGCCCTTCTCCTTCTTCATCTCATATTGCAGCCAACCCTGACATTGAGTCCTGAGTCCAGTTCTGGGCCCCTCACTTCAGGGAAGACATTGAGGTGCTGGAGTGTGTCCAGAGAAGGACAGCAGAGCTGGGGAAGGGTCTGGAGCACAAGTCCTGTGAGGAGTGCCTGAGGAAGCTGTGGTTGTTTAGCCTGGAGAAAAAGAGGCTCAGGGGGGATCTTATTGCTCTCTACAACTGCCTGGAAGAAGGATGCAGCCAGGTGAAGGTTGGCCTCTTCTCCCAGGCAACAAGTGACAGGACATAGCCTCAAGCTGCACTGAGGAAGTTTGGATTAGACATCAGGAGGAATTTCTTCATGGAAAGCATTGTGCAACATTGGAAACAGGGAGGTGGTGTAATCACCAAACCAGGAGATGTTCAAGAGACAGCTGGATGTGACACTTGGTGCTATGGTTTAGTTGACATGATGGCACTTGGTCAAAGGCTCGACACAGTCTTGGAGGTCTTTCCAACCTTAATGATTCTATGCTCAAATCCATTACTGGAATTCAAACAATGGCCTGTAAAAGTAAATCAGAGATCCCATATAGCCAGGCAGTTCCTATGAAGAAATGGCTGAGGCTCACTGTTCCTGTTAAGCTTTCAGTGACAAACAAGTAAAATCTTCCTTTGTGCTTCTCCTTCCTCTCAAATCTCTGAAAAGTTAATATTTGAATTGAGGCTCCAGTATTTCTGTAGAGAAGGAGCTTCAAAGCAGCATGAATACAGCATGCAGGCAAGTCAATAAACACGTGTGATAGAAAGTGAAAACACTGACAACATACACAGGAGAAGAGCAGTAAGAAGAGACACTTTAAAGTCCAAACATAGATGGTTAAATATGGGTCAATTTTCCTGTAAAAATGATTGGAATTATGTTGGAATACTATTCATAAATTCCCAAATGTTTTACAAAGAACTGTTTATTATCAGTTCCTTCTCTTGTTTTGCATAAGATCTGAAACCTAGATCTCTGTATCCTTCCTGGTGCCCCAGTGGTTAGTGCTAACAGAGTGTGAATTCTGAAATCTGAGCACTTGAAAGACTGAAGGAAATGTCTCAGAAAACTCCCTTACTTCAACCAGTTCTGCAAGAGTACATCCTGGAGTTAACAAGCTCCAGTTCTGTTTCCCTGTCTCATGTCCCAGCCTTCATTCATTTTGCAAGCCCTTTGGTAACACCATTTCTATAGAAGCTTTGGCTATTCTGAAATAAAATAAAAAGCTGCTTCTTCATGGCAAGTTAGCTCTATCAGAGAAGAAAAAAATCAACAGCTTATTTAAGCTTTCATTATTTAATTGAAATTAAATGTGGCTATTTAATTAGAGTTATGACTGAAATTCTATTGCATTACAGTGGTATCTCTGTGAAGATGTAGCAAATTGATTAACAATGAAGGAGCAAATAATATTAGCAGAGTTTGAGCACAAGCAGTATCCTCCACTTAACTGCCCATTAACTATTGCTTCATTGATAATAAATTATGATAGACCATGTAAGAACTACCTGAATATTAAATGATCTTACAAGGTGTGCACAGGTAAGAGGTACAAAATTATTTCATACTAACTGGACACAGAGTCTTTGCAATGAAAGAATGATTCATAGAACAGTCTGAAATAATTTTTCATTGCATTATCTTCATGATCCATCATAAGACATAAAAATACAACAGGACAAATTATGGCATCCTCTGCTAAGCATGGCCATGTCAGATGTGATCAACAATAATTGAAGGAGTCTACTGCCTTTCTCATCAACAATAGAGAATGTATCCATTTAGCAAGCTCAATATCAAGTTGAGGAGAGGAAACCCCTTGGACTAAAAGTCATAATCTAATAGATGACTTCATTTACATTACAACAGAAATAACAACCAGGACAGGATCCCAAACTGGCTGGTCGGTGGATATTAAACATCTCTTGTGTTTATCCAGAGTTCTTCACAATTCAGAGACAGCACAAATATCCATGTAACATTTCAATATACCAGTAGAGGCCACCACACACTTCGCAAAACTACCAGACTGCTTGGTCAATCAGTTCACTCCTTTCCAAGTAGGGTGAGAGCTCCTGGCTGGGTCCCACCAGGGCCAGGCTGCAGCTCACATATTCCCACGAAGTGCCTGCTTCTTCAGAGGCCAATTTATTCTCAAGTATTTTCCCCCTAGTTTGTCTCCTTTCTCCTTCAACCCAAAATTCAATCCCATACGAGTTCAAATTAATTCTGAAGATCCCATCTTTGTGATATGTTCTCAAATATATAATTGAGATTAGTTCAGTTGGTCAGAGGATGGTGTTAATAATGCCAGGGTTGTGGGTTTGAGGCCCTTATGGACCATTCACTTGAGAGCTGGTCTTAATGATCCTTGTGAGCTCCTACCAATTTAGAATATTCTGTGCTTCTGTGAAATTCCCTGAAGAGTTTCCCTCAGCTTACAAAGCCACTGTGGGTGCAATGTGGCAAGGCTTATCTGTATGGAGTACCAGTGTTCAGTGAGAAAGATGGCAATGCTCTCTCTTCAGACAGTGATCCACAACAAAAACCCAAACCATGGCTAATGTACTGCCTCACTCACCCTGAAGTTTTTAAGGTTTGGTGATAGAAAACTCTGTTTTCTATTTATGCTCATCACACAACCTCCTAAAAGATATTAACAGTGTTTTTTGATACCCACGTTTTCCAAATATACACATGGGCTAGATGTCATATTTGCACTCTGCTCATCAATACATACCAAGGATTATTTTCACTGTTATTTACATTACAGAGATAATTTGCAATTGTAGAAAGACTCTCTTTTCAAGGTTTATATTGGTACTAAATAAAGACACACTAAAAGAAAGGAAATGGCATTTTCAAGATGAATATGACCAAGGTATTTTAAATTTTCACTCGCTGTTGAAATTCATGCATTGAACTGCAATAAAGCATCCAGTTAATAAACACACAAAAAGGAAGGATTTTTTCCTGCTGTCTCTAAGGTTCATCCCTCCGAAGCCATTGTCTAAATCCAGGACATATTTGGGATTTCTTACTGATGAATACTGCACTGCTAACAAACTCAGATGTTTCTGCTGAATGTAAAATGTAAAAGTCTAGATGCATTCAAAAGTCCAATAGACAGTGAAACATGGCCCTTGATTCATTAAGAGATGCTGTCAGGACTTTGTAACTTCGAAAGATTTTCTGTAATCTATTAAAATGCTCTTTCAAGAGGAAAGTGTAAGTGTCTTGTTATCTGAAGTACACAACACATACAAAGATGTGCATGCAATAATACAAAGAGCAAAATATGTCTATGGAAATGAAATGCCAGACAGGTAGAGAACTGAGTGGGAGACGGATTAACAATGAGTGATAAAGATGGCAGACAGTTCATTAATGCTGTTTCTGAGCAGAATTATTCAGAAGATGAAGCTAAGACCATTTTATAATGTACATCCCCACAGTGAAATGCATTTAGTATTAGGCTTTCTGAGCCAATGTACAAAACATGAGGAATGTCTTTTCTTTTCAATAGGCAAAGAGCAGCATTATGGAGTCTTGCTCAGAATGCCATTTCAGTTATGCTTTGAGAAAAATACAAAACAGGAAGAATAAATTAGAATTTTAAAAGCTTATTTTAACATTTAAAACTAGTTTGGTTTCCATGTAGAATGAATCCCTCAAATCTAGAGTAAGAGTCCGAATGAGTCTGAAATCTAAAAGCAAATATAGAGTGTGTGTACCCATAGATATGGGATTTTTTCACTTGTTCTGTTCGGTAAATATTGTCTGCTCTCAAAAAAGGGAAAGAACTAGGAACCTTCTGCTCCTGAAAACAAATCTTTCAACCATCTGTAACAATTCCTGAGGGTTAGCTCTGCAAAATACTGATTACTGTGTGTAAAACATCTGTATCTTAATTTCAAGTACAATTACACTTTGCACTTAGTATGAGTGCAGATGTAAATGAGTCCACTGGTTGTATTCAAGAACCAAAATAACTTGTATGAATGTAAGGAACTTCTATGGGTACAGAAAATGGGTTTGAACAGATGTAGTTTTTTAAGTCTAATACTCTACTATCCTGGAAAATATGATCATGTATTTTTCTTAAAACTAGTAAAAACTATTTTCAGAACAGTTCTGCTTTTTTTTAACTTTTTTTTTTTTGCCTTTTTTTTTTCTCCTCCCCTAGTCCCTCTTCTTAACGGAAGATCGTACCAGACCTCATTTCTCTTACCAGAAGTCAGTTAATTCTAATTTCTGTTCTGAATTATTTCCCTGGAAACTGTGCCAAAGTTCTCTGCTACCTTAAATAACTTTTCTTTCTTAGAGTTTACTTCTGTGGTGCATGAATAGTGACCTCCCTTCTCGGCTTGTCTATATCTGACATATAGCAAAACAGGATCTTGTGAAATATGATCCTAGAGGTTAGGTCATGCTCATAGCTCTTTTCTGAACGTGTTCCTTTTCACACTTCATGTAGGAAACCACTACTGTGTACAGCCTTTCTGGTGAACTGTGCCAGTGTCTTGCACAACAACATTATGGTTTTTATTATCTCTGCTGGAAATAAGGTGTCCAAATATTTGCTTCACTCCCTATAGCAGATCCTGATTGCTTATCTCTAATTGTAAAGACTTTGAGCTTAGATGTTGCTGCAACAATTAATTGATGCATTTCTAATGAGATCTATGATCTCATTCTTCATAGTTGATTCTCAAGGTTTTTTGGCTTTTGTGCATATGATTCTGGTTCCATCACCCAGTGCTGCCTATGCCTGTACCTCCCTGCTTTGTGTCATCCACACATGTACTCACTGCCAATTCATTCACCTCTTCCTGCTTTGAGCTTCTAAAGCCTGGCTTTGAGGTAGACCACAAACAACTTCTTTGTGACAACTTCCCTTTCAGAGCCTCTACCAGTGTAACTGTACAAGTTAAAAAGCTGTCACACATCTAGTTACCCTGATGGCTGCTCCTATACAGAAAAGGGTGTCACCACATCAGTATCCGGATGAACTGAACTGCTTAAATTTGAAGAAAAATTAAGGGATTTCTACATTTCTGGAAATGGCATCAGCTGGAAAGAATATTTATGCACTTGAACCCCTTCTCCCAGCACCCTGTTTAGCCCTAAATTTTCAGTGGTCTTCACAAAAAAAAAAACAGAAAAAAAAAGTGATATGGTACTTCCTATCTTTAATAAAACAAGATAATGGAAAGAAACTTGAATTCTTCTAAAATCAAACTCTAGCATATGAGGTGAGGAAGTTCAGGGATTTGGGAAGGAGGTGAACACAAATAAACATGCTGTGAATCTCAGCAAAGCCAACTGTATGTGTTTATAAACCATTAGCAAGGTCTACAACACCCCTGGAGCCCTATGACTTTAGTTTAAAGGCCATTTTAATTCAGTCCCAAAAAAAAACTAGGAAATAAGAGATCATGAAAGAGGCAGAAATACAGTACTAAAAACATTCTTATGTGTTGCCTGACTATAAAGAATGCATCTAATATGAGCACTTCATCTGGCCTGTTCTGCTGTTGGATCTAGCTAGGAATGATGTCTATGCAATCAGAGGAGCAGAGAAGGAGGCCAGGGAGGTCCAGCAGCCAGCCACAATGCCAAATGATTTTATGTGCTGCCTGCTGGAGTTCTCTATTTCTCCATTCTGAGAAATTCAGTTGATGGGCCCCTGGATGTCACTGTCATATTTTCTGAAAAATCCCTTCGCCAGGATTTCTTCTCATGGGAAGCTGAGAAGCTGCAGAGAAAAATGAAAATAATAATAATCTGATTGCTTCTCCTGTGTTTGCTGCTTTGGAATGTGGTTGGAGATTGTTTATCCAACAGGTGGTTGTTGGATTGGTTTCATGTGAATTGTTTTGCCTTAATGACCAATCACTGTCCAGCTGTGTCAGGACTCGAAGCAGTCACGAGTTTTCATCACCATTCTTTGTAGCCTTCTGTCTGTATCCTTTCTCTGTTCTTTAGTATAGTTTTAGTATAGCATTCTATGGTGTAATGTAATATCATAAAATAATAAATTAGCCTTCTAAGAACATGGAGTCAGAGTCTCAATTCCCCCTTTGTCATGGGGACCCAGAAAATACCACACCTGGGTATGAGGGGAATTCCTGGGTTACACAGACACAAGTAGACTATCCCAGGAACTACACAGAACTGCACTCTGATTGCCACCAAGAGCAGGAAGACAGTTCTGCTTTGTACCTCTCCCTGCCTTGAGGCCAGTACTATTTCCATATGCAAGAAGAGTGAAATGGCAAATTTTTACGTCTAGAGATTGGGAACAATTCTGGAAGCTTTAATATGCTAGTGTGATATATATTATGTAAATAATCTCAGGGACATAAATCAAGAATGCACAGAGAATAGAGGGTCACTGCTGGAGACCAGACATAAAAATGGTGCCTCATAACTTCTCGGGATTGATCTGGGCTCGTACGTCAAAGGGCAAATAGAATGAAAGTAGCAATTTCATTGCTGCGTCTGTCAAAAGAATGTATTAATTGGTCCAAATTCTTTACTGTCTTTAATGGATTGAGCTGCCAGAGAGAATTAATGTCTCACAAATTTGGGTGAATTATAGGTTAGGATGCTCACAAGCTTGTCAGAAGAAAAATGGTCTCTCCACAACGAAACTGATGGCTAAGCTGAGCTTCTCCAAGGGCTAAGAAGAAATTGTGCTAAATTAACATGCTTAAAATATGTTTTGAAAATAAAAGAAAACAAAAGGAGCAAATCAAAGAAGTTTTCTGCTATCCAATCTTATATTAAATGACTTGATTTCAAATTTAGCAATCCCTTGCATAAAGATCTGAAGAACACCACTGCAGATTAATATTTCAAAGAAAGGTGCCTTTGGGGTGAACTAGAAGAAAAAAATTACCATTACTCACATGCAGGGAATTCTCACTATTTTTTTACAAAATAAGAAAATTCTGTGCATAGAAATAGTATCCCTCTATGGACTAATTAGGTAGAAGCTGAAAACAATGTTTATAGCGAAAAACAACACTGACAGTCCCTGTATGTGGACATAGGACTTGCTTTCTGTGAGAAGTTCAAGGTCTGAGCTTTTGACAACTTTACATCAATCAGTGCTTGAGGACAGGCAGGGATTGTGGCTGATATAGTGAGGAATGCATAGATACTGTGACTGAATCTTTCATAAGGAATGGTATTTTCTCTACCACAGTTATAGCCAGTCTCTGCAACTCTCTCCTTATAAAGGCTTTGTTTGATAGCTTTTCTTTCTCTGTTGTCCCATGTTTTGGCCAGTGATGCTTTCTTTTCTCTATTTTGAACGGAGAGAAAGAGAGGGGAAAAAAAAGCTAGAAAGAATGGGAACTGAAATGAAAATAGTCTTTTGATGTGTAGTGCTATTTGTCACTCTTCACCCAAAACAGCAGAGGTCTGGAAAATGTTAACTGTCTGGAAAATGTTTTCCTACCTTTTAACAAAAAAGTCCTTATGATGCATGTTCTGCCAGCAAGTGGGATCCTAGTACAAAAAAGGTCATACAGAACTCAGATACTTTTATTCAGAAGTCTTGCAATGAAGCTTCATAGAGCCAGGCAGCTTTCCTTTACACAACCAACTTTTTATTGGAACTAGAGTGATGATCATATGTCATCTTTTCCTCAGTGAAATCCCTGCCCATGGGGAGTAGGAACAGAGCATGTACAGCTGGAATTTCCGAACCACAGAGGAAAATGCAAGCACGCTATAATAGGGGGAAAAATATAAAAGAAAAAAAGTTATCTGAATCTAATTCTTTGGATTTGCAAAAAAAGCAAACATTTCACCAGTTAATTACCAATTTTTCAGGCTGTAGTCAGTATTTGCATGCATTCATTTCAATTAATTGTGATTACCACTATTGGAAATGTTATTAAACATTACGTAAAGCTGATACAAAGCTTCTGTTAATCTCTCCATTTGACAGAGGGTCCTGGTTCTATAAACATACACACAGGTTCTTGCAATCTCCCTGCAGTCTTTCTTAAGGCACTGGGAAGCAGTAGGGTAGGGAAGCACCATCAGTAGTTCCTGGGTAAGAAAATCATGCTGTGTCCCTGAAGTCTTGCAGTGCAGGCTTCCCAGGATCCATTTCATGTCTCCCCAGGATGGGAAGGGCTGGGATGATGCAGGTGACCGGTGATCATCAGTGATTTGCCTCCTTCTTAATTGGAAGTCTGAATTTTCCAGCAGCTCCTGGACAAAAACAGCTTGTTGCTTGGCACAGGACAAGGCAAGCAGGCTGCATCTGAGCTGCTCAAGCATAACACACAAACTGCCTACTCTCGCCCTAAATTTAGAAGCTCATTGAATTCTTCTTGTTATTTCATACTGCCTTTACATGATATGAAATAAGTGGAAATTTTGATTTATAACCATTGGCTTGCTTGTTGTCAATCTGTTAAAGAAAGTGACATAAAAAGAGATGAATGCTACATCTTGCCTGTAGCATTCCCAGGGTGAACTTCAGCCTTTAAAGACAAACTCAGTTTTGCCCACAGACACTGAAAACCAGTGAAACCAGTCTGGTAGCTGGTCACTGCCACCACAACCCACAGGCAAACAGGTGGACACTGACATAACCAGGACCTTTCCCTTCAAGGATTTAAAACTGAAGCAAAACACTTTCAGTACAAGCAAAACTGCATATAGTTCCAAGAAAAGCAAAGGACAACTGGGCTGATAGCTGTTTGAGCAGTCTGGTTTAGAAGAGGTGCAGCTGCATCATAGACCAGCTAAGCTTTTATAGAGATTGTTTTGGTACATCCAAGGAGAAAGGATTGCAATCATCCATATCATAAAAACCCAAAACTTGAATTACAGAGACTTGGTTCCCCTCCAAAGCTGGATTTCCTTGCCATCCACAGGCACTCCTTGTTGGTCACAAGTACACAAGAGTGGAGGAAAGCCTGAGCAGCTGAATCCAGTGCTTTAACCTAAACAAGGGATGGCAGCAGTCCACCTGTGAGGCTTTTCATGTAGCTCTTTCCTCTCATCAAAGTGATGTCCCCTTTTTAAGAAGTTACAACTCTCATTTCTTTGCCTTGAGCTAGGTCCTTTTCATCTCAAATCCCATTTTTCAGTGAATTAGGATATCATTCATGTTTGACATTTAAGGCACTATAAACGGACGTTACCTTCTGTGACGCAGTATTACATCTAAGCTCACCAAAACTAGGAAAAGTGGCATTTAACAGATGTTTTCCAGGTGAGAGCTGTTGGGGAAGGAGGTAGAGGAAGTCGTTAGCAAACAGTCTCAGATTTTTCAGAGAGGAATAGAAAAAAGGTATTTTGAAAGGGATGAGATCTCCCTACTCTCCCGAATTTCTCAGGCAAGTCAGCTGCATCAAATGCCAAGTAAACTAAAACAGAACTAGAACTTGCTAGAACAGCAAGGGCTTACCAGCTGGTAGCCCTAAGCAGATCATCTATCAGTGGCAAAGGACTCTGTCTCTACATATAGACCAGCATGAAACTTCCCTGGCAGTCAGCAAAGCAAAACTTGGCCTGACACCAGCTCCTCAGTGCTGATGTGGAACAGGATGTGGCTGGGGCTGTGGAAGGCACTGGTGACAGTCATGACTTCTTAGCCAGAAGAAGGGGATATCATTTAAGAACTGGGCAAATCAACAAGGCAAAAAAGAAAACAACAAAGCCCATGGATGGGTTTGAGGTTCCTACCTGACCTGCAGGATCCTAACTGCTGTTTCAAAATCATTTTTCTGTGAAGCTGAGAAGGCCTGAGAGTAAATTCAAACCCTGAAAATCCTAAAAGGGTAGCAAAAAATAAGCCAAAACGAAGCAAAATAAAACAAACACCAAAAACCCCAACAAAACAAAAAAACAAACAAAAAAACCAAGAGTGGAAGACAGTCTTGGCAGAGTAGTAGATGTCCAAGTTTTCAAAGTCACAGTGAGAGTTCATGAGCTCAATGAGAATGTATTCCCTGGACATTGAATTACGGTATCTTTACTTCTAGCATTTTTAATTACCATCTCTGTGCAGAGTTTGAAGCTAAACCACAAATCTTAAAGCAGTGTCTGCATCTCAGTATATAACAGCCTTCATCTCTTGATAACTCTTCATGTGTTAGAATTGCAAGCATAAACATTTGTTTTGAAAGACAAAGCCTAGATATCTTAACAGTGATTTTGTAAATGTGACTCCAAAAGTAGCAGGCCTGTGTCAGACAGTCATTTTCAACTTTTGTGTTTTGAAAAGTGCTAAAAACATAGTAGCGTTAATGCCTTTCCAAGGTTTGTTAACCTTGCTGGCTAAACAGCTGCTCTCTGTCATTTTAGGGTTGAAAAGGAGTTAGAATGGCCTTGGCATTGCCAGAATTTGGGAAGCTGTGCTCTAAAAGCTTGAGACCAATTTCCCTCCTAGTGAAGGATGATTGGCAAACGCTGACAGGCTGAGGACGTTTACGTCGTGTGATGATGAATGTCACAGACATTAAATAGGGCCACTGCAAAATTTAATGGCTGCTTTAGTTGCCTCATTTCTTATTAGAAAAGGTCACTTATTGTCCTAGCTTACATGATTAATGCGAGCTCCTGTATCTTTATGGGGTATATTTACAGTATGTGCTTTGTTTGTTCTTCTTTTCAGACTATACCAAGGTTTACTACTCAATGTGAATTTACATTTGTTGTTGAATACAGGCATTTTTCCAGAAAGCTTGTGTAAGCTATCCTGCTGGGAAGAGGCTTATGTCTGGGGCCTTAACAACACTTGTAGCCCACTTTAGTGCAATTTACTCTGGTGGGATGGCTGAAATTCTTGCCTGCAGGGCCATTTAAAATAAACAAATTACTAAATCCATGCAGCACTTCTCTACCTGCATTCTGTGAATTTGAAACAGGATTTTTTTTTAAATCATTGTTATTTTCCTGAGTTCTGGGCAGGTTAATGCCACCCATACAAAGGAAAAGCATTGACAAGTCATAGTTTCCTCATTCCAAGGATTTTCACCTTATATCGATGAGCTTAGCTCCTTCCAGTAAGTCTCATTGCTGGGATACTGAGAAATGAAAAACACTTTTCTACTAACAGGAAGGGACAAGTGACTTTGAATAATACCTGGGACAGATTGGTAGGCAAGGTCACCTTTGGTATAGGAATCTTCATTTGATTTAGGAACCCTCAGTCAACTACTGTAAAGTAAAGTTTGTACTTAAGCTTAAATATTTAGGCTTAATATCCTTCACTCAGAAGTTGACCACTGGACAGCCAAATGCAGCTGTTCATCAGCCAAAAATGGAAGACAGTAGTGAAACAAAAAGCCATGAGATATTTAAACTGACTACACTTCCCAATCCAACCATATTACTTAGTTATTCCACAGTTGATTCGCAACTCAGATAAGACCTGTCCTCCCCACAGTCCCTCAGTCTGTTCTTTTTATCAGTACTTTCCACTTTGCTTCACAGGCTTTTACAGAGGCAAGGCACTAAACTAAGAAGTTTAAATAGCTGAGCTAAATATCTGCCACAGAAGTCAAATTGTGCATATGAGGTATATGTAATACAGCCATATCCATAGGATAAAACATAGATAAAAGCTAATGTCACAGACAGGCCATCCTTCCAAACTCCTGAATTATTAATAGGTATGCCAAACCTGTGAGTAATTCTAAAAGGTCAGCATTTATACGACAACTTCCAGGTTATTAGGAAATAAAAATAGAAATAGAGATGAGATATTTCATATATATTGTGTCTCAATGTAAAAATCTACAGCTTGATTTTGCTTCTGAGTTTTGAGCCCCAAGCTTTGTTTTGACTCCCTACACCCTGTCTAGCACAAGCTTTCAAGTAAAAGAGATGGCTGAAAGCTTTTACCTGATATTCTTCAAGGTTTCACAGATATGTCTCCCATTAGAGCAAGATCATCTTATGTTGGTGCACTAAACTGCTGAATATGGAGAGCAATTATTTACCACAATTTAAAGACATTAAGAACTTGTCAGAATCAAATCAATTCTTGGTTAAGTAAGGTACATTAATAATTGCCAGTTGATGAAACTAATATGGATTTTATTTTAAACTGAGAGAGAAAAAAATATTCATCATCCTTGCCATTTTTATGGAGTTATTCAGAGAATGAATTATTGACTATAGGCGCAGGACAAGTGAGTAGACTCTAGATATTTAGGTACTTGTCAGACTAAGAAGCATGATTACATTCAAATGCAGAATTGTGACAAAATGGGTGCAGTGGCTGACAGTCCATTGCCAATGGAGAACAGCTACCCATGGCTTGAATTAATTGTACAGAATCAGGCAAAATAAGAAATAATTGAAATAATTTGGTTCTGGATAACAACTCAGGAACAAAATGCTAATATCAAAACAACACCAAAAAAAAAAGCCCCTCCCCTGTCTTCTACATTTCTGGGAAGGCCCCATTCCTGTGGGAACCCAGGAAATTCCTCCAGCTGCCCTGGAGGGTTCAAGACCCTGCCCAGGGGGCTCAGAGACCTTGGCACAGAGCCCAAGATCCCTGTGCCTTTGATTTAGCCCTTGGAAAAAACAATTACCAACCTTATAAGAACGATTACGAGCCACGACAGTTTAAGTAAAATGATAGTGAATTTATCATGGGGTGAAAAATAGATTTTTTTTTTTTGTTTTTAGAATGGGGGTTCAGGGGGCAAGATGGAGGAATCTGGGTGAGTCCAGCCTTTCTCCTTCTTCTTGGCCTCCATCTTCTGCTGTGATGTTGGCACTTTTGGATTGGTTTGGAGTAGAAGCTCACTGTCTAACATGGGTGATAGGTATTGGAAAGTAATTGTAAACATTGTATACATAGTTTTTAGTAGAAAGACATAACACTGCCCCGGGGGCAGGCAGAGTGCCTTGGACTGTCTTGCTGAGTGGACCTCAGCAGGACAGGAGAAAGAATTTTATAGACAAGGAACAATAAACAACCTTGAGACCAAGAAATGAAGAGCTCTGACTCCTTCTTCAAGCACCAGGCTGGGAAAAGAGACTTTCTGACGTATCTCAGGGTCACTCTGACCAGCCAGAGACGCCGAGACTTTCACAGCTAGTCCCCAGAGTGGCAGCTCAGTGCCAGTACAGAGGTTCTTGTGTTCCTACAGCAAGTCTGCCAGGGATGGGAGAAGAAGAGCTCCAAAACTTTTGCCTCTGCAATTGCTCCCATGAGTAGGTCAGGTGCAATTGCATAGCTGTAGGCCAGTGTACACTGATCAGGGATCAACCACTAATTTTTGTGCAAATGCCTTTCT
Organism: Fringilla coelebs; assembly: GCF_963513975.1. NCBI lineage: Eukaryota > Metazoa > Chordata > Aves > Passeriformes > Fringillidae > Fringilla > Fringilla coelebs. Next base: position 46,399,752 of record NC_140028.1, on the reverse strand, counting down.
TGGATGTTTTATTATATTTGAAGGAATTATAGTATTAGAAATGATTTGCCTTTGACTGTTTCCTTGCTCTCAAAGGTCATGCTCTGCATTTTGAGCTGCATGAAGGCAGTCATGATCTTTCTTTGTGAGATAACCTCTCCACTAATTCTATTTTTCAGCTGTGCTTATTAATAGTCACACAAGGATGTGATTAGGGAACAGCATAATGATAAAATAAATTGTTACATTTGGTTAATGTTATAATTTGTTGGTACAGCTATGCATGTGTGGCTAGGGTCACCATCTTCATAGAACTGTGTAGCAAGAATAACCTTTGATGCTAAAAAGCGATCCCGCTGTTGACATTTTAACTGGAACGTTTTCATGGGGCTACTGAGAATGACATACAAACTGCTCTTTGAAAGGTCATACATATGTGTCTATTGATTTAATATTTAGAGATGCTTTCAGCAATCAAGAGGTACAGGTTTCTGCAAACATCTGTTAAAAGCTCCACATGGGTTTTTTTTACGCCTGCAAGTAGAGTATTCACAAAGCTAAATTAAAACTGGGATTAAATTCTAATTATTTATTTGCCCTTTAAGAAATATTGAGCATTGGGAAGAAATTCAAGCTCATTTTTGTTTGGAAAACTGAATCTCAGTAGTTAGACTGCAGTTATATTTCCTCTTTTGGTCGCTGACCCCCTGAGAGAGTTAAGTGAATAATATTTTACTGTAAAGCATTTGCACCACCTGTAATGTGTTATATTCCAACATATTTCAGACCACTGAACTGAGATTTTTTTAAAGCTGACTATACAGATGCATATATTTGAGAATTTAAGAAGCTGTTTTTGTAGGAATTTACCATATAATGGGGAAGACTTTAAATTTTCATTTGCACAAATACCATCAAAATGAGATAGTAGATGCTTGTCATTCGTGAGTAAATAAATCCTAATCCTTGAGGGGGAAATGGGCATCGGATTACCCAGTGCAATAGCTCACTTGTCAGTCCTTTGGATAAACTGATGATTAAGGAAAAGCACTTTGTAATGCGTGATTTAACCTTGCTGATTTCTTTATAATGATCTGAATGGGACATGTATGATGAAGTCACTTAAAATACATGAATCTCTCGACTGTAAATGGTAAAAGAAATCTGTAAAAAGAGTCACAATATGCCACCCACACAAACCATTTGAGACCCTGCTGATCCTTCATAGGTTTGTTGTGGAGGAAAAAGGTCTGGAGTTGTAAGAGGACTTCATTTCCACAGTGTTGGTGTTTCATTATTTAACTTTGGTGCTTCGTCCTCCAAGCATAGCCCACTACACCACCTTGAGTGACAACACAATGTGTAGGAAAACAAGAAGCTTCCCAATCAGCTCAAACGTCCTGTACAAAATCCCCTCCCTAAAAAAAACTCTGGTGAAAAGCCATGTTATTTCATTTCGTTTCATTTCATTTCATTAATTTTGGTGAAGTAGCTGTTACAAAAGTGTGCCAGGCTCTGTCCAAGCTTCTCAGAAAATGAAGAAAACATTGATCCTAATCAGATTTGTTCGTGAACTGGGTTCTGGACTTACCAGGTCTTAACCGCATCTTCTTTGTATTCTGGTCATGCTCAAAAGCAGGTCCTGATTTGGGGGAGCCTGCAGTAGCCCAAGTACAGTGGAGCTGGGCAGCAACACAGCTGCAACCCTGAGGATCAAAATTTTTCATTGAGAACCATAAAATATACTTAAGTCACTTTTGGGATCTTTGCCCAGGTTTCTTTCTGGCATTTTTCTCTCCAGCTTCTGCATAACTGGAGTGTTTTTTAAAGGCCCTGTAAAAAGGACTGGAAAGCAAAGTCTGATGGGGATGGAAACATGGATTAAGTCAGTGGCCTATCTGGTGGGGGCTTGGACTGGAATGTCCCCCATGGCCGCAATGACACTATTTCCAGTTGCCAGTGTTCCTGCACTGGTTGCTTAGCTGTCACAGTCTTTTTCCTTCTAAGTCTGCAGAGGCCAATATATAGAGGGTGTGATAGTAAATGTCTTTCCTGAGTCCAACCCACCCACTGATCCCACAGCCCACTCCTATCTCTACAGCCATAGGTGCAAGCTATCATCTGTCACAGGGTGCTCATATTCCTGAGGCTGATTTTTCATGGCTGGAGAAGCCAATTTGCATGTGGATTGGTGTTTTTAGGCATATAACCTGTAGGCATATAATCCAGTTCAAAAACATCTTATTCCTTTTCTTTATATGCCCTTTTAGTAATTTCAAATCTGTACACCTTAACTAGTTTTTATGGCTATTTTTCATACAACTTTTAATTAACAGTAACTTTTCACATTAAAATTTAATTAATTTTTCCCCCATAGTGAATCATTGGTCAACAATTCACAGCAATTCTTATTAAAATCCGATGTAATTACTCTCTGCACGTACTGAGAACATTACAAACACTTGGTTCTTATGGTCACAATGATTAAGGAATTGAATTTGCTGAAGATTATGGTTAGAGCTTACACGTCCACCAAATCAAATGTATTGGTCCTTTGTGTTAGACTTAAAAACTCCACTTCACCCAGCCAAGCTACTCAGCTAAATCCTTTCTATCAGATTGGAATTGGAAAGGACTGTGGCGTTGGTAGGAAAATTTTTAAGTGCCATTCTTCTTTTTGTTCTTATTTCTTGGATTGCTGATTGCATTCTCCCCTGTCTGCCTCACTGGATTTTCCACTGGGGATTTACAACAGCTCACCATATAAAGAAGGAAAGAACAGAATGACCCATTGATGCCTGCCAATTCTGAAGAGGTTATTTACCTGGGGCTTTCAAGTATTTCATAATTATTTGACGCTACTGATGGCTTTTGCCAAGTCCACATATTTCTGGACTCCTGCTGCAAGCTGCACAAATACATTCCAGGGTTCTAATTATGCACTGGCTCAGCCCAACACGTAGCTCTTCCACTCAATTTACGATGCTAACAGGTGTTCCTTAGGATTTATTATGTGACATGCCACTCATCACATACCTGCCATCACTTCTTAGGTGTCAAAGACTCATTTTGCCTTCTTTTCCCTCCTCACTCTCTAAGCTTGCATGTAAATCACCTTTATTCTAGCAAACTGCAAGGTTCTTTCCGTGATGCTCCCTTCATAGAGGCCACTTCACAATGACTGTAGAAAGTAAACAGATAGAAATTATTTAAAATGCAGAAGAGCTCTGATCTACATTTTGAAGACCTGGCCTACATTTTCAAAGCAAAATTCCTAGTTAACAGGACTGGATTAAATGTGGAAAAGAACTTTTCGGGCATTTTGTTTTTTCAAAAGCTTTTAAGACACAAAGATCCACCCACACTGCAGAGTAAGGATCAGTGCCCTCCCAAGTCTGAAGGCAGGGTGCATTTCTCTTGCTTTCCTTATAATCAAAAGTGTTGCAGACCCTTTACATCCATGCACTGCTCTGCAGGTATTGACATTAAACCCTGTTCCCATTCCAGGTGGGCTTGACTTTGCTTGACAGTGACCTAATCTATACTGGTAAAGGTGTCCCTTTGGGTGTCAGTGCAGGTGATGAGGATATAGAAACCTGGATTTACAGAAATGCAGATGCACAATCTGACTCCTCAAGCTAGTAGTGATTTTCAGATCTGTTCACAGTTACTCACACTGATGATAATAACATATTGTATTTCAAAGAGTAATCAGTTAGGAAAAAAGCAAACACATCCAATCTGTCAAAACAAATGGAAAGGAGAATAATAAGATGTTTCCTTTGCAGGACTACTCACCAATTTCAAAATGCAACTTCAAGGCATTTTGGTGCAAAGATCTACTTCTTCTTCAAATTATTCAACTAATTGACCCAACTAACTTGAAATTGTAGCCCTTTAGTGGATGAATCATTCCAGAATGACTGGTGAACCCCTTTAATGTACAGTTCCCTATGAGCTAGGTGTTCCTTTTAAAAAGAGGAAAGATAATTTCCCAGATTTTTGTCTAGCTGCCATTATCAACAGACATGATTCCTAGGACAAAATTATAGTGTCTGTATGAAAAGATGAGAGGAAAAAAACCACAAAACACGAAGAGGAGCTGCTAAATCACACTGTTGTGAAGCTTTCTTCCAGTGAAGTTGTTGCAGAGAAAAATGTATGAAACAAGTTAGGGGAAACCATTGCAGTGGCCTGTCTGCTTTTTTGCTGGTGTTGTTTTTTGCTTCACACCTGAGCTTTGGCTATCACTTATTAGACCATTCCTGACAGAGCAACATAACCAGGAGAGGTATTTGGACAGAGGTAGAAATGCAACAGGGAAGGCCAATAACAGTTCATGGCACAAGGACAATTTTGTGTATTGATTCTCTTCAGATCAAGTAAAGCCTGTAGGGAAGACAAGGGACTGCAGAGGGGAATTATATTAAGTATCATATGAAAAATAAATTTCTGCTAGAGCTTTAAAATTCCTAGCTTCTTTCTCCTTCTTTTATTACCTCTCAGTATTAAATATTTCCTCTAATTCTATAAATTTACTTTCATGTTGGCAGGAATTTTTACTCACAAAAAGAAGAACAGAGAGTTTTCTAAATCACAGCTAAGATCTAGCATCTACAGTTGCTGAATAAAAGAACCAAAACTTACACTTTTTTTGATGACAGACAGAAAAGTGTGATGACAAAAGCTGTGTGAAACTTGGTGATAACAACAGGAGCAGTCTGCATGGCTGAGGCAAGGGTTTTAAAGAGCTTTTCTGTCTGTGCGAGCTCGCAGCAATGTTCATTTTTAGTTTTGAAAGTTACGAAGGAATAATTACACCCTTTAGCTGGGAATGAAAATGCAGAAAGGCATTGTGGGCCCACTGTAAACTTTCTGATGGAGGAATTCAAGGCTTTCAAACTTGCAATGCTAGGTTAGACTTGCACATCATAAGCAAAACACATTCCAGCTGATTAGGTTCTCCATCATGTGCTTTATAGCACATGAATGCTTGCTTCTTTAAAAATACTTCCATAGTTAACTTTAATGCCTATTGCATCAACTATTAATGCCAGGACTCCAAAATGGTGCCAACACAACCAGTTGTAAGCTGCAGTATTTTATGGCTAAATACTAAGTGTAAATATGAAAATGAGATTGGAGCAGGCCTTGCTCAGCACTGTTTAACATTGATTTTAGACTCTTCCCTTTAGAGCACACATAACTTTCCACATCAGCTTTCCCTTATGTGTGTTTGATAGGTGTTTGAGTGCATCCCTCAGCACAGATGAAACAGGTGCTCCTGTAGTACCCTCAGAAGACCCACCTTTCATGGAGAAATAAATGACTGCAGTGGCAACTGCAGAACAAACACGAGTTGGCTGCTGCATATTGTCACAGCAAGGACTAGTCCTTATGAGAACTTCATTACACTTTGTCATATTTGTGACTAGGCAGCTGTGAAAACATGTAAGAATCCTACACAGATTTTCCATTTCCTGCCAGCTCACTAAGACAAAGCAATGTGGCTGGGAGAAGCAGGGTATATGCAATGTAAATGGTGAGAGCAAGCTCAGCAAGCCCGTTCACCTTCATGGCATGCTGCAGGATGGAGAAGCTCATGAGGTTTGTAGCTATCCAGCTCTCCAAGGCAGCTGGATTCAGCAGCTGGGGGAGTTCTTGTTTTAGCATTTGTGAGCTGGGGAGCTCGAGTGATTTCAGCACACAATCTTCCCAGAGCACGCCCTTCTCCATCTAAAAACTTGGAGACAGCAGCTACTTCTCATTCCAGATTCCAAACATATCCCAGGCCCACCTCTCTCTCCTTGATTCTTGGGCTGGAAATGCTGGTTTTGTACAGCTGGTCAGAGAGTGCCTTAAGCACCCGGGTTATTCTCATTTCCCGTTTGCACCTTCCCCATTCTTCTCATGGCTCCTCTGATTGCCTAGTATGGCTGCAGAAGAAGATTAGCAAATAGAGACAAGCTAAATGAGTCTATTTTAAGGAAAATTTGTGCTCTTCACTGCAGTGTCATCATCTCTGTCTTTAGGGCTGAGGTAGCAGCAACCTGAGAAGAAAAGCACAAGGAGTATTAGGAGTAAGGGAGAAAATGGCCACTGCTGCATTACAAACTCCCTTCACATCCTAATCTTCACAAAACTCTGCAATTCCCTCCCTTCATTCCCAGGGAATGGGTGTAGGAGATACCCACCTGCCCCCAAAAGTATAAGGCTTTTATTAATGCAGCTTGATAAAATATCCAACAGCAATTCTTAGTGGTTTTGGGGGAGGGTTTGGGGGTGTGTGTGTGTGTTCCTCAATGAACAGAACTTTTTGAGAAGCTTATATAAATAGGTTTTCCAATGAATTACAGACAATCATGAATCCTAGCACTTTCATTCTCCCTTAGGAATTTTATAGTAGCTTGCATGTAAAAAATTAATCAAAAATCCTTTTGAAAACCAAACATAAAGAAGAGACACCACTGTCCATGCTTCTCTGCAGAAGAACAAAAGAATTAGATGAAAGATGGTAGACATGTTGCTCAGGCAATATGGAAAAATGCTCAGAGGTTATGCTTGTGAATGAAGTATAAGACTCTGTGGAACAAAAAATAGAAATAGAAGATTTATATGGGGTGCTTGTTTTTGTGCGTTTTTATTTTTCAGGAAATTGGTTTCATGTTCCCAGTACTGAATGTATTGAGTGTCTTCATTTCCCCTTTAGTTTTCTTGACTACATACCTGAAGCTCTACTGTGGTGTCATTATTTTGAATTTCCTGATTTCAGGACAGGTGCTTGAAATCTAAACTAAATAGCCTGAGATGATTCAAACATATCCTTAAGTAGCACTGGGCTGCTGTGTATTTGCCACTTTAATGAAGTAACTGCAACAAGACATTCTGTCATCCAGAGCAGCAAAAGCCTCACTGCATGCTGCAACAATTTAAGCTCACCTATTCTTTTTTTAGATTTAATATCTTTCCTCATTTTTTGCTTCATCTCTTTGGTCATGGTGTCTACATTAGGAATTTCAGCTGTTTCACTCCACAGCTCTTTTCCTATTGAGCTTCATGTCCTGGTGTATCATCTTTACCCATTAACAGCTGCTAGATTTGTCCCAGCTGTTTTATGGAGCTCACCCTGACACATTGTGGCAAATTGTTATTTTTCAGTGCACTGTCTATTTACTTTTCCTATGAAAAATAGAACTTGCCTACCTTGCTGTTGTCGGAGATCCTATCATTAGTGGTATTGCTTTACATATTATTCCCACATATGTTACAAAGTATGAAGTAACCATAACAAATATGCCAGTGAAAGCTGTTCTCTGGTCAGCCTTTCTTTTTCTGCTAAAGCACTTTTCTTTTTCTGGCAACAAAAAAATCATTAAGGATGTTTTTACTCAGGTAAGAAAACAAATGAGCAAAAGGTTGGATCAGAAAAAATAAACATCAGATGAAGTGAGACTGTGGACTGCAGATAAATTGCAGAATAATTACTGTCAATAAGTTTTTATTCATTTTACCATTGCCTGTCTCCTGTTTTTTCATTGTATAATATTTAGATAAGAGATTACTGCTGGGAATTACAAGAAGGAAGACAGGAAGAATAACATTCAGCTATCCAGGCTCTAGATAATCTCACAGTCAGGCTGCCTTTGTAAAAAAACCTGACGGTGGCATTAGACTATACTAAGATTACCCTGAACCAATGCTGTGTATCTGTCTGCCCAACTGGAGGCTGAACAGTGACAGATGTAGGGCAAGCATACATCAGTCTCCCTCAAGCATTTTCCAAGCTGCAAGCAACTCTACCCCTACCACAGAGCACAAAGGAGGTGTTTCCAAGCTGGAAAAGGGCTTAGGAGAGGGTCTGCATCCCAATCCTCCACGAGCATGTTGTAAAACTTTGCTGTAGTGAGGAGTGAAGAAAGCTGCTTAAACTCCCTGTGAGCACAGGGAGGAGTGGGTTTTGGACAGGTCAGTCTCACAGGTGGCCATGGCTAGAGACTGGCAGACCAACAGACTCGCAGTCTGTGCTCAGTCCATGACCCTTTGTGTTGTGTCACGCCTGATCAGGTGTCATGGGCACACAAGAGAAGACCCAAAGCGCTCCGGATTCAAGCAAGTCTTTCTGACCTTCAGGGAGTACATGAACTTTAATGCAGCTCTGCCATGAAAAAGTAAACAGAACCACTCTACTATCTCTTTTTTTAACAAGCAAGGGGGCACGCAAACCTCTGTGTCCTTCACATCTGTGAAGTGGTTTTGTGTATGTGACGGGTTGAGATTATGTTCACCTGTGAGCAGGCAGGAATCCCAGTGGTGTCTCTTCCCTCACAGACCGCAGGCTTTTATGGTACCCTAAGCCTTTATATAGCTGTGCCCTTCTTCCCAGAAGTGGTCACAAACCAGCCCAGGCAGAGGAGGCAGGTTTCACATCACCTTCATTCAGAAAGGTAGATACACAGATAGAATATTGTAAGCGCGGGACCTTGGGATAACAACAAAAGCTGGATTACAACTCCTCAATTAAACCTCAGACTTCCATGAAAACTACTAGCACTTGACCTCCTCTTGTGATGGATCTGTAAGTGTTAATTCAGAAGGGGTAGCTGGTGACATTTCCCTGATTCCCTCAGTCACTATCTGCATCAGCTGGACTGGAGACTTGATGGTTGGCATCAAAAGGTGGACTTGATGCTTTTAGGGGCCTTTCACACCTTAGTGACTCCCTGACTAATTCATACAGCCGCAGCATGAATACTGTCGGTCTGCTAGGGGAGATTCCAACCCCAGCTTCAGACCGGGGTCCGTGTTGTGCACCCACAGAAGATACAGCAGGTTGAGACATGGGTTCAAAACCATTAGGAGTAGGTGAAGTTGCAAATAAGGCTGTGAGCACAAAACTGGCTGAACTATGTGCAGGGGAGTTACTAATGGCACCAATACAGCGTTCTGTAAGGATCCGTCTTGTATCCACTAGCTTTCCATGCGGTTGTAAATGGGCTAGATGGTGGAAAGGAAAATGATTTATAAATCTACAGGGTACACCAACATGGAAAGAGAGAAAGGGAAGAAAAACAAAAAATTCTGACAAATTGGAAACACAAACAGACAAAATGAGTCCATGGTCTTAGGGACATGTAGAAGTTTCTAAACCAGGCAGAAGACTGACTTGCATAAATACACTTGGCAAACTTCTGGAAAGATAGGAATTTTTCAGAAAAGAACCTGGGCATATGTTTGTGAATAATATAATATCTGCTGTCCAAAAAAAAAAAAGCAAACAAAAAATAAAGCTTATTGCACTGTATGAACAGGAAAAAAATCTGCAAGAAAATGGCAATTTTCTTTTATTTCAATTGTAAATGTTCTGTAAAGGTTCTGATGAAACACTCTATACATTTTTAGGTAGTGTGTAACAAAAAGGGTGCAGGGTAGAAAAAAGAGTGAAAGTGTCTATTAATAGATCCAGCTTGCAACTCAAAGGCTTAGGCATAGATGTCAGGAAAAAACTTTCTGCTGGTAAATATAGCAGTGCACAGGGATGGATTTCCTGGGAAGCCTCCCAAAATAGAGTGGCATCTGTCAGCTAATGTACAGTTAACTACTGTGGGTAAAAGGATAGATGGGATGATCTCTTGATTCTCTAATTTTTGACAAAATGCTTAGGCAAAAGCGAAAAATGCTGGAGTTCAAATGATCATGTTGCATTGCCCAGCTTAAAATGCAGCTAAAAAAGACCTGAAGGAGTTTATGTTTTATTATTTTTATTGAAAAGAAAAAAATAATAATGAGTTATACACAAGTTCTTCATAATAAGAAGATACCATTTAAATTACTCCAATAGTGCACTGAAGCTCATATCTTCCAGGAAATAAGCACTGTCCCCTCTTTGACTAACAAATATTTGCATGGAGACTAATTATCTATGCACATGGTTGCAGCCTCCCAATGAAAGACAGTCAATTTCATATGAAGAAAAATGGAGATCAGAGTGCTGAAGGAATTTAAATTATTACTTTTTTTTTTTAATAGAGGAAGGGTGTGCTTGTGCATGTGTGGGTGTGTGTACATGCACACACACACATGCTGTGCTTCTATTAATATACATATTAATGTCTAAATTCACATTTTATCAAAGTAATGTTTTATTTTTTTGGTTTATTGTTTTTTGGGTTTGGGTTTTTTTTGGGGGGGGGGTTGGGTTTTTTTTGGGGGGGGAGTTGTTTGTTTCGGTTTCCTTTAAATTATATTAAAGGTCTCTGGCTTTACATCTTCATAGTGTTTATTCATTTCTAATGGCAATTTGAGCATGGTGGCCTCAGTAACAACCTCTTATTCCACACAGGCAGAGGAAATTTTTATAGAGAGGGTTGCAAATGGTGCTTTGCGGAGTGTTACAATCTAAGCAAAACACTCCTTGAGCGCACACAGAGGTGGTCTTATTTTAAACCTTCTTCCTTCATCTCCAGCCAAAGAAATCCTTAGCAATTGCTATATACAGGCCAAGCTTTTATCTTCAACTAGTTGTGCTATATTATTCTACTAGAAAAACACTGGGAGAATATTTGGATAATGGATTATACTTTTCAGCCTGAGGTAATTCAAAAGGTTGAAGGGATTTTGCTCAGTGTTATATTCAGTAAACAGAGTATCACCTTTCAGCACAGCCAAGAATGGAAATGTTCAGCTGAAAATGTAAACATGTTGGTAAGTTATGAATGTGAAGAAAGGAAATGATATTGCTTTGCTATGAAGGTTCAAAATAACCACTGAAATGGCTCTAAGCAAACCTCAAATCTTCCAGTCACATGCAATTCTCAGCGCTTCTTATTTACCATGCTGTTAGGAATAAAAAAAGGAAACAGATTTTTATATTAAACTAATTTTCTCTTCTAAGAGATATTCCAAAATGCTTTAAGGGCTCATATACAGAAATCAAATACAGCTATGGAGTGAAGCCACAGTTTTAGAAGTATACAAACTGCATGTGCCAATTTTTCTGAATGCCTAACTGAAAACTGAGGTTGCAAACCCTCTAATGGCACAGATTATCCCTGGGGTGCTTGGAAGAACAGTCTGTTACTGTACATGGGGCTATGGGCTCCAGGATCATGGCGGGTCAGGTAATCAACTCATGTCAAGGATCCCTTGATTAGAAAAATAGTCCAGCTAAGAGATGATTTAAATTTCCTCCAGCACTTCTGGAGTCTACAGTTTCACACAAAACAAACCTGATCCAGGGTGTAGGTCTTTCAATACTTGTTGCTGAAACTGCCTACAGTCACTAAATGATGAAAACTTTTTAAATGGTGATACTCCAGTGCTCTTTTGGTGGAAGTCTACTTCACCCTATGCTGTCAGTCATGTCCTGCACCTATCCCACTCACTGCCACATCTGCTCAGTTGGGTTCCTCCCATGTGCTTGCACAGACCCAGGCACATGTTGGTTGGCAGGAGCTGCTGGAAAGGGCATTGCTGCCAGTTCAAAACAGGTCCTTGTCCAGCCCTTTGTCAAGGTCACCTCTAGGTGTTTCAGACACATGCCATAATCTTCTTCAAATGTACCCCTCTTTGTCTTGCCTGGTTTTCAGGAACTGCATGAACACTCAGACCCACAAATACACAGTTTTCTGTACCGCATAATGCATTGTACAAAGAGATTTATCCGAGAGCTATTTGCACGAAGAGCCAAAATAGTGATAATGCACCTGGTTACTAAATATGTATGAATGGCTGCTCAGGTATGCAGGAGAGAATGGAAACTCTCACATTTGGACCTCCAGGGCTGTCAAAGTGACCTCTTAATAGACTGGCAGGCTCTATAAATATAATTCATTCATTTTATCAGCTTATTTGTTAGAGCTTGAATTTCTTCTGATGTATTTGCCTACTCCCAATTTCAAAGGTCAGTTTGGCTAGTATGAATCGTACTCATGATTCACAGAATTACACTCTGTAATGCTGCCAAGAAAACAAGCTGAAACACAGTAAAACAGCCCTAGGAATAACATTCACTCTCTACCAGGTATCCTGAGGGTTGTCTCTTATGCTGCAGGAAGAAACCACTTCTATTGCTACCAGGAGCAGAAAGAACATTCAAATTCTGTGAGCAAGCTCCCTTTAAGCTTGAATGGCTGCTGTTGTTCATCCATTAACTGTAGATCTTACTCATACTGTCCCTTCATGGTTACTGAGTTTTGATTGCTTTGGCTGGGTGTAACAGAAAGGCTGTGATTGTTATCAACAAACACTGTCAATCAGCTTATTTGTTGACTTTGGTGCAGAAATTCACTGGCTTGGCTTCCTACTCTGTACACAGCTCTGAAGTGCATTTCCCCGTAAAACAAATGTGTTCCTCCATAATCTTCCTTTTTGTTGCCAAATCTCACAGATTCTGAAACAGTGTCCTGTTATATGGTGATAGAAGGCAGCACCACATTTCATCCACAGTATTTTGTTTCTCTATTTTCAGTTTGCAGCTGGCTATTTCCAAGTGATGGATCTATCAGTGTTTACCTTAAAATTAAAAGCTATAACTGCCTGGAATTTCACCACTAGATATGAAAGCTCTATAGTAAACCTGTTGCCTTTGGATATGAAGTTTAATAAGGTTAGTGTTATTGCTCGGTACCAGTGGGATTAACTTCAATTCCACCACATTTCTAGATACAGAAATGTTTGTCTATTAATTGCTGAATAATATTATGTGTTGAAGACATTTACTGCAGCATTGTAGTAAGGTAAGTAAATACTATTTTGCCCTCTTCAATGCAGTTACAAAGGAGTGTTTCACTGGCCTGCTATGGAGAGCCTGCCTACACCCCATGGCTCTCTGCCTCTGCCCCTCAGTTGCCTGCCCGTGCCCCACAGCTGCCTGCCTGCCTGCTGGGCACCCCACAGCCCTGTGTGAGTGATAGGCACCAAAGAGGTGGGGGTCTGATGCTGAGTGTCTTCTCATGTCTCACCCTAATCACAGCAGTTCCTGCTTGGGATTGCTTGCTCTATTTAATAATTTCTTTTCTTCCTTACCATTGCGATGAAATGCTGCAGAGTGCTGCAGAATTTCAGTTTCCTAAGCATCTTCCCCTTTTCCAGACACTGTGCATGCCTGGCTGCCTGCAGATACCTTCCTCATGAGTGTGAAGTACCAGAAAAATGTTCCTCAGAGAGGTTTTTTGTTCCTAATGGCCTTCTCAGACAGGCCACAATGGAATTAGGAATCAGTGTGGTGATTTAATTGGACAGCTTGCTTTATTTTCTACACACTAGGGATTTTCCCTCCATCTGCTTTCATGGGAATAAAAACTACAGCCCTTAAATGGAGGAATTGGACTGAAATTAGTGTATTTTACTAGCAGGAGGGAAGAGTAGAAACGAAAAAAAAACCATATTCTCAAGAAAAAAATATTTCCCAATGATTCCCAGTGAATCAAAGCTGTTAATTTGTTTTTCTTACCTTGGTATTGGTCAGGAATGCCTCTTCTTCAGCCACATTGCACACGGTGTCATCTAAGCCTGGGTATGAAATACCCTCACCTGACTTTGAAGAAGCTTTTGAACTCTTTCACTCTATCAGTGTTACTCCTTCAGGCTGCCTTTCCACATTTGCAGTGCCCTGATGCCTCATGGTTTGCCGGCAATTTGCAGGTCTAATATTGAGCAATCACTTCAGCAATAAGAAAGTATATAATTATGCCAGATCTCTTCCCAGCTATGTCTAATGACAGGTTAGTCTGCCTTTCAATACTCAAAGTGCATTTTAACAACAAGCTGTGTCAGGACTAAGGGCAGAAATTGGCTTAATTGAACACTTTATATGAAGGCAAGGGCTAATGTTACTTTGACAAAGTTAAGATAGCATCAAATCAGAGATGCTGTCTTCATGGCGATACTCAGATCTATTAATATCCTGCTTTATATAAATTAACTTTTTCCATAGGAAAATGTCTGCTGTTAGACTACTTCTATTTTATTCTCCAGTCAGGAGAAAACATGCCCCTGGAGTGATCGAAAACATTTCCAGTTTGAACCACATCACTTAGCGGACATTGATTTTATTAGTCACATGGTGTTGTTCCTATTACCCAGATGAGTGCATATTCAAGCTCCTTGAGCAACAGTGCTTACCTTGGCAAAATATAGTATTTGGTTTCCAAGGGCACTTTAAAATAAATTGCTAAAATTGTTTTTCTACCGACATGGAGGACAAAATTCTTTTCGCTTGAATGTTCATAGAAAGAGAAAACAAAAGGAGTAGAGGCACATATTGCTGCTTTCAGATCACTCTATTGAGTAAACACAAAATGTTTTTACTGCCTCCAATTAAAGGTTTCAAATATCCCACCCCACCCTTTCTCAGTTAGGAGAGAAAGAAAACATTTCAAACTGGGATGAAAAAGAGGCCTCAATAACTGGCAATGAGGGTCTCCACTTATGGGGGATCACGTTGAGTCTCAGTCACCATCCTAACTCTACAAAACAGAACTGCTGCAGGAAGACCTGAGTGGACACTGGCACAACACAGCTGGTGGTAGAGGTTTGTGTTACTGATTTGAATTGATAAGTCACACCCTGAAAATTTAAATCCCTGGTCCTTGTTCTAGTGTAGGGTTATTTCTTATCCAAGGATATATACCTCGTTCTTTCTGGAAACTCCTGCTTGTTCCCTTGAAAAATTTTAGTGTTGAAGAATCAAAAATTCCCAGCAAAAACCAATTTTGTCAGAGAGGTGCTATTTTAAAGGGAGAAGATGGTGAGCTATGTGAACATCATCTCCTTACACCCGGACTGAAGTTTACCTGTGGATTTTGACATCCAGCCCTAAATGCATGCAAGCATGGCAGGGCTTGTTCCTTCTCAGAAGAAGATGAACAGCATTTCAAAATTGTATTGCATACAGATGGCTCACTTTTATCTGAATTGTTCTTTGCCTTAGAGACTACATAAACTCAGCCTCTAAGAGTCACACTTTTCACTCATCCCAAGGCAAAGAATCACTACTGGTATGCATTAGGAGTGAGTCCCCAACACAGCAACCACACTAGAAATATTTTCTTATTTAACTGAATATTTCTAAGATTTACTAATTTATAGATGAAACCTCTTCTGATGCAAAGCTTTCTACACATAACAGGCACCATTAATAAAGTGTTCCGTGACATTTGGCAAATCAGGAAATTTCTGGCTACATTAATCAATGGGAAACAATCACTTCAGAAAGTCTGAATTTCTGATGAAATGCATGCATGTTGAAATTAATGTAAATGGATGATAACAAAATCTTTTCACACATTACTGACAAGTAATGGTAAAAATCATTATCCTAATGGTTTATGAACTTTTTACACTAGAGTGATGTACAGTGGAAATATAATGACTTTCTATTCTGCACTTGACATAGTAAATTAATGGAAATTATTAATGCAGAGGATTTCATTTCTGTATATGTTTTCTGTTAACTACAGAGAGAATACAAGTGGTGTTCTGTCCCTCAGCATGTCTTAACCTCAAGTCTTCATCTACATTAGTATAACAGGCTGTTTAGTTATAATGGACTAAAGCCAGCACAGTTTCTCCAATCTGAATGCAGTTAAATCTGTCATACCAATAGAGCAGTTCCCTCATGGGCAAGAAAGTAAATCAGTTATAAATCTTTCCTTGTCTGCACCTGTGCCATTGACAACAGAGACCTCTTTAATTCATTTATTTTTAATTCATTTCTTTTATTTATAATTGTAATGCAATTGGTATTTCCAGCATATAGGAATAACTACTGTATTTGGATCCAGCTTCAGTTATAAATTGACATCAGTATTTCTCCATCTCCGACTCCGCATGCTCTCATTAACTTCATGCTGTGGCTGAGGTTATCATCACTGATATTTCAGGTAAGCATTGCTGTGCTCTCGGGAACAACCAACGGTGTCCTCATGGAAGGTGGAATCGCTGCAGCACATCAAACCTGTCATTCTGCAGTGCTCAGAGCTGCAACAGCCTTGAGTTCTGTATTTTGCTGGAATTGCTCAAGGTGAAGCACTCTATATCCACATAACTTTCATATCCTGCACTTGAGGTGGTTCTGCTAGTAAAATCCCAACAGGACAGTTACAACCTTGATATCCTTGCCCTATCCCTTAGGCCTTTCTGCTGCTACCACCACAAACTACTTAATACAGGATTCACCTGGAGTTAGAAATGCCACTAGAAATACATTTAAAGCGTGTAGGACCTTTATCTCGTATATCTATGTCCACATTTTTGGAAAAGGGAGTTCTTATACCACCAGAGTTAAAGCAGAGTAAACAAATAAGGCTTTAGAGTCAGTTGTTTGGAGACAACTGCCTGAAAGAAAGAAAAAGAATGGTGTTGAATTTTGTGCCACTGTCCTAATACAACTTGAGAGTAAGAAGAACACAACCAGCTTTCCCTTGAAGAAAAGAAAAAAGAAGGAAGAAAAACAAACAAAAAGGATAAAAGAAAAAAGAAGAAAAAAAAAAGGAAAGAAAAAGAAAGGCCAAAAGGAGAAAGAAAGGCCAAAAGAAAGAAAAAGGAAAAGTAAAGGGAAAAAATCAAAAAGAAAAAAAATGAAAAAGAAAAAAAGTGCAGCTTGCCATAAGTTCAGGAAAATGTAGTGATGTTTGCAAAATCTGTAATAATTACAGTTCTTCAATTAGATTGAGCCATTACCAAAAAGAAGAAAAAGTCTGACACTCAGAATCTCTCTTCTGAAGAGCTTCCCCATCGACATGTCCTCCCAAGCAGGTAACCAGCTTGACAGGTCGAGGAAGCTCTTGCACTTCCCATGATGATGACGTGCTCTCAGCGGTCTTGCATCCCAAGCCAGGAGCAGACAGAGGAGATGCCACCTCTGGGGGTGGCGGTAGAAATAGCCATTTGCGTGTAGGGTTTTGTTCTTATCGGCAGGAGAAGGCCTTTGAGGAGTAAAGCCTAGGTTACACAAAAGCGTGAAGGCAGAACTCCTTTCTTCTTTTCTGCAGGCACCTCCATTATAAAAGCTGGGGCCTGCTGCTCACAGAGGTTTCTGTGTAAATGAAGGTCAGCCCTCGCGCCACTGCGGCAGAAGAAAGGAGTCTCAAAGCAGAAGCTGGCACACGTCGGCGTTGCTGTTCCTCACAAAGTCCATGTGGAAGCAAAAGAAATGTGCAAGACCCTGGTTCCTCCTATGCACAGCCCCCCACACACACATGGGGTGCTGAGCTTTGCCCTGGGAGCCGTGGCCACATTCCCATTGGGAAGGCACACAGCAGCGCCGGTCGTGCGATGATGGCACAGTCTGAGTAACAAACGTGGGATGAATTGACAGCTCTCATGCAATTCATCACACATTTGACTCACAGCCAGCCTACCCCAGCATGGTGCCCTTCCTGTGCTCAGCTCTGCCGGTGCACCCCCAGGACACTGCAGACTGCTTTGCAAACAAGTAAATACAGACACAGAACTTTCCTCTGTAAGCTTCCGTCTCTTGCCTCATTTCAGAGCTTTCCTACCCACCAATAGTTGATGTCTTGCTGTGTATTTCTCAAAAGCCAGGAAAGAGTAAATTTAGATTCTCTCAGGGATAGACTTAGAATGAGAACAAGCACAGTACTTCAAGGGAAAGAAGAAAAAATCTTTTCTGGCTCACATAAAATTGGACTCCTTAGTTAAATACAAATTCTCTGCAGTTATTATTGTCTGGTATTTCAGCTGACTCAGCTACTGTCTATAAACACAACTGTTACCAAAGGATGCTCAGTCTCCAGAATAGTCAATTTTAAAAAAAAGTTTGATTCCTGCAAAACCATGATCAGAAACATGATCAGGATCTAGGGAAGGAAGCTGTGACTTACTGCCAAAAGACTTCACAGACAGGCAGTAAGCTAGCAAGTTCTGCTTCATTCACTGAAAGAAGGAAACCTAATGCATACCATACGACTTGAAGAACAGGACAATAGGCAAGTGTTCCTCAGCTAATACTGAGCAAACTCCAAGATGTCTCTTCAGGGTACAAATCAAAAGGTAAAGGGCATCCATTAATCTACACAAATTAGAGGCACAGGGGAGAGGAATCCCCTTGGCTCTTGCTTTCTACTTGTGCCAGGGCTGTTTGATGGTTGTGACACTAGGATAGAACAAGCATAAAAAAATCCATCCATAACCTTTGAAAATGAGCTCAGGAGTCTTTGAGCGAGTGGGTGTCATTCAACTTATGCCAAAGGACGAGGTGCACCTGCAAGGAAAAATTAACTATCCTTCTCTTCTTTATGACTGCATGTCACCAGGATCTTTTTGAAGGTCATTTGAGACATTAATCTGACTTCTCAGGTGCAATTTTTTTTTTCTTCTTTAGTTGTAAAACAGTATTGGACAGCTCAGCAATGTGATCGATATATTTCAGATGTTTCCTGAAGTTGAATCACCTGACTTATGTAGGAGGGCAGTATATAATGATGCTGTTTTGCTTTACAGCTCAAAAGGACAGGCAAGGATGGTACAATGTCTTCAGGAATCTTGACATGATTGATACCTACCTATATTCCTGAGTAATAATACAAAATAAAACCACAAGGAAGCAAACTCTAATCAGGATGTACCATAGGCACAGTAGTAGAGCTGGTTGCATCCCTGCTTTGCCAATGCAGGAAAGACTGGCTAACAGACTAGTGGGCCCATTGCTACTTAGCTAACATAAATGAACCCTGCAAAGCTGCCATTAAATAAAAGAAAAAAAACAACAACCCACAACTAAACAGTCTGTCAAAGTACTCTCAAGAGAAGAGGAATACTGAGGCAATGTCAGCCTGGTTGCCATCAGGCATGGCTTGATGTTTGTGGAGAGTGACATTGTGAAATGCTCCTGAGAAATCTCCCTTTGGCATGGGAGAGAGTTTTCACGTTTACCCTAGAACCACTTACTGAGCTTTGCACTCATTGCCACAAGAGTTTCTGTCAAGAGGACAGCTGGGAGCTCTGGCAGGAAAATGTTTCTTAGGGTGCCATTCACTAAGAAATACATGATACTAGCAATCCAACTTTTCTGGGTTGTTTTAACTGTAATGCAAACATTAGCCAGCTTGAAAACACAGAGATGCTCTGGATGAAAAAAGGAATGTTAATGATACCACAGAGGAGCCAAAAACTGTGAGTGTCAGGAGAAATATGGACTCCTTTTGCCCTGCATAGCAAGCATGAGTAAGTGCTTCAAGAAGTCTTCTTTCTTCTGCAGTTCCATATTTCAGCAAAAAGGGAGATAGAAATATTTTGGTGCTATTAAGGAAGAAAAAATATTTTGATGAGGATGAGGAGGAAAGAGGTAGGTGGGTTTCTTGTTTGCTGTTTAAAAATAACAAAATAATTTTTCAAATAAAAATCTTGGAAACAAGATGAAAGGCACATTTCTAGAAACATCAGCTTTTTAGAGACAATTAATCTAAAGCTTGATTTACATATATTTTAACGTTCACAAAGTAGAACAACATTATTAATAATAAGTAATCAGGGTAACTGTTGAATGGCGCTTGACAAGATGAACTGATCAACCCTATCACACTGTTGAAAAGATACCTGTGCCTTGATTTCCTAGGCTCATAGGTAGCTCTTTTTTTCAGAAATGGATGTGAAATAAACAGGGCAGGAGATCTTTCTCCTTTTAATGTTTTTATTAAAAGTAATCAGCTCAGGTGGGGGGGGAGTTGGTCCGTGGTCCCCCTGCCACCACTCCCAGGAGTGACGAGGAGGAGGAGGAAAGTGCAGCTCTGTCCTCTAGGAGGTAGAGCTGGGGACCCTGTCTTCACGAGAGCAGGGCGGGTATGCCTTGTTCAATTTCATCAGCCTGCCGTAGCTCTGACCGACATCCTCCCAGGTCATGGTGAGGATCACCAAAGGTCCCCAGTGTCTCTGCCGGCTCTGGACCTCATCCCTGATATCCAGACATCACCTTGATCTCCTAATTCTGGGTTGGCTCTGTTATAAATGATTGAATCCGCAGCCAAATTAAAAAAAATTGACAAAGATTTATTATGTTCATTACAAATTATCAAAAATCTGCCACAGCCAAGACAGCGTCAACTCCGGAATTTGGCGCTGGGTGAACCTGGATCCGACTGACAGAGTGCCAGCGTTTCCCTGGTGGTTCACACCGACCATCTCGTACAGTCTGCTTATATCCCCAATATTTTCCCTGAGGCCTGAATAACAGGATGTCCCTTGTTCTTCATATGCAAAAGGTGAGCCTCGATGTCTGTATAGCTGTCTTTCACATGTACAGGGGTGGCCGGTGCCTTGGGGTGACTGATGTAATCTGTTCCTGGCGCCCGTTTCTCCTGAATGGCTTAATCATCTCAAGGAAGACGATGTTCATGGCCCAGGAAGGCTTCATTCTTAAGCTAAGGATTTGATATTATCTTTAGCATGGTCTGGGAACTGATTGAATAAAAATAGGACTATGCTCCCAGCCAGAGTGGTCAAGGGCATGCGGTGGATTCATATAATATTTTATACATACACGTTTACTTATAGCATGAATTAACCATACATCTATAACAGCTCCTTGCTTTAGTCGTCTTTTCCTGGATTTGGTGGGGGTCCTGTCTTGTATCATTCTGGGTCCGAGGTTACTTTGCATATACTCCAATGTCTCCCCTCCTCAGGGGAGGGGGGATGCCATCCTCCTGGCAGCAGGCAAGGGTGGTACTGACAAAAGGAGAATTCTCAACAAGGGAGAGCTAACCACCAACTCTTAAGAGAGAGCTAACAAGAGACTCTTAACTTGCAGCTAACAAAAGAACTCTCCCTGGCCAGTAATTAGCTCCCAACTTAACTTATAACTCTGCAACCCTTTAAAAAAAAGGGTAACTTTTTTACTCATAGCAGATGCTTCTAATATTATATGTTTAAAGACTCATAGCCTAACTGATGAGCTACTTAAATGTTTCTGCTTCACTAGGTCATGCTGGATTGTTACTTGTCTGCACGAAGTTCCATTCTCCAAGTGACAAAACTTCCCATGCCTTTGGAGGCAGAGTTGGGGTTTCAGATCAAATTGCCTGTTTTCTGCAAAATTTTTTTGCAGAAAGGGGAAGAACGTGTCTGGGCATGTTAGATACGACCTTGCATTTTCATGCTCTCTCTCCTTCACTGCTCTTTTTCTTTAAGCAACGAAATCATCTACAAAGTATGCTTTCTGTTAATTAAGACAAGGATTTTGGCCTTGCTGCCCTCCTTGCTTCATTTGCATGATCTATTGGAAGTTGCCCTGCTGACACTAATCACATACTGCCTTGTTGACAATCTGATTTCTGTTCAAGTAATGCACTTAAATTGTAAAAACTCTACGTCTCAGTTGTCCATCAAAAAATTCAACTCTACCTGCAAGTTATCCACTGACCAGAGTGCTTCATCAACACAAGGCATTAGGTAACTTCTTACTTATTGCCCTAGTGCAGAGGCATCAAGTGATTGCTATTTTGAAGCACTCATCGAAAACTCTGGCTGTACAAATCACATGCCCACTGCACATGCAGTCTGGATTTTAAAAGGTAAGAGCAATGGGGTATATTTGCGGCTCTATAATGGTGGGAATTAAAAGCATAAATCCTCTCAGGGTGTACAGGAGGTTTGTACTGTAGTTGCTGTTAAGTGTGTGAAAAATTTGGACTAATCAGGCCATCACCAAGAGGTACAATTTGCAGGGGGGCCACTCAGTATAAAACATATTAGGACTTTTCAGGTTCATTCTCTCTTTTACGAGTTTTAGACTTTTTGCCTTACTTTGACCCTATCAAGCTATTTAAAGGATGTTAAGTGCTTTGTTCCCTGCAATTCACAGTCCATAGCTCCCATCCTCTCTTTCATCTCTGAAGAAAAGGACAAGAAAAAAGGAAAAAGGTGGGAAAAAAAGCCTCTTCGTCCTCGTTACAATCATACAGCCAATGCTAATACGTTTTATAGAAGTGCCTCACCTGGGATGTTTTACTCATTCCCCTTCGACTGATTGTTATTAAAGGTCTTTGGAGATACTTTTGTTCCATCCTTCTGTTCTAGTTTAGCAAGGGTGATGACATACCAACTGAAATGTCTGGAGGCTTGTTAGCAAAAACCCTGTCACTGGGAGGGATCAAAGTGTTTTTGTGCTGAGTCCCTGGGGCACTGATCCTGGCAATACAGACGGACTCAGATGCAGCCTCCACATGGTTTAACATGACAAGCAGTTGGATCCTCAAGCCAACAGACAGAGAGCTGTTTTCTCAGGAATAGTGTTTCTCAAAACCAAGGGGTGAAATGAGCACCACTGCCAGAAAACCTTAATTTATTTTGGGATATAGGGGAAAAAATATTACTTCTTTCATTTTACTGAGAAGAAACTGATTCTTGTCTCTGCAAAAACCACAGAATGAGCAAACTCATCAGTGCACAGCAAATTTTTTTAACAGCAGGGAAGTTGAGAACAATTCATTTTCATGAGGCCAGCCTTCTACGTTAATAAGTAATGGTTTTAAAATGAAAATAAGACCATATTGGCTGTCAAATGTATATAAGTAATCTTTTCAGTCTAGCTGGAAGATGATCTACAAACACAAGCTGGCTGTACATCCATAATCAAATAATTGACTGGCTGACAACTGAGACCAGTATTTGGCTTGATGCCCCTGACTAGACAGGAAATGGCATTTCCTGCATCTTGATAAAGCAGATGTCACTTGGTCCCTCCAGCAAAATACATGGCACCAGGGGCATCTTTAGTAAAGGTTTCTTCCAACACATGCAGTAGTGGTCAGTTAAAACATATCCTCCTGCAGTTTCATTAGGCACTAGCTCTTAACAGGTTAAACATTTAGGGGAGAAATTATGCAACAGATATATCTTCATAGCTGTCTACATCTGTTGAGCTGCTTATTTCCCAAACTGGTGCTCCTGCTCTCATTTAGGTTGTGTCCCTCCCTGAGGACACACTCCCTCCTGCACAGAAACACAGCACTTTCTCCGGAAAGCAGGGATATGGCAAAGGCTCATGAGTTCAGGGTGACTCTTGAGTTAAGTACAGCTTGGTAGTTCTGAGCTAGTTGTTTTGCTGTCTGTCTTGGTTTCCATTAAATTAACCTACAAGGTTTCATTCTCTTTGCGGTTTGCCAGTGCAGAAATAGTAACTGTGACTGCAGTTAGTAAATAGTATATGATTGATGTTTTCCAGTTTGAATATGTGCCTTTCTTTGGCAGTTTACTCCACAGACGTGGATTAAGCTTAAATCCCTAGGTCACCTCACATGCTGTTTATTTTGTTGCCCAGCACTTCAGAATGTCTTGTGGAAGGTAGTCAGCTTCTCTGGGGGTAGCCAGAAATATGGAGGAAGCAATGTGCAATATGTGCAAGCACCAGTCTCTTCTCTTTCTACCCTTGCTTTTCAGTTGGTTTAATTCCCTGCACCAGCTCACCTCAAAATCGCACAAATACCATCGAAGAAGGAAGAGAGAAGATGAAGAAGGGACAGGGGGTCAACTGCAATCCCAGATGGCAGCTGCCTCTGTGAATGTGAGATCAGGATCCCAGCAGACCTCTATTTATAGTCTTTCCCAGAGGGGAGGGGAGGTAGTTTAGTTTTTGCCTTGTGGAAGAAATAGGAGCATTGCCATCCTGTCAGAGATCAGTGCTGCCAGTCTGTTTTGCCAAGAAGCATTTGGGACTGAAGAGTAAATGCTCCCTTGATGAAATATGAAGAATTTGCATTATCAGATTACTCCACCAATCTAATGCACGTTCTGTTCCTGACAGCAGCCAGCACAGGTTCTTCAGAGACTAAAGTCCTTATAATAAACAATTTTACAGCCAACAGAATTGTGAAAGCCTGTATGCAGAAAAATCCCTGCAGTTTTCACATTCAGTTTGCAAAAGTTAAAGCTGAGAGTTGACCATCAGATTTGGCCTAGAAGAAAATGTCGAGTCCCTCTTACCCTCAGAGCTTATGAAACTAACAAACAGTGAAAACACAGAAGCAGTCCTAGAGTTATCTGCACAGTAACAAAGCACTGCCCTTAAAGGACACAGCCTTTAGTTTTTATTTACAGGAAGGATGGGTACATGTTCCTGTGACTGCTTTTTTTCTTCCCGCTCCAAATGCTGATGTCTGAAAGCATCTCTCCAGGATGAGTGCTGCAGGATTCCAGATGTAAAACATAACCCCGGTGTGATCCATCAGGCTGGTTATGGCACTTGGTATGCTGCAAGGATAGCTGAGCTGAACTTAAGGAAGCAAAAATCAATTCATAAACAACGTTTAGATTTGAAAACTGTCCAAATGTTTACCGCTTGGGTGAAGATAATTGTACTTGCATGCATTCCTGAAATCTATGGCCAGGGTGAAAACAGGTATCATTCAATAACTCATCTCTCAACAGTAGCTGTAAATATACTGGTTGATCTATAAAGATGGCTTGGATTAATTTTTTTGAGTTCTTTCCTCCACTAGTTCTTCATTGCCTCCTTTTTCTTGTACTCTCCCAACCCCCTGGAATTAGTTTTAATTTGCACAATCCCTGTAGTACAAGCACACCATACACTTATACTGCAGCCTCTTAGGACCCCACACAAGGAGTAGAAAAGGCTGAAATTTTTTGTAAGCATTAACTCTTGCAAGCAACAACAAACACTGGAAGGACTGCTTTGGAAGTTGGAGGCAAGATCTACAGGGCTTTTTCATTCTGGATCCATGGGAGTGATAGAGTTTTCTCGGCATGTCATTGGACTAGACAATTATTTAGCCATAGTCTGCAATCAAGGGCTATATATAGCTCACTTCTGCCAGGCCTGAAACAATATTAAACACTCAGAATATTTAACAAAGATGTAATTCCTTAATAAATTAGGTTGATCCAAGTCAGCTGTACTCCAGCCCAGCATCGCATCCAACAACTCTGCCCCCAACAGTGATCTTGCCCACCCCCTTTCACCAGGATTGATGTCCACACTGCTGCATGAAGAGCTTGTTTGGGGAGATGAAACTAACTGGATAAAACTAAAGAAAAAAGCTTCAGAAGTATTCAGTTAGTTCAGATTTCGTGCCATGACCTTACGAGCAGCAGTAAAAAAAAGGAAGGGAGGGAATATGTATAGCTGGAGTTAGAAGAGCTGGCAGAATCAGAGCAGCTCTGTTTTGGAATGTTTTATGCTGCATAACATTGCATTCTTGCTCTTTCAGGGCCTACTCTTACACTGTTTTTGGGGGTTAGAGAGACTTCAACATACATCAGAGTCCTCACACCTCAACATATTAGTGTCTCCTTGTGTCTCCAAAACAAACAAATGTGCACCTTGAAGGAAGGGTCTGACTCGGACTCTACAACCAGGCTTCTGATAACATTGAGAAGACTGTAGGCTTTTGTGCTAGTTTTTGCCCCCAGTCCTGGAGGAGAGATGTAATGGGAGATACAGAAGGGCAACTGCACTGGTTTAGCCTCTGCACCCCTAATCCTGCAGTTCTCCTTACTTGCATTTACCTAATACCCTGGGGATACTTCATTAATGTATAAATTTATTTATAAATTCTCGTCATTACTGTTTCTGACCCATCCATTGGAGCAATTTTCATCCCATGATCTGTAGAGACCTGGTGCTTTATATCACTTAATGATTGTCCACAAAGCAAATGTGACTCTAGGGCTTAAGTCATAAACTTGTCTTGCCCCCAGGGAATTACTGGGGCAGCAGATGTGTCTTCCCATTTTTCCCCCTTTTCATTTCAACCCCCATGTAATTTTATCTTTTGATGGGATGCAAGAAAGAAGGTAATGCAGGGGCAGGACCAGAAGGCTGAGCACGGCATAGCTTCATCTGGCTGTGGCACTAGTCTTGCACTGCCTGAAAGAAAACATAAAACAATAGACTGAGAAACTGGGGATATTGCTGTAGGCTAAAATTTGCCAAGGATCTCTTGCTCCTCTAAAACATTTTCTGTGGGTTCACAGAATAGAAGAGGCTGTAACACCACAGCACTACAATATCTTGTGTGTATCAGGGCTGCTTCAAAGAGGAGAACAACTGCCATCTGACACAATGCAATCAGACCTCTGGCTTCTTCTCCATGCCTTTGGGATTTCAAGTCTTTCTTTTTCTTTTCAACCTTCAGTTCTCCTGCAAACCTAATCTATCTCTTATTCTACACAAGCATGTAAAGGTTAAACTTGAGTTACACAAAGTTCATGGTGAGGCAAGCATCTATTATTGCTTCTAAGCACCGAAAGTCAACTTGTTTCTTTACTATCCTCATGTTAACATTTCACCCTTGTCTAACACAAAAAGGGTGCTGCAAGAGAGCACAGAGCACATGGTGGAAGCTGAAGTCAGTTTATACCAGTTTATACTCTGCTTGCCTCTTGAACAGTGTGTTGAGGTACAAGCAAAATGTTTCACCTTCATGTATTAACCCGATTTGCAGTGGTACAACTGGTACAATGAGAGAAAAACAATTATTTGGGAGAGGAGGTGAAATAAAGGGATGCAGTCCTGACTGCTCCTGTCCAATCTGCAAGCTGATGAACTTAGGTTGTGCAGTGCTAGACTGCAGACTGCCCAAATCCTGGATTAAACAATCATGCACTGAACTGCTGACTCCACTACATTCCCGTGCAGCCCGGTGCCACAGGTCCTGTTGTCACTTCTGTTTAATAATAAAAGCCCTTTCTGCTTTGTGCTACATGCAAAACCAACAACAGTGAAAGAACATTGTGGGTGCAAATTCAACTGTTTAAAGGTTAGGAAATGGGAGGTTTAAGATTTTCTAGTCCCCTTCCACTTACAACAAAGCCCTTCATTATAAGGCCACATACTATTTTTTCTGATGAAACCCTGTGCCTCACTCAGTGCAATAGATGGTGCCAATGCACAGCTGTGCAGTGTATTGTTTCATTCCTTCACCTACCATCTAGTTCCAGCCTCTGCTTAACTGTACAGTAACCAAATCCCTTCCCTCTGCATAAAATAATTTATCTCTTCATGGACTCTCCTGTGGTGCTTCTCAATATGCCACTTGAATGCTTCAGAAGCAAAAGTTAATTTATCTTTAAATTAGAGAGGAGTTTATATTCCCTCCATTTTCAAGATGGGAAGCTGATGAAGTGAGGCTGCACTTACAAAGCACAGCAACTCACCAAAATGTACCCTTGCACCCCATTTCCTCCACTCATCCATTCACGACCCCCAGCTTGTGCACACACCTCTCTTGGGGTGTGCAGGCAGCAGTGGGTGTCTGCCCCCAGAAAGGAGGGCATGAGAAGAGAGTCAGGCACCTCCACTTCAGCCCTCTGATGTGGGGCTGCCACACAGCACATGCAGCCACCCCTGGCTTATACATTAGCCACTGAGATGAACTGGAAAAGGCATCAGCTGTTTCTCAGGAATCACACAAACAGGCTCCAGATTTTCAGATTTTTACTTCAGCACTATCAAATTCAACCACTCTTGATCTCATGTACAACCACAGCTCAGCATTTTGGTGTGGAGTTGTAAAATCTCCAAGATCTCCAGTCGGGGAATTACGGAGCACAGCCCAAGCCTGTCTGTTGCTATATTTAGTCCTGCATTTTTTCCAAATGGAGGAGTGTCTGCATACAAAATACAGGATCTTTACAGTGGACCAGACACTTCTCAGTGGCTTGAAGCCCACAACACAGCCATTAAGAGCAATATGTCCATTATTCCTAGAATGGAGAAGGAGCTTGTGCAGAAGAGCCATGCAGTCACATCACAGCAAGATGTAAATCCCCTCAAGCAGCTCCCTGGCCTCAGCAGCACAGGTTATTTCTTCCCTGGAGCCAGACCCACTATCACCAGTACCTCAGCTCACAGCAAACAGGTCTCAGTAATGCCTTGTCCATTTTGTAACTACATCAGCAGCAAAAAACACACACTTCCTCTGGAGGAGGAGTCATAGATGTTTCCTTGCCTCTGAGACACAGAACTGTGGATCCCCTCCCAGGCCAGGATGCCCTTCCCATGTGTCCTGACAGCCATGCACACTCCTTCTTTGCCCTCCAGGGCTCACCCCTTGTGATGCTATCCTGTCCAACCAAGTCTGAGCC
Source organism: Fringilla coelebs (assembly GCF_963513975.1). Taxonomy (NCBI): domain Eukaryota; kingdom Metazoa; phylum Chordata; class Aves; order Passeriformes; family Fringillidae; genus Fringilla; species Fringilla coelebs. The sequence goes on along the minus strand of NC_140028.1, from coordinate 46,371,711 downwards.
TGAGCCTTCTCCGTGCTGTCAGTTTTTTCTAGCAGGCCATAAATAAAAACATCTGTTTAGCTACTCGTAGTGGAACTTTTTTCACACATTTTCCAGGCCTTTCATTAGCATGCCTGTTTTACAACGATTACTTCATTCACCCCAAGGACATGGAAAACCCTTCTTCCCTTTCAGATCTTTGATTATCTTTTATTCTTTTTTTTGTTTTGTTTTGTCTGCTTGCATCTTCTCCCTGAAACTGCTGACCGGCTGCTTTGTCGCATTAGTTTTTCTAGATGCAGTATTCTTCCGGCGACAGTCTTTTTTGTTTCACTCTCACATCTCAGAGCAGTCTCTCACAGCCTTCCTGACTGCTTTGTATCCTCTGAATTTTTCATGTTCAGTGAAATTGTTTTCAACAACACTGTAATTATTGTTGCATTTATAATCTAACCTGCTTTCACCTTCCGACACAGCAGTCTGGGCGCTGTTTTTGCTGGCCACAGGGATTCACTCCCGAGGTAACTGAGTTTATTGGAACATTTTGCTTCAGCCATCACATTGCTTCCTTGCAACAGTCAGAGACAGACTTTAGGGAGAATGCCTTGCACTGAACAACAGTCACCTTTCATTTTCAAGCCAATTCAAGAGATTTCAGGGACTCCTGTACAGCCGGGAGGCATTGCTATACTTAAAGCAATCATCTCTTAAGCAGCACAGCTTGTGCTTGTTATACCTGTAGCCCTTTCCACTCTCAATCAAAAGGCAAAAAGTACTTTTCTAAGATCTGCTCCTTTTCCTGAGAGCCTGTTGGGTAATGTTTATGCTAGAGCAAGGATTCACTAATAATCTTTCTTTGGCCACAATTTCTGCACAACTGGACCGGTTCCTACCCCAACAATGTGTGGGATCTGACAGCTCCTTCCTTTCTACTGTTTCTCTCCCATCTCTAATGAGCTTTGTGCTCTCAGTGCTTGCAATCTAATCTCAAGATTTCCACTCATTTCCACTTCCTTGTTCCCAGGTCTCTTTGCTTGGTTGTGAACATCAAAGGGGTAAAGGGGCATCTACCAACTCCCTCTCCATGGAAGTGGTGCTCCACAGGTCATTTTGTGCAGGACCTGATGAATTTGTCCTTAGGTGTTGTTTTTTGTGTTAACTTCCTGTATTTCTAGCACAAATGTTGGGGCATATTTTTATATTTGTCAATTTTGAATTAGTTTTCTTTTCCAAATGAAAAAAACCCCACTTCATGTACAGCTTAAGTGAGACTCCCGGCTGCGTCACATCACACAATAAATCACAAAATACCAAAACATGCAGCTATTGAGCTTCCCAAAATAAGCCAGAATCCCTAATGAGGAAATTACCTTCCCTGTTGCTCACAGTTTGTTTGCCCCCCATAAACCAGACTGTTCCCTCCAGTGCCCAGCTGCTCCCAGGACAGCTGCAGCAGCGCATGGCAGGACCTGTGGTGCGTTTCTGGGCGTGTGGTTTGCCATGCAGCCAGCAGCTGGGAATGCAGCTCAGTGCAGGTGGGACAGCAGGGCCCTGCTTGCCTGCAGGCAAAGGGAGATGAGGACTGAGTGTTGCTGATGAGGGCATAAGAGGAGAGGAGAGGGGGAGAGAAAGCAACCTCTGTACAGAGGAAAAGGGAGGAAGGGTTGGAGAGCAAGAAGCAGTTTTGGAAGGAAATAAAAAATAAAGCCCATTCTGAATTTCTAGATGGTGTCATTTCCATCTCCCTCCACTTATCACCTATCATAGCAACTAATAATTTCATCATATCTCTCAGAAGGGGGAAAGGATAGAAAACTAGGAAATAAACAGCTTGAATCCTGAGAAAAATTTCTGCTTATAACCTGGCTGTTCTCTCACATTGCTGCTGCCTGACACTAGTGCTTTCAGAGAGTAATAACCTTCCCCACATCTGTTTATGTGGAAACTGTCTAATCCAGTCAATTCATCGCAAGGAACAGGCTCTGGCACCCCCACCCGCTCCAGTATGAGCCTTTCTTTTTCCTTCCTCATTCACATGGCAGCAGAAGGATCTCAAAGTATTCACTTAGTCCTCAGTTCTTTACCCAGGTCTCAAAAGCCATATTTCACTGTATCAAATACTAAACATGGGATGACATTTAATTTTCAGCTCAGGTTTTATACCATTCCAGAGTAGTGATCTACAGATCTAATGCCCTGATGTGTGCTCTGTATCTTTTCAGCTTATAACTACACATTTAGAGAAATATCATTGCCTCACCATTCAGCTATTTTAAATTAATTAAAAGGAGACTCAATTTTCACATCCAATCCCAAATCTCTTTGCAAATTTTCAACCTCTGCTTTCTTTAGACACTTTTTTCCACCCTTTCTCACAGATATCACCTTTCTTGGACTATAAGACATGCAAGATAAGAAATTAAAACTGATTATGTGGGAAGGAGCTCTGTGAGGGGTCATTCTCACATATACCTAGGGCAGGCTGGCCTTCCTTTTGACTCATTCTCACAGTATTGCTTGGAGCTCATCTCTCTGCATCTGGTACTTTTTAAGCCTTCAGAGTCCAAATAGAAACCAAACCTCAATTTAGCTTAAAAAATGTAACCCCTTTCCAAGGCTACAGTTCATCTGCAGCTTCAAGTCTTTCTGTGAATATGCCCTCCCCTCCTCCCCCAGAAACTAATCCCTAATTCCAACTTTTCTGGAACTGGACTCCCAAACTCTGTCAATTTACAGAGATGTCTGAGAAACTTGTGACAGTCACCCCTTGTGGTTTTTATTTTTCCTTCTCCTGAGTGGCTGCACTAATGGTTTGAGCCCTTACAAACACCAGAGCAGCTGTACTTGGGTCACATCAAAGGTCCAGCAAGTCCAATACCTCATCTTTAACAGGAGGCAATAGCAGATGCTCATTATAAGCTGCTATCAGTTTACATTAATATGCCAGGCTGCACAAATCACAGCTGAAGCCTCTGACTCATCATCTATCTTGGATTTAGCTGCCCTTGTTACAACCCTCACTCCTGCTTTTGGGGGTGGATGTGGTGGGGAGAAGGTAATCAGTTTAGCTGCAGCTATATGAAAGGAAAAGTGAACCAAAGCCTTTAGACTTTTCCCAGTGGTTTAAATGTGATCTCTTTCTTTTCAGTCAGAGATTGAGCTGAGGCTCCAAATTGCTATAACTATCTGCCTAGCTTCATTCTGTTGCCCCTGACCCCCAAAATGAAAGTATTTCTTCTAAAGATTTATGTATGCTAAACTCACCTGAAAAAAGAAGAAATGTTTGAATGTGTAAAATAAACAACAAAATTTACAAACAGGGTTGTTTTACCTTTGCTGGTCTGAGCATGTAGATACTACTTGCAGTAATGAAAGCTAGAAAATTTTTAGATTAAGGTGATATTTAAATTGGAAGACGTCCTTCTTTAGCAGAGAGTTTTGCACATTTGACAGGGTGTTAAATCCCACAGAAATCCTCATGGATTGTCACCTCTGGGAAAGGCTGTGAATATACAGTTTTTTTGTGGAAATGGTCATTGTCATTTGGAAATGTAGCTAGAGAGAAAAAGTTTGGACTAGTGTTGTCTGGTAAATTAGATCACCTGGTAAGTTTTCTTTGTTTAATGGGCTTGTATGTGCTCAAATGATTTACAAACTGTGCTGTTGCTTCATGAAGCACTGGCAAGTACTGAGCCACTGAAATTACAGGAGCTACTTCTTCCATAAGGAGGGGCATGTAGGAAGAAAAAATGCACAAAGTCTGTAATATTGGTATGGTGTTAGAATAGCTTGGCTACTAGCAGATGGCAAGACAGGTTAATATTTTGAATTTGAACTCATTAATTTTATGAACAAAATGTATAATTTTAACACTAGCCCTGAAATCTTCGCTGCTTTACCACCCTTCCCTGGACTTTGGAAGACCACAGGGAAGCAATCTTAACCAAATTATAAGTGCAGTACTAGATGGAAAAAATGAGCTTTAGGCTGAAGGGATGTTTTTGCAGAAAGTAGTCCTCCTCTTGCAATTTTTTTGTCATTGTCAAAATAACTAAATGTTTGGATAGTACCAGAGCTCTCTCAATCTATGTCTGAAAACTCTTCCTTGCCCTTCCTTCTTCTAGACAGAAAGACCTATACTTTTCCTTCCATGGAAGCTAGTTTTCTAGCCAAGGACACTAGTAAATCAATATTTTTTACTGCTTTTGCATGTATGTAAATAGCTATGCAAAGTGATGAAGAAAGGGGCTGTGGGATTTCCATGTACTCGGGTTTTTTTTCAAATCCATTATCCTCCATGGTTACACTGGGGTTTTTTGTCTCTTTAGTCCTTATCCCTTCTTTTTGCTACACAGTAAACATTAAAAAAAAATCCCAAAACTTGAAGGAAAAATTCATAACAACAGCAGGTTGGAACAACTGCCAGCTTTCAGAAACCATTGTTTAATTGAAAAGTTATAAAGTAAAAGCAAGTACATGAGTTGTAGAAATTGTCTGCATGAAACATTTATTGTGAAAAACTCCATTTCAGAAAGATAGATGGAAGGACATCTTTTATGCAGAAATAAAACAATTTATCTGCCTGCAAAGCTGACATCTCATAAGCGTGCCTCTGAAGAACAAACTGGAGCACTGAGCTGCAGAAAAATGCAAACTCTACTTGCCAAAGCATTCCTGCATCCACATGAGTGACCTAGGGAGGGAACCAAAGGTGGCACTGAGATGAAATGAATTAACCTGCCTCCTCCCATGTGAGGAAGTGTAAATAAAAATCAAAGGGATCTTTATCCCACTGACAATATGGTATGCAAGGTCACGTGGCCTTATATTTTAAGAGGATTAAAGCTAAATCTCTGCAAACTTTGAAATGGCCCAGCCAACCCTGTAAGCTTTTCAATTTAAATGGGTGCACAGCATGACTCTTATGATCAGTTAGAATCTGGTAGGATGAGATGTAGTGAAGTGGACTCTGAAACAATTCAGTCCTGCAGTGATAGGTTTTACACATTATCTGTTAATTTGGAGCTGTGCAGGAGGTGGAAACAAAGCAGATCACCAAAAAAATATCCCATCATGAAGAAAGTTTGTGTGGAAAGGAAAAAATCCTTCATATTTATTATTCATCAAATTAGGAACATAATTTCTGTAGTTCTGCTTTATTTTTGGGAGAATTGAAAACACCAGGGTCTAACTGGAGCACACAAACCACTTAAACCACACTTCCATCACTCTTAACAGCCATGCTTCTCTGAAAACATGAGCAGCATAGAGCAGAAAGCCCTACTGTAGATAGGGAAGAGCAGACTTTCACCAAAACATCTCTGTTTGAACCTCAGATGTTATCACATGCAAGGTGCACGTGGAGTAAATCTATTCACCAGATGGGGGAAATTGCTAATTGTCCAGCAGAATGTAGCCACCAGCTGGCAGGCAGCTACTGACATGCAAACAAGAAGCAATCCCAATAACCACACATAAAAATAGCATAACAACATGCATTCAACCTGAACCATCAATTCTTGTGAGGGGCACAGCTGACAGAAAAAAAAAAAAATAGAAAAAAAGCATCTGCTCTGAAAGCATCATGTGAATTTATGTGCTTGTGTTTAACTTGTGTTTTGGGAGCGTTGCAAAATGTTTCCACATTAAAAGCAGTGGTAGTAAAGCAGCTGGGAGATACATTCCCTCTAATGCTGCTGGCTGCCCTTTGGAGCTCAGACTTGAACCCTCACATATGGAAAGATGCGAACATTTGCTTTCCAGAGTACTGTCCCAGACAAGTAGTTTTGAAATAATTGTGCCAACATGGTACCTGCAATTACCTAGGAAATGAAACTGCTGCTGATCTCCTAGAAAGTCTGGGAAGATTCAACAATTTTGGCATGAGTGCAGAACCCTTTTAGATCTTAAGAAAATTGCTCTTTTCTGAAAAAAAAATTAGAACAATTTAAATTATTTATGGAAAAGGGGTCGCTGATGAATTCTGATTAGCTCTGTACCTTTTATCCTTCCATGAGGAAATGCTGATGTGGAGACACAGCATTTCCTTTCCTTTGCCACAGCCAATGCTTTTTTTTCAGCTCTTTCTTGTCCACTTCCTTCCAGCTTTCCTGTGGCTTCTATTAAAAAAATTCATGAGCTAGCCAAGAGACCCTTGGGTGAAATGGGAAACTACAAGAGAGACAGCATATTTTTAGGAAAAATTGTAAGGAGTATTTAAGCAATCAAGCTTTTAACTCAGGCTCACTCAGGAGGCAATGTTCAGAATGCATGGACTGAGACTCTCCCAAAGACCCTTAAGACAACAACAAGCGACTTTCAAAAAGTATTTTTTTCTTCTCAATGTTATTCAGTGCCAATGTGTTCCCAGAGGCTTCCTCAGTAAAGTACCACAGAGGCAGCAGGACCAAGAAACTGCAGTGTGGGCTGAGCATTCTCCCGCTACAGAAACCACTGCTCACTAGCTCAGAACTGCCCCTACACCTCTGTGTACGCCCTGAGAGGTCAAAACAGGGTTGGGAGTGCTGTTAAGTTAAAGAAAACAACAACAAAAATACTCAAGAAAACAGTATTTTTAAAAGGCACATTCAAGTAAGAAACATTCTACATAATAACCCAGTTTTAAGCACCTATCTGAAGATCTTAATTAGCCCCTTCTGCTGTTAATTTCACATATCCCCTCTTTGCCTTCAGTATCTTTATAGAATAATTTTCAAGCAACTGCATCTATGTTTAAATCCATATCTATCTAGGCAGGATATGATTATGATTATTTATGATTAGTCCTCCAAGCATTCCCTCTTGATCAGTGTAAGAAGACTGAGAAATTAACCCGCTGCACTCCTGTCCCTAAGTAACCCCCTGCACCCCACTAAAATAATAAATGCTCTTTTCCCAACAAACTTTTTATGGGTTTTCTTTTCTGATACACTGTTGTTAGTTTTGCAGAACAATCTCAATGTTTTCACTTGAAATAAGATTACTATCTTTTTATTCATAGATATTCTTGGGACAAAATGTCAGTTGGCAATTTGGGGCCAGCAGGTTCATCTGTTACTGTCCCAGGTAAGGTCCCCAAGGACTGTCCCTGACAGTGTTAGCTGTCTGAAGTGACAGCTGCCAGTGCTCTAGAGACTGGAACGGGCATGGGCACAGGGACATTGGGATGCCACTCTGGGTCACCCAGCCATCCCCTTGTGGGATCAGAAGAGCACACCATCCCCCAGCCTGGAACTCACAGCCACAGCTTTGGCCCCTGTGATACAGTCAGAAGAACGGGTTTATCTTACTGGAGCAGGGCTGGCCATCAAGTGTCCCCCAGACAGCTCACAGTGTCTGTGCACCATTTTATCCCTTTTCCCTCCTTTCTGCCACGCTCACAACTCCCCTTGCCTACTGCAGCCTCTTCCCAAATAAACAGCAGCCTTTTTATTTTCCCATGGCTGCCAGTTTTGTTGCATCTACACCCAAATAAAGTGTTACTGATGTGGTTACTTAGGCACTTGCAGGACTTTGGGCAGGAAGGTCCCAGCACTCTTCAGCTCGGTTATCTGTGAAAGCTGACTGTCCCTTGTGTATATACTCTTTAGCCACCTGCAAAACCCACCCACCCATCCATCCATCCATCCATCCATCCATCCATCCATCCATCCATCCATCCATCCATCCCTCTTGGTGCTACCTCTAACTTCTGCCAGCTCCTCACATGGTTGTCTGTTACATCTAGCAATTTCCCATGTCATGTCCTGTTCTTTTCCACTGACCATCCCATTTATTTGGATTTATGGTAGGGCAGGATGCAGCCAGAGGTGCATAAAATTGCCTGCAGCCCTAAAAACCAGGTGAGGAGACCCAACATCTCTGTTATTTTTTCTCTTCCAAAGCTAATTGTCCTATTGTGCCCAAATGATACCGTAAACTTGTGTCCACTGTTTTCTGACCAATCCTTCACCAAAAACTGCAGTGCAGGCCAATATCTTTGGAGGTCCATTTTCAAACTTTACTATTTTCTTATACCTGGTGCTTGAGTTTTCTTCTGGGTTCTGATTCATTGTTCCTTTTTTTGGACCATAACTGAGGCAATACACTGCATTTTTTGGAAGAATAACTTTCTGCCCGCAAGCCTAACAGCAATGAACTTGTGTGTTACAGGACACATGAAAATGGGAGGCCCTTCAGATCTTGAACATATCATGCCATTGGAGTGGTCTGGCTGCAGTTTAGCAGCTCAGTGAGATGGGTAAAAAATGAATCTGCATTTTACCAGCAAATTGATCAAACAGATACTGAAAATTCAATCCCTGGTTTTCCCAGCCTTTTTGCAAACTCTTCCCTTACATCGGCCCTGGCTGTTCATCCGACCCCACGGCAGAATGCTGCAAGAAGGGAAAATATATCAGGAAGCTCTTCATCAGTATAGACAGCAGCTCACTAATGCAAGCTTAGTTTAGGCTGGAGGCTCCATTCATTTTTGACTCAAATCAGAGATTTGGCTCTTCAAAGCAAATGCAATCTGGAAGATTCAGGCTTCTTGCACCCACGCTAAGAGCCATGTGCAAAGCCAATTGTCCCAGATGTGGACATTGTTTCCTATCTTATTTTTGCTTTTTCATTGGCAAGGAAAGATGATTCATCTCTCTAAAAAAAAAAAAAATTATCTCTGGGTAGTTACCTCAAAACTTAAAACACTGAGAAGGGAAAACCAGTCACTTTTGAAAAGTCCTGAGATATATATTTAGCCTAGACCTGTATCTTTGTTGGACAGCACAAAGAAAGAATAGCATCTGAAAGAAGGCAATATATTTTCAATATCGAAGAGGAAGAACACTTTCTGCTAAATTTGTAATACTGACTTTACTGCCATTCATAAGCATTTGAAGCATTTTCCTCTGCTGTGGACGTTCAGACAGTACCTTTGCAGAGCAGAAATAATTTTCTTTTATAAATTTACATGATATCAACATAATACCACTTTAAAAAAATGGAAGGGGATGAAAATAAAGGCTGCTAAATTAGCTTCTCTGGGGTTAGAAGTGCATTATGGGTAGCAATTAGAAAATGCTTGCACTAACCATCAAGCAAGTGAGCAGATTTAGCACATCACAGAAATTAATGAGTCTCCATGTAAAAGATGATAGCAATCTTTCCTCAAAACTACCACCTTGCTTGCAGCACAGCAAATGCAATTTAGCTTCTTGAGGCAATAGAGATGGCTTTCACTGAAATGTTGACAAAGAAGAATGTAGATGCCAAGGTCTTTGACACAAGGAATGCAATAAAAACCTCTGACCTAACCTGCTTTGCCCTCCTGCAGCTTGACCTCACTGGCCAAGAGGCTCCTAAGCCATATTCCTGCAGGTTTTATATGCAATGTTCCCTGCATGATATCTGTTTGCTGAAGCACTCGATCCTTTCATGCTGTTGTTCTCCCTCCCCATCTTCCTAGTGGGATTCCTAGGTAAGGTCTTCCTTTACAAAGAGAAAGAGAGAGAGAAAGAGAGAAAGAGGGAGAGAAAGAGAAAGAGAAAAACTTGTATGAGAACTAGCAAAGGGAAAGAGACCAGAAATCTGAAAAGTAAGATAAAGGACAGCCTGGCCTTGTGCAATCGAGATTCCCATGCTGGTTTATTTCTAGCCAGTATCAAAAGTCCCCAGGCCAGATTCATACACTAGAGATGGTCCATGTGAAATAAACAGCCCGTCTCCTCACTGAGAAACTGCCACAGGCCTAGAAAACAAACAGCCACAATGGAGGGAAAAAAATGATAAGGAGAGTGTAAGGATCATAACACTAATAGAAACAGTGAAGCAAGACAAAGCAGGGGAGCCTGGAGCATCCTCACCTCCTCACGAGAAACCTGTAGGGAGAAGGCTAGCAGCTTCCAAGGGAACAACTTCTCTTTGAATGCTCTGCAGGGGCTGAGACTTCAGGTAGATCCCTGGCACAAAGCAACTGCATTTCAAGCGGCTGTGCCCTAATTAGGCAGCTGGCCATCTTCCTTACAGTGAGTAAAGGAGCGGCAAAAAGGACTGATAGAGAGAAAATAAAGACAGATATTAAACAACTGTAAGACTTTGAATTGCTGTACTGCAAAAAGCACATTCTTTTATTTTTTACCTCCTTTTTTTCCCTCCTTTTTTCCCCTTTTTTTTTTCCCCTTTTTTACCATTGTCCAGGGAATAAGAGAATTCCATCATAATTGTATTCAGGTCTTGATTGAGTAGTTGAAAGGTCAGGAATTTGCCTTAAAAGTGATTAGTGGAGAACAGATCAAAACAGAAATATTTAAGTATATTTATGAATTATGATTAATTAAAAGAAATTCCTTCATTGTTGCTTCATTCCATCATGTCTAATGTCACTGTAGTTCTGCCATGCAAGGACATGTTTCTAAGGTTTTTTTTTTCCCCACAGGGACTCACTTTCTGTCCCGATGTGGCTTTTTCTCCTCAGTCACTCCAAGCCTTTTCTCTCTATCCCTTAAATATCATGCTCCAAGCGATTGGCTTCACCCTTCCTGAGCAGTGGGTCCCTGGGCTGATGCTGCATTCACACCCTTGCCCATCTCCTGCAGCTGGCACAGCTATGCCCTGCCACCCCAATCACTCAAACACTTCGCACGCACAGCGGTCGCCTTCCTACAGAGCGACCCCCACGTGGATCACGTGGAACCGTGAAATCCAGGAATTACACATGGTATTCTGCAAGGGAGTGATTAGAAGAGGGCTGTGTGTTCATCCAAAGCAGGGCTGATCGAAGCACTGTACCATTCAAACAAAGGTGATGGCAGAGCTACGTGCGCTAAATGTATTGTCGTGGGGATTGCAGGCCCTGCTTGTTAAAAGTCCTACTACTCAATTTAAAGAACAGTTGAGTAGCTCTCTTCATCTCTGACAGAGTCTGCTGCTTGTCTGCCAGCTGTCATATTGTCCCTATCTGAGGCAGCTTTTATACTTGGAGATCATAAAATATACTTCCGATGAGCTCTCTTTGCCTTCCTAACGAGATAGATTATACTATGCTGGAGATATTTTCAGACATGTTCTCAAGGAAAAAATAAATCCAATACTCCAGAGGGAAGATTCACCTTAAAAGTGAAGCAGCATAAATGCTGCATATCTTTCCCCAAAACCATATATTGTGGTTCTGCAGCAGAGTTCATTGTGGTATGTCTTTACCAGTTGTTTTCTGCTTCTGTAATTATGAATGACATATATGTGTGTCAAGCTCAAGAGAAGAAAAAGTGTCAGGCCTTTCTCTCAGTCTGTAGTACACAAATGCTTTATGTGGAACATGCACTTTCAGTGGAGTAGAAAAGGTTTGTGGGTCTCCAGTATACAGGAATCCCACACGTCTTAGACAAGCACTGTGTGTGATTTTACCAAAAAAAAAAAAACAAAACCAAAAACCAGTGAAGACATGCTCTTCTACTCACTAACTTCAGTGGGGCAACTACACCTGTTTTTAACACCTCCACAACTGGATGCTGACTCAAGGTGGGGGAAAAGTATATTACAAGATAAACAAGGACAAATATTACCTGTTTGAAAACCTATATAAACAATAGCACCCACCTCAGCTACATCTCACATAAGAGGAAAACTCATCCACAAGTTGGCCCCAGGCTTGTAAGGTGCTCCATGCAGATGGCAAGATTGACATACAAAGCTATTGAGATCTACAGAGGAAGAGGCCACATCAGATCATGCATCCATACATTCTTCCAAGCAACTCCAAAGGAAAAGCCTGAGTACTGCTGTACAAACTCATCATCAGGCAAGCCATGAAGACCACAATGAGACACCAAAAGAGAGTAAGCCTGTCTTCTGCTGTCTCTTCCAAAAGCATGAACCCTCTCCAAGTCAGGTTAAACTTAGAAATTAAGAGATCACCAAGAAAATGACTGTTACAATTATTTATGTCCATGCTGAGAAGAAAAGCAGTGTCAGTACTATCTGTGTTATTAAATCATTGCCTAAAGCATATCTACTGTATTCTTATAATCAGGATGCACTAAGCTCCTTTCCCAGTCTTGTGCCTTGTTCTCTGTGTAAGAGAAACCTTGGAAATTTCTTTTCCAAGAAATCTTCCATTCTTCAACAAGAGAGGAAGAATACTACCCCCAAAACAATCTGTTTGTTGAGGTAATCCTGTAGAGGGCAAGCATTTGAAATTGCTAACTCTTCAAAATGTACTTCTGACAGGCGTCTGATCTCCTGGGTGAATGCTATCACAGATATGCTTCCTCTGTTAAATGGAGGCAGGATTCAAATCTTCAAGGCTTTTTAGAAAGATTTGCCAGAGTCCCTGTGTTTAACACAATGCTTCTGATAAATGTGAAAAGCCGGGGAAGCTGACCACAAAACTTCCACATTTTTGATGAGGCTTATGATGAGGTTTAGGTAGGAGACAGCTCCTAAAGTGGAGTTGTTAGTACAGCAGAAGGTCTGGGAGTTTCATCACTGAAGATGCATTTGAGTTCTCAAATTCCAGGTCAGGGAGCCTTCCAACCACAGGCCCAGAGTTCCTTCCAACCACAGAAAAGCACCAGCAAACAGCTGCAAAAAAAATTATTTGTCTGGACAATCAGGGAACTGTCTCCTAAGGCAATGATGTTAAATTTGGATGCAACAGTGGAGAATTTTGCGCAAGAAAACAAAATTGACTACAGTTTTTCAGATGCAGAATAAGACAGGCCTTAGGCATGATTTTTTTCCTAGTCTTAGAAACAGAAATCCTTTTGTGGGCTTGGATTGCTGTCATTTAGTTTTCTGGTCCCATATAAAAGATTCCTTCATATCTTTAAGTGCCTTAGAAAGGATCCATATGAATGATTACCTTGCATATGGTCAGCCAAGCCCACCTGGTTGGGAGGTGCAGGCAGCTGGGTCTTCACCTTCTGAAAAGAAGCAGTAGACTTTTAATAGCTGACAGCCCATTTACTGGCGCTAGTTTCTCTGTTCTCTTTTGTACTTTAAAGGGTTTTTTGTGGACCTAAATGAAAAGGAAACTGCTGGAATTCCCACTCCTATGTGCTGGAAATGGGCCGTGTTCAGCAAACCAGTTCCACGGCATAAGGTGGGAATGGATCCATAGTTCTATCAGATCATAGTGTAGGCTCCTGATTTGATTTTTGTACACTTGATGGGTTGAGCTGAAATCATCCGAAAAGTGGCCTGTGCCACAATCTTAGAAATTTGACCAACAGCCATGGTTTGGGCTTAATAAATGCCCTTCAAGGCTTTAGATGGTAATCCTTACTGGCTGAGACTGGGAATAAGACATTTCCTGGCTTCAAATATTATGCTGTCACACCAGTTAATTGCTCTCATCATAGGTAGAAAGTGCAGGGTAGCTTCATTTAAATCCCCTGTGGACCATAGCTTCTTCATTGCCTACACTGTTTCAACACTTGCTCTTGAAAATCTTATAGGAAACTGAAGGACTCCATGGAGAACCAAAACAAATTGTGGGATGAGTGAAACAGGGTAGGTGGAGAGGAAAAATCAGATAAGATACATTCCCACTGCATTTTTGACCAAGAGTGAAGGACCTTGTTACAGCCTATAATGACAAAATTTCTTCCTTTTGCCCCAGCTGCCACTTTTTAATTTCTTTTTTATTTATCTTACAGTAATTGACATTCATGCTTGGGCTTCACTTAGTTTTCTGTTGGCATTTCCAAAGGCTTTACCACAAAGGGGTAAATCCTGTTGGAGAAAGCCCTATACAGTGGATGGTGCTGGTATTATCTGGGAACCACTGGTCTGTAGGTGCAAGAAGTCACCTGTATAAGGGAAGTTCAATCATGTATATGTGTAATCATCATAAATCATAGAGTGATTTGGGTTGAAAGAGCCCTTAATGATGGTGTAGATCCTACTTGCCTGCCATGGGCAGGAGCACCTTCCACTAGATCAGGTTGCTCAGTATGTGATGTATGTAATATATATCTAAATACAGACACATGCACGATCCATACACATATTTAATTAAATCCCCTGTCCACATAAAGTGACAACCAGCCTGACACAGTCTTTCCTTCCAGATAACCCAGCCTCCACATATACAGAGAGGTCACATGTGAGGCCAACAGGAGCCAGAGCTGGCTCCAAGAGGCAATCAAGAATCAGGCATTGTATCATTTTTTTCTTCAAATCAAGTTTTAGGAGACTGTTCATAATCAGTTTATTCACATAAGTGTCTGTTTCCTCACTCAGATTCCAGTCATCTGTAGTACAATTAAATGCATGAAATAAAAGAGCTTTCCCTGGACAATACTAAATTACTCTCTTCTGAAAAGGAAAGCTGCTTTGAAGAAATTCACAATAAAGGCAAAGCTGTTGATCTACATAGGCAGAAAGACATACCATGCCAAGTTTCATTTATGTATGTTTTTGTTTTTTCACTGTTTTGTCAAGCACCCTGCAGCACAGTTCAGTGATAGCGGGTAGTGTTTGAATGAGTGGGTAAAGGATGTCAAACTGAGTACAAGAATGAATGCATTGGCCTTGACTATGGAAGGTCTGGTTGATTTAAAAGCTAATTCAATGATACAAGCCTTCACTCAGCTGGTTTGTTCAAAGTATGCGGGCAGACTTTTTTCTTTACTTCTTTTTTTCCTCCTTGTCTTTTCAATGTGTGTTGCAGGCCTCAGGCATCTGTTCACAGGCTTTCTTTTCCTTACTGTGGAGAAAAATCTTCTCACCTGTCTGAAAGATGGAGTTAGGACACCACACCACTCTCATTAGTTGTGAAAGAATTTTCTTGCCTCCTTTTGGTTCTGGGCATGCCTTTTTTTGTGTCACTCATGCCTCCTAAACCTCCCCCAGCTATATCACCTCAGGACACTCACAGCCTAGCACAGCAACCTGTGAGATGCTCAGCATTTTCCTCTGATCAGTGCTGGTCCTCTGTGAGCCAGCTGCTGTGCCATGAGGAGGATGGGGTGGGCAGGAGGCCGGGATGGGAACTCCGGCTGCTTGGAAATTACGCCATCGAGCTCCTCCTTGATCTTGTTTCCAGCCCACTGGTCTGCAGAATGACAGTCTGGGGGTCACTTGTTGGTCTGGATCTCCAGCTGGGCTTGTCATGACACCTCGTTGAGAGCTGGGGCTGTCTCATCCTGTTATAATTGGATCAGTCTTCTGGCTTGTCTGGACAATGGAGGAGTTTTGTAACACTTGTGTGAATATCCAATACTGCACGGACTTGTCTTGTAAGGACTTGTTTTGTCACAACTGAAGTGACATAGTCATGTAAAAAAAGCAGAAAAAGAACAAATCTATCAACCTGCTGGATAAAAATGGCCTTCTTCAATCAATCCTAATTTGACATTAGCACAATTATGGATTATTTACCAAGATCCAGTCTTCTACTCATAACATAGAAATTGTGAAGCTGTCTGCACTAGTAAATTAGATAACAAAGAGGGGGATTTGTCATTATTACAGATCATTAGTCCTTTTATGTTTAAACTTGCCCTTTCCAAAGACAGACTTCTTTTGGGTGGCTGGAAGATAAAAAAATGCTTCATTTAAGGCCCAGCTGGTCTGTTGGTCATTGTACTGCATTGATTCTGCCCTTGCCCAGAAAATAGCCTTAAAAGCTACATAAAGTGTGAGCTAAGAAAGCAAGGTGCAAGTGGACAAATAAGTCTTTGCCAATAGAGAGATTGTAAGGTCAGAAGCTTTATCAGCAGCCAAAATGTGAAAAGTACAGTTTTTTCACCTGTTCCTTGGACTGATACATCCTCTGTTCTGCAGCTCTTTAAGAAAAGAGATCTCTTAATGGGGGATACATGAAACTCCCAGAGGTTTGACAAAACTATCTGAACTGGACCACTTGGAAATGATGGCATCCTAAAATCCTTTCCCTTGAAGGCAGGAAAGTGTTACTGTGCTGCCCTCTAATGCTCACAGCCTTGCATTCACTCGTGGATGGAGAGGTTTGAGGTTAGCATTGCTTAATAAGCAAGCCACTGTTTTTGCGTCTGCTCTCATCACATAAAATTGGAAAAACAGGGCTTTTCCTATGCAAGCACACTTGCACATATTATGCAGTGAAATTGTGAATTATGGAGTGCTTTGGGGCTGTAATCCAATTTGTGGATATTTCATTTAGAGTGTGCCATGAGTGAATTGTCCCACTGTGATGTATTGATAGGCCCTAGGCTCATAATGTCACTGAGAGGTAAAATAAGGCAACTCAACACAACTGAAAAAATAGGGGAACCATCCTTTTACAAAATCTTGATAGAAATGTCAGGTTCCTGTGTCTTTAAATTTTAGAGCATGTAGAAATGATGCTCTGCGGTCTATTATATCTTGCAGAACCCTTTCACAGGATCACTTAATCTTTTTCAGGAGCTTCCCTGCACTGAGTTTCTTACTGTTCTCCCTCTGCATCACCTAAAACCCTATTGAAACTTAAAAACTGTGATCCTAATCCAAGATTGAATGCCTGATCTTTGTGCTTTAATGCCTGATCTTTGTGCCTGTTTTGCACTTAAATAGATGCCAGCAGATCCCCCACTTCTTCCTTGCAAAGAGATGCAGAAAAAGGGGAAGCAGAAGTGGTCAGGAGCTCCAATTTGAGGCTCAATAGTATTCAGAGCCCTTTTAACTTCAAAACTTGACCTTGAAGTCTGAGAGGTATAGCAGCAGCCACACAATTATTACCAGGATGAGGGCAGGAGGAGGAAGAAGAGGGAGGGTAGGGAAGCAAGCAGAGACACATCTCCACAGAAATCCAGTGAGGGTCAGGATCTAAACTAGCTTATCAAGCTGCATAAATATTAATCGTACTGTTTAAGACTATATTCTGCTCCATCTGCAGAGTTTCACTCTAAGAGGTGTCTCTAACAGGTCACGATGTCTCCAAGCGTCTTTTATTAATAATTAAAACAGTATATCTTGAATTACCAACTGGCTCATGGAAGATAATGCTGTGTTGGCAGTGTCAGGCAGGGGAGAGCCTAGTGCTAATGCCGAGGTGAAGGGGTTAGGTATGCAGCCTTTTGCCTTTCTCTTCATTATTTACATCTCAGTGCTTCCTAAAAGCCGTGAGAACGTGCCCTTCTTGTGCTAGGCTCCTGTTCCACACCTCTTTTGCCCATCTGCAAAATGACAATGCTTTCATTTGTCAAGATCTTTGAGGCCTGACAGTGAAAAGCTTTATAGATGAGATGTCCTAGAGAAGAACTTCTATGCCCAAGAGCTTGTGTGTTACAATGTACTAATGGCATTGTTAAATGCCAGCACCAACAAATTTTGCTCTGTCTGTGGCCTTAGACGGTCACAGGCAAGCTCTCTCCCTTCAGGTTCTGGAAAAAGAAAATTCACATTAAGGAAACAAAAATATACATGTAAGAATTCCTTTCTGCCAAGGAGGAACAGGAGAAAATGCAGCACTGTGATTCAGCAGAGCCTCAGCAAGGAGTGCTGGAAGGCACTAGCAAGACTCAAGTGGTGATGGTGGAGGAGTGTCAGAGCCATGGACTAGCAGGTGGAAGGATGAAATACCAGCTCGGCATATGGCTTGTAGAGCACAGGAATGTGTGTGCCACCAGCAAACACCCCCCTCCAGGGAGCTCAGCCACAGGAAATGAGAGCAGAGTAGCAGCAAAGGGAGAAGATGCAACCAATCCAGATATTGAACTCTGAGCTTGTGTTTCTTTTTCCACTGGAGGTGAATTTGCATCTGGCAACAGGCATTAAAGTGTGCACAAAGGCAGGTCTGTGGCTCCTGGTCTGCCACGACAGCAAAGTGCAGAGGATGAAGTAGAGACAGCATTGAGGCCACACAATGCAAAAGGGACTCTGCAAGAAAGATGTCTAAGGAAATAATGATCCAAGCATTATGGTTGATATGGTGTAATCCCTACTCTACCAAGACTATGAGTTTAGCTATGGATGTGGTGAAACTGAAGCAACCAGGACTCTTCTGGAGCGTGGTATTAGAGCGCATCCATCCTTGAAGTTAGTTCTTTTCTGGCCACTTGTGATGTCCTTGGATCACTCTCTGCTCTACCAAAATGAGCAGAACAACTGAATTTGTGAGCACCTGTATCTCAGGCCATACTTAAATCAGTGCAAACAGGTGTTGCATGCAGTTATGTTTGAAATTCCTTGTGTCAAAAATCCCTTTTTGTCTTTGGAATGGGGTAAAAGGATTTCAGAGCTGAGCTCACTTCATTTGCAAAACAACATCACCCACATTTTTAATTCCTACGCAGATTAACTTTACATGGGGGTGGGGGAGGGGAATCTCTGATGAGAACAGTTGAAGTTCCCAATGAAGCTGTTGGGGAGCTACCTGATTTTTCCAGACATGGGAATTTACTTGTTCTCATCTGCTCTAGTCATAAGACTACCTTAGTTCTAAAAGGAGCCTGGATGCCCAATTTATTAGTTAACAAATCTGGAAGTAAAAGAAATCCCTCAGAAGCAAATGCTGATAAGATTACTTAGTTGTTTTGTATAGTACAAGGCACTTACACAAGTGGAGATGAACTTTTTACTTCCTTTTTGGTAACTATTTTAGCACCCATTACCTCCTTTGCTTCCATTTTGTGCTCCTTTTGTCATTGTTTTCTAATTCCATTTTCTCATGATAGCTGATTCACAGGAGGCTCTTAATCTTTTGGCAAGGTGCTGTAACTCTGAAAAAATATTAGATAGCTAAGCTGAGGGAAAAGAGAATTAAGGGACATGTCTGAGGTCACACAATAGGTTAATGGCTAATCACAGTTTGAATCCAGGAACTTCTAGTTATTAGACTTTTTCTGCAATCGACTGTGTTGTCTCCTGGAACTCCGAAGTGCTATAACATCACTTAAAAATTGATATAAGTGTCGCATAGGTGGAAATTAAAAATGTGGTCAGGAGAAAAAAATTGAGTTATTGGGAATCATTAACAAGCTTCCAGCACTGATCACTTCTTAAACAAACAGGCTGGATTCTGATAAGACATATCTGACACCCTCAGAACAATTAATCAAGTCTCAGAAGTGGCAAGCTTCTGTAATAATATCTTACTTGTAGATCACTGAACATCCGCTGAAGACTGTGCTTGTAATAAAAACTTTCTTCCTTTTGTTTCCATGGTGGAATATGTTGGCACTTACTGCTCTGCTGGGAATGTTGTGTGGGAGAAATTCTGGACCAAGGCAGAGTACTGCTCTCCTTTACTTGTCTCCTTCCAATTAAACCTCCATAGATTTATGTCTTAATAAAACAGCAGTTATACTTTCTTTTTTTCAGTTCAAATTTGCAGTTAAAGACCACTACTCCAAACATAATAGGTGCTGTCTGCAATTGCTTAAATTGGGCATAAACATTCATTGCCTCCTTAGCTAACAAATGCAACCTGGCTGCTCAAAGGAATGAGGAAAATTCCACTCAAGGTCAAGTGATCTGATGTTTCCAGGCAGCCTCATTACCCACATTAGCACTGTAGAAGACGAGGCAGAACATCTGGTAGTGCCACAATAAAGATAGAAATGTATTCGTATTTGCTTTAGCTCCTCATGTTGACATTGAGCCTGTGCTTTAATTTTGGGTCAGGTTCTGAAAAGTTTCTAGTCTCAGTGTTTAAGCTCAAATGGTTTCTTGGTCCTTATGTCCAAAACAAAACCACAGGGATACTGAAATTATCATCTCTTGCTGCTTGGCAGCACTATCAGATTTCAGGCAGAGATGGCCCAGGCAATCTGGTATGGATTTTGTCTCACACACCTGACACCTACGAGGTAGCTCTTTATTGGAGAGCCATTGGCAATCCCCTGTCACTGTGTCCATCAGCAAGGTTTGCTCACCATCATGAAAATGAGTAACAAACCTGGAAAAAAAGAGGATGGCTTTGCAGCACTAGAGTTTCTGAGCTTCTCTCTTACTGCCCTCAGATGAGTTTCTTCCCCAGTGGCTTTGCTTTCAGATTCTTTGGAGGGTGTGGAAGAGCAGCAGCATCTCACCTGTTCCTGCAGGAGCACCCCTCCTTAGCTCATCTGAGGTGCACAGCTGTCATTAACAGAGCTCCTTGTTTCTTTGCCTGACTCCCATCCTCATAAAAATACTTCTGGATCTATTTTGTATCCATAGGTTATCGTCACATACTGACAGCTGAAAGACATTTCTCTCTGGCTTTTTGCATTTTTCCTTAAGTCTGACACGTCTGAGGTGTGGAAGGAGGGAAGTGTAAGATCTGTCTCTACAACTCCTTGTCATGTGGAAACACTGATGCTCAGAGTATCTTAGTATGGAATTTAGAAGAGCTTTTCCTCCCTTAAAGGCAGGGTAGCACTGCAAAAGAGTGGTGCTGGGCTGAAAAGCTGCCTGAAATACATGTTCAGTACAGCCCAGCCACGCAGTATGACTGCTTTGTATCCTGTTAGCACTCCTGTTTGTTTCAGTGCAGTGCACATGAATCTGTTCAACATTCAAGACTCCTGCTGCAGGCGCTATGATCATCAAAACCTGCACCTTTTGTGATCAAAAGATCCCAGAAACTCTTGCTCCCAGAAGGCCCAGAAATGAAGTCATGAAAACAGAAAGTTACCCAAAGGGTTGCTGTGGGGTGTGCTGTTTTGGTCTGGACCTTGATGCAGAAGGCAGCCAGGAAAAGGGAAGAAAATGGGTGGGCAGTGTCAGACATGAAACTGGTCCTCTCCCACTCCCACCCATTTCTTCCCTACCTACATGTTTTCAACTAAAATGTAGAAGGGACAGCAGGGTTGTCCTCCAGTGAAAATATTTCAGCCTCAGTCATCATAATGCTGCAACCAGGGATAATACACACTTCTGGTGACTGTTTGGAAACTGCTGCAGACAGAAGCACAGGAACAGTACCCAGTGATTACCAGTGAGCAATGCTGCCTTTTCCAAGGTGGCCTAAGTGAAGTTCCATGCAGAGATGTGAAACCAAGATAATCTAAACCCACATTTCACTCCATATGTTGTATTGCCTTAGCACACTTCCTTGCCTGTATTTTAAAGTGCTTCAATTCAGAGTAATTTAAAACCTCATCAGTACTCACTAGAGGGTTGGGGTTTAGAACCTCAGTCAATTAAGTCCATGCGGATGAGTAATAGGAGTAAAAATCACAGTTTTCAGAGCAGAAAAAAAGAGAAAGAAAAAGTAGAAAAAAGATTCTATAGCCTAGCTATTCAAAAGCAATTATATTTTTAGTTACACAGAGAGACATTTTCAGACTTCTAATTGCTCCAAATCTATCTGCTAAAGAGTCATTACATTCCATTTTAACCCCTCTCTGACACCAGGAACTAATGCTGTAATTGAACTGTGTCACCAGTGATCTCAGTTCAAAATCATTAGTGGAGTTGTTCTTTTTCATATTTGCTCTAACATTTCTGCTCATTGCTTACAGGCATGGGGCCAGATTTGCTGCCAGCTTATGTGGGTACAACACCACTGAGATTGGGGCTGTTGTGTCCAATTAGGCCTGTGATGAGGTTGGCCCCATGTGCTGTGAGCTTTCATTAACCAATATATTCCCATTACAGACTGTGATCTGTTCACCCAACTACATCTTCTTAAACATGTGGCAGTGCAGTAGAATAAAACTCAGCAGGGTCATGCTTTGAATTCTCCCAATTTTTATGGTTTTTTTTTTTTAAATATCAGAACCCCACCTTTGGGTAATTTCATATCCACACACGTGATTCTCATTTCACATGCAGACAATATTTTTAAAAAAATCTTGGGTGGCTGTGTGCTCTCTGATTCCTTGTTTATAGCAATGTGTGTATTTAAAGTACCCTGGGTTCATCTCCTTTTTCTTCACAGACCTTAATTGAGGAATGAGAGAAACTGAATCAGAATATCATGGTAAACATGTTAATAAGGTTCCACACAGCTTATGTGTTGCAGGTTTTGTTGCACTTATGGAAAAAAGAAATATTAAATGTCAGGGATATTTCTAAATGCAGACTTGTAAGGTGATATTTAACCATAAACAGTATGATAGTTATTGGCAACGGATAATGTGAGTCCTATAGCAATTTGTTAATTAAGATTCCACCCACATTTCTAGTTTAAACTCTGCCATAAAAATATGCTCTGTACTATAATCTGGAACAGATTTTAGCACAGCAGTGCTTTTTGTTTGTTTTGTTTTTAATTTCAAAAAATCGTTCAGCCATTTTATAGCTGAGAAAGGCAAAGACTAAACTAGAAGTTTCTAAGCTCTCAGTTATGATCTTGCACAACTCATCTGAACTCAAGATTAATGCTTGCAAATACAATAACTCAATCCCATTCCCATGGCATTTGACAGCTTAGGGCCCAGCATTTAGTCAGCAGGTACTGGAGGGGTTTGCTGGTGCCAGTGTCTATCAAACTTGATTCATAACCTGCCTTACTCCTCTGAGCATGTGCTGGCCAGACAGATGTCATTATTTACAACCCAACTCTGCTGTGCTCCCCGTGATGGAGTGTGCACCATTTGGCTGTGTTAGCACTTACTGCAAAGCTCTCCTCAGTATAACCCAGCACAACCATGCAACCAGCATTTTCCTGCTCACATCTGATTAAGGCAGAGCACAGGAGAAGCTAGTTTGTGGCCATCTCCATGTGATTGTGTAGATAGCAACTGAGGAGAAAATGCTTCCTGGGTCAAACAGTGGCTCACGACCTGTTGGAATGGTTACATTGAGAAATGCAACCCAATTTCCATTTTTACCTGTCTGATGTTGAAACCAGGCACCCTAGGGACAGAAAAATGAGCTTGTATCTGGGTCAAGTTCCTGGCTAACTAGGTCACAGCCGTGAATGTTCCACCTGCAGTCAGCTTTGCTCCCAAGGGAAGAGCAAATGCCTTGGGTGACACACACAATGTCGGACACGCTTCCAACACTTCCATCCAATCAAACACAACTTCTTTCCCCAGCTCAGCCTGGGGCTTAACAGCCCTTCCCTCTCTGAGGAGAGAGCATCAGTGCTAGTGGAGACACACAGTGGTATGCAGTGAAGAATGGATCCTTGGTAAAACCAACCTAGAGGTGAGGGGGGAAAAAATGGACAGAAACATCCTCCCAGTTGGTTTCCCAATATTGGTTTCCCAATCTTATTCACTTCTGGCTGCATCAACACTTATGGCCTCATCCACGAGTAAGATCTGATGCTGGTCCAGTGGGAGAGCAAAGCAGAGGAGAGTGCAGAGTAATCTGCTGCAACAGCACTGCTGGCTGAAGGTAACTTAATGTGTACAGGGATTTGCGGCTCAAAAATTCAGGTGTGATGGGGTAGTGATGACCAGCATCACTCTGTAATCTGCTATGTTTGTTTGAGAACTCAGTTTTTGACTCAGGCTATGACCAAAGCATAATAGTGTAGGATTTGATTGACTTCATGAACCTTTGATGTGGTTCAACTTCAGCTTCTTTCTTTGAAGCTTAATAAGAGATTTTATGTCCTTTTTACAAAATTGTATCTAAATTTACATTAGTTTTACTGTTATTATGTGACTACCAAATCAACAATATAATCTTTTTTCAGTATTTACTTAGCATAATAAAAGCTGGGAAATTACCTAAAAAAGTGAAATGAAAAACATTCCCCGAGCACAAATGGAATTAAAAGACTAAAAATTCCATACTCCCAGCTGCTCTCACTTTATGTAAACATTAGCCTGAGCTTCTCTAAGGCACTCAGTACTGTTTTAGCTCAATTCCCCAAGTTCAGCACCTGTCCACATAAACATCCCTGGCCTTTTCATGGCAATTGGAGGGCAGCTGTGTGAGACCTTCCTAACAGCCCTTCTCTACAGCAGGTCACAGATCTGCTTCCCACTTCCTTCATTTGCCCAAAAGGTACCTTCCCCTCAGCCATACTGAAGGCATCCAGATCCTACAGGGGACAAGACACCAGCATAAATGCTGACTATTCTTATTACCTGTTGGAAAATAATAATTATCATTATGTTTCCAAAATTAGGTTCCACATTAATGTCTTCCTGTGGTGCCCTTTATATTACACCATAGAAGTCTAATCTGCAACTAGTCTTTCTTGTTTCTGTGGGATTATTTTATCACCTCAATGTTCCTCTAATAGACAGTATTTTTGGCATATGAAATGATGAGTGTGTATTGTAAACCAATTAGGCTTTATTTTAAAAAGAAACTGCGATAGGCTATGGAAAAAATGAAGCACTGAGAAATGCTTGAATTTCTTGATAGTTCCTGCCATCAGAAACTGTGTTGTTTAGTCATTCAGCTAAACCATTGGAACGATTTTATTTTTAGATTATATGGCTCCTCTGCTAACATTTTTCTTGTTCTGTAGAACTAATTACCATCCCATACACTATTGCAAATACCTTGAGTTTAAAGCAAAAGTTAGATTTATTCAGTGATTCTTTCTAAAAGAGCAGGAAACAAAAACATGAATGCCCTCTAACTAACGTTATTCTGTGGAAATTTTCATTTTAGCCACCATCATATTTTAAAGAGTTAATTTCCATTTTGACTGTGCTTTATTAATAGGCCACTGCAAGCTTATAAACACTTCAAGGCTTTTAAGATTGTGTTTTTGCAAAAATTATTAATTATGCAGTGTTATGGATTATGATGCCCTCCTTTCCATGGTTTCCAGACTTCTTGCTTGTTGTCATGTAGCTCCAACAGTTCGATGAACACAAGAATATATTTTTCCCTGTGTGTTCTAAAAGGAAGTGTGATTCTTTATGAAGGACATATTGCAAATTGAAAAGCTGCCATCACACAGTCAGGTTGTCCTGTGGTTTATATCATAAATTACGGCTCTGCACTTCCTAAAGACTAGTTTAGCTCTTGTGCAGGATCCCAGACTATCAGCTGCAGAGACTGACAAGCTTGAAGCCAGTAGAGACAGTGGTAATCATCAAGACTGATCTCTCACACAATACAGACCATCTACATTCTCTCACTATTTCTTCCAAAGGAGACAATATTTCTTCCTGGAGCATAAGAGCTATTTTATCTCTTAGACAGCAAAGGGATGGTGTCACCTTGTGCCACGTCACCCCATTTTTTTACAAAACAACATCTGAATAGTTCCTTAGTAATTCTTAGATTCTTTATGGATCATGTGAACCAGAGCTGAGTAAATCTTGAAACAGGTATGTCTACTGAAGAGTATCAATTTCACTTCTTAATTTATATAGACAGTGTGTCCCAGCCCTCCAAACACAGACATAGCTTTCCTACTGTCTTCCTGAGAATACCACAGTGAGTGAGTGGATTTATTCCCAGGAATATTAGTGATTTTCTCAGTACACATGCACTGCAGAGAAATTACACTTTTGACTTAATTGCAAATTCCCACATCAGAAACCTGACAGAACAGGCTTGCTTTACTCTGCTGGAAGGGCATCCCTGGGTTGCAACAAAACTGTTTTACAAATGCAGGCAGAAGACAAGTGATATGCCAGGAATTGTGCATTGATGCTGCCTGTCTGCAGGGCAGTGTGATGGCCAAGTGCATTCAGGAGCCCTGGGGCTTCTCTGCTGATGAGGCACCAGCAGAAAGATGTGGCAATCATGAAGTATCACGTTTTGACCTGGCCTGTCCATCCATGTAGAGAAGCATGGTGAGGAGGTAGAGAAATCTCTTATTGCCTCAGGGATTTTTCTTGTTACAGGAGACCAGCAATCTATGTCTTGTGCTGTAAACAGGCAGAGAGGGGGGCCATTCCTCTTGTCCCTGATATAGTAGCAAGCTCAACTGAGCTTGCATGGACAAGAAAATAGAAGAGCCTAGAAGGCAAAAATGACCTATCTCCTCCCTAGTCTAGGGCTGGGGGTGGAGGGGGTTGCTGTGACCTATAGTCTGGCATGCACTTTTCACACAGTGCTGGACAGACACATGAAGCCTTTCCTCCAGGGAGACTGGGAGATGGAATTCTTATCTGCCATGAATAGTTAGCATGGAAACCATTTACTTTGTTTCATGGCTAAAATGAAGCAGCTATGCCTGCCATCACTCTGTTAGAATCTGACATAGCAATTCTTAATCACGCTTTGGCTTTTCTTTTTGCTTTCCATCCTTGTTCTTGGAGGGGTTGGCACAGCTGATGAATTCTACCTTGCAAGAAATTCAGAGGATGGCATCAAGCCCATGTTACAGACTGAGCACCCTGATCAAGAGTGTGTGGACACGTGGCACCTTTTACCTACACCTAAGGTGACAGGAGCTGCTACAGCTGTCCCAGTGCCCTTGCAAATCACTGCTCTCACAGCAGAACCTACTGCTCCTTCAGGCTCCTTCAGCTCCTCATGGAAAAGCTCCCCAACCCATTCCAGCTCAGACAAGTGGCCCTGTTTGAGAGGGTGATGAGTAAATCTCTGCTACCCCATCTGGATTCAGGTACTTTCCTGAGAGCAGCTCAGGCTGTTTTGCCTCTGGCAAGTATGGGTAGCTAGGAGGCAGGGTTGGGCTGATAACCTCTGCAGCTGGCGCTGCTGCTGCAGCTGGAAAAAGGATGCGTGCTCACACAGTGACTTGCCCAGGGTCATACTGTAGCATAAAGAGATTTACAGTTGCTTTAGTTAATAGGCAGAATACCAGCTCAGGGAGGATGGGGAAGAGTTCACAGCAGAAATTCTATAGTGCAGTGAAAAGAGAAGAAACAAGGGAAGCAAAGGGGAATAACACTTTATTAGAATAAAGCCCTTTATTCAGTATTAGAAGAAAGCACATTTTCTGTCATTCTTCACTTTTTGCAACAAAGTCTGTGTACAAACAACTCCTAGTTTTATGAGGCAACTACCAAAAAATTCTTCTTCAAAACTGTTAGACAGTGATAATTAAAGCTGCTTTTGAAGAGATTGGATTTGAACCACTGCTTGACAGGAGAGAGCATTATGCAGTACCCAGCATTCCCTCTGCATCATACAGCCTTTCTGTTGCAATGAACTCACTCCAAATGAAAGTTAAATCACATCAGACAAACACATAATGAGCTTGTGCTGCAATGTTTAATAAGTTAATCAAGTATGTTAATGATACATATTTACAAGAAAGGACTTTGACTCAAAATCAAGTCAGGAAACAACAAAGGCTAGTAATAAGAACAGCTTTGCATTGACAAAGTCCAGATGAATATGAGATAATTTGGGCATCAAAAAGAGAACATAGAAACTGGTAATAGATGGAGCTTTGAAGAAGAACTGAAATTCACAGCCCATCCAATTACAAAAGTCATCACTGATGGGAATAGCAAAAACAATTTGTCTATACAGGATATGAGTGGAACTCAGTGGATTAAATTGTCTAAATCTGTACCACATTTCATTTTTATTTTTAAAAGCGGTTTGATATGTGGAATCTGAATCCCAGACTCTTGGAACATCTGGAAGGTCTCAGGTTTTGGGTTGGTTCATTAGAAATTAGGGCAATTGTGAGTTTAGGGTTTCAAACATTATTTCCCCCTTTACAACATAAAGCGTTCTTGGAGTGATTTGGATTGAGGTTTCTGTTTTTCTGGTCAATTCTCATATCTTTAAAAATAAAATGACTAGAGTAGAATCATCTAATTGTGAAAGACCCCATTTTAGATAATGTGATTGGTTGACCCTGGCTGGATGTCAGGTGCCCACCAAGACCACTCTATCACTCCCCTCCTCAGCTGAGAGAGGAAGAGAAAATATAATGAGAGGCTCGTGGTTCAAGATAAGAACAGGGAGAGATCACTCACCAATTACTGTCACTGGTAAGAGAGATTCAACTTGGAGAAATTAAGGTAATTTACTAGCAATTAAAGCAGGGGAGAATAATGAGAGGTAAAACCAAATCTTAAAACACCAAGAGTCACTACCAGGGTCACTGATGAGCTCAGCCTCAGCCAGCAGTGGGTTTATCTTGGAGCCAGCTTACATCAGCTCTATTGCACATGGGGAAATTCCCAGCAGCTTCTCAGAGAAGCCGTCCTTGTAGACCTCCCACCACCAAAAACTGGTCATTCAAACCCAATACAGATAAAAATGTTATCCTCTCTTGATCTCAAAACCTTGAGATACATTTAAATGGTTAAAAATGAAGGAAGACTAAAGTGTATCCCAACTGGGACTTCACTATGTCTTTCACTGAAGAGAATTTTGTTTCCACTTTCTTTCCTTTAGAGAGGAAAATTATTGGTCCAGATACAGAAATATTGCTTATAGTTCTAGTGCTATCTGGAAGCAAGCCTGAACCTAACATCCCTGGGTTCAGATGCACACCTACTAAGCTGTATAATCCATTTACTTGGATACATTTTGTTCATCTCCCCATTCTTGGTCCCTCAAGAACATGTTATGCCTATTAATGTTCAATGTCTATTTGGTTGACTCTGCTGCACCCACTTTGCTGGAAGGAAAGCTGCCTGGGGTCAGATGGAGCTGGGCCTTAAATGCGTATTTAAAGTATCTGTGTTCTCTTTAAAATATTTTTCTTCCTTGAATTTTCTTAGTTTTATTCTCAGTGGTAATAATTCAAACTTGGAATTCAATAATGCTCAACCATTTTAAATTTCTTTCATCATACATATTTATTTTCTTGCATAGTTTAATGTATTTTAATTTAGTAATCTAGTTTTGCTTTGCAGTATTTGTCCATAAATATCCATTAAACATCCTGTCCCAAAATGTGGGCTGTTCTTAAGCAATGTGCTCTTGGCTATTTGAGCTTTGTGACTGGTTAACTGAACGGTAGAGAATGTTTCTGCTCCCTCTCTTGGAGGACAGAAGTGCTGCAATTTAGACAGTAAGGAGCAAGAGAGCTCTTTGGATACCCGGCATTTTCTTTGCTTGAGTACCCAACACCCCAGAGGATTGATTTATTTTTCAAGGTTAACACTTTTTAGCAAAGTGTGATTGTGAGCTGCCTAATGTTTTATGTCTGAAATTCAACTTTACTTTTCCCTTGTAAACTTCATAACCCAGATGTTACAACCACTTGAAGCTACCAATGATGACTCTTAACTCATTATGTGTCATCAGCAGTGGCTCTCAAATGACAGCATCACAAAATCCCACTGAAGGCCAATGGCCAGCAGGATAGATCATCTGCTGTCTCTCAAAGGTTTTTGTTGGGCTGCTTTGACAGCCAGAATTCAGCATGCCTCAGACCCTGGCAGAAAGGGAGACTGCGAACAACTGCATAAAGGAACAGAAGATTTCCTGGTGCTGCTTCTCTCTTCCTTTGTTTCTTTCCTGCTCTCATATTGAGGGTTACTTTCCTTTAGTCCTTCTGACTGCTGCACTCTTGCCTCCCAGTTCCTCTCTCATCAGTTTTTCTGGTTTTTAGAGTAAAACACAGAGACCAGGTAGGAAGGAGATGTTTTGTGCACTGCAGTGAATATCTTTTTCCTTCAGGGTTAACCTTATTGCACACACTGAAGTTTTCCTGTATTGTTCTTAGGTTTTTTTTTTTCTTTTTTTTTTGCTTTCTCTGCACTGAAAAGCTTAGCCTCAAAGTGCATTTTTCTCTCAGCGCTTGCAGCGGGAGGAAAAAAAAAAGGCAGCTGTGCCGTAGCTTTAGTTTTTAAATTTCTTCTAATTGTTGGACAGACTATCTTTTTTGCACTACAGCAGACTGCCTATGTCTAGCTTAGAAATAATGGAAAATAATAATAAAGCAGTTAACACATTGAATAGTTGTGCAAGACATGCACTTCATCCCAAGTCTTTTCTGCTCTTCATATGCTCCTGTTTAGTCCCTGTTATTGTTCACTCAGCATTTTATAATGACAGGCATATAAATATTATATAATCATGCAGCTGGAGCATGCCTGAATGCAAATTGCCTCACAGAGGAAATTGTGTAGCACACACAGTACCTGAAAATAAAGATCCAGATAATGAACATGGAGAGTCTTTGGATGTGAGTGGAATTGCACTAATTTACAGCAGCTAAGGATTTGCTTATGCATATACCTTAACAAGCAGGTGAAAACCAGCTTGTCCTGTTCATAATTGGCGTCTTTCTTGGCACAGTTCCTCTCACCAGCCCCTCAAAATTAGATGTAAATTTACCCCCATCCCTCAAGACTGAAACACTGGGGCTTGAGGGATTTGACTTGTACATGATTTAGGTATAAAATGGTTTTAAGTGCACAGACATGTCAATCCAGCACAAAGGTTAAATTTCTTCAGGGAGAGAAATCTCTATAGTCTTGTCCCTTTCCTTGAACTGAAATGTCCTCCAGATAAAATGCCAGACAGTTCAGGAGGCAAGGAGCAGATTTAGAAAATTGTAATGAAGGGAAGACAGGGTCTTTGGCAAGGAGCTGATGCAGCATAGCTACCAGAGAAAGCAAGTCAATTGAGCAATGATGACAGAAACCGAGTCCTTCCCAGTCATTCCTTTCTCTCTTTGTCCTTCACAAAATTTAAAAGGGTTTATTCTACCCCCATGACAACTAATAGGAGCAGACCTAAAATTAATTAAATATACACAGTCCTTTCACAAAGAAAATGAGTTTTGCACCAAAACCTCACCAACAATTAACTGTTTTGGATGTGGCAAATTATAGTAACAAATAACATAGAGAAAATAGTTTGGGCTAAATTTCTAACGCAGTAATTTTACTTGCACCAAGTGCGTGCTTCATTTTGACTACTGCTTTGTGAAAAACTCCAGTTACCTCACATACCACACAAGCTTTAAGGAGGGATTTGTAGTGTTTCTTGCCCTTCCATTTTCCTATTAGAAAACTTTGACCTGTCTGCCTGAAGAGCCATTGAGGTTCTGAATCAAGGCAAGGAAGGAGCAGAGAATACCCCTGCCTTACATCTTGAGTGGCTGTTTACGCTTCAACAGGAGCAGACTAAATCAAAATGACACTTTCTGATACTTTGTGTTATGCAAATTGCTCCACACGGGGTAATGCCAGCACACAATGTGGTCCTAAGACCCACAGAAAAAGACTTGCACAGAAATTAAATGTGAGCTGAGTGAAAGGCTGCTGTTCATTCCTAGGGCCAAGGGCCAAATGTCTTCATTTTGCAGCATGTGGAGAAACACTCAGGAACGAGGCAACCACTTAGAGCAAAACACAGACTTCACATGAACCTTTAAGGACATTGCACAGGCACTTGCTATGAAAGACCTATAGCAGAAAGTATCATCCTACCACCACACAAAAAAATTCTCACACCTTTAATATAAAATGAATGGAGATGTCTCCAAATGATAGGTATTAATTCTTCAGCACTGAATACCTGCAGTGTTATCAGCCTTGGTTCATTGTGACAGCAATGAAAAGCATGTTGTACACAAACTAAAACACAGCAAGTTCTGCTGCCTGTTGGGAAACCTGGTATCAGTCACAATAACACAACCCCTCTATGCATGCCCCCATCCTATTTTATTTTTGTAAGTTTTGTCAAAAAAACATGAATTCATCCATTGTTTAAGAGGGATTTTTGCATATAAAGTAAGCAGAATTAAGTTCAGAAGCTGCCTGATAGTATAGACAAACAGCATCCAAGTAATATCTATCCAAAAATTTAGCAGAAGACTAATTAGAAAAATACTTTAAAAAAGCTTTTCAAAACATAATTTTCAGCACTGTATAAATACTATTCAGTCATGGAATTCCTCAACCTGACTTGAAAACCTCCCTGAAGGTTCAGCTGGACCATTGCTATTCCCTCCCTAAACAGACTTGAGATAAAAGTGAGCTAGGAAAAAAAAAGATAAAGCCTATGCAATTGTGCTCTTGAGTGTCTGGCCAGGTTTCTTGGTAATGTGACATCTGTGAACATGTTTGTTTAAATTCCTTGAGTGGTCACTAAGCAGAAAGTGCAGAAAGGTCAGGGTAGCACAAAAGTAATACTGGTTTTATTACTGCTTTTGTCTTTATTAGCTCCCTAACAGGAAGAAACTGCAAGCTCCATCTCAGTGAAGAGCAAGAGAGGAGCAGGGTATCTTTCTGAGCTTGTCTTCCATGATACATTCATAATCTTGGTTTATTTCAGAAGGCTCGTTTAGTTATGCTACACTAGACACCAATATTCTTCTGCTGACTTTTGGGATGAACTGTGTGTTATCACGGGACCACAGAATTGTTTAGTTTGGAAAAGACATTTAAGATCATGAAGTACAACTTTTAACCTGCTGCTGCCCAGTCCACCACAAAACCATGTCCCCAAGTGACAAGTTATACACTTTTTACATATCACCAGGGATGGTGACTCAACCACTTCCCTAGGCAGCCTGTTCCAATGTTTGATAACATTTTTGGTGAAGGAATTTTTCCTAATACTTAACCTAAATCTGCCCTGGTGCAACTTGAGGCCATTTTTCTCGTCCTATTTCTTGTTCCCCAGGAGCAGAGCAACCTCTCTCTCAGTACAAATTCCTTTCAGGTTGATGTAGAGAGTGGTGAGATCTCTCCTGACCCTGCCCCTGAACTCCTTTTTCACCAAGCAGGTTTCTAGGCACTGCCCCCAGCATCTAGTGCTGCATGGGGTTGTTGTGACCCCAGGGCAGGACCTTGTTGAGCCTCAGGTTGTGGATCTGTCCTGTCCAGATCCCTCTGTGGACCCTTCCTGCTCCTCAGCAGGAGGAGTCTCCTGTCCATTTCAGTGTCATCTGCAAACTGATTGCAGGTACACTTGATCCTCCTGGCCAGGTCATTGATAAAGATAATAAACAGGACTGGTCCCAGCTGAGCCTGGGGAACATCACTGATGACCAGCTGCCAGCTGGATGTAATTCCGTTCCTCACCTCTCTGGGCCTGGCCATCCAAACAGTTTTATACCCAGTGAAGACCGCTCAAAAAATCCATGAGCAACCAGTTTCTCCAGGACAATGCTGTTGGAAATGTTGTCAAAGGCCTTACTAAAGTCCAGGTATGTAAATACACAGGTAGACACCATCCACAGCTTTTCCTTCATCCACTAAGTGATGCCTCACAGGAGGAGGCACAGTGGGTCAAGCAAGACTCTCATAAACTCACGCCAAATGGGCCTGATCCACTGATTGTTCTGTGTGTGCTCTGTCGTGGCACTCAAGATGATCTGCTCCATGACCTTTTCCAGCACTGAGATCAGAGTGTAGCTCCCCAGATCTTCCTTCCAATGCTCCTTGTAATTCTGTAATTTAGTGTACTGAAAAGTGCATTTATTTCAAGTTCTATAAGGTCAGCAGAGGAAGACTTTTTTATGAAAAAAAATTTTTTATGAAAAAAAAATTTGAAGAGTGGTATGAAAATCATACCACTGACATGTTTCAGGGTTCTCCTCTGGTGCTGTTAGCATTTATGCAGAAATTGTGGTTGATAAACAGGAGCAATCAGGTGTCTGAGATGAGGGGGTGGTCATAGCGAGAGTAGCAAGGCCCATTGCAAGATCAAAGCTGATGTCCTCTCATCCTTGGGGAGCTTTGAGGAATGTGAAGTCAGAAATGTGAACATGGGCTTTTTCTCCTGGGCACCATCAAATTCCTGTTCTGTTTCACTTGATTGAATGGGATCCCCACCAGGGACGTCCTATGCTTCTGCCTAATCAGGGGAAAACACAGTGAAAGATGTGACTAGCCATCTGTAGGGAACAGTTTCTGGGCTACAGGCAGGAGTACACATTTGCCTTGCTATAAATTAATTCAGTCCAGGGATTCATCACCCTTCCTGAGGCCCCGCTTCAAAATTCACTGTGATGGATTATATATGCCATTACCAAAAACATCTGAGAACATGTCTCCGTGGGCTACATTTATCAGCACAAATACAGATATTCTTTGTTAAAATGGATCTTATACCCAGTCTAGGTAGAAGTAAGGGTGATTGCTGCAGCCTCTTGGGTTTTTAGAGGCTTTCATACTGGGATTGTAAAGAAGCTCAGGAATGAAAGTTCTATTGCCTTTAGTATTATTGGTGGTGGTGGTATTGTGGTGGGGTTTTTTTGGTTTTCTTTTTTTTTCCTTAGTTTTTTTTTCTAGCTGAGAAAGGAAGCATAGGCCAGTGACAATAGATGTCCAAGGTCACCAAATATGAAATGAGCCCAGCTCAATCAGTCATATAATGGCTGTTCCAGAAGATGGAAAAAACAGGAGGAAAGGATCTACCACACACTGTGGAGACATAAAAAGAAGAAAAGAGAGGAAAGAAGCAAAATAGGTGCAGAGAATAGGCTGAATTCAAGGGAAGGTGGTCTTACTGTGACATAGTTGGGTAAGAGAAAAGGTTATGATTGACTGGATGATTAAGTGATTTGCCAACATTCTCAGCTTTCCACATAAAGAGAGGTTTCTATTTATCCTGTTCTTTCTGCTGGGAATACAGGTGTCTCCTCTGTCAGCATGTGAAATAATACAGCACACAATAAGACTCAAGAAATCTTTCAAGACATGGGTGCCACAGTAAAGAGCTACTTTTTTTACCATGTATTCAAAATAAGTGTCATCTTTGACATCAGCAACATCTTATGATGTGGCACATGTGACCATTTTCCACAGAAGTACAGTCATCTCTTTCTGTTTTAAGCCTCTGAAATAGGACTGGGAGATGTAGCAACTTGTGGAATCTCAGCAGTGAGTTTATGAATGATGCATGAAACAAAATCTACCTCCGCCTGACGCACAAAGGGAATATCAGACAGGGCTGCGAAACCACTGCTGGGCTGGGGTGCTTGATGTGATATTCAGTTCAGGCAAAGCCAGGAAAGTCCACCAAGTACACTTTCAAAGTGTATGTGCAAAAGTACAATGAGAAAAAAGAAAGAGATAATGACATTAGGTTGTTTGTGTAGTGGGTTTTTTGCCTCTTCCTCCCCTCCCTCTTTACCATTCTCTTCCCCAAAGCAATTTCCTCCACGACTTGGGCAAGAGCAAAGACTGTTTTCATCACTCCTTAAAGAGATTCCTTAGAAACTCGTTGTAGTGAAATATGCCTAATATATTTTCAAGGAAGGTCTTTCACTTAAAAGCAGTGTTCTGTGACCTTTTTAATAATGAAATATCATCCCATATTGCACATACTAGTTAGAGGGATCTGAGAAGCAGTGGAAGATATTTCTGTGGTGTAAAAAAACCTCCTATATTTCCCCCAGCTTATTCTGTTTTTTCAGATGACAGAATAAGAAACAGTGGCAGTTACCAAACCAGTTCATACATATATGTATCTAAAATATGGGGGGTTATTTCTTAAATGATCACCAAACAAAATGCAAAGCTTAATGAAGTCAAAAGGTCAAAAAATGTTTTTCAACACCCTGACGATCTTATCCATCACTTGGAGTTCTAAATTTTAAGTCACAGAAACCTTATCTACAAAACAGCAATGGAAGCAGAAAATACACTTGAAAATATTTTCTTTCCTGTTCTACATTGTAGCATAGGCAATATTTACAAATGCCTCTTAACTTCTTTTTGGTTAACATGCATTTGTAGTAGCCTTTAACTGAATTTCTTGTGCAAATGGAGAGATGAGTATGAGGATCAATGCACCTGTCAGTACCAGCAGAGATAACAAATCAGCAGGCAGAAGTCATCTTCCTACTCTTACAAAAAAGCCAAACACGGTATTTTCTTGATGCAGATGCATCATCAAATATTCCACATCACTGTAATCTAAAAAAAGTTTTGCTCCATTTCCTACATCTTCACACTGATGATCTCCAGAATATAAGTGTTAAGACTTACTCTTTTCTCCTGCCTTTTGTTAATATCTAGGGTTGCAAAAACTTTTATTAGATTTACAAAACAACTAGGAGGGAAAAAATACAGATTTTTGAGTCCTTTTATAAACTCTGGTAAGAAACATCACCTTGAAAAGAAAGCTAAAAACAATTTTGATATATTTGCTCATAGCTTAATCTAATTTTGCTAATTGACTAGATCACTTGAGAGGAAAGTAGTGATAGAGATGTGACACACATCAGCAGGAAGAGAGTTGACAGATCCTATGGAACAGACACAAGAAAGAAACCATTCATGTCCATGAAAATAGGGTCAGATGGCTGACTGGAATAGCACATAATGCAATATATTCATTATTGTCCTTTTGAGTAACCAAGGGAGTTACAAATTGTAATATATACCTATTATTTGAAGGGATTTGTAGGTCTCCCTTGAGGAATGCTACTGAGCAGCCAGAGATGCTTTGTAAAAAAAACTGAATTAAAGATTTTTGCCCTTTATTGACTATCTACAAAAGTTCTTGCTTCTACACACATTATTCAATTTTTAAATGACAGTAATGGCTGACTTTCAAATAATTTTTTTCCTTTATATAATTTTCTAGGAAGAGTATATGTAAAATCAAAATACTTTAAGGGTCTACTTATGGGGACATTCTTGATGCATTCATTATACCAACCTGAAAGATTTGGGTCCATTTAGTAAGCATTAGTGTTTGGAAAGGTTTCAAGAGTTTGTTGAGAATTGTATTGTTTCAGAAGCAGAAATTAAATACTACAAAGTGGTATTTACATGCATTATTTCCAAGATCCCATTTCTGCTGTACAGTGTGGAATACGAGTGTATCTAACAGTGGTCAGGTAGAGCTGTGCCTATAAATATTCTATATTGAAATAAATTGTGTTGGCAGATAAAAATGTTCCAGTGTAGAATTATATCTGAAGATTGGCCCTTCAGTGAGGGCTTAGTACCTATTTGTTTTTCTGAAGTTTTTCCAGGGAAGAGTTGCTCACTCCTTTCACCGTGGAATGCCTATCATATCTGAAGCACTGAACAAACACAATATTAATTCAGAGAAGTGGGGGCAGAACAAAAGACAATCAGAAGGCAGAAAACGTTGGGGCAGCTCCTACATCATAAAGTTCACAGAATACCCCTCCAAGTCTGCTTTTACTTCCATGGAGAAGTAAGAAAAAGCAGAAATCCTGCACCCAAACTCAGGCCCTGGATATTCAACATATTCCCCCGGAGTGATGTGAACTGCAGCTTCAGCAGCCCTGCATTTAACACATCTGACACAAGATAGCAAACTCAGACAGCTGCTTCCAACTGCTGTTGTCACTGGTCAGGAGGGAAGAACGGAGAAGGTGATGAGACAAAGACAAAAAAGGGTGAGAACAATTAACCTCTGACATACAATATAATATATTATGGTCATCACCAGCTTAATTGAGGACAGAAGCTGCATCAGGAATATGGTCTAACGTGTGCATAAGCTTTTCAAGGTTCATTTGCAAAATGCCATGTATTTGCATTATCTGGGAGTAATTTGCATTTCTGTTCCCCAGTCATTTTCAGACAGGTAAATGCTAATAAACCTCCCCGGGTAACAAAATATTAAGAAGATTTAGAATGTGGAAAACCACTTAATGTGGTTAAGGGTAACCACATTAAAGTGCAGGTCATCCAACAGTTTAAAGGAAGATGCAATTCTCATTGTGTCTTAAGAAAACTTTAAGTCATGAGGCCTTCCAGTGGCAGCCACAGGCCAGCACACAGTAAGCTGTCTTGAAGCCTGGAGACCAAAGTCGTCTCTCTAGATCCATCAGTTGTTTCATTTTCCTGGGCATGTTCTGCCATTTGTCCCAGGGACAGGGAAAATGTCTGCACACAGACTGATTCTGCATCTCAGCATGCATAGGCTCTACAAAGTACCTTGCTGACAGACACAAAGCACACTTCAGCGGGCAGGGAAGAATGTGGGGTTTGGTTACAGTAAATAGGAGCTGGCGGTAAATGGGTAATATCTAATTAGGTCTATCTCCACATTCCTTATCCCTAAAATGGAGCCATTGGAACTTCACTCCATTGTCATACAGTTTCACATCATGGGGGTAAAAGCACAGCAAAATGTTTGGAATCGCTTGAATTCTCCATATTAATAGAGTGACCTGCCATCTGCTGCTCTGCCCACGCTTATGGTCTGTTGCTCCATAGTTAAGCATCCATTCACAAGAGAGGAATGTTTGTGTGGCAGGCAGCTAGGACTCTATTGTATAGGTCTTTACAAACATTGCACTGTGTTTTCCCAGGCATTTTTAGCTGTCTCTAAACACACAGGTTGCCTGTGTGGTTTTGTTTCTAGGGGGTTTTGCCTCAAGGAAGACAAATCTCACAGCTTAGTGAATATTTTCGAAATTTAGAGTTACACATGCAGACATATATAATATTTTAATGTAGATTTCTATGCATATATACATATGTATAAAAGCACAATTACAGAGAAATGGGATGAATATCAATTTTGGAATTAAATTCTGATGTAATTTATTCTAGAGAGAGACTTTGGGGCAATTAAATATTTTTTTTGCTGACAAAACTGCCTTGGGAAGTTCCTCACCATTGCCCTGACCTAACTGCTGCCCCTCTGCTGCAGTTTGCTGTCTCCTTGACGGAGGCAATGCAATTGTTTGTCGAACACTCTGTGTCTCAGACCCTTGATACAATCCAGGGCAAAAAGAAAAACACCAGGAGAAAAAGGCTTTTGTTCTTGTTTTTTGTTTGTTTGCTTGCTTTTCAGTACAGATCTCCCTAATCTGGTCCATGAAATGATCCCACAAGCAGTTGTGCTGGCACATCTCAATGAGTGTGGGAGCAGGCACAAAGGGCTGAAGGGCGGTGGAGGAAGGGCAGCTCATTTTGCCACCAAGGAGCACATACCGTGTAACTAATCCCAGCAGTTCTCAGCAACAGTGAATCAGAACTTCAGACCTTCTAAACTATTACTATATTTGATTCATGTATTTGACTCTTTAAATAATCTAGGTGTAGGGGTATATTTTTTAAAAAAATATTCTCTCTTGTTTTTTCACTAAAGCGTACTGACAAGAGACTGTTCATTTCTTCCAAAATAGAGTGTCAGACAGTGAAATGCAGCTTTAAGCTAAGGAATTTTTTCTTTTATATAACATCTTTCTTGCCAGTGAAATAAACAACCAGCATGTATTTCCAGTTGGTGCTCAATTCTTCCTCATATTTCAGTCAGCTCTTGTACATTATTACATGAGTTCTATTGTTACAGTTAAATGTATACAGATCACTGGGTGTTTGTTCCTCGATGAAGCAATTTTTTCCCCTAGGATAAATAATTGTGGGCATTTTATTTATGAAAAGCTCTGTACTCAACATGCTCATGCAGGTCCAGCAAATAATTTAAGTGTGTGCTTAACCTCAGGGGTATAATTTCTGCTGCACTCATCAGGGACAATATTTGCCTGCTGAGAGCAAAGCATGGGTCTCACTGGATTACAGCCAGCATGCTCAGAACTTCCCAATACTGAGCTCATAGCTAATTGAAGTCACTGCATTTGTTTCAGTAGGAGTTAGTCACCTGAATACCATTGGAGATCTGGTCTTAAGGACTCTTCGGACTCCTACTGATCCCTTCTTCTCAGTCGTGTTTTACTGCAGTATATACACATCTGCATACTATTCATGCTTCCAGAACTATCCTTTTAAAAGGTTTAAATTGGGGTTTTTTTTATCATTCATGGTGTCTCTGTAATTTTTTTTCTAGTATGAAAGCAAACAGGTGCCTCTGTCTAACCTTCTTTGTTCTAGTCAGTACTGGATATATTTATGCTATGTCATAGGTTATTTGCTCCTTTCTAAAGCATTCACCTTTATAATCACCATGCACACAGGAGACATCTTGCTATTCCTCTTTTTTCTTGTCCTTCTCTGGATCCATTTGCTTTACCCTTTTTGAAGTGCTGTGCCTAGAATTGTAAGCAGTATTCAAGGTGAATGTAAACTCTCAGTTTACATCATGAGACATTCTTAGTGGCATTCCTTTACTTTCCTAAGATAGACTTGTTTATTTTATTTGAATCTTGGCTTCCATCAACAGGTGGTTTTTATCAAGGAGACTATGATGAAGGCTTCTTTATATTTTTTCTGCCACATGGAACTCATAAGCCATCCTGTAGTTCAGTGTTTTGCTGTCAATTTGCTTCCATTCAAATTCCTTGACTACTAACATTTTGTCTTGGATTTAAACGTCTCTTTCTCAGGCCCTTCTCAGTCCAAAGTTCAAACGCGGAGAAACAATGGTGCTCATCCACACACCAAATCATGGCTCAATCCCCATTTAGTTTATCCTTCCTTCAACTGTTCCCCAGTAGAGTTTAGGGCATCCTCCACACAGCCATCCAGCTAAGGTGACAGTCCATTGAATGTATAGGTAGGCAACACCTCTTCCCCTTCCATGCCTACCAATGCCTATGAATAAGCAAGAAAACCAGCAGAAGTCCCACACATACAGATCTCCACGCTGCCAGGATGCAACTTCTTGTCTCAGCAGCAAGTTCCTCTACCCAGAAGTGGGGGGCTCCGCTGTCCAGAGATTGGCACAGTCTGTGTTCCTAAGACAGGTCATTCTTTTTTTTCCTGCAACTATGCTATTTAGCATTGTTCACAAGCTTTGCTTCATCCTCCTTTGCTTCTTTACACAAACATTGATGAATTTGCTGCACTCTTCCAGTCAAAGAGATGAGGTTTTTTAATTTATTTTGCAGGCCAACCCCTCTCTGGACTGAAAACAAACTGCTTACTACAGCTTATGCTGCTGACAACTTCACAATTTCTAATTAATTGTATAACCCTTCTTTCTTATCCCACAACTGCATAGCTTCCTTTATGGTCTCCCAAGGGAAATTGTAAGGAAATCTACAGCAGGTGGGAGAGCTCATGTGTCATCTCCTACAAATGGAGGCTGAGAGACTACTTACCCAAGCTCAGGCACAGATAAGTACCCTAAAATTAGCTGGGCATTTGGTGGCAGCAGCTGTATGTAGCAATGCACTGCAAGATGTAGAAACAGATGGCATTGCAGAAAACACGGATGTTGTGTTTATTGTCTGATGGGAGGCCTCTCTGCCTCCTTCCTCTAACATCTTTGCAGAGCATTTGGGGGATAAAATGGGATCCCCTTTCTGCTTCCCTTTCCACTGCTTCTGTAGTCAGCTTCTCTGGAACTTCCCTCCATTCAGAGTTGGTAGCTGGTCATTCCTACCGCTTCCCTTCTGCTTTTGACTTTTTTTTATTAGAACCTTCTTCTTTTATATCTTTTGCATGACTTTTACTTCACATGGTAGCAATAAACATAAAAATATGGTTCCTAGAGCATGATGACATTCATGAGGGTGGCAAGTGTACATATTAGCATTTACTTCAAAACCATCAAAGGAAAAATTTTAAATATTTATATTTATGCCAAAGGATGTGCATGGATGTATGTTCTGCCAAAAAAAAAAAAAAAAAAAAAAAAAAAAGGAAGCCAGAATACGGGGAAAAAATCTTTTTCTTTATTTTTTCTTTTTTTTTTTTTCAGGAAAGAACCAGAAATGGGAGACCAATATAATTTTGACAAAGTTCTGGGAAAGTTTCCAACTACTTCTTGAAAGAAGTAAAGAAATTTTGTAGTTTAGTTGAATTTTGGGGACATTAAGTTCAAAATTAAGTTCAAAGAGATTTCCTCAGCATGAGTTCCCTGAGCTCGGTCATGTACAGATGGCTCCAGACCCAGGATACCCACTGATTTTCTCACTGAAGCAGTAATATTACACTGCACTTCTTGGAGAGCAGAGGAAATTTAAAAAAAAAGAAAACTTGACTAATAAAACTAGAAATTTCAGAGCAGGTTAAGTGAGAGCATCAGTGTGTCTCAAGGTGTTAGAGGATGTGGTATCCACTGAGGTCAGTGTTCCATGGCCTCCAAGAACAGGTGGGAATAGATTGCTGTTTCAAACACTCCGGATTAGCTGATGAATCCCTACAGGATGAGGGGGCACAACCTGCAGGGAGACCAGTGACACGTGGGTATTTACACCCACAGCCTAACACAAACACACAGAACCAGAGCTAAACCTGGTTCCCCAAACAGCTGGTGGTCTTCCCTCAGCAGCACCAGGGCCATCCCTCTCCTCAAGAAGCACATCAGCAGCTAAATAATCTTCTCATGGTCCTTCTGCACCTCCACTCTGCTGCTCTATACCTTCCCCTTCTCAGCTCTTTCACACCGTTCTTCTCCTCGCCCTCGCTGAGTGTCCCTCCTTGGCATGGTTTTATGGAGTCATTCTGGCCTTTGATTTGCTTTGTCGGTGCTGATACAGCTCTCAGAGTCTGGAAAGTGTATTCTCCTTCCAAAGATCTTCACAGCTTCTTTATTTACCCTCTTCCCTTTGAAGTCCTCCTCTCTGTGAAGGGCAGAAGTTAATTAGGTGTACCCATGAGGGACCCACCCTGGAACAGGGACACTCAGAAGCAAGCTGGCAGGAAAATGAGTGGGTGACAAAGGGCAGTGGAAGAGCATTACTCTTTGCTTCTCCACCTCCAGTGCTGCCCGTTGCCTCACAAGCTCAGCAAAGGCTGTAAATGGGTGATTTGCCTATGTGTT
Organism: Fringilla coelebs; assembly: GCF_963513975.1. Classification (NCBI taxonomy): domain Eukaryota; kingdom Metazoa; phylum Chordata; class Aves; order Passeriformes; family Fringillidae; genus Fringilla; species Fringilla coelebs. The sequence continues at coordinate 46,329,438 of NC_140028.1, read as the reverse complement.
TGTAAGCCCTCAAATTCTTTTCTACTTTCAACTGTAATTTTTTGGTTTGGTCAATGAATTAAATAAAATTTTCTCACCTGAGTCTGCTTTGTCCGGATGCCCTCTAAATTCGCTCTGCCCATGGGACCTTCAGTCTACAAGTGCAACTATATTTGGACAAAGAGAGGGGGTGCACTCTTATGCTCCATGACACAGCTTTCCCTAACTACTTTTACCCTATAATAGCTACAGCTGTAAGCCCTGTGCACTTGCAGACTAGATGACAAACTTGTGTTCACATACTCCTGACAAACACAAGCCACAAAATCCCCAGGCATTCACCAGCCTGCTGCGCATTGTTGTGACCTTCACTCTGACATGGGATAGAGTGGCTGGGGGCAGAAAGGAGCTGCTGATCTGTGATTGCTTTTGAGGCAGTGAATCATGGTCATGAATATCCAGAACAACAGGATTGCCTATCTTCCAAATCACTGAAAATTTCAATTTCAGCCCATGAGTGGCATTGTACAACCTGTTTTGATAAGAGCTTCTACCTATCTTTCATCAACTGAAAACAACTGAACTGCAATTTGCAGTCATCTTTACCATTCCTACAATCTTTATTTGTTAATTAAAATCTAAAAATGAGATTTACATTACATTACAGGATCTTCAGCCTACAAGTATTGCCATGTGTGACAATGTTTGTAAACCAGCATGGCCATTAGGAACCACAGTGGTGAGACACTACACTAGCGTCTTGTGGAAAGAAACTATCAGAATTTGGGGCACCGATTTATAAGTGTTTTATTTTTGTTTAATTTTGGACAAAAATCAAGCACTGTTGCTTCACAGGAGGTATTAGGGGTGATGCTGCTTGCTTGTGTTTCAGCAGCTATAAAGTAAAAATTTACATAGTTCCCAGCTTCTGCCAGAGTACACAATGAATGGAGAAGAAATAGACTAAAATTTATAAGTATAGGCATACCTTAAGGAATTGGATATCAAGGTATAAACGCTTTCTGTTCCTTAGGAAAAAATATTGTTGCAATCACAGGCTGCAGGAGCTCACAGTTCTTCTGAAACTTAAAAGAAATCCACTTTTTGGCTATAAAATATGTATTATTCATTTTGCCCAGGTTAACTTTATTTTTCTTTTAAAGGAGCCTTGACACTTTAAACTGGCATTTGTGAATGTAGTGTAAATCTTTGCAATATAACCAGGTGACAAGTTGGCTGCAGAAAATGAGAAATACAACCTGTGGAATAGCCCATTTAAACAGAAGCATGAGTTAGGATTCAGTCTATTTACAAGCACTAAACAAGATGCTCAGACATCTTTGTGCTGCACTTTATCCCAGTGCCACAGTAGTTCTTGAGTTATATATAAATTAATTTTTTCACCTATCTCTTTCCTTATAAATTAATTTTAAAATTAGTAGTAATAAGTAAAAATTTCCTGAGGACAATCACTTAAATACAAAATTGAATTAGGTCTGGCCATGTTCTAACCCACTTTGCCTTTGTCTTTCACATGCCTCTAAGCAAGTAAATTTTGCTAACATAAGTGCTGAATAAAAGTTTTTGAATTCACAGTGGAGACAGCATATTTTAGGACATTCAGTGTTGTTTACACAGAAAGTGTCTGACCTTCCAAAATCCTTTCACACATCCTTAGCACAGAGATCAGGCGATGATTCAGGAAATGTTCTGGCCACACCTTCTGATAATTGGGAGTGCAGATGCAGCCATATTACCAGAGTGGTAAATGTTCATTGCAAAGTTAATTTGGGGAATAAGCGTCGGGAAAGATGAACAGGAAAAGCATTCAGGTCACTGCTAGAGCATGAAAAGCCAGAGCATGTCACTGTCTCTACTGGTGATGCACTTGTGTTATTGCTTCTGTATTTTATATTACTGTTAATTAAGGCTGCAGAAAGTTGGGCTGCTCCATCATAGTGAAATGCTGGAGAATCTGTCTGCCTTTTTGAACAAACTGCTAGAATATAGTCAAAAATGTAGTGTTTTAGAATGGGCACTGTAAATGTTTCCCAAAAGGGGCACTCTTGGTGCACCAGGAGTATAGCTAAAGGGTAGGAAAATATCATAGACTCCCATGAATTCAGTTGCAGCTCTTCCTTTGTGGTAAAAAAGCCAAATCTTTCTCCCACAAAAAACATCTTTCTTTCCAACCATTACATAGATCTCTGCTACCCTACAGAAACAACACGATGAAGTCACTAGGAAATTTTTCATGATTGGGTATAGCTGGTTTTGAGTGGGCGCAACTGTGAAACAATACAAGGAGAAACCCACATTCCTTTCTTTTTTTCCTGGAAACACTGGCCTGGAAAAGAAAAAAATCAAGAGCTTGAAGCTAAATATTGACCGAAACTTATTTTGAACTGCGAGCAAATGCCTTGCCTCCCAGTGTTTCATTCTTTCAGCATTAGGAGCCATAGGAGCAGAAAGGTATTACCTAAGAGATACCCAGCTCTCTCATTCATTTCTGCTCCTAACACAGAGCTCTGAGGCTCATGAACTTTGGCAAACATGAGAAGTTAAAAGAGTCTCTTCCTATACCAGCTGCAAAGAGGACACAAATGAGGATGGGCAAAGGATGTCAGATATCGAATGGTAAGTGAGAGCAGTACCAGTGAATGGGTGAAATTATCCACCCAAGCAGCTAAGACTAGAGAGATTCCTAGGGAAATATTGAACAAGCCAGGCAGAATATTTCAATGCATATCAGCACAAGAGAAAAAAAGTCTCCAGTGGAGAAAAACTGAAAATCTCAACTCACACTGTGAAGGAGAATAGGATCAAATAAATTCATTCACCTTTGAACTTACAGAGTGAATAAAATGAATGTTCCAATCAAAATATTAGAAGATTGTTGCACCCAGATGAAAACTCTGCACTTGGTCATCATGTGTTCCCAACAGCTGGCAAAAGAAGGCAAGGCATCTGATTACTTTGCAACAGACTTTCAAATATCTTTCATATTAATGTTGGAACATCCTGCAGAAAGAATAATTTCTAATGGATTTACAAATTATTTGAAAAAGGAGGTGAGTAAGGCAGTGATAGCACAAACTAGAGCAGCTGTAATCTCCATAAAGTGCGTGGAGTCACACAAGGCAAAGAAAAATCTGTTCATGGCACAAGAACAAATGCAAAGGCTGACATAAGATTGCACAGTAAGCTCTGTTTAAAAGGAAATTGTGTGATAGCAGATCAAGGAAACAAATGCACACTTGTATTCAAGAAAGAGAATGAGCTTAGGCAAAAGTCCCCAACAAATCTCAGAGCTGTGAGCAGCTAACAAAATCCTCCTAGATGGCAGCTTTGAAGAAAAATAGTTTTACAGGAAAGGTACTGGGCTGAGCCTCAGGAGGTTGGTGTCCCCATTGCTACGCTGCTGCACACGTTCACTGGGACTCTGGAGGAGAAAAAAGATTCAGCAAAGCTTTCCTTTATAGAATGGAGAGAATATTTCCCTTCCCTGACATCCTTTGCCTTATGTATTTATGAGGCAAGAACAGCTTTGCATTCTCTCTCAGCGAAACCTCAGGATTTACTGTGGAAAACAGCATTCAAGGGACCCCTTATGGAAGAAAGTGTGTACCAAGAGAACCGTTCTGAAAACCTGCAGATTCAGAAGGAGAATATGAGGCCATGAATACCACTTACACAGAGGATGTCTTTCATGAAATTGCAGGGAGGGAGGCTGAATCCACTCACTTCCTTTCATGTCAGTCTAGGTATTTGATGCTCTACAGATTGTCAGCAGGCAAATCTTGCAACCAAAATGTGGTTTCTTGAAGTCCATTGGCACACATTTAACCAAAGAGACCTCTAATGGTCGCTTTGACCTTGCTGTGAGCAGACTGAAAGACATCCCAAGGCCCATTCCAGCCCAACTGATCCAGTGACTATTGTACTGTGAAATGTCCAAATTAATGACAAGATTTCTGGCATGGCACACTTAGAGTCTGATCTTATGATATGATCTGAGACAAATAGTGTACCACTGTGTAAGGAGCAGGTTCAGCTTCATTCCTGAATATCTCCATCCTTCCTGCTCCCATCCTTCCTGCTCCCATGCTCTCCTACTGCTCACTTTGAGGTGACTTTCACACTCATGTAAGTCACACAGCAAGACACAGCAGCCAAATCAGATGGCAAAAAAGGATGAGACAAAGCAGTTTCATTTGAGATCAGATGAGCCATTGTAATGGAATCAGGAGGGAAAGTTGATTGCTGTGGTGAGAGATGGGGAGGGGAAAGGGGGAGGGTGGAGAAAAGAGGAGTCAGAAGAAAAGTTACCACAGTTTCCCCCTTTAGTCACTGGTGAGTTTGTACATCAGCTTGGCCATATTGTGAAAATGTATCCTAAAAGACATAGTTAATTTAGATCTACAATTCATCTCAAAATTATCCCACTCTCCCATATCCTATCAAGATGTTGTTTTCAGTGAGTAGGGGCCTTTAAACCTCAGTAGAACTCCAAACTCAAGAATTAAGTAGTGGTGACAATGACACAGAACAGAAAAAGCTGTTGCTCTTGTGTGCTGTATGATGGCACTGCAACATGGTGAAAGTAAAGTTGGGAAAATGAGAATGGTAGAAAATACCTGGTCTGGAGGGCTTGATGCTTTACAACACAGACATAGTGTTATGAGTCAGGATGGAGGAGAGCCACAGCTTTCTACCAAGGAAAGGACTCCACTGTGCCTCCAAGACAGAGCTGGCTCACATTCTGTCAGCAGCAGAGGCAAACTGAAATACTGGGGCAGCGCAGAACAGACCGTGAGGCTGTGTGGAGCAGGAAGGTGCTGGCACAGGGAAGCTAAGGCAGCTACCACTGCCACCTCTCCTCTGCTGCCATCGTTCCTGCCAGGCCCAACTAGCAAAGTCAGTCTTCTTTTCATTGTCTATTTCTTCTCCCCAGAGGCAGATTTATTTTCACACCTCCTAGCTCAGCCAATGACCCTGCTCTCACACAACAGGACAGTGATCAGCCCTTTCTGAGGGGCTTGCTCTGGTGCCCATTACAGGCAGTCGTCGGCTTTATTTTTCCCCAAAGCCAGCCCTGCTACCAAATCTATTCCCACCAAGAAGTGTAAACCTGAAGAGGAAAGCACACACCTACTCACCCTACAAATTATGCTAGGTTTTCCATCATCAATGTCCTCACTGATGATGTCCTCATTCCCAAATATACACAGTGCTCCTAATTATACACTTTCCTCTCAGAATTATTCTGAATGGAGCAACATGATGACTTCAGTGCAGTGCACTGTAACTGCATATCAGGATATGTCTTTCTTCGCATGTTTTTCTTCATATGTTTTTCTGTAACCTGCCTGTTACAGAAAAACAACGTTGTGTGTGTGTGTTTTTGATTCCCAAGACTATGCAGCATAAAGAGCCAACCCCAAAATGCACTACAAGGACCACAAATGGAAAGCCACAATTTTTTGATGCAGGAAAATTTATACATTGAGGCAAAATCTCAGGATAATCTACAGCTGCTCAGGTCATGATGAGTGGTACAAAAATATCAGTGATAATGGACATGCAGCTTGCTAGGCAGAAGAACACATGCTATGTAGCAATGGCTTTGTGAGAAAATGCCATTTAGGGACAGTCAAACTAGAAATACAAAAGACTGTAAAAAGTGACTGCGCAGGAAACACGAAAGCATCATTCCAGACAGAATAATCCCATAGTTGAAAGCATACACTTTGTATTATGAAGGAAAACTTAATCCCAAAGACTGAAAATTACTCACTCCCAAGTAATAGGGACGGACTTAGATCACCATGCTTTTCTTCTAAATTTGACTTTCCTCACACCTTATTAGCATTTGAGGCCCGGTTTTCAAAGCAAATCTCTTCTAAAGGGTTGCTGTTACCACTATGCTAAAGTGGCAGCAGTGGCTGGCTCCTCTGTGCTCTCAAATGGAGAGAGACCTGCATCTCCTAGGGCTGCCTAGAAATGGAGAGGGCTTTCTGTTCCCATCGTCTGACCAAATGAAGTGTAGCCCAAAGGAGACTGCATGGCTTAGGAACCTGAACAGAAAATACTTTTTGAGGATACCTCTTGCTCATATCTGGTCGCTGTGGGGTCAGTAGAGCTTAGTACAAAAAGGACCCCCTTTTAGGGCAAGGAAGGGTAGCTGACTAGGGAAAAGTGAATTCAAAACAGCCTGATTCCAAATAGGTCTGTGCACAGGTCGTGTGCACTGCTGACTCTGACCATGCCTGAAAATAAAATAGTCTCCATTCTGGTCGCTTTAATGTTGGATACTGCCATAGTTCATTTCCATTGTTTACTGATTGTCCTCAAGTTCTTCCTCTCCCTGGTATGAATATGTGGGATAGTGCTTGGTGGGAACACAAACCTTTCTTTGGTTCAGCAGAATGTATCGGTTTCTCAGCTACCACAGGCTACTTGCTTTACTTTCTTCACTGTTTGTGAAGAAGAACACAGAAGAACAGCCCTGTGGGCAGCACCACCATAGCCTTGCAAAGCCCTAGCGGATGAGCTGGGACTAATTTTGGCACGGGATGGCAAACTGGTGCCTCTGCTTGCCTGCTCTGCCCTCCTGTTGTCCACCCCAACGCCTCAGAGAACATTCCTGTCCCTCAGTGGTACCCACTTCACAGTCCCACATGTTCGTCTGATCCACCAGAGAGGGAAGTTTGGAAAGATTGCTGGAGAGGACCGGTGCGGCAACACATGGCCCTTTCTATTTTGGGGTGAGAGCCTCTGGAGGATGGGAGACAATAACAGCTGAGGCAGAAATGCTTTCTGTGGCCAAAAGGGTTTTCACATGAGTGAGATAGACCTGTTTGAGATACAAGAACAGGGTTGCAGTTTGAGCAAGTCATTCCCTCAGAAGAGATATGCAGTTAATTCTTGCCAAGAAAAACCACTAATGTGACTTTTTAAACTTTTTTCCCTCCGATAAGGTCAACTCTTCTCTGAGTTCATCAAGCCCACAGCCGTATTTCTTTTCTCTGGATGAATGGCTACCCTAAATTGTTAGTGAGGTGCAGTTTAAGAGAGCTGGTAATAGATTTGCCAAAGTCTTCTCTGTAGAATCGATATTAACTCGTACTCATAATAGCATTGCAAACCATCGTGTACTGAAGCCCTGACCATATGGGCCAGGAAATGGCAATGTGATTAGCATTTCTCCTCTGTTGCCCCCCAGTATGCTACCCTGTGGCTATTACAGCCGTCTATTTTGCATTCTGGCTCCCCTGTGATATTGACAATAAACAGTAAACAGTGCACTTGGTAATAACTTCTCAGAAGGAAAAAGAACAAACAAAAAACAAACAACAAACAACCCTCGGCAAAAAAGCATAAAGTAGACACACTCTGTAAGAGTTTCCAAGATGGTTTGCAGCAGCTACCCAGGCATCAATGCCAAACAAAATTATCTGAGTGGTAGAAATAGGTCCCCAAACAGCTGCCACCAACTGTAGCAGGCCAAGATAGAAATAATGAAAGGAAGATTTTCTTTTTCCCTGAGCATTACAAGAAATGGAAGCAGAAACACATAAAGTATCTGCACCTTCTCTAAAGACTCTTTTGTTACACTTAATCTTTATAGAAATTTACATATGTCACCATCTGCTGGCACCCTCCATTACTGCATCTCAATATTATGCTACTCTACAAGAAGATGATTCATAAAATTCCAATGACTGTGTTTAGAAAAGAGTGGATTGAAGATGTCAGTGTAATGAAAATGGCCAAACTGGGGTGAAACCACCAGAGCCTGAGATTAGTTTGCAAAAGTTCAGCACATATTTTCTCCAGGAGAACAAGGGGTTTTATAAAGCCGTGGTTGAGAATGGGAAAAGGGATTGCCATGCAGTGTAACTTGCTACAGACTGATAGAGGGATTTGTTTGATTGCTTGTTATGGATGAGAGAAAGGAGAAGGTCCACAGGCAGCCAGGGATGAGGAAACACTTTAATCAGTTTTCTGTCCAGTTGCTAGGACCCTTTGCCTTTCTAGCCTTTCTTTTACATTTCCATCCTTTTTGCTTACATCTGTCTGAGTTCTCATGCAAACTCCAATCCTGCAGTCACTAATTTCAATTTTTTTTACAACAATCTTCTTTGGCTTCTTTTGAAGGATGGCTGGAATCGGCACCTTGTAACTCTCTTGGTAAATCTGTTGGTAAATCTGCCTAGTAATGCTTTGTTTGTCCAGAGAAAAAATTCCTCAAATGGATCAGTGTAATGCTTACAGGCTAACATTGTGTAATGGTGAATCCAGGGAATTTTGCAGGTTTAATATAAAATAATCTTCCATAAATTAATCTTTGAGTGAAAATATCATGTAAGAAAAGTACTTAAACCTGTCACTTGACAGATTAGTTCTCCTGAATGCATGGGTTTGATATGTCCATGTATCTCAGGGCTTCTTTTCAAACCAAAATTGTTGCATTTTGAACTGCAGGGAGGTGACAGGGCACCCAATGAGGATCAGTTGGGTAGCATTTTCTGCCAGGTAAATTTACTGAAGTCTTAACTTCATGGGGGAAAAGGTGTTGGTCAAGGTGAGAAACTGGAATGTTTATTTCATTATGCTTTTTTGTTTGTTTTTGTTTTCTCTCGTTCTGGAAAAGAAGCCTGTTTTTTTAACAATGAAGACCAGACACCAGAGAAGCATGAAAAAAAATGAACAGAGAAATGGAAATCTCAGAGGACAAAATGTCAAAAATACACCACAATTGCTTGGTTTTGTCATCTTTCTTATTACTTGTGAAATTAATAAGGTTTCTCTCAGTAATAAAAAAGGAGTTAGGGGATTATTTTTTGGTGAGGGTGGTTTTGATGGAATTTCCATCCTCACACTCCAGTCTTGAACTCAGCTGCTAAAAACTGAAACTTCAAATCATCACTTTAATCATCAGTTTAGACATTAGTCTATTAGTCTTTCTCCAGATTTCATTGTATATATTTTACATTATTTTGCTACTTCACTTTATTTTTGGAAGTTTTTTACATTCAGGGGACAACCCTTAAGCTTCAGATAAGATTTGAAGATAGGAGTCAAATTCTGTACTTTATTTTAAGGAACAAGACATGTTTTAGAAACAGCTTTATCTAGAAAAGAATTTGAATTTTTCCATCGCTTATCATGTTTCTGTCTTATTCAGGCAAAATGTCACACATTGGCATCTATAGGGGAGCTATTGTCAGTGACCTTTATACCACCTTGAAAAAGCAGTAGAAAGGGCTTTTTTTCCCATTTGCTCAAGCAAAGAATAAAGGAAACCACTCTGAACTCTTTCATTAGCAGTTGAATCTTCACTTCTTAACAACAATCCTTGCCCAGAGTAGCTAACAAGCATCCCAGTCAAGGAAAATAACCTAAATAAAATAAAAAAATGAGAGCTGAGAAAACTTTAGAGTAAAGCTGCATTGTTTGTGGCATTAAAAGACAGAGGTTTTTGCAAGCTCAAATATTTTGCTTTTTCTTCATGGTTGCCTCCACACAGGGCAGCATAACCCTGAGTGCTCCACTGTTCAGAACCAAAATTAAGACCAGTTTGCACAGTGCTGTAGATTAAACAAGAGAAAATGTTAGGCAATTAAATGCTAATGATTCAAGCTGGGTGCTTATGTTTTGTATTACTTGCCTAATAATGTTAGCATTTAAATGGTCAGCTTTGAAGTTAACAAACAGCCCATTAAGATGCAACCAGGGAGTTGTGGGCTCTTTGGGTGCTATTGTTTCAGTCTGGCTAGCTGCAGACTCAACAAAACAGCAGCGATGGGATTTACTTAGTGAAGACTATTTTTGCAATTGGAAGGGCTAGAAGTTGGTTCCTTTTTTTTCTTAGTGAAAGCTTGTATTATTGAGAACACAGCATGTGGGAAAAGCCTAAATATACTCATTTTCTTCTGAGTGCTGGGATTTCTATTGTCCCTGCAGACCACTTAAATACAAATCAGTTGGTTCCCAAGCTCTGCAGTGATCATCCTGCTGCAGCCATCAAATTTCTACTAGACTGCTGACTCCAAGCTGGTGTTTCTGGATACTTGCAGGGGTTAATATAAAAATGTACTCTTGGCAGTAAAAGTTAAAGGAAGTTCAGTGATGAAAATTGCATCACATAATGAGAGATCCTCAAAGCAGTGGCTACTTAAAGGACAGAAATAAGATATAATTGTCAATGGAACAGAATATTATCCAGGATAATGGGCTCCTGCAGATGCAAGAACAGCCAGGCAAAGCCAAAGCATTTATGGAAAATAAATGGCATGGTGCAGCTCAGGTTTGTTCTTCTTCAAAGTGCACCACATTGATCCTGTGGCAATGCTCTCTTATTCCAAATCATTGATGTAGACTTAATTATTTTATGTAATAGAGGTTGATGTGGGAGTTACTTACTGTGCCTCTGTAGACCTATTGCATTAGGAGTGCCTCTGTAGAGAAAAGCACTGTGGATTTCAGTGCCTGGATTTCATCAAGCGTTTTGTTATCCCTACTGTGACTGCTATTCCCAGTACTTTCCATGTGGTGTTAACCAAGGAGAGCTAGTTTTCTGCTGTCAAAAGGCAAGTGCTGTGACAGTTTGATGTTTCCTGGTGGCAACTGTAAATATTGACATTTTAGTCAACAACATTTGATGCAACACATTAAACGTAATGGGGCTTTTTCACTGAATTTAAAGTGAATAATTTCAGGCCCTGTTTGGTGCATTAGGAGGAACAGAACTGTTCTTAAACGGGCTTTGTTTTCTGATGTACTCAACATCATGTAAAGATGCCAGAACAACCTGCTAGTAAAACTATATTACTGCTTGGTTTTTGATCTTTTGCGGCCTGCTAAAGGGCTTATTTAAAATGCCACAAAATATGTACTGCTAGCTCTCACATCTTAATTGAAGAGATAGGTGGTCTGGATGTTTAACAGAGACTTCTGTGTGTCAGAAATATGAAATAGTGAACTAGTTCTTAGCTAGAAACATAAACCAGGTGCACTAAATCAGCGCATTTCAGTTATTCACTTGCCATCTCCATGGTCATGATGTCATTTCTGTAATTTATCATAGGGTTTTTTCCTGAGAAATGTTAAATAGAACACAGCTATTTATTTTGGTCTACTATTCCATCCTGGGTTAACTTAGGGAGCCTAGCCTTTAAAGGATAATTCTACATATTGCCACCCACACATGACATGACTAGCAAAATGATGGTCATTTTAATGCTGTGTGGGCTGTGTGTAGCTGTACAAAAGATCACAGATTTGGTCCTCTGTGTTTTATGCAGAAACTGAATGAAAAATCTTAGCAGGTTATGTAAAAAAGAAAAAAACCCCACACAGATTTAAAAAAAAAATAAAAACCAGAATATCATAATGATATAGGTAAAAGGAGATCAATAGTATGATTAAAGCACTAGGATCCCACTGGGTTTTTTCCAAGCATCTACAGCCGTGATAGTGAATGCTTGATGATTTTTTCAACAAGCACAATTTTAATTGGATAGGTGACTGAGGGAGTCATGTAAAGCCTGCCTTTCCTTCTGATGTGTCTTTTTTTCCTTTTCCTTTTCACAATGATGATAACAGCATATGGTCAGCTCTGTGACCTTGTGCAAGAACAGTCAACAAAGCACCCACCTCTGTCAAAAATTTCCAGAAGATCACAGTAGAGATTATACCATATGCATCTTGAATTTAGCCTAAATTGCTCCTAGAGAGGCTGATGACCACTTTTTAGTGCAATCTATTTGTTTTTTGCCATACATAATGTTTTTGTCTGTTTCTAACACTTGAGAATATGTGTGCATTCATTCTGAACAACTTGGCCTCTTATATTTACTTTATTTTCTCTGGCTCTGTAAATGGCCACTGTATGGATGTCACAAGTAATGTAGATTGCTGCAGTTTTTCCATACTCCCTTTATTATTTGTTGCTGCACTTTTGAATGGCAGTCACAATCTGGGACCTGCCTCTGAGTTCCAAGGGAGGCCAATTATAAACTAGCTGTGTCTGTCTGCCTGCTAAAACCATGTGGAAGCTGGGAATTACTGCACTGGCTTCTGTAACACCTTCTCATGACCACACCATGCTCCTAGGTTCCCTGTCCCAAAGATGCAAATTCTTATTTTTGCACTATCTTGATGGGGGGGACTGAAAAAGCTCCTTGAGGAGCTACAGACCACCAGAGTGTATCTATTTTTCTTAGCACTCTTCCCAGTGCTAAGAAATTTTCAATCCACTTCACTGCTGACACATTTATCCACTGAATGACTAGTGTAGTCTACACCTCCTCTTCTTCAAGTCCTTTCTCCCGTGCCAGAATATCAGACTGTAGGATTTACACAGCTGCTGGGAAGAAGTGATAAAACAACTTTGCAAAGAGCAGCTTTCAGGTGGGAAGGTATAAGCAGCCTGTGAGAGTGTGGCTGCATGGCATGCACAAGTTTCTCTTGCTAAATTTGCCGTTGAACACGCTCATAGATTTACCTACTTGATGATGACATCATACTGTAGAGAATTTACAATGCTTTTCAGAAAAGAGGCCTTATTTTTCTTCCTATGTCTGAAAGTCCTGCCTTGTGCAAGCCCCAGGCTCTCTCCAAGGTTAGTCCTTGATTTCAGCCTTTTCGTGGTTAGGGGCTAATTTGCTTCAGATCTCCCTATCCAGCTGAAAGACTCTCTGTGCCATTATTTCTGTAGGCTGCCCTTACCTGGCCACCCGAGTTTGGCACTCCCCATCACAAGGGACAGAGGTCCTGATTCCTTCCTTGTGGAATTTCAGCAGTACTCACCAGAGGGTGGATCCTGCATTGCAAGGCTGAAGCCTACTGAAGTCAGTCCAGGATAGAGCAGTTCTGCACCAGTCCCTGGACTGACCTGTTCAATATTCAGATCCTGAAGAATGACCAGCACTGCTTATGGTGGATACAGAGACATTGCTTCCAGAAGAGTAAACAGTTGACACATAAATACAACCAAACCATTCTCTGTGACAACTACTGACTGTCCACTCTCAACAGGTATAGATAAAAACTATACATAGCCATCTCTTAATTTGCCTTATGCTATGGAAGGAGTTACAAGACAATTCAGAACTTGCCAAACCCCACCGAACTTTCACTAGTCAGCAATTTAAAATAAAAAGGGCAACTATTACAATATTAATTTCTATGTTTTCTGTATTACTCAAGGCAGAAAAATTATTCTAAAATTCTTTAATTCTCTAATTTAAAAATGTTCTAGAATTTAACTAATCTTAACAGAAAACTAGGTGTGCTTCAGTTTTACTTGAAACCCAAAGAGATGTCAACAAAGACCGCTCATCCACAAAACAATCTTTAAAAAATGTAAATTAAGTACTTAAAAATGTTGTTTTCTAGGGTAGAGTTATTTTATATCAGCCTAGCTGTATTCTCATGGAAGCAATGGAATGGTTGGCATTGCCATCAGTGGAAAGGGTTTAGCAGGTCTAACAATTGCAGCACTTGTGTATAACAGGTTAAAATGAGCTCAGAAAGCAGAAAATTGGAATTTCACATGCCACTCTCACCCTCTGCTTCTTCAGATGACTAACTCTGCATTTCTTTCTACCTGCATGTCATCAGTGCTTTCCCTTTTTTGTCCAGGTCTCTCCTGGCTCCACCACCTTTCTTTGCTTACCTCTACCATCAATAGATTTGCAATATCTCCATGCTGGCTCCCATTTGGAATCACCAGTGGCTGGAATTGAGTTATTAAGTCCTTAAAAAAGAAACCTCATGAACAGTTCATTTATCAGGTGAGTGAGATGGAGGTGAAATGGGAGTGGCAAGGGGCCCACAGAAAACCTGGGGCCTTTGGAATACCTGTGGTGCTGATGTTAGAGGCAGCTGCAGTGGAGGAGAGCCCCCCACTGTTAAGTGTGATAGCAGAGTGGGAAACCAGCTGTGCCTGTGACATTAGAGCCCCTCTACAACTGAACAAACATATCAAAGGGCTGCATCAGATTGTGGAAAGCAGAACCACTTGAAGCAATTCACTCGGCTGCTGCCACTCTGGTTTGATTGATATGAACAAGTCTTATCTTCAAAAATATATACAGCTAAAGTGAGTATTTCTAGAATCACTTCAGATTGCATCTTGGAAAGGAAGAAAATTTTGCCTCCTCCCTGCCCCTCCTCCTCCTCTTAGGCTTCTTCCACTCTGGAAAAGTCTTGTGCATGGCTAAAACATATGCTAAATGTGGGAGGATAAAAAGGCACCTTCCAAATCTTCATGTCTTTGACAGAAAAGCAGCTGTTCTTTAGAAGGATGAATTAGGGCTGAGGAACTACTACTCCAAAATCTCTTACCTTTTGACAGATCATTTTTGTTTGTGGTGGCTGTGGTTGTCAGCTGCAGTTTGTCAAGCTGGAACAGTATTTGGTATTGGAGGGAAGGACCACATTTTTTCTTATAAAGAAGAAGAAATCCAGGAGGAGGATGACTGTCCATACACAGCTGTGCATGCATTTTCAGTTTGGCTCAACTAATCTTGCAACAACTGCACTTGTTCAAGGGTGTTCTCAAGAATGGAACCCCTATCTCCATCAGTCTTAACATGGAGACTCAACTCTTGGTCCAGATACAGCAGCAGTGCCAGGGGACAACACTTGCAGTATCAAAAAATTTCCTCCCACAAGGTACATTGAATGTGATTGTGGCTACACAGGGAGTGAATTCAATCCTCTATTTTCTTAATAGGTATTAAATTAATTTCCAAGAGTGCTAAAAATATTTTGCTTTTAAAAGCTGATTCTAACAAAGGAAAAAAATTCTAAATATCGGGAGCTGACTACAAAAGCTTTAGGGAGAACAAAACAAGAGACCAATAGCCACAGGAAGACAGAAAAATGCAGCAGATTTTGATGAAGAAAAAAAGTTCCCTGAAAAGACAGCTGTATTTAAAAGTAAAGATGAAGGAAGCAGGAAACAAAGTAAAGAGAACTGACTCTAGGTCGAAGACAATTCACAAAGGTTGGCCAATCATATTTAATTGCTGTGTTGGTGGTCTTTATTTAAAGGTCAGACAAAATTGTACCAAAATCCCCAGGAGGATTATTAAAATGCTTATTCAAGGCAGTGGGTTGCCTGTGGGAGACAGTGCTAGTTTCATTATATTTCTAACAGTGTTTAATTAGTTTATTATTGCATTTGGAATTACTTTTTTAGAGAATTTTGTCGTTTTGTACTGTTCAATACTCTCTTCCATCCACATTTTCTGCCAGACCTGCAACAGAAATATAATTTCTTGAGTTTAAATTCTATATCTTAATCTTTGCATCTTGTCAAAGCTCTCAGGCCTCACCAATAAGTTCCTATGCAAACAATCAATCAAAATATTACCCTCTGCCCCATTTGTCAATACTCATCTTCTGCCCCTGATATTGCAGCAACATGTCATGCACTCCATGCACTTCAGAACCTTGTCATTCCAAGATTGATGAGGAAATCATGGCTGTTTACCCTTTGGAAAGCTTAGTTATCAAATGCAAGGTGACAAAAATATTTATCTAGAATGGTCTTCTGACCTTCTGTTCTCACAGAAGTTGGATAATTGGAAAACATGTGCAGTAATAGAGTCTGTAGGGCTGCTCAGGCAACCAAAGTCTGTGCAGCTTCTGAATGTAGCCAACACAGAATGGAAAGCCCTTTTGGAGCAGGAACAGGGATATTCTGTTGGAACAGGAATATTGTTGGATATTCTCCTTTTTCCTGTAACACACAACAGTGCTTTAAGTCAGGGACACAAGCTTGTGAACAGTTTCCCAGTGGCTGAGAATGCTCAGTATCTCTTTGTTAAAATACCTCATTCTCCTTACCCAGTGAAGGGAGGAGCTGAAACTTTCCAAAAGATAGTCTGTATGTGACTGCAGTACATCCAAAAATCTTTTTCCCCCAATCTTGCAGCTCACACCTGTCCAAGGCCTTGCAGCTGGACAATTTAAAGCCTCCAGATACAATTCTTTGGCCTTCCAGTACCCAAAGGGGCTACAGGAGAGCTGGAGAGGGACTTCTTACATGGCAGATAGTTGTAGGGCAAAGGGGAATGGCTTTAAATTGAAAGAGGGTACGTTTAGACTGTACATGTGGAAGAAATTATTTACTGTGAGGTTGGTGAGATGCTGGTACAGGTTGCCCAGAGAAGTTGTAGATGCCCCATCCCTGGAACTGTTCGAAGCCAGGTTGGATGGGGGTCTGAGCAACTTGTTCTTGTGGGAGGTGTCTCTGCCAACAAGGAACACTGAAAACAAATGTTCCTTAAGGTCCCTTCCAGCTCCAGCCATTCTATGATTCCATGATTCCATGATCCTATGAATATGTAAACATACTGGCCCTGTGAAAGGCTTAGGTTGGAAATGTTGCACTTGTTAGACTAAGCAGCTTAAAACACTTTTTTGAGACTAAAAAGGGATTGGCCCACACAGGTCTCCTTCAGAAACTTCTTTTTCTCAGGTTTTTTGGGCAGCCAGCAGCTCTCAGACAGCACCCAGCCCCCTCAGCCAGCTCAGTGCTGCAGGCAGAGAGGGCTGGAGGACAGCTATCGAGCAGCTGTCATCACTGCCCATCTGACATGATAGAAACAACAGGGAATGAGCACGCCATGGGAAACATGAAGTTAGTTGATGCTTTGCTAAAAATCACCCTCCTATCCCATTAAGGTGTCCAATGCCAGAGTGTGTGCAGGATTTGAGCTTGTTGGATGTAGCTTGTTGTTTCAGACAGCTCATTCTTTTCTCTTGGCAGTAAAGTTGTTGCCCTCTACAAGAAAAAGGCTGAACTATTCCTAAAAGTGGCAAAGGTAAGATTGCCTCAAGGAAAGTCTCTGCTACCAAGGAGAGTAAGATATTTTTTAGGAGTACTACTGTAGAAAGTGAACCTTGGTTTGTGGAGAAGAAATCAGATTCAACAACAATTTATAAAGGAACTACCAAGATCAAGCATCTTGATGTCCTGGAAGAGTTAGATGTTTAGTTCAAGCTGGTGCATGTATTGTAAGACCTAACTGGGACTTCCAAGACAAAAAATTCTCAGGATGTGAACAATCCAGTCTCCATTTTCATTACTGTGGGTTTAAACTGAATTTTACACAGGGCCTGAAATGGGACCGCTGTTGGGTCCTTGTACTGCTCACTATGATATAAATATATAAGGAGCCCAGACCTACTTTAGGATTGAAACTACTCTGAAAATTGTCCTTTAAGGCAAAATTGATTTTGTAATATGTGAGTTCTGTAGGGAACATTTTCCACTTTTTTTCTTTTTTACAGAGAGTGTGCAAGTTGGTCTCTATCTTTCACAAAATGGTATTTGATATGAACTATTATTAGCTGAAAAAGATAATCTGTTCAGTGAAACATGCTCATTTTCTGGTTCTAAACTGTCTCTGCTCCCTAGAAGCAACAATGCCACAGTAATTCAGAACACAGGCTCTGCTAATGCTATGCTTCATGCACATATTTATCAATCTGATAATTATGCTTAAAATAAGGCAGGGAAATAAAAAAGGCTGACTGAGATAGAATTCTGATCAAATGCTAGAGGCAGACACAGTCCAGGTCTGCTAGCACAGAGTTTTACAAGAAAACAGAAAGATAAAATGCAATTTTACATTTTATTCAGTGCTGTTTATTCAGCTCTTTTTCCCTAAGAATCATTATCAATATTTTGAAGTTTTTTATGCTTCCATTTCTGATGGAACTTGGGCTTGGTCAGCAAATCTTTTCCAGAAGACAGTATTCTTTCTTTTTTATATTTGCTCACAGATGTTTTAGGATAAGATATTGATTATCCTGCAAATGGACAAGAAAGCAGTTTCTTTTGAACCAAAGGGTTGTTTTCCTCATTAGAGTTCTAAACCACTTGCTGTTTTTTTAAGCCTATTCAATCTCCTGGTTATGTTTCATCAGTTTCCCTTCAGGGTTGTTTTTTCTTGGCCTCTCCTCTCTCAAATCCTTAAAGCTGCAAAATTCCTGGGATATTTCACTATTCTATTCATGCTGCAGAACTGAGAGAACTAAGGGATAAGTGTGTGTGTGTTTCTTTCTATATATGTTTGAAAAATCTAATGATGCTGCGATACTGGCACTCAAATATTACTGGTGATATGTTTTTGTGGTGGGCTGACCTTGACTGGCCACCAGGTGCCTACCCAGATGCACTTTTGCTATTCCTCCTCAACAGATGGGTGAGAAAATAAGACAAGGTCACGATACAGACAGGGAGATCACTCACCAATTACAGTCTGGGGCAAAACAGATTCAACCTGGGGAAAATGAATTTAATTTATTGCCAATTAGAGTAGGATAGTGAGAAAAACAGACAAAACTAAAACAAATTCCCCCATCCCTCCTTCTTGCTAGGTTCAGTTTCACTCCCTCACTCCTGACTCTTTTATTGGAGGAAGCAGGGAGGGGGGAAGGGGGGATGGGGCTTGTGGTAAGTCCATAACATTTCATCTCTGCTGCTCCTTCCTTGCTTTGTCACGGGGTCTCTCCCATGATGTACAGATTTTCCAGAGCAGCTCCAGCATGGGTGCCCCATGGGCAGCAGCTCCTTCCAGACAGCATGCTCCTGGCAAGGGCTCCTTTCCATTGACTGCAGATTCCTTCAGGGCACGTTCACCTGCTCCCCTGTGGTCTTCCATGGGCTGCAGGAGGACAACCTGCTCCATTACATTCTTCTCCAGAGGCTGCAGGAGAAGCTCTGCTCCAGCAGCTGGAGCACCTCTTCCCTCTCCTTCCTCCCTCACCTTGGTGTCTACAGGGCTGGTTTTGCAAATGTTTCGACCTCCCCTTTCTTACGCAGCTGCTGCACCGTGCTTTTTCACTCTCCATAAATATGTTATCACAGAGACACCACCAGCATTGCTGAGGGGCTCAGGTTTGAGCAGCAGCAGATCCTTTTTGGAGCCAGCTGGAGATGTCTCCCACATGGGGACAACTCCTGGTTTCTTCTGAGAGAGACCACTCCTGTTGCCCTCTCTGCTACGAAAATCATGCAGCATAAACAAGATGCTTTTTTTATTAAGACTTCAAAAGAGTATTTGGCTTGGAATGTGGTGATCATCAAGGACACTTTTGAAAATCTTGGAAATCTGATTTTTTTGCCACTGATATCAAAATACTGTGAGTATTTTGATCTTAAGAGATCTTAAGAGAAAAGTGGAAGGTTAAGAACAAAAGCTAATACAAGTGTCTTGTTTTCTTGTTAAACCAAGTAGGATTGTCCTCCTGAATAGGTGATTCACAGTTTTCTAAAGATCTGTTTGTACTAGATACAGATAAAGCTGGAAGCTCATGAGTTTGAAAAGCAAAGGAAACATAGGGGACAGGGATGTAATGGCTGAAATATCAGAAAAACATATATATAGAAGTAAATGGAGGCATTTTGTACAATTTTGACCTCACATGACCTGTGTGATCACAGAGTAAATATGAGGCAGCAGTAGTTTTCTGAAGTTTCTGAACTAGAAAATTCATTGTAAGCATTCCCTTATTTGAATTTTACAGCCAAACTTTCTTGTTTCTCAACTGCTGCAAACTTTTGTAATAGGCACCCCTATTTTTAAGTGAAAATGTGTGAATGAAAAAGAATCTTAGCACCTTCAGGCTTTGGGTGGTGAGGCAAAAATTGCTTTTGGCAGAAAAAAAAGTTTGAACTAGGGAGAGATTTAACATCCAGAGGCTGCTGTTATAATAACCCACGAGTGTTGTAACACAATATCACACACCATCTAATGCCATCATCATTCTCCTGCATGGATGGTCGTGGGTGCAACGTTTGCCTCCTGGTGATAAACATGAATATCGAGGTCTGTGAAGTTACATGTGTGTAAAAACTGTGTCCTTGGAGGTTGTCACAGAAAAATGATGAATGGAATCGCAATATTCTTTAAAAGTGTTCTTGAAGGAAGGCTGAGGCACAGCATCTGCTATAATCAGTGCTTCCTGAAATGACCCCCTTAATGAATGACTGAAAAAAGCACTCAAAAAAAAAAGCATTTTGCATCTTTTTACCTGTTCTGTGGGGTAGGCTAATAGTTTTCTATTGCAATGCCCTGCCCCATGCTTCTGGTCAGTGAGAATGAAGCACACCCCAGCTCACAGTGGGAACAAAGCAGCTGAGCAGGGTGCAGCACGGAGGGCTGCTGGCTCTCCTGGCAAGGGCCATCTAAGAGGCAGCACCCTGCCTTGCTGTGTGCCCATCACTGTGTGTCCTGCAGCTTTGCACCTCTGCCCTTTCCTTCCCTCTGTTTATGGTGGGACTGTAATTGATCCCGACTATCTCACACCTCCTTTCTCTTCCTGAGAAGTGGCTGAAGAGCTTCCAGGCTCTGGTAGGACCCTGTCATCCCCTCAAGCTGACACTCATACATCAAATCCTTTGACAGGCCACTTTATGAATACAAATGTTGGAAGAATTTGGAGAATTTGATAAGCAACAAATGTTTGGCTTGGTCAAAATTTTAAGCTAACCAAATCAAACTGAAAGCATGCACACCTGTTTTCCTCTTGTTTTCTGAGGCATGTTCCAGGCTGAGCTGTCAGCGTAAGACAAAAACCAACCAGCGAACATAAACAGAGAGCAGTAAAAACTATTTTGATCTTTCAAGGAAGGACATTCCCAGCTAAAGAAGACCAAGCAGGTGAAAATTCTGTTTTGCCTGAGGAGTTTTGAAGGTCTGGAAAACACTTTGTGTATTGGAGAGCCCATGAGAGTCTGGAGGGAAAGTCAGCTAGGGAGTGGTGACTCCAAGGGTAGACATCATTTTGGGGCTAGACCTGGTTACTGTGTTGCTCCTTCTACATCCTGCATCACTAAAACCTCACCGTGAGAGACACCAATTGAATGGTACAGATAACTGATTTCTGTAAACACAAAGCAAGTGAAATAAATAAAATTCTTAGCTAGTGTAAATTAGCTTAGCCTGAATGGTTTTAGCAGTTATGCAAAATTGAAACAGGAGATCAGAAAATCTTTCCCAATACACAAAATATTATATAGTAATAATTAATTAATTAATTAGTAAATATTAAATACATGTAAGGGTATGTGTAT
Source organism: Fringilla coelebs (assembly GCF_963513975.1). NCBI lineage: Eukaryota > Metazoa > Chordata > Aves > Passeriformes > Fringillidae > Fringilla > Fringilla coelebs. Next base: position 46,308,356 of record NC_140028.1, on the reverse strand, counting down.
TATAAGACCATAATACAATAGCAGCATTCTGGTTTTATGTTTTTTAAATTCAACCTCAAAATGGATAAAGTTGATGATATTTTGAGGATACCAGGTTTTATTCAGAAAAAAAAAATAAAGGAGCATTTTTTGCAGTGTATGAAGCTCTATCTCAGTAATACTCTCTCCTATTTACGGCAAGTAGTCTATGTGGCAGCTCTTCAGAGCAGAACTGGAACAGGTCTCAGGTTGGGTGACACTGACATGCTTCTCTGACAAGATGAGCCACACAAAAGTAGTGTCATTAAAGAGAATGTGCCATTTTCTGACACAACTGAATGCAGGACTTTGCCTTCCAAAAACCAGAAAAAAAAAGTGCTCTACCTGCTCTACCTGGAACTTTTCTCATTTCTCTCAGAACGCAAATAAAAGCCCCCATGATTCCTCCCAGCTACCAAATTATTTTTGGCTTTTAAAACCTTACTTTTCCCCTTAGCTTCTGATGATTAACTCTCCCTGTAAACTGCTTTGTAATACTCTGCATGGAAGACAGTATATAAAAATAAATTGCATTGAGTTTGATCCAAACCTCATTTGACTCAAAATTACACTGAGGTTTTGGGCTGCCTTTTTTCCTACCTCCACATTTTTAAGACTGGCTGGCAAGCCAAATTATTTCTATTTGCTATCATAAAGGCTAAATAAAAGGGCAAACAACTCAATGCTTTTTCAATAAAATTCATGTTGTTATTTCAAAATACAGTTCTCCTTTGTCATTTCCCACCCCCATATGCTCATTCACACACAACGCCACTTGGGTTGCTCATGTCCTTGCATATTACAGTCTGCAGAAATTATGGAATAAGGTTCTACCTCTTCTGGTAAACCTGATTGCTGAAGAAAGAGCGAGTCTGTTGGAAAATTAGCCTTTATTTACAACACTGACAACTGTGAAAAGATGCAGCTTTGTGTTATTGTGCTGAAGTTATTACCTTCCAAGTAGCAAATCTCAGGACACCCAATTAAAGGTTAACTTGCAGTTTGCAACAAGCAGCCTGTAAAGTTTGCTGGAAAAGAGCTGCCATATTGTCATTCAAAGTACTTTATATTAAACAGCACAAGACAGCGACAAAACATCTAATTATCTGATTACACTGCAAGAATAGTTTCTTGCATGCACTGAATTTTGCATACCATCAACGAACACAGAATGTGTGCGCCAGTGATTCACATAAACACAACAACAAAAAAAGAAAATAAGATAGGACAATGTGTCTCTGCTACTATTGTTCCTAATCTGCGAGACAGCTTTGCTAGTACATCAAATTAACAGTGGGGATTCTGGGGACATCCAGCTCAGGAATAGAAGTTTCTTCTGTTCTGGTTTTGGCCCTGTACAAGGTGCACGTTTGCCAGAGACTGGGCAGTCTGGGTGGCCACCAAGGTGAGATTTGTGCCCCAGCTGTTTGACAAATGGAGGCGCTCCATGGCTTCTAAAGATTTTTCTAAGAGACAATGAAGTTTAAAAAAATGCAGCCTTAGTCTTACTATACCACATATGCCCGCCCCTGCCACTGTTCAAGGAGCCCTTTGGAGGGTGGTTGGGTGTAATAATAATGTTCCTGTGGTGTGAAGGAGAATGGGGATTAGCAGCTACTTCATGAAGAAGTTCTTGTCCACTTGCTCTTACCCTGGAAAGATCTCAAGAAAAACATACAATTCCCTGGTGGAAACTCAGACAAGACAGTTAGGGAAAATGAATCAATTTCAGTTTTATGCCCAGGTTTACCCCAGAGCTGTTCATTTCTCTGAGCAATTCAACAGATGACAAGCAGAAGAGCATCAGCAAGGATGTTGCACTGTTTCCCACGGCTGTTCTGCTGGTTAGTCCCACCATGGCCGGGTCACCTGATTGCACAGATAATATATCTGGTACTGCACATGCAAAACTAAACATGGGTACTGGACCCTCACTTCTTTTTGGGGCAGGACAGAGGGGAGAAAAGGGTTTCTTTTTGTATCTTACGAGAATAAGAAATTCAGTGGAGGCAGTTTTTTACCGTGCCACTGCTTTACAGCGAGAATCTTCACATCAGCCGTAACACAGTCCAACTTCTTCACAGTTCCAACTCTTTACACCATTAAACACAAATCATGGCCTCTGGAGATCCCCTTTTACAGAATGGAGAAGCAATTTAGCCTCCATAACATATCAGTCTCCCGCTTGTCCTGAAAAGGCTGTCAATTGTGCTGAATTATGTATAAAATCAATGCGAGGTGCTGTCTGCCAAAGATGGGTTGACATTAGCAATTTTATTTTCACTGAGGGGGGTCACAAGTCCCAGATCTTCAAGATCACAGAATAAGTGCTCATTCCATCCCTACTTCTCCAGTTCTAAAATTATATCCATTTTGACTCTTTTTAGAATTAAAAAAAAAAGTCACAATACCATGCTGCTACTATGAAAAACCTCTTCAATTGTCTGCAATGGGCAAATTTATACAGTGTTGTTGATGGGGTGCTAGGATAATCTGCTCTTTCTATCTACTTTCATTATAATCTCTGTTAAGTGGACATTCACAAACATTTTCTTTTTGTCAGGGATCCCACAATATTCGGCAAACAAATTGAATATTGTTATAATCAATTAACAAAATTTACACTTAAGACTCCCTGAGGATTTTCAAGTAGTGGAGAAAATCTCCCCTGCAATAAGATGCATAAATATGCAGAAGTAAAACATGTTCATGTGAATTGAAAGGACAATTAACCTTGTGACGATCTTCAGAGAAGCCTGGTATTTTATTTGAGACTTAATATGAATCCTATCCTTGCAAAATCACCATCACTGTGCAGGTGGCCCACAGACCTACAATAAATACTTACACAGCATCTAGCTCATGACCCAGCATTTTACTTTATGTTTTTTCCTACTGTACTTATGAGTGGAGCAGTGTTAAAATCTAATTTCACAGCATCATCTTCTCCCTCTGCTCTGGAATGGCAGCTGATCTGATATTCCTGTGGCAGCTACTAAAAGTCTGAGGGTCTAGTAGCGGTCTTTGAGATCATCAGCCAACAAAATTGCCATCAGAATTCTCTTCCAAATACTCAGTTCTGAAATAGATTTCTGTAAAAGCTCATTTAAACAGGGTCACCTGTCATCACAACACAGTCCAGAGTTCAGCAAACACAGCACCTTAGTGAATACAGTGAGTTATTACAAAACATGAAGTCATTAAATGACATTTTTCAAAAGGAAGTCGATTGATAATTGATAACAGCTTGGAATTGTTATGTCAGTCTGTATTTTCTGGAAGAAATGTGTTCCTGCATACATTACTGGTGATTCAAGGTTGTTTATTTTCAAACACTATCAAATATGGCTGCAGAAATAATGTAGATGGAAATGTTTCCCTGAGCTGAATGCTTGGGGGGCATTCCCAGTGGGAGCATCTCGGTTGACTCAGGAGCTTTGGGTCTGAACCCATTTTGGAAGGGCTGTGTTCTGCCACTCTCACTTACCTTCTGTAACACACTGCTCCAGTATATATGTTGACACAGCTCAATTTCAAAGGGAAAACATTTTTCATGAGACCTTGACCTGATGGACAGCTATTCAGCAAGAAGGATTGCTTCCCAGCCTCTGAAGGTCAAGCCTGAAGGCTAGGGCTCAAAAGGTTTCCTTGTGGTCATCAACCCATATGAAAATCTTATTGCCATTTAAGTCTTGCCTTCAAATAGCTGAAGGGTGAGTGGGAATGTCCAGAAAACAATTCATTTGGTGAATAAATGCAAAGGATTTATGAACTGTTTCCTTCACAATAAAATCTAGAGATTTCCACAAGACTTTAATGGAAAAACTCACTAGTTTCAAAATAATGGCATTCACTCTGCATATAAAACACCAAGGCATAGTTCCTGAGCATGGGCTGGGGCTTTTTTACATCCCAAACAATAGTTCAGGTGTTACAGTATTTTCTGAGGTACAAGTATTTAATTAGTCATACCAAGAAGGAACAACGGGAAACACCAAAGTAACTAACTCTAAGTTAGAGTTTGGATTTAGACATTCTGCAGTCAGATAATTTGGTCCCTTGTCACTGCGAACTTTTGCCACACAAAAAAATGGGAAGATCAAAAAACTTGGCAATAGCCTGGAATTCTTTGTTATGAAACATGACAGCAGAGCAGGTCTTTGAAGTTGCCTCTCCCATTCCATGAAGAGTTTTTAAGGGTTGGGCTGACTATTTTTGGTAGTTTTTCTTGTTTAGTTTAATTTTGTCTAAATGAGGAAAAATCAGTTCTCAGAAAGATAGGGCTCTGAATATTGCTTCCTGACTAGGTCAGGCTAAAAGACAAGTTTTTGTTTATTTCTCAGTTTATCTGGAAATATCCTTACTGAGCAAACTGCTCTTTGTTAACTTCAAGTCAAAACATACCAGCAATGATTCTACATTTTTAGTGTAATTCCCTCTAATCATCCTAGCACACTGCTTGTTTTTATAACTGCTTCACACAATGCCACCAGTAATGAATGTTCTAGAATTGGAACATAATTTTGATTATCTGGCCATTACTTTTGATTTATGGTGCACAGAGACAGCTGGGTTTTTATAAGCTCACTCTGCAGTACTGCAGATAACAAATGTAATGTAATAATCAAACTTCTGCAATTTGGAACCCAGAATGGGTGGGCCCATGGATCTGTCTGTATATACCCATACCATATCAACACATTTTATCTTCAGAAGCAGAAGTATAAAAGTAATTTGCACAATGCTACTATTCCTTATTCATACCCAGAGCAAAATATGTTTCTTTGAGAATCAGTATTTAGGCTCTTTGGGAGGGAGTGAACCACCTGAAGGTGGTTTCATTAAATTGCATAAATGTGTACCACCAGGAGGTTTAAAAATGCATTAGTGCTTGAAAAAAAAGCCTCTCAAAATGAATATATGTTAAGAAATAGTCATAAATAAAATCCATTGTGAAGTTAGAAAAATCTTTTTTCCCGGGTGCAACACAGAAAAATAGGAACTCTACAAGCATGTTCTCTATTAGGAGGGGAAAATAGCCAATTTAAAGATGAAGAGGTTGGTCACTGCTTTTTCACAGAATATTGATTTAAGGTCTGAAAACAAGAGCAAAAGAGATTCTTACAAAAACTGAAAATGGGTAAGTAGAAACGGAAACAAAAGTGGAAGCATTTTCTCAGCCTAGCCAAGAGAACTAAGAAAGCAGAATTTGCTTATGGAAGGCAAAAGGGTTTAAAAACTACATACTAGATGCGGGATGCAACAAGCAACAAGAATAATTCATAAACCAGAGTGCATTCCCTTTGTTAATGAAAGACAAACGCTCTTAAGTATTTTCTGAAACACAGCTGGGGAGAAGAATAAAGATGGGAGCAAATAGAAAATAATGACCATCTTGTTGAGGCAGTAAATGATTATAAAGGTGGCAAGGCATGCAGGAGATGATGATGTGTGGGTGCATTCCAGGGATCCTACATGGGCAGCTTTTTCTGTGCTCAGAGAAGACTGTCAAGAGATCTGCAGTTATGCTTTAATTGTCTGAGAGGCAACAGTTACACACACAGGAATGCATTCTCTGCAGCCAGAGCAACGGGAGAGCAGCTCAGGGACCACATGTCCACCACCTCACCCCGAGCAATCTTTCCAAAAAGCTCTCAGGGTGGGGTTGCAGTGTCACGTTGTCACCACAGGATGTGTCCCTCTGTGGCAGAAATGTCAAGAGAGCACATAAATGTGAAATCTGGTTGTAAGTGCCTACTGTATCACTGGCAATTGCTGCATTTTTAGATGTCCTAGAAACCCACAGAGGTTTCGGGGGTTAAATACTGTTCAGGACACTTGAAAAGGAAGACAAAGCCTTCCCAGCTATTGCTGTGTGGAGAACACGTCCTCCAGCCTGCAGCAAAACAACCAAACCAAAACAAGACTTAAGACCTTGATTCTTTGTGGCTTGTAAACTGAAGGCTACACAAAACCTGGTGTGAGTTTTGGCACTGTTCAAGTACCTAGGTAAACTGAGGGGGAAAACTGGGAAAGCAGAGCGCTGGAATGTAACCCAGCAGGACAGGAAGCAGCACTGACACTGAGAATTCCAGAGAAGGGACATCTCTAAGTTCCCTGTTACACCCAAGATGATGTTTGTCCAGTACAGAGGCACAGGTTGGCTAAAGAGTGTCTGGCATTGATTCATCAAAGGGTCCCTAAAAAATGGGATGCTCTTCCCCTAGCTATGTGATGAAAGCACCTTGGGTCCCTGTGGGGAACACTTGGCCTTTTTTCTTTAGCCTTTCTTCCTCACTTCTATTTCCCAGCTGGGCTTTGTTGCTAAAGGGAAATATTTTTGTTATTCCTGTGACATATATTATGTAAAGAGAAATTATCCTATGCTTTAAAGAAATTCCTAGGAAAGATCCTTGTCTAGAGAGAGACTAAACATTAAAATTTATTTAAGCAAATGCAAAATAAATAAAAAAATAAGGACACCATACAAATATGGATCATCCCTGGCTGAAAATTGTGTGTAAAATATACCACTGTGGATTAGGTATTTAAACATTTGTCTGACTTTTCTGATTTTTATTTGACTAATAAATATTGACTAAGGTAAAAGCTGGAACTTTGCTTTCACACTCCTGAATCAGAAAGGTAAATCTGTCAAAATAATGCTACCACTGCTAGCAGAAAGGTTCCTTAGGAAGGTGGGAGTAGTTGTGTAAAGGAAGAATTGGCAGTGGCTTGCACAAGACATCTCTAGTACCTACAGGAAGGTTTTAGAGACACTTTTGGGGATTGTGTGTCTCATCACCTGTCAGAAGATATCTTCCCTTGGGTGCTAAGATGAATGGGGCCATGGCAGAGTAGATGTAAATGTTCTAGGTAAGGAGTCTAGTCCAAAAAAGTACTGCATACCAAGAAAAAGAATTCCCAAGCAGCAACCTTCATGTGGCTTTTAGTCACTTTGCTGCTTTGGTACCAAAATAACCACTTGAGAGTTCAACTACCTGGAGGGAGAATGGTGAATAATTTTAGACTGCTATGGGATGAGTATTAGCATATATTCATCAGTATTTGGCAATCCCAGAGAAAATGCAGTAGGTAAACCCATCTGCCTAAGGCCATCGGTATCCATTTCAAATGTTTACTTCCTGAAACCACTCTTCCCCACCTTTATCAGCCCTGAAGCTGAGAAGGATTTAGGCTATGAAAGACCATCACTGAAAGAAAATACAAATTGCAGAAAGGCTGAAAGGTCAAAGTTGCTCAAGCCTCACTTCTTGCCAGTAACTTCCCTTGGATACAGTGCCTACAAAGCCGAGGTAATATATGTCACTACCAATTGCCATTTACAAATTAGGCTGCCAAAATTTCCGTTTTTCAAAAATATTGCAGGGCCCAAAGTTCAGCCATCTTCCTCCCAGTGCAGCCCTCTGATGGGCATTGGAACAGGTATCACGGGTACAAAACCTGGCTGTGCATTCTAGAATAAGGATGAATCTGAAACTTGATGAAAGATGATCAGTTCAAACATCTTTTTTCTTCTTCAATAAGCATTTGAGATGCATAAAAGTAATTTACCTTTTCTTCTGTTCAGCAGACCTAATGCTGAACTATCACTAGGTCTGAGAACTGTTGCTACAATTTCAAAGGCACTGTAGAGCTGGCTGTTTGTCTGATCAAGATAAAGCTCCTACTGCTGCACAGAACAGCCAAGTGCTTATAAAAGATGACCTCTGTCCACCTTTAACGAAAAATTGTGCACTGGAGCCCAAACTGGAAATCTTTCACAGATTTCTCCCCCACTGTGTCCTTTAGCATGCAATGTCAATGAATAAAATTCATTTAGCATTTCCAGTTTGTTGGTTCAAAGTAACAATAGATTATGCCTGAAATACATTTTTGCATAATTTTTTTGTGCTAAAAGCTGTCTTCTGCTTATTTAACATGCATTGACAGTTTAAAATCTGCCCTTTATGAAAGTTTTTCTTACTTAACTATGCATGGTCAGACTTTATTTCCACATCCTGATCTACATCCTTTGTTCTGTGTACTACAAATTGAACTTGGAAATAGCTTATTGGGGCTTGTTGGTAACTTTGACACATTACTCAAAAATCAAGGCTATATTACAGCATTAAGTTATAGTTGCAAATGCGTGATATAAATAATAGCCAGGTGAGCAGAAGCTGAAATAGTATATCTCAACCTGAGAGGATTGCTACCTTTCATCAGGAGCAAGAAAAGGAGACATTCCCCATGCAGTGTTAACACCCCCCAAATCAGATCTTGGGATTTACGTCCCAAAATCAAATTATGTAAATTATGGTGCGAGTGCTGAGGAAGCACTGAAGCAGCACCAGTGACGAGCTTTCCCCCCACATTAACTTGCTGCCAGAGCCTGGTTCCCCTCCCTGTCCACTGATGGCATTTCATTTCGTTTGAGGCTCACACCGTTCACAATTAGGTCCTTAATGTCTGTAAATGTAGGCATTAAACCAGAGCAGACTGCTGCAAGAGAACAAAGACAGAACTGTACCTACTAAGCTCGCTTTGTTTGCAAGTGAATCACGGGAGCAGGTCAGAAACATGTTTACTAATGACAAATCTCCTAATGGGGCTTTTTGATAAAGCTCCATGAACATAAGCATCTCCTTGAAGGACATGATTTGATGTGCACTCAGGTTAGCAGGGGCTTGTCTTCACTTCAGCACAAGAAAGTCCAGGCAGCAGAGGACTGGCACAATCTGCAATCTATTTATGCAACCTGCAGCATAATCACACATCCATTAAACTGTCAGTCTAGAAATGAGCCAAAAACTATGCAAGTTCTTATTTAGATAATGCACATTAAACCAAAGAGCTACCCATCACTGGGGAACTGAAAATTGTGAATTCCCAGAAATCCCAGCATATACCACTTTGCTTTTACCTGGGAACTTGCCTTCCAAATTTGTGCTGGGCTTTCTTCTACATGCAGCTTGTTTTCAGTCTGGCAGTACGAAATGCCAAAGAAGCACACACAACCTCTCACAGAACTCAAACACATTTTGGGTATTTTTTATTTACTGTAGTCAGGGCTGCCCAGGTGGAAGAAAAAAATGCCAAACCAAGCACCAGATCCAAAATTAGCATTTTATTCAGAACGTTGGGGTCAGAGGTGTATCATTCATATTCTGGTACACAATACAGAGGCAAAGCTGTTCTCAGAAGTCTCTCCAGTTTGAAAGCTCCTTCCCCCCTCCCCCCCCCCCAAACATACTGTATATTTTCTCGTGCCACCAGTATCAGGCCAACTCCCCTCCCCCCCTTTTTTTGGTACAAATTATGTAAAACTTTTTTGTGCTAAGAACTTTTTTCCCTCCCCAAACCAAAAAAATAATAAAAATAAAAATAAAAAAAATATTGAGTACTCTAACTACAGTTCAACAATTGAATCAATGTCACTTGTTTGCAACCTGTTTTGTAAATACTTTATCCATAAACGAAAGATATAAACATGCAAAAACCTGAATCCATAGTCCAAATAATACATACACGTGTTCTGAAGTTTCTGCACTTCTCCACAGACTATGCCAATAAAACATTATGTACACATACCATTTTTTACAGTGAAGTGGGAAAAAAATACTAGAAATTAAAAAAAAAAAAACCCAACAAAAACCAAAACGTGTACATGGATTAAGACCAAAATGTGTCTAACATTCTAGCATAAGAAAAAAAAATCAATTCTGCTACAAACTGGTGATATGAAAACTCCCTTTATTTGCAACCAGCTGCATAATTTTTAGAATTTTAGTGAAAAAAGTCCCCTAACATCTAAAACTAGAAGTAATGTACATTGTTCCACCTCATGGTCCTCTCTCCCAGATAATAAAATTGTTCCATGAGGATTTTTTTATTTTTAATCTCCTTATTTTAATAAAAGCAATGCGATGTAACAAAAGCATTGTGAAGTATATTGTGTTTCACCTTACTCCTCCCCACCCCAACATATTTTGTCTCTTTAATGCTCATTTCACAAATCAGTACCATTAAAGCCTTAAACATAAAACTAATTCCGATCTGAAAAAGGTACAAAAAGGCACATAAAATCCCAGTGCTTCTGTACTGTAAAATTCAAGTGTAACTGAGCTCAATATTTTTTTCCAAACAGCATTGGATCACTGATATTCCACGGAGCCCAAATTGGTTTGCAGCCTAAGCCAAAGCCTTCAGCAAGCACTTGTGCTAGTAGACTACAAAGTTAAAGCCTAGCTTCTGTATGCTTTTGGGGAATATCAGTTGAAATGTTTGTACTTGTCCAAAACCAAAGTTCACTTTGAAGTTCAGTCATCACCTCCACCATACATATCAGCAAGTTTCTTGAAACGTGGGCCCCAGTCATTTAGGTAGTCATAGTCTTGCTCACCGCCACTACTTGAGGAGTTAAGAGAGCTCAAGGATCCAGCAGTGGAGCCGCTTCCTTCGTAGTCAAAGACTAAGAGGGAGTCGTATGGTGGGGCTGTAGGGTCATTGTCAGCTGCTTTAAGTCCCTGCAAGAAGGAGAAGGGAAAAAAGAAGACAAAGTTCTGTATCTGAGAGTGAACCAAAAGCATAACCGGAATATTTGCAGCGCAGTTATCTATTGAGCACCACTTGAGAAAACAAAGCTCTTCCTCTCCTGCCATTCAGTGCAAAACAGGATTCACATTTTTGTAACTCCTTTTAGTATGGCCAGCTTTCCAACATTGCAGCACTGGACATTTTGAATGTAGCTACAATCACAGCCCTAACAAAACCTTAAGAGAAAGTCATGGCACTGGGAATGAAGCTAGTAAATAAACAGTTTCAAGGATATACAGCTCACAACCTGTGCCATGGGCAATGTGGGAATGGTTAGACAAATGAGGAAGGAGAAATAAGCATGCTGGCAGAGATTCACTTCAACAGTCATCTCATATGGTCAATAGCATATCCATTGACTTTTCTGGCCTGCAGTCCAACTGCATGTGCCAAAATCCATATTTAGTTAGTCCTGTAAACTCATGTGCCTCTGCAGGCTGCTGTGAGAAAAATATATGGTACGTTGTCTTAAGCCTTTTATGTTTTGCCACATCCACCCATGAAATCCACCTGCTCTTCAGAAAATACGCAGTGACATCAAAGCTGAATACAAGATGATGACTGTTTTTGTTTCCTCATTTCAAAGCACCGAAGTTACCAGCACACGAATAGTGGGCCATCAGCATTTTTACATTTCCAGTCTATAGAGTTGAATAGACAAAATTAAAAGTAACACAAATTGAATTGGAGGAAATGCTGGGGAATTGAAGAGGAAAAGCCAGGAAAGAACCACACTTCTTCCTGAGAAAAGCCTCTACATTCTCTGTTTTGTTACATAAGTCCAAACCTAAACACTTATATGAGTAACTAACTTTAGAATATGAGACCATTTCTCTGTGCATATCTGGGGAAGATTTACAAGCTGAATACAAAAGCCTGAAGCCAAAAAGACCTCTTATGATTTGTACTTTTTTAACCTCACAGTTTCTCCATGGGATTAACAACACTTTTTCAAGATCTTCCATTTTGAAAAGGATCTACGCTGGCAGCCACTGACAGGGGAAAATGTATCTTCCAGAATTCCATAAGGCTGTGCTAGGATTTTAAATTGCTCACTATAAATTTTTACCAGAGCTATTTGTGCTGGTTTTACTTTTAATTTTTAATGTTTATTTATTTAAAGAATGGCATTATTATACTCCTACTTATTTGAAGGAATGAGTGTGCCTCCTTCAAATTATCTAATATATTCTGGTTTTAGAAAAGTACGTTTCACTCTCAATTGTGTTTTGTCCAAATATGACAAAATGGAACCAGAAGCTGATTTTTCTTCCAGAAATATGTATTATGGAGTACATACATATTAAACCCATTAATTAAAGCATTTGGCATTGATAAGGTAGAAGTGAATCCTGGTTCTTTATTACCTATTTAAATAATTCAGAATTGTGCAAAATTTATCTAAAATAATTTCCAAATCAGTAGTGGAAAAGCCCAGCATATTTACCAACCCAGTGACCTCTAATCAAGAACACATTTTGGCCTTGAAATGATCGTTTCATGTGGTACAACATCAAGCAGGTTATTAATAGCCTGCATTAAAAGTGCAATTTTGAATTATGAGATAAGAATAATTGGTGATGCTTGTTATCTCTCTCTGGCATTTTCAAACCTGATGGCCATAATAAGCAAAAAAGATGTGAGATTTTGAAAAGGCAACGGCAAGTGTTGGAAGACATCCCTTATCCAGCTTCCAAGGGAAAAGTTCTAAGGCTTTCTCTTACTTTCTGTTGCTGAAGCACAAAGACAACTTTACTTCTTAGGCAGTAACTGGCCTTATGGCATTCAGATCTCTCCCTAAGCCTGCTTGGGGTGACAGACACCCATGTGTTTGGAACACAGGTGACAGGGAAGGAGAATAAATACCAGCTGAGGTTAAGGAGTGCTGAGGTACAAACGCCAGGTATCCATGTGTGAAAGTCATTTAGAAAGTTGGGAGACAAAATGTTATTTCCCTGCAGTTCTGCCTACTAATAGCCAGCCAACCATGGGATACCAATTTATTTTAAGAAATCAGTGAACAAAACAGTTTCCTACATCACTGCAAAAATTCTGATACCTATCAGTCATCCATGACAAGGCAGAAGGCAGCCTCTTTCCATCTGTTTTTCCAAAGGGGAAGTTGTAATTTTTTTTTCAATTTGCTGCTGCTATCATGATAGCATTTCAGAAAAGGAAACTGGTTTTGAGTTACAGACTTACAAGATAGGATCTCACTAACAAATTCACTTTCTCAAAGGTTGTGCTGCCGGTGTAATCCATTTCATTCAGAGAACGTAGCTACGGGTCATGTTTTGGAAGTATTGATTCAACTGCACAGCACAAGTTACACTGACATTTTCACCTATCTTCTGGTTCACGGTGTAATGACTGAACTTAGTGTCTAACTCTTCAAATGACAAGATTTCTGCTATATTTGTGTCACAAGTTACATACTAAAATGAGAAAGCAGTACTGCAATGTTTCCTCTTTCCCTCTGCCTAGCTGATTCTTTGAGCATACCCAGTGCACTGCTGCTCTTTGCTGTTGGGTTCTACAGCATGCCAGGCAGCCCTGGCAGCGCCATCAGCTTAGGAGCTCCCTTTGGTTTCAGCACTGCCACCTTTTTCCTTTTATTATGCTGTCCCTTTCCATGGGGGGAGGTGGTATGGTTACATGGCCTGCTGCATCTGCACAACCAAAAAGACAACAAATGGCTGCCAGGAGTGGCTTCTACTGATTTTGTTGCCAAGGCATTCATTGTCAGTCACTTCTTAAAAAAGATCTCAGTTTTTACCAGATGTGTTCAAGAACCTCAGAGCAACAGAGCTGTTACTTGGTTTACAGTTTCCTGATCTGAAACCCCAAAGTTTTCATTAGACTGAGAAGCTCATTCAACAACAGAATTTCTGGGGCACATCCTCAGGAGCAGGGGAACCTGCTGGGAGAGTGAAATGCCACTTTCCATGTGCTACACCACCAGTGCACAACAAGCAGCCCCAGAAGAGCCACAGCAATAGAGAGGCCAGCTTGAGACCTTGGACAGACTCACTTATTTCCTCTTCCTCTTTTATATACATCCCAGAGTTTTCACTAGGGAGGTGATAAGGGGCAGAACTGGAGAAACTACAGTGCCTTGGCTGAGGAAGGACAGTAAAGGTGCCTTAATACAGGCAGCATTCTCCACTTCTCTCAAGTTAAAGGAAAGCAACTCTCTCAAATCTTGAACATGGAACATTACAAAATCTAATGGTTCACTTTTCATTAATCCTACTACTTAATCAGATTCAGCAGACTTTTGATGAGAAGGAAGAAAAAAAATTCAGCTAAATAAAAAAAAAAAAATTGGTTTATATCTGGAACTACTGAGGCAGTCCATTCTGCATGGAGGTGCACTGTATCAATAACAATTTACTAAGAATGAATTGAGGGTCCTCCATGTCCCCATGGGATGAGACCTTTAGTTTGCAATTTAAATTTAGTTTACCTCAGGCTATATCCACTATTGATTATAAATATATTCTTAGCCATAAATTCTCCATCACAATATAACTTGCTTGAGATTTCTAGGGACAATATGGGTGGGTCTTGAAAACAGGATTAAAAAAACTACTTCAAAAAGGTCTAATTTATACTGTCCTACAAATCTGGACTATTCTAAGTGTTTATTATGCTCCACACTCTGCAGGTTAGGCTTTGAAAGGCTCAAAATGGAAAACAAAGTCTACAGAGGATTCTTAATAACACATGACTTATTTCACTGACTTGTTTGTACACTGGACTGGAAGAAAAGGAGGTTTTTCCCTTCCCCTCTTAAATTACAGATTCATCTATCCATTGAAACAGTCAAAACAAGAAAGTCCCTGAGGTCATTTAGCTTATGCCTACAAAACCTATTTTGACTATCAGACACCTCTGGAACCTTCCTGTTTTAAACAGTTCATAGCTTTGTAAGTGTTATCTCAACTTTGTGTTAAAAAATGCATGACTTTTTATTGTAATTCTAACTTGCTTTTCAACTGAGAAGTCACCAGAACACTACAAAATAGTCTCACTTATGTATGTCTCATTGAGTTAAGTAGGTTTAATACAAGGGATGACAGGTAGAAAATAATATACCAGAAGAAACAGAGTACTGCTAAAAGGAAAAAAAAGCCATAAATGACCCACTAGATTTTTTCTGCTTTTTGTTTCTATGACTCTGTAAGGAAAATAAGAAGAAAACCCCCATGGCTTGCTTGGAAATGGGAGCTAAACCCTCCAGTATCTGAAATCAATTTTTTGTCAAAAGCTAAAGTAATTCAGAAGCTAATCTGAACAGTGTGTCTGAGGTGCTGGTGAGCATTCAACAGATTAAATTAATTTCCTCATGTGGATCAGCATCCCAAAAGACCATACTGACCCACATCTCCTGGAATAGGGTCAGGTCCTCCAAAAGATTGGGCTGATTGCCGAAAGTGTTGCATCTTTTCAAACCAAGGGGCGAATGCAGACTTTTCTACTGAAGTGCTGACAATTCAAAAGGAGCCTCTCCCTGCTCAGCTAGGGACTGGGCTAGTTTGGTGGGTGGTTTGGGTTAGAGATGCCCAAGGGAAGAATTACGTCTAATAATATTGAAGTTGGATGCAGAGAGATATGAACTTTGCTCTTTCTTATCTTGCTATGTTGTTTCCACAGCTCAGCTTATCTTCTGTAGGAACTGCCTTAAGAAACGTCTGGTACAGGCTTTACTCAAGATATTTTTTCAATTTACCTCAAGTAAAACTGAGAGAAACTTACCAACTTTCTTTGGTTTAATCACACCAGGACTGCAGGTGCAATTTTCTGGAGAGTCTGAAAACCTGTGCAGCCTGAAAATTTATACTCTAGACACTGGTAATTTTGAAATTTAACTGTAACAACCTCCATAGGAATACTCCTATGAAAGACAGACCCATTTTCCCCCACACCCAGCAGACAATTTAGAATCACATCTGTCATGGGAAATTTTTTACAGAAAACACAAATTAAGATGACAGTATTTTAGAGAAATAAAATGCCCATTTTTCTCAGTCTTCTGGAAAAACAGAGAAAATCTTTGGGTGCCTACTGTCTGCTAGAGAGAGGGCTAGATGGAATGCCCACAGTAAAACAATACACTTCTGTAAAAGCCTCAGGGAAAAAAAAAAACTTATGAAGAAGACAAGCTAAATATATAATCCTTAAAACACAGAAACTACTTCACACAGTCCTTTTCAATCAGAGGATATAATTAATTCTGAGCTAACTTGCAGACAAGAAAATTGCTGTGTTTTCTTTAACTTCATATATATTTCCATATATTTTCTTAATCAATGACATTATTTTACTGTGTATGAATAGCTGGGAGAAGCTTTCTTTCTTGGTGGATGGCAAGGGGAGGCATAAAGGGAGGTACTGATATAGTACAGTAGACAGCAGGAAGAGAACGACTCCATGTTCGTCTGTAGTGCATTATAAACTTATGGGGTTTGTTAAATCAAGGCAGCACATACTGTTTCTTCTGCCCCATGTGTACACACTGATGCTATCATCTTCAAGAGTGATAACTTACTGAAAAATAATATTGCAAGAACAGCTTGCTAAGTCATTAAAAAATTGCAGGAGGCTGGACAACCTCTGGCCCCTTTCTGGCCTGGCAGCACAATCAGACCCATTCCCTGCCTTTGCTCCATAACAGCCTCTGAGCTGCTTTGGGAACCACAAAAACCAGGGTTCTGCACTACTGCCTGCCAGGTGGGCACTGTCTGGCCTCAGCTGGGTGAGAACAGGATGGGAATCTCTGACTGTATGGAAGCACAAGGAAGTTCTTACGTGTACACTGCCTTGGCCAACAATGCGGGCCTTTTATTGTCCCCTGTCACCACTATTTTCCAGAAGCCAATTATAACTGTAATATTTAGAAGTGTAAGGCAAGCAAAAACTGGAATCCCTTGAAATACAATGTCTTACAAGAATATTTGTACATTTCCTGCTAGTCAACTCCCCTCTAATTTTTTGACAATTGTATCACCGTATACCTTAAAAAGAGTAAATTCAATTTTCTGCAGCTTTCTAACACAAAAGAATTTAGTATATTAGCATGACTTTTCTTCAAGGCAAACAAGAATAAACACATTTGCAGAAACTTTCTGCAATACTCTGCAATATGTGTCCAGCTCCAGCTGACAAGGAAGATATGAAAAAAACAGAGAAAATAACTAACTACTACAATTTGTACAGAATAAAGTAAATATAGCAGTAAATCCTGGGTTAGCTACATTTTTTTTTTGCCCTCTAACCATCAAACACAAGAAACACATTCTATCATAAGTACCACAATACCAATGATTTAAGATTGACCAGTGATAGAAATAATGAGGATCATTTCTTTCAGAGCTATCAGTACTCTGGTATAGTCTGAATCTCAATTACATTTATTAGATTGAAAAATCAAAGATAATGCAAAATCTTTGAAAGCTCTATGACAAGACAAGTATTAAAAGCACTTACATAACATTTAATTTAGCTGCCCTGCTCACTAATCGTATTTGACGGAATTCTTTTGGTCTCATTGAAGGTACTGAATTTCCACTATTAACTGGATTCAAAGGGTACTGTATGAGGAGAATGAAAATGAACTTCTTCCATTATTAAATTACTGTGAATTAATAAATGAGTTTAGGCTACACTACGATTTTGTTATTCTGTTTATTACTTGCAACCCATTGCATAATCCTGCTTGGAGATATTGTGGTTGCTGCTGATAACGTACTATGAATGTAATTAATACGGATGCACAGAAGTTAATTGATATATCTTCCCTTTCTGTTTGAATGAGTTAATTAAATTTGTCTGCACTTTAAAAGACTGTATTTATTTCTGTCTAATGAGAGAATTTTAATTGTCTAAGGAAGTTTTAAAAAGTTATTATGTTCTAACATAACAGCTACTCATGCAAAGTAGAATAAACAAAATATAAAAGCTGATCAGATCTTAAGAGGAAACCCTTTTTCGCTTCTTTACCTCATTAATGAAGTCCCCAATGTCCCCAGGATGAGGAGCAGCTGATCTGACTGGATACTGAGGTTCTGCATGGATTGGCCTTTCATCAAGACGTCTGATTCCAACAGGTTTGATGGCATCTGGTTCCAGAGTGTCAGGCTGCTGGAGCTGGCTCAAGTCATAATCCTGCAAAATATGAAACAGACACAGTACGTTAGCAGAATTTCAAACAATATCTGTCAGGGGGAAACATGAGAAGGAAAAAAAAGGAAAATGCAAAGTATCATTTCACCAGAAGTCCTGTTTCCAGGATTGTAATGCTTACTGAGGATAAGTCAATAACACTGTTATTTGCATACCAACAGGCTGTTATTTGATTTATACTCCCTGAATCTCTGGGTTTGATTCTATTCCATCAGATTTGTAGAGCTTCTCATAAGTTTTCCCTTGAGAAGCAGGGATTTGAGTAGTACTATTAAGGGACTAAACACTTTACCTAGTAATGATGATTTACAGCATAGAGCAAAGATGCCAAATCCAACTCTTATTTTTCTAAGAAAATAAATTCCATACATTCTGAGAGAAAAAAGCAAGCACAGTGTTCTCCAGTATTTTCTAATACCTTCAAAGAATGAATTTAAGACTCCTTGCTGATTTTATGTGGCTTCCATAATATGAAAGCCAAAGGGGGGAAAATGTCATAAGAAGTACAAAGCTCCTCAGATTTGGCCTTAATTCTAAGCACTTTCTAGAGATTACTCATGAATCTGTTCATTAAGTACTTGATGCTGCAGTTTCAAACTGTGGCAGACTGATGAAGTTAGCACAGCAGTATGAATTCCAATAAGCAGTATGGATGTATGTGAAAAATTTAATTAGATCAATGTTTATGCATAGAACATAGATATTCCTGAATTCTCTCCACACAGTGTGATGCATTTCATCATTGCCATTCTCCTCACTGCTGCCATGTCTAGAAGAAAGTCAGGCTCTAGGATGCCTTTACACAGGGCAATGGTGAGAATGCAAAACATGAATGTGAGAATGCAGAACTGGACTTCAAGGCTTAAACAAAAGCCATTCAAGAACTATCAGCAGATGAGGGCTCATGCCAACTCTGCTCTACGCCAGATACTCTGCCCCACAAATAATCCAAGCAGTTATAAACATCCTAAATAAGCTACTCTACCCATCAAAAATATCAATTTTTCAACAGTGCTCTCCTGGTAAAAATCTTATTTATAATCTCAACTTGCTGGAAGTTGCCTGCTCAGACTATTTTTCATTAGTTCCTTACTGGCTCCTAAGGGAAGGAGTGCAAGCTTTTACTGCTGCTGTTATCTCATGGGATGTAGATCCTTTCTGAGACTATGACCTCCTGTGACCCCAAACCCAACTTTTCAACGGGAGAAGAATTCTTTTTGACAGCAGTGATGGTAGTTTGTGGGGAGAACTGTAACTGATTATCAAATCCACTACACCTTCTGATTTGTTACTTGGGTTCTCAGATGACTGCACACAAATATATAGTCAAAAAAGGTGGAACAGCTCCACTGAGATCTGAGAATGCAGTTTCATATGCTTTAATTAGATTACAAGTTCCTTGGGGCAGAGCTTTAACTCCTACCCTTCAGTACTTCATGTACCAAACAGAATAATAAGTGATCTCCGGGTAGCAGTATGAATCAGAGAAAAGTAAACAGAACAGAACTTTTTATCCCTTCCCTTTTTATTACGTAAAATAAATCAAAATAGTTTAGAGACATGCTATCAGAAAATCCTATCAAACAGAGAAGAATGCACTTTTTAGAATTTATAAATATGTAACACGAGTGCTTTTCATACCCACCCAAAAGATAAAGGTGGAAAACATCAACAGGGAGAAATGAAATATATATATATATATATTTTTTTTTAATCTAAGCATTTCATTGTGGAGGAATTCAATTGTTTTTTAACTGGTATAGTTAAAAAAAAATGTATTAAAACCAGAAGAGCATCTCTATTCTTTTCAATTCTATAATTTTTTTTCCCCACCCACACACATTTGTATACAATTCTTTTACTGGTTAGTGGCAATACAGAAATATAAATCAAGCTTGTCAGTCTATTATGTCCACATCTAAGGCAACCTTTTGTATGTATTTGACAGTATGAAACAGATGCAGACTCTAACAGATAGAAAGTCAGCAAAGATAGCCATCTGTGTGGTAACAGCAGTGCAGAATGTGTCCTTATGTGGAATCCTACTTTGGTTTTCTTTTCTAGGGTAATTTATGACACTGGCCTTTAGCCTTCCATCAGAGGAAATTTATCTTGCAGGTCTCATAGCGTCTGGATGGGAAAAGACGATCCACCGTACGCATTACCTCGGACTCTCAAACCCCTCCTATCACTAAAACCAGTACTAACTGAACACCAGTGGGGCATGGCCAACCCATGAACCACCTCCCCAAACCTGCTCAGTGCCAGACACCATGCAACCACTCCAGCGTTTCAACATTCTGTCTGAAGTCAACTCTACTCAATTATTGCAAAGTAATAAATGGAAAAATGTTTTAAAAATTCCAGGTCATAAGCTGTTTAGAGGTGCTGAGGTCCTATCTCCACTCAGTGCTGCTTTCACAGACAGGAAAGCTTTTCACACACTACCTAAAGCTCCTGAATGGACTTAAAGGTTAGCCTCAAACAGAGTTTGTTAAGATAGCTAACTGTAGAAGTGACAGCTGAATGGAAAACTGGCACATCAAAGAGAGAACAAAACATGGTGGGATAGGGTGGGACAGACAGCTTTGATCAGTATTCTGGGTCATCATTTTAACTCTTAAATTTCAGGACCACAATTCTACAGTGCTTTGGTTTTGCTCCAGTCTTTTCCCATATAATCTGTTGATAGTTAAAATCTGCTTACGGATTACTGGCGGTTCATTGGGGAGAAAGTCTCGGCCCTCCATTGGAAATGTACTTCAGTGAGAGTTGTGAGCACCTAATTCACATGGCTGCCAATTTTTGTCACAGTATTTATTCAGTTAGGGCTGTTTAGCCTTAACTCCAGCAATTCTAGAAAAAAATCCCTTCCTTCAGTTTGGACTTGAGCACGCTCAAACTAATGTTTAGTTCAAGTTTTCTCCTTGTCAAACTTCTGGACAAAATTGTTGATGAAAGAGAGAATCTACTTCGTTTTTCTCAATTGTAACACTGCTAAGATAGGTAAGTTTGCTCCCATTTTGTGTCTAGAAAAACTCAGGCCTTTGGAAACCAGAAACCTGGACTAGTCTGATAGTCCAAACCTACCATCACAGGGAAACAGAAGCCTCACATTCTACAACAGGGATGTAAGTGAAGCAAGCTGAATGATTTTTTGTTTTTCTGCTTGTTTATGAAGGGATCTGTTATCACTGGAGAAACTATAGTTGCCTTTTCTGCTGGTTAAAGAGATGACAACCTTGAAGTGCTAGAAGGGCATTTTATCAGAAGTTTCCTCTTGTGAAATCAATCCATCTCACCGCCCACCTCCCCTCCAAACCTCACTAACCCCCTCTCCCCTCCAAGCTGATTGCAGTATTGACATTAGCTCTTCACTTAGTTCTAACAGCTTTAAGAAAATACTTTAACCATTATTAGTTCAGACCTTACATTTCTGAAACATGCAATCCCAGTGAAGAATTCTAAATGTCAAAATCAGGTAGCCAAGCCCTACAAATTACCAGAAATGTATGCAGAGGGCTCTAAAACCCCCCAGAGCACTTCTTTAAGAACATCCACACAGTAGTCCAAAGCACAGTTCAAGTATGTCAACCTGAATAGAAGAAAAGGCCATTTGACATTCCCCAATAACCTCTAAAAAACAGGGTAATGCAGCCTTCAAAAATCTCCTCTTTAAATAACTTCCTCTTGGGCAAGGCAGCTATTCACTGAACAGCACCTGGGTAATAATCCCTCATAGAGCAGTGATCGGTTACAAACAGCAGGAGATGTTTTAAACGAATTTTTTCATCCTCATTAGTTGTTCTAAATTAGAATATTTACTTCAGTTCTTGGAAAAAACCCTAACAAAGTAAAAAATGTTTACAGTAAAGGGCAACTGCTTATATGAATGTATCCTGGAACATTATGATGCAGAACTGGAAACAACAGAATGAAACGACAATGAACTAAAACTATAAAATGCTATGCAGAGACAGGATGGACTTGCTTTTGAGAAAGGAAAACTCAGAAAGTATTTTAATACATTACATCTGAATTGAGCTTTGCACTACCACAGCCTAGTGCCTGGAATGTGACTGACATTCATTAATGATTTATGACTCTGGCTTTTCTGCTGTCTCGGAGCTCTTGGTTTATTTCCTGGCTGTTCATGAGACTGTTTGTGATACACTTCTAGGGATGACTTGGGTTTTCACCTTCTACAGAATGAAAGCTTTGGCTAGGCACCAACACAGAATTGGACACATGAATAATGTAACAAAACCACTACACCTGTTTCTCATTTTCAAGGGATGCACCCTTTGCAAAGAAATATGGAAGTTCAGCTCTATCCCCATACAAGAAATAATCAACTCAACTGTCACCAGATCACTTTGATTTAATTTGATGGTGAGACCTGTGTCTTTCACTGAACACAATCAGCTGCAGTGGTTTAGGTGCATATAAAGCAAGAGTAGCAGAAATTTGAATTTTACCTGCCCCTTTTAGAGGATGGAGCCTTAGTATAAACTCAGGGTTTTTTTATTTTCTGAAGAGAACAGAACTAATAATGATTCTGAAGTACCTATGGATAAAACATGTGTTCTGCTTTGTCTTTTTGTCCCACAGGCAATTACTGTCTACTCCAACAGAGAAATGGGATGGGGACGTAAGGAAAGAAATATTTTACTCCTGCATGTTCCCACTGAAATCTTAAAAAGAAAAATAAAAAAAAAAAAAGAAGTGAAAACCAATCCTGCTATATATCCTACCCCCAAAACCCTGCAAACATCACCCTAAAAGGCTATCAGAAATTTTCACATAAAATACTGCCTGAGTTCTGCAAAATACTACAACCCCCCTAAATCTTACATTTCCTGAAACTATGAGACTTCAAAAAAAGCAAAGATGGAGAACTAACTAGATGTAGGCTGCAGGTGGGAGGATAGTTAAAATGCCTATACCAACAGTTGCTCTTTGTCACTTGCTTTTAGATTACTTTCTGCCATACTGCTTTTCCCATTTGTTTTTATTATAGATGTATCTGGAGTACTACAAGTTAATAATTTTTAAGATAACAAAGAAGCTAGCTTATCTTTTTCATAATAAAAAAGGTGAAAGTGAAGCTCCAGCTGCAGATACAATGCAGTAACAGGCAGAGGTTCTAGATATGATAAAATAAAACAAAACAATTTTGTAATGGAATTATGAAAACATTACTTTTCATATCACGAGATAAAGATTCACCAAGGAATGACAGTAATTCCTCCACAGGAACACTGTATGAGTCACTTATTCAAAAAAGTGAAGCTAATGTCTTAGTAAGCAAACACAATCCCTAAGTAACTACCTTTTAATTATAGTATTGTATATTCATGGGGAATATCATAGCAACCTTTATTTCATTCATTATGTTTGAAATTTCAGAACATAAAACATGTTCTAATCTTAATGCAATGCAAAATGAAGGTTAAAAACTCAGAGTAAATGATCTCATTAACACTCAGGGTGGGTGAAAAAGAAAATCTAATCACATGGATTCATAAAGTTCATGGAGTAGGTAAGGACCATTATCATGTTTACAACAAGTGGTAAAAAGACCCAGCACAGAAGACTAATGTTATCTCAAAATATGGGCATACAGAAAGTTATGACAATATGAAAAAGAACCCCAAAACTCACACACAAAAATTCAGAAAGATTACCTAATTTTGCTTTTATCTATGACACATAAATGCTGGAACACAGCTACCCTTTCATAAAAGAGCAATTTCTGTTCAGAATTTAGATCCTGCACACATAACAATAAACCATTCATCTTATATTTTTAATGCAATTAACACCATTAAAATAAATGCTACTATTTTCTCTCTTTACGTAAATAAGTAAAAAATATGACAAAAAGCAAGCTATTGATAAATGTTAAAGAAACCTGATGTAGGAAGGACAATGAAGACTCCTCAGCAAGTAAACTACTTTGAATAATAGTAAAATCATTGCATTGAAATTCTTGTGCTGAAAAGATCTGAGGGCTAGATTATCCTACATGTTCAAAACAGCTCATCTGCAATACTTTAAAAGCATACCACCCACTTGCTCAGACAACCTGCTTCAACAGGGCTACCTGCATGAGCAAGTACTGCTAAAATTCAGAAAACATTACAGAAGGGAAGTCAAAGGAGAGAATCATCTTGTGCAATGAGACATATACAATAGCAATTACATAAAAAAAATGTATCACAGTTATCAGGCTGACATATGCTGCACATATCCCAGTCAAGCACCCAGCACCTTGATGTAAGTCCCACAAATGGCCTGAGATAAGTGACAAAAACGAGTTAGTGATGGTTATGGGATGTGATGTGCTGTGTGAGCAAACTGCGCTGCAGATACACGCTGAGTGCTTCAACACCCAGTCAGCAGCAGGTTTGGGTTCTCTGGAACTGAGACTGGTGTTACAAGTTCACAGCACATTATATCAGGAAAGAATATTCACCATTTGCACCTCACACCTCCCCATCTGCTGAACAACTACAAGCTACGGATCATGAGGGTCATTAATAATCAAGAGAGGCACTCACTATGTTTCCTAACTTGAGCTTTCTGTTTCAGAATGTAACAAACTATACTGTCCCCCATCCACAAGAGTTTAAGATTCAGATTCAATTTTAGGAAAAACAAGACAAAATACTAGGGTTTAACAAACAAAACAAAACCAAACAAACCAACACTAAAAAAACCCCCAAGCCCAACACTTCTCCCCTTCCCAAACCAGTGGCACTTGACTTCTGTGGAATGATGCTGACTCAAACCCTCTCATGGCCCATCTCCTCTAAGTCAGGTAGCTCAACTGTGGAAAGTAGAAAATAGTAAACAGAAACCTGAGAAGAATCTGAAGTTTTCTATCTGGAACACTTCTGCTTTCTCTCATTCCTCTCTTATCCCCAACTTCTACTAGAACATTCATTGCTCAAAAACCCAGACAGTTGCTGCCTGGAACGACAGGAGTGCTGTAAACATTTTTGGAGCCTGTTTTTCAGCCTGCTTTTTCTAGGTGAAAAAAGTCCAAAACACTTCCAGTGTTGACAATGCTCTTCAGAGCAGGCTGACTTCAGTTATGACCCACAGATCAAAAGCTTTTCTGGCTTACAGAATTAATAGCATTTTTCTCAGCTGCTGCGGAGATCACACGACCCCGTGTACATCATGCCAGGGTAGAAGAAAACTATGAATCATTCAAGATCCTCAATTTTCTTGACAAGCATTCAGTCTGTCAGACTGAACAAAGCAGGCCAAGATGGCCTCAGATGGGATTAACAGAAGACCTTCACGAAGGACTAAACTGCTCTTTTATTACAGATTTCACTTCATAATTCCTTGGAATTGCTGGCACAGGAGAAAAAAAAACAAACACACCAACAAAACCAAACAGGAATTCCAACTTGTTTCTGGCAGTTGCTATGACTGAGAGGATCTAGCTGGAATTTGAACTCATCTAATTTCTTACAGGAGACATCACTCTGATACAACATACAGAGAGTTTGAAACAAACCTTCTGAACTGTTTTAGGAGTTTCTGGGTCTGCCATGACAGCTAAGAAACCCAACTCGCACAGTTTCAAAATAAATAAATTAAACCTCTCAAATAAATAAAGTATTTAAGATAAAAACATCCCAAGTTTAATTTGTTTTAGAACAAAGAGAGATATAAGTTCTACCACTTACCTTCAAGCCCTAACAGTCTTCAAATAACCTAAAGATCTGGGAAATATCAGGCCACACAAGTAAATCTTCAAGCTGTCCTTCTAGAGAGGCACGTGATTTTAAAAAGTAATTTGCTGGCTATAAATAAAAGTAACTTTACCTTTAATGAAAATGTCTGAAGCTTTTAAAATACTGTTTTCACTGAGAAGCACACGAGGCTTTAAAATTCCCTTTTATTTCACCACATGAGATGCACCCAGGGCTGGATGGCTCTGTGTTTGAGTCACCTTGTTTACCCCCTTCAAATGAAGCTGCTTGTTTAATCAGTCCTCAAGATTTTAGGGATGGTGCACCATAAAAAAAGTTAATATTGATGCAGAGCATTTTCCTGTAATTTTCTGGTGACTTATGGATCCAAGATTGACACAAAGCAATTTTCCTTGATTTCAATAGAACAGTGGCAGTTTTACCCTGTGAGGCCTCATTCTGAAAATACATTTTTGATGTTAGTTCCATACTTCTTTAGAGCGCTTTGACACTTGAATACTTTCATTAACATTGACAAAAACACAAAGATCTTTCTAGCCAATATCTTTTGCCCACAATGCTGTATGCAGCTTTGCTTATGCAGTATTTTGCTAAGCCATGGTTTGCAAAAATGAGATTACTGTTTGCAGAGAACTTGTTGGGACATTTGAAAAGCTGTGCATTCTAAGTTCTAAAATCTCACATAAAATGTGTGCGAAACCAAATAAACCCCAACAAAATATAACTCTCCCTCTTTCCTCTGGGCACAGGAGATGAGGGGGGCCAGGAGGGAACCAAGAAGAAACAAACCTATCAATTATTACCATATAGTTATGTACAGGCAGAGTGTAGATTTAAAAAAATGTCTAATCAAAATAAAGTAAAATAATCTCTCTGAAAAGCAAGACAGAACATATTTATGTCACCTACTGCAGCCGAGAAAATAAGTTGAAAAGTTTGTGCTCTCTCTTTTTAGCCATTCTGCATAGGAACAAATTCCTAGCTTTGAAGCTATGGGAGAACCTACTCCCATTCTGCCTGCTGTGCAAGGGTGTTTTAGACCCCCAGAGACTGGCCTATTGTCAAGGGATCAAAAAGGGGACCCCTGTACCTGAAGAAAGTGGCTGCAGTGACAATAACTAAATTGCAGTAGTGGTTTTAAAATTCATCTTCAGAAAACAAGAAGGGGGTTTGTGACTAAAAATCATTCAATCTCTTGTAAAGCCCTTAAAATTCTCTAGGTTTAGATGCTTTCTGTGTCCACTGTGAGAGGAAATGGTGCTAATTTCCCATTCCTCACTGTCTCCCTGCCAGCCCATCTGCTGGCAGCTCTCCTTTCCCTGCGTGCAGCACATTCACTCGCTGCCGGCGGCAGGCTGCAACTACGGACGGTTTGCATCGCGCCAATCTCCGCGGCACTCACGGGGTGTCTCACTCACTCCTGCCACACCACCCTACCCATACCCCTCACAAAGACAGCACTGCCAGCTGCAGAGGAGCACAGCACAAGATGGGCAGAGGAGTGACTTCAGAACCATGCCCCTTTTGCTCTCTCTCATTGTACACTGTCACTGTGTTCAATGTTTCTGACCTGCAGCGCAATCCCTCCCAACGCTACCCCACCATCACCGATGGTGTCCCAATGGACCATACTCAGAGAACCCAACTCACTTCTGTCCTGAGGGTTGTGGGGACAGCAATTAAAAATCAAAGATCCATGACAATTGCATGACAAGATCCTCCAGAGAATTCGGGATGAACAGAAGCTGGCAATATGTGAGCTGAAAAATTACTTCTCACAGGAATGAGTTTTCCTAATTTTCTTTTAAGATTGTAACTTTCCTGTACAACAACAGATGCATGAACAGGATGCAGTTCTTGTACTGAAACTATATACAAATAACTGGAATACATGCATAGACTCAAAGGGCTGTTCTCACTTTATTTAACATAAGCATTTTTCCAAAACTGCATAAACTGAAGTTTCCTTTGAAAACTGCCTAAGAAGAACATTATGCAGAAAAGCCAGGAAGTAGGAACAGTACTTGGGGAAATGCAGGAAGCATGGAAATTACTAAGGGGAACACAAATTTCAGATAAACAAACAAATGAGCAGAAGGAAACTATAGAAGTCTGTACCAGCGAAGGGAGACACTTTTCAGATAACTCAAGTGCCAGATGACTGAGACTGGGGATGTGAGGAAGAATTGCATTTAATTTTTCAAGGCTTTTAACTGGAAAATTTCTTAGACTCTATTATATGCACTGTTCTCTTTGTAATTACTACACTCACTTCTACCATTGATAATGTGCATAAATCTGCTGTTTGTCCATGTTCATAAAGCACTTAATAAACGTCCTCTGAATGAAGGAAATCACACTGCTTGAGAATCCACCAACTTGGAGCGGGGGGGGGGGGGGGGAAGACACTATTCTTAGCATATACACATCACTCCTAGTCCTCTGACATATCAGCAGTGGTTCAACCAGAGGTGACATGAGAGTAAATGCATATGGCACCTGCCTGGGAAAGTATTTGAATAAACACAGATGTGCCCTGACAGCTACTTGAAACCTAAATGCTTTCCAAGCTTGAAATCCCAGTGGTGGCAGATCTGTCAATAGCCAACATTACTATTTATCTAGAAAGGCATTCACCCACCACCAAGAAAGGGTTGTATTTGGTTTAGATGATATTAGGCACCCTGCACTCGTGTTGCTGTACAAGTTCCCACACAAGGAGTGAGGAAAGTTTACAGACAGCAATGACAGCAGATGTTAACTTTCATTTAAATATAACAGCCTTAGCTGGAATCTGGTCAGAATGCTTTTACTGCAAGAGGACAAGGTACTGTTTTTATATCTTATCTAAATGACAAGCAATTGGTATATCTGTAATGGCGAAAAAAGAAAAAAAAAAAAGATACTGCAATGTTTTATTTCAAGTTATTGCCTTCAGTACTTATGTAAAAATTAGCTACCTACCAGAGTGATTCAATGTAAACAAAATAAAGTGCAGTGAGAAGTGTAAATGTATGCATAAAACCCATTAACCTTTCCTCACCTGATCTTCTTCTCCACCCCCTTCTTCATCGTATTTCAGAATGTTGTCCCTCACATCATCTTCAGGATCAATCAAGAGCTGCTTTGCCTGACGCTCTTTATCACGGCGTTTCATCCATACCACAAACATTAAAACTAAAACTGCAATGCAAAAATGGAAGAGACAAAACCACACCTTAATTCTGAACTACGCCATAAAAACTGTAGAAATTTAATGTGAAGATTTAAAAGAAGAAAAAAAAAGAAAAAAAGCAATGAAGTTGGATTTGACTGTTTTAGAGGCTTTTTAAAAATTATTAATTTGACAGAAGGCAGCTTAAGTAAGAGATGTTTCAACTCAGACCACTATAGGCAATTCAGTTTAGAAATCAATCACATATTCAAGGTTGTAAGTAACAAATCCATTCCACATCTGCAAAATAAACTTGCCATGTAAAGAACTAAGACTATACTTCATAAACCACTATATTCAGAAAGAAATCTCTCCTTCAGTAAGACTCTGTTAGTTTCATACCTAGCATTTAAAAAGTATCTTCTATCAAGAAAGTAAATGCACTGCATGCTTGTGTAGAATCATGTGCTTATCCAGGCTTTTTGTTTTTTAATTATTCCTTTCCATAATTTTCTATGTTCTAGATGGCTGCATAGTGTACTATGAGCAGGCTAATCTCTCCCTTGTGTTCCACCACAATAGGCAATCAGTTAACTACAACGTGTAGGAGAGCTAGCTAATCTAATTATCTAATTTACTACACTGGACAGACACTTACTCATGATTTTTAGTCTTTTCCCTTCCTCAATGCACTTCACAGAAAATAAAATACTAGTACAGCTTTATGCAGTACTTAAACGTACACATCACTGCAACACCTGCCTTTCTTTTCAGGCCTTATGTGAAGGGCTGTGATGTATTACTTTCCAACAGTAATTCCTACCTGCATTAATCTGAAGCACAGAGGTAGTAACATCAGAGCACTCCTTAAAAGCATTGCTACCTGCTATGGGTGGCACCAAATTGCACGGTACTGGCAGCACAAGACAGATTAGAAGCCTTGGACCTAATCACATCTTCAACCTGGCCACTCACTGACCTAACACCACAAGTGTCCATGAGTATAAATGGAAAAACTCTTGCACAAACCCACTGCAGGGCTTGACTGCCAAACAGGTGCCAGCTGTACTCTGTCCAACTCTAAACCCTGTACTATCAGGAAGTTTTCGTACTTGTCCAAAACACCGAAACACGCAGCAACAATTCCTGGACCTGAGCCTTTAATAACTCCCCTGTCCTTGTCAAGGTACCTGATACTAAAATAAGTAATATTGTACTTGCAAAACAAGAGTAAAGGAGTTAAAATTAAGAGAGCCATCTACTCACTGAGCAAGATGATGATACAAAGCAGAATTGCAATGATGGCACCAGTTCCCAGCCCTGCACCAACAATCCGGTCAACATCTGTGCAGTCTCCATTTAAGTCACACTGGCAAACTTTCACCTTCAGCAAGGAAGTGCTGGATGCATGTGGATTTCCAGAATCTGTGATTACTATGGGCACGTCGTAGATACCAGCCTCCAGGAACCGGATTCTTAGGGAGAGCTGGGCGTGATCACCTGTGTGTGAAAATGAGGTGCTGGTTAGAAAGTAATATATTGCTCACATGGGATTAAAACAGAATTGGCAAAAATAGCTCATGTTTGAGCTCAGTGTTAACTTCTTGCTCAAACTGCTCTGTGACACTCAGGGTAACAGACTTCCTGACTGCTGTGACCATCTTTTCTTTCTTAAAACTTCTTGTCCGCCGGGGAACTTACACTAAGGTGATTTCTTGTTCATATCAACCCAACTCATGTATGTTGTGAAATAATACCAAAGAGAAAATATTTGCAGAAGTTTCTTTAAAACTATGAAGATTTCCATAATATTAATTACCACTAATTCGAACAATGGTCCAATTCCTCTTAATACTAGCAGGTGTGTCAGGCAGCTCAAAAGCAAACGGCCCTGCATTTGGGTCTATGTCAGGGTCTACAGCAGTGATGTTAATAGCATTAGGCTGCAGTGTTTCACAAGTTGTGGCTTCTTTTGGATGCACTTGGGGGGCATTATCATTGATGTCCAGCAGGTATATCTGGAGTGTGCCAGTTCCACTCATTGGGGGTATTCCTAAAAGAAAACGAAATAGCATTAAGCCTGTTGCCAGTTGCAAAGTTATTTAAACAAAGCTGTACCAACACACTTACATGTTTACCTCAGTTTTGGGATTCTTCTACAAAACCAATCTAACACTGTCACTGGCTCTGCTAACACAGTAATTCTTACGTAGTCTGTGCTCAGAAAAATGGCCCTACTCAGCAAAATTCAGCAAAATAACTGCAGATCCATAGATCACGGACTCATCCACTTCACTGATCAGACAGATAGTTAATCTCCAGAGATGGTCCACATCAAAGGCTTCAAAAAAGGTGCAAAATTGGGATGGTTTGTCCTCTGGAAAAATGATTTCTAACTTTGAAGGCTTAAGATCACCCCTTACCATAACTGTGCTATTTAAATTCTTTCTAATACCGAGTTTCACCATGCTATTTCTGGACATTCCTGCCATCCATATCGAATGTGTGATGCTTCCATAAATCTTGCCGGAATCACACACTGATGTGATCACTTGGCACTGAATTTTTCAGTATAGCTAGCAATGGTTCTCATTCCACCTCCCATAATCTTCCAGTTCCATTTATGTCTTTTCTCCAGAACAGAGCCAAAGTATAGAAACAGTTGATATAGCTTCTAGTTCAGAAATTTTTACCATGTCTTCTTTCCAAGGCAAATAGCCCCAGTGTTTCAGTTTTCCCTTATAATGTGAGAATGTCCCTAACTGTGCCTGTCCATCTTTCTGCTATCAGTTATGAACAGTACAGCCCTCCAGCTGAAATCAAAGGACTCATTTCTGAGCAGTGTTAATTGTCATTAACAAACTGACAACAAAAAGATACTTTTCCCTCTGCACTGCTGCAGCCTGAATGTGGGAAAATACAAAGCCCCTCCAATGACACATTACTTCCCATAAAGCCCCCTCATGCTGTGCATTCACTCAACCTACCACACTCCCATGGCAGGGCTTTTTCAATTTTCTGTCAACTCAACTAATGTAACCAAGACAGCATTTTTGTATAAACTCAGAGAATTATTCTTCAGCCATTTCCCAAGTAGCTGGGAAATTATACAGAGTCTGATAGTAATACAGATTTCCAACAGGATGTATTCTAAGCAAATCCTGTTTTCTGCCCCAGTAAAACTGAATGCCATTCAATCACAAAGATGAAAAGCTTTTTGAAAAAAATACACAGTATTGATACATACCATTATCAGAAGCAAGAAATGTTGCATTATACATATTGTTTTGCACATATATTGACTCTCTGTCCAAAACAGCTGTAGTAGTTATTTGTCCATTAACAGGGTCAATTTTCAGCCAGTTTGCAGGATCTGAAAGTTTTGAGTACCTGTGTATTTAATCATAAGTTGTGTTATTTATCTGCCAACATAAATATTGACAACAAAGACAGTATCGGTATTCTGAACATGTTTTCGGAATTTGAAGATAGCATTTTACAAATTTTCATTTATCAAGCTCTGTCAGTAAATTTCTTGGAAATACATATTAAAACCAGTCCTGCATTTCAATTCTTTAAGTGCCTTGCCTCGTAACTTATCATGTAACTGGAGGAAATCATATAATTACCATAAACTATATAACAGTAATACTCAGACTCAATTAAAATATTCAGTCAGGGTCCTCCTTGGTTTTTCTACACCTACAGAGCTATTCATATTAATTTTCATATTGTCAGAGTGCTGAGAGCAGGAGAGAGGTAAAAATGGATAGTGTTAGTTGCAGTAACTCACATTGTTCTAGCACTTCAGTATCACTTCATTTTCAGTGGCCCTGGTTTTACCGCATGTTTCTGATCTTAGTTTGAAAGAGAAGTGTCTTACAAAACCATCCTTCTATCTGATAAATTTTCTCTCTGACATTAATCAAGTGCAAGCTATCTTAGTATTCAAGTCCTCATGCTGTCATTTCTATGATGGTTATGTCCAGAAATGAGCAAAGTATTACAAAGAGCTAACCAAAAATCAAGAGAAAATAAAATTGCAATCATCTTGGATTTTGGAAGGAAAGTCAGAACATAAATTCTGCTGGAGTTTCTTCTACATGAATTAAAAAAAAAAAAGCTGGATAAAGTGAGTCCTGATCCATGGGCAGTCACAGCCTTAGCTTTGCAAATAATGACCATGTCTTACATGAGGCATGCTCGTGTACAAGGGTTTTAGACATAAGAAAAATTATGATAAAATTATGATCATAGTACAAGAATTCACAGACAGACCACACCACTGCTTTGCTTTACTGGAGAAAAAAGGAAAAAAAAACCACCTTCAGATTTCATCAACAATCCGATTTTGCTGCCATGGGAAAATTACTGAATTTTAATTGCAAATGTTCTTAGCTCACAGAAGCACATGTCTGCTCTGACTGAATTTGCTGGGATAGAACATATACTTTACCACAGATGCATAACTGCATTCTATCTAGATGGAATGGGACTTAGGATGAGAA
Source organism: Fringilla coelebs (assembly GCF_963513975.1). Classification (NCBI taxonomy): domain Eukaryota; kingdom Metazoa; phylum Chordata; class Aves; order Passeriformes; family Fringillidae; genus Fringilla; species Fringilla coelebs. Next base: position 46,275,159 of record NC_140028.1, on the reverse strand, counting down.
AACGACCCAGTTTACACACCTATGAATACTGGTCAGCTCACTTTCTCTACAGCCAAAAATCCCTTTGGAGAGAGCTGCACAAAACCCTCACAACATGTTGGGGTAGCTGTGTGCTACAGTATATTCAGTCATTTCCCACGTCACCTCTTTTTTCCCCACCCATTCCATATCACAGACATTGCAAAAGGCTTATACAGACCTTAGAGATGTTTGCTGCATGTAACGATCCGGGTCCTGAGCAGTGAAAGTTGTCAGCATGCTGCCAGCCATCAGCCCTTCTTCCTGACGCACGAGCTTGGGGTTTGGAACAAAATACGGGCTCTCATTCACATCAATGACCGTAATGGACACGGTTGCTGTTGACTGAGGAGGATGCTGGATCCCCTTAGCCAAAGGCACTTGATTTTCCGCAGCTACGGTAAGTACAAACATCCTGTTGGTCTCAAAGTCAATAGGCTGGGAAGAGCAAAGAGCAGGAAGTGTTAATGTTTACTCACAGGAGCAATGGACACACAGTAACATTTTAAATTTAAGCACGTTTTTGAAGATCACTTGTACTTTTCTGAAAAATGAGCGTGGAGTTTGAAGAGAGCACAATATCATCACCTCAACACAAGCCCATGCGCTGGGGGTTTTGCTTGGCAGCATGTGGTGGTTTCAGTTCTGCACACAGCAGCAGCAGTTTTGAAGTCAGAAGAGCTACAAACCTTTAGAAATCGTTCTGGGATTTAACCTACTCTGGTACTGCCATTAGAGAAAAATGAGGAAACGAATAGTTTAATCACAAAATGATGAAGAAGCTCCCAGCTTTGTGCCAGGCACTCACATGCACCTCCTGATGATCTCTCCTGGGGACAGAAAGCTGCCTCTTTCTGTTAGAAGGATGGAAGTTTCCTTCAAACAAGTTCACGACTATAGTTATTACCATAGATCAGAGATTCTCATGTCCTCAACATCTCACTAGAAAGACTCTTAGTAATCCCAGTCAACCTGATTTCTGATATACCTACAGCTTCCACCTTCCCAGTGAAGACAACCTTCCATTTGGAGATTTCCTCACTGAGCCAGAAGGCCAACTTAAGAAGAAGTGAAAACAGTGTGAATCTAGAGTTCCTCTGTCATGCTGCACAGGGTTGAGGCATTCCTGGAGACAGGATTTCCCTTTGTACTCTGCACTGTACTACTCACACAGATCCCAGATTGGAAGAAAACCCTGTACCTTACTGGGGCAGTTGGAATGTGACAGTATGAAGTAAGTGACAAGAGACAATCTAATCTTCATTACAGGTTGACAGATCAACTCATTGCACTGCCAATAAAAACTGTGGGCAGGTTTCCAACTCTTCCTGTGCCTGGGCACTTAAAGGAGTGCTAAAAAGCACAGACACTCACATAATTCTTCCTGGAAGACTGCAATGCAACAATTGGTACCTCTGGGGAAGAGCAGTTATAAACCAGAGACAGTTCTTAAAAAAACCCAATGTGAATTACTATTAATGCTGCATGTAGGTTGTGTCTTTTTGTCACCTAGATACTGGGAGGATTAAAATCAAACAAAACAAAATTAAATAAAATGAAACAAAATGAAATGAAACAAAAGAAATAAAAAAGAGAGAAAAGGAAAAGTGAATTTTTTAATTTTCAAATGGGATTACTGGCATCACACATTTGACTTTGAAATGGATCAGCCAAAACCAGAGAAGGCCAACTCAGAGATGAGACATTTATCAGTGGGTCATGAGGAAAGGTGACTACTGCCTGGCAGGTTTAATTATAGAATCACATTGTTATTATCACTTGAAATAAAGTCATCCCTCAACACAGAGCTGTGTTGGCTAGAGAATGAAGACAGACAGGTTATTCCATAAAAGGTATTTAAATGAGGTTTTAAAAATAGCCAGTCTTTAAATGTCTCTTGTAGAAGTACCCTCCCACCTATCATTTTTTCCTCTCTGATTGTGCTTTGACTGCCTGTATCTCTTCCTTAATGGAACATCTTGACATAAAATGTGCAGACGACACGCATGACTACTAATTGAGGAGGTAGGAAGTTGTTTAGACTAGCAAAAAATACTAAGCAGACACTTTTCCACAGAGTAATTTCTAACTTTTGGCAAATAAAGATTCAAGATTCGTAATTTCTGATAACCTAGCCTGATTTTAAAAACTGAACAGGCGGAATACTATTGATAGCATAAGCAAGGTAACAACTGAAGAGACAGGCTAGATTCCACAAGAAAGGGAGCATCCATTTGATTCCAGATTGATGCTGGCCTCAGGTTTTCACATTTCCCCCATTTCAGTATTCTCCCACCTCTTCCACCTCCGCTGAGCTCTCTGGAGGGCAAGCAGGCCTTACCTTCACGACAGTCACCAGCCCGTCGTTGCTGTTGGGGTCGGTGAGGATGGTGAAGCGGCCGGTCGGGTCGCCCCCGGTCATGCGGTACATGGCGTTCCAGGCCGGCGTGTGCGGCTGGTCCTTGTCTGTCACCGTCAGGTTCGCCACGATCACGTCTATCCTGTTCTCCGGCACCTCCCCGTAGAACTGCAAAACCCATGGAAACACTTCACCTCATCTGGGGGAGCGTGCAAGGGCCACACCAGGCTGAACGTTCATCCAAGTCGGACAGCCCATCTCTCTCCACTGGAGCTCTGACAATTTGTCTAATGAAGTTTACCTGAGGCCACCCAGAGAACCAACGGCTTGATTCCCGTGTCAGCTTTTGCCTTCTGGTCAAAAGCAGAACACAGCATGTTTTGGGATATATATTCTGCACATATTTTGATTCTGCCTGCCAGTATGGTATTTAATAAGTAATAAATATTTACTGTCTGTGAATATAATGAGAGAAACAGAGAAGGGTTATAAATATGCACATCCTTCAGTGACTCCTATCCTGTACTTACAGTCATGGCAGTGAACTCTGGAGGATTGTCATTGACATCTGTCACAGCGATGACAGCAGTTGCTGTGTTTGAAAGACCATATGTTGGGTTTCCTTCCATGTCCGTAGCTTGAATTATTAATGTATATTGTTGTACTTTCTAAAACACAAAATGACAACATAAGTTTTAGACAAAACTAACATTACCATAGGACAGCAGGTGTTCCCAAAAATTGCACTTTGCTAAGCAATGGAGCCTGTCAGAGAGTTTATTCTAGTTAGCATCACCCAAAATGACAGGAGCGAGCGAAGTTTGTGCCACAGGAATACAGCAGCAGGTTGCTTACACTGAACTACTGCTTGACTTTCTTCAAGACCATCAAGGTAAGGACAGGCTGACTGCTTCCTACTCTAATAAATCAAACCACTTTAGACAGTTAATGCATGATCACAGGTTTAACAGTGCTTTTCAAACGGCGAAGGGAGAGCCAGAGCGCATTTTATACTAAAACAGGGAAAGTCCTCAAAAGCATTTGAGAGCACTGAGCCAAGGTAGGTTTGTCGGCCAAACGGCCACGAGTGCCAAGGTTTTGTTTCAGCCAAGCCCAAGTATAAAACTGCTGCTGCAACTTCTTGTGATCTCTATGGAAACCAAAGATGTCGAGGCCAACAGAGACGAGTACGGGCACTGGGAGAACGGGGGAGGGAAGCACCAAACGGGCTATTTCCATAAATGTTAAACACCCTGGCCCAGTATGGCAGCCGTGGGCCCCGCTTCCCCCACTGCTGCTAACGGCCCCTGAGCCGGGCACTCGCTCCCCCCGCACAGCTGGACTGGGGCCAGGGTCCCTAAGCACCAGAAATGCCTGCAGAGACCTGACCTCAGCCTGGTGAGCTGCTTAAAACATCAACAAGGTTCTATTAAAAAAAAAAAATCATAAAGACATTTCCTGTATAGAATTGCTGAAAAGTTTATTTTAACTCATTGCTCTCAAATATTGTGCGTGCTCTTTCGTTTTTGCAGTTCATCGTCCTTCCTTGGAGAGAAGTGTTACCATTCAGTTCTTCCCAAAAGAAAGGACAGCAACATAAGGAGCTGCTATTACTTTGAAACAACACTTTCACAAATGGTTTGTTAACAAAAACCTTTTGGCAAAATAAAAATAATTCAAAAAGAGCCTATTTTTATGTTTTGGTTTTTTTTTTTTCCCCCCCCCACTTGGTATGTTATTTCCTTCTACTGTCTAAAGAGTGGAGTATATGATAGATTATTTCTCATGGAAACCATTAACAGAATCAGGAAACATGCTGAGTTGGTACGGACCCATCAGGATCAGAGGGTCTATCTCCTGACCCTAAGCAGGATGCCCCTAGAATCACACCATTTACAAAAAGGAATTACAGGTGTTGATACAAAAAATAAGCAAGGATAATTCCACTGGTAGTATTTAGCTTTCTTTCAAACTTTGGCCAGACAGTACGACAGACATGAGAGGTTTAACGGTTTGCACATTTCCAAGCAGCAACAGTGACTCACGGAATAGAAAGTTTTAAAAATAAGCTCTATGGATCTTTATCTCCCACTGAAGATAATGATTTATGCTCATGCCCTCTTTCACACAGAAACCCCTACAAGACACCCCAAATGTGTACTGCTACATATGCATCCCACAATTCTTTCAAAAAAGCAAAACTAGTATTAAGTCTACAAAACTGCAGTATACATGTTTAATAATGCATAAATGTATATACACAGATGTATATGAATTCTGGCTTGAAAAATATACTTGCAAACTGACCTTCAATAGGCTTTAAACATCTTAAAGGTTTCCTTCATGACACCAATAAGAGTAGCAGTCATGAGGGAATCAAAGAAATGCTTTTACCACCTTCATCCAGGAAAAAAAATCATACTTACTGTGAAGCAATAAAATCTAAAGCAGTACTGAAGCAAATCTCACTGCCATATGATTCTATGTTATTGAAACAGCAGGTGCTTCTGATTCATCTGGGTCTTAATACATTGATCCCAAGAAGCAAATTTCATTAAGGAAAACTCCATTATTATTACACGGAGACTCAGTTTCCTTACAATCGTCTTACTTAATTCCAACAGAACCAGCACACTACAAACTTCCCCAGAAAGTGCCCCAAAAGACAGCAAATCAGTGTTTCTGTTTGGTTCCTTGTTTTTTTCCCCCCTCTTCCCAGCACTCACATAAAGCAGATCAACTGCTGAGAGTGAAATTTCAGAAATCAACAAGCACACAACTTTCCAGGCACGGGGAAATTGGGGGAGGTGGGTCTCTTTTTACTGTGGTTTGAGAAGCAGCCAGGAATGAGCTGTGCAGCATGTGTCAGCAGCCTGCACAGACACTTAGCAGCAACACATCTAAAAGCAAACTGGCAGCTTCAAGAAAGAACGCAGACCTCATCAGTTCACATCTTTCCACTTCAACACAGGCCAAATAAAAGAGCACTTCACTGAATTAACCTCACGTGAGGCAGGAATGTCAGTGTGTAAATTCAAGTACCCTGCCTGACTTCTTCAGCACCTCCAGCAGTAAGGCAGATGTTTTAATGCTGAAGTGAATTCCACAGCAGTAACGGAAGAAATAAGAGCAGCTGGATCTCATGAAACAGCATCTTTTGAGATAACAAATGAAAGATTTCTTCTGCCTTAAGCTGAGTTTCCTTACCTAAGCAAATCTCCTCCTGTGCATGTTAGCACAGATAATGCATTGTGCATGTTAATCCAAAATACCAGCAGATGAGGAATGCTATCAGAGGAACCACTTTTTTTTTTTAATGCCTACAACACTTATGCTCCCATAAAAAATGTGTCACATTATTTAAGAATTTAAAATTCTGCCTAGCATTTTATGGATTTAATTAGAGCTTTATCAAGAGAGACAAGACTTATAGAAAAGAGTGGAAAGGCAGAAGTGGGCAGACCAGCTGGGGTACATGGACAACAAGGCACTCCCCGGCCCACGGTCAGAAGACGATTCAGCTTTGGCCCTCTAGGCTCCCAGTCATTTTAATTTAATTGACTTCCACAAAATGACTCAGGAAATGGAGGAAGCAAAGCTTGGGAAGGAAACCATTTTATTTCATATTAGTCTAATTTAATATTGGAATGATTTAACGTTAATAATTAATATCCAATATGTTCAAGAAATGTTTATATATACCCATCTGTGTGTCAGCAGAGTGATCCATCAGGAAAACTGATGGTGAATGACAAGGCTTTTCCAACTGTTAATGTGAGGGTCTGAGCTCCACAGGCAGCTGGTTTCTTCCGAGTTAAATCCCTCCAGTATAGCTAGTCACCGAGTGATAAAACCTCAAGAATTATCGCTATGTCCTTCTGAAAGTTCATCTGTCAAAGATGACCAGGGGATTTTAAAAACAAGGGCAAAGCTGCCCATCATTCTTTTAATTTAATAGGGCAATACTGTAAAGTTCAGGGTTTTCCTTTGCTCAAATCCCTTCTCTTCAAAACCAACTTAAATAGAATGAATGTTAATAAAACCTCAAAAATTAATTGCAATATCTAACAGTCTGTTTAGCTTTTCAAATCTTCTGATTGCCCCTTTCAAACTGAAATGCATCAGAATATTAACAGCAAACACAGAACTTCAGAAAGCATTTTTATTCTCCATTTTAAATAACTATAAACAAGCAGCTAAAAGATGAACAGCAAATCCAGTACTTCGGATTTAATGAGCTAAAATGAGGTTAGTAATACAGAAGTTGAAACAAGATGTAGTCAAAAGAGGTTTGTTAGGATTTTATAGCTTGTTTATAAAATAATGCTTATCTCTTGTGAAGTTTTCAAGTGGTTTAAAAGCACAGTTAGTGTGACAGATTTGGAGTTGGGAGGGAAATATTTTTATTCCCAAGCTCACAGATGGGTGAATCAGAGCAGAGGATCTGGCACGCTCCTTCTCCAGCGGTGGGCACAGTGAAGAACTGTCTAGACAGGATGGACCTTGCTCAGAACGTAGCAAATGAATTACTGACAGATTATTTCTTTTTATTATTATTATTATTATGGCATTGCTCTGCTTTAGTGTGTATCATTAGAGTGTATCTGTTTCTTAAGAGCAAAGAGGCTTATGGGACAAGATCCTTTCCATGACCCCAGACAGCCAAGAGAAACTACATGTATGGAATACATAGGTCCAATTTTCATCCCTAATGTAATTTTTCTTTCTCTCCTTTGAGTTTTTGTACTCTGGGACTAGGAAAACAACTGGTGTCAACAGGGTGAAGAAAGGGAGTAAGTTAAGACTAAGGAGGAGGAGAAATATTTCACAGCATCATGAAATTGTATGGACAAGAAGAGACCTTAAAGATCATCTAGCTGCAGACACCCAGCCCCGGGTAGGGACACCTCCAACTACACCAGGTTGCTCAGAATGCCATCCAACCTGGCCTTGAACACTTCCAGGGATGGAGCATACACAACTTCTCTGGGCAACTTGTTCCTTCATCTTACCTCCCGGACAGTGAAGAATTTCTTCCTTTTATCTGATCTAAATGCACTTGTTTTCACTTTAGAGTCATCTCCCCTCCTCTTATCTCTATATGCCCTTATTAAAAACCCCTCTCCAGGCTCTCCTCTAGGCCCCATTTAGGTACTGGAAAGCAACAGTAAGGTTTCCCCAGAGCCTTCTCTCCTCCAGGTTAAACAGCCCCAGCTCTCTCAGCCTATCTTCACAGGAGAGGTGCTCCAACCTTCTGATAATCTTCACATCCCTCCTCTGGACTTGCTCCAGGCAGGTTCACTTACTTCCTGTGCTGAGAACCCCAGATCTGGATGCAGCACCCAGGTGGGGTGTCACAGGAGCAGAACAGAGGAGGAGAATTACCTTCCTTGATCTGCTGGTCATGCTGCTTCTGATGCAGCCCTGGATATGACTGCCTGCAGGTGCACATTGTCAGCTCATGCCCAGCCACCCACCACTCCAAGCCATGCCTCTTTACAATATTAGGTGCAACCCAGCCCACAGGATTAAGAGCTGCCCTACCTCTCTGTCAAGCCCAGCTGCTACAGTGATAATGTCACCAGTTTCATTGTTGATTGTAAACATGTTTGGAGAGGGGCTGCTCGGGGCCTGCGACACGATTCTGTATCTCAGCATCCCATTCTGGGCGTTGGGATCATCAGCATCGATGGCAGTAACAGTCATCACGTAGGTTCCTAGCAGCAGGATAAATAACTGATGTTATACAAACAGTTTATACTCTGATTATACAAGATCACTTTACAAGCAGTGGTCAAAGCACATATTTCTTTTGGTAAAATCTGCACATTCCTTCTTTACTTAAAACAAACTGGCTAAAATCAAGACTCACCAACAGAGTAATTAAAATACATAAGAGGAGATAAAAATACTCTATGTTTATAAAAGACTAGATTTGCTTATAACCGAAGAAGCTACATAAACAATGTAGCTTCTACAGTTCTGCCACAAATAACATTTCTGTAACAAAAGAACATCTCATGTTTAGATACTTATGTTATTAATTGGGCCAAAGGAAATATACTTATTGTTCAGAATTGGTGGACATACTGATAGTGACTGAAAATCAATATAAATAATACTCTTTCAAAGTCTTTGAGATAGATCTCAAATGCCAAGTAAACACTGCAAAGTTAGAAAACACATTTCTGGCGCTAACCTTTCATTTTGCACTTCTGACAAATTAAGGAAGTAGTTTCAGCCATAGTGCAAACTTTAGTCTGAGCTGATTAGAATTTTAATGAGATCTGAACAACACTTAGGTTTTCTCAAGAATTCAAATGACACTGATTTCAAATCCCAGTATTTGCAAAGCCTCTGGGAATCAGAACTAGAACTGTATCTAGTGACATTTCAGAAGTCTCTTATACCCTGACCTGTCAACTAAATGAACATCAATGTCCATCATAAAAATAAGTGTAAGAACTGTGATGTTATAATTAGGATTTTGAAAACCACAAACCAGAAGCCATACACTTAAAGCCTCCCCTGGTTTTAGTTCATGCACATAGCAATTTTGCCTTTTGGAAATGAGTCCCAGCATGCTAAGAAGTGCATTAAAAATAGGGTGAAATAAGAAGATAGAGGATCTGAGATTTTGCTCATCGCACTAAAGACACCTTTCAAAGTATTACAGGGTCTGAAGGCATTCCCTTCATCACACCTTCAAAATGATACTGTAAATATGATACTTCAAAATAATACCTCTGCCTCCCAAAAGCCCATATATTACCTGGCTTTGATCCCTCAGGGACTGTCCCATTCCAAACCTGGTGTAAGAATTCAGGTCTATTGTCATTCATGTCAATTACATTAATAACAATGTCAATAGGATTTTCCACCTGGTTTCCATTTACATCCACTGCGTGCGCTCTCAGCTGCAAAAATCATTAGAAGTATTAGAATTTGCACAACGTGCAGGTGCAAATAGATATAATAACAGTGACAGGAAGTTTCAGGCCAGACATTTTTAGCTCAGTGTATTTTCTTATCTGCCGCTGCTCCCTCATATCGACCTTTTAAATTTCCAAGCTGCTAATGGAACTGATGTTCAGACTTCCAAACTATTCTAAGTTGCAGACTTCCTTCTTTGATTTGATGAAAATTATTTTAGATCATGTAATTTTGATTACTATTACATGACATATTCTATATGTCATATAGAATTCTGGTTTTAATAATGGCTATTAGAAAGCATTCTCCAAAACGATGGAGATTTTAATGTAAATCTGTGTATTTAGACCAGAGCGTGGCCATTGCTAGGGAATAGAGCAACTTCCTCCTATAGCAGTCCTGCTGATGCCCATCATGTATATACACACACATATATGTTATGGCTACAAAGCTACTAGGAGGCAGCAGGATGGCATTATTAGCTCACCACTCTGAAATGACTCATATAAATGTAAATTCCTAAGTCAGTAAATCGTGAATTGCCAATGTCAAATTCTCAGTTAAAATCTTATGGATGCTAGAGCTGCTGTCTGAGAGCCTTTCACCCACACCTCCCCCCCAGATGCCTCCTGCTGTGTCATCTGTTTGGGAGCAGCACTCAAAGGGCTCCCCAGAGCATAAGGTAAGGAGTGTTTTATCCAAACATGCTGGAAAACGCTCTCCAGGAGCTGGGTGATTTCAATATGGTTTCCCAAAAGCACAGGAAACTTTAGATCACAGCCTGCTTTCCCCATGCTCCTTGCAATTTTCCTTTTCCACTGGTACTGGAATCTGTGGTCTACTTTGTCAATTTCTTTAGAGCAAAGAATATCATTTTCATAAGCTGACAGGCCTAATTTACAATTCTATTAAAATGCTTAGATTTGCCCCTAAAATAAAAATTGGTACGTTATTCTTCCCATCCATTTCTCCAATCACAGCTGCTGCAATTCTAATAGCAGTCACATCCTAATTTAAGTTGCTGAATTAAAAATAAACTTCTGGAAAGTATACAATTATGTGGAGACTGTGATCAATGGCCTGTACTTGAAATATAAGCCACAGTACCCATATTTCCATCTTTTAAAATTACTTTACCTAAATACATTTAATCACTGTTTACATATGTTAATGTATTTAAGCTGCTTAAATATAGTAACAGTTAGCCTTATTAAGTAAAATAAATACAAATCTGCTACAAACTCCTCAAATCATATCTCATACAAAACTAAATGCTGGCTGCTCAAGTCATGTTTGAAGCAGATGTTCATCTTCAAATTTGATAATCTGATTTGCGGTAAATTAAACTCTTACATGAAAAGAAGCAATCTGCTCCCGGTCTAAAGGTTTTGTCACAGACAGCTGTCCTGAGATGGGGTTGATGATGAAGATGCCTGTTGGAGGCTGGTCAGCTCCTGGGCCAGTCACGCTGTACCGCAGGGAAAGGCTTTTATCACGATCCGACCTAATCTGTGTGTCAAAAAAGATGAAGTTTACATTAGCTACAAACAAGTGCAGGATGGGACTGCTGCTGAGGCAAGCAGCAGCTCTATTTATCTTCTCCTTGCTCCTTAAGATGTACATGCAAAAACAATTATTCTGGAAATGGTACAGAGTTGGTATAAAGTCTGAACAGCACTCTTCGTTAGAAGCTGGTCAAAGGATATTCAGAAATGTAACATTATCCCTGTTTATTTCTCAAGATAAAAATTATTTGTGTTAAGCAAAAACAAGCAAATACTTTAGGCAGAATTGTTTAGATATTAGAGAAAACATATAGTATCATGAAATTACACATGAAATTAAAAGACTGGTTGGTGTTTTTCCCCTTCTCCTATGGCTTCTCAGCCCAAAGCTACAGGCTCTCTTCCATGACAGGCCAGCTCTTCAAAAACTCAACATTTTTGCTTAAACATTGAACTTGTTTCATATTCCAAGGAAACAACTGCAGGGCAGTGCATCTGTGAGGAGCAGCTGAATTCACCAGTGCACACATAAAACAGAACAGAGTGAAACTGTGTCCTATCAACTTGGGCTAATGTTCTGCCAAGTTCCAACAAATTGATCATGACCAGCCAGTACCATGGTTGGAAGCCAGCCCAGAGGAGGTTGGCTCCTGAGTGGCTCCTTGCAGTGGCCACTTCTGAGAAGCAGAATCCTGTGGAAGAGCTGCTGTCCTCACCCCATCAGATACAATTTCCTTTAGTCTCCTGGTGTATTGTGCTTCCTGCTCACTCCCACACCATTGCCCAGGCAGAGAACTCCAGGCAGGAGACTGGAAAACTCCTGAACCAGAAGAGATACCCCTTAACACACTTACCACCTAAAACAAGGTCATCTTCCACCAGTAGAGATGCACAGGAACAAGTTAAACCCCAGGAAACTAGATGCATCAAAGCAACAAGAAACCAACCCAGAAGAGTCTGATACATGTCTGGATGATGAACAAGACATCACTTACACAAAATCTCTTCAAGAGCTCTCTGAGGGACACTGAAACCACACTTCTATTAACTTCCTTACCCTAACTAATTCCTGAGGAAAAGGTCCTTTGGAATTTTCTGGTAGGTTGATTGGAGGAATAACCCAGTCTCTCTTCTGCCTCTTCAGAGGGCTGCTGTGCTTGTATTGTTGCCATGGAAATATGATTTCTTCAATTTTCCTTTGGTCCTTTCCCAGGTACAAGATAAAATGAAGCACATGTTAGAAGGAGAATTACTAGCAGACATTATAAAGTAACTCAGGTACAGTTACATAATTGACTGAAAGACTGTCCTTCCTCTGTGTTCATCGAACTGTTTTATTTGCATTCACAGTGCAGTTTGAAAAAAAAACCAGTATCATTTACAACTTCACTGCAAAATTGTAAGAACTTTTTTTTTCCTTATTTAACTAGGAAGAGAAAGGGAATTATAAACCATTTATAACATGGCACTACTGTGTAAACTATCTGGCACTTTCTGAGAAGCAGTTAATATTTTGCAGAATTTAATAGTATGCCTTTATGTATTTCTCATTAGCTAGAGCTTCAGTTCAGGTAATGTGCTACTGTACTCTAAATTTAGATCTGGGTGTGCTATAATGTAATTTGAGTTCCAAGAGAAGTTTAATACATGCTGGTAAGGAATGTCTCAAATATTTATGACCCTATTAAATCCCATAGAATTAATGCTGTAATTATTTTAAACCTATGTCAGCCATGATGGATGCAGTAGATGACCCACTTTACATGCTGGGCATTAATCTCTGCTGGGTGTCAACATTCCCTTCCTATTCCCTTCTATACCTGCAGTCATTTCATCCTTTGGATGACAGCATTCACAGCTAGCTTGCTTGACGTTGGAAACAGGGGGACAAAAACATCTTCCTAATCTTTTAAAAGAAGAACTTTATTTTAATCTAACCAACTACATTGCAGAGTATGAACAGACACCCAGCTGAAGGCCAGGTTCTACTCCTCTACATTCTGTTGATGGTAAGGACACCCGAATAGTGTCTTTGGAATAAACAGGGCATGCACTGGCAGATCTAAGCATCTGCTCTTTTACAGCACTTCCATGAACAAAATGACAGAATTTCCATTGTTAAAATCATGCCTTAGCAAATTTAACACGATCACCAAGTAAGCAAACAAATAACTGAGGATTACACAGCAGTGGTCTCCAGTGTGCTCTCAGGAAAAACGTATTGCATAACCACATTACCTACTTTGAACATGATGCTTAAATCTTAAATGTGTACCTATTATAGGTATGTTAATCTATGAATGAATTTTGTTCTTTATCTGTAAACTAAACACTTCTCCTTCACTAAGGAGAAGGCAAGAAACAGCAGGCAACAGGTAATATAACAGAAAAAGGTAAACAACCTAATATGCTTTTCTAAAGTAAATACATTGCTAATTGCATATTGCTAGGTCTGATTTTTGTTACAGTACATGGTTTATCATAGGGCAGCTTCCAGCAGAGGGAGACTATCTTCCTTACCAAGTAGTCCTGGAATCATGAATAATTTACAATCTCCAATTTGATTATGACGGGACAAGACAAAGCCAATATTCCCTGCCAGAAGTGCTTTCCTACTCACTGCTGTAAATCTACAGTTCCCATCTAATAAATGTGACTGATGCATTCTATCACAGATTTGTTTATTTTGTGGTTATATTTAACTGCTTGAATAAATACTATAATACTTTCAAGCAATTTAAAATAAAGAAATGGCTGTGTGAGACTTAAATTCAGGTATAAATCTTAAGCTATACAAACAAAAAGCTCAAACACAAAGAATCCTATGTAGTTAAATAGGCATGTCTTTTCATGCCTTAGCAAAACCACAGAATAAAAGATGATCAAAGTTCCTTCTAAAGCTCCAGCTTTGCCTGCACTAGGTGTCCAGTAATAAGCTGGTTCATGGAGAGGTGCATGACAGGCAAAATTAAACCTCTATTTCTAGGCCTCTTTGTGGAGATACATTTATACAGGCTGCATTAAGCTCTTGTTTTACCTTTTCTGAAGCCCCTGTGAAAGCTGGTTCAGGGGTTAGCTTCACCCTCATTTGCCATTCTTGCTGGGTTTCCTTGTCTTGAGCAGACACAACAAACTCCGTGGGCTCGGCTGAAAGTTGAAAGCTTCGCTCTGCATAGACCACACCATCCTCACCTACTCTGAAATCTTCTGGCTCACTGCTACCAAAGTGTATTTTTTTGTTTCCATCACAGCTTCGAAACCTCACTGTAAAACAGACATCAAATGGCAAACAAAACAAAATTGAAAAAGCGGCCCAATTTAATTCACTGTGACATCAAATGCACTAAGAACAAACTCAAAAGCAGAGTCACTTAACTTGTTTTTGCTATTATCACATGCAGTTACAAGTCAGGACTTGTACTTTACCATTCAGTCCCTGTCACATAACAATGATATTCTTCTGTGGACTGCTAGGCTGAGATGTTAACCCTAGACAGGAACAGCCTCCCACCTACAAATTTACCCCACCACCAGCAAGAAAACCATTCCCCTTCCATGTCCTATAGTACATCTCAATCAGTTGCTAGTTGGGTTTGCATCTCATGCTTTGCAAAGATCCACTCAAGCTGATTCATTAAAAACACTCAAAAAATTTCATTAAACTGCAACCATAGCTGCAAACATAACTGTTTTTCCAGCACACTCTCTCTGCCAATGGGGGTAAGGCAAAAACCCTGAAATATGTTAAAAATATTAAATTCTGTGCCCACATCAGCCTGTGATTCAGCTGTGCCATCTCAGGAAGATTATTTGTGAGCTCTGGGACTGAGTTTCCTTGTCCCTCATTGACAAGATGGAGGAGGCAGTAAATGCCTCACAGAGAAAACCTAAGTTAATGACCTTGAGTTTTTCTTTTGGTTTGGGTTTTTGTGTTTGTTTGCTTGGGGATTTTGTTTCTTTTTGGTTTTGTTTTTTTTTTAGCTATATTCTGTACCACACATGTCCCTTTATCTACTTAGGGATTACCTATTCTTGTTTAATTCCCTCCTCCTTCCTTTCTTTTGTTGTGTCTAAAAGACACACATTGGAACAAGAAGTCAGTAAAACCAAATGTAGAGATAATGATGTGTTGTCCACAGAACAGAACTGGTAACAGGTTACTGCCTTCTCTATCCAATTCTATTCACCACCGGTTATCTTCTGGGTTACTACAAATAATAGTAAGTAAAAATATGAAAGTATGCTTTTATAACCAATGATCACTCTTTAATGTTTCCAAAGCATTATGAAATATTTTGATTGCATGGGCAATAGAAGTGCAAAATACCATTATGAAGGTTGTGCTGAAATCCACATAGTGAAGATGAAGATGAAATGAGGCTTTATGCCTCATTTCAGTTATTGCACTTTTTATATTGTGCTAAACCATGCAAAAACTATTTAGCTTCAAAACCTAAAGGTCCTTCTCAAGAAAAATCACTACTAAATGTCATGCATCATATGCTTTCTTCAGTGATGCACTGTTTTCAGGAAGGTACAAAGAAGAATCTTACTTTTCTGTATTTGAACTTCAAGGACCAAGCTGATGTTCAGATGACAGACTAAATGTCTTCCTTTATTGCACCCTTTCACTTATCCAGAATCCCCTATTTGCATTCTCCTGACAGAAAAGACTGTATTTTAAAAGGGTCCATAAGATACAAAAAGGAGACATAGCACAGCACTACTCTAAATAAATTATACAGCATCAACCTTCTTACTTTTTGTCTTGCAGAACTGGGCAGGGATACTGCTCTTTCCAGACAGATCCCAGAGTTTGAAAGGCCAGCCTCACCTTGAGGAGAAGAGCATGCCATGTCCACAAAGCACTGACCCTGAAAGAACAAACCTCCCTGGGTAAAAGGCTGAAGCCTCACCAGCAGGGCTGCTCCTGTGATCCTCCTTGGACAGGCTGCCTCTGCTCTTCCTCAGAAGCAGAGAGAGTGGTTTTCTAAAACTCTAGTAAATACTCAGCCTCTCATGTAAGCTTTCATACATTTAAGCCATGCCTATGGATCCTCAAGTCCATCCTACCTGTATTGTACCTTTTTAGGCACAATGACTTCCTTCCCTATAATCTATAGGACACGGGTCTGCAGAATTTGGAGATGTCAGATCCTCTGTTTTGCTGGTCGCATGGGAAGAGAAAATTGGCAGGCAGAAGTTCCAGTTCCCAGATGTTAACCATCCCACTGACCTCCTGCTTTTTTCAGCATGGGCCTTGCAGCTTGAGTCAGATCACTGCAGCACTTGGTTGAAATGCTACAGCCAAATGAGAACATGCATGACTCTAAGCCAAGAATGCAAGGCTACTTAAAGCAACTACTCCAGTATGTAGAAATTACCACAGTGCTAATTCTGTAATGGTTGCCCAGCACAGAAATAAAAAGGTGTCCAAGAAGAGCTTAGTCCAAAGTCACTACATTTAACGATAAAAGAATTTAATGAGTGGACTATTAAACAGTGCTATTTGTACTTGGTTACAGAGGCACAGGCGATCCAGACCCCAAGCATGGAAGAAGTTGGGCATCCTTAAAATGCCACCACTGTTCCCAAACAAAAAAACAACAAAAAGCCACCAGCCAGCAACATGACCCATAGCTCTGTGCCTCTGCTAACCTCTCATTTCATCTCAGCTACAACTGCTCTCAAAATCTACTTTTCAAAAAAGTGCCTTGACCAAAAAGACAAGCCAGCTCTATTTTTGGCTCCTCTCAGACTTACTTCCGGAAAGTACAAGAGTAGGAAAAAGAATGAAGATTAATCTAAATTTTGATCATTACTGTTTTTCGAAAAGGTGAAAGCTAAAATGAATATTTGTCATTATGTTCTGAAACACCACAACAATATTTTATGAAAAAATATTTCCTAACTATTGCACAGTAGCAGAATATATTCCTATTTTAGATATTCAAATTCATAAAGAAGATTTCTTTTCCCTCATCTCCTTACATACAGACTCCAGCAGCACAAAAATAAAATAAAAAACCCACCCTGCTAGCCACTTCATTGATATTCTTCCCCCAGGCGACTGTGTATTATGAAATTCAATGAAAATCCCTTCCTCTGACAGTACCCTGGTAAAAACATATAAAATTGTCAATGTGAGAATTATTCTCCCTTTGCAAGGAGCACACATTAACGAATTACAGTCAAGTATAACCATCTATAATTAAATTCCCTTGACGGAGTACAGGTTGTGCAGTAGCTACTCTCCCCCCAACCACATGGTTATCAGTCTTGTAAATTCGATTTAGATCACTTTGCTTCATTTTTTAGTGTTCAACTAGAATGAACAAAGAGTGATTTCTGACAGTAGGTTTTCAGGCAAAGACTTTTTTTTTTTTTTTTTCAAAAATGCTACAGGAAATATTTTTTTTTACTGTGAATAATGACTGCTTATGCAACCATGTTCTTTTCTAAAAACCACAGGAAAGGGAGGCATACTTTCCACAAGTCACTTTATGTTGACAGATCAATCACAGATTTTTTTTCCATTTAAAAAAAGGTTAACTAGATATAATCTGCAGAATCTTAGTTACTTTATATGCAATAGAAAGAGTAATCAAGTATCTGATTTTATTGCTTTTTAGTAACATTCTGCATAAATGATCAGATAAGAGTATAATAATCTGTAAAAATAACTCATAGATTTTTAAGTATTTTTGAGTATCCTCTGCATCTTTGGAAAGTATTTGCTTTTTAGAAGTATATTATTTGAAAGCCCTGGGAAGTATTCAATCAAACTCAAAGATAACTGCTTCAGTTTCAGAGAATACTTTTGGTCATCTAAAAGCAGTAAAATGCAAGATGGGAGTAAATGCACTCAGTTCACAGGCTCAAAATAGGGCTATGCACAAGGGTTTATAAATGTAGGGTCTTTAAACAGAAGAAAAATTGTATTTAGCATTAGCATATAATTATTATTAAATATTATACCCTAAGACAAAAGACCATTAATATCCTATTTTGAGTCTTTTTTAATCTTGAAACCAAGGCAAGTATATTCTATTAAATAAAGAATAAAAGAGGACCTCTGAGACTACAACATTGTAAAATGAAAGTCTACAGCTCCATTATATTAAAGGAAGCTTTCAGTTTAACACTCTTGCATGGTAGTAATTACAACATAAGCATACATGTGTAGTGTACAGAACGTTAAGAACTAGACATGCAAATTCATTTAAAGTGCACTAGAGATCACAACCACTCCTGCTCAGGTCTAATGAGATGAATGATTCATAGTATCTATAAAATACAACTACTCCTGTTGGTTTGCGCTCTTTGCCAACCTGCTTCTGCTCTTTTTGTTCTAGGAAAATAGTATCAGAATTACTTGATCCAAACAAGGACTGAGCAAGAAAATTGCTGTTAATAATACAGCCCACTGTACAAAATTTAATGAACATATATATTAATATATATTAATGTGCAACATAGAATATTAATATGGAATTTTCATTACTCGTTTGGATCGTGAGACTGAGTTTGCCATCTGGATTTTCTGCACTTAGAAAATAATTCAGTTCACATCTAGATAACATCCACATGCATACAAGCACACGAGTGTGCTTCCTTCTGTAAATTTGTTGGAACGCTGCTCCTCTTGAATGCTCTTCTCAATGCCTAAGCAGCAACCTCAAGGCAAAGGCTCACTTAGTAGACATCATGGAAAACTGCAACAAATGCCAAGTGCTAACAACACATGTACTTCAGCAATACAGTTCACAGCATGCATCATAAAACAGAAAACCTATGGCTATTTAATCCACTTGGGATCCTTTTCCAACAGACAAAATAAAGAGAGTAAGAAAGTATCTTAGGTACAACTACCTTCTAGATACCACTTTTACCTCTGACAGATGGAGAAACTATATGGAAACATTCTGCTTGAACTGTCTAGCCATCTGCATATTTAATATCTGAACACTCTCCAAGAACGCTCTGTATTAAACAAGTCTTTACTTCTCAGAGAGAGAAGCAGGAAAAAACTACATGAGAAACCCCATATAATGCCCCCCCCCTTACTTTATAAATTAGTAATTTATTCATACTGGTTCCTTCTGTATCTGTAAGATGATCTGTTAGTCCTACTGGCATAGTGCACATGCTCATATTTCAGCTCATGGCTTGTTGGAGTGGCATGTGTAATGCCCATGAGACATCCTTTACTATAATTATAGATGACCTTCAAAAGAACTGGGGTTTTGACATCCTGGCAAACTGTTATAATCACAAAGAACTAAAATACATTCTAATTTGCCTTTTCTATCACCACCCTTAAAATTTGGTCTGATTGTAGAATTTCCTGGAACCATCTTGAAATCTTATTAAACATTATTTAATATCTGCTTTTCTGATATATGGGTTGTCTACATCAGCCAGAAAAATGTTGTTTGCATCTGCAAACTGAGAATATTAGCTACGGAAATTACTGAGTCAAAATAAATATGAAATATAATCAGGTTATTTTAGGCAATGGCATTTCCCTACCTGTATTGTAATTCCATTTGTCATTACATCCTTTAGAGATATTTCCATACACCAGCGTTGCTTCTAAAAGTTTCTTCTAGTCTTTTTTCCTAATCCCTTTTTCTTCTCTGCTTTTTTTATGTATTACCTGTAGTTTATCCCATCCTCCAGACCATCCAAAAATCTCAAAGCGCTACTCATTTTGAGCCTTGCTGGAGTAACCGAGCTGTGACACTTGAAAAGAAAGCTGGCTGTCAAAAGACAGCTACTTACCAAAGCCTGCTAATTCAATAATTGCTTTTGAGAACCTGTGCCTTGTGCTGAGCACTGTGTTCTGCCACCCCAGCCCAACTGGAGTAGAGGGCTGCTTCAGCAGGTCACGCAAGCCCAACTGGAGTTTTGCCACTTACTGAGGGCCAAATACAGCCCATTTGCTTCTAAATCCTATTTACACTTTTCTTCAACATTTTTAAAGCCTGCTTCCATGGGTAAGCCTGGTTATGAGGCTCTCAAGCCTGAAGAAGTGTCAAATCAGAAGGTCTCAACTGAGGTGAAACTGAGGTCCTATTCAAGCTATTTACCAACTTTAGGTGCTTCATGATCTGACTAATAGCAGCTCAACTTCCCACATTTCCACACTGAACTGTTTGCTTAATTGTCTATTCAGTAGGAAAACAATAATTAAAAGGAAAGGTGATTTGCAAGAATTAGGTTTAATTCATACTGTACACTTTTTTCATTAATTGAAAGCAGTTCAAGTGATCTGCAGCAGGAATTAGGTAAAACCTAGTACTGATATAAGACTTTATTTTGGGGAAACAGCATGTTAAGTAGTCTATTGTACAAAAACCCGAAGTTTTTATAAAAGTTGTGTGTTATGTTGGTAAAAGCAATTTGTACTGGTTACCACAACTATGACTCAGTGCAATTCTCTCTCCTGCCCCAGTCCTGAGACTGCTCGTTCTGAATAGAGAAGTATGTACTTTTCCTAAAAAAGCATACTTTCAAAGCAATCCAGCAGCCTACATGACTGAAGCACACTGGACATAAATCTCCCTCTCCCTATTTCTGCAACATATTCTTTTTCATTCTTAATTTGTACAATTACTGTGAAAGTTTTTCTTTCAAAGTATTTTGTTGCAAGGTACAACTGGGAAATATTAAAGCTCCTTCCTACATTCATGAGGCCTTATGAACCCTAATGCCTCCTTATGAGCCCTAACAATTCAAACATTAAGGTCTATTTTTAAAGTATTTTCTTTCACAGGTAGCTATCACCAGACTGCCTAATTCTTGCATTCACAGGGAAAGACTCACACAGTTCTTTAATAAAATGCCATCTAGTTTCCAGTTCCCATAATCCTCTTTGTTTACAGAACAAAGTCGTAACAGGCATGCCAGAATGAAAATGGGGATAATGTTCTTTCTATTCGATAGAAATCCTCTGCAGCTTTTCAGTACGGGAATACCAGCCATCAGCAAAACACAGGACTGGTATCTCAAACAGAGTCCAAATTATATCTGATTCACTGACCCTTTTCAGTCTTTGCCTCTACCACTCACTGGCACAAAGATCTGCGCTTTTCACATCCCTTTTGTCTTTATTTTAGAAAAAGTAAAATGCAGAAAAAGAGAATAATCATCTTCAAGAGGGAAAGTACTTGTATTTCAACAACTGCTTTTGTTTTAAAACACAAAAAGGTTTCTTTCCATTTTCCTCTACTCTGTATTGTTTAAGGCAGCTTCACTATAGATGAGCCCATAGGCCCCTGCAGAGTTCTGCACTAGCTTTTTTCTAAATGATGCTAGCTGAAAGAAAACTCAGTAATAAATGTCATTTCTGTACTCTGGAGTACGCAATGCACCTTTAATACTTTCCCAAGCACACCATTCTACACAGTAATAAAAAGAAGGATTAAACACTAATCTCTTATACCCATAATGCATCAACTGACTACACCTGCTAAAATCCAATTTGGTAATTAAAAAATGTATCTACTGAACAGTCAAACCAGGAGACTAAAGGGAAAGTACTGTCTCTGCAGATAGCTAGCAGAAAATGGTTTCAAAATTGAGGCACTTAACACAAACCTATTTTTACCTCTATTCGTTTTTATGTGACCTTAAGCAGCGTAAGAAACAAATACCTACAATTACAGTGCAGCAATTAAAGGGCAGTTTTTGTGCTACAGTAATGACTTAAATATCTAGTAAAAAACTGGATAATCTGCTTTTCCTTTTATTCTATCTTTAGAAAATGCCAAAAAAGTTAGCTCTTGTTTTTTTTTCTTTTTCCCTCACTAGCAATAAGGAAAGTGAGAACAGAGAATAGATGCTTTTATATGTTCTCTATGCTAACTGTTCTTGGCCTGAAGTCCTTTTAGGCTTCAGGTTTCAAGGGTTTTTTTTCTAGCTCTCTTCTCTTTCTTCTTCATTGTTCCTTCTCCCTGCCTTTCCAGGTGTTCTGTTTTCTAGTTTAAAGAGCCTTACTTTATTCCCTGATGCTCTCATTCTTCCTGTCCCCTCTTTCAGCTGTGCTCCTGACAGAGGTACCTAGGCGTCAAAGCACTGCTAATTTCAGGCTGCAGCTTAGGCTTGGAGCACACCTAGGCAGAAAGATCACGGGAGGCTGTCTTTAAAAAATAAACAAATTAACTAACAAACTAAATATCCAGGCACCTACAGTTTCTGCAAAAAGCCGGAACTTGCTGAAGTATCAAATGGGCGCATACTTACAAATGAGCTGATGATCTATTTTATGAATTCAATCAGTCAGCAGCTTTAAACAGTGGCTTAAGCCCCCGCACTAAAAGGGGTTTAGGAACAACAACAGAACATAGGAGAGAAGCATATATCACTTTTAGGCAATGTGTCACTTCTTACCATGAATAGAAATACAACAAAATAAAATTAGGGATTTTTCTCATTAAATTACAGGACTGCTCAGGCAGAAGTGAGTGTCGTATCTGAATTGCATTGCACCAAACAAAAATTCCCAGCACTGACAAAATGGCAGCACTCCTCTCAACAACCCATTAAAAAAAATGTCTTGAAGCAGTGGGGAATGCTTTATGTTTTGTATTGTGCAGCATACCCCAGGACACCACCTGTTTCTTGAGGTCACATTTGGCAGTCCCTCCCATTGGCTATGGATGCTCCAAGGGGAAAGGGGACAACTCTCCCTACACCTGCCTTTCAGCTTCACAAACCAACACACATTTGAATGCAATGACTCTCCACAAGCACCTACACAGATTTTCCTCTGCTTCTTCCTTCCTCTGTCTGCTCTGCCCAACACTGGTGGCTTTTGTCACTCTCCCACCTGTCACTCCTCTGGGCATACTAGGGTCTGATTTTCCAAAGCTGCAATTATTCTTTATGACTTTTAAAAGGTCCTTAGTCAAACTCTAGTTACTGCAACAGCTCTGTGCACCACTTCTTTGCTAAAAGACAAAAGCTGTTATCCTCTGGGGGGAACCTGCAGAACCTTCCAGCCAAGGCCATGGACACAACTGCAGCAGCATCCCCACAGCGTGGCTGATCCCAAAGCAGAACCACCCTGTACCACAGGGATGCTCATTTCCTTAGCAAATGGGTAACAGTGAAAACACAGCCTGCTTGAACACTGTGCTTTTGTATTCAACAAGGGGAAGAAACCTGCCAGTTGCCAAAGGGAGTGGAAGAGACAGCAGAGACAGCCCAGCAGTATTTACACTGATGTGGTTAGATAGCAATAAAAACCATAAATCCCAAGGATTATAGTATCACTGGATCATGTCCAGTAGGCCTCGGGCAGAAAACTAGCTGGCATGGCAGCTTAATAGTATCTAGTCAGACCTCAGGTTTTCATCATTATTATTATTCTTAAACAGAGATATCTGACCTTAAAATTCAGAAAAAAGCTCCTGGTGACTGATGCAGGCTAGTACAGAGTATTTCACAGCCAGGCCACAGTAGTGCTGCCCATAACAAAGCAGAGAACTCAAGAAAGCTGTATGCTTATTATATTATGAGAGAGTACCTGTGGGTGAAAGTAACCCTTAAATAGGTATTCACTCCCTCTGAGTATTGCTTTCAACATTTAAAATAGCTAAGGTGATGTGCTAATTAACTGATTACCATAAAAGAGGAGGAAATATCAAGGGAACGATGAGGAAAATGCCTGTTTTCACATATTTTGAGATTATTATTTGGGTTGTTCATAGAGCTTGTTAGAGCATGTCTCCAAATATGCCTCACATTCCCCCTCAATCCAATATATGTGTGCAGATGCCTTAAAAATAAATGAAGAATCACTAGTATTAGAATTAAATTTAATTAGAAATATGTAGGAAATTCCTTGACACTGCTGACTATGGAAGCCCAGCTAAAACAGTGCAACATCATAGGTAAACCTTAATGTTGTCATCAGTCCACAAAAGGGAGCAAAGAGCAATTAGTACATACATTACGTGTTTTTTCCTCAAGAGCTAAAATAAGTCCAATGATCAGAAAAACAAAATCCAGCGCTGGAATAGTTTCTAGTCACCGGCACTTGGTGAATGCTCTCAAACAATTATTAATTATTTTTATCTTCTTGGCTGACTATCTAAACCATATTCTGAATGAGATGAAAACCACCCATCCTTGCAAAGTCACCAAGTATCAACAGCACAAAAGGAAAAATAAAAGAGGAGGAGAAACTTGGACTTTTTGTGTCTATGCTGCAGAGTAAGGACCTCAGACTTGAGTCTTTTCAGATGATTTTTTAAGTTCATGTAAGGCCCACCTGACTTTAGGTAAATTAGACAAACACTGGCTGCAAGCAGAAGCAGCACTGCTGCTTCATGTTTGACTGTACCATTACAAACTCATTAAAATGACCAATGTGAGGTTACTTGTGTACATGTGACACAGTGTAAGTCAAAATGCTACTTTCTGTCAAGATCTTTGACTGTTTTTTTGAGTATCTTGTCTAGGGATTACAAAATTACGAGGCTCAGACAATCCCCTCAAATTCAGATTGACAGTAACAGAATTGACAGAAATAAAAGAAGCGTTACACCAGGAAAAAAACAGATTAAAAAAACATTTTCTTAGCAAAATGCAAACAAGCATGACAGCAGCACAACATGGTACCAGGATTAATATAGGAAGGGGAAAAAGTAAATAAATCCTTGGATACAATTTGCAGACAAATGAGAGAAATACCGACAGATTTCACTCAAGAGGGAACTTTCAGTACTGCAAAATTAAGACATACTTCAGGCTTCTATGCCAAAGCAATGCTGTGCAAATTTATGCAATTTATTCCAGGTGGAAAGAGAAGAGACAGACCTGGCTGAACAGACTCTTGTTTTACAATCATGATTCAGTCTAGTCACAGAAGAGCAGAGAAGAAAAAGAAGGGATCTTCTGATATATTCAAAGATCCTCTTCCTATGATAAATGTAGCCTTTTTCCTTTTTTTTTTTTTTTTTTTTTGGTGTGTGTGTCTAGACTTTCCTGTGGGCCTTGTGAGCACAAAACACAAGACACTTGACATTCAAATTGTGTTAGATTGCAATAATGCCTGAAAATAGCAGGGGCTTGACTGATTGAACTAGAACTGAAAATTCTACTTTTAGCAAAGCCTAAGGATGAGAGCAGGGTATTACCTTTCTGAACCCCTTTGCTGGATTGAACAGTTACATGAGCTTTGAGACCAAAGATTACAGTTATAAATATCTCAATGAAAACCCCACATGTGATAATGGCTCCCAGAGGGAATCAGTAGGATTCGTTTCTGGATGTGGCAATTAACCTATTACTGTCTGAGTCAAGACAATTTTGCTGAGAAGCACTGAGCTATTGCACTCTATGCAGTCTTGATTTTTCAATTATTAGTCACAACATTCTAAGTTTTTTAGTAAAGATTACACACCAACACCCTCCAAATGCCCAGACTGCATGCCAAGTGTCTGGGGATTATTTCTACAGCAACTGTTATAACAGGACTGCTCCCTGACTGGGAGTCCTAGGTACAAGGTGAAAATTGGGTAACTTCTAACATTTACATGAATTGAACATCATAACAAATACCTGAACAATGGAAACACTCAGTCACTTGCAGAATCAATCCATCACAAAAATGGAACTAAATCTCATTTAGAAACCCCATGTACTGTGTTATTCCAATAGAAGGCACTTCTTGCTTTGCTTACCAGAATACTAAATATTCATTTCCAAAAGGAATCTGAATGGAAAAGCCCCATTGTAATAAACATTTTAACATTTCAATGGCTATTTCAACTGCCATCTGTATTCTTCTCAATTTTCCTCCAATGTCTGAATTCCTCAAAAAGACACCTGTGGCATTCACTCACGAGAACAAGCATCTCTTTTCACTTCCTCTTCCCAAAAACAATGCCAGTTTGCAAAGGGAATAAAGAAAGCCACGCTACGCTTGCTGTGTACTTCAGCAAATACTATCCAATGTGTTTTACAGTAATGACTGCTGATCCACAGATACTTCTCCTTAGGATAAGCAATACCATGAACATTTTGTGCAAAAATCACTGAAATGCTCTACTTTGATGGCTAATATAAGCAGATTCATGATCTAGCTAAGAGACTGTTAAAGTTACTCATGGTAAAATTCTTTCCTTTCTTGGTGCATGATGCACAGTTCCTCTCTAATACTATGCTCCAGATGTGTCTTTGTGTGAATGTGAATATGCTTTTGGTCCATAAATGCAATAGTGTCACCAACAGGGAGAACACACGTCACTGAGTGAAACAGCATACCGAGTTTCTGCTGAAACAAAACTGCAGAGCATGAAATAGCAACCTGCCATCAGATATTGGGAGTCTGACGTTCATGAGTAGTAGATAAAAAACTGCTCTCTCCTCTCCCCTCTGTCTGAGAGAACTGACATCTGCATGCAGGTGTCACCAGTCTGCATCCATAGGCAAAGACTGGAGTCTCTGCAGCAATATTTGGGATCTATGTCACTAGGGTTTAGTGCTCTGTTCTAGGAAGTTTAAAAAAAAAACAACAAAAACAAAACAAAAAAAACCCCCAAAAAACAACAAAAAAAACCCACTAAAACAAAAACCCACCCTGAACCCCACAAACTAATCCATCACAAAAAGCTACAAAACAAACCGTCCCCTCACACATGCACACCTTGAAAATAAAAAAAAATAACCCCCAAAGCTAAATTCATTCTATTCATTTAAAGTAATTTTAGTGCAGGCATTCTCCACTACTTTGTACTTTCTATCAAAAGGTGCACATTCTAACTGGAACATAGCTCCATATTCACATCACCCTACCCCATTTTACAGTAAAGGTGAGGAATTCAGATACCCTCAGGCCCTCAAGGAACACAGCCTGAGAGCCTGCAAACACAGGCTCAGTAGCTGTCCAAAAAGCACTATCCAGAACACATGGAATCATGTTTTCAGCTTTGTTTGGACAGGCTGCTCACAGTCTTTGTCCTGAAGACCTTCCTGCCAGTGGAGAGATTCTACATGGCTGGTGCACCACTTTGATGAGGTAATCAGACAGGTTAGCAAGCAATATAATAAATTTGATCTGCCCATCTCAGCTGAGCACTCGGAGTCCAGAACAACTCTTATTAAGTTAGGCAATGCCTACAGCAAATGAGTGATGTGTTATTTTGATTTGCCTCTCAGGGCTCAAGATCATGGTATCTAAAGCTTACCTTCCCATGAGAAATGGATTTCTGCAAACTAAAAGCAGCCTCTCCCACAGCAGGAGGAAGCAGCAAGTGAAACGGAACAGATCTGACCTTACAATAAACATCTGAGCAACATTTTAAAATACTGGCACTGCAATGTTATTACTTTGCTTTGATATGCTGCCAAGGCAAAGCAAAGAGCCACTGAAAATTGAACTTCATTTTGCGGTCCAGTCCATTTTTCAATAATCCTTGTGGTACTGTGTACATAACTTAAGGATGTTACAAAAAGCAACATACTATGATGTCATAAAATAATAATATTCATGTGAAGCTCTTAACAGATTCAGGCTTAGTAGTGTCATAAATCAAAAAAAAAAAAAAATCAAGGAACATACACATGATGCCACAAATGAAATACATACGGTACCCTAGGTATGGAGAAAGGCATTTGGGGAAAATTAATCAGATTTTTGGCTCACAAGCACACAACATGGCTGCTGTTCCTTATTAGAAGTTAAAAATTTATAAAATTCACTACAGTGTGGAATTTTTTTTTTTGTTTTATAAATGCAGATATGTCATTTTTAATGTACATCTGTTGGCATTTCGTACATTATAACATACAGATTTTAAAAACAAATGGTATAACCAATCTACATGGTTTTTCCTTAACTCTTTTACGGCTGGATGTCTCCAATATACAATTCAAATTTTTCTTTGAGGATCAAGGTAACAAGAGGAACCTGAGATGTGAAGTTTTAGTCATCGAGCTGTGATTTAACTGCCCTACCCTCAACAAGCCCCCATGACAAAAATCAGTAATTGCATTCAGTTCTGTCTTTAAATCACATTCAACTGATTCATGTCTCTCCACACTACACAACTCTGTTTTTGCAGTAGTTTACATCCAGATCCAGCAGATTTCTGCACTTTCGCCAAGTGTTGCAATGTCAACTTATTTTGGTATTAATTAATATCCTTGATACAGCTTGACTCCACTATGTCTTTTCTTAGCCTACCTTCTCACACATGACACAACCCTAGTCTCTGCCTTCACATTTTTCAACTACAAGTCTTTGAGAGGTGTTTGCCATAAAATGTGTCCATGTTTATCAGGGCAGTACTGTTGCCAAGTAGGCACTTGTTCCATCATTCTCCCAAATGGGAAAGATGGAAAGAGAGTAAGAAAAGTCTCTAAAGGTAGAAGACTCCATAGTCTTCCCAAAATCTTGATGCAGGGTGGCAGAACCAAGACCAACAGCAATGTCTTAAACAAAAACATCTTCCTCACCTGAGAAAGCTTAACTCACAGTATTTTACATCACAACATCATTGGACACATCACTTCTTTCCCCTATTCAATCAAATGCATTCTCCCCATCACAACTAGAGAAGCTGCTATCTAAGGATGGATGAAGAGCAAACACAATTCATGCTGTGTTTACAAAAAAATCAGAAACTATTCTTAAATTACTTCTAAAAAGCAGGCAAGACCTAAGTTCAGAAACCTTCCACAAAGGAATCAGAAATCAGCACCAAGGTCTGTAAAGAAAAATTTGAAAGTCATACTGAAGTAATTAAGAAATGCGTGAGGGAACACAACATTACTCTCAAAACACTGTCCTGAAAATCTGTCACCACTTAAACTATGCACTGAAATCTTTGTTGTTTTATTTATAAAAAAATAAATTAATATGATCTGTGTCAACGTTTCCTCTCTTGTTAGAGAACCATTCTTTCTTTGTAGTTTCATCAGGTCAAAAGCACAGGTGAGCTTGTGATTTTCATTCATCTGAAGGAAAAACTGGATGTTTAACATAAAAAAAGCTATCTAATTTCTCAAGATGAAAATGGACAGGGTGCATCTTTTCCTAAGAATGCCTTCTCAGTCATGTAGCATATTTTATTTTTTAAATATTTGCTAATATTTGATACTTTTCTTCACTGCGGTCATCAGCTGCAGAAGGCTGAGATTTGAGAGTTCTTTTATTAAAGTAAAAAAAGGTAGCTTTGTCCTTTCCTGTTTTCATTTGAGTCTGAAAAACATTTAGAAGGCCTGGACAACAAACATATATAACTTTGAGAATTAGAGAACTGGCTCATCAGAACTAAACAGTTTTGATACTGTTTATTGCTGTGTTTTTAATTATCACTGTTTCCCAAAATTAAATTTACCAAGTTTTTAAAAGGTGCATTTAAGTTTCCTGATACAGTACTTTACTACATTTACTGGACCAAATCTGCATTTCTCATCTGCTCATAAACATCATGCGCATAGAGTAATGGTTTGACTATTTCCTTTTCTTACAATAGATAATAAATTAAAAAAAAAAAAACAAACCAACCAACCAAACAAAACAAAAAATAAAAGCAAACAAACAAACAAACAAATCCAGCCCAAACTTTTTAAGGACTTCAAATGCAGCGACTATGAAACATGATCTAAGGTAAATAAAACCATTCAGTAAAGGAGGCAGGGAATGAGCCTATCCCTGCCCCTATTAATGCTGCTGCTTGGGTAAGCCCAAGGAACATCACTCCCTGGTCAAACAGGAGGAGTTTCCCTGCAGATGGAGGTGGAGGTAAGGGGTGATGAGGATCCACTGCTCCTGGTGCCCCAGCTGGGCTGGGCGGTTTCACACTGCACAGGGAAAGCACCATCTAAGCAGTTTCTGCTCCTCCTGTAACTGATACAAACCTCTGTCTTCCCAGGCAAGAGAAGCCATCTCAGCCTCTGCTCAGACAAGGAATTCAGGCTCTGACCTAGGAATACAGAGCTCAGGAATACGATGCCAAACGCCCCCCAAATGCTGCAGCCCTGAGTTTGGTGGGGGTGCTGCTGCAGGCACAGCTGTGCCGTACAGGCGGGACAAGGGGTCACACAGGTCAGCAAAATATCACGGGCAGCAAATTGTTTAGTGACTATTTAGTTTGCTGTGCAAGTGGCTTTTGACTAGGAGGGGTGGCAATTCTTTCCAGCTTGCCTTGGGCAGTGAAAGTTAGAAAAATGTTTGTACTTGACGGGTGTGCAGGGAAATCGGCAGTCTTAGGTCTGTTTCTTTATCAAGTCTGCCAAATTCTATGCCACCACCTGTGGCACGTTTTTTTTCCTCTCTACTTCCTCCCTCCCCAATTATTCTACATAACACGTCCAGCAAGAATGCAAAGCAAGCCAGTTCAAAAGCAAACAGAAGGCAGGCAAACAAATTCCTCCAAAACCACTTAGCAAGCTGTTTTTGCAAAGGTTTACAAATGGAGCAAGAATCTGCCCTCGCCTTCACAGCAAGCCACAATGCCACAGAGATTCCTCATGAGAAAAATCTCTCCCAGGCTAAAGATTTTCATGGTAAGTTTAAGAAAGTTATATATAGCTGAAATATAGTTTTATTTACAGCAAGGCACAAGTTAAATGACCGAGCCCACTACAGGCATTACTGATGATAAAAATAGAAGCATGATTTGTAAAGTTTATTTGTGGGCCATTATGTAGCTTATGCTGCAACACTAGCACATGCAAAATAAGAAATTATAACACAGTTGATGACAACAGGGAATAATTTCATACTAACCTGAAATAATCAGTTATCTTTCCCCGCAAACTTTATCTAGGAAAAGGTGCATTTTTTATCAAAACTCCTAAAACTGAAGTCAATTGTTAATTATTACATTCATAGAAGAAGATGACTTCAGCTAATACTGGTCCACTTACAGAGAAACAATCCACCTTTCAAATGAAAACACTGAACACGAAACACTGAAATGATCAAAATTTTAACAGATTATGAATTGTGATTATTAAAGGCAACTTAGAACAGTAACTCAAAGTGCGTTGACTTACAGATTATTTTGATAGCACAGTAGATCAAAACTAATTATAGTTTCAAGTTCTTCATTATTACATAACTCAATGCCCACCCACATCAGTCAATTTACTGAAAACATTACACATGCATGAAACAAATTATTTATGGTGCAACTGACAACTAAAGGATGGCAGCCATATTATTAATGAATGGGAATTTAGTGACTTTAAGCAAGACCTGAATAGCCTGAACAACCAGCCACAGCCTGTTAATATTGTAAGACCAATCATATCAACTTTAAGTTCTTGCAAGTCTTTATAAAATTTAAGTCTGCACAAAAATATTTTAAAAGTCACGTGTCCTCCCACCCTCTCCAAATTTTAGGAATTATTTACTCTACTGCTCAGTTAGAACTCTTGGATGGTGTCTCCTGGAAATGTAATTTCATGCTGTTTTGAAAAGAAACTCCAAAAGCAAAAAAAACCCCCACACAAACCAAAACAACAACAACAAAAAAACCACCTCAAAGATTGAAAGCATTAAAGTAATTTTGGTATTGTTTGTTCTTGCCTTAAATGAGGCAAGAAAGGAAAAATTGAACAGACTGCTACAGAAAAATGCACGATTCTTCACTTCTGATTTCATTTTAAAGTTGAACACAAAACCTTTCTGAACATGCATCTCAAATTGATAATAAATAAATAAAATATCAACAATCAAAGCCCAGCTTTTCCAGAGTAGTCACTGCATTTGCAAAGTGCTAAAGGGAAACAAGTAGATACCAGAAAACTCTCCGTACTACACACTGGCATTGATTTGGGGGGGTTTGGTCTGCAGGAAAACTGCAAGACAGCATCCTAGGGAACGAAAAGTAGCTCCAACACATTTTCTGATGTCTGGAATCTTACCACCCAATGGAGGATTTGCTCCTGTGGCTTCTCCTAAAATTTCTGATGACTAACAGAAAAAGAGGAGGAGGAGGAGGTTGTGTGTGTGTGTGGGGGGGAAATCAAGGCTGCCAAAGCATGAAGAGCATCCCAGTCTCCTCCTCCTTTATACCATATCTTATTGCCTCTCAATTTGACTGCTCTGCTGAGACCCAGTTAAAAAAACCAGAGGAAATGTTTCTAAGCACAATGCTAAGGGAACACATGACTGGTCTCACCAACTGCATGCAGGCAAGGGAGAATGCTTCTGCCAAGTTAGACATGGCTCTGGTCACAGGCACCACAGCTTGCTCTCATACTGCAGACTATGCCTCCACCAATACTGTCTTATTCACAGAGTCCTTTCTTACTGTCTACAGGCAAGTCTTTGGTTATCCTTTTCAGGTACACCAATACAGTGCTTGCAGAAATCAATTTTACCTCTAAGATACTGGATTCAGACATACAAATGAAATAATAGGCTACAACAAACACTATTAAAGATGATGCATCCACTTAAAGATTTCCCAACATATATAAATGCTATCTATCTAGATATTTATCTCCATATATCTACAGTACATTATCTATATATTTTTTGCAGTACATTGAGGCTGCCAAGAGAACAGAATTGCCACTACTCAGGCTGGAATTTGCTATCAGAGAATTTTTTTTCTTTTTCTTTTGTCTAAGCATGTGGGTCTCAGACATTCTGGAAAGTGATAGAAACAGTTGGTTGCTCTCTAAGAGTTAAGCATATGCTTAACCATGCTAACTACCTTGACAAAGGCCATGGCGGGGAAGGGGAGGTGTTCTTGACTGTGGCAGCTGTAAACCACAAATAATTACATTATCTTTAACTACTCTTCACTTCAGCTGGAAGAAACATGCCTAGGGTTCTGCTTCTCCTAGACAACTGTAAGGAAACAGAACAATGGTAATTCCCAAAGGCCCTGACCTCACAGAACCGTATTTCATTACCCAGTTTTCACTAAGCAAGTGGCAGAGAAGTACATTACACAGAACGGGACACAGAGGCCACAGATCTGGGGCAGCTGAACACTGGGAGAGGATTGTGATGATGCTGCTCAGAGAACACATACCGTGAGTGAGCACTCACCTCCTCCCCCCACGTGTGCGGGTTTGCAAATCTGCAAACTGACAAGACAGCTACACAGAAATCAGAAAACCAGGTATTTTGACTCTCTCAACTTAAATTTGAAACCAGTAATCATTCAAGAAGGCAGCACACATGGGTAACAAAAGAGCAGGCAGGACGCAGGACTCAGTACATCTCTATTCAGGGGCAGGAAGGCATCTATTATCAGATGCAGAATGGACTGAAATGCAAAGAAAGCCAGCATTGTTGCACGCGTTACTGGGAACATCCTAGCTGCTCCTTACAACTATTCAAAGAAAGATGAGCTGGGACAACCCCAAAACAGTATTTTTAAAATCAGTATCTGATAGACCAGAGCTTAATTCTCGCAATAAAACTGCAACCAAAGCAAGCACATAAAATAACTTAGGCACTGCCCAGAAAACACATGGATAAAAACTGGCTAGAGGTTGGCCCTCAGAGCCGATCTCAGCAAGCTCGCTATAGAGCAGCAGTGAAAGATGCAGTCAGCCTTTTAGACATGGTTGTCTTGGAGACACCAGAACACACTGTATTGATGACAAAGGAAACAAAAAGCTGGATGCACTTTCTAAGGCTTTTAGTCTGCTCTCTTTCATGTGGAGTTTACGGAGGAGGGCCTCCCTGGGATGGGTATGCGGGGAATGCTGGCAGCAGGACCAGCTTATTGAGGTAGAAATCTGCACTTGCTTAGGAGTTTCATGCAGCCTCAGAGCACCCTTTATCCCAGGAAACAGGAGCCTTCCACATCAAACTCTAGCAAACGAGACTCACGTTTGCTCACTTTGAAGCAAGTACAGCCCTGCACAAGCATCAAACCCTTCCACCTAAGGGTCTTTAAGAGAAATAAAGCAAGCAGTCTCTCCTGGTTTGTGCAAGGGCCCTGGAGCTGCTCTGGGGGCACTCTCCAATTATTCAAGTGCTCTTCTGCTAGGCTCCTTCCAAACTTTGAAGCAGAAATCCAGCAAAGTACCTTGAGGTAACTAGGAGAGAAATGGCTAGTGACATTTAGGCTGTAACTGTGAAAACTCCAAGTTCTATCTCAGTGCAACTGAGGTAAGCATGGGAAAGAAATTTGACAGAAGTTTATTTTTTAAAAGAGACCATGAGCAGTGAATGCTTCTTATTCCAATTAGTGGGTAAATCTTCTAATGCTGAAATGTAACACCCATACTAGGCTGTCAGTTTCTGGCTTTGAAAGAAGGTAACGCTTGGTCAGTATATTGCACTGTAATATGTACACTATGCATAAGAATCTTCTCAATTTGTAATACTCCTCACTGATAATGTAATTTAGACTACATCAGAGGATGCCATGACAATAATAGTAAATACTGGCTTTAGGTACAGAGCCACATGCATCTACCAAGCCTTGAATTAAGCACTGTAACACTGAGGTCTAGCTGCATAGTGTGACTATTTAGCTGATAATGCAATATTTGCTGCAAGGGGTCTGCCTCCCTCTCTCCACATCTTATTTTCCTGCAGGACAAGCATGATACTGACTTCTTACCTGCAAATAGAGTGCAGGGGCTGTAACTGCTTCTCACAAGAAGAGATGGAAGGTCTCACCCTGCCACAGGCCTCCCTGCTTCCATGAAAGTCTATAAATTCCCTGATTTCATAGCCTGCTGAGTTTTATATGCCCACTTTCAAATTCTGTGAGTACACTGAAAATTGTGCATGATATATCAACATTTAGTTCTGACAGCAGGATGGGCGAAGCAGGAAAAAATTGGTAGTTTTCCACATCATAACCTCCTCTTCTTTCATGTTGCTCCTCTCTTTTGTCTGTATGGGGGATTGAAGAGGAGGAAAGCAGTGATGCTATACAGATAGGTGATAACTCCTTGCCTTTGCAGTCTCTTCAGAAGAGCTATAAAATAAGATAGGAAATAGGTACCTGACAAAGGGATATTGATATAATCAGCAGCAACACTGTCTTAGAGATTCTCTCAATGTCTTTATGTAAAACCATGTATCTCTAGTGAATAATTGCTACCCTCTCATAAGTCTGACTGACAACAGCAGAAAACCTGGGTCAAATGATGCAAAAGACACTCAGCCTGATGGGAGCAATTGCTACTGGTGTACTTCCACATCAGAGGTGCCTACAAAATGAAGTAGTGCTAAAACAACCAACTCTGTTAATTCTGGCTCATTTGTTTTGTCACTAAATGCAAAACAGTGTACTGAACTGACTGAATTGCTGACAGCAGCTGCAGGTTTTTGGGACCGCTAAAAATCAAACTATTTATAAATACCACAATATGGATTTTTGAATCTCATTTCAGGCATCACACAGCTGAGGCATGTCCACACCAGGACAAACATCAAGACACAATACCTCTCATCTGAGTGCCTATTCCTTGGTGTAGCTACTTCATGTACCTGAAGCATCTGTGACAGTACAATACAGCACGAGGAAAAATTAATTTTACTCAGTTAGTAAAATGAAAACCCTTCCTACCACAGAAGGGTTCTCCAATATGGATACAGGTGAATTTTGCACTTATGGAAACATGACTTCTTCTGTGAAGTTTATAGGAACTAAACAGTCAAGTTGTGCTATCACCATTTCAGACATTGATGCCACCAATAAAGACTAGGCTCAGAAAACACCAACCATGTGGTTTTGATGATGATGAGCAAAGCAGAGCACAATACACAATATCCTTTCTCCATCTACTTTGATTTTTAAAATAAGAGAAATATTGCATGAGATTAACAAACAACCATATCCATTTTGTCATGTCACACTAGAAACACATCCTAACAGGCAGGAAAAACAACCAGAGGATGAACAAAGAAGGCACTTGTGTATGCTTCTGCACCAAAATCACTTTCCAGGTGGATGTCTATCTGCAGCCTACCTCATTCTGTTAGAGGAGGCTCTCAAATGCTGCTCAGAACTGGGGCATAAGATGTTTTTACATGATGAATCCACAGGGATTTAGGAAAACAGGGAATGACCACAATGTATGTTTGTGGTAAGGAAATTTCTAGCAAGAATTTTTTCCCTAGATCCTGTTCAAAAACCTCAAAACCACACAAAAAAATCTCCTTGACTCCCAGACCAAAAAAACAAATCAAAAATTAGAAGTTCTAATTCTACTTTTAAGGCAAACTGTAATTAAGATCTACCATATTTATTTACAGGCAAGGGAAAATGAATAGATAATATGCTTTTACTGATAGCTGAATTGTACCGTCGTGGGCATGCCATACTGGATGTCTATTAAAATAATTTCACCATAACAAATCTGGGAAACAGTAAATTAGAGGTTTGTCCTTCAAAGCACATTCCTCTCTGTCCCAGCTCAAAACCACTGCAGTTCAGTTTACCAGGACTTTTTTAAGGGCCTGCACTTTATGTAGTTTATTTACAAAGACCGTCAAATTTCAGAGTTATCACTGACCTGCCTATTATGTCCTGATACAACAAAACCTAAAAGCAGCAAGAAGGAACACAGCTGTAAAAACCAGAACCTAGAATATTTTCTTCCTTCCTTCTGTCATAAATGAGTGTGAAACTCTGTGAACCTATTCACATTTGGACAATAAATCTCTGCATGTTTTCTGTATTTGCAATAATCAGCCAATAGATTAAGTTTTCACAAGATCAATGACCACAATAAATACTTGCAAACTAACATACTGAAACTTTTATTACTAAGTAGAACAGGTTTTCTAATTTTTTCCTAGCACAAGCTACTTTCTTCCATTACTCTGTTTTATGAGAATTCTGTTCTTTATTTAGACTTGGGCACTAAAGGCTGCATGGTTTATGGATACAATTATAACCACAAGTCTGTCTCCAATTTTCCAAAGCCAAACCTTCATTGTAACAGATAAAGTCAGAATTACAGGAACAAAGCATGATCATGGAAGAATGACAATTGTAATGTAAACAAACAAAATATACTACACAATCAAAAAATATATTTTGCAGCCTTAGCTAATACAAAACACCATGAGGTCAATTGTAGGATTTGCCTGACTGGAAAACAAAGCCTGAACCACTAAAATAATTTGCATTATTACAAATACTCATATGCTTTGAACTGGACATATGTATAAATCCTTGTGGAGATGCAGTCCTGGACTGTTAATATACACATCACAGTATATTTTCACAGCAGCTGAAAAAGTGAGGTTTTACACTCCTGCTGCTAACACCACTTCCCTAGCTCTAGCTGGTATTTACATCCATGCCATTCCTATGGTGGAAAATGTCAGGATAAAAAAATCTGGTTGAAGACACTTAAGAAGGTATCTATGACTGCTTGTTTTATTTAGTCATCTGCTTCCAAAGGAGCAAAATCACTGCAAACCCATCAGAGTAGGCTCTTAATACTATACTTGAACATTACTTCCTCTAGCTCATTTTCCCCTTACTTTTTAAAATCTGCGCATTATATCCTTTCCCTATTTTCTTCAGCTAAATCCCTTCACTATTGTGCAGATGCAAAAAGAAATACAAAACAAGCCTGTATTCCTGCTGTGGGATTGTGTCACCAAAGCAGAGAGAAGTTCACTAGAATTATATACTGCCAGCTCTGTTCTACTCCCACTGATGCTCACAGACATCTTACTGTAGAGGAAGGAACAGAGGGGCAAAGCTCCAGCATATAGCAAATATGTATGGGAGGGAGAAAAACAAATTGGGAATCCTGGTGTATAATAAATATTATGGATGCTGACTGTGTGCATAACAGATTGCTAAGCAGAAGCAACAGGGATTCTAGTTCTATAATCAACAGTCTTCCAATCTGATTCCAAATTATAGGTGTGTGTAACTCATGAAGTTGGGGGTAAATCACTGCTTAAACTCAGTGATGTCAAATAAACTATACATTAACAATTAAATGTTTCTCCCTCCCTCTAAATGCAACATTCATAACACAAAGTCTGAAAAGTTCCTTTTCAGCTGAAATCACAACTAAACACACTTCACAGGAGAGATCTAGTTTCCTGTGAAGTTATTCAAGAGACTCAGAACCACTTCAGTTCTCATAGGAAAGTCATTCAAGTTTCTGATGGCTAGGAATTATTTCAACATCTAAGACTTCAAAATATATAGGCTATTGCTACACTTACTCAAAAGCGGTCACATTCCTCCCTTAGAAATTCTTAGATAGAGAGTCAAAATTTGCCAGTAACACTGCGTAACAACTTTGAGTTTTCAAAGATTGTATCAGTAATTGATATTACAAGTTCAATTTCCATTTTGAGAACAGAAGAATAGGAGACAGAGAACTGAAACTTTCTGTATTAACTTGTCGCATTAAAAATGTTTTCTTTGGCCTTTATCCAAAGACAAGGACTAGATACATAATAGAACTTCACATATATTGTAAAAGGACCATCAGCAAGTCTATTTTCAGAATTTCAGCTTACCCTTAACAAGACTGATTACTGTTAGGGGATACAGAAAAATGTAGACTGTATTCAGAATGTAAACTAAGAGGTCTTCCTGCATCTTAAGACATTTGTGTTGTTCATACATACACGGATGCCCTACACACATATACTATTAAATATATATGGATTCATAACAATGCCTTAGGACACCGAGTACTATTTATCTCTGCCCTAAGTTAACTGCGAATTTAAGTCCTTGACAAGAGGATGCTGCTGATGTAGTATTCATATAATGGCTTCTGTCTTCAGGGGATCCTCAGAAGCAGACTTCCAGAAATTATCTGGCATGTTTTTACCCCATTTTCTACTCAATTTATCAAATAAATGTAAACATTTAAAGACAAGAACAACTAGCTGAAGATGGTGGAATTCCTTGCAACCAACTGTAGCAAATTCAAATGTGTCTCATAATCTGGACACTTTCTGTACTCAATTGAAAGACAAATTGCTTTTCTAAAGGGTTAAAACAAACTGGGAAACCTGCCATCTAAAAATAACTCCCTCTTCACTGCAGAAGCCAGAGCCCAGACAACACAGACTAGAGGATTAACAACGAATGATAAGTTTAAGATGAAGAAGTATCTTTCATTTGGCCAACTCGTGTAGTTTTTAAAAATGACACAAGACTTGGGGCAGACAAAGCCTTTTTTGTTTTAAAATCTTTCCAATGTTATTCTCAGCTGGGCAAGTATTCTTATTTTGGAGCCAAAGAAAGGCGCGCATACAAAGTCGAAAGATCTGCCCTGGGCTACGTGCAAACCACCACCAAACTAAGATCAAAGATCAAGTGGTTCTAGATGTACATTTGGAGTGGGCTCCTTTCCCAGCTTACATCACTTCTCCTGATACTTCTGGAGACCTTGCAGTGAACAAAGAGAGACTTGTGAAAATGCCTTAAATGTGTTTTTGCAGGGCGTATTCAAATGATAAAAGTATTTTTGTGTCACCTACCCGGCAAACATACTCACTGCTGATGATAAATGGTATCAGTTGAAGACACAAGAAAACTCCATACCCCACCAACACTTTCTATTTTTTAAATGTCTAATCCATCTATACAAGTATTTCCACAAAGTCAAAGAACAGCCAGCCACCTACAAAGAGGAAGAATGTTTTTTTTTGTTGCACTTGTGGTTGTTTGGTGTTTGGGTTTTTTTGATTAAAAATTATAATGTTATACTGAAACAGATTTGTTCTAAATAAGATTAACTGGACTAAAACAAGAGCCTGTTTTTAGGCAGTGTTTCTGAAAAGGAGAGAGAGAGAGAGGGAGAGTCAGAACATATCAGAAGTGGTTCATAGATAAGTATATCCAGAGGGAAAAATTACTGAAATATTTGTTTACAGTTCTGAGGTTGAGACTGCCTACAGGTAAATAGTCTAGATGAAAATTAGCATCTGAGGGTGACCCAGCCTTTAAAAAGTCTCTGATCTGATATAATTTTTTCCACTGAGCTATAGATAGATATCTGTGTACTTGCCCCTTGGGGACTCAGACACCAGACCTGACCTCGAATGGATACCAGCTGGCCTGGCAAAGGCTCCCACCCTGGATCTGAAATAGCCCTGATGATACAGCCAGTGTGGGGCACAATTAGCACTACCACTCGACGAGGAGCAATGCCTTCTCTAGTTTGTGCTGCAGTTGGCAGGCACAAACAAGAAGCTTCCCATAAATTGTTCAGCAGTGCCCAACAGAGCAGGAAGAATCCAGAGGGAAGCTTTAATAGGCCATTGAAGAAAACCGTGATGAGCCAAGTATGAAACAGCAATAGAAATAACAGTGGAAGATTGAAAAACAAGGGTGCAAGGCCTAATATGAGAAGATGTGCCAGATGGAAGCAGACAGGAACTAACAATGGAAAGAAGAGATTACAATGAAATTCTTAGAATAACGAATCAGATAAAAAATGTAAGCTTCCTCTTGCCATTAGCCTGTGATGCATTTAGTTTCACTGCATACACTGCTTTGCAATTTGACTGTGCTCCCTGACTGGCTCTCAGCAGTTGTCAGCAAACTGTGCCACCAGCTCCTGCTGTTGTCCCAACAAAGCACCCAACAAACCCACATCCAAATCTGAAGATGCTCAAATAGAAACACACTGATGATTGCTTTATCTTCTCCTCTGCTTCCCACGACCTGTGAAAGATACACCTTTCAAATATAAGTCTGAAATTTAAGGATTGGACATTGTGTCGCTAAGCACTGCACACCACTCTCCAAGGAGCACTGGCTGCACTTCATGGAGGCTCTGCTTCTCTCTTGGTACAACCTCACAGTGTTGCAGTGGCAGGGAAGCTATTAACACTAAAGCAGAATGAACAAACATCAGTTAGAAGATGGTGGGAAGTTTGTAATTCATATGCTTACAGAAAAAAAAAGGATTGCAAAAAGAAGTCAATGGGGAGGAGACGCCATTAAGGGCTGGTTGGTTTTTTTTCCCCACTGAAAACACAGTTTCTCTCAAAATGTCCAAGCGGCCAAAAAAATCTGTGAATTTAAGCAACTGTAACAAGGCACTCCCCAATCAGGACCCATCCAGGTTTAAAATCAAAGACTTGTTTAATTTAGAAAAGACCTTTAAGATCATTGAGTCCAACCATTAACATGACACTGTCAAATGCACCACTGAACCATGTCCCTAGGTGCCACATCTACATGTCTTTTAAACACCTCCAGGGATGCTGACTCAACCGCTACCCTGGGCAGCCTGTTCCAATGCTTGACAACAATTTCAGTGAAGAATCTTTTCTTAAAATCCAATCAAAACCTCCTCTGGCACCACTTGAGGCCAAAAAGTACCAGCTGCTCAGTACTAGCTAACAAAAATACATCATCTTGCACTGTGAGTCTTATAAAAGCCAGTCTTAAATGAAGACATTTCTTTCTTTAGAGAAGGAGGATTTATTCTTTTTAAAAAGTTCTGAGATTTGAGGTAAGGTAAGCACACAGAACCAAGGGAGCAAAATTAGCTGGAAGCTGAGCCCTTTAGAGAAGCTGATGGAATAAATCACACACACTACAGAAGAACATCTAACTGCAGAAGATCTATTGCTTGGAAGGTGGTCCATCCAAATATGTATGAGAGAAGCGTCCCCGCTATTTGTGCTTTGAGACTAAGAAAAAAGTCTTTTACATACAAGATTTCTTTATTAAATTAATTTATTCTATTAATGTTTTTAATTCCTTTGATTCAACCTCTTCAGAAGTCTTTATTTATCTTACTAACAGTAAGGAGAGAAACATGTACCAGGACACAGGAGTACCAGGGTGACAGAGAGAAATCTCTTAACTACAGACTTTAACTAAGCTTATGTAAGACTTTAACTAAGTTTATCTACTTCCCTGTATTAAAATCAGATACTGCAGAAGGTAGGATATGAAGGACATATAGGGTGCTCCAGCAAGACTCCTAGGTCTGCTAGAGGATTTGGTTATCTAATTATTTATATAGTTCATAAATGGTGTACATGGTAAACTGATTGAGCAGAAAGAATCAGCAGAGAATTCTATCCTGCCTCAAACAAGAATCACACCAATAACATCTATAAGGCAGTACTTCAGTGAGAAAAAGAAAGCATTTCTTATCTGCAGACAAAATTCTTACAATCTGAATATATGACACATTTAACACTGGTCATGCAAAAATCATCTAAAACAAATATCTGCTATTTCTTTTGCATTCTGAAATGACCTTCATTGGTAACAGTTATGCCCTTCCAGCTGCATGGGCCAACATGGTATCTTCCATCCTGTCACAAACAGATTGTCACTCTGACAATGATTTACAGTGACCACAGTTAATGAGTAAGACTGCATAGTGAAGAACACAATGTTTCTCCCTATCAACTTGGTGAAGTAACTGAAAAGGCTAAAATGGGATTTACAAGCCAAACAGTTTCAGATAAGAACAAAACAATTCACTTTGTTCAAAGAAAACACTTTGTGTGCTTTTCTAGGACACCTCACAAGTTTAGGTTTAAGAAGTCTACAACAGCATAGCTGTAAGAGTCACTCTGAGCACTCACAGAAGCAAACACGCCTGCAGATAAGTATGAGCCTAAGGGTCAGATTTGCCTCTGGAATATTAATGTTTATGAAACTGTTTTTGTCTTTTTTAGTTTGTTACTTTAAAGGTAGTTCAAGGGTTAGAAAACCAATTAAAAACAAACTCAAAAGAATTACTGGGAGTGGAGTAGGTCATAGTTTTTCTTTACCAACAGCCTTAACAGAAATGTAACATTTGTGTTTCCTGCATTTCAAACTGTGATATTCCAATGTATTCTGTATTACACTAGGTGTCAGTTGCCCAAACTGACCATTTCATTATAGGTTTTAATATACTATTCTCTTTGCAAGAAAGGCCTGAAGTTACATTTTGGTATTTACATACAAGTCCATCTGTGTCCTCCCCCTGCCTGCCCCTTGCTCCTTGCTGTGTTGGCTTCTGAGTGATGCTGAGCAACCTGCTGTTTTTAGCCTTTATTAATACTTCAATGGCTTTTTGAGGAACAAAGAAAGCCTAATCATCAGGAGGCAAGACCACAAATCCCAGCTTCTCTACATATAACCAGCCTAGTTACTTACCAACACTATTAGCACAAGAACAGAAAATTGTTCTTAGAGAAACACTGTAAAAGTTACAGGCAGATTTACTGCTCAGCTCAAAAAGGTATTCATGGAACAGTTGGACACATAACAATGCAGGAACAAAAAATTATTCACTGTGTTAATCTTACAGCCGTGAGCCTGTCCTGTCACTAAGTCCCTACAGCTAATTTTTGCTCATTAGATACTAACATTCAAAGAGAAATGAAATTATGGTTTAGGTACTTCTATTTCTATCAGTCTCTCAAAAAAATCAACTACTCTATTGTGGATGTTATGTTAATGTGTTACTTCTGAATTTAACTCCAGAGAGGGGAACAAAACTACAATTACTGTTGAGTCAGATGCTTGTTTAATGCTACCAGTGGACAAAATCTTAGTGGAGAGGAAAGAATGTGGCTATTGCTATTTACTATCAGGGTGGAGAATACACATTTCCATGTTTACACTATGGAAAGCAATCCTTTCATCTCTGAATTTGAATCAACCAACTGCAAAATGCTTTTTAGAAATCCCTTTTAGTGGATTAAAGCATCTTTTAAGTCATACATTTTACAAATGGTTAATTTTGCAAGCAATGGAACAAAACTCACCAAATCCAATATAAGAATTGTTAGCTTCAAAACAAATCACTACCTCTTCTTGAACGGAGACACATGTAAATTCATTTATCTGTTTAATGATTCTACAATTCTGCTTCACACCCAAAAATTTCCAGGACAGGGTATGCTAGACAATATGTAATAGGCATAATATTTTTAGCCTGTCCACGATAAAGAGATGATAAATACTATGAGAAGCCCATGGCTATGCCCAGGACCATGAGAAGTCAGGGAATACTCTGGATGTCCCTTTGAACTTTTAAGAATTAAAGGCTAATCGCCTTTTTAAAACGGAGATTGCTTAGAGCTTTCCACAGAAGATAAAACCTTTACTAGATGAACTACATCTGTTCACCACATCATTCAGAGTCAGCCACACCACTCATCTTGGAAGGAAACACAAGGAATCCGGGTGGAGGCTAAAAAGTGATTATTCTGACTTCAGTCCTCGCACACACTATTCAGCGTGAGCCCCCAGCTCAATGGGAGCTTGTGCTCACCCATCCTTTCCCAGCCCAAGCCCCCATCTAATTGCAGTTTCTGTATCCTCTGGTCCCGCAGAACTCCCCCTTACCTTCCCTTGTGTTAAGGCACTGAAGACAGTAATTTACGTCTAATTAACGGAACTGAGTCATAACGAGCTTCTTTCTCTAACGAGACTTGAATGTTAAATGTCCGAAATAACCAATGAAACCCTGCTTTTAGTCCTGCTCCATGTGTTAAGTTCCTGCAGCACAAAGCTGTTATTCAGGCCTTGCTTTGCATACAGTCGGAGGGTCGGGGGTTATTCACACTGACAAATTCTTAAGATGGCACACACAGAGCCACCAGCTTCAATATTTCAGCTATGCAGCCATGCTGAAACAGGCTTATCCTTAGGGACCCGCTGATTTTCTCCTCCAGCTTTGGGAGGGTAGCCTTTTCTCCCTGAGTGAATTTGACAGCGCCCTTTAGGAGGGATCAATTTCCACGCCAGAGGGACAAAAGGCAGTATGAAAGTTGGAAGGCAGGCGCACAAAGAGCTGCACATCTGCCCAAAGAAGAGCGTGATAAAGCAGTTCTGCTGCTGATCGAAGATGAACCACCAAGACGTCACGAGGTAAACCAAGGCTATCAAAGAAACCAACTATGTAGGAACAAAAGCATGCACGAAAACATAAGAAAAGAAACTGAGCTTCTCACTCCATGAAAGCAGTAACTGCTGCCGACCCAGTGAACTGAACCATAATAACACAAAAAAACCAAAATGTATAAAGATACCAACGTATCATCGATCTCAAAAGACAAGGCAAGCTCTTCTATCATGTTTTTCACCATCATGTTTTAAAAGTTATATAGACAGTGA
This sequence comes from Fringilla coelebs, assembly GCF_963513975.1. NCBI lineage: Eukaryota > Metazoa > Chordata > Aves > Passeriformes > Fringillidae > Fringilla > Fringilla coelebs. The sequence continues at coordinate 46,230,319 of NC_140028.1, read as the reverse complement.
CGACCATGCACAGAGTATGCAAATACTAATTTGTTACTATAGCTGAAAGACAAGAAAACAGCCTAAGAAGGACCAGGTAGATGAACAACCTACAGTCTTACACAACTTTGTTCTTCCACGTCCATATGAGACACCCTAACTTTGGAAGTGTGGTCAAATAGACGCTTCCACCTGCACACACACTCAATTACAAATGGATACATGAAAAAAAATGTTTCCATTCTACTTTATGGTCTTGGGTCTTCCTGCTTAATTTTACAGAAAATTACAAATACAGACTCTTTTGTGGGCTACTAGATGCAATAAAGACTGAGAATTATCTCTGTATTAAAGCAATTCGATTTGCTTGTTGTAACATTAGATTTAAAAACTCTTTTTTTCAAACTAAGTTTAGGATAAGAATCTTCAATGTTTGACTACTATGCCTGATGTCAAGTGATACAAAAATAGTTATAAATCCACCCACACATTTTTATCTGTAGTTCCCCTAAAGTGCAAAGTAGTGAAAACAAAATTTTAGACTGAAGTTACTAATACTGAAATCCAGTTTGTTTCACAGATTAACCTTTGCATCAGTATTGTCACCTTGCCCACAGCAACTTACACTTCCATATATATTGTTGCCACTATCTTAAAACTCAGCCTCTCTAAAAATGTCATGAACAACATCACTCTTTTTGCACAAACTTGTGCTAGTAAGACAAAATCCAAAGCTCATAGTCTTCATACTATGGAATTAATGCAATTATGATTTATTGCATAAACTTTAAGGGTTTTTTGGTTTTAACAGATTGAATATATTAAGCAAAACCTACACAGGTTTTTTTCCTCTTATGTCAGTCAAAATAACTGAGGGACATTAAGTTAATAATCTAGTTACTTGGTAAAAATATTTAATTTGCTGAAGAAAAAGAAAAGGTGATTATTTTTCAATTGGATAAAAGCACCATTTGTTGAAACTGAACATTAAGAGCACTTTTAATTTTATAGCCATATGAAATGAAAAAAAATGTACGTTTAAAGAATCATGCTTGTCAAACATTCATTTTGTTAATGTTCTATTCTATTCTTCCATGTTAATGGCTTACTAAATGTACTTTTCAAAGAAATTTAACATATAAGGAAAACAATTTAAGCATATCCCAGTATATTAAAACTAATCTTCATTGAATAAATGCTGGTAATGAGCTAAGTTAGTAAGTGGAATTGCATTCAGAAGCAATTCAAGTTCCCAATCAATAAAAGATATGATTAATCAAACATGAGTATCTTAGCAAAACTACTGCAGTCTCTTTAACCCTAACCACCAAAAGCAAGAGATGAAGTTTTCCTTTTCCCCACATTATTTTTCTTTATACATTAATATAGAAAAAAAGACAATATATCAAGAACCACATATTATGAGTTTGTCAAGGATCCCATTCCTCTTTTCTCAGTCATTGCAGTTCTGCTCCTTTCAAACTGAGTCAAATGGATTTGCAAAGGTTGATTATCATCAACCTTTATCATTTGCATGTAAAATGCATTTTTACTGGAGAAGTACACATGGCAGATAAAAACACAAGGGGGGAGGGAAATTGCTAATAAAAACATACACCAAACATGAAAAATTGTTTCCAGAATTGTTCTCCCCCAATATGAGCACACAGTTATAGCACAGAAATGGAAATTGCTGATGAGACCACTCAGCTTGCTAAAACCACACGGTTCAGGCTAAAGTGTACCATGTTTTCTCAGAAATTCCCAGTGCACAGATGTCCAGAAAGAGGTATTTTTGAAATAGTATACACTGTATTTCTACAAAAAAGCACAGTGTAAGGTGCATGACAGACTGCATGACTTGATACCTGAAAGAAAAAATAAGTTTGACCAACAAAGCTCCACATAATTTACTACTTCAATATTTGCAAATAACTTCATAATTACAAATTTGATTTAACATTTATTTCATCCACATTATTTTCTGCTCCATAATTCAACATTTTTTACACATTATTTATATAAGTAAACTGAATTATGAAGAAAGCCCTGACAGACTGACAACATGTCAATGCATGGCATTATTGTGCTAAACTCAGATTGCTTCAATGCATGCTGTACTAGACCACTATAAGAACTGAATATAAAAGCCTGCACTCTCATGTAGCTAAAAGTTTAATTGTGTATAAGAAGGATCTACTGCTAAAATTTAAGAGTGGTGGTGAATGAAATTTTAATGGTAGACAAACATGCCAGATAGGATTCATTTCTGCAATTTAAATCTCAAGTCTCTTTATTTATGTAGCAACGTAGTCTACTATTTAACAGTCTAGCAAAGCAGAACTTGCAAATCTATGGAAGATTTTATTTATAAACAAGGATAAAGATGGAAGGAACACTGTGAAAAAGACTGTGTGCTTTGTTTTGTTAACAGATGTCTCCAAATGGGAAGAAGGCCTTCTGCTGGCTCTTCAAAACACCAAGTTCTTAATTCTCAGTTATTGGTTCCACCTTGTTAGAAACTGTATTCTTAACTCGGGTATAAAAACCCTTTCGTTCCACTACTTAGTGAATGACCAACAGGAACAGTAACAGCAACAAAAATTCAGGCTGGAGAGAACCAGTTTTAGGCCTCATCTCTACAAAAGAGTTTTTTAAATTGCTCAGTCAGATTCCTTTCTCTTGCATTTGTGCCCCAATGCAGCTGCACCAAAGCCAAACTCACAAAATAATGGATGCAGCATTTCACAGCAGAGCAAAATGTGTGCATCACTACTACCACTGCATTACATGAGGACAGAAGTTTCCATTTAAAATCAGTGTTGTTTTCCATATCCTTAAGTCTTTGCTTTATAAGGCTTCTCTTTAGGAAACAAAATGAATTTCAAATAGATTAAATTAAGTGTTTTACAAAGGCATCAGTCGGGCCATGTTGCTGGGTTGTTTTTTTGGGTTTTTTTTGTGGTATTAGTTTATCTTTACATAATATGGTTTCATCATAAAATGTGAAAATGCTCTGAAGATCAAAACTGTGGCCAATGCATTTTTCCATGTCTGAGAAAAAGGAAATATGTTCTTTTCGTATGCAGAGCAAGAGGTGTCTTGCAGGTATTTACAGTCATACTAAGTAAAGAGCCAAGATCCAACAGCTGGATACCAGATCCACCTTTTAAACATTACCTCTCCTTTCAATCATAGTTAAATTGTAATAAATTTTGTGCAAAGAAGTTTAGCATCACAATAACATTAAAAATTAAATAAATATGAACTTTTTTGCCAGTATCCAATCCAAATACTGCTTTTTGGGTGCTCGTTTAGACTTTTGTTATGGAGATACTGTTGACCACTGCAACATCCAATCTTCTCTGCTTTCTAAGAGATCCAACTTAAAATTGGAAAAAATCTGAAACGTAACACTAAACACATTTAAAAATACATTATTTCAACACTTTGGGACGTGGTGAAACAAAGGCTTTTTTGTTCTTTTGTGAAATTTCTGAATAATTATACTAACAGAGACATGCAAAACCTCTTTTCAGAAAGGGACTGCGTTGTTGCCTCCACAGCAGAATCCACATCACAGTACACATTTGATGAGGATAGGACTCAAGTGAGTAACGTTTTCACCGTGCTGCAGAGCACAGTATAAATCCTGGGTCACAATTAAAGTGTCCCATAGCTCCATCACCAGCTAAAATTCCTCATGTGACCAAGTTCAGCGCTGGTATGTCCTGAAGAGACTGTGAGGGCAAGAAACATTGTTTATGACTGAGGCAGAGAAATATACTGCATAATACATGGCTCTCTCTGGGGCTCATTTCAGAAGCAAAAACATGCAGACAAATAAAGGCAGTATTTCATTTTGGCCAAAATGAAGCATGACTTCCACCAGCATGGGAACAAGAACAGAACACAATAAGCTAATTCTAAAATTGCACTGCTGCTTTATAGGGGAAAAAAAAAATGGCATCCCAGGAAGGTTCTTCTCCAGCTTAAGTATTATTTGATTAGGGTTTTTTTAAACCATAACAGAGTCTTTATTACATTAGGTAAGCAACTGCCTCACTATTAGGTGGACCAGTTATATTTAATGGAATTTAGTCTTTGTAACACAGAAACTACTCCAAACTTTTGCTGAAGGGTTTTTATTTTTTTAGTTCTTCAGTTCTCTCCCCTCTGTGCAGAGCTAGTGTGATGTGCCTGTGATTGTTAAAAAATAATAAAGAAAAACTCTCGTCTTGTAAATATTGAACTTAAACAAACTTCCAGAGAAACTATTCTCATTCACATGGCCCACATTAGCAAGGTTTTTTTTTTTTTTGCCTCATATAAATTAGTTCTCTAAGCATTTATTCTTCCAAGTATGAAAAATTATAAAGAAGCCAAAATTTATGGATTAAATAATTTTACATATAACCAGTCATCATTTTTCTGTAAGGGACTGTTCTACTCTCCATGTGGTAGTAGATACAACACAGTATTAATGACTTAAAAGAGGAAATAATCATGCTGTAGGAAAACCAAAAAAAAAAAAAATTCCCATGCAAAAAAAATGGGTATGCTTGCAAAAAACCATTTGCTATCCTGAATACACTTTGTTAAACATCATAATTGCAGTAATAAATAAATATCCAGCATCTAACATCTGATCAAGTCTGTTTCAAGTATACGGAAAAATATTTCAGATAAACTGTGGTACCTGGTGATTTACATTAAAAAAAACCCAAACCAATAAATCTTTAAAGATGAACAAAACATTTAGAATTGTATTTCCAACAGGGTTGTAAAGTATTACTTCACTCACTGAAGCTGGTAAGAGGGCAAACTACCAGTCAGTGATTATATGTTCTCATATTCCAATGGCAAGTCACAAAAAAGGAAACACAGGATTTGGAAAGGGGCACTAATTCCAGAAAAGAAACTAAAATTTCAAAAAGAATACACATAATGACAACTTTTTCAACTTGTTTTCTTCTCCTTCACAGTCCAAAAGTCAGTTTTCAGAGGAGGGGAAAAATGGGCATGAAGATATCTGAAAAGAGCCAGGGACACACAAAAACAGGCAGTTGTTGGTTTGTTTTTTTTCTCCTTTATGAGGAGGCCTAAAACATTTTCCACTGGACATGTACCTCTCCAACAAACTTCAGTTTCCTGGTAAGAGAGCTTCTTAAAACATCTGCAGGAGACCTATCAAACCATAAAAACAAGAAGCAAAAATCATAGTAATTGAATAGCTATCCTCATTGCAACTGAGATATAGAACTGATACAAGGCATCTGGCTGTAGAGACAAGGAAGTCATGGTTGCTCAATAATTCTGCTCAACCAGGAAAAAACCAAAGCTGGGACTGCAAGATTTAACCTATCAAATAACAATTCTGAAGGGCAATAATCCTTTTATTTGCTTCGCTCTGGAAATCTGTCTTTCCTCAATGGTGCTTACAGGCACTCACAGTGGGAACAATGAAACTCAAACCACATATTTCTTAGAGGGCTGCTGTTAGATTTGGAATAGCATATATAATTTGGGGAAAAGAAGAAAAATAAATTATCCTTGCTTGCAGTGATTTCTTGCAGACATCTGCCAGATGGGACAATTCCCCAGACTGATCTGCTTTCCAATCCTGTTTCAGATACCAGGCTTTCCTAAATAATTTTAATTGTCTGACATAAAATGTCTGGCAGTAAATCATGCATATTTCTTCTATAACTTGGTGTAAAAATTTTACCAGTTCTCACTGGAATATGAGTTGTCATTATTTACATATTTGTAATAACTTCTTTCTTTCATTCTGTCTGTCAACTGCTCCTTGATCTTTGTTTTAAAAACACCATTCAAACATACAAAGTGACTACTGGTTACCAGATCAAGAAAACAGAGTTACAAAAGGACTACAAATCTACCACCTCTCTGATAACTGGACTAATGGCTAAGTTGCTACAGTTCTTTACATCAATTTCCCCTCCATCAAAAAAACAAACAAACAAACAAACAAAAAACCCACAAAAATCAAAAACAAAAACTTACTGCAACCAATGAATGCAGGTGCTACTTTTTAAGTCAATGCAATAATAAAGATATCTTGACTTTCCTCTTCTAATGGCATAAAGTAAGAAAAAAGAACATACAGCCACATCATCCAGAACGACTGGAGGTAGGAGAATTAGTGATTATTAGCCATATTCCATTATCCTCCCTAACAGTATTCCAAATCTGTTGTCTGTCCAAGTCTAAAAAAGAGAAGGATAAAGACAAACCAAAAGGAAGTTAAGCAACAAACATAAGAAGCAGCCTGGCAAGAGCAACTAATATTGGATGATTAAGGAGCTGAACATAATGGCTCACGTATCTTAGTGAAGCAACAACTGAGGGAGGCATGATATCCTCTGCAAAGTATTTGAAGGACACATAACACGGAGGAGGATGAGGAATTCTGTAAGCCTGTATGACCCGTGAGGGTGCCAAGAGTGCACCAGCCTGTGAAGAAAGGAACAATGGAAGCACAATATAGCAAGGGTCTTTAGTAAGAGTCACTTAACATGCAGTTATGTTTGAAAGAGGAACACTTCCCCTGACTCTGGTAGCTTCCAATACCTTGCACCACCTCCGGAAAAAAACCAGCCTTTCATGCTGGAACAGCTCTTATAAGGCTCTTTGCAACCTATGTGACAGGAGCCAGTCTGAGGTGTTCACCTGCAGATTTCCTTTCTTCTCTGCAATACTGGTGCTTTTCCACACGGGCTTTGATGGTATGGCAGGAATTATAAAACATGGATTTAGAAAGCCTTATCACTGGCAGTCCAGGGTGATGTTAGGCGTTTCCTCTTAAATTTTGTATTGAACCAGGACACTGGCCACACAAGAGATGATGTTTTGTTTTTTTAAAAATAGAATCAATAAACATGAATAGCAAAGTAAGAAATCCTTTGGAAAATCCTTCTAAACATGAAAAAACCAAAACGCCTGAATAAAAAGCACACAATAAACCCATGAAACAACAGCAAACACCCCACCTACTTCCCCAGAAGAATCTGGAGGCAATACTCTGACAAGCTCTGGGGATGAACAAACACCTTACCACAGACAAATATGTGAGAGGGGTAAGACTACAGTAATTTTTTGCTTTTTCTAAGTGGTAAGTAAGAGTTACATCAGCATCTGAAAAGAATCCATAAAACCATTTTATGAATCACTTTCCAGAGATTGCACTGAACAGGGCAGAGACAAAACAGCAAGGCTGCTGAACCTGCATATTCAGGCATGTGCCAAACAAGTGTAAGATAGAGCAGATGACAGAAAGGTTTAAATCCCAGAAGTTCCTGTACTTCTATGTAGGAATTTCCTCAGATCATCTTTCTAACTCGCATCGGTTTCAAAAAACTATCAGGGGAAAGAAAAAGATCAGGTTTTTGGCTACGTTTCACTCATGAAAGCTCCACAGGATCAAGGATGAAGTATCTGCTAAGGTTCAAGGTTAGCAACATCAACACTCTGAGAGAGCAAATTTAGTCTCTGAAGCAAATCTAGTCTTTGAAAGGGCCTATGGTTCTCAGCTTCACTAAACTAGAGAGGGAGATACAAAAATAAATCTATTAAAAATAAGAAAAGTTACCTAATCACCCAGGAAAAAACCCCAAATAAAACAACAAAATAGCCCCAAAAAACAAATATACAAATGCACCACTGGATACACACTTTGTAAGGATGAAGAAGACACCTTTGTGTATACAAAAGGAAAAGGTGAAGAATGGCATTATAGCATCCTAGCTTGAAAAAACTTTTCTTGAACAAATTATGCATTTAATATAAACTGTGAGCCAAATACAAGAAGCCAATACACCTGTGGGAATGCTAAGCAATATTATTTTTGAAGGATGATGGGATGGTTGGTGTATGTACCAAGAGAAAACAGTTTCTTTTATTTATAAGTATACAGCACATCTTTTCCAGTACAGCCTCAACAGCTCCACTGGGCAAACCTGCCAGGACTAGAGCTGCAAAAATAAAGGCTTAGATGAATCCACACAACATTTAATATTGAAGATGATAAAGCAAAATGCACTTTAAACTTAGGTTCCAGACTGAAAATGCAAGACTAGCAGTTAGAGGGAACATAATTAAACTTGCACAGTAAGCATATTTGATGTACATCTCACTGCTGAACAATACAGCAGGAAGTACAAAGCCGTTTTTACAGACATGCTTTACAGAATACATGCACACAGACAGTGACTTTAGGGTGACACCAGAATGGAGCATCCTCTGTTGACTTTTTGTAATTTCTCTGTCTCAGTCCTACACATACCACAGCTTTCAACTCAGTATATAGCTTCCTAACCAATAATGGCTTGTTTGAATATCCTAAAGAACGCTCTGGTAACACTGACCTTTGATGTTTGCTGCTTACAGTAATTATGTCTAGAAGGAGAAAACATCATTACTTTCCTCTAAATGTGATAGTTATCTCTTAATAGCTGTAAATAGAAATAAGGGCCCAAATAATGTCAGATTTATATGATGCTTTTTCCTCAATAAAAAGAAATTATTTCTAAGGTCAATTTTATTTAAACAAGTAATGTAATCATTTCTGCCTGCTGCCCCAAAGAGCTCCCCCACAGCCCTGCCATCAACCTGCTCTGACCATCCCCTCTGATTTTTTTCTTAATTTAGGCACAGTTCACAGAATTTACACTTGCTTTCTTGAAGTCTAACTTTAAATCTTTATTCAATATAGCATCCCTTGGCTCCACACACCAGATATTTTACCCTGTTTGAGGGATGGCACTCAGTACCTTGTGATCACCCCTCAGTAAGACTACTGCCCCCTTTAACAACCAAGTTCTTAAAGTAAACTCACAAACTCACATTATTTTACTTTTCCTTCTATTAAGTAATGTTTATTTGCAGCCTCCAATACAAATGCAAAACCAGGAGAAAGATATGCACCCAGGTTATCTGATCCACAAATCCTAGACAGGCTGTCAAGTAAGATGCTTACTTACTGTCCTTTTAGACAGTGCCAAAATTACATTTCATCCTTTACTGCCCTCCCTCCTCCCATAAACATACCTCTGGCAGAGGTTGTCAAGTAGAAGCATCTTAAATGGACCATCTGCATGGAGTGAATTTCATCCACAAACCCCATTTACTGCTACTCAGTATTTGTATATTTTGTGCATGAATCTTCTACTATATAATTTATGCAGTCAGTTCAAAAGTACACAGAAGTCATTAGATGCAGCTGAACATTTAGTCTACTCAGATTTATGTTACGGAACTCTGAGCAGCATCAGAAATGAGATTATCTGATTCACAACAGGAAAGGGAAGAAAACGTGGAGGAAAGGTCTTCAGTCAAATAAATCCCTGCTTTCCTGAGCTAACATTATGCATTTCAAGGTTGCTTTTTGGGAAATAAAAAAAAAAAAAAAAAAAAAAAGTTATTGCAATGCCACACAGCATGCCACCTCCTTCATGGATACTAAGACAGTGCCTTGCAACAATCAACTCTCAAATACCAAGAAGTTTTAACCTATGTCCAAATAGCTGATGTAGATGAGGAAAGCATGATTTTGTGTCAAAATGACCATCATAGAATCTTTATAAAGTTTAATTAAAAAAAAAAAAACTGAAAGCCAACAGCTCGTGAAAGCAACAGTTTTGTAAACACAAACCATTAAAGAAATGCAACCTTCTATCTTTTCTGAAGTTAATACAGCTGTGAAAAATAGTTTGCAAAAGAAACTCACCAAGAATCCTTGTTTTTTGCTACCAATTAAAAATTAGTTTTAAGAAAATTATCTTATTGTATTAAAAATTGTGCTTGTTTATAAATTTCTAGTTCTTATGCAATGAAAACATGCCATAGACAATTATATATGTACATTGATCAATGCATGTTTCCAAAACTGCATATAACCTATGTCTTTAGCCCCCTTGCACAAAGGCAAACATTACTGTTTACAGATGCCTCATTCTGAGGCAATACTTTGGTGGAAAGGTAAAGATAAAATTTTCTGTGTATTTTGGTTGGCCAGCTTGCAAACTAGAAAGGAGACCAAGACAAACTTAACATCTTCTGTAGCTAGAGTGGTTTTCCTTCAGTATCATTTTTGTAGCTACTGACAAGATTTATCTTGAAAGAACTTTTTGTTTAAAGTATACATATTATCCTGCTGTTAATTAAATGAAATTATCCAGATTTTTTTTTAACTGAAGCTAATTCAAAATTCTTTACCACTATTTCAGTCTGCAAACAAGACAATAACCCACAGCTGATGGGAAGGGGTCAGGCTGTTTGGGAAGAAAAAAATATGAGAGGAGAGGGGTCTTGCTAGACAATTAATTAAAAAAAAATAAACCTATATATGTCCAATGAGCATGACAAATGGTGAAGAGATAAACCGACTCATTTTCTAACACTTCAGTCTTGGCGTTTGACCAAGAGGTCCCTTCCTGGCAAGCAGCCCTGCAAGCTACTGACACTCAAAACATCTGTAAGTATAAACTTCTTCTGGACATTTATTCATTCCTAACATATGAGCTCATGAACTTTTTTCCTAATTGCAGTCTAAGTGAGGGGATTTTTTTTCTTTTCTTTTTTTTTTTAAAGAAAGACAGAGGCAGAGTATTCAGCGAAACAGGTCCAGCTGCTGCAACAGCAGCAGCCAAAATGCAACTGGCCATGCCTGGGGCTCTGCCAGTGCCAGGGCACCCAAGTGGGCTGGTGCTCAGGCCCTCACCACCCCAGTTGCTGCCCAACTCTTTTAGTCCATTAGGAGAGATTCCAAAAGCAAAGCTAAACACAGATTTTCTAAAAAAATCAGGTTTGCACTGAGCACAGCCGTGATTGGACCTTCGTGCTGTGTTTGTTCTGTAAGTATTTATCTAAAAACTTTTCAAAATTTGTATTATCTTGGTCATGTTGGATATCTTTGGCATATAATCAACCAGTCAAGAGTGTCCTCTCCCATCATATCACCAGCCTAAAATGTAGGCTGACTTCAGTCTAGTGAGCCTTATCATTGTTGCAAAGTTAACAGTGGAGACAGAATTTCCCTCTCTGTGTTTAAACTGATGCCACTTCTCCCCACCCTGTAATCTCACTTTAGGAATGAGCACAGCCCTTTGAGGACTGCCATCTCATAGAATGGCATCCTACAAAGGAAAACCACAAACATCTATGTAACTTGATAAATTACAGAGCTTATGAGAAAATGAGTTAACTTTGGTCTTGCACCACATCCCAAGAGAGCAGGAGAAAACTGTGGCATAACTTCTCATTATCCCTGCAGAACCATTTATGCCTCTCTGCTATGTAATTCCTGAACTTCTGGTCTTTCATTACACTCTCAAGAATGCACACCATGTCTTGTTAAGAATAATTTTAGTCTTCAACAGCATTTACATATAACTCTTGAGGAAAACCTTAAACCAATCCCTGCTCCGCTGTCTAACGAGATGATCAGTAACCAGCGCACAAAACTCACATGGGTTTGATATCCCAACTCCCACAGCTGGATCCCACTATCCACAGCTCTCAGGGTTCAAAAGATGGGAAGGCTCTGCAAGAATGGAAAGGTCTATCTGCTGAGTGATCTAGTCAAAAGAAACAGCACTCAGATACACACCTTACACCTACAAATTTTTTGGCATAAACTAGCAATGAATGGCAGCATTCAGTTTGCCACCTTCTGGACGTGCCACCACTTGAGCATATGCACAAGGAGGTTGTCAGCTGCTTTGTGACAATGGCAACCTGCTCAAACCTGTCTGACAAAGCTGAAGCAAAGGTGCATTTGAGGTACACACTTGAAAGATGAGGCCCTTCTGGTTCAGGAGGTCAGGGATACAGAAGAGGACAACAGCAGGAACTGTGGCAAAAGCAATGTTGGGGTCTGCACTCAGGAAAGCAGGATGAAAACATACAGAGAAGTAGAGCTGGATCCTGCTTTCAGTGAGGTATGGCTATAGGGGAAGTATTGGGAAGACAGATTTGAGAGCCTGTCAAGTAACTCCAGAGCCTCTTGTTGCATGGAGCAAACTTAAGTCAAAAAGGTCAATTCAGCCTACGTGCAACTACTCTGAAAACAAATGAAGAGTGGAGCAAGATGACACAGAAGGTTGGGGCTATTTTTGTAACACTGTCATTAGTTCTTACACACAGAAAACACCAGAGAATGTCTTCCAAGGTTTGCCACGAAGCAAAACCATTTTTCTGAGGAAAATTCAGCTAACTAGTAAAAAGGATGGAATGAACTTTACATGGCATTTCAACAGCACTGGCCTGTCAGAAGATTATAGACATCACAAAATATGCATACTGTGCAATGGTTAGACCACGGACAGCAATAATGACAGCCTGCACTACCCAGGGCTTGTCATTGTAAGAGAGCTTTGCAAACAAAAAAAGCATCACCACAAAGATCCTTCCTAACAAAATTCCATCTGGAAAAATATCAAAGAACTTTAAACGCCTGACTTATTCCTCTCAACTTTCCTTCTTGACCACATCCCTGTTTAGGCTTCAGATGGCAAAGTGAGTGTGCCAACTTGAGCCTCTTTGCTCTTGGGGAGTGTAAAAGTTGACAGAAGACCAGCTTTGCTTTAATGCAGTGGAACATGAACTGCCTCATGTATTAATTCTATATGAGACCTCTGAACCATACTTGCCAGCAGTTCACAGGTCTAGCAATGAGAAATGGAGAGCACTGCCTTCTTTTAGGGAATGGAACAGCAAAGAAGGCTCTGCAGAATTAGCAGTGTTCAGCTGGTATAAGAAATAACATTCTAAGGCCATCCACTCTCACCCTCCCAGGCAATATATTTGAGCAGCAACCTGCATCCATAAAAGACAAAAAACCCCTTAACACCAACAAAAAATTTCTGTTGTCAAAGTTCCATCCCACTGCCAGAACTGCCCCAATTTCTAGTTTTAGTACATTAAAAAGCAACAACTTAAGGCTGCTGTACCCTCAGTGTAGTATTCTCCTCCCCTTAAATATTTTCTTTAGGCATATTAAAAAGCTGTGTTAATTTACTAGTCAAAGAATACTGACAGCTTGCATGTCAAGTCCAACCCTCTAAGGACAAAGATTCTTGTATTAGTGTCTGGTAATTTTAAATTACTAGACCTACATTATTTTACATAGATGGACAAACAAAGGGGAAACATGAGACTTTTACTCACATTGTTATGATTTTTAATTAAGGTTTTCCAATTTCTTTTAACAGTATTTTTTGTGTCACCTTTGCATGTTTGATTGCTCTATCTTACAGACTCTGGCAGTGGAGAAACAAGTAAGTTCATCAAGCATGGCAGGATTTGACCCCAATTCTTCCTCTTTTAGCTGTAAAGGATGCCCACAGAAACATGCTCAGCTACTCACTGCTATTAGAAGTATTCAGCATTTAAATCTGCACTGCTTGTTTCCCTTAATGTCTTAACTTTTGCTTCACTTTTGACTGAAAATTTCACTTTTCCATCTTAACTTCACTTAATGCATGAAGCAATAATGACTACCAACTAATTATAGATCTAGCAGAGAGTACAGCCAGAATCCATATGATGAAAGCTCATGGAACACCATGTCCCCTGCAGATAACTCAAATCACACCCACTACAGGCTCCTGGAGGCATGCAGTTCTTTGATTTTCCTATCTCTGCTTTGTGGCCAGAGACAAAGTCAGTGGACCAAAATAAACCACAGACACCTTCTGCTATTACCATCCTGGGAGCTGCCTGGAGGTGAGCAGAGGTGCCTCCAGCATCTGACCTCCCTGCAGCTGTGGCAGGGCAGCATCTGGGAATGCAGCACACATTCTGCATGCCCAGGTCCCACCGGATCTGACACAGAGGTGAGCCAGAGATAAGGGCCATCAGCTCACTGCCACACCTCTGAAGTCATGTGCCTGAAATAGCCTCGGTATCTGTGGCATTCAAAGAGAAGTTTGATGCATGGGCACGTTCTGGTCTCTCTCTGAATTCACTCATTAGATTTATTTTTTTTTTAAGTTGCAGGAAATAAAGACAAAAATGTAAGAACTGTATCAAAGAACGGACAGTACCTGGTAGGAACAAATATGTTCATTCTCCAAAACCTAACACTGATTAAGAAAGGATAAAAAAAAACAGAGGGGAAGAAGAAGAAAAAGGAAGTAAAAGGTTAAACCACCACCCTCAGTTTTCCTCACGATGAAAACACTGCCAGCAAAAGATTAGCTGTTACCAAAATCTGTCTTCAATGAGTATTTCAACTCCAGCCTCTGCTGAGGAGAGGAGGATTTCCCCATCTTTCTTACTTATCTTTACAAAAGACTATTTCACCCAAATATTTAAGAAAACTTTATTGAGAGGGTTCTTTACACTGTCTATTCTGGGTGAAACAGAGAGTTGCTCTTTGAAAAGACTTTTCTTTAAAGGCTGTTCTACTTCAGATGGTCTCTGAAAGCTTATCCTATGACTAGACCCTTCTTAAATACAGAGATCACCTTTGATACTTGCTTTTTATTCTTTTTTAAATGCACCTTTAAAAAATGCATCTCAAGTCTCCCAAGACTTTGAAGACTGCTATTGTGCCTTCATTCCCACTGCAAGGGTGGAGCACAGCTCTGATCTCCTTGGACAGAGATTAGCCTTGCTTGGTAGAACTGGTGGTACGCTGTACCTCAGCAAACCCACTGTCCTCCCTCCCCTGTGGCACACAAATGCCACCATGCCCATGGGTGGGAAGCAATGTGGTTCCATTCAGGGCTGTCTGACCCCAAAGCTTTCCTTCCCACGTGCACAGTACACAAAAGGTTTCTAGATCAGCCATTCAGACTCACGGGACACAAGCTATCTCAACCAATGATGCAAAGCCAAGCAGTATGACAAAAAGTGATGATTTATGAGATTTAAGGAGAAAATATTTCAGTAACGGCAACCTGGTGTACTCCAACAAGCCTTACACTTACTTTAGTGAGATAGTTTTTAACCCATGTGCTACTCTTCCCCTGTATGCAATGATGACATCCTTTCAGAAGCAAAGGATCACGACGGGAGATGAAAAACCGGACTAGGTGTCAAAAACTGGTATTGCTTACCAGGCTTTCCAATAGCATGAAACATAAGACAAAGGCTGTAAACACATTACATAAAACCAGGGGGTATTTTTGTTTGGTTGGGTTTTTTTTTTTGTTTTTTTTTTAATCAAAGGCTTTAGTAGATGGCAGAGTTAATGCATTATTGAAAAGCCCCTTCCAATCTCAACATTTTTACTGGGAAGTTTTCATGCTTAATTGCTCTGAACTATGAACACTGCCCTGCATTTTTTAAACCACTCTTGGCATCCTGCTCTAAAAAACCTGTCCCTCCAAGGTTGTGCTTCCTGCCTAAGTCAATGTCATACCGCTTTAGAAGTGTTTCCAAATACCCAAAACTACAACTTTTGAAATTTATGGATGAGAGATTTTAAGCATAAGGACAGAGAGATGGCTAAAACACTCAGTAAATGCTCCAAGGGAGCAGGGTGGCTGAGCAAAACAGACCATTTTGGCCAGTGCAGTCTTCCAGCCAAACTCCCCTACAAGCGAGTACTCTACCTCCAAATCACCTATAAACCTTTGGAGTTTCTGGTGACACACAGCTGAATGTGGGCTCTTGCTCCCTACTGCGTCAGTGACTAGAAAGTGAAAGGATTCCCAAAAGCAAATGTGATGTTCCAGGTAGTTCCAGGCAGTTCCTACACTAGAATCAGCTCACGAGACACCGTCCAGCACCGCATAGCACAAATCATCTCTGGTATTAACCACCGGTTTCTAGAAAGCAAACTTCACTTCAAGCTTTGAACACAGCTTCTGTACTGACAGTAAATGATGAAATTTCACTATTTTCTGCTGCTTCAATAATGTAAAGGAGAAAAAAAACAACAATTCACCTAGTAAGAGCTGAGCCTTACTTAATATTACTTATAATTTAATTAATATTGAGGTACTGTATTTACCATTTAAGAAAAACAGATGTCCCTTGTTTTCGCGTCTACTGCAGTTTGACAGAAGTACAAAAAGGTTACAGAAATAACATCTCACTACCAATCTTAATGGCAAGTATGCAGGAACTACAGATTTCCATGCTTTATCATGTCACAGATTTCCCAAATTTGTAACTTGGAATAAAAGAAAAGCCCATGGTGAAATTAATTAAATAATTTTCTATCTTCTTGTGTTCTCCTCCTTCCTCACAGGGAACACTTGCAGTAAACCTGCGATGCACATTAATTATCACAAGCTATTTACTGATCTCTGCTTAATATGTGCACTGTTGCAAGTGTATTAAAATTGCTTCTTTTAAAATGTAATATTCATATTCAGTACCTTGCACAGCATTCCAGAAAAGCTGAACATTTCCAAGTTCCTAATACTCCTTAAAATTGCTCTATTTTTTCAGTATTACAGGCTACTTCTAAAGTTCTGCACCATGACAAGTATTCACCCATGCAAGGCAGGCAGTCATTGAATTCAGATGAGGAAGTTGTTCTGTACTACATCTGTCTAAATACTGGAGATTTATTTTTACAATGTTCTCATAAGAGCACAAAATTGTTCAGATGTACAAAAAATAATAAAAAAGAAATGTCTTAATTAAATTTTTGACTCAACAATGAAAGCCTCCACCCCATAAAGTCTGGTAAGAAAAATAAAAATTATTGGCAAAGACACAATGTATTGCATTGAAAAGCCCCCTCTGGCCACAGCTGTCAGTTTTTACTTTTAGAATCAGGATCTGCCCATGGGCACACAGATAGCTTGTAGCTCATAGGCTCATTACAAGTCAAGGGCAAATAAAAAAATAATCCATGTAAACCAGTAGGAAATACTAATATAACTTTGGATGCTTAGATTACACAACTGCACATCAATATTCTAATTAAAAAGAAAAGGTACTAACAAACATCCAACTTTACAGGAAAACATGTAAGTTGTAAATAAAACCAAAAAAGTCCTGATCACTGGGTCAGATTATAATAAAATCATGTATCAAAAAATCTTTATCTGAAGAAACACACTGATGCCATCCAATACATTCTCTTCATCACACAACAGTCTCGAGATACACCTTTACTCTTATTCATCCCTGAACAGAAAACTGGCATCTCTGTCATTGCCTGTAACATTAAGATACATAAAAGTAACCCAGAAATCTTTTCTAGAATGCAAGATCCATAGCAGATCTACAGAATTTCCCTTTTCTGGCTGAGATATTCCAAAATAAAAAAACAATGAAAAGCCTAAACCCCTAAATACTAGAAGCTTACAAAGCTTGTGGTTGATTTTAGACTAGCCAGATTTGCCTTGAATTTCAAGTATTCTCAGAAACTCCAGACTTAGTTTTCATCTTTCTTATACCCCATACTTATGTAAATCCACTGGTTTTGATGAATTACTTTTAAGCTGACCACTAATTTAAGAGGAGAGATAGATTGTGCTATTTAAAGAACTCCACAGTAGATAGCTTACAAGGCTGCCGGGTTTGCTTTTTTTTCCCTCCCTTAATGGGAAGCTTTACAAGAGTTGTCCAAAACAAGTCACAGCCTTCAGCTTAAAAGAAAACATTCCTGTTGTTTTCACCCCAAACTTAATCAAACTATTTTAAGTCATGGAGAATGCTCCCATTTTTAACCCCAACTGCCACAGTACATGGACAAGACTTCAGCCTTAGCAGGAGGGCAGCAAGCCTGGCAACCAGAGGAATTCACTGCAAACAGCACTGCAGACCATTTTCTGAAGACAGCTTCAAAGGTCCGCGGGACCAAGAGCCCTGGGGTCTTCTGCCTTCCCAGCACAAAACACACCCAACCCCAGATCTTGACTCTGCTAAGGACAGTGATGAGCAAGGCCTGACAGAAGGCCACGCACATCCTTGTGCCGCTCTGGTTCCTCTGCTGCTGCCCTGGTGCCAGCACATCTTTATCGCCGATAACTCACGGGAGGCTCTGACCCTCGGAAGCGCAGACAGGCAGCCTGCGTCACCAGCCCAGCAGCAGGACGGCAGCCTCCAGCAGAGAGCCAGCACGCCTACACCGAGCCAGCAGCATCCTCTGGTACAGCAGGAGACTCCAGCAGAGCTGGCCCTCAAATCCCTACACGTGGAAGAGTCTGAGGAGCTGAGAATGCCACTGAAGCCCCTGAAGCAGCCCTGGAAGACTGTCATGTTTTACATCACCCCAGGTGACAAAAGAGCTCAACAGGGATCGCGTGCAAAAACGACTTAAAACTGTGGCAGTCGGCTTTGTTTGCTTCATTTTGTCTTTGCAATAAGCCTGTGACTCTTGTTGTCTGAAGACACTGCCACTTACAGAGAGGTTTAATGCTGGATTGTTAGTGTGGAGGTGTGGGAAGGGAGAGAGACTGGACAGACTGCAGATTAAAATGCTGCACATCATTCTCATATTTCACAGAAGAGCTTGAGCTAACGGTGAAAATATCCATGATTTATACATTCATTAAAAAAAAAAGTAATCACAGTGAAAAGGTCATCTGATTTGCATACTTGATGCTCAAATCAACCACCCTGGTTCTGCAGATCTAAAAGGACAGCAAAGCAGTATGGCTGGCCAGTGAGAGATGAAGATCTCAGTAAAAAATGAGCACTATTTACAAACACAGCTAGCATGCACTTCTGGCATGGCAATTAAAATGATTTAGGCACAAGATCCAGCTGGAAGATGTGGTCTTGCAGCCCATGGTCCTATATCCCTCTTCTCCCAGAAGACACTGCAGTGCAGCTACGGGACAAGTGCACTCATCCTGCTGATCCACAGGAATATCACTTCTCTGCCACTTCAGTGTAAGCCTGCCATGGGACCAGACCAACGCACTGACTCATACTGAGGCTGCAGGACCTCTCAAACTAGGACAAAACATGCACCTGGACCTCTGGGGTGGGCTAGGAAGAGATGTGGAACTGCCCTCTCCCACGGTAATTTAGATCACTTTGTTCCAATACAGGATTTAGGCCTTAGACTTGAGAAGTAACATCTACCTGAGCTCCTCTGGCAACAGGGAAGATGTAGTGTAACTCACGGTGTAACTCACATCAGGAAAATTGGACCATTCAGTCCCTCATCAAAACACCTCTTTCAGCCCACTCCTCTTTGGTCCTACTACCTTGTACAGAACCAAAAACAGAGACCAAACTTTAATTTAGCCTCCTTATCCACAGCAATGCAAATGCTTCTCCATGAAATGCATTTGGGTCTGGGAGAGCAAGACACTGTCCCAGAGTAGGGACTGTTACACAGTAGGACTGTTATCCGCAAGTAGGACTGTTATCAGCAAACCCTATTTTAATGTGCATCTGTTTTATGTTTGTCTCTCACTAGCAAGATATGCTTCTCTTTTTGGGAGCTGGCAATGCTGCTCTGCAATTCTTGTACCCTCTAAATAAGGGGAACTGTTACTCTTGAAACAAGGGAACTTGGAGCTATCAGTCTTCCAAATTGGCCTTCCAACCTTCCCAGCCATTTTCAATATCCCCCATGACAGCACTCTTTAAGTCCTTCAATAACGGAGATTTAACTTTTTTTTAAGAGCCACAGATAGTGCCTGGAACCTGCAACATCCACCTCGGAGGGCTCTGAGCACCTGATGGTTCAAATCATAGAACCACTACAAATTCTGCAGCCTGTAGCAAAAATTTTTTAGAGGATAAACTTTAATTTTAATATTCCCTATAGTGGGGAAAACGTATTTGGAATGTTTAGTAGGGGCATCAGTTAAAAAGATGAGATATACCATGTTCATCCACATGCATTCAGAAAGGCAGCAAACAGACTGTGCATAAATGAGAATTAATCCCCCAATCACATTATCAGAATTAACTGGGCACATTCTGAAACAACCTAAAACCATCTGTCTGTCCCATATTGAGTATTACAGACCCACTGTCCCCCTGGCAACTCCAGGTATTTCTAAAGACTTCTCTAATATTATCATTCTGTTAATAAACAATTATTATATAATAAAGTATTTTTTTAAATTTACTTCTTGTTGTTGGCAAAATAAGCAAATTTACATAAAGTATGCAACACAAAATGAGCCACGTTATTGACACATTTTGCATTTATGGAATAAAGGCGACATTCTTTCGGTTCATGGGATCATACACTCAGAACTTAATTTATCTTGTGCATGCAGACCTGTGTATGGCTTGCAGAAATTTTAAAATGTAAGACAGCAAGATTCTTACTAAAACAATAATACAGAGACTTTAGAACTCTAATGCCAAATAAAACTAAAGACCTACAAACAAAAAACCCCATGTTTTGACCTGCAGTGACATTCTGACACTGCCCATTATCTGGAAAATTCTCTACATCATAAATACACATGGTTGACAGACATTATTAAAACACTGATGTAACAGCTTACCAAACTATTTATCTATCTCTACCCCTTCTACAAAGGTGTAAATGCTTGACAAGAAGTTATTGATACTAAAAAATACATATATAGCCCTTCAGACTTTGCTGATCTGCTAGGCTCACATGCACAATTTTCTAATTGTCTGCAACAGAAGTCACACTATCATCTTAAAGCAGACAGCAAGTAGTCTTTAAAAGCAGCCATTTCCAAGACCTTATTTGGTTACCCTACAAAAACTTTAGGTACCTTTTCAAAGCTGATAGTCACTCACAGGAGCAAATGTTTGGAGAGAGCTTCTTCTGTTTTTTATCTATGTCCTGCATGATAGATGTGGCTTAAAAAATGAAGAATTTTTGTATATTATTGTTGGGTTTTGTGATGAACACACAACTCAATACTGTTAGGACTCAATAACTTTTCTTTTTGGTTTAAATCAGCTCCAATATAAAACCCACAGACACTGGGACAGTGGCCACCTTAAGCCAGGCTTCATCACTGCACCATAACCTGCTCAGCAGACTGGAACAGCCATGTTTCTGCTGGGATGTCTCTTGCAAAATTGCTTCCTAAAGCCAGGTGCACCTGTGCTTTTGTAGGCTTTGTTTCCTTTAAACAGCAAACTCACAGAAGGCTAACAAAAATTTTCCATTTTAGCCACACTATGTTGGCTTTTTGGCATGCATTTGTAAATTACAGACGCTTTGCTTCAAAAACTGGAAGGAGAAAATAACTTCCAGATCATTTGCAGCTGTAACAACTGATACAGTCACTTTCTCTGAGGAAAAAAAAGATCAGTTTTTATAAATAATGACACATATCATTCTTAAATAATTAAGTGGCACACAGGCATAATAACAAGCTTTTAATTAAATGAGACTTGGCATGGACAGAAGCGCAGGTAGTGACACACAGGATAAGGATGAGAGGGATTTCTTTTGCTGTTAATTTGTATTTGAAGTTTCAGTGTAATACAGACTTCATTCCAGTCCTGGTAAACATACTGAATCAATTACATGTAGGCAAAGCCACCTGCAGCACCTATAACACTAGATGTGCTATTTGCCCCAAGCTGTTAAAACTACTGCCCTAACATATCACAGCTCTGCATAAATGCACTTCAAGAGGTTAAAATTCCCATCTGTTTCACTGCTTCTGTCTTCCAGTCAGGAAAGCACTGTGATATTGACCTTCTCCAGCTACCTTCATACACATGAGCACTCCCTGCCCACATGGTGCTGACCCAGTTTCCACTAATTTCAGCAGTATTTCTGCTCATGTGTAATAAGTACCTTTTCAACAGAGACTCCTTCAGAAGAAACCAAATCAACCAAAACTCCTTTTGCATAACCTACCAAGCAGTTATAAGTTACTGGCTACTGGATGCAGATGACAGACTGATCTGAACCTGTGACCTCTGAGGGACCTACACTCCCCCATTAACCGTCCCCCGAGAACCACGTTGATCAATTTTTTATAAAAGCACATACGTGCACTAAAGCACTGCAAAGGGAAAATTGGGGTTATCTGAACAGAAAAGCACAGAGTGAACTGGAAAGTCAAAGACTTTCACTGATGTATTATTTCTACGGTATAAAATGCCTACTTACTGCTTTACAGAAAACACTTCACATAAGGGGGGGTTTTGTTTTGCTTTTGGTTGAGTTTTTCCCCCCTTGAAGAATTCAGACAATAATCAGCACTGAAAGCTAAATCTATGCAAACATTAATTGGATTTAATGAATGCACACTGAGAAGAATTTGATGTAGGGAACTACATTCCAAAGAACTTTTAGCATAAAAGGTGATGCTAAAAAAACACCGTAACAGCTGACAGAAGGAGTACTGCTGGTTAATAAAGCCACATACTTGACCCACTGATACATCTGTCAGTAAATAATATTCTTGCAGAGGGTAGTTAGCAAGGAATCAGTGTGTGAGGTATCAATGAGTGAGAGATGTTTTATAGAGTAGAAAACACAGACATTAAAAAGACCCTGAAAACCGAATTTTAAATGTGTGATTTTTTTGTTTACCTTTCCCAGCAAGAGTTCTTATGCACCAGTTTTTTTGTATGGCTAGGAAGAAATAAATTGACTGTGAGGGCAGTGAGGCACTGGAACAGGCTGCCCAGAGAAGCTGTGGGTGTCCCATTCCTGAGAATGTTCAAGGCCAGGATGGATGCTGCTCTGAGCTACCCAGTCCAGCAGAAGGTGTCCCTGCCCATGGCAGGGGGGTTGGGACTAGATGGCCCTTAAGTTCCTTCCAATCCAAACCATTCTATGATTCTCCTGTCTACAAACCTACTTGAGCCAGGCATTCAAATTTAGGAACCTGTACTACATACCACTGAAAACCTTACAACACAAACACCACTAATAGTTTATGCATCCAGTTTCTGCCACAAGGCTCGAAAATGAAATGGCTACACCATATAGCAATAATTTTAACAGTGAACATGAATAGGATCCAAATCCAGGAAAACTCAACAGAGTAACTTCCACTGACTCAGCTATGTACCAAATCTTTAGTGCATAACTAGTTGACAAAAAACAGAAGAAATGAAGACAGGAAAAAAACCTCATGCACACTTAGTATTATGTTACTAATGTTTAAAAGCCATTCACTTGTGGGAAAAAAAAAGGAACGTCTTTCTCCTCTTTTCATGTGCTGATATTAAAAAAATGACCTACTGTAACCAGTGAGACACCACTAATAAAAGCTCCATGCTGAAAACAACTACGAGCTTACCCTTTACCCACACATAATTTTGATACAGGTATGCTAAATGCAGACGTCAAAGTCTACTTACATAGATGTTTTGCTTGCATTTGATTGCCAGTTTACTTGTATTTGAATATCAATTTGCAAGCTAATTAGAGAACATTGCTTAGCCCATTACAGGAAAATAGTGCTCCACCATTAACTGCAGTGCTATCTCACTAATTCCTTTAAAGACTGGCTTCAAACACCATCTTCATCTCCATTCAAAACAATTAGTGTACATTTATTTCACATTTTAAACTGCAGCGAATCAAATTTTTAAACACTTTAACAGATTGCACTGCTATTTTGATAGCTTTTATGTTATAAATTGAGCTTTTAGGGATTCTGACTTCCCTATTTAAGAGAATGTTAAACTGGAACTCACAGAGGGCCTTAAATAATTCCTTCTCTCTACAACCTGAGAGGCATATGCCATTAACTTTCAAAACCAAACAAAATCTACTTCTTAAAAGGCAGCACAGTGCACAAGAAAGAGCTGCAGGCAAGCAGACGCGATCATAATATTTGCCACTGCTCACAGGTCTGCCAAAACACAGCAGACGGTAAAAAAGAAGGAAAAAAATAAATCTAAATGGGCCAGTTTCTGAGCTCTGCAGGCAGCTCAGAGGAGGAGGAGACACACCTGAGCCGTGCTGTTCCTGTGCCCAGAGCATCAGTGGTACAGGCAGGCAGGAGCTGCAGCCAGCAGGGTGAGGGCTGGCAGCCGTGGGCAGCACTGGGTGCCCTGGTTCTCCGGGATTATCTGCAGCCAGGCTGGCAGGTTAATGGGATTGCTCACTGTCATCTGCAACCCAGCTAAGAACCGTCAGCACAATTCACCACTGTGCCCAGGGAGCGCTGGGATGCAGCAGCCATCAAGGGCAAGGGATGGCAGGGCACTGATCCTCAGCTGCCCAATCCTGGAGTGTATTAAAGCAGCAGGAAGAAAGCACTGCAGGGAGAAAAGAGGGTGGGATAAAACCTACCAGAGAATCTAACACTAAGGAGTTTAATTCAGTTATGACCTCCTTTTATCTCATCACCACTGACACACCTCTTTTTTCATTAATTTATCTCCTTTACCACAGCAGATCCCAGCAAATCAACAACTAACCTGACCCAGAAGAGAATGAGTCCAGAAAAAGAAGGAACAGTTTTGTGACGCATTACCTTGCTGATGAAACTCACTCATCCTGCAGCCACATCATTGCAATGCATTTGCAACAACAGGAAAGATTTACATTTTGGATATTTCCTCTTCTAGCTTTAACTAAGGCTTGTGTTTTCATACGCACTTAAAACTGCACATATAAACACACAAGGGGAGAAAAAATGAAAAAAAAAATTTGTGGTACCAAATAACCTGTAACAAAAAGCAGCAGTGGGTTTTAATAACACCTCACAGATACTGATGCACCCTTAGTGCTCCAACTTAATGTTTCCTCCAAAACAGTGGACAAGTCATGATGTGAAGCTGTAGGTACTCTAGCTAACCTCATGTCTTGCCTATAGGATCAGTTTATCTTCAAAAGGCTCTTCCTTGTGCATGTTCTGATCTTGGCTGAATACTCAGATAATTATGTTTTTTAGCCTAAATTTCAAAAAAATTGAAGATGTGGGACAACGTGCTGTCATTTTGGTGTAAAGAAGGCCTGGTGGTTTCTCCTAGCAAAGCTTCTCAGCACCACGTGCTCACTTATTTCATACTGGTGAGCCCTACAGGGTCCTCAGCATTTCCTTAGGGTGGGTATTGGATGTCCATGGCTAGCTCAAACTGGATGCCAGGAGGAAATTTTTAAGTATTCCAAGATATTTTCCTTTTTACCTTGGGTCGCTTCTGCCTCCTCTTCCAACTAATGCGAAGTTTCTCTGCTCTTTCTAGGCTTGTGGACAACCTCTGCTTTCCCTTCCCCCTTGAATGACACCAGGGTTCCTAACTCCACCATCCATTCATACCTGGATTCTTCTGCATCCATCCTTTCCCCAGCCTCAGCTCCATTTTGCACTCCAGTGTTTCCCTCCATTTATCCCCCAACATTACTTTCCCCACCCTCAGGAGGACACATCAACCAGGGAGGGCATATGGAAATGAGTAGAAAACCATCTGTGCTGTGTTAAATTGGAAAGATTTACAGGGTACCAAAGGCTAGTTGCTCCTTCTACAGTCTAATTAGAAGATAATAGCAAGTCCAGCAAATTTCCTTTCCATCCAAAATCTGACTCAGTTTTTTTGCACCTTCCTTCTGCTCCTCCTTTCTCCTGAGTTTAGCAAGGCTGGCTCTGATGCCTAGGACATGTTGTGAAAGCTTGGAAGAGAACTCTTCCAAAGGTTATTATTTCCAGAATAAAAAAAAATGCCCTCACATTGAGTGTCCCAAGTTCAACCAAAAGCACTAAATCTGTCTCACTGCATTCAACCAAAATCAGAGCAGTTCAAACTGTACTCGGGATTTGTTGACTGACATCCAAGTCTTCAACACAGCAGTACCTGATTTGATTTGATGTGGTTTTTAAGTGTTTAAATACTAGAGGAGTTTATCTGTATTTAGTATGGTAGTATGTATTGCAATAAAGGATATTTCCTGCAATATCAGTTCAGTAGGATGCTCTCATAAATTTGTCTTCTGGGTTGTTAGAAAAATGCCAAGTCAACAGAAGATGTACTGTAGTCCTAAGTGACAAATTGTATTCCTAATTATAAATACCATTTTCTCCCATTATGCATGCTAACACACAAGGCTTCACCTGAGTTTCTGTTCCATATATTCCATATACTTATGTACCACACAAAGAAACATTTTTTTTTTCCATGCAGCTCTTGCATGCAACAGCAACCTTCTTCTGTAACTAAATAAATCACCCATACCCAGGGGCACCTTTGCCTGTTGGGGAGGTTTTCTGCACAGCTTTGCAGCCACCATTCCTTCCAGCCTTCCCCAGAGCCCTGGTCAGCTCTGAAGAATCCTCTAACAATGATTCCAGGGAAAATAATGGCCCCTTGGGAATCAAAGCCAGATGGTACAGCTTAAAATTGAACTAAGGCTACACTAAATGGTGTTAGAAAGACTATAATGCTAGAGCCAGCTTCAGAGGGCAGAAGGAAACATCCCCTTTGCCACCCTTCACTGAGCCATGCTCAGAGCCTACTGAGGCAGCTAACAATTCTGCTGTTGTAATTCAGATTTCTGCACACAGAAAGGATGCTACATTTGAGACCCTCGCAAGTAACCTGCTGAACATAGGAAAAGGGAGTAAGTACTAATTAATTCAGTGCATTGCAAGTAAATGCACTACAGACAGAAATTACTATCTGAACTGGACTAATTAACTAAGATAGTAATTTACAGATCCCAGAACACAGCAACCATTCAAGATTTCTAGAATTTCTCTGTAGTTCTGTTTTTCTCTTTATCAAGATGGAGTTATAAGAATCTACACAAGAAACGGAAGCAGCACTCCTTTTCCGGGGAGTAAGGGAGAATCATATTTCTTCTTTGGAAAAACTGTACAGAGTAGTTTATTTAAGATTTTACTATCTCACCTGCATTAAAAATATTCCATGACAAGTAAAAATTTTGTTTAGTACGTTTTGACAAGATTTTTTTTTTTTAGAATTCCTTCTTACCTAGAACTTAAGTTATAAATTCTTTGATACTGGATATACAAACTGATTCACATACTACATACAATTCCACAATAGCTTTACAGTCCACCAAGGGATAACAGAATTATGTTTCTGAAATGTTAGTCCTTTGTACACATTCATAACATCACTGCATTTCATTATTTATGCTTACTATCCATTTTAATGTATGTAATATTCATCATAGAAGCTTGAAATGAGATGATACCAACTTATAGTCAGTAGTTTAATATACAAAAATAAAATCAGGTATCACATACAAGTCAGACTAAAAAAGCAAAAAGGAGTCACCATTCAAATAGTATATTACTATTGTTCAGCAGGGTGAATATATGCTATATATACTCTAAAATATAATCCATGTTTAAGCAGTTGGTAAAAGGGAAAAAAGAAATGACATCTCAAGAAAAGCAGTCTCTTGCTTCAGCAAAAGAAAGCTATAATTTTCAGGGGACGAGTATCTAAGAATAGATTAAGAGCTTGGTACATGAACACACAACTGGTATCACAAAACAGGTACTGTGCTAGCATAGTGAAAGCAAACAAAAGCAGCTCTTCCAATCCAAAATGGCAAGATCCAAACTGACACTGGAGAATTTAGGATGCTGTGGGGTATGGAAAGAGTACAAACAGGATAACTGTTTGAGAAAAGAAGATGAAAAGGAATAAAAAGGCAAGAAACCAAGAACTGGAATGCAACTGTAACATACAATAAAACAACAAGGCACAGCATCACCAAGTAACAGCAACAGAATTCACTCTGCTTCTCAAAGAAGAGGGCAAAACTAAACCCACTAAATCTTAAGCGTAACTCAGGGGGAAAAAAACATCTTAACAACAGAAGCTTCTGGAAAAAAAAAATTCACTCCCACTAAGGCTTAAAAGAGTAACTAGAAGGGGATGGTAGGTTGTAGTGGTTTTTACTATCTTTTTTCTTTTTTTTTGCAAGAGGGGGCAGGGTGAAGAGTACAGGAAAAAAAATTCAGAAAACAATACATTTGGGAAGAATTGAAACAATTTTTCCCCAGCTTGCCGGCAGCTCATAGAGAGACCCCATCTATCTGAGATTGTTTGGCTGTCTGCCTGGAAGGAACTTGTCAACTTGTCTTTTTGCTTAAGGCAAGGAGACTTCAAACAAAGTGGTTACTATTTTCATTTTTTTAATAGAAGAAAAAAAAAAAAAGAAGGCCAAAATCTTATTCCTGGGTAAAGACTAATTTCCTTCTTGGAAAATGTAATTCTTTTAGGACACTTTCCTTGGTTCTAGTTAATCCACCTTAAAAGATGTGCTCCTGTCTTCAGTTTTAAGCATTATGACTTTTTAAAAGGAATTTTATTCTTAGCGGATGGTAGACATTTGTGTATGTAGAATAATAAAACAACACTAGCAACAAAGCCAAGTAGCTTCACCTGGGACAGACAGCGTCCATGTAACCCTCCAGCACATCATGAAGAAACTCTTAAACACCAGGCCATGCCTGAGGGCCACACTCCCAACACCACCACGTTTCTGGGTTGAGACCAATTGGTATTTTCAGTGGTAAACTATGAAATAAGTCTGTGGGAATGCAAAAACCAAGTTTTGCCACTCAGTTTGAAATCATCAAAACAAACTCTATTTTCTAAGCATTTAACTGCTAGAGGAGAGAAGGCAGCAGGGACACCATGGCTCTGTTTAAGCCTACAAGGTCACTCAGAAAAAAAGTCTGAAGGAGTGGGAGTGAAAGTTTACCCCAGATAAATTGGCTAAGCCCGTTCATTTAATGGTTTCATGAGCACTTGGTACCAGGCTCAAAGAGGAGGGAAGGCATAAGCGTGCCTTTTTTGGCAGAGCTGATGCTTACTGTGGCTTAAAAGAAACTGCAGTGTTAATCATCAATAATCACTGCTTATCTCTGTGATCAACACCAAAACATCTTTTTTCTTTATCATTCTGCAACGCAAAGACCTTAGAAATATTTCATAGCCACACAGCATTCAAAACAATGGTTTAGGAATGAATTTTCTTAGCAGAAAACTAAAATCATGCATTTAGCAACAGGACAGACAATGTTAAAATAACATCTCTGAGAGATAAGAAACTGCTACAATAATTATCAGCATAATAATCTCTAAGAAATGATTCTGCAAACCATTCAAGTAACCTTTTGAGGTGAATGATTTTAGCTGAAAACGCTTTATTTGTATCTTAAAATTTGCAGGATATAGAACAAAGATTAGATAAACATGCTGGACATATCAAACTGCCACAAGTACTCTTCCCTGGATGAACTACAAAAATGTGATAAAACCAGTGCAAGCAAGGGCATTTAATATATAAAACGGAACTCCCTCTTGACTTAACCTCTTCTTCCCCGAACACCACATCTTATTTATGGCTCTCCCAACAGTAATCACATTTTATTTACAGAAACCAGTTGTAAGTACTGTGCCTTCAATCTGGGTTAGATATCTATTTCTATTAGCTGATGACTGGAGACTTATTTGCATATTATTTATTTTCTTTTTTAAATGTTGAAGGATTTAAGTCCTAAAAAATTTCAAAGTATATTACATTTTAAAAGAGCTGGGGGCTCAAGTAGTTCCATGGTTTTATTACTAAGAGAATTTTTAGGAATGAATGAAGTTTCTCTTAATTCTGCTTCTGGAATTATTATTTTTTTCCTCCCTTTACAGAAATTAAGGTAGTAGTTATGAAGTCATCTAGATCCTCGGTAAAAATCACTGTAATTTCAATGAAGCTACTGGTATCAAGTGAAACAACATGTCAAATATAGTAAATAAATTTAATATTAGGCCTATAGGACTTGTCTTAAATATATCTAGTGACCTGAGCATCATGTACCTTGAAGTCAGACTTGCCAGACGTTTTACAAGACAAATTGTAGGGTACCAGCTTCAAAGAGTCTCCAAGGGTAGGACCAGTGAAGTCTGTTCCAGGGGAACACAGGACCAGGGGGCACTGGTGACACTAAGCCAGAAGGAGGCAATAGGGGACAGCCTATATGGGGCAGGTCACCTCCAACACAGCTCAGTCACAGCCTACAAAAGGAGAAGTTTCCAACTTCTCTGACCTCTCAACCGGAATCATCTTCTCCATTTCCTCATCCTGAAACCAAGGGCAACAAGGGCAGCCCTCATTCTCTTCCCCCTCCCCCCATTAATAAATGTGGAGCATTTTTTCCATTTTCCAATTTAAGTTATTCTAAATATATATTGCTCCACCAATTTTTCACATACTGGGACAACTGAACACCTGGACAAGAACTGAATGTGTAGTTGCCTCTCATGCCCTCGTGCAAAAAGGGAAAAAACAGTTGATGCTGTCATAATGTCCTAGCGGTATGAATGAACAAAGTAATTATGAATTATTCTTAAATGCAATGGGGACAAGTTCAATCCTCCATCAAAAACAAGTACCACTTAAACACAGGATGAAAAAAAAACCTCTTCAAAAAACATACAGTATAGTGCAGTGCAAGAAAATTTCTTATAATAGTGTTTTAAAAGCCAGATATCCTATGTTACTGCAACAAATGGAATGCAGAGACCAACAAGTCATATGATAATTCTAATTTTATTTAAGTTTTGGTGCGACAGAAGCCAACAAACTTAAGAGAAGCCTGTCCCCCAATGTACTAGACAAAAGCAAACAAGCAAGACACGTGATGAACATATGGTCATTTTTTTGGGCAGTATTTTAAGAAGCAAGTTGTCAAGAAATCAGCAAGTTTGGATCAAAGTACTCTATAGATAACTGAGATGTTCATAAAGCCTCTGTGCTGGTGGTATCGATGCACAAAACCAAATAAAATTAAAGCCTTCATCTCTAAAACACACAGAAACTAGCGTATCTACAAGGATATTGCAAGGTTATACAGGTAGAAAATTAGAAGCCCCAACCCAGACAGAACATAATCTGGTGACAGATTACTATTAAAAGACAATTTTTAAAAGCAATCTTTCTAGGAAAAAGGAGAGCTAAGAAGAACCTCCATCAAATATGAGTAGTAAAATAGGGACAAAGGATGAGGAAAAGGCTGAGGCACTTGGTGCCTTCTTTGCCACAGTCCAGCCATAAAAAGCCAGTTGTTCTCTGGGTACCCTGCCCCTGAGCTAGAAGACTGAACAGGGAGCAAAGTACAGCCCCCATAACACAAGGTGAAATTCTCAGTGACCTGCTGCATCACTTAGACACATACAAGTCTATGGAGCCAGATGGGATCCCCACAAAGGTATTGAAAGAACCAGCAGAAGTGCTCAGCGAGCCACTTTCCATCAATTATCCATCCTGCATGACCAGGGAGGTCACAGCTGACCAGAGGTGAGTAAATTGGATGCACAGCTCCAAGAAGCTGGAAGGAGGATCTGCAGAGCTACAAGACTGTCAGCCTGACTTCAGGGCTGGGGAAGGACATGGAGCAGATCACCCTGAGTGCCACCATGCAGCACACAGAGGCCAGCCAGGAGATCAGACCCAGCCAGCCTGAGTTCATGAAAGCCAGGTGCTGTTTGACTGGCCTGATCTCCTGTGATGACTGTGTGACCCACTTAACGGATGAGTGGAAGGCTGCAGATGCTGTCCACTGACACTTCAGAAAAGCCTGACACCCATTACCACAGTATTCTCCTGGAGAAACTGCCTGCTCATGGCTCGGGTGGGTGCACTGTTCACTGGATAAGAACCCAAAATTGTCCAGACAGCCAGGCCCAGGGAGTGGTGGTGAATGGAGTTACATCCAGCTGGCCACCAGTGGTGCTCCCCAAGGCTCACTGCTGGGGCCAGCCCTGCTCAATATCTTTATCGATGATGGGGATGAGGGGATGAAGTGCACCTCAGCTGGGCAGGAATGCTGATCTGCTGGAGGGCAGGAAGGCAACACAGAGGATCAGTGAGCCAAGGCCAACTGTATGACCTTACTGTTCTCTACAAGTACCTGAAAGCAGGTTGTAATATGGTGGGGGTTGGTAGTTTCTTCCAGAAACAAGTGAAAGGACAAGAGTAAATGGCATCATCATCCATCAGGGAGGTTTATATTGGATATTAGGAAGAATTTCTTCAGCAAAAGGGTCAGCAAGCATTGGAACAAGCTGCCCAGGAAATTGTTGGAGTCATCATCTCAGGAGGTATTTAAAGGACATGCAGATGTAGCGCTTAGGGATGTAGTTTAGTGGTAAACTTGGCAGTGCTGGATTAATGGACTGACTTTATGGTTTTAGAGCTCTTTTCCAACTTAAATAATTCCATGCATTTAGATAGGCGAGGCGGCCGAGATCAGAATCAGGCACATGATTATCCCTACGAAGCAAATGTCATGCAACTATACTTAACTTCCAGCATCATCCAAATCTAGTTTAATAACCAGAAAATAGGCTTTTGACAACAATAGTATTTCAAAATGACAGTGTAATTAAATTTAAGTCAAAGCTATGCAATGATGGACTGTATGTTTATGTGTAACCAGCAAATTATATGCTTTTAAGTATGTCAAAATTTTCAAAAGAATTAACCAGTGCAGTAATTCAGTTGAGGAAACGGTAGTAGGAAAAAAGACTCCCCCAGGTCATTTTTCAACCAGCTGATATGATGTGATACATACCATTTGCCTCATACAGTGTTTCCAATTCCTACTTCCCTAAAATGTTATGCATTTTAATACCATTCAAGGACAAACCAACAGTCATGCTTCACTCACTTCTGAGAAGCAAGGGAAGGGACTGTGGGACTGGGATGAATAATGAGACAGGAAGTCAGTTTGTCATCCTATGTTACTAGTTCAGACTCAGTTAAAGCTGATCAGACATTATCATCAGGTTTGCATGAGCAATGACAACAGACAATTAGTGCCCAGTCTACTGTGGTTCCTAACTGGTGGGAAAAGGGAAAAACTGCAGAAACAGCCTTGATTCCAAAGAGAGAAAAGAGAAACTTCCACAGAACAGGGTAGATATCAAAACTTGTGTGATCTCCATTTCAAGAGGAACTGATGGTATGACAGTTAAGCTGCAACATTTGGTGGTTTCAAGGCAGCACCTTTGGAAAGCATTTGGCTGCTGTGCTCTGCATCCCTGTTTCTGCACCCTGCCTGTGTTTGTTCATCACATACCAAGGAATTCTTGTGCTGACGTCTACTACAGGAGTATACAGGAGAGCCATCTATTAACTCCCATTTGGTGGAAAAGTGAGGAATATTCTCTTTCCTCTTTATTATTTTCTCAATTGGCAGAACATTTACTTCAATACATAAATTTCTAAGCCATCTTTTAATAAAAGAAAAGTCTGTGCTGGTAGAATATACTTTCTTGAAACTGAATAGAGAAAGCTTTAATAACCCAAGTTTAAATACACTAAAGCTAATCAATTCATCCTGCATTCAAGTTTCCATTATACTTCTAAGAAAGCACAAAACAGGTCTGTAAAATATAATTAACGAGAGACTGCTACATACAGCATGTAAAATCAAGACTACAGCTTTTATTTCATTTGTTTTGCAGACTCATTAGAATTTTTTTTCATTTACATGTCTTGAACTGTGTAGCCAAATTTATATGTGAAAGAAACAACAAATTAAATTAAATTAGTCCTTATTTAAGCTGTATTTGAAACTGTCTAAAACCGATGTTCGTAGTTCCACAATTTCCAAATTATATTTTAAAAATTATGTTAGCGGTTCAGAAAACAGACAAATTAATGCAGATTTTTGAAAAATGTTGTACTTCTGCAAGCTTGTATACTGAAACATAACTGGCTGGGAAATCCCACTCTATCCCTGCAAAATAGAGACACAAAAAGAACAGTGAACTGAATTCCCAACCTGGACAAACCTGGGCAGGTGTACTGATTGCAGGGCATCCCTGGCGGAGGAAAGGGTTTGTGCTCACCGAGCAGGTCATCCCCAGCCTGGGCACTGTGCCATTTGGATGCAGGTAGGTGCCAGGGTGAGAGAGCAGTGCACTGTCCCTGGGACAGCCCTGGCACTGTCCTGCCTCTCCTGGCACACCTCCTCACAGAGCCTGCAGTGCTGCGGTCACTGACCAGGGGCTCACAGACAACCACTCTTCACGCTGCTGCCCATCCCACTACTTGCTTCCTAGAGGTGTCTCTCCTCAGATTGCCACGAAAAAGCAGTAAGGGAACTACCTCTGCACTAACATGAGCACTAGCACTGGGTGTAACTGCAGTTCTTCTATGAGAGGAAAAGCAAAACGAAATTTTCTTTACCTCCTCATGCATAGATGGGCTGTAAGTACAGACTAATGGCATGCAGATTGTCAATGGTAGTAAGAAACATCACTGTGAATGCTGTGCCAAGAATTAGAGGATAATAATGGGAAGTTCTGCAACACTCAGTGTTCTCAAGTTACAATCAGAGGTGCATGTGCTGCCACTAATGCCAACTGATTTTCCAAGTCCTATGATCAAGAAATAATCACAGAGCAGCCTATGTTCTCTCCTGAAAGAGTTTGCGTCCTATTTAAGGATGAAAATGCTCCAGAGTGACTTATGGCTACAACTAGAAGAAACAAAAAAGTTCAAAATATGTTTTCTAACAGTACCATTGAGAAGAGGCTGTCCTCCATGTACACTCCTTGAGACTACTGCACTGTGAACATCTTCTGGAAATCCAGTCTTGCAAGACAAATCTTCACAGGTTGCTTTTATCGGTGCCTGAAACACAAGATAAAATGTATGTAATACTTGCAACCCACATTCACCAGAGAAACATTCCAGTTGGCACATACTACACTTTAGTGCTGTCTTGTACAAGCAGAATCTCTGTTTCTGAACGACTGCAATTAGGACTGCAAGGGCAAAGGGTTAATCTTTCTGATAACTGGAATGGAAGGAACAAATCCCACTTGTCTGGTAAGATCTAAATAATACACCATCTTGATTCTTTTGACAACTGAGCATTTCCACTAAACCAGACATCTAGACTGAAGGGGAATGATAAAGGGAACAAAAACATTCCTTCCTCTGGAAATAAATGTTGCACAAAACACATCTCAACTTTTTCACAGCCCGATTGCTCGAAAGGGATCACTTCAACCACTGGTGTAAAATGCTTTATATAGAGTATTTCTATGTGAGGCTGCACCAGAACAAGTAAACTAAGACAAAATGTTACATTTGCAATAACTTAACAGAACTTATATTTGTGTTAGCATTCAAACAGATACCATATAAAGCCAAATGCTTCCAATGCAACTCCTATTTCAAAGGGACATTAAGTTAAAAGGAGAGCAGCTCATTAAATTTGCACAATGGAAGAGCTGAGCCACTGAAACTGTTTGTTCTCTCACTTATTAAAAAAGTTTACCCTCAAATCACATTCTTAAAAGAGCTTCATAAAAGCCTTTCCATTAAGAAATATAATACAGCATTTGGAAACTTGTTTGTTCTGTAGTCTTCCATGTTCGTAAAATACTTCTGGTAGCAAAGCTATTTTCCAGGACATCTTGTTGCCTATTTGGAAAGAAAAACAAAACCAAACCCAAGCATTTTCTGTGGCAAAGGACTAAGATTTCTTTTCAGTGGATTGGTTTTGTCTCATTTTAGTACTGCACAAGACAATGGCCCACCTTACATGTGGCTACATGACTCTACATTGGCAAACCCTTTTCACAATGTAGACAGCAGGGAGGTCAGCTCCCACTGCAGCCTGGACTGAGATATAGCCAAGAAATTGGGACAGCTCTCACACAATCTCAAACACCTCCACATGCCAAACAAAGGCCTATCCAGATGCATGCCCAGATGTAGTATATGGTCTTGGACAGCACAAGCAACTGTGTGATTATATCATACTTAAATCTGACCAAGACTTAAATTAGATTTTCCTGTTTGCTTTCCAGATGGGCTTCCATCAAGCAGACCGACTCAAGGCCCCGTAAGCTTCCCTGCATCTTGCAAAGAAAGCCCTACAGGAAAAAACAAAAGAGGGATGGAGAAAGAGGAGATGATGGTGTTACACCCGTTCACCCTAGTAACCTCAAGGAAAGAGAGCATTAAAGCAGAGGTGGGACAGGAGCACCTCCAATGACAAGGGTTTACTCAGGGAAAGAGGACTAGGTGGAAGTGTAATTTCTCCACTGACAAACATGGCCAAACTCGGCATGTCGAGCCCTGTTGGAACTTAGTTTTATCACTAATACAAGGAGGCATCTGTAACTCATTGCATTGATTTACACCAACAGCATCCTAACTGTGCAGCTCAACACTGACACTAGCAAAACCAAAATAAATTAAAAAATTTACTAACTCGCAAGTTAATGCAATATCCAGGTATGCAGTATCCAGGTATATCTCAGTAAGAGAACTTGTAATTATCAAGTTTCAGATTAACTTAAACTGTTGTGATTTAAGACCTTCATGGGTATTTCACCTGTGTACAATTGCTTAAGTAGTTTATAATGTTTATATGGAGACCCTAAAGAGAAAGCAAATAAAGCAACAGTTTAGCTACCACAGAACAATGTTCCCTACAAAACTGGAACCAAGATCTGTAGCTGTGTGGAAACAGTTTATTTATACATTGAGTTTTTAAGATAACAAGATGGCAAATCAAAAATAAAATTTCAACCAGCCAGTTTCCTAAGCTTTAAACTCAAATCACAGGTTTGATAAGGTTTCCATAATTTGAAAGAAAAATAGCAAGATTCATTTAAACTACTGCACAAAAGGTGACTTCAAAGTAATGTGGTGGAAAAGGAAATAGAAGTCTTCCATGGTATCTTTGAAACCAAAAGCTACTGGCTGGGCAGCTGAGGAGACAGCAGAATTTTTAACAAGACTGCACCGATGTGTTTGGGAATCTTGCAGCCTTTCCAGTAATCTATATGTACTAAACAGCTCTTATAAACTGAAACAATGCCCACTGAAACAAAGGCTGGGGAACATGAATAGAGAGCCTTCTTTATTCTTTCATTTGCAGCCATCAATTTTATCCAGAAACAAAAGACTGTACTCTGCTCTCCAAAAACAGCCCTTTGTAAAGATTGTTTCAGAATGAAAACACAAGGGAAGGAAGAATTCAAATTTTCAGCAATTCTTAATCACCCTGTGTTAAGCATTCTGAATTAAGTAGAAGTTGCAACTTCAGACACACTGGGTCACATCAAGTTCAGCCTAAGAGTACTGCAAGACTTAAACCATTTTAACTCTAAGAAAAGAAGGATGCTGAAATATTTTTATCCCCTTATCTGGGGCAAAAGGCGAAAGCTAGTGAAGATTATGGAACGCATTATTATAATTTACAGGATTTTGTGTGATTAGTACAATTCCCAAGACACTTTCAAATTTAAGATAATATTACTTGTACATTCATCTGCAGAAGGACACTACTTTAAAAAAAACCCATCTTTTTAAGACAGAAAGCAATTACCTTAGCTTGTACCTACATAAAACCTGCTCAGTGGAGTCACAAAGCTTTCAACAAGCTCAGCACTTGGGAAATTCTCCTCTCAAGTACTACCAGACGTTGTGACAGCAAAATAAAATTACTTCTAAAAAACTATTCTGCTTTCCTCATCCTTTATGACTTGTTCAGCCATTTTTAACTGCTAAATGAGTGATAAGCATTACCATCTCCAGATGCTAGAGAGATAGTCACACATGGTATCAGATCATGCATATAAGCTCAGTACTGTAGATCTCAAATATAAATGCAACAGGAAAACGGCAATTATGAAGCAACATGATGTAAATTAGAAGTCTTCTGTCAAAACTGTTATTCAATCAATTAAAAGAATTCACCATTTTGATATAGTTAGGCAGTTAAGCCTGCAGTTTTGACATCCTGCTCCTCTGTTACTTTACTTTCATCTCTAGATATGAAAACTGTGGTTTAATTCCAAAGCTGTATTCCAGTTTGATTAAAAAAAGAAAAAAACTAAAAAAACAACCAAAAAACCCCAACCCACCAAAAAACCCCAAAACCAAAAATACCATTAACAACCTGTTTACAATCTCAAGTGTATAATTGTAACTTAGTCCCATAGGAAAAGAAGCCTAGGCAGTAAAATGAGAAACCAAGAGGGGTATGTATCAAAGAAAGTATCACAGTACAGAGTATAATTGAACACAGTACAGTTACCAATTGCCAAGTCTAGCCAATTCACAGGACATTATTGTGGGAAGTTCAAAACATGTCTGACATAATTATATGTATGATGAAGCAAGAATGGAGTATTTGAGCTCTTCCTCCTTAATAACCAACATTCATTTACAACTACCACAGTAATATTCAACTTAAGCACAGATCACAGAAACATTTGTGACTGTGTTTAAAGACTGGGTGTTTCTTCATTAATTTAAAAGCCAAGATGATACCCTTGCAACTTAGGTTCTAGAGAACTCTAAAAATTAGAGATTGTTCTGTCCATTTTTAGTTTTGTGTACAGACATTATGTGACACAAGGGGATATGCTGTACAAGGTGGTAATATTTAGTAACGAGTTTCTACTTACTGTCGTAAGGCATAAGAAAGATACCCTGGATGACAAAAACATCTCTGAAAATCTTTAGATACTGAATTCAGAGTGTTCAGCAACTCTCTTAAATCCCCAACTTGCTGCAAACAAAGCTGCCAACAGTTTATACTCTCACAGTACTCGGTACTTCAGCAAAAGTAGTCAAGTACAATTTGTTTTCAACCATCGAGTGAGTGCAACTAGAGAAAAGTGCCTTTCATTCAAACTGTTCTGGAAGCCAGAAGCTTCCAAAGTGGGTGCCAGGCCACATCCTCCCAGAGGTCATTCAGTTACAGCAGAAAGGGCTTTCGTTACACCATCTTCACTTCTAATCAGTGCTCTACTTTGTGAATCACAAGATTTTAGATCAGAAAATCCAATTTCTTAAACAAACACTTAGAGCTCTCAAGTACCTTCCCCAAGTAAGAGAACCCAAAACTTTTATGCTACTATCTGGTTTAAAGTAACTTGCCTTAAACCACCAAAGGTTCACAGAATTATAATATGCCTTGAGTTGGAAGGAGCTGTACAAGTCATCTATTTCCACCCTTCCTACCCATGGGCAGGGAGACCTTCAACTAAACGAGTGAGACTTTCTCAAAGCCCCATCTAACCTGGCCTTGAACACTTCCAGGGATGGGGCATCTACAACTTCTCTGCACAACTGGTTCCACTGCCTTGCCACCCTCCCAGTGAGGAGTAACTAATCTCAACCTACTGTTTTTCAGTTTGTAGCCATTCCTACTTATCCTACCTCTACATACCCATGTAAAAAGTCTTTCTCTCTGGTCATGTCCAGCCCCTCATCCAACAGTACCAACAACCCCTGCTCTGCATCTGTTCATCCCCCAGTTTTACAAACCATGCTCACAGCCAATCCTGTTAACCCCTAATGACAGACAATATTCAATTGCTCTACTAAATATTAAGATAATTATTTAGTATACCCCACATAGCTCAAACCCACGATCCAAGTTTTCCCCCTCCCTTAACTAGGAGAACATGGGAGTGGCTGCATCTTCCAAAACACATGGTTCTTCAGGTAAGCCACAGCTCAGAGAATAATATCTTAAAATTTCTGTATGTCTAAGTTTTAATAATTATTTTAATAATAACTTTTTAAAAAATGATCATGTATTTGACCACACATTCTAATTTCTCTACAAGAAAGGACATCTCTCTGATTTGGTAATAGCCATTGTATTGCTCACACTGAACGTATCAGCCCATAAACCGCTGCTATTCCATACAGGAGAATGCTGCATTTTCCTGACCTTTGGGCAAGGCCTTGAAAGGCCTCTTTGGGGGGATCACAAAATTTTAACTATGTCTTCAGCTGCTGGGTGATAATTATATGCTAATTATAAGTAATGGGAGAGTCCCTAGAGGAGTCTGTTGGTAAAAATATATTTTTTAAATATGTCAAGGAGTGCCTAGAGGAGAGTATAAACACACTTTTTGGAAAGATGGTATTTAATTAAATATACGAATACTGACTAAAACCAAATACTTTAAGTGAAATGCTGAAAAGATTTGGCAGTGAATCACCTTCCATCTTGGAAGCTGCTGATACTGTATCTGTTTTCATAAGTCATTTAAAAATAGAAAGCCTAATTTCCCTTCTTTATTCAGACAGAGCTCCCATGATCTTTCAGCAAGAAGTGCAGGATCAAATCAAATGATGAATCATGCACACTTGGATTATATACCTCTCAAGGTGAACAGCAACATGGTCCAACACCCAGGTGAAAAAAGGTCCCTCTCAGCTCGCTCACAGACTACAAATGCACTTGAGGAAAATACAGATCTTCCTTAAACTCATCCTGCAATAATGTTCATATGTCTTTCTTCTCAGGTTTCACCTCATTGTTGGCCAAGGAGAGAGTCTCAGTCAGTGGGAGGTGAGAATGCTTTACCACTACTCCTGCAAAGGATGTCAAGTATTCTTTTTGCCTTCATTATTCTCCACCCAAAGTTTGGACAATGCTCTCAGGCACACGGTGAGACTCTTGGGGATGGTGCTGTGCATGGCCAGGAGCTGGACTCGATGATCCTTATCGGATCATCAGCTTATTCTGTAATCTGTCTCACTGAACCTTACGCACAACTGGCGCTACTGGGTTAATAGAAGAACACAGGCTACTCCGTAAGGCTGCTATGTGCTCCTCCTACCCTTTAGAACAAGAGTTTAAAAACAAAAAAAATCCAGGGAACATTAGAGATTGCACAGCCTTTGGGAATAGACTTGTTGTGCTTTTTGTGTGTAGACTGTTTGAAGTAAGTTACACTCTCATCCTAATAGGAATGCTGGTAACTACCGAAACTACTGCAAGCTTTCTGAACTTTTTTTGTTACCCTAAAAAAAGCACTTGCAAAACCCATGAAAAACAGAAAGAGAGTTTAACTGCTAAATGATTTTGCTAAGCAGGAAAAGCCATTCAAAAATTCCTCTTCCTTACCACATGTCCCTTACACAATACTGTCTGTATTGAGTAAAAATAACTCTACTCACAGTTTCCTCAAGCTATTTTTAAATA
Organism: Fringilla coelebs; assembly: GCF_963513975.1. NCBI lineage: Eukaryota > Metazoa > Chordata > Aves > Passeriformes > Fringillidae > Fringilla > Fringilla coelebs. The sequence continues at coordinate 46,189,523 of NC_140028.1, read as the reverse complement.
TAAACATGCAATTCTTTCACAACTAAACTGTCTCATGTGTTAGTACTCAATTATTAAATGAAGTAAGAAAATACATTATTGATATAAAAGCATCAATGAAACCAAGTAAGATAGAACATGACAGGGTTCTTCCAATGATGTTTCTGGGAGGTACTTCAACTTCTAGAAACAGAAAGGGAAACAACAGAAAGTTTTTGAATTACACACTCTCGACTAGATGTAGCTCAAAAATACGGTAATTTTGGGAAATATTTTAAAAACTGGTATCAAAACTATACATTCATCTTTCCAGCACACTGAGCTGCATGCCTAGGTAGCAGTACTACCCAGGAAGAGAGAGAGCAGTAGAAGGCTCTCTAGAAAACACACATCTATTAAAAATACATAGATTGACAACATAAGAATATATGCCCTCCAGTACACAAGCAGAGTATGTATTTCTGAGCTTGCCAGAATATCTGCCCAGATAATTTTGTGTATCAAAAAAATTCTGATAATATCCTGTTCTGTCAACCAATTACTTAAATTCAAAAAACGCATTGAATTACACAACCTTATCTGTCCTATAATACATGTAAAAAGGAGTTTTTTTAAAAAGGATTTTAAGAAAATATATTTAAATAATATATTCAGTTTAATATCCAAGGAAATTCAGCTCTGCAATTATCTGAATTTTGAGGATGTGTCAGTGTTATTACTACCACTTAGACAAGACAGATAAGGATTGGAGAGCTTTCTGCTGCAATACCCTGCCACATTTAACTTTTCCAGTGGAATCTTTGAAGACAAAACAAAACCAGAACACAAAGATCTACATTGAAAAACCTGAGATACTCCACATAACTACTCTGGTCAGGGGCTTATGAATGTGTTACAAAAAGCATTCAATTCACTACATTCAGTGTACTTTGAATGGTGTTGGTGTCTGTTGATGCAGTAATTTATCAGAGACACTGTAAAACTAATGCTTATACAGATTAAAAAAAAAAATCTAAGACACAGATATATTGTGAGAAACAGAAGATTGACCCACAATAGGAGATCTTGCTTGTTTCTACACAAAACTACGTTAATATTCCTCACCCCAATTCTGCCAAAGGACTACTGCTGCTGGGGGTAATTACTTGAGGGGTAGAGCTGGCAAGAAATGCCATTGCCAGATTCACAGCTGAGGCAGTTTAACAGGAGTGTCATTTAGGGTAGTAGCTTTATCACCTGGATACATTCACTAAGACCTGGAATAAGACCAAAACTGCCTGCAGAAGACAATAACTTACATCCTCTGTCATCATAATTCAAATTCAAACCAGTCACCTGAGCTCAAAAGCCTCAAAAACTGCTTTATTGTTTACTTGCTTTTGATTTAGAAACAGTCAACATCCACGTAGTGATTCAATCAGCTGGTATTTAAAGAAATATATTTCCTTTTTGAGCAGTTTATTTCTAAGTTGTGTTCCAGTTTATTTCTTATAGTAGTTTCATTCCTGTAAATTCATACTGGCATTCCTTCGCTGGATTGGAATTGTTGCTTTAGCCAGAAAAACAAGACTTGCTCCTTTCATCCTATCTTCTGTCAGGATTCTTTTCATGTAATACTCCCAGACTCAGTTGATATGCTAACCAGCAAAACAGAGTGCAGTTTTCATTCCCTTATTTCTTGTGCAGGTTACACACTGCTAAAACTCTAAAGCCGTATTTCCTGTACATAAACAACATCCACAGACCTGCCCTTAAAATCTGGCTCCTGTTACAATCTTTCAAGTAATTCCATAACGACAGCTTTTCTACACCAGTAACGAATAACAAACTGATTAATGCTCTAGAATATCAAGGTAGATAGATGCTGTGTTGCAGAGAGGAAAAACTGAGTGAAAAGACTCAACATTTCAGAAGAACCTGATGCAAATAACCTCCTACAAACCAAAAGTAGTAGGTGTGACAACAGGGGAAAAAGTTAGCAATGCACCTAGCTGGTGAAGGTTCTTGCAGTAGGCATGATGGAAGAAGAGGGTAGGAAAAGAGAGCTCTTAAAATGAAAGTGTTGTACAGACATAGGTCTGTAAATCTGATTTCATACTCAAGTTCCAATTTTGTTACACGCTTTTAAAAATCAACCCTAACCTGATTTAATGTATACCCAAACAAAGGGGAAATTGGATTCCCCAACCATAACGTGCCAGCGACACTGAGTGATATATAAAAGCAACGCGGCTAGTTCCTGTCCTTAATTCAAAGCCTGTGCTTCAACTTCAAACCTGCCTTGGGTAAGGAGGAAAAAAAAAAAGATGGAATAAAAGCTTACTGCAGATTTTGTGCTTTAAAGATTTATTGAGATAGGAAGACTAAACAGAACTGAAAGCACATACAGTAAACAGCACATAAGGACTTAAAAAAAAACACACGAAAAAACCAATCCGACACACCAACAGCCGGTAAGTGGCACACACAAGTTTCTGAGCAGGGTGTCTGCTATCACATGCAGCCGCTCACGCTCAGCCGGACACTCCCGTGTCACGCCAGCCACCCCGCCGCGCGTCCTCCTAGGACTCAAGGGAAAATCCCCGGCTGCCGTGGAGCAGCGTTTCAGCACCTCGCCCGCCTGGCGCAAGTCATCAGCCCCTGGGAGCGCCTCACAAACTGCGCGAAGGACTCAACTGCCCGGGGACCCCGTAAGGGGACAGGAGTGTCAGAGAGACGGAGAAGTGAAGAGGAGACAGGAGGCCGGGCGGGCTCCTCCCGCCCCCGGTGCGGCGGAGGCAGCGGGGCCGCACCATGGACAGTGGCTGCGCCCGCCGCCTCCCCCTGCCCTGCGCCAGCCGCTGCGGGCGCGGCGGGAGGGCGCCCTGCCCGCCGCGGCACCCCGGCCCCGCCGCCGGCCTCGCCTCAACCCGCTCCCCCGGCCCGACAGAAATGCCCCAATCGCAAATACCATTAAGAGGCGATGATCTGCGCCATCTGTCCCTCGGACTTACGGCCCTCTCCGCCCCCGGCGCCGCGCCGGATACGAGCTCAGCGAGCACAGAACAAACGGGGAACCCACCGGGTGCCCCGGCTCCGCTGCCGCTCCGCACACTCCTCGCCGCCGGAGGGGAGCCCAACCATTACCCCGCGATTACTGCCCCTGGTGCCCCAACGGGATCCATTTTGTCGTTTCCCCGTCCTCTCCATACCCTCCTAGTGACTCCCATCTCGCCCCAGACCTGCACTTTCTGCACCCCACTGGGAGCACACCGCGGCTAGCGGTGCGCGGCGCTGCCCCGCGACCACCTGCCCGGGACCCCGTCAGTCACCCGCCCGGAGCGCCCCGGCAAGGCCGCCGGGGGGAGGCAGCAGCAGGACTTTCATAATAATAAATTAAACACTTCGGGGCCCGAGCCCGTCCCAGTGGAAATTCCCGTTAGCGGCAGGGGGTGGGGAAGCCCAGCACCCAGGCGGAGACTGATTAAATTCTTCCCGGAGAAAGGATTAGCGGGCGAGGGAGCTGGAGGTAGCCGAGGCGCGGGGGTTGTTCTCTGCCCCGCACCTCTCTGGCATCACAGCCCGCCCTTCGTCACGCGGGACGGAGCGGGGAATGTTCGCTCCGTCCCCCACTCCGGTAGTTTATCCCCCGCGCCCGCGGCGGGGCCGCGCTCCCGTGCTTCTGCCAGGCGCGCGGGTACCGGGCAGCTCCCCGCCACGTCCCGCGGCACCTGCTCTCCCGGGAAGCAGGGGGGATCGGTGCCCCCATCACCTCTCGCGTCTCGGGACCACCCTCTCCCTCTCAGCCGGCCCCGGGCAGGGGCTCCCTCCTCTCTCTCCCTCCCCGCGGCGCGGAGCCCGGTGGCGGGGCTGCCCCGAGCAGGTGGCTCTGCACGAGCGGCCACAAGACAGCCCGGGGCACCCCCCCTACCCCCTCCCCGAGACCCACACCACCAAGCGCAGTCTGCCTGCTCTCCCCCTTCTTCCCCCCCCCCCCCCCTACCCCCGGCTCTCCCGCCTTACCCGGGCATCGCCGCCCGCAGGGGAACAAAGAGCCGCAGCCCGGCCCGCTCCCCGCCGGCGGTGCTTACCTGCTGCAGGGCCGCCAGCAGCATCAGCGCCAGCGGCGGCAGGATCCGCGGCGGCGCTCCCGCTACCCGGCACATGGAGGCGAGGAGGGGCGGCAGCAGGGCGGCCCCCAGCAGTTCCGGAGCGCGGCTGGAGCCCGCGGAGCGGGGCGAGGGGAGCGGCGGGGAGGGTCGGGCAGCGGCAGCTGCCGGGAGCTGCGGTCGGCGTCTGCCCCCGCCTGCCGGAGCCGGCTGCCGCTCTAGCTCATGGGCAGCGATGCAGCGGAGAGAGAGAGAGCGGGGGGCGGAGGATGGGTGAAACTCAGCTCTGGGTCAGCCTGCTTGTCTCTCGGCCGAGTCCCCTCCGCGGTGCAGAGGGTGGGCAGGGAAGAGGAGGAGGAGGAGGATGGGCAAACAAAAGGCTGGGAGATAAGAAAGAAGTAGTCGCTGCTGCTGCTGCGAGGCCGGTGCGGCGGCGGCTCCCTTCGGCTGGCAGCCTTCCCCACGCCTGGATCGTGCCCGCCTCGCTCCTCCCGCCGGTGCCCCCCAGCGAGCTCGGGCAGGCGGCTCCTCTCAGCGCCTCAGCCCAGGCACGCCAGCACCGCCGCTTCGCCGGCCCCAGCCCTGCTGCATGCTCACCCCGCACTTTCTCTCTCCCTCTTTCTTCTCCTCCCTCCACCCCTCCCCCTGCAGGCAAAGCTCTCCGCCGAAGCACAATGATAACAATACCCCAGCAGCCTCTGCCTGCCGTGCGCCTGTCTACGCGCTCGCCCGGTGCCTGCCTGCCTGTCTGCTGCTGGCAGCTCCCTCTCCGCCTCCCGTCGCTCCCTGCCGGCCGCACGGCCAATGGGAACGGCACGGCACAGTGAGCGCCGGGGAAATTCGCCGCTGTGCCTGCGAATAGTGCTGCCCCTCCTCGGTCCCCGGAGAGCGGGCGCTGGGGGCAGCGGGGCAGGCGGCAGCGCCCGTTGACCCTGCAACGCCAACAGCTACAGAGCGGTGGACCAAATAAATTCCAACTCACATGCTTGGTGTACTGCAGTGGTTTGGGGGGGCGAGAACTTTCTGGGGAAGGAAGGACTCTTCCCCGCCGTGCCCGGTTGGGTACAGTCGGTGCAATGAGAAGCTGCAGGGGTGCCGCTGGTGCCCAGCCCGGGGGCCGCGGGACGGCCCTGCCTGCTGCCCGGTGCTGGGACTCGGCAAGTTCCCCATAGCTGTTACTGCTTAGCTGTTCTCTTTTTTATTTCCTTTTTTTTCTTTTTTTTTTTTTTTATTTTTTTCCTTTAGCCACATTCCGTCCCCCTCATTCCGTATTTCTTTTTCTAAACTATCTGCTGAATTTTATTAGCACACGTTTTCAAAAGCTTGGCTGGGTCCGCAGTCCGCGGGTCCAAAAATGTCAGCGTGCGGAACGGAGCTGGGAGTGCTGCTGAGCGAACAGTTACAGGAGCAAGTACCAAGTGCTGGGTCATTTGCCGAGCTGGCACGGATTTTCGCTCGCCCACAGTCGGCAAAGTTGTTTTGTATCTATGCATCAGAGCTTTCACCCTGGGACATAGTAGGGGAGGATTCGTAGGCACTGGCCCCTAGGCAATCTCATGAAGCGCTCATTCAAAATGGTGCATTATTTATTTTAAAGCATCTTTACACCCGAAGTTGCAAGAAAAATACTCTTCCCAACATCCCCCCCTCCTTTAGAAAATAATGCAAACCGTCGTGCTCAGTGTTTTGAAAGGAAACAGCGGATTTGCCTTTGTATTTTTGTCGGGGAAAGGCGGGGTAAGTACGTGCTTTTGCGATGCTGATTTCATTAGCCTGGGAATTGAAAGTAGCGGTCACTGGTGAGCTGCGATGCAGCTGCGCACCCAAGGCAGGGGAGAGGCAGAGAAGGCCCCGGAGGCGCGGCGGGGATGCGCGTCCGCCCGTGCCTGCAGCGGAGCCGCCGCCGCCGCGCCGCCCGCCGCCTCCGCGGGGCAGCGCAGAGCCCGGGCACCGGGCGAGCCAGACGCCACCTGCAAGGCTGAAACACCAAATGAGACTCAGCCGAGCAGAGGCGGCCTCAACTAGCAAAACAGCCACCCCCCGCCGCCACCTCCCTCCCTCCCCGCGCCCTCTTTAAAGTTGTAGCCCGTGCAATTGTACCGATCCCAAGAGTCGTGAAGAACAATGAGAGGAGGAAACTACGGCTGGTCATGAGTTTCTGGATTAAAATTTAGCCAAAGCCTGAGGGAAAGTAAGCAAGCAGGGCACAGCTGATGTTTATATATGTAACAAGGACGAGTTTCCCGGTTTTGCACCTGACGGAGCACGTGTTCAGTCTTTTTGGCAATTCTAAGGAGAAATGATTAGATTTGCTTATGAAACAGTAACTTTGCCTAAGTAACGGATTCCTGTTTGTATTTTCTGATAGGTAGGCAAAATATTAGCGTTTGCTAATGGCTGTATTTGAGCATTTATTCACTTTTACAAGTGTTTTACAGAATGCAAAGCGCACATTATAAACTACTCCATAAACCAGCTGTCCGATGAGAATAATTACAGTCACCTAAATGAGCCTGGCCCCTCACATTCTTCAATCCATCCATCCCTAAAGGCCTGAAAAACTAAAGGCTCTGCAGCATATCTGGAAAGTTACCAGATCTGAGCTCTGGCTGATGCTTCTTATGGTTCTACTGCTGCCTTTAAATTTACTTGGCAGGATTAGTAAGAGTGGCAGAAAAATTGCTCTCACCAACATCCTTTTACTGAATCTTCTAGCCTTGAACAAGTTTGCATACAGCAGTGGGCTTCCCTCATTTATCTAAAACCCCAAGTTTCTTCTGGCTCATAGTTCCCTACTTCTGGGTATTGTAAGGGGTAAGAGAGCAGGGCTGGGTGGTACCTTTTGAGGTATAATCTCTGCACCACATCTCTTTATGGTGAGAGGCATTTGTTTGGGAGAGCAGAGCAGAAGAGAAACTTGTATGCTGCCTGCAAACGTGAATGACTCCTCAGGGAATCCTTAATTGCACCATAAGCCCAAGAGAACACCTTTTTTATTTTTTTTTTCCAAACAGAAATAATCTAGCATTAAGTAGGCATAGCTGGAAATTCAGAGTTGATACTGCTGCTAAGATGAGATCGTCAACTTTTTTCATGTGTATCATGCAAAAGCCAGCAAGCTGGCAATTTCTGGCTGAGATTCAAACAAGTGATTTAGAACTCTAAGGGTTGATCTCCTAATTCAGCCTCAGATTGCATTTATGTGTTTTAACTAGTATGAAAATACTGGACACAAGTTAATGTTCAAGTTAGGAGATCTCAAGGGCTTCCAGAAAAACCTTGTTAAAATTCCATGATTGAGTTGAAGAGAGGATTAGGGTAATTCCCATGTTAGTCATGGAGTTGAATTTCTCTTTCAACTTGTCCAAATTAATTTTCATTCCTAAGGTTCATAAAAATTCTGTAAAAAAAAGAATGCTTTCAATTTGGAACATACTAGATTGCTCATGGCTTCAAATATTTTGGAAAAAGAGACCCTTTCTCTTGTGGATCTATTCTTACATTTAATCTGCCAGGTACTGCCACCACTACTCCTCTCCTCAATTCAAATTATGCAAATTGAGTACTTTACTGACAGTTTAAGCCCTCATCTGACATTTATGCATGTGATTTTAGTGAGTTACACTGCACACATGCATACTCCTGTTCCTATGTCTAAGTATTTATAACATGGATGTGTAAGTGCATTGAGCAAAAGTACTATGTTAGGTTTTGTCCAGTACCGTGTTAGTTTTTGTCCAGTTTTCTTGTATTCTTCATGGCATATGAAGAAATACTTTTATTTGTTTAAAAAGAAAAAACAATACCAAACCACACAATTAGTGGGTCTGAGGACGTTCAGTGCTTATTAATGAGTTTTATCACAATGGAGGAAAATGCAGTGAATGTTTTTTACTATGACACAAAGGCTGCATACACCATCAGCTAATCCAGATAAATTCTCCTAACAGAATAGAAAGAAGTACTAAGAAAAACAAAAATCCAAGTTTTTAAAACAGTGGTTTTAAACTTGGATTCTGTTGTCATCCTAAGACTCCAGATTTATTTTGAGTAGTCTGTGACAGGCAATGGGGGAAAAGCATATTTGTATATTCTCTGTAGCAACTTCACACATGTGAAATTCCTAAGGGGAGGGAGATTTTTCTGAATAGTAAGATTGTTAGTTGTTGGCACCACATGAAAATGATTTATTGCTTTAGGAAGTAAATAATCATGTATGGCCAAGAAGAATGAAGTTTTATATAGATAGCATCAAGTGGGTAAGAAAAACTGAGTGGCACAGAAACTAAAATAGCTTAATTTTAAAAATTAGAATACTTTAAATCCTATTGTTAGTGCTGCTGTCTTTCTCTAACTTCAGTAAAATAAGTATGACACTGAAGTATTCGGTCTGAATGTTCAGGTTTTTTAATATGCATTTTCATATTGATCACCTATGTGAACTAAAACCCCAAAAAGTTCTAATTGGCATTTTAATTAGGGACATATTCTCAGAAAGAAGGGGAAAAAGGTGGTCTTAGCAGTAAGAAAGTAATATTTATTTGACTGTATCTTGTAATTCCTTACAGAACTTGAACAGTTTTTCCTGGTGGGCTTTTCTGGCCCTATCATTACTTAGGAGGCATAGCTCTACATATTTTTCCATTTTTTTCTTAAATCAAGGCAATGAAAGACATGGAAAGGTGACTACAGCTGCAGCATTAGTGTGCTGTTATGCTCACATTTGAAAATCAGCTGGGTTAGGAGAGAAAAACGTAGCATACAGCAGATCTGTTTCTGCTTTAGCAAGCCTCAGCAGCATTAATTGCTTTTTATTGAGATATACATAAGTGAGTGTGTGTGTATACACATACACGTACATATATATGATTTGTAGAAAAGGATTTTGTTTTCCCTTTTCTGGTAGCTAAATTGTATCTGTCACCATAGTTATATTTCTGTTAATTGCTAATGAATTTTGTAAAGGATTTCTCTACAGAGAAGAAACTGAGCATATGTAATCCAGATGTGATACAATATATTTGCATATTGTGTAATTGGCTTCATGTTTATACCCTTAGTGTGAAGATCTGGGATCAACATATTCAAGCTGATTGCTTGTGCTTCATTCTTCCAGGAATCTCATTCAGCATCACTGCCCACTGCCTTCAAGCTGTTTGGCATGAAGAGTTTCTATTGAAAATCAAGTCAGAGACCTTTGAATCAGCATAGCATCTCTATTCAGTGGGATATCTTAAAAAAAGAAAAAAATATTTTCCAGAACAAGGCTTTAATCATATGGTGTGAGAAAGGATGATCGACCTGTAACTGATGATCGACTGAAAGGATGATGACTTCTAACAAGGGCATATGATGATTTCTAATCTCTACAAAAGAAAGTTTTAGAGTTTCACAGAGCTGCTTCATATTGATCAGGCCAGTAGGAAGAGGTGAACTTGCTTCTTAAAAAGCTAGCTTCAGTAAATAGTTCTTAAAATTATTTATGATTTAAAGTATTTCCTTTTTCTTGGTTGGCTTTCCAACAATATAAAGTAATAATTTTACTGTCTTGGGATCAGAAGTCTTGACTTTTTTTCTGATTTATGCTGTCTGCAGAGTCCCAGACTCCCTCTTTGGCCATAACCAGAATTCACTAGTGTGAATGAAGCTGTTGACTTCTGTGAAGAGGTATGTATGTAACACCTACAAAAAGAAACAAAGAAATTTCCAAAAGATAAATCTTACTATCCCTGACTTCTTGGTAATAAAAATTAAGAAAGTGTAACCTTAGTTGTTTGTAGTAAACCAGCATAGACAGATAATAATTTAATTTAACAAAATCTTAACAATTTGCTGTAATAAAATTGTAAGAGCAGTCATGTGGATTGTCACTTTCATTATTAAATAGAATTTTTAACACCTATGTTTAGATATGTCTAATATTTTCCACCAAGTCTGATTTTCATTTACTGTAGTATTTCCTTTATTTTAGTTAATAAGTTTTAATTCTCTGTTTCAAGCCAAGTGCTTTTTGAAAACTTCAGAAAAATTCTTTGTCCTTTTAGAAGTGTGAGATCAGGGAAAATATGTAATTTTTTTTTTGTTGAAAAATTCTTGCTGCCTTTTTACTCCAGGCCCTGAAGCAGAGAGCTTAACTTCGGGAGGAGTGTGATCCTTACATTGAGGTTGTGCCTCTTTCAATTGCTGTTAAAGTGGGCCAAAATCTGGCATTTTTACAGATCTGAAAATTATGTTGTTATAGTTCAGAAGAGTTGCACAGCCATATCCCCTGACAGACCCATCTGCATCCAATATACCTCCTATTCCCCCAACAACTGCTGTTTTGCAAAAATTCTGCAAACAAGCCATCTTCATAGAACAAGTCAGTGTGCCTTATTTTGGGTATGGAAGAGATGCTCTGAGATTTCCAATACTTCCAGTTGGATTAAGAATGAGAGAGAGAATAGGGGCTGTCTATATTCATGAGTTTGTTGCTCCCCTTTCAGACAATGTTCCCAAAAATTGCAGAAGGATTCAGAAGTTTAGAACAGTTAGAAGGTTAGGGAATTGTGGATTCAAGCATCTGAAAAATTGTTTTTATCAACAAGTATATTAATAGTAGTTTTCTTATTAAGAGCATTTACAATTTGTCTGCAAAAATTCAGTCCAGTTTAAAATTAGACATGCAGTGAAGTAGCCATGGAGAAGTATTTTACATACTTGCAGAAAAATCTGATGATTTTAAAAAAATCCTCCTACTTTTTGAATCATTTTTACATTAGTAAGACTCAAAAATGGCTTTCATCTTTAAAATGAAATTTTGCAGATCTTCTATATATTTTGCAGTAATGCAAGCCTAAATCATCCCAAATGCTATCTGAATTTACAAGACCGGATCATTAACCTGAACTTTAGGAAGTCTCTAAAGATTTATTCATAGGGGAAGAATATTCTCCCTTGGTTACATTAGACCCCTGGCAGCCTGGAGATTTGGGTTTTTGTCCTCAGTGCCAGGTATGTGCTGTGAAAAGCCTGATCTCTGCAGGCACAGCTGTGTCTGCAACTCCAAGCAAAACAAAACCAAACAAAAAGACAAAAAAAGGGCTTTTTCCTGTGGCACCGTGGTTTGCTGCTGTTGACAGCTGCCCACCTTGTCTCTTCCTGAGAGGTCTCCATCCTCAGAGCTGCGGGGAGCTTGTGCTTGTCCCCCTCTTCCCCAGTTTGTGGTTCAGATGCTTCAACAGTGCCCCGAGCTGCAGCGCTGAGCGGTGCCCCCGGCAGCAGCCAGGCAGTGGGTTAGGAAATGGCACGGTGACTCTGAGGCTGCAGGGTGCAAGGGTTGTGTGGATTGAGGGGTTAACAACTGTCATGGCAAGATGGGACAGGGCTCCTTTGTCAAAACCCTAAATCTGTGTTCTTCCTGCTTACAAACGCCCCTCTGCTGCTTCTCACCTCAGGATCAGTGGGAGTTCCCTCCTGAAGTTTGAAAGTGGGTCCGGTTTTTTCCCCAGAGTCTTAAAAACGTATTTAGGAGTTGAAGTTAAGGATTGGTTTTTTTTTTAACTGTAGCCCTAATTTATTTTGTTGTGTTAAAGATCACAATTCAGTGCACGTGCAGATTCTGAAAACAACTAACTAGCTAATGAAAAAAATCTATGACTTTAGTTCGTTGGCTTTAAAATAAATTCTCTTTTTCTCTGCTGCTAATGGATCATATTCATTGTTTTTTTATATTTTCTGAAGTCAGAAGGGGCCATTTTAATAATTTATTTTGACTTCATCAAAGCACAGGCTTAAAAATATTACCTAGTAGTTTTCCTAACAAGGCCAAGAACTTGTGCAGAGCAAGGGGATGTTTTTGAGGCAGACATAGAAGCTTGATTTAGAGTGGCAAGTCCTTGCTAGCTGTATTTTCCTAGTGAAATGTGGTTCTTCTGTGAGAAGTCTTACTTCACAAGTCAGGATGGACGCTTTTTCCACCTAGGCCTTTCTTTGAACCACTGTGGAAAGGGTGCGCTGTGAGCTGCTGCTGCAGCCTCGTCTGCTCACAGTTCCTGAGCTGCCAGCAACAGCAGGGAGCTCAGCACGGGCTAAACACCCAAGTGTTCACTTTGATTTGCAGAAGGATTTTGCATCCAGCCCTGAGCTTTGTGCTACTGCCCTGGTACCTACGTTGTGCTATGGCTATTGCATAGCCAAGAATAGTTTTTGGAGAAAAATAAATAGTGAAAATGCCTTACGGGGTTTGTTGTCAGGCATTCTTTGTGCCTGCTTGTGATTTGCCTTAAAATTGTTACTTTGGAAACAAAGCAGAAGTTACTGCCTAATTAGACATTTATTATTTTCTACAACAAATTCCGATTTTCATTTAAAAATTGCTGGTGTTGGAAAATCTAATGTTGCCTGTACTAAGTGGATAGTTACCCTTCTCTTTAAAAATGTTGCAGGTTAATGTCATAGAATCATAGAATGCTTTAGGTTGGAAGGGACATTAAAGGTCATCTAGTTTCAGCGCCATTGCAGTGGTCAGGGATGCCTTTCACTAGACCAGATTGCTCAGAGCTCCATCCAGCCTGGCCTTAAAACCCTTCCAGGGAAGTAATGAGTAAGCTATGTTTATGTAACTTGTGTAATTTCTCGGCATTCACTCTTGTTACTTTATTCAGCACACAAAGAGTTAACTTTTTCATGTGTCTTTTTCACTGTATTGGAACAGACCAGTTACCTTTGATAAGATGAAGCCTTTCCTCATTAGCAAACTAAATCAAAGTCTTTGAGTATTTCATTAAATAAATAGTTCCCAATAATTTGATAAATGTTCCAGTTCTCCCCTGACCCTCTAATTTTTAACATGCTGCTTGAAATGCTGATACTAGAACTGCATGCTGTATTTTACCACCAGCTGTAGTAATTTGAAAAACAGAAGTAATACATGTACCAGACTCCTACTCAGTGCGCCCATGTTAGCAGATACAGCGATCACATTAACCCTTGCATCACACCCTTGCTTTGGTTACCAGATGACCCCCCATCAGAACCAGTTTCCCAGAATAATATCCTTTGCTGAGAAACACACCCTTCAGTATTTGCTCTTGGGCCAGGAAGAACCCTCATTTTCCTTTGCACTGAAGCTTTTGTAAATACATTCTTTGCAGTTCCATTCCTGGCAGTCTTCCACTTCCATCCCACGCTCATCACTTTATATCTCTCCGTATTCTCTCCTGACACTGATTTGGAGTCATCACCAGATTGCCTTTGCAAATAAATATCCTTGGGAAGCCAGGAGTGCTGATAAATAATGTTGAGTTTCCATATCCATTAAAGCAGCCATGTCCCTTTTGATTCTGCTTGAACGTATCAAGCTTCCGAAGTGAAGAATGTCTAATCCCACCTGGAGATGAGTCAGTAAATTGTAAACATATACAAGGCATTCAGAACTAGTGACAAAATCCCTCCAAATATGAGTCCTTGTGTCAATGGCTAAGAATGGCAACAAAAGAACAGAAGGATGAGAAAAACAGAAGAGGACTTATGATAATGCATGTACCCCAGTTGTGAGGAGTCTGGATCTTAGTTGTGTCAAACCAAAGAATTATGTACTGTTTAGTTATCCATCAAAACCACAACTGATATGATCCTTGGCTGTAACTTTGCACTGTATGCACAAAATTACAGGCCTTGGGTTGTCTTGGAGATTTGTTTGTGCATATAACTTTGCTTTACATCTGTTCCTTCTCAGTGCTGTTACTTCCCTAGAGTCAGGGCACTGCGTAAACACCATAAACTTCAGCCTGGACTGGAGCAACATAGAACTTTTGGAAATGGTGAATTCTTTCAGTGGCTTTTCCCCCACTTTCCATACACATCTATATAATGACTCAACACCTCTACTCACAGTACTGTCTCTTCTCAGTGCTAGGGAAGTTGGAGTGGTAGGGAAACAAAAGTCTGGCAATACTTTTGCTGCTGGAGACAGTATTTTAATCGAATCATAAAATTGTTTAAGTCTGACTGAGGGTTCACTCAGTCCCGATAAAGATATTAAACTGGACTGGCCCCAACTCTGAGTCCAGCTGCCAGCTGGATGTAACTCCATTCACCACCACTCCCTGGGACTGGCCATCCAAACAGTTTTGGTTTTTTCACCTAGTGAACACTGCACCCACCCGAGCCATGAGCCGGCAGTTTCTCCAGGAGAATACTGTGGTAATGGGTGTCAGGCTTTTCTGAAGTGTCAGTGGACAGCATCTGCAGCCTTCCACTCATCCATGAAGTGGGTCACACTGTCATCACAGGAGATCAGGCCAGTCAAACAGCACCTGGCTTTCACGGACTCAGGCTGGCTGGGTCTGATCTCCTGGTTGTCCTGTATGTGCTGCATGGTGGCACTCAAGGTGATCTGCTCCATAATATAAACAGCCAAAATCACATTACAGAGAAAATTCAGACCCGTAGGACATTGAAAACTGCTTGACCTTAAACAGCTCTTGCAAAATGCTATTAATTTTACAGTGTATTTGCTAATTATTTGCAGGTATCATAAAAAAGAACTGAAAACTAAGGGCAAAGACTCCAACAAAGAAAAAAATCTCCTGTGCTTGCTCAGGTATTTGGTATTTGCCTTTACTCTTCCAGCAGCTAGAGTGTATCTATGGTTGAGAGTAAGATGAGGAAAAGATCATGATGAAGAACGCCCTTGTTCATCTTTCCAGTTTATCTATTGTCGGTTTTGAGTAATATCCTTCTATCTGTCAGGAAACTCTTGTCTCTGGGTAGCATCCTAAAAAGTAAAAACAGCTTTAAGGGTAGTAGCAACCCTCAATTTGAGAGCTGTTTTTTGTGGGGTTTTTTTTGCCTAGCCCCCAGTTTAACACATTCCTGGTTAACAACCAGCTGCTGTCACAGAATCTTTAGGAAGAAGTAAATGATTTCCAACATAGTTCAGGCTCTCAAGGGATGTCAAATGAAAGGCTAAAGTAGAATAATAGCTGGGAATGGCTCCCCAAAAACTGTGGAGGAAGTGGGAAAGGGGAAAAGGATTGTTTTATGTTGTTGGTGCTGATATTAGGGAGAGGGGTCTCCAAGTCCCTGGGATGTTTCTTTCATGCTGCTGCTTTCATAAAGGGGATACCTTTTCTCCATTGAGAAGAAGGCATCTCTACAGGAAAAGAAAGAGGAAAAGATCTGTTTGGTGTTTTATTATATTTGCTCTAAGAAAGCCATAAAGAGACAACTGAGAAGCAAATAGATTCCTATGCTAGTACCAAGGGATCAAACTGGTTAAAAAGAGTCAGGAAGGGTCAAAATAAACAGAATGAGTGGAAAATTATGCCAATGGAAATCTTCAGCAAAAGGCTGGGCAGGATGGCCCCAAGCTGTGCTGCTGTCACTGTGGGGAGCACCTTTTCAAGCACTGGCTATAGGACCTTCCCACAGCAATCACCTAATCCTCCTTTCCTTCCTTCTGAATAAAACAGTCCTTTCCACATATCCTTGGGAAAAATACAGCTTTTAACCATAAGTGGGCCAAAAACATTTTCCAATTTTAAACTAAGCAAAATTAAGCCAAACTATTATTTTTTTGCTATCTGTGGAACACAGAGAAAGCACCATATGTTGGGGAACTGAAAATAAATCAGATATTCCCTAGTGAGGTGTGAATTCTCAGCGACATTAATATCTAGATTATCCAGAGAACAGATTTTCCTTTGAACACTGTTGAAGATGAACCCCAGTTCCTGGCTATGTTGATGTTTCCACGTTAATATTAGGGGACCTTCCTTAACTGATGAGGCCCTGTGGCAACATAAAAAAATATTTTGCCCGGTATATGAAGATTTTGAAAGATGAAGGCTTGAAACCTTGTTAAGGTTAGTAATATACATCCCTCTATGAGTTGTAATGGTATTGGGAATGCAAGTATACAATGCAATTCATAGGGACCCTGTTGCTTCTCTTCCATGAGCCAGATGACCATGACATCTGAAGGTGCACAATACTGCACTGTGGTATCCATGTGCTATAAAATTCTTGTTGCAAAGGCACAGCCTATTTGTATAAATAAGATTTATATTCATAGCATTATCCAAGATTTTGTCAAGTGTCCTGAAAGCAATTCAAAAAGGAATGGCAAAAGTAATGGATATCAAAAAAAACCAAGGAGAATGTAAGTTTGAGTCAAAGTTTGAAATTCTTTTCTTCAGGGATTATCCTGCACTGAGAACCCAAACATGCAGGATAGAGTTATGTGGTGGAACATTGTACCATGGTGTATTTTCTCAGACTACAGAGGGGCACATTTGAAAAAAATGTTAACATTAAATAGTCTCATTACAGTGAGACTACTCTAAGCTGGTGCCTAAAGCGACACAGACCCACTTGGGTTTGATATTGCTAAATTGCTGTGCTGAAACTGATTTATGGTTTTTAATTTACCATCTTGTGTATGGTCAATTACAGGTGCAGCCTCAGAAAGGTGTATGTGAAGCATTTCTTCTGATGATTTTTACCCACTATAGTTAGCTAAGACCTTTACCAGGAAGTATTATCGTAGTACTGAGAAAGTTTATTTTATTGACTGCTGTGGCTCTCCCCTGGCTCATTCTTTTCTAAAAACTGGGCACAGCCCCATGAACCACAGAAGTGCAGAATCAAGATTAAAATTAACCTCAATGCCACTTAGTGAGATCATTTAAGCAGTTGGAGTCAGTGTGGTTTTACACCAATTAAGTACTGTTACGAGGCAAAATCCCATTGACTAGAATTATGTCAGTGTTTAGTGCAAAATAATGTACATTATCCTAGCTATATGAAGTCATGATGGAGTGTGGTGCCAATACAGTTTAAGAACGCTTTGCACAATCCTAGCAAAAAATTTAAATATTGCCAGTGTCAACTGAAGGACAGCATTCATTTTCTTGATGTCATGCTGGGTCTGAAGAAAACACCTAATGCAAAATATTGAATATGATATCAATGAAGGAAATGAAGGATTTTGTTTGCTTCAAACCAAACGGAAATGAAATAATAATACTATTACTATGAGGCACTCCACCCAGGTAATGATTCATCTAAATCCAAAATAAGACAAAAAAAGACCAAAACCAAACATTTCTTCCCCCCCCCCCCCCCCCCAAAAAATAAGAGCTCACTTTAAAAAAAAAAGAAAGCAAACCCATTTACTCTCTGTTTGTGTTGGATGGAAGAATAAGAAATAGAACTCTGTCCAGCCAATACAGTCATCTATCTACACAACTGTAATAGTTTTATAGATCTCTAGCCATGTAACAATCAGTTCTGTTACCCTTTATTGGTGGAGAAGTGCATGGAAAAGATATTAGTCCTTATAGAGCAAATAAATTTTAAAATAAATTCCCAAAAAGCAAAGCAAAAAAAAAAAAAAAAAAAAAAAATTGTGTTACACTAAAGGCATTAAGCAATGTCTTTTTAAGTGTCTTGCCAACAGTTCAAACATGGAAATAACAAAACTACTCCTGTAATCGCCATAAAAATTAATAACCATGAAGATGGGAAGGTCTCAGGCTTGGATAAGGGAATCTTCACCTCCATTACATTATTACCTTTATGACCAAATTTTTTCAGTTGGTAATACCCTATTATATAAGCATTAAGTTTCCTTAAAGCTACAGTGCTAAGTAAGGCACTGTATAGAGATAAAAAAATCAGAAATTTTAAATGCCCTGGAAATTAGGCACTGAGATAGCAGTTTCTTTGACTCACATAAGAAGCCTACTGTTAGGATGAACTGGCTAATAAAATCCACAGGTCACCACAAAAAAAGGAGAGGTGAATATTTTGAGCATATACTCAAATGGTCACATTTGAACTCTGCTTCTCCTTGGTGAAGCTCAAGTAACATTTACTGCTCGGAGTGGGTCCATGGACTTCTATTAAATTTCTTTCTTAAATTGGTCACAACCTGAGACTCTGCCATTTCTCTGGCCCCAGCTGCAGGGAATGAACAGCATGCCCTCTACTGTACTGCACTTTAGTTACCCTTTAGATGCTCCTTCACTTGCCTTAATCCTCTATGGCCAGGATTTATCCTAATTCCTTAAATTCAGCCTAATTTTCATTCAACTCCTTTGAAAGTATCTCTTACATTCTAAGCAAATGGAGCATGAGGAACTCTCTCCTACATTATTGAACAAATGCAGCCAAGGTGATTAGACTTGGACATCTGACTGGTGTTGAAATTTCTGTGTTAAAGATTCCTGTAGTTATTTTTTCCTTAATCAGTCTAGAAGCGACATGTTGCTATAGGCAATCAATTTGTTTACAGCAGAAAATAAAGTCTAATATTTATTATTCAGTGATCCAGCCACTCACATGTGTGTGTATGAATTACATTCTGTATTCACAAAAAAAAAATTAAATTGAAAAGGCCCAACATGAGGCAATTTTCATAAAGGACTAACAATGCTAGCAGTAGGTGTCCTTTTAACTGAAGACTTCTTTTCTTCAGGTCTCTTCAGTAAGAGGGTAAGTTCTTTAAAATAACAAAGTTAATTGTAGCTAGCACTGAAATGATAAAAAAAAAAAGATTTGACTCTCTACGGGAGGCTATTTCTTCAACTGATGAAAGGAGAGAGATGTCTGACAGAATAATAGGATTAATTTTTAAAACATGTTCAGCTTTGGACGTTATGTCCAAAAGCAATGACATGATTACTGTTGTCTTTAAAGAACGTACAGAAGTTTAATTTTAGGGAAAACAGTGGAAATGCTAAGACAGTAGGCATTTGATTTGCTTTGATGACTTAATAGACAGTTTACTACCTTTTAAATTGATGGCTGAGAGTTGAAAAGAGTGCATTTTAAATCAGTTGTCTGGATTTCACAATCTTGGCTCCTACAGCCTTTAGTGGAATTTATACTGTTAATACCTTTGGTAACAAGTCTAAGTTTTCTTGAGTCAGTTATTTTGGGCACCCTGTCAAACAACGTGGGCAAGGAACACACAGCTTTACCATAATGGTCTATAAGGAGAAGTCAATCACATTTTACACATTTTGTTTGAAAGTTAGATCCCAATCACCTTGAAATTAGTTTATTTTCAAACTATTTTAAATGGTATTTTGTTCCATCAACACAGAGATGTCTGAAAATAAACTTTTACATGTTTACACACTGAAGCTGGATAAAGATAATATAAGAAGCTATTTTGAATTCCCTGACCTTCACATATTGAAGTTTCAACTTCAATCAGTGCTAACACAGTTTTTCTTCTTCCCTCCCTTTTTCACAATACAATAAAATTTTATTTGAATATAGTAGTGTGGGTTATAAAATCTCAGAGAATTGAAGTGGCAAGTCTCCAGGATCTAACTGTGCTAAGGGAAGAGATAAATTACCTTTCTTGAAGAAGAGAGTGATTGCTTCATGTTTAAAATCTTTCTGCTCTTAGGAATGAAAAACAAACACTTGGATTTTGGTCTGTGACCTCCCTACAATGTCCATGGAGGAAATCACATAAATGTCAGTTACAGCAGGCCTTCACATAGGATGGGGTTTGAAACAATTTCCAGAGAGAGCGGGGGCTTTGCCAGCTCAAAGAATAACATTTTTGAAAGATGTTTTGAAGACAGGTGCATTATTATGCATTACAGTAACCAAACTCTTCCAGTGTTTGTTGTTTTAAGCAAAAAAATATTAGGAAGATTTTAGATTAATATTAATATGACTTCTACCTCTGAAACGGAGAACACTTTTAACATTTTAAAAGTCAAAAAAGTACACTTAGAGGAGCATTCCTGTTTTACCAGAAATATGCTTTTTAAGCAAACATATTGTTATTCTACAGGATTTGTCTGTCTCTTTCTGTGTAATAACAGAGTTCTAACATTAATAAGAAGAAACCTAAGTAATATAAGTACCTCTGCTTAGAACATTAGCTGCAATACTAACAGTCCTTGTCATTGTTAAGTTTTAAATCTTCATTGCCAAATACACATGAGACGAAATAAATAATTTTGTGCAACTGTAGAAACCTTTCTCCCCCAGATTCCTTTCTTTTCCCCTCTAAGACTTTTTCATGCTATTTTATGGTAGCATAACACGTTAACGTCTTTATGCTGCAATTTGCTGATATGAAGTTTCATTGTACTTGTTAATGTAGGAATGCTACAAGAAAGTTGCTTGATCTTCTTCCAAGTTTTAAATACCAATTTTAAGCAGCAATAGTCTCATTCACTAATTGCTGTTTATTTCTTACATGTGGCTGTATTTTTTCCTTTTCTTATTTTCTCTCTCTACCACAGCAGAGTCTTTTTAATTGCAGCACAATTTTTCATTCTGCTCAGGTCAGTTTTATTTCCCTTCATCCCCCAGCTTTAACAATATTTGCACAGAAAAATACAGAGTACTGTGTTATTTTTGGCTTTTGATAAAAGTAGGAAATATATTCTAGCTTTGCATTAAAACCGAGGTTAAGTAGTGTTACAAGCAAGGTGTGGACCAAAAGTGAACAAGCTGCTTAGCTAAAATGTTGGGTTTTTTTTCAAGAGGTCTTATTCACATTCAAACAATAATTTGCAGGGATGCAAATCTGCGATCTCATTCCAGGAGAAAAAAAAAAATCAGTTTCTTCCCAGATTTGTCTCAAACTGTAACACCTTTTCATTAACAGGTTAAAAAAAAAAACCAGGGAAAAACCTATCCTTTTTTGTGCATTTCCAAAGATGGTATTTTCTTGTTGTAGATGCTGTAAACCTGAATGAGGCATAATATCTAGCCTCCAGCCTTTCCTCCAACCTTGCCTCTTGGATTAAGAACTAGAAATGAAAACGTTAATGGAGATTTTTATTTTAGTGTGTAGACTTGGGGGCTCTTCAGGCCTCCTGGAGTGTTTTTTTTGAACTGCTTAATTCTTCAAGGGAAAAGTATAAGCTTTCTTGTACTGTTCTAGTGTTACCAAACTGAACTTTATTTAGTCTGAGCATACTTCAAGGAAAGAAGCCATTGCCTCACTTTATGCTGTCTGTGTATCTATGTGTTTACAGCAAAATTAGTTCTTCAGTCTGATTCAAGTCTGAAAATTGGTCACAATTTAAAAGAAAAAAAAGCTCATGTTCAGTAAATGTTCTGTGTTCACTCTCTTTCTTCATTTTCTTCTCTGCACAGTTTTTTCTCCATCTTTCTCTGTTTCCTACTCTGTATTTGTAATGCAGTGAAATCTCAAGACACTTAAACCAAAATAACTCAGTATTAGATAAAACAACAAATAAAATTGTGGGCTGATTTCCCCTCCTCCAGCTCTTCCTTATATCCAAAAGTTATAAAAGACTATACAAGATTTCCATGGAAGGTGGAACATAAGTGCAGCTTAATAATGAACTTTCCAAAATGCATTTTGACATGCCTTTATTACTGACATTGCTTATGAGGCCCCTGCTGAGTTTAGGGCCTTTTTGTTCTGAGCACTGTGTAAACAAAGAGAAATCTTTATACTGCACAGGGGGAGTGAAGGTAGGAAGTTATTCTTCATCTTCAAGAAGGATAGTGAACAGGGACTATATTGATTCTATTTTCAAGAGTATCTCTGGACTGATAAGATTTGACCTCTTAAGACTGATACTACAGTATCAGTATCAGATGTTATGGTTGAATGAACCTGTTAAGACAACCAAGAAAAGGAGGCTCGGTAAATTGAGTAGTTGATGTCCTGTGTATTCTCAAATTTCATAAATCCCAAATTTTAGAAAAGTTAGAGTAATAATAAGACCGAATATGGGCCTTTCCACTAGTCCACTATTACATAGTACTTGAAATAAATATTGACTTATGTTGTAGGAGTTCTGATAAGTGCTTACATTACAGTTATTTTTGGAACACTCTGATGAGGTTTAAATAAAACCAGACAACTTGGAACTGCCATAAAAAGTTTTATTTAAAAAAATAACTTACATATAAATAGTATAAAAAGCTTTTGGTGGCTAAGTGAATAAATACAGAAGAAAAGAACACTCATAAAGAATCTTGAAAACCTCTGCTACAATTTTGTATTACTTTGTTGTAAAATTTATGTTAAATAGGCCACTTTAATCTCAGTTCTTTAAGTTACATGTGAGCCCGTTAGATCTTCAGTATCTCTTCCAACTTCACTCCACATACCTGCTATTTAATGCAAGTGTAAAAGATTGTAAAATTCCTGTTTCCCTTTGTTTACAAGGCTGGAATGGAGGGCAGGTTTCCATCATGGAGGAGAAACAAGTTTTTTAATGACAAAACAATTAAATGGATTTTCACAATTTGACTGAAATATGTCTTTTTCTAATTGAGAAGCTAACGGTAAATACTAGCAACTTAAAACCCTGAAGTTTCCCTTTGAATCATTCTTCCCATTTCATCACCAGACTTGTCAGGGATTTTGTTGGCATGCATGCAACAAATGTAAATGTTTAAGCTGGAGCTATGGCATGGAAAGCATGGTCTGAAGGAGAGAGATGTAGAGTCTAGAAACTCCTGTCAATTTGTGTTACTTTTTAAAGTTGTAAAGGTAACTAAGGCACAGGATTTGTCTTAAAAAAATGAGCCAGTATTGCCTCTGTACAAGCACACAGTCTCACATCTCTTCTCGTTTTCTGTTATGCAGTACAACTTTACAAAAAAGATATTTGTTGTAAACAGCAAACAACTGGATCAAAAATAGATACTCTTTCCTTCTTAACTTGAGGCAGGATGAACAGCAAAATTATTCTCCTTTCTACTTCCAGTATATTCTCACATGGTCCATAATGTGATCAGAAGAAGTCCTCTCTCTTCAAGATTCACAAGTCCTGTTTTTCAATGCAGAAATTAAATTCTAAACAGAGCAGCAATAAGATTTCCCTTGAAAAATATCAAATCCAGACATTTTTCTTGAATTGTTAATTTTTTTAATGCCTGAACTTAATGATCAGTCATTCCTGGATGACCTATTTGCTTAGACATTTTTTATCATTGATGCTTCAGTGGCCATTTTGCTGTTCTGGCTGCTGCCAGTATATCATAGACTTCTCTGTACTGGCTGTCCAGTCCCATGCTGCTCAACCATTGCCAAAACCATCTTCACATTTTCTACTAATAAAACTGCAGTACAGAGAAATTGTCATGTTTATAATGCTACTAGAAATAATAACCCTTTAAGATTTAATATATTAAAAAAGCAAATAAAACAGCATCCCTCAAGATGGCTGAGGCTGTCAAACTCAGCTCTAAAGACTATTTTTTCTGTACATTGCTTTTGCTTTTAGACTTTACCATCATTTAATCTTGTACTGAAGAAAATATGAATTGCTCAACAACAAAGTAAAATTTAGGAGTATTTCTAACTCCTAAAAGAGATTAAAGTACATCCAATCTCAAGAACATTTGTTAGAAAGCCAGTTTTACTCATGTTTTTGCATCCTTCCACCCACAGAAGCAACTGTAAAAACTGAATTTTGTGTTTTTCTGGGAAAAGAAAACTGCAAAACTAAAACTGCTAGTGTTTGGAGATCAGGTAGGTGTGCATAATAACTTTTTCTATTTATCTTCTTTTTCTTTCTAACGATGCATTTATATGTTGACATGCCCTGAAAAGTTCTAATATTACATGAAGGAAGGGGACTTGAGGAGGTAATCTGTTGTCAGTGGGCAACATAAGATGTCCAATCTCTAGGGAAGGTTGCTGAGAGGATGGAAGGGCTCAATTTCTTGCATTAGAGTCTCAGTTGTGTGTGTTATCCAGAGAGGGGAGCATGGTGCCTCTACTAATCTGCTTTGTGGCCTACCCAGTGAGGCTGTATACTGCATGCAGCTCTGAATCAGCACTGAGACTGCTCTCAAATCACACCATGAAGGTTTTTGCATCTGATGTGCTTAACCTGAGTTGTTTGTATTATTAAAAACCACACTGGTAAGTAGCTCTAAGAAAGGTGTTTATCAATTTCCCGTGAAATCTGGTATTTATGAACTATGTACAAACTAGTCCAGGTTTCTTTTAAGTGTCTGGCACAGAAAATCCAAGTGTTGGTATGGTTGCATCACAAACTGTGCTTTAGATCCTGCTAGGATATCCATTAAGTGACAGGCTTGTTTTCCCTCACCCATCACAGAAGATGAAGCCTTTGAGTCCCATAAACAGTGTTGGCATTACGGATCTACTTATACACAACAAAAGCAAAATCTTCCCTGTCAAAGAGCTTATCATCAGGACACTTGGTAAAAATTACTCAACTGTAGGCATTCATTCATTTATTCATTCATTCATGCATTCATGCATTCATTCACAAACACAGAAAAGCAGGAAAAAGATAGAAGGTGAGGCATATACCCACATTTCCTCTTAATTATCTCTTAGTCTTTACTTTCAATGCTTGGTAAACCCACTTGCACCCAGTTCTGGTCTGGGAAAAATAAACTAAGCTTCTGCAATGTGCTTTATTTAGCTAGGTGTAACTGCAGTGATATAGTGACAGGCTTAGGTCAAGAGGATTAAACTGAGCAATGCTTACAGCTGCTCATCATACTGTTTCATCCAGGTAGTGGGTGTACCTTTGGCTGCCTCTTAATCTTAGAAGTAGGAGGTAGGTTAAGCATCCCATCTAGCAACAACACAGGAGGACATCACTCCTAGAGAACCCAAGCCTGAGTTTTGAATCAGGGAAAGTTGTATTTGGAGTTCCATTGCACAGAATTAGTCCTTTTCTTTTTAAACACCATGAACTCTAAGTGTATTGTGCAAAGGAAGAAAAAAAGGTGTGTGTGGGGGAACTGAAATCTTGCTGTACATACTTGGTATGCAGGAAAATTGCAGTATTTTTAATGAAAATAGGGTATTAGATAGTGGACTGAGTTCAGTTCTAGGCGTAAAAGCAGAATAAATGTAATCCAGATTTTGAAACACCTCAAGTTCCAGGCAAGACTGCATCATGAGATATTTTCCATAAGGAAAAGAGACAGGGGAAGAACATGATTACAAACTTCAAATATGTAAAGAGTTGCTTGTTATTCTCTATGTCCATGGAAACTAATGTAGCAGAGGATAAGAGGATGTGCAAGGAATGGGTGAGGAATAGGGATCTAAGGGCTCCCAGATCTCCATGTCTCATAGTAAGCACTGGAAGAGGAGAGGATGACCAAGCTAAGGGCCCCCCAGGTAATTTAGGTGTTAGATGGGTCTCTGTGGGGTTACCTTGGAGGTTATTAAGGGGACTGGTCACTCTGAGGCTGCTGTTGGTCATCTCTGAAGTCACATTCCACTTGCACATGCAGTGAGATCTTCACTATCATACAACTTGACAATCAAAGCTGGGCCACAGATCTTGCTATCATTAAGTTGTCTAACAGCTAACATGTTAAAACTCTAAGAATTTCACCACTTAAATTCCTTTAATTACTTTAAGATGACATGATGCTGTTTATGAATATTAACATGATACTACTTATGAATGCTAATATGCTGCTACTTATGAATAAGTGCATTTCAGTGAGGTTTGCCATACATTTCCTACCAGATCAGGGGCTTTTTTTAATTCTGGAACTTGTTTCTTTTTGTTCGTAGCTGAGGGTCAACTGTACCATATATTCCTACTATTCTCCCATCTTTCTTTCTGAATTTCCCAAACATGAGTCAGCCTGGTCTAGAGCTGTACCTGGAGCAGAAAGCTGAAAAGCAGAGTGTATTAACACTCTTCCAATTTGCCTCTCTGGCTGCCAAGCCAAAGCACACACACACAACTTCCTAGCTTGGAGTACAGCCAGGATAAATCTATGACTACACTTATCTGAGCAGATACACGTTTCAACATCTAATTCCTTTTTAGGAACATCATTCCAAAAACCCTTTCCTCTTTCAGGGTAGGAAGCCTCTGTCTTCATACATGCTTTAGCACCAGTATTGCTGGAGGCAGTCGGAAGCAGCAGCCATTTTGAAAGGGAATAATTCTTTTTTTCCCTAGGAAAAAGCACCTGCTTTTAATGAAAGCTGTGTTTTTATTGATAGTTCAAATAATAGCAGGGGTAAGAAGCACAGGGGAAGGAAGAATGGCCGTGCAGGTGTGCATTTAAACAGGGAGTGCTGAGAAGAACTACGAGAGAATGTGGCAGAAGAGAGCGTGTGTTGGGGATATGCCGACAGGGTACAGAGTGGTGAGGAAGTCTGGCATGGACACTTCAGCCACATGGGCTCCTGTTTCACCAGAAAGAGGAAGAAAAAGGCACTTTCATGTGTTCTGGGAAGTAATTTCTTTTAATAAATAATCCACTGAAGGTGAAGAGCCAGACAAATGCCTCAGTCATGACCTGGAGTTACTTCATGATTTCACTGGACATCGTAGACCAGTAATTAGTTGATTTGGTTCCTCTGTTGTGCATAGCTGCTTGGGTTTTAGAACAAATGTTTAGCACTTTTTATTTTTGTACATGTTGAACGTCTAAGCTCTATTTTGACTATATTGTGTATGATAGTTTTGGGCAGAAAAACATAGAGCTCTTTGTTGAGCATGATGTTCAAGCGGAACCACTTCCTGTGGAAGATTCTGTTTTGGCAAGAAATTGACAGTTTAAAAAATTGCAAAACAAAGTTCTGTCTATAAAACAATAGAATCAATAATTTCATGAGTCAATAATTTTTCAATTTAATGTTTCAGTTAAACCTTTTAAATAAGTTCACTGTTGAAATTTATTACACTGTTGGATTAATTGTTTAAATTGAGCTGGATTGTATTGAATATTCTTGAGATCTTAATTTTTTTCTTGATTTGGTATGGGAAGAGATTATAAAATCTTGACCTTTTTAATGATGATTAAACTATTTCCTATACAGTTTTAATTTTTAACAGTGTAAGAATATGTCTTAGTATAGATTTCAGATATATGCCGTCAACGTTAACTCAATTTTATTGTAAATTTTTATAGCAATTTATTAACTGACACAAATACATTAAGACCATATTGTAAGCCAGCCACTGATATAGACAAATTGAGGCTTAAATTCTATCTCAGCTCCTGTTCTCTCCTTCACCTTCCAGCACTACATTAAATGAAATGATTAACATTGATCACATGCAGTTGTAGAAGAAAGTGGAAAGATTTGTAAAGGCCATTATTTCATGTGGTAGCTTAATTGATAGTCTTGCAGACACCCCTAAAGAGTTGTGTCTCCTGCACAGACAAGCTTTACCTCTGTCATAAAACTGCCCTTGTGTCTGAAGAATAATTCTACCACCCATTAGTCATCATTTGAGAGCTTTGGGTGATTTTTCAGTTAGCTTGGCTCCACCCCAAATCTTGTCTGGAAAATAAAGACTGTAACCCAGCACAAGGAGTGAAAAGCAGATCAAATGTACATATGGTAGGTTACAATATTGAGAATATGTGCTTAAGATTTCTTATTATTATTGTTATTTCCTAAGGACTGATAATTTCCTGGCCAGATAACTTCCTGCAAGAATGTTGTGATGGGACAGGACAATGGATGATGATGTAATTTTCCTCTAGGTTGTGATGGAGGGATGAACCACCACCAGATTTGCGTCATTAAATAGCATTGATAGAAAATACACAAATATTCACAAATTTCACAAATAAAGTTGTGGAGAATCCTGGTACATCCAAAACACTGAGTCAGGTTGACCAACTGCTCACACATACTTTTGGCCAAAATGAGCTCAAGCACGGTGAAGCACACTCCACAAAGTATATTCTGTTTACCTGCATGACCTTTGCCTTGCTTTGATTCACCTGTATTTGGCTATACTTCATTTAGGAAATGAGATGATCTGATTGCCATTCTAGCCATTAATGCTGAAGATGAAGTAGAGTTAATTTTTTTCTTGAAATACCATCTTTTACCCTGCATTTCTTGCTTTCTCCGTAATCCTAGTATTTTAAATGCAGCATTCTTTATAGCAGTTTTTTGTTTAGTTTTATTTTGTTTTTCAAATAATATTCCTTTCCTTTTTTTGGGGAAAAAAATACCTGCTAATGAGCCAAATCCATTTGGTGGTATAGTACCTTTTTTAACATGATTATTCATATTCTATGGAGAGATAACAAGAACTAGCTAACTGTATTATCTCTTATAAATAGAAAAGATACACAGTTTGACACAATTCAGCTTATCAAAACAGAGAGTTAATGAAATTTAAGTGAGTAAATAGGAGACATAGGGAAGGGGTAGGAAATGATACAAATAATCCTAATGCTTTTCAACACAGACAAAGTAGTGAAGGCTGCTGTCATTTGGTGCTGGTAAAGGCTGGTACTGTCCTTTTCCCAGATTTTTCTGTAGAAGTACATTTTAGGGAGGTATCAGCATAAGTATTTAAGAGATATAAAATTGTTGCTGTAGGACACGAAAGAACGCACGCACACACTGCTCTCTAGGTGAGAAGGAAAAGAGGGCGTTTATTCTCTGACTCTATAATTTATAGTTTTACAAAGGTGACAGTGGATTGGAGGGTGATAGTGCTACCTCTCCACAGACACTGGCTTAACCAACAGTCTATCAACAGTGTCCGTTTCCACAAGAATGTAAACTAGAAGTTGTTTACAGAAAAGTGTGTGGGAAAGTTCTTTACAAAAATGTCAATATCAGAAGGCCTTTCTAGAAATCTCAAAAACCCAGGGTGACATAAAATAGCATTGACAGCTTATGATTAGGATAATGCTTGAAAGCATATCCAAATATGTATGTGTAGAAATATACAGGTCTGTATTGCATGCATACATACATACATACATACATACATACATACATACATACATACATACACACACATACCCGTGTGTCTGTATATATAGAGAGAGGCATAAATGGGTAGCCTGAGTTAGGTGTATATTGAGTGTGAAACATTTTACAGTTTGCTGTTGTGAAAATGACAAGCTTGATCACTCCATGTCATTTATACATATTTTTGGCTTACTGGTTAGGAAAAAAAACCCAGATTTTACTTTAATCTGAAAGGTGAGTGATAGATGGTTTGTTGCGATTCATTTCATATCTGTGTAAACATAACGTGTATTTTAGTTGGAGAATTTTTGTTGTGAGTGGATGGAAAATGATGTACGGAATAGAAGGAACATGGTTTCACATTTCTTTTTAGGCAGAAGCTGAACAGGCAACATAGATGGTTGGATAAAAAAGAAGTTTAAAAAAGTCTCTTTTATTTTTAAACTGAGCAGATTTAATCTGGAAATCACAAAGGGAAAATAAATAGGGTACATGATAGATGTAATTTTTATAGTGTCATTTTTTTTTGACCAGAGTTACACTTTAGCAGTTCTGCTGACATGATAGATGTTCCAGAGGAGTCTTGCGCCTCACAGAATTTTAACTGCAAACCTTTATACTTAACACATATCTCCTACGGCAAAAAGACACACCACAATCAACACTAACATCATTTAAAACTACATCAGCCAGAAACTACAGGTCTGTGTCAGTTATGATTTCTGCCCATTAATGCAATCCTTTGTTATTGTACCACCTATTATTTTACCACTTGTCATTATACCACCCATCCCCAGGTGAAATGAATGAAGTTTGCTTTTTTTTCAGTAGAAATAAAATGAAATTTTGTTGTCCTAGAAATGTTATTATCTATACTGCATTTTTTCAAAATCATGCAACTTGAGTGTTAAGTCCCATATGGGAAAAGAGAACTAGCAATGGTACCTAGAGATTAGTAGGGCACAGATTTGCTGACGTGAGGCCACTAGAATAAGTGCAGAGCCTGACAGATTATAATTTTAGAGGAACAGCACAGCATGAGAAATGACAGTAGAAAAGTAAAAGAACTGGAAATAAATGGAGAAGAGAAAGTGCCAAGTGAATAGTGGCACTAAATTCAGCAAAGAGTAGTAAAGGAAAAAAAAAAAAACAGATATCCAGAGGAGTGAATAAGCCTTTAGTTATCCATAAGTGGTCCCATTACCAATTTAGAATTCATTACAAGCATTAGCATGGCAGCCATCAGCATCGTTTCTGGAACCTCCCTAAATGCTTTCTTTCATCCTTGTGAAAACCTCCAAAGCATAGCAATACAGCACACCTGGCGCAGCGCCAGCTCGCAGCTTCTCAGCTGCATAGCAAAAACAGAGTTATGCTTCCAGAGAGTGGAAAATGGGGCCAGGCCAACGTCCTCTCCTGTCCCTGGGCTGGGCAGAGATGGGACAAAGGGTGGCCATGGGGAGGGAGGCTCACTGCTGCAATGGATGAGGGGACAAGCTGTGTTCTTCACCCCTGACCTCCCACTGGCGCCCGCTCAGCAGCAGGAGTGACAGCAGTGGTCAGGAAGATCTCCAGGGCTTTGGCACAGCAGCCCAATTTGCTGAAAATCTATTGTTATCCCAACTGCATTGTGGCTGGATTCCCTCTGCTGCCAGCTGAAGAGTAAGGGAGACTGACCAAATCTCTTGATATTTTGGGCATCTCTGGTTTCATAATATCTGATAATGTGTGAATTGGTGTTCTCAGTGTTGCTAGCTCAGAAAGCAGTAATGGAGATATGTTGAGTTGAGAATGCTTGTCAAATTTTCCTGGAAAATGTTTTTCTGAGAATGGCTAAATGCTTGCAGAAAGTTCTGCTGAATTTGACTTATTATTTTGTTTGATTAATGGTAAAATAGTTTAGTATTTGGTAAATGTTTATTTGGTTTTGCCTTAAGCATTTTATTTTAAAACATAAGTAAAAAATAGCAATGCAAAATGTGCTAATGAGAACATCCAAACCAAAGTGAAAGATATCTTTTAAAGTCAGACAAAATGTTTCAGTTTACAAGAAACAGCCTTTTAATTTTTTTCTAATTTCAGCAGTAAAAGTGGGAGAAATTTTTGAAAAATAGATGGTAAAATGAGAACTATGCCTGTAGCTTCTCTGAGGACCGCTGATCTTTCTTGTGTCCTTGGAAGGCATTTCTGCAGTCCTCCAGTACTTGCAGCAATGCTGTTGTGGCATTTTGTTTTACTCAAGCAGTAGTAAACGTCGCAAATAACTGAGTATCTCTCTCTTAATCAAATATTGAATTTGCCTAGGACACTTAGAGATTCAAAAACATTTACAGAGACCGTTGTATCAGTATAACATCCTTCATGGTGACCCTCAGAGTGTCTTCAGGGAAACTATACTAACAGCATAATGTTTTCTGAGAAACATATTGTTTCCCTTGTAAAAAGAAGCAGACAAGTTTGTATTTAGCTAAGGTAAGCTGTTGTTACTCTAATGGTCTATTAGGAAGAATTTTCAAAATTATCATCGTCTCTGAGGCATTTCTGGTGTAAGAACATATGGCATGCTAACACTGATACCCTTGTTATTCACAGTGAGAAAAGTGTTTTTGCCTGAATTCTGAATCTAAACTTTTTCATTTCAAGAAGTGCTGCGAAATTGTTAATGTTGGACATTTTACAGCGCATCACAGAAAGATTGGTCTAATTTCTCTTCTAACCTCATGCTTTCACATCCCTGGCTCAGACTCACATGGCTGAATTCTGTGAACATTGAAATGTCCTGTGTCCTGATTATGTTTCCTTCTCTTTCATCTAGATCTCCAGATAAATGGGAAGAAATGTTTACTGCAAATGTTTCAACTTTTATAATGACAAGTGATATTCAAAATGCAGCTTAAAATACAGACTTCTTCCTGCTTACCCCTTCTGTATCCATTAGGCACCATTCTGTGACAGTGATTAATTGGATGAGAAATAATACAGGCTTGGTCTTCATTGGCATTTTTCATTAAGGCATTTTGCCTTTGAAAGTGTGGGAGAAATCAGCAGCTTATTTGGGTGACTCTTTTCTGCTGTCAGGGAGCCGCTGGTGCAGGCTAAAACATTGGTCTTTTCTTTTTGCTTTTCATTTCCTCTTGTTGAAGCAGAACAACATTTTTCATAGAACCATAGAATGGTTTGTGTTGGAAGAAACTGTAAAGATCATCCAGTTCCACCCTCCCTGCCCAGGGCAGGGACAATTTCCACTAGAGCAGGCTGCTCAAAGGCCCATCCAACCCGGCTTTGAACGCTTCCAGGCGTGGGGCTTTCACAATTTCTCTGGAAAACCAGTGTCTCACCAACCTCCCAGTAAAAGAATTCTTCCTACCATCTAATCTAAACCTACCTACCTTCTTTCAGTGTGAAGTCATTCCCCCTTGTTCTATCACTACATGCCCACTATATGCCACTCCAGCTCTCCAGCAGGTCCCCTTTAGGTACTGGAAGGCTGCTCTGTGGTCTCCCCAGAGCCTTCCCTTCCCCAGGTTGAGCAAGCCAAGTCCATGTTTTCACCTGAAAGAACATCTGGCAGAACTTAAATGAAAGAGGTGGTCTCTGAGAAAGCTCTGCCTGGACCTGGTCTGTGTTTGGAGCATCACAGCAAGCACAGTAAAAATAATGTGAGTTCTGGATTTCCAAATCTTCTATGAAGTACTCAGAGTAAATGGTGGCTAAATATTGAAGTCAGATAGAGCAGTAGGGAGCAGACTTGGGAGTCAGTATAGCAAAGAAATGGGAGGCAAATGCATTCAAATGGGAATGTTTACGATGCTGGTGTGAGCACCAGTGTTTTACACCACTGGTGTAAACAAGTATGATTTCAGCAGTAATATCCTTGTAAGCAAAAAGCAGTAACATGGACTTTAGTGAGATCAGAAAAGGTATGGTTGCAGTAATTAAGTCTTGAACAAAGAGACCAAGTACTATGTTTGTGAGGAACAGAGCAGCAAGATCTGGATTTTACAAAGACGAAGCAAAACAAACCAGCAAAATGTAGTGCCTAAGTACTTTTTGAATACCCCAGCAGCATTTTTCTAGGATGGCATTAGTGTGTTATTGTATACCAAATGAGTCTCAGAGGTGCTACCTACTTGTGAGCTCACCATCATTGCATATTTCCAGCTTGTCCCATCAGTCCCCCATGTGTTTTACATCTGTTATAGAAACTGAAAGTCCTATTTCAAGCCTGGCCCTATTCTTTTTTAGATATTAAATTGCTCCAGTTCAGTGCAGAGGCTTTAGTATTTTATTGTTTATGTGCAAAAGAGGGATTCTAGAGGAGGAAAAAAACAACACATAAAAATTTCATTACTGCTTGGGAAAAGCTTATCATCCAACATGTACAAATATCCTACGCAACAGCTCAAGTGACAGCATAAGGTCTGTAAAGCATGTGGAGGTGTTTACCACCACCAGTCCAGGACTTTGACAGGTGTCTCCTGGGCAGAACTAGGGGCAGTGATTTTGGAGAAAATGAGAATGTCTATGGTAATTGAGAACCTGGGAAGAGAGGCTCATCTGAGAAAGGGAGCGCAGGGAAGAGAAATAAGAAAGTTTCCTTTGAAGGATGATTCATTAAGCTAGCACACAACCTGCTAGGTCAGCAGGCCTTGGTTCAAATGAAAGAACTGAGAGCTGAAGAGCCCCTCACTACATCCCAGCTGCTGTTAAGGTGAAAATGTCCTGTGCCCTCAGGCAACGATGCTGAGTCAGAGGGCTGGCCAAAACCCAACAGTTTTGCTTTTTCAAAAATCTCACGGTGGTTGAGATTGACATGAGATGTCAGCACACACAAGATGGAGACTTTCTGATAGTTATCACTGAAAGAATATGATTAATCCTTTAGAGAGTGAAATAAGGCTTTTATGGTGGAGTGACCTGCACAACGCAGTGAGGAGGTGGGTCTGACTCTGTGTGAGTACACTGTGGACGTGTGTGAATGTAAAGGTATTGACCAGTGTGTCTTGTCCCCCTTAATGCAGCCATCAGCTCTTGGACAGGGAGTTCTTGGATGGGCAAACTGGATCCTTGCTCAGCTCTTCCTGCTCTCCAGTTAATCTCATCAGCACAACAAACCCAGCATTGCTGCCTATCCCCATCAACATTGTTTGTTACTTGCTGTCATGGGGCTTGTCCAGTGGGGAATCTGTGCTGGTCACAAATGGAGTCGAGGAAAGGTAGAGCAGTACAGCATGGGAGAAGGGAAGCTGGCTGTCTTCCTTTTTTGCACTGCTTTTTACTCTGAATCTCTAGGACTGAACACAGCTCCTTCCCCCACAGGAATCCCATTATTTCACTTTGAAGATCTGGTCCGTCTGCTCATCATTAGGTTAAATCAGGATTCCCTGTCCTGTGCCTAATGTGTTATGTGGGGAATTAAGTAATGACACTTAAAATCCCTTCCAATTTTAGTTTTAATTCTTCTCTACAATTAAATCTTGCTTTCTTGGCAAAATTATTCTAGACTATTTTAAACAATTAAATTTGCTGCAGGCACATGCCCCTTGATATGCTGAGCTTCAGCCTCTTCTCCCAGTCCTGGAGTGACTTGGAGTCATGTGTACTCCTTGCCCCTGAGAGAATATCTCAAGGACAAAAAAAGCTGTCAAGTGACAAGAACAAAGCACAAGGAAGTGCTACTTGTCCTTGCTCTCCCACCCAATCCCTAATAAAAAAACTAATAATGCCCATTTTAGGTAGCTGTTTGTACAACTCTACTCTCATTATTTCAGTAAAGCAGTGCAAGCTGCCAGCTGTGTCTTTTGTACCTCCAGACACACTTTGCAGAAGAGCTCTTTGCTGCTATTTTGAATGTGAGTTTTCCCCCTTCCTCCCTCCTTTCTTCATGTTGCTTCTCTAGATCCTGACTGAAAGGAGAGTAGGGAGAGCACTGCATGCACGGCTAAGGACGACAGGCAGGGCAGGGGGTGAGCAGCGGCAATCCCTTCTATTACTTGTGTCATTTTCTCACTTCCTTACTAATACCCTGATAATTAGAAGGGTTCTTATTAAGCTTATCTCGGTTCCTTGATTTAAATGCTAACTATTTGTAATATCCAGAGGTATCCTGCTGACTGCTGCTCTGAATAGGAGCATTTCTGCTTACATCCCCAAGGCTCTTCAGCTGCAGAGCCCTTTGGGCAGCCATCTCCCAGCTCCCAGTGTAGTTCTGACAGGGGATGGATTCTGGGAATGTACAGAGTGCCTCTGTAGGGCTGCAGCATCAGTGCTGCATCCTATCTCCTTTAGTGCTGTCCCTACTGGCCTCAAGCCAAGTTTAGCCCTTGCTGAACGCAAGAAAAGTCCAAGTGTTTTTTGGCAGAAATACAAACCACTTGGAGCACTTTGGCGTATGGATGTGAAGTGTTTTACAAGCATCCTTAGGAGCCTAGCACAGCTCTTTGTATCATAAATTTCTGTACTGTGGACAAGCCTTGAGAAAATACCTAGGAGAGAAATGGGAGGCAACTGACAGCATAATTACTCGTTTGGGGAAAAAGGAGGCCAGAAAGGGAGGGGAGAAGAGAAACTTGTTGATTGGCCAAAATTTTAATAGTGCAGTTTGACCAGGAACTGGAAATCAGAGAGGAATTGAGCACAATTCCATTTCAAGGCTTGTTTTTCCTTATTGATCACAAAACCTAAATATTTGCCAAAATCAGAATAAATTAATTTCATGAAGTAAAACATTTAAATTTACTAGTACCCAAGTTTTCCCAAATTTCATTTTGGATTTAGATTTATTATGCTACCCTTATTTTACTGTTACTTCCATAAAATCCTCTGATCTCCCTTTAATTTGCATGGGGACAATGAGAGTCATCTGCAGAGATTATATTGTATTTCTGTCTGTACAAAGTCTCTGCATCATTACATTCTTCAGCATGCTAATGTTGATACTAGTATTTTCTGCATGAATTTCCACATTTTTATTCCTCGACCGATGCCTTGGATGCAACCACAAGTTAATTCCATCAGAAGTGATGACAAATGTTCTTTGGTGAATCTGAAAGATGATATCAGAATACACTTTGTGTGCAGCGCTCTCATAAGTACATCAACAATGTATTTCTCTTGGCCTGATGAAAAGTTCCTGCATTAGAAAAATATAAAAATAAAGTGACTACACTGAGTTAAATTCTTGTCTCAGTTTCACTATCATGAATCTGGAGAGAGAAAAATAAAGAAGTAATATAATTGTTTTTGTCTTGCCCATCTGTATCACTCAAAGACTCACTGGTTAAATTTCAATAGCTATGAAGCAGGGCACATTTGTGAAGCTGCTTGAAGGTTAGTGGGTAGCCAAGACACTAAAGCAGTGATAGAATGACCCCAGTTAACAGTTTTTATCTTGACAAGGAACTTAGTCCCATCTGCCTTAACGAGTTTAAAAGTAAAATAAAGAGAAGCTGACAAGGTCTAGGGAGATGTGGGCATCACTTTTGAGTGTTAGTAGGGCAGTTTCACAGAGCTGAGGAGGCTCAGGAAAAAAGTTGGAGGTCTCTGCTTAGCTCTGGTTTCTATATTGCAGACTACACCAAGGACATCCCACCACTAACTGACACAACATAGGATATCAAGCCAAACTAAACCAAAGGGTTAAGCACCTTTATACCCACTGCTTGTCAAACAGGACAAACTCTCAAACATGGGGCACAGAGCACACAGAGGTGTTCTGCCTGCTGTAAACCTATATATGCTCTCCCTACATGCTGTTCTTTCACCACATGGGGATTTTGTCATGAGTGAACCTAATGGTGCTCCCTACTTATTCTTGATTTTTCTTTGTTGAGAGGACAGAGCAGTCCCTGTGTTGAAAACCACAGCTATTTACTGATTTTCTATCGCTTGCAAAGTAAATCTCCTTGTTTCCTATAATTAAACATGTACTTGCAGTTCGAAAATGATCCTTTGGTATCACTGGTTTATTAGAGGAAACTGGAAACAGAGAGGAAATCTGTGAAACTATGGTAAGGAAAAGAAACTGGTTAAAACTATGGGAGGGGGGAAAAACCAGATGAGAAGCAAGTACTCAAGAAGATTGGGCATTCCATGTGTTTTTCTGGCATGGAGGCACTTTGAAGAAGGTATGGATGTTTCTTCTCTGAACAGAGGAGACAGGCTTCTTTAGTTCTAGCATCTAGTTCTGCATCTAGTTCTGCCAGTGCCTCCTCAGAAAAAGAGAATAAAAAGGCATTGGACTTTAGAAACTTAGAAAAACTTCCTAGAGGCTGGATGTGAATGAAGCATGTGAATGAATGACTCTAGCATGAGGAGAAGCAGCACAGTGCAAACTGTGAAAGGGGGTGCACTGGCTGAGACTTCCCTCCTCTGCTCCTCCTTCTGATGGCTGCTCCTGAGTTCCAAGTTACTCTAGGGGCTGCTTTGTCACAGACCATCTGGCAGCTGTTCCTGGAAGCACTGCTTACCCTCTGCAGCCAGAAGGAGATGGGATATCTTGCTCATTTCACCAGGATTTACCAGCATGGCATATTCAGACTGCAGCTGGTTAAGGAAGACTTGCAGGAACATTTTGTCCCCTGGATCTGAAGGACTGTCAGTCTTCAAGGGGGCAGTTGGAGCCTTTGAGGAAGGAAATGGTGGCAGTGCTAGTATTGGAAGATGATCATGCATAGACTTAATTGCAATGACTGTTTAAAAATTCACTGCTAGAAACCCTAGCAAGGTGCAAGAAGATTTTTAAGGCAGTAACTAAAGACAAACCTTTGGGTTGGTCCCTTCAGTTATTCCCAAACGCTGCATGTCTGGGAGGAATTATTGATAGCCAAACTTAGGAACACTGAGATGTAGGATACAGGCATTGTTGATAATGAAAAAAACAGTGGTATTGATTGCTTCACCTTCAACAAGTAGGACAGGGAACAATAAGGCAAATGGGGACACCCCTCTGCATGGTGAGCAGCCGAATATAAAACATCAGTAAAGATTAAAAATAATTGTCATATATGCTTAGTATTTGTGCTTTGATATAGACTGAGAAGAAGGCAATTTAATCAATTTGTTATACTCTGTGTGATATGCATGTCTCAGAAGTTTGTTGTTTTGAAGCTGGTTTTGAAAAAGAAAAAGAAAAAAAGTCAAAGAGATTTCATTTACAGATAATATGCTAAAAGTCAGTATCAGAGAGGCCTAGAAAAATATATTTGTATGTAGATGGTAATATAATTTAAAGTCATAGGACTAGAGAATAGCATGGTAATGAAGTTTAGCCAGACAGGTAGGCAGGATTTCTTTAAGTGTATGGCATCATCCTATACCATTCCCGCTTCCTGCAAAATATTGTCTATACATTCTCAATTTTTCTTGTGAGGATATCTGGACTAATATTACTTTGGGGTTTTTTATGTATCTGCAAATTCTCCTTCCTTACTGAAGCTCAATTTATTTTAATTGTGGGTTTTTTTTTTTTTTTTTTTTAAGATTACTAATACATAGCATGTCAAGCTTAGCAAAAATCCCTGTTAGAGCAGCATATTAGACTATGGAATCTGCCATACAAAAAAGAAGATAAAGACAGTAGTTTGCTATTATAAAAATATGGCCAGCAACAATTCACAGCCCCAGCAAAGGAAAAACTGATGTTGAAAATTGGCACATTGAGACATTCTCACTGTTCAAGTCCAATTATCTCCTTGGTAACAAGTTCTTTCATTCATTACATATTGTGTTGTCAGAATAAACCATGTAATAGTGCTGTATCTGGGTCTGTACTGCTCCTGCAAATATGGAATATGGAAGCGTAAGTGTGCAACCTGCTAACCATTTTCTTAGGCTTGCTGGAAAATTAAAATATCCATATGAATCCAAATCTGTCAGACTATAGTACTCTTCACTTTTCATGTGTAACTTTCTTTTAAGATGCAAGTCCTCAGAAGTTAATGGATTCTCAGTTACTTACTGTGTGCTGAAAGAAAAAACTCTGCCTGACCATGATTTAAAATACCCCTCTCACCAGTAAACTGTGATTTTGCCATGCTAATAACCTCATTCTAATGAATATGTTTTATACATTTCAAGCTTTTACAAAAGTGGAGTGGGCTTTACCCAAAGCACAGGTGGAATACACTGAGGTGATTTACACAGCACCCCAGACTCGAATTAAGTGGTTGCAGCTTTGTGTGCTGAAGGTATACCTTGATGATGTTGATTTTGTGGGATTTTTTTTTTCCTGATTTCAGCTTGACTGTAATTAGGATAATGGTTGCTGGGGGCTGAGAGTGGAAGAGGCCATTCATTCAATAATTATCAGGTCTAGTGTCAAGGAAACTGCTACGTGTGAAAAACAACAAGGCAGAGCTGCGCTATTATAGCCCTGTGTCTGCTGCTATCTGTTTTGGGCCAAGAGCCAAAAGCATTTTGTGGTCTAAAACAGCATCCAGAGATTTCAGCTGGGATAGGAGCCCATTTCTCTTTGTTGCACAAGCACATAGGAAGAGATATTCTGCCACCCAAGACTTTTCAGTCTTGCTACAACTACAGACTTTAGAAAGGGGATGGAATGATGGAGGCAACTGGGACTGGAAGACAGCTTGTTTGTGGCTTTGACACGACATCTCTTGTGAAGTCATGGAGGCCGTGAAAGACAATACCAGAATATTCACCTGTCAACTGGTTCCTTCTGGACAAAGAATCTAAAATATAGCTTTTGGAGCGAAGGAATAATGCCATATAATGCCAGTACAATTAGAAACCAAGAAAAACATAATGCAAGAATGATGGGTGTGGCTCCCTTGAGTAGGAAAGAGTATTACCATTCGAAGCAGGAGTTGTCTGCCAGCCTGCTTATATCCTGCTTCTAAGTTATTGGTATTAACTTGGCTTGTTCTGTCAGTCATTACCTTCAATGTCAAGCCTAAGCTTTTCTTGTTAGTAATAAAAGTGGGAGCATTAGGACAGACAGCACTGCTGTGCATAAAGTAAATAAGAAGTCTGCCCTCCTCTGATAAAAACTGTTAAAGAGATGTTTGCTGCTGCAGATGCTAATGGCACCTCATGCAGGGGTGAGTGAGTTGAAGGGAACAAATCAGTATAGGCATATACTTATAAGTTATCAATTTTTAGGTGGGTTAGGGAGAAAGTAAATTGAGGAATGAGTCAAAGATGTGATACTAATATTAGTATTCACATAATGTCTGAAAGACCAAATATCTTAATGTCCCAGAGAAAGCAGTGTTTCCCAAAGACAGATGAAACATCACAGTGCATATGTGATTCAGAAATGCTGATTGGAATGTAATTGTATGGATGCAGTTACATGTGTGTGAACCCATGAACATGCAATGATTTCATACATCACAGAGGTGATGCTTGCTTGAGCCCTGCTGTGTCTGGTGCAGCTGACCCACATCTGGGCTTACCCTGGCATGTACAGTTGTGTAGTTTTATCCATAAGCACTCAAAAGCCTACCTAGCCTGAAAGCTCTTCAGCTACACATGATATGTATATGTTGGCTGACAAATGCACACTCTGGAGTATGTAAATGGTTACTTAGGAACAGTTGCACTTTCTTTCACCAACTTCATCTGGAATGTTGACTGAACAAAGACATTTCAATTGCAAGGACTGCCATGATTGTGGGACAGCAGGTCCACGAAGAACATGACATTATTTTTATACTGGACTCTTCAGAGGAAACTGCCACAATCAGAAGTCTGATCTTGGACTCTCTGTCATTTGAGGTATTTCTGTTTTATCATCTGACAAAAGAGAAAAAAAAATCACTCATAGCACTGCTTTTCTGCTAACCCTTTCCAAGTTTTACATCAATGAAACTTGCTATTTTTTTTCTATGATGGCTGAAAAGAGAAGAGTTTCTCATTCAGACATGCTGGGAAAATGTTTTAACACACAGCAAAAGGCTGCAGCCTAAGGAACAGATCTATAAAGGTCTGGGAAAAGTCTTTCACAACCGCATGTTGAAGCAATTTCTCATAAAATGATAAAAGAGAAAGGGATTGGTTTTGTAATAACTTGTTAGGTCCTGATTACTGTTTCGGTATTATACATGCTGTCACATGGCAGAGAAGTATGACATCAGCACTTTAAAAAGAAACTTGAGTGATCATCCAAATACTCCCATGTAACTTTAAGTGTACAAAGAATGCCATAAGATGACCATACACCCCCCACTGGCGTCTCAGTTAGAGAGAGATAAGTTAGATAAGAAATTAGATAAGTTAGGTAAAAGATTGCTGAGTCCAAAAAGAACAAAGGTTTCACTCCGCAAGGCAGTCATAATGCCACTTAAAATACCACTGTATTTCTAAGCTAGCTGCTGTCCTCTGTAACTTCAGATGTATTTTAGGATTACTAGTGTTGAATTTGTAAAGAACTTGAGGTTTAATACAAATATTAGAGTCAAAAGAGAATTACAGATATGCATATTGCAGGGTGCTTTCACAAGATTCTGATACTGGAAGCTAAACAGAAATTAAAGTACTTCCAAAAGGAATTTGAATAGGGAATAGGGATTTTCCCAGCCCTGTAACAAGTTTAGGAAATCTGTTTGATGTGTGTTTTTGAGGAGGACAGAGAAGCCTATGTTTAAGTTTTGAAATAATTTAGAGATCCAAGTAGGGCACTATTAACCTTCCACATTGACTTTTCTAATTGCTAGTGGATCTCAGTGACTTTTAACCATGGACTAACCCTGTCTTCCATGATTAAACCATGGCAAAATTCTGATTCATAAAAATACTGCATATCCATGCTAATACTAGGGCTGTAAATTCTAAGCAGGTGGGAATTTATATCAGCTCTATAGAATTTATACAGGTGTCTTTTTCATTGTCTCAGCTAAACACTGATGTTTTCTGCTAAATTAAAGGCATTAAGGGAGTTGGTCCTGGTGGGACTGAGGTTATACTCTGAGGCTGACAAGAATGGAGGTTTTTCCCTTTGCAAGTGAAGCTGCTCCATTTCATGTGGTCTTGACTTCCTAAATTAGCCCTTTTCCTGTGCAACTGCTCTGACATTACTTTAGTTTCTCTGGCAATTATTTAAGTCTTAGTAGCTGACAGTGTTTTAAATACAACAGTCCTTGATCAAAGCAGATCTAGATTTTCAAAACCTACCTTTATTACTCTATCTCCTAGGCAGATTTTTCTTCCTGCTGGTATGACAGGTCCTGCTGGTGAATGATAGGATTTACCTCAATGGGGTAAATTGCTCCAGGCTCTTCTTTTCTTTCAAGCCTTTTTCAATGTATTATGCATGTTTCTGTGTTTATTTACTTATGGATGTACTAAACTTATTTGATTGACCTTAGTTCCAAAGTGACTGTGGCATGTATCATCCTTTCCAAGTTAGAAGTATCCATCAAGAGATTGCTTGGGGACACCTGCAGTGAGATGGACATGAGGGCAAAAGAAGAGACTCATAGAAAATCTTCTTTCAGAAATTCTTCCTCTTATGGAATAAAACGTAACAGCAACAATAACAACAACAACAACAACAAAACAACAACAATAATAATAATAATAATAATAATAATAATAATAATAATAATAATAATAATAATAATCAGTAGTAGTAGCAGCAGCAACAGTAATAGTAGTAGTACTAGTCATCTCCTAAGGGTTGGAAATTCAGTATTCTTTAAGTTACAGGAAAAATAAGTTAAAAAATAAAAAAGGTAAGAGATTATAACCCCTGAAGCTGGGAATATTTCTTACAGCATTTCTTCTGCCCAGCTCATTATCTGTATGTCTCATTGTCCCAGTGCTGGGTCTCCCACAGAGAGTTAAAAAGCAATAAACAAATAGATCTCAATTTAGCAGCAAATCCTTCTGGGAGGATATTGTAAAGCAGGAATTTTTCCATCTTCCAAATTTCCTGGTAATTTTGTATCTAAATGTTTTTCACATATGAAAGTCTTTTCATATCAGCTTGACAGGAAGCATTGCACATACTACACTACTGAAAGCACCTGGAGTTTAAAATGAGAGATGAAGAACCTGGCTTAGCAGGGGATGCAGTAAAAATTCATTCAGTCATCAAGCCAAATCTCAAAATGACCCCGAACTAATTTGTGTCTGGCTGAATGTTGTCTTTGAATCTTATGTGTTCCAGGGTCTCCTGGAGAAAAAAGATAGAAGTGCATTGCCTCTTATGTAGGGAAGCCCCATAACTCATGAGATTTGAAAAGAGCATCTGGTGAAAGCTCAGAAAGGGGTTTAAAAGGATGCATAAAAGACAGAAATAGGGCCCCAGTTCCTCAGAAGCTGTTTATCCTGTCTGTTAAAATGTCTCTTTGGCTGTTTCTCTGAGTCATGCCATGATAGTAACAATACTCTGTGCTATTACAAGAGAGGTTGGTGAGGGAATAGAAAAAGTAAGGTAGTTCCCTTTGCTCTAAGGCACCCTCAGTGAGTAATACATATGAGTCTTCACATTCAATTCCAGCTGTCTTCAATGAAAGGATTGTTTATTTGCCACAGGGTAGAAAAACAAAGGTAAACTAAAAAACAAATAAACAAAAAATAGAAGTTAAGCAGACTGTAAGCACAATAGACCAAATTACTTCAGGGATACGTTTGACCCAGCTAAATATATTATTGCAAAAAAAGCCCATTCAAGCTGGGCATGAAAGCTGACATCTTAAAACTCGTTTAGTGTCCAAAGTCAGGCATCTAAATCTCGAATCTAGAATGAGAGTGCTTAAAAAAAAAAAAAAAGAAAAAAGAAAAAAGGAATCTTTCCTAAGGTAGTCACATTTCTGCAGTTCTCACAAATGCGAGCAGTACCTGAGGGGAACTGTGTTTTGCACCTTTACAGTTCAAGCACTCCACTTGAAACAACCCAGCACAGAGCTGTAGTGAAACTTCAGGGCACAGTGTTGCTTTGGCATCTCTCCTCCCTGCCTTCCTGCCTCTGGAGATGCAATGAAAATTCAGTAAAAGACACAAACGAGCAGTTTTGAATCTGGATTATAGCTTTGCCATAGGAAATGGGTATTTATAAGCACTTAACTGCTGGCCTCATTGTGTTTGTTCCTAATTTGCAGTATTTTTGCCTGTGCTGTAGGCTCTCCAGTCTCTTCTAGCTTTTGCCATCTTGCTTGTTTAAACACTCTCTCTTATCTGTGGAAGCAGGGGAACGGGCTGCATCCAAGCAAGGATTGTGAAATATAGGCTGTCCTTTCCTCTTGTGATATACTCTTTCTTTTCCTTTCTGGGAAAAAGAAAACTTCCAACTCAAGACCATTTTTTAAAGGGATTTAAGTCGCATAGTTTGGATCTGAAAATTGTACATTATTCATACTTTCAGTTGATTTCAGTGGGAAATGAAGGAGGTAAATAAGAGTTATAAATACTTTTGTCAACCTAGAGCCCATGCTCAGTATTGCAATACATCTCTCCCAGTCAATCAAATGGAGCTGTTTTTGCTGTACCAGAAAACTCTCATTTTTACTGTAAAATTGCCTTAGCAGATATTGTGGAAGCTGCATGATCTGACCTGTGCATTTTAATCAATATAAAGTCCATTTTTCTCTCATTATTTCACATTCAGTTTAGGTTTACTGTCTTTTTGTATTGTTTACAACATTAATGGTTTGCATTTAATCAAATAATTCCGGTCCAGTTCCATTGTATAAATTTGTTCTCCAAGTGTTCACATAAAATCCTATTAGTGTGTTTTCTCTCAGCACATTTTGGGATACAATGGCCCATTACTATGAAAATGGAAATATCTGTACTCCCAGGCAGGTGAAGTGTTGCGTGGCATAACTGCCGTGCTACTAAATTTTACACTCACATTTTGTTATACAGTATAATTCACATCAGAAATGCAGGATGGTGACTTGTCACACGTGATATGTGCTGTGGGTTTTTTTTAAGTTTTAGCAAAAATCAATCTAGCTGCATGAGCTGTGAGAGCAGGAGCTCCCTCCCCCACCTCTTCCATATGTTCTGAATTAACT
Organism: Fringilla coelebs; assembly: GCF_963513975.1. NCBI lineage: Eukaryota > Metazoa > Chordata > Aves > Passeriformes > Fringillidae > Fringilla > Fringilla coelebs. Next base: position 46,144,779 of record NC_140028.1, on the reverse strand, counting down.
GCTGCATTCACATGAGCAAAACAGAGCTGGAAATAGAAACTGGAGCCCAGATACTCCTTTGGCATAAACTGCATAAACTAGTACAGTTACACTGCAGCTAAAATGCATGAGTTGATGTAAATAAGTAAAGATATGGCCCTTAAGATTTCACTTATTTCATAGTCTTAGCCGCTAAAATAAAAGCATCTGTGCTTTGCAGACTACAAGCCCACTGTTGTAAAAGAGGATGTCCCTTTGAAAGTGCTGTGCTGTACATCCTCCTAAAAAGTCGTGGTAGAAAATTTAAGAAATGTTAAGTCATTAAGTTTTATGATCTTTATGTGCTTTCACAATACCATTAAAATTGCTCAGACTAGAATATTAACTATAGAAAATGAGGAATCTCAGCTGTTTTTTTCAATGTGTGGTTAAGCTAAGGACACCGTGCTAAAGCAGCTGGGAAATCCTGAGAGAGCTCTGAAGCCAGGAAGGGTTTACTGAAAGCAATTTGTGCTTGAATAGCCTCAGTTCTTTCTGTGGTGAAATGGAAGGCTCTGTGGATAAGTGGAGAGCAGTGGATGTTTGCCTCAAATTTAGCAAACCTTTTGACATACCCTGGAAAAACATCCACATAACTTCACTGAGGAGATAAGGTCTGGACGTGCAGTAGTAGTTAATGACAGGAAGTTGAATTGGCAGCAGTCTGATGTTCCTGGGAATCTGACCTTGGTGTTGATCCTGTTCATCATCTTCATTAAAAGCCTGGGTGATGGGCTGGCATGGATGAATCCTCTGCAAGTTATGGATGGTACAATCCATCCCCCATCTGGGGGATGCAGCTGGCATGCTGCAGGGCAGGGCTTGCCAGGGAGGAACCTCCACAAGCTGGTTGAGTGGGTAGTAAGGAACATTGTGAGGGTCAACAAAAGCAAAGGTAAATTCCTGTGCCTGGGATGGAATAAATCCATGAATGGACACCAGCTGGAGTTTATTGGGGCAGCAGCAGTTCTCCAGAAATGGAGGTTGTAGTCCCTGGTAGTGTTAAATGTGTCAACACTGTGTCTTTAAGGGGAAGAAGCTAAACACATGCTGGGCTACATTAGCAAGAATATATTCAACAGGCAAAACAAAGTGATTTTCCCTTCTGTTCAGTACTGACAAACCACACTTGGAGTGCTGGGTCCAGTTTAGGGCCACCTCCAAAGAGTTGTTGACAAACTAGAAAGAGTCCAGAGGAGGGCTGCTAAGACATTGAGGAGATTGGAGGATGTGACATACAAGGAAAGTCTACATTTTTGTGTGTGTATCTAATTACAGTCTTTCATTACCTGAGGAAGCATTAGAGGAAGCACAGAGCCCGACTCTTCTTCATGCACAAGAAGGGGATGAGAGATGACAGCAATGAGTTGCAGAAAGGGAAATTCTGACTAAAATAGTCTCAACATAAAGTGTGTTGAGACAGATTCACATATATGGAGGTGTATCAGCAAGGTCCATCTGTGGCTAATGGTGTACAGAATAATTTCTAGGGGAAAAGAAGAGGGTAAGAGAAGGAGAAACAGACAGATGGAAAGAAGGTGGTGGATAAACTGCTTATGGGCTGGCTGAGAAGAGAAGTGATGAGGGTCCCCAGAGGAACACCTTCCTGCCCCCTAGGCAGCAGGGTTCCCTTACAGCAGTTTTTCCACAGTAACTCTGTAGTTTCCACCTTGCTCAAACTCCTGGCTGGTGGCTCCTGCTGAGGAACATTAGCACTGCCTGGAGAGCGCTTTGATGATTGGCAGGTGCAATGGTAGCTGAGCTTTGTGGATGTACTCTGTTGGTTCTCTAATGCAATCAAAATGCTACAGCTGGAGGGAAAAGGGGAGAAAGGGAGAAAGAAGAGGTGACTGTCACACCAGCAGAAACCACCTTCGTGCCACAACAACACTCTCACTGTTTGCAGGTGCTTCAGAGAAACAGCACGAAGCAGCTTGCTGCAACAAAAGAAAGGCACCATGGCAGAGGCTCTGGAAGGCCCTGCCCTGGCAGCTGGTGTGAAGAGGAGTGGAGCTGGGCATGAAAAAGGAGAAAAGGAGGTCTACAACATTGTAGGCAGAAGGCCTTTTGCAAGCCAACAGGCTAAGGCGTCTATGGAACTGTGCAGCAAGGCTTAAAGGGAGAATCCTTCACTGAGAGAGTGTAAAGGCACTGGGACAGGATCCCAGAGAGGCTGGGAAATCTCACTCCCCACGGACACCCAAAGCTTGACTGGACAAGGTCCTGAGCAACCTGTCCTGGTTTGAGAGGAAGTGAGTTTTTGGGATGCTGTGGTCAAACTGATAGGTGCTCAGATTTGAATATTGGCACCTGGTGTGGCCACTGAGGATATGGATACCCCTCTGAGAACACAGGAGGTTAAAAGCAGAGAACTCCCAGGAAAAGCTCCCTTGGGTTCCGTTCATGGAAGAAGTCAGAGCTCCCCTGCCCGGCTGCGGGCTGGGCGGGGAAGGGGAGGCCATGAGGCCTGGGTGAGGTAGGGCAGGGCCTGGACAGAGAAGGGAGGGGAAGGCCCTGCAGGATTGAAGGGTGGAGGAACCCTGAGAGACATCAGGCAGCCCCCCAGAGAGAGGGAGAGAGAGAACTTGTGCCACCTTGAAATTTGGCAACATGTGCTGGCAGCATGGCCGGCCGGGAAGGAGAAGGGGGGCGGCGAGAAGGTGCCGGCAGGGAAGCGTGGTAGTTTTAACCCTTTTCTTGGATGGTGGAAATGCTGATCCTCCTGGAGCTGAATGAGGAGAGAGATAGAGATGGAATAGCAGGAAATGGGCAAGTATGATGCAAGTTTGTGCAAGTGAAAGATGTCCAAGAGAAGTTGAGAAGAATCCTAGGTGGGAGGAGATGATGGAGTGGCCTTTGGCTGGACTTTTCTTGTATGGCCATGGACAGAACCATTTTTCCTGTGACACAGAGACTGCATTTAGGGGGAGGCAATGGCTTGGAGCCAAGAGAGTGCAGTGATGTGATGTAAAGGAGTGTGTGAACAGAGACGATGGGTGAGGAGGGTGGTGGTGGTGCCCTCGATCTTCAGTGAAGGAGAAGAAGATCTCTGTTCTCGAGGCCCCTCGGCCCCAGGGGATGAAATTTGGGGGGGACAGGTGTCCCAAAAGTGAGAGACTGTGCTCTTTTTGGAACGGGGCAAAGCAACCTTAAAAGGAAAAACCCTAGAAGCAGCTGTGGTCCATGCACAGTGGTGAGAGCACTGGGCATGGAAGGAAGAGGTCACGCTGGCAAATGATCTCCAGGCAGCACCACGTGTGACATGGAAACACACGAGGTTTCAACTGTGTTTCCAGGAGAAGCCTATGGTACAAGAGGGACTCCTCTCTTCTTGATGAACTGAGAATTGATTATCTGAAGGGTGGAGATAGACTGAGAGTTAGTGATCTGAGGGGCGGTAACTGAATTGAGAATCCAAGGTTTTGTCTTTCTGTGATGTATTGGAAATTTGGTGGGGGGAGGAGGAATATTTGGAAGGTTTTCATCCTGAGTTCTGTGTGTTTCTTTTGTATATTGTAGTTGTATTTGTATTTGTTTTTTTCCTTTCGTTCCTAAGCCGGAGCCTGTTTTGCTCCTGGTCACATCCCACAGTAGACACTAGGGAGAATGTATTTTCATGGGGGCATTGGCACTGCGCCGGCGTCAAACCATGACACAACCCCACCCAAAAGTACCCTTGTTCTCTGTGGGTTTGGACTAGGCCATGCCCAGAGCCCTCTTCCAAATTAGATTTCTCTATAATCCTCTGCAGTTAGTGTTGTGTACCATAAGCAGTGTACATATATTTCAATGGGTGACTAAAGGCTTATAAACTTCTCTAAAAATTGCTGTAAGGGGAGAAGACAGAGCTCATGCTCACATTGGACATATTTTGATCTTCATAGGAAGATGATTAAAAAAAGATTACTTTAATTGACACAATTTTTATGGAGACTTAATCTTTTTTCACTTCCTTTGGATTGAGACTTATAAAAAATGTAAAAGATGATTCAAGCATAAGTACCAAAGACACTGAAGGTTTTGCAGCTATATTTGACTCAATAGTGAATTCAAGGAAAGCTATAATAATGAAGCTTTCTTAATATAATGAAATCTCCTAAATAATACTATTCATAAAAATAAAAGTGTTTACTGCTTGAACTAAATGCCTCCCAAACATTAAACAATCATCTAGACATATCAATTCTATTTTCTTTCCTAGGCTTTCCAATAGATATTCTTGGAGAGATTGTCTTTTCCTAGGTTTATGAAAAGGAACAAGAACAGGTGAGTAAATTTATGTAGAATATGCATCTTCAGGGAGTTATGTAAATGCAAACTGAATCTTTCTATTTACTATAAATCAGAGTTCAGATAAATGAGGCATTGGAATTCAGTCAATTCATTTTAGGTTCAAATTTAAAAACAGCTTCCAGTAGTGACCAGACACTGTGCAACCTAGCCAGCTACATTACAAAAAAGTTTCATTAGAGTTACAGGTCCTAACTAGCACTTGAAACCTGCAGGAATTATTTTTATATGCTCTAGAAGAGAAAGTGAAAGAGTTATGGAACTGGTGTCATTCCTGTATAAGTGCATGGACTAAAAGATTTTCGTGAGCAGGAATTTGGGATGGTGTTCTAGTCTATATCAGCTGAAGGAAAAATTCCTACACAGTGCTAGATCCAGCTGATGAGAAAACTAAATGCATATTTCAATATTTCCATCTTGGCAGCATTTTAGAAAACATGGGGATTTGGTTGGGGTTTTTCCCCGCTTTATCTGATTGGCTACACGAACATGACTGATGGATACAGACCACTATAAAAATTATCAGAACTGTATTTTGCAGGAGGGAATTATTCTGTCCAATTATTTATTTATGAGATACAGGGAGACACTACTGGTCCCTACAAATAAACACAAGAAATCAAGAGCAAACCATGGGATATCAGGGTTATGTTTTCTCCATGTTTAAAGCTAGCCAAGAGCACAGTGCTATTTATTCTGATGGAAATCCAGCTTCATACCTTTGCCTGGGATGAAGAAGGATGTCTTTGAAAGTGCTGTTGGGTATGTGCAGGCTCATCCTTAGCCTGTATATACAAGAGCTAAGGTACCTACTTTTTCTGAGATAACTGAGAAGACTGCTTTTTTTTTCCTTTACATTTTGGTTATACTTATTATATTTTTGAACCACTAATGCTTTATGGAGAGATAAACCAGAAGAGGACCCTTTGGTTGCCTAATCCTAGATTTAGAGATGGGAAGAAGGTAGTAAGGGATATCCAAAGTTGTTTTGCTTTGCCATTTTGTCTCCTGGTCTGTTGTAGATTCAACTAGTATGAATAAGACTGTTTGGCCACTGCTTGCTCAGATAGATAGTGGAAGAGAAGCTTGGAGGGAAGCTGAACAGACCAGCTGGTTTTAGCCCATCTCCTTGATCTGAATCTTATTCTTATATTGAATATTAGAAATCTGTTCTGAGTGACCAACTTTTACTGTCAAATTATGCAAAACTTGGGGTGCTGTACTTACTACCGAATGAATGATCTCTTGCTTTCTGCTCAGTCTGCTATCAACCATGCACTGCAGCATCCGCTGAAGTAAGTTTGATGGAAGAACTGAAAATGCAGGAACAACCCAACACATACAGTTATGTTTTCCTTGTTTTCTTCTTCGTTGCAGAGATCAAGAGATGACTAACTAATGTATTCTATTATTAATTTGCCTTTGTAAGATATTACTCCCTGAGCCTTGAGATAGAAGGGTATATCTTTTGCTAATCCAACCCTCTTGAGGCATTTTAGCAGCTAATCTGGTTGAATCAAATCAGTTCTGCTGCATATGATTAATTTTGGGCCAATTTAATTTTTATTAGTCATGGGTTTCCGTCACCTACAGTTGCGTGACTATAATTGCCCTTGAGCACACAGAATTCCTTTGTAAATTTGATTTGAAAATACATCGGGGTAGCCCCGCCTCCTCTTCATCTATTTGTGTGCTGCTAATCTTATCATGCCAAGATTCGTGCCCTCTTAAATATAGGTTGGCAAAATAGGACCTTTACAGGCGAAGTTGGTGAGTCAGTTTGCCTTCTAATTATGGGATTTCTCCAGTGAATTTAGTGCTTTAGAATGTGGTGCCTATGGCACCCATGAAAGGATTAGTTTATGAGGGCCAGCTCTTAGAAACAGCCCAACAATAGTGCCTTATCCTCAGGATCACTTATCAGTCAATGGGAGTTTGTTCTCAGGAGGGCCAGAGCCAATGGGTAAACTCCTGTTTATGCTAGCCGAGGAACTCTGTCTTCAATGTTTGGATAAATTATCACTTTGTATCCTGTCGAGGTAGAGTAGTATGGGGAGCTTAGAGGAGTCTTCAGCTTTTGCTCAGGCAGCTTTGAGTCACTTCACTCCTGCCTGTGCAACAGAATAAATTTATTTTCACATGGAGATATGTTGCCTCATCTTACGTTTCCCCTTTCCCACCCATAAATCCCCTCCAGCTGAACCAATGAAGCTGAAGCATTCCCAAGAACTGCATGGGTCTTATGGGATCTGCACAACCTGGGAATTCATAGCAAGGAAGGTAACAGTGCCTCTAATGAGTGCCAGAAAAAAATAATGATTTTTCTGCTATGGTTAGTGAAGAGGAAATGACAACTCACTTAGTAACTACAGGGTTGGTTTTGAGAGCTGGTTTGCAACTAATGTTCCTGGTACCCTTACACCGTTCCCAGGCACCCATCTGGCTTTGTGTGGACTGGATTTCTGCATCTGATGGTGAACATTAGGTCCTAGATGTTTGTGCTTGATTGGTGTGACTTGAAGAACTGCTTCTGGTTTAACAAATATGGGGTAAGAACAAATAAAGGGAAAGCCACACTATCTCTTCTAATAACATTCTCTCTTCACTAAAATCCCATCTGTATGTAGCAGACATCAGTGGTATTAATATTATGGGACTTAGCTGATGCTAAGAAGCATTTGGGAAAACCTTGACTGACTGGCTCAGGCAGTTGCTAATGAGGATATATCACTTACAGGGATATGGCAGAGCAAAGAGGTTTATTTCTCAGCGTACTACTGCCCCATTTGAGAGATGAGAAAAATATTCAAGCAAATGGGAAACATGAGGAGTTGTAAACCTCTGCCCTGCCTCAGCCCTGATGACATGGAGCATCTAAGAATGATTTCCTCCCTACCTTATCACAGCATAGAGACACTATGATGCTGTGAGCTGCAGGAGGGACCTTTTTGCATGGAGATCAACACCCAGGGGCAACAGCCTGGAGAGAATACAGCCATGAGATGATATCCTAGGCAGAGCCTGATGAGAAGTGGCTTGAGGCACCCAGGGGGCTTCCCTGTGCAAAACACTCCCCCCAGATGAAAGAACAGAAATGTTGCTAATTTCAGACTCACCAAAAGTTTCAGGATGTAGCTCTGCCTGCCACTGCGGAAGCAACTCATCATCCTTGTTACCCTTGAGACTTCTGGCTGATGTATCCTTCTTCCATTAGCCACCTAATTCTCTGAGGCTTCTCTGGGAAGAAATCATTCTGCTTTTCTCAAAGAACAGGAAAAGATATTTATTTATTTGTTTAGATGTTTTTCTGGGCTGTTCTTTTCCCTTCTGACAGTGGAGGTGTGTGGAATGTGGGAATAGAGATAATGTGGACAGATTGATCTGCACTAAATGAATCTCAAGACAGTTTCTGTGAGAAACCTATTTGAAATGTCTTTATTATTTTAAAAGAGAAAACTTCAGCCACAAGATTTTACCAAGGATACAGTGTATTATTGTGTTATGGACTCCAATAAACCTAGGATTCCAAAATAGACGCAGTCACTATGAAGTCATGTGCATGAAATTTTCAGATTTATTCCTAACCTTGGAGTATATTTGCAAGTATATGATTCTTAATAGCATGTTTCACCTAATATAACTGAATTCTCATGTTGTCATTGTGGGAAGTAATGTGAGATTAGGTTTAGTCCCACTGAAGCTAATGAAGTTCTCTGGGGACTACTCAACGTAGCCAAAATTGTTTTAACCCTAGTGTAATGCAGAATAACAATAATTGTTCAGGATATATGTTTTTCACCGTACAACTTCCTCAACTGTTTCAAAAAAGCAGTGTAAAATATGATCTTTAAGTATCTGTATTTTTCCATCCAGAGGGAGAAAACCCAATAACAAAACCTCAGCTGTAAACTTCAGGGTTAAAACTTCTGCATTTCTGCTCATGCCCTTCATGGTATCTTTCAGAAGGAGGGTAAGCATAACTGGAAACCCATAAGCACAATTTATATGCATTTTAAATGGGCTGAGCTAACGTTCAGTTTAATTGGAAAGAGTCCTGAGTGCAAAGCAAAGCCTTCCCACACTGTAGAAATCCATATGTTAAAATGCTTTTTTTTTTTTTTTTTTAGAATTTCACAGCTCTGTAGCCAAGAGTTGCTAGAACAAAGACCCTGTGCTGTCCTGTTTTGAAAATAAACAAATTGACAAATCTGTTCTTTGTGCCACAGCTACCAGTTCCTCAGTACATTTGCAAATGCAGAAACATAAAGCTGAATAATCTGCTTCTCTCAAGACTGCACATTAGGCAATTAAGGGGGTATGTTTGCAGGCAGCCACGCTGGGCATTAGGCACACAACTATTAACAATAATAAGAATTGGGCATTTAATTCCCTTCATAGGGATGAAAATGTATCTCTGGTGTTTAATGCAAGCCAGTGTAGTATTATGTGATAAACATGGATCAATAGCAAAGGATTTTTAAATTTAGAATGCTGTTCCTCTACCACAGAACTGACAACAGAGAGTGTTTCCCAGTAATAGAACCAGTCTACCTTTGCTGAGACAGGAGCAAAGTTATCTGAGGAAGTAGCAACACTGTCATTTATTTTAATGAGGCTCCAACAAATGCTGTTTCTGCACTCTCGGGAAGGTTCCAGTAATGCTATAAAAAATGAAAAACCCTAACAAATGCTTGAGCATGTCTGTGTTTATATAACCTCAGATCATGGCATATAACAGGGCCCTATGTTCATGCAGTAGCAGAGTTATTTAACCATGTGTGCTGCCCTTGTTGAATATTCAGCTTTTTAGTCCAGCTGATAAACTGATTGTCACGTATCCTTAGGTGATTCATCTGTTTGTTGAGCACTAAAACCTCAGATTCAAACTTCCCCAGATGGATATTGAAAAACCTGTTGCTTTTAGGATATAAGGGATTCATTATCCTCATTCCTTTCTATGGCATTTTTATAAAACCTTTTGGCTTGCCAGTCCCATCCCATTCAGGTGGATGAAAAAGTCCCCCAATAATCCAATTTTGTTGTGGGGTTTGCCAGTGTAAGAGAGGAGAAAACCAATGTCAAAAGTGACACACAGGCTCCATTTACTTTAAGTTTGTATTTCATCAGTCTAGCAAACCCAATGGGAAACTTAATTTCTTATCATGAACATTATTGAATTACAGAAGCTATATTTAGATCAATTGGTTCATGCCAAAATTATTAGACTTCACTAGGAAAAATACAAGCTTTTGACTAGAAATATCAGCAGACATATCAGCACTACTTGTGTTAAATGTAATAGCTGTACTTTAATGCACTCTTACCTGACGCAGGACACCAGCATCTACTTCTGACATTTTGAAAAACCTGAGATGTTTGTACCTGGATGTTTGCAAATATTTTCTTTATCAGGTGATCACACAGCCTATGTTAGACAGATATTTCTGTGAGGGGAGTGCCCTTGACCATTTTTTCCCCCTGCCTGTGCCTCTTCTTTCTTCATGCTAGTGCAAGTTTATGGTTAGGGAGAGTTTGTTCAAGAAGCCAGTCTGGGAAAATTAAGATCTAGAATAGAAGGAGAGAAATTTAGAGAATATAAACAGAAGAAGCAGCAGAAGAAAAATTATGCAATGGTATAGAACCAGTATAAGCATGTGGTGAAAATCTAATGTTCTTTTAGCAGGCATGTTTTTTTGAACGTGCTAGTTCAGAGTTTCTTTTACAGCAATGAGTTGTCATGCCTTGTCACATACAAAGCTGTGGGTTTATTATAGATTAACTTGTGGCATTTTTAACTTTCCTGAAGCAGTTTTGAAATGGAAGGTAGACTAAAAGCTTAGACAATGTTTGTTCCACGAAGCAGTAATTGATGAAAAAGTGTTTGATGAGTAAAAGTTATGGACCTCTTGTTGGCAATTAAACCTTATTCATGGAGAAACTTCATGCTAGGAAACTGGGGTTGTCGTGCTTTATGATTCAGAAAGAGTGGGCAATGCTTGTAGCAGTGTGAAATGGAGCTTGAGCTCAGCAACAAAATAATTTCTTCTCATATACCAGCAACAACTTATTTGTGATGCCTCTAAGGAAAAACCAGCTTAAACTGGAAAAAAAAATCAGAAAAGCACAGACTTTTTCTGCAAAATATAGTAAATTACTCTTGTTAACACTTGCATTTATGGTAGCAGTCAGTTTACTGTAGTCCACACTAAGGTTTGTAATCTGCATGGTAGTTTTTGATACTTCTATTTACAAGAAACCATCAAAGATAAAGCGTAATTGAAGAATTCTGTGGTAAAGATGGTTATCAGTTGCCCTTTCACCTTGTCATTTCTCTATTGTGTGCTTCAAGAGAAGGTGATAAAATATCTTGCTAGCAAAATGCTACATTGTGTGGGATTTCTTCACTGTTAAACTCTATTTTATAAATAAAAGCCAAATTCCACATGTGATTAAGCCTTTTTATTCTGTTTTGGTATAGGCTCGTAAAAGGTTAAGCTAAAGTGGTTTGATTCTATTTTCAATGTATATTTTATGGACAAAAAGGAAAAAAAAGCATTTAATAACGGTTTTTATTAAAATCATGTTTGGCAATTTCAGCCTGTAAAATTGTGTAAATTGGAATATCATCCAAGGTTAATCCAAGGTTATCCATGAAACAGTGGCAGATTTATGCTGTGCCACCCTTCCCTGGGCTTCTTAGATAAACACAGTGCGTATGTAATACGTGACTTTAAATATGTAGAAAAAAATACCAATCCCTTTGAAGCCAGCAGAAGGTTTGCCAGAAAAAACACTTAGGCAGTAAAGATGCTACAAGGGATAAGCAAGACCCCCTTGATTATTTAGATGTTTATTAGGGGTCAATGGCTTAATGCAGAAGCTACTCCTATTTGCCATAGCAGCGTAACAGAGTTGTGTTCTGTCAGAGGCAGTGGCACCCAGGTGAGGTGTCTGGCCAGATGTATCAGGGGATACAGTGTAAAACGTGGATCCATGCTTTACAAATACCTGTGTCTCACTACTGACAATGCATCTGCTGCTATTTCATTACTCTGAGGAATTAAGGAGCCCAGACTGCTGTCCTGAGCAGACACTTATCTTTCACATAGAGGAACCGATTGGTGTAAGCTAGTTAATGCCACAAAATGAAGGGAATTATCCTTCAGAAATAAAGTAGAGATCAGATTCTTCAAATGCTGTGAGTCTAAAAATGAATGACTTACCCAATCCTAGAAATAGTCCTGCCTAATTTTATAATTCCTCTAAATTAGACTAGCCACATGCTTACTGCTAAGCTCAAATCTGTCTGCAGGATCTAACATATGTTAAATTATGTGTCTGATTCCCTGCAACCTATTCTGTAACTCAAAAATGCACCAAAAAGCTGTCCTGTAATTTGCATGATCTACTGGCGACTGAAAAGAAATTGTGACTGAGGTGCTGAAATTTTCTTGACCCAGGAACATTTTGTGATAAATGTGTTTGTACAAAAACCCATCAAACCCAAAAAGAAGGAGAAATCTGTGTTTCCAGGGAATATTTTACTTTCTTGCAAAATAAAAAGCTGCAATGGAAATCACTTTTCTCACCACAGAAATATAGTCACCTCCAAATAACTATTTTTGGAAGTTTCTTGTTATAGCTATAATTGACAGACTGTGAAGAGTTACTTCTTTTGAATATGTTGAACATTAGTAGTTCCTTTTCTGATTTTGTGAAAATGCAAAATTAAGTGTGATTTTTTAAGTATGTACTCTATTTGGAAGGGAAGTGGTTTATGGCATATTGAAGCTAAGAAATAAAATTCAGGTCACACTTGTGAAGGACTGCCCTGATTTCTTTACAGACAACTGATTTCAGCATATAATATTAAGCACTCAGATAATTCGCAACGTGAATTTTTACTCATGGCTTCTTGACTTAAGCAGCTTTGTTTCTCCTGGATACAGTTGCACGATACTTGGTTTCTATACAAGTGAGTGGGGAAAGCTCTCTTATGATGCTGGTGCAAAACCCAATTGAAATTACTTGTAAACTAGGTGGCTTGGGCAGACCAACCAGTTCCTTCTTTTCTTTCCTAAGAATTACTGTCTGCATCAGGCTAAAATGACTGGTAACTCAGGAAAACCTCAGACCCTGATGAATTTCAGGGTTAGTCATCACACAGCCCTTGGCTTGGTGAGTGTTACTCCCGACACTGCCCTCTAATTGACCTGGACACTGGGCTCGTGGAGGGAGCACTGGGAAGGGGTGAATGACAGTTCAGCTGCATGCAAGCTCTGAGCCAGGTGACCGAGTCCCCCGGACCTTGTGTATCACCTTCTCTACATGGGTGATGCTGCAGGCTGTGACCTTTATGCTGAGGGTGCTGAGCTGAAAGCACCGAGTCCCTTTCAGTGCCTGGTTTGCTTCCAAATGTCACTGGTTTTATAAGGTAGCAGAATCACTCTTTTGACAGGTCCAACGGGAAAAAGAGTAAAAAAAATAACCCAAGCAAATGAACAAAAAAACAAAACAAAACAAAACAAAAAAACACACAAAAAAACCTAACAAAACCAAACCAAACCAAACCAAACAAACAAACAAAAAAAAACCTCAAACCACAAAACCCCAAACCTGGGAAAAAAGCTTCTGCTTTTTAAAACAGAGAAAAGTTCCACCGAGTGTACTCCACTACTGAGTCACACAGTGTCAATGCTTACCCTCCCATAATCAGTTGTTAGCTATCATCTCCCCACTTTGATAGTTACCTCTCACCTTCTTAATCAAATTGTCATAAATAGGTCAGGAATTCTTGTTACTGGTTTTATTCAATAACACCTCTTTATCTCTTACTTGTCCTAAGTCCCATCCAATTTTCTCCTACTTTTCCATGTGCTCTGTTCTCATGACAATCACTTCTGTTTGATTGCTGCTACAAGGCCCTGATTGCAATTCTTCACTGATGAAAGAGTGCCGGGAACCGGGGATTAGGGTTGTATTCCAAATTCTGCCAAAAACATCCTGACTTCAGGCAGTGCATTCTGGATACATGTTTGGTTATACAGAATATTTGTTTACTCCAGAAGAAAAGAATAAACAAGAATCAGAAAATGAACCCCAAAATGATTTTATATATTTCCTGGCAGCATTCACGGGCTATAGCTTACAATTATTTAAAATCCATTTTACCTCTGATAAGGCAGTGCTTCTCTTGTGGGAGGCTGGAGGTGTATCCCTGTTAATGATTGTGAGATTGTCCCTAACAAGCTTTCCCAGAACAGGGCTGCTGTCTGACACCAGCCCGGTAAGTGTGAATAAACCATTAACAACCTTAGTTCATTAACAATGGACCAGGTTGCTTTGGCTTCCTTATTTCATTGTGGCTTCATTTTTGCAGATTGAGTGTATTGCAATAGGATTTATCTTAGTAAAAGTATTGGCTTTTAATTGTAGGATTATACTGAGTAATTCCCAGCTCCCCCATGGGAATTCAGCTGGTTTTCCCCACTGACTAAAAGGAGATGCGTTTTCTACTGGTTATTGCACAAGCCTGGGAACCGGGGAGTCCAGCTTTTATTCCCAGTTGTGTCTGTGATTTACTTTGGGATTTCCCAGCGCCTCAGTTTTACCCGAATAATGGCGTTACTTACCTTTTGATAAAAGTGCCAGGAAAAACCCCGGGTTGTTTGCTGCTTCACTGAACATGAAGTTGCTCTGCACTTACTGAGGGCAGATCAGTCATTCAACTAATTCAAGCAATAGCTGGAGACACTGTGATTCTACAGAAGGTTACAGCCTGTGTCTTGGTGTGTAATCTTGTGCATAAACTGAGTATCACTGTTGTCCCAGCTCTATTGGGTGTTGTCTCCATGGTTTAAATGGGAGCTTTGGAGGATGCTGTGGCAATCTGAGCAACTGAATCTTATGAGGCTCTCTGCAGCATCTGAACTTCTTTGAATCTTTCCTAATTAAATTTCCAATCTGTTTAAAATATTCCCATTGTTTTCGTCTAGCCCTCCACCCCACCTACATGAGTAAATATACAAACATACACTCACACACACTCTTTAAACTGTCAATTTCTCTGTCTTCTTTGTCCAGGCTGACAAAAATACGCACCAAAAATACAATTGCCAAAAAATCCCAACAATTGAGAAACAAGGGAAGATTTTAAATAGCTGTTCCTTTCACATAAATTGTGCTAAGGGATTAGAAATGAAAAGACACCTTTGTTTTTATTCAGGAGGGATATTGTGAAGCTAATTAGTTAATAATTTTTTTTCCAACACCCTCCTGTATATTATCATTATGCCAAGAGTAGGTGTTCAATGCTTCCTCCTCTATAGTGAAATTGCTTAGTTATATAATCATATTAAAGTGACTAAGGAGAGAAGATAATATTTGGAAAATGCTTTTAGATTTCAGGAGCTTTTAGTCCCACATATATATATATGAATATACATGCATAATGTCCATGCATACAAATATTCTCTCATACATATATATATATATATATGCACACACACATGCATATAGCTATAGCTCCTTTGCCTCTCTACTGCGCACAAAAAAGACTTTCATAATGTCCCTTTCACAAGCTACTTTATGTCACAAAGCTTTCTTCCCTTGAATTGACCAGTTTTAATTACTATTACCTAAAAAGGTACAATAATATAAGTATCAGAGGCCAATGACTTAATCAAGCCAATAACAGTTTATACATACACTGCTCCACTGTGTATATTCATAGCACCAGCAGAAGCTTCTGCTGTTCCATCTTTGTTATTTTATTTTTTACTTTGTACCCTGCAGCAGAAGCAGCAGCAGCAGCTCTGATTGCGACAACCAATAGACATGGTTGGCAGGATGAAATGTAAAATAACAAAACCTACAGTCTGACTTGCTTTGTGGATAATATGCTGCAACAACCAGCCATTTCCTGCCTGTGGCTGTGTCAGCTGAGCCATCCACAGTCCATTTTTTCATTGGTATTATTTTTTTCAGTGTCTATGAAATCTGGAATGGGACACAGCATGCTTGGAATGTGGCCAGCATCCTGTTGAGTTAGTAGAATGGAAAGAAAATAAAAAGTACTCTGACCCAATTTCTTTGACTAAATATACTGGGCCATAACAGCAAAAGCTAGGAATGTGTTTATTCTTTGAATCATATTTCAGATGAAGTGTTTTAGGACAATAGATTGCAAACGGAGATGGAGATCAGGTAGTGAAACCTACTCATCAGGCTATCCATTGGCTTCAAACATCTCTTTCCATCCCAGGTCTCAAAGATTTAAAAGTAGGTTTCATTTTTCTTTTTTGTTGTTTTTCTACCTAATTTAATTTACCTGAAATTTTCTGTCCACCTTTTCTTTTTTTTTCCCCCTTTTCTTTACCTGTTTCAATTAAAGCAGTTAAGCAAAAAACAAACAAACGAAAAAAAAAATCAGTCAGTGTATTTTTCCTTTCTGTGGCAAGTACCAACACTTAGGATTTGTGGAGATTGTGTTCCTTACTCTGCTGTGAGCAGAAATGCAGCTGGATGCATCTGGAAGTGAGGAGAAACATAATAGCACAATCAGTTAGTTTTTCAAATGCAAAGTGGAGGGTGCACTTAAAACGTGATGATAATCTAAACTGAACAGCTTGTGCCTACCTTTGGCTCCCCCACACCTGTGTCATTCATGCTGCCATCCCAGGCAACAGTGCTGTTCCAGCGAGGAGCGTGCCAAGGGGTGGCTGCTCTGTTCTAGGAGCTGTGTCCCAAGAAGGACCAAGCAAACCCTGTGACCTCTTTCTCAGTTTCCTCATTCATAAAATGGGGACAATGATCTGCCTCCATCTTTTCAGAACACCTGGGTATATCTGATTGCAAAGTGGCAGGACACAATGGGAGCCAAACAGAACTGTTCTCCAATGCCATATGGCCAGACAGGTTGCCAGCATTCAGAGATAAAAAAGCCAGATTAAATTATAAAAAGGCCAAACCTAACAAAAACAACAAGAAAGCCAAAAGCCCCAAGAACAAACAGCAATTAAAGGCTTAATTTAGCACTAATAATCAAAATGGATTTCAGAAATGCCTGGCCAAATAAACATTCCCTTGCAGCACCCCACCTGCTGGTACTAGCAGAATAGTAATAGTACCTGCAGTACTACTCCAGTACGTCCCTGCTTTTGTTGTCCTCTTCAGACCTACAACATAAGGTGCCTATCTTACTGCTCTCCTGCTTTTCAGCTTTCCTTCCAGAGATCCCTCCCAGAATGCTTAAAAACTCTTGGAAAAATTTTGCACTAGGTGTGAATGGTAGAAAAATATCACCAGCCCTGTGAATTTGGATTTGACTTGGTCCTGAGCTCTTGCCTAATTCAGAGGTCATTCAGAGTGAATCCTGAGTGGTTTTAGCAGCCTCTGTCCTCAGCATTGAACTCCTTTGTCATGGGACAGAGAGGCCAAGATCTAAAGAGAGAGAAGGGAGGGATCAAACAGCTGAGTAAGGGCAAAAAGGACATTTTGATGAAACTTGTAGATGTTTCTGTCCAGGAGAGTTTTCCTTTCCCTTATGACCACAGATGAAGATGAGCCAAGGTGCTTTAAGGTACTTGACTTGGCAGAGAAGTAAAGAAGAATGGTCTATCCAAAAGTTCTGAAGACAAAAGCCCAGGCTAAAAATGCACTGGTATTCCTCCAAACAGCCCCAAAACTCAAGAGCAGGAATCCCAGGATCCCGGCAATTTATGGGTTGGACTCTTGCTGTTTTTCAGGGCAAGGGCTTTCCATGCAAGAGTTTCAGAAGCAACAGCTGTTTTATAGAACATTCCTGTCAGCAGGGCTGGGTGGGCAGAGCTAGCAGTGTGGTCATACAAGGTCTAGGCAACAATTTCAGGGAAACACTATTATTTGGTCCATTTTTATTTCAAACAAGAGGTTTCTTTGCATGTGAATCCCCAATCAAAGTCTATTCATTGTAAGAACTGACAGAAGTGAAACTAAGTGAAGGAAAGCAGATGGCTGAAACATGTTGAAAAGAATCAATAGCCCCAGTTCTGATGCATCGATATTTTGGTGTGGACACATCCAGAATTGATGTTTAAATGTCAGCTGGGCCCAATTTGCAGCATTTCAAAGCTGCCTTTGTGTTTTGAATTCAGCTGGACTGAAGGTCAAAAGTTTTGCTAAGTATTTGAATCCAATGGTACATTTTGCAAACATTCATTTTTATTTGAAAATATATCCTTTTATCTTGTTCCACTGGTATAGCCAAGGTGGAAGAACATAGAGCAGGCATTAGTTCAAAGCTTGGTCAAAGGATAACAGTTGCTTATGCTGTCTTGACTCTGACACTCCCATTACTCCTGAAAAACTAGATACCATCAAGTCTGATTTTTTCCAGTGTAGAATTATATTGTATTAATAAGTTCCTTTCTGATTGAATGCATAAAGATACTGTGGCAAATAAAAATCTTCACTGAGTTGGTTGGTTTTGATGTGTGCATCTTTTGTAGTAGAAAGAAGACTATGTGGTTATTTAAGAGGAAGTGTTGATAGTTCAGAAAAGAGGAACATAAAAGATATGTATTTCCTTTTTAATGCTATGTATTTAAATTTCAATTTTCAACAGATTTCAACAGATTCTCAATTAGTGCAATGTAATGAAGTCTCTTTAGAATTAACAGAAATGTGAGTTTAAACCATCTGAAGATTTAGTTATGAACCTTAAAATGCGATAGAAACAAGAGCTACATGAAATTATATTAAAAAATATTCAGTGTATCAACATTCAATAGAATAGCTTGTTTTCAAAACTGATTTGAAGATGTTTTTTAGCCTTGTCAGGGTTACAAAACAATAATTTGGACCTGGAGAAATCATAGTTCAATGTCCATTTCACTAATCTGAGGAAAGTCCTCCCTTCTTTAAACACAGTAGGGACTTCAGGAAGTAGTAATTGAAATTTAGGCAAAAAATATATTATGAACAGGATTTTGCTAAGTAAATTCAAAGGGACAGTTTTAAACCCACTCTAACTGAAGCACATGTCACTCAGTGTGTGCCACTGTGGTGGCATTGAATATGTGCTTTGCAGGGGAGCAAAGGACTGCATGAACAAGACTAGTCTTCAGAGCTGTTAATAGGCTACAGTTCCCTTGGAATTAGTGGGACTGGAGGGTGTTCAGAGTTTTCCAATAGAGTTGCATTTATTTTCATCTCAGCTACCTTACATTCTATGAGTGACAGATGTGTGGCAAAATAGAGTACTGAAATTTTACTTTCAGTTCTGAACTGTGAAGAGAGAACAATGCTTGTCACATTTCAAAAAGGCTACAAAGGAATATCTTAAATAGTTAACAGAGACACTAGAAGGAAACAAAATAGAAGAGCTTTACCAAAAAAAAAAAAAAAAAAAGAAAAGAAAGAGAGAGAGAAATCCACCTATATTTATATCTGTACAACAAGGAGTCTTCAGAACTTTCTGAGTAACAGAGGAAATGAATTATCTCAAAATCCCAGGCAGAAAAATGAATTTGAAACTGTGTTTTATTTTGAAGCAAATCTTGGATGTACTTCTGTTGAGCAGAAGATTCTGATTGTGAGGAGGGGGCTAGGAGATGCGCAAGAGGAAAACATTCCCAGCTTGCATGACGCAGTCAGCATACATTGTCTGAAGGATCAGAATAGGATGCAATTATGAAATCATCCAGACATGAAGGTCAGCTTGTCCAAAAGTCATGTTAGAGGATTGTGGTTAGGAATCAAGCAGGCAGGCAGTTAATAAGACCACCAAAACCAAAACTCCGTGTAATCCCCGTGTAACAGAAAAAAAAAAAAAAGGAAAAAAAATTTTAAAAAGACAAAGGCAGAATTTAAAAGTTAATGTAAGATTTGGTAGCTTGATATGTAAATATTACAGTAAAATTTGGAGATTCAGCATGCTCTGAATAATATCGAATTGAATCAAAGGTGCAGGAATGGAAACATACCATGATATAACCTCTCTGGAAGAATGCTGGGTCTTTCAAAGAGGTTTTTCAGTGGTACTGTGAATCCTTCACTGTGGAAGATGTAATTTATTTAGGAGCCTTTAAGAGTTGAAAGAAATTACATGCCATGTTTTCCTTGTCTATCTTACAATTACTTAGAAAACACAAAGGTCTTTTTTGTCCTCATTTATTCTGTGAAAGAGGAAAGAATAATTAAGTAGAGCTCTGAAAATCCAAAACAAAAGACAACAGCATCAACTTCACTGCCATGTGCCCCATTCAGACCTTAGAGTCAGGTTATGTCTTCAATATTGTGAAACAAAACTTCATTCACAAAGACCCTTTCGACTTTCTTGGAATGACATTTTACTTGCAGTGATTTTTAGCGGCTGGTTTGTTGGCTTGTTTGTTTGTTTTCATTAGAGGAGTCTGCTAAAGCATATTGACTTAACACAAAGTCACCTTGGTATCAGTTGCAATAGCCCCCAAAGCAGTGCTTGGATTTGCAGCCCTAACTGGCATTGTGTTCTGATGCGTTTTGAAGACTTTTGAAAGTTAAAATTGAATCAGTCCTTTACACCACTAACCATGCACCTGCTTCTTGACCCTAACTATTTGAAATATAACATTCTCGATCATTGCTCCCCAAGTCCTAAAAAAAAAAAAGGTCTTATTTCCTATACTCATATTCCTGTTGGATTTTGTGATTAACATTCCACAGCCTTGAGTTCATGACTGTAGAGGTCCCTCCATAGCATGGGAGCCTCAAAAATTCCACTTACTCCATGTGTGCTCGCTGCACTGTGAGCAAAGGGGAGATTTCATCCCTCAGGGTTATCTCAGCAGTATCTTCCACAAACACATCCCTTCTCTAAAAGAAGAAAGGATCTACCTTTTCATCCAGCTTAACTTTGTCTAGACAACAAATGCAGCCAGGTTTTGTACAGCTGATTTATCTTCCCCAGCTGACTAAGCCAGAGTGAATGTGATTCACAAAGATTTTCTTTTTATCCCATGTTTGTCTTTCAAACTTCTCTGTCTGCTTATCTATGCTTGTACCTGGGAAACCTGGGAAACCCTAAGGAGCTATCCCACTCCACAGGCTGAATGTCAGTCACCTCAGCAGGGATACACTAGTGGTAAAATGAGACTTTGGAGAGTCTTATGGGTAACCTGCAGTGCAGATGATGCAGATTTCTTTATTTTCCATTTCAGAAGTTCTTAGTGTTTCTTCATGCGGTACAGTTTTATCTGTAGTTCTCTTATACAACACAAGTGTCTTTACAGCTCAGGATAGGTGCTTTTTTTGCATTCTTATTAATTTAAAGAAATAAATATCTTGATGAGAATGACCTTCATTATACTTCAGACCTGATCATTGCTCCCTGTGGGCTCCATTACCTCAGTGAAAGCCAAAGACAAAGTTCACTCAATAATTAGAGGGACTGGAGTTGTTCTGGTCAGAGAACCTGACACCCCTGCTGTGCTGAATGGCAGTGTACAGATGAGAGATTTGAGAGCTAAGAGACCAAACTAAATTAAGGCTGCCTAAGGTCTGCTGTGTGCATTAAATTGCAAATAAGGTGGGAGCACAACAAAAAGTGAGTGATCCTTCTCCTAAGTAGCCTTAAATCATTCCCATTTAGGATCTGCTCAAACAGGTTCATGTTAGCTTTTGTTTGGGATTCAAACCTACAGCAAAATAAGATGAATGCATAATAAAAAATATTGTTGTGTGTCAACTGACAGGTCTAGTACTAGTACTTATCCACAAACTCGTAGCATCTTTCTGTGCAACCATCTGTTTAGAAAAGACATTATACATAAGAAATTGTTATAGTATAAAATGGGTATAAATGTATATTTGCATAGACACGTGCACGTAAATACATATGTGTGCACATATCTGAACTAATCAATGCATTGCAGGAATACTTATTACAAATAGCAAATCTATTCCTGTTAAATTCATGGACAAAATTTGTGTGTTAAATGGCATTTCCCTTCTCTGTTACCACCTACTCCTGGCCTGAAGGACTGTCTGGAAGCGTGACCCACAGACAGCCTGTCCTATACCTGTCCTATACCTGTCCTATGCACCAGGCCAGGGCCCAGGACAGCTCCTGTGAAACAGAGTGGACACAAGTCTGAGTACCTCTCAGAAAGGCTGCATCCAGCTTGGATTTTTGGAAAAACCTGAAGCCATATATAGATATAACTGAGATTTGGGGGCCAACAATGAATGAAGGTGCTTAAGATGGGACTGGTGGACTGTGCAATGTAGAACTGCTAGTGGGTAACACAGCACATGTCGAGCTGTGCTGGGGCTGTCCTATTTTCATTTCAGGTGGGATAGAGTTCATTTTCTTTCTAGGAGTTGGTGCAGTGCTATGTTTTGGGTTCTGTATGAGAATAATGTGGATTACATGCTGATGTTTTACTTGTGGCTAAGCAGAGCTTACTCTAAATCCTAGACTTTTTGATTTCCCTTATTCTGCCAGAAAGCAGGTGCACAAGAAGCTGTGAGGGAGCATGGCCAGGACTGCTGCCCTGAACTGGCCCAAGGATATGCCACACTGTGAAATCGTGAAATACCATGCGTAGTATATAAATTTGGGAAGTTGGCTGGAATGGACTGATCACTTTTCAGGGATGGGCTGGACATCTCTCAGCAGGCGGTGAGCAATTTCATTGTGCATCACTTTTTTTGGGTTTTGTTCCTCTGTCTCCTTTTAATAGCTATTAGTAGTAGTAGTAGGTTTTGTGTATTATTATTATTATTATTATTATTATTATTATTATTATTATTATTGCTGTTGTTTGTATTTTATTTTGTTTCAATTTTTAAACTGTTCCTATCACAACCCACAAAGTTTACCTTTTCTTTCTGGTTCTTCTCTCCACCAGGGAATGGGGTAGGAGTGAGTGAGTGGCTGTGTGGTATTTAGCTGCCAGCTGGGGTTAAACCATGAGGTGTGCTGGGCGATGGGGTGAACTTTGTGGCTTCTGTGGTCTTTCTCAACATTTATTTCTCTTGAACAAGTTTGCTTGCTTTTCAGCTTCCAGCATCTGTTTTTGTAGGCATCCAGTTAAGGCATCTGGCCCACCTGCAATCCCAAAACCAGGAACAGCTACAGCATTCTATTTGAAAGTGCTCTTGGTGCACACCAATCTGTATCAGCTGCAGAGGGCACTTTCCAAAATGTGAATCAGGCCATTTCATTTTTAATGTGTATTTTTAAAGACCCCAGTTTCCCAAAGAATATATTAACAACCAACCCCCTGGTTAGGTGCTCCTGGGGAGGGAAGCAGGAAGGTGAGGCTGCCTTTCTGCTCTGCTTTTGAAGCCGTGTGTCTGTGCAGAGGGGAATGTCTGGCTTTCCATCGACTTTTCCAGCTTGTCCTTTTGAATCAGGTTTCTGACTGAGGGGAAGCAACCAGCAGAGCTGGTCTCAGATGCCTGAATGGTGGGTGTCTCTCTGTCTGGGCTCCCTGAGGAGCCCAGTCTGCCCTCATTTGAGGGTATGGGGGTCTTGAGCAGGCAGGAGGGGTGAGTAATTTGATTATATCCTTCTATTTCAGCTTTTCAAGGGATCTGAGCAGAGCAGTATTGGGGAAAGAAATATAACTGTGAAGGCACATGGGACAGAATGGCAAAGTTCATATTCCAACAATGCTGTCTTGAGCAATTGTCACCTCTTCATTTATTTCTTTCCACAACAGCCTTTCTTTTCACTTTCATTTATGCTAGTTAAGTTTTCAAGTGGGAGCAACTCCTCTATTCAGGGTTCAAGAAGCAACAGTGCCCGGAAAAGTAAGGGTGTGGTGTGGAAAAATAGCAGTAGGAAAGGAAGGTAGATGGGAATTCTCAAAATCATTTTAAACCTCACTGATGCTGAGGAAAAAGCTATTAGCAGAGCAATATTAGCAGAGTGTGCCATTAATTGTTCACATCATGAAAGCAAATGTCTTCTTGATTCCCCACCTAGTTTTTTGCTGCCTTTCTTGGCTGCAGCTCCTTGGCTTTTTTCCCTTCTTTGTCATTTTGCCAGACTCTTTTTGGATCCTCAGCTCACAGATGTGTTTCATGCTATGGTCACCAAGGCCATGGGATTCTTCCTGCTGTTCTCTGACACCTTGGTGTGTTATACTAGCTGAAGGAGTCCTCTCCTGCATTTGTTTCTTCCTGGTGGTGATTAGCCCTCTGTTGTGGGGTCTCTGACACATTCAATGCTGTTGGGTGTGTAAGAGCCACCTGCTGGCCCTGCCTGGGGACCAAGCTGCCACCAGCCTCCACCCACTCCTGTTTGCGTGGCCGTGGGTGAGGCAAGAGGAGCAGAATGTACAATGTGTTAATAAGAAATTTATACCATATTTGACAGCATTACTCTGTTGATGGCTGCCAGGAATATGACTGGCATGACTTTCTTGGGTCTTTCTCTGATCTCAGATATAAATTTGATATGTGTCCAGGCAAACACATATTTCAGGAGAATTTAAAAGAAAAAATGATTCCATATATAGCTGTATCACAAGTATTTACTCTGCTGAATTGAATTCTAGCCATTTTCCCTTTGTTTAACATGAGTAATCACCTAAAACTGTGCAAATAATTTTTTAAATCAGACACTTTAAAATCCCAGCTGTGAACTTCCAAGAAACTTACCCTTGCTCTTGTTTTTTTTTTTGGTTTTTTTTTTTTTTTGTTGTTGTTGTTGTTTTTTTTTTTGTTGTTGTTGTTGTTGTTTTTTTTTTTTTTTTTGGTCTTAACACATGGCTCTGAGGTCCTATTGCAATGGACAATTTGAACCAACATCTGCCCAGCCCTCTTTTATAAAGAACTTTGTGCCTTCTTTGTGTCAAATTTTAGAAATGTTGCCTTACAGGAGTGTTACACCACCACTCCAGATAATTCCTAAATGTAGTGTGCTTTAATACTCTTGGATAGTGCTTTCACTTTTGAAAGGGGAAATTTTTGAAGGAAACAAAGGCAGCTAAGTAGGTTGACCAGAATTACATATCTCTATTTGCTTTTATGAACACCTTACTCTAACATATTGGGGCATCAAATGTGCACACATTCTCTATTTGCAGTTTTTCATACTTGATATATGCTTTGTTTAGGCAAATTTCTATACTCCCTCTTGATGGAGGACAGAGTACTGGCATAGTTTAAGTAAATATGTGATATATTAGTGTCCATCATTGCTGTTACACCTGAAGAACATACAAACTGCCTCACTTCTATGTGTTCTACAGGAAACATGAAAACTTAAAAAAATTCTTCAATAGCAGAGAAGAAAAGTCACAAAAATAATGTTTGGATTCTAAAAAATACATATTAGAAAACTTCTTAGCGCAGAATGAATGAAAATGAAAAAGAGAGCAAAGAAGCAGTGAAATAGAGAAGCCAAGGTGAAATGGAGTCCTGAGCCCCTTTGCTACCATGTGTCCAGGTAAAAGACTACTTTATTTTCTGAGATGAGGTCAGCTTCATTATTCCTTTGCTCTGAGTCAGAGATGGGCAGGAGAAATACTGGTGTGCCTGGCAGAAAGGAGTCAAAGGAGCACAAAGCAGCAGGGTGACAAAGTGGCCTACTGGCTCCTGGACTGAGTTAGTGTCACACAGGGCTGCATGACAGCGTGTTAAAAAAGGAAACGCAGGAACTGCAGGGAGCAGGGAACTCTTCAGAGGACTATGGGTCCAGTGCCTCTGAACTTTCCTTAAAAAAATTGAAACAGTGAAGAAAAAGGTACAGTAGCAGATAGCACTGAAAGTTAAAGGATTGCTTAACTCCAAAGCTGTACCATTAGAAAACAGGTTGGGAGAAAGGAGAAACATCAAGGGCTAGAAAAGGAAGGCTGAGGAAGGGGGAGAGGGAAGACAGACTATTGTGGATGACATCTTGCAGCCTGAGAAGAAACAAAAAAATTATTGTTGCTTCCCAGTCAGTCACCAGGACAACAGCAGACTGAATTTGGAGCTGTCTGTAATAATTTATAACTACTTTGTCTCGGTTGGATTATTATGTTGCTTTTCCTGCATTTGTTGGATTCATTAGCTTGGCAGAGCTTCAACCAGAAAGGCAAGGTAAGAGAAGAAAGGGGAATTTTTGGAAAAATTTGTACCTACAAAACTATGCTATGAAAATACTGGTGAACTCAGCACTCTTGTTGCTTTGAACACCTTCTGTGCTCTGATCTGTTCCCAGGGTTAAGAGAGGAGCACACAAGGAGAAGTGAGAATGAGATCCTTCGCTGCTGTACAAGGACCCTCTGCTCCCTGTGTCCACTGCTGATCT
Source organism: Fringilla coelebs (assembly GCF_963513975.1). Taxonomy (NCBI): domain Eukaryota; kingdom Metazoa; phylum Chordata; class Aves; order Passeriformes; family Fringillidae; genus Fringilla; species Fringilla coelebs. The sequence goes on along the minus strand of NC_140028.1, from coordinate 46,119,206 downwards.
TCAGTACCCAAAAATAAAGTTCAAGAATGTGCTGGGATCTGGTAGGACCCCTTGGCCCTGACAAGGAATTCGCTGGAAGGAAAATCATGGTGTTTGTACCACAGGAAAGCAGGGTGGCAGGCCCAGAGCCTATGGAGATGGGAGGTGTTAATGGAGCTGAAACATGGTCCTGCAGAAGTTGTGTCTGCTATGTTTTGAAGGCAGGAATGACAGGGATAATGGGGAAGCTGCAAACAGTTGTCTGAAAAGACCAAGGTCAAAAAGTAACCTAGCAGTGGCATAGAAGAGATGGGCAAGCATCAGGCAACATGCTGCACTTAGCCATTCAGCTGTCTGGAGGACGGAGGGATGGAGACTGGGAGTGAGGGAGGGTGCCCTTTTACAGCAGGCAAACAGCTGAGTGACAAAAATCCCATTAGTCCATTCCTGCTGCAATATCCACACCTGTTAGGGGCAAAGTTGGTAAACTGCACACATGGGCAAATTGCTCACCATATGGTCTAATTTATTTTGGAACCAGTGTGTGGTGAAATGCAGAAGAAACCGTCCTACAGCATGCAAATAAAATGCAGTGCTATGGCACTGGACCTTTTAGGCTTGCTTTTTCAAAAGCCAAAGGTTTTACTAGGAATTGGCTGTCCTGCAGGCTTAAATTTCTGGGACATACTAAAACTTTCAAGCAACAATAGTAAGAGGGTACTAATGGTTGCAGGGAAAACTCTTTTACAGCTCTGAATTTTATCCTAACATCCAACTCTTGAATAACCTAAAAGGGTGGAGATCTGTCTGTTCTGCTCCACCTATAAACCTATCCAGCCTCATGACAAAATACCACATTCCACCCAAGTATTTAAAAAAACCCCAAACACCACTGATTCCTTCATCCTCACTGCATGCCCAAGTTTTATGGCTTCATTAAAGTGACAAATGCGAGGAAGAAGCAGTTTGGTATGTGTCATGCTTTGCACATTGCGCTGATTTTATTACCTCTAACATTTTAAGGTGTCAGGGTAGAAAACATCCTGTCCCTGTGCATACAAAGGACTTGTTCAATATGGCAGTTTCTGAACAGTTGGGATTAGGGCACATCCCACACAAATGTATTTGTGTAAATTATTCAGTATTGTAGCCTGTTTGGGTTGAAGCATCCATTTATTTGCCTGTATTTTTCTTGACTTGTAGCTTTCCCTTCCAAAGATATTATGGCAGACCTCCCTTTCCCCCTGAGTCTGGGGTCAGCTTATTGTGCTGTTTTAGGATTATAGTAAATAAGCTTACAGAAAACATAAACAAGAAAAAGAAATGGCAACTCTGAGCCACACATAATTTTTCCTTCCCTTTTTCTTTCACCTACAGCTATTACTTTAGTCCTTTATGAACCCCAAAGACTCCTTCCTCTACTGTGGCAAGCACTTTGTGAATTGTTTATTAGCTTGGAAAAATGTTTCTGTCTCTCAGGACAGGTGTCAGTAGAAGATATCTGGGACAAATACTCTGTGAAGAAAGTACCTTTTTGCCTTAGGAATCAATGAACTGTTCCAAAGGATACAACGCTCTGAACCACGCTGAACTGAAGACCAGCAAATGTTACCTTCCATCTCTTCCAGTGACTTTAGTGCTGTCTTCATTATCATCTTCTGTTCTCCCTTGCCAATTCACTCAGCAGTTTGCCTCCTGTGCTACACACCAGCTGACAGATGTATCCTTTTCATTTCACATACTCTTAAAGCCTTGGGCACTGCTTTCTGGAGATATTTATACAGCTCTGGGACCCAGTTGCTGGAAAAGTAGTTTGTACTGAATATTTGTTACATGTTCTACAAGATCCCACACACTATTACTTTGCATAGAGTAAAACAACAACAAAAAAAAGTGCTGATGCCTTTGCATTTATTTTGGATGAAACTTGAACAGTGAACCTCTTTCAAAGTTAGCCTCTGTAACAGCCTGAATTCCATGACTAAAAATTTTCCTGTATGCTACAGTGCCTTCAGAACCTACCTACCACCAAGTTTCTTCATCTCCCACAAGCAAATAGAGTAGGAGAATATCTTCCTTCTGCTCGCCACAAGGCATTTCTTGTGTCCTTAACTCAAACAGTGGTAGAGGAAGGACATCTGCAACAAAACACACCACTGACTCTGTCCCCCCACATTAGTCAGGAAGAGCAATCAGTTTTGTACTGATTCTGCTGTTGTAATTTCTTCCCCTTATTCTAGTCAACACTGGGCAAAATGTGGAACTGGTATACGAATCAGTTGGGTTTATGTTGAAATTCTCTTTCTGTGTGTTTCACTTTCAGCATTCCTTATAGATATGTTAGCTGTCTATTGAATAACCATTTCATGGCTCTGCCAGAGGAAGGTGTCAGAATCTGAAGGTTTTTTTGCCGAGTGTTTTACCACGGTTTTCTCATTTAGATGGTCTGCTAGAAAAAGCGATAAACACAGAATATTTGAAAAATGCCACAGCAGAACCCTTAAGGTAAACCAGCTGGCCTTTGCTTCAGTTTCTAGGGCAGCATTTTAATAAACATTAGTCATGGTGATTATGGAACATTTTTATCAAGGATACATCATTTCCAGCATTATCCCATTTTTGAGTCTATATTAGCATAATAACTTGCATTATTAGTATAATTTGAGACATTTTAAGGACATGGCTGGAGAATAAGAAGCTCAGGCTGGAAAGCCTCAGATTGCCAATTGCTTGTCTTTCTTGCCAGGGCCAATTAACATATTTCTTCCATTTTTGCCTTTGTTTGACTTGTCAAAACACGAATGTGCTGCAGACTTTCAGAATCACTTAGGCTCCTTGTTCAGGCTTTAGAAGCACATAGCAACACGAAGCACATTCATGCAGATTAAGTGCTCTTTGGAGTATTAGAAACCACTTAATCTGTATAAATATGCTTCAGGTTGTTCAGCTTTTACAACACCTTGAGAAGGAACTGCAGTGGTTCAGAAAAATGTGTGATGCATTATTTAAAAGAAGATATATAATCCATGATAAGTTCATCTTCCAAGTAACTATTGTCAGAATCATAGTTTATATTTTTATATTTTGGACTTCATTGCACTGTGTTAATGCAAGTGACAAAGGGAATTTCCCATTATATACTCTATTACTTTCAAAATTCTGGTTTTATCACAGTTGATTTAGATGATAAGCATGAGAGATGTATAAGTACTGAGCAATTTTACTTTACAAATTTGTGCAGCAGGAAGAATTTACATTTTTAAACAGAAAAAGGTAAACAGTATTTATTTTCTCACTGAGTTGATATGTTATTCCATGCATAAAATACCTTTTTAGTTTCCATTGGCTCTAATTTTCATTTGCAGTAGAGCTGAAAAGAATGAGGTATGAGACAGGACTAAGAACATCATATTGTGATGTTGGATATTTTGCTTTTGGGGTTTACAGTGTCATTTAGTCTAATAACTCTTCATAGTACAGTTTAATTATTGCCAAAAATAGAATGCATGGTTGCATTGTGCAGCTTTCCCAGAGGATGTCTTATGTGTCCTGAGATAAATTTAAGCTCTATATTTTAACATATGTGCAACTGTAACTGTGTCGCATTCTGAAATCCCTTGTTAGACAAATGCTTGCAGCAGCCATTAATAATTGGAAAGTAACATGGACAAGACAGTGTTCATCTTAAAATACTGACCTCAAAAAAGTAAATAATACTTTTCCAGACTGGATGGTCTCATGAAGAGATGATTTCAATATATTGAATTCCATTCTTTTTGTGAAAACATGGGACTTTTAGCATCGATAGATACCTATTATGGGAAAAAGCCTACACTCTGTGGCTGATCTCAAAGGATGATTTAGTAACTGCCTCTCTTCCTTACTTGCACCTCTGGAGCTATTTGCCCTCTGAGTTGGTGGGCAGCATCCTTCCCAGCTGTGGCAAATAAATGCCAGCTGCTGGAGTCGACTGCCGAGTGCTCCACCACCCTTCACCAGAGAGCTTCTTCATTTGCTGAGGAGACAGCCCTGCAAGCCAGCCATGCAGGTTCTCCGCTCCTGGAGAGTATCTTAGATGGGCCATAATATCCACAGTGGTTTATATTCAGGTCCCAGAGGAGCACTTCCCTTGGCAATATGATCTTAACCTCACTGTAGCTGTAAGAGCAGCTGCCAGGGCTGATGTTTCTGGCCCTGATACTTGTGCGGAGATAGGGGGAGCAGGGGAATTCTTGTTTGCATACAAGAGCAGGCTGAAGACTCCTTTGAAAGATGTTTAGTAACACAAATGGGACTTGCAAAGGGCAGAAGGCCTGTTTGTGGAGACAGTTGCATTTTAACATTCCTTTTCTCCTTTTACATAAAATAATCAAGGACGTGACTTTAGCTGTGAAAGAAACTGTTGCATGTCTGCTCTGGTAATTTTATTGTCCCTGTAATGAAGCTTTTTGCTTAACAGAGATTTGCAAATTTTTTTTTCTTTTGTTAAGAATTATAAATATTCTCTTTTGTAAAAATAAATCTACAAAAATTATAAAGAAGCTTTGGAAATTCTAATATTTTGCTGTGATATTAGTATCCAACTGCAGTAAAAACTAAACTGGGTAAAAAAGGTTTCTCAAATTCAAAATGGATTAAAAAAATTCAATTAATTAATTAAATTCATTGGATTCAAAAAGAAGACTGGGTAATTAAGGAAAACTTCATAATTTTAATCCAAATTAAGGTGCAGGTTGCATTGTTTATGAAGCACACAAAAATACCAAGACTTTTTCCACTGTAAGCTTGGAATTAATTCCCTGGGTTATATCCAGTGCAAACACTGAAATGTTATATGACCTCTATTGCACAGAGGTCCTTTGCCAAAAGCTCATTGCAGTAATGGGCTTTAATATTTTTTGCATTGGATTTTACTCTACTGTTGGTTTTATCATTCTTGATCTCAGCAAATGTGCTTTATTGTCTGGATCATTTAATTTTGTTAGGCAAACGTGCTTCATTTTTTAATGATAAAATGTTAGCATACTCTTCAATAATAACAGTTTTTCCTTTCAGAGCTACTCATGCATAGAGTCTAATCTTTTGTAGTTGAAGGAAGATGTTCTTTAAGAACTGATTTAGGGTCTGCCTTTGTTTTACTAATTTTTAATTACATGCAGTCAGACCTGATTAATCTGAATTAGCATGCAAAGCCCCTTTTTAGAACTAAATAAAATCAGATTAACAAGTAAAGGATACATACAAGGATGTGTTCTAAGGTTGGTTAAAAGTTAAATCCCTCTTATTCTTAAACATACAGGCACTTCTGTCTGAACAATTTATGTATTCTAATTGGGTACACAGTTTTGCTGTGTAACAGAGCTTTAGTTCCTTTTGACTTTTGAGCAAAGCATCTAGGCATCATAATAATATTATGCAAGGAAATGCCTTTGCAGGGTTTTATAACTGGAACTGAACTTAACAAGATCAGTTCATCCAATGCTCTTTTGAACACAAATGCATTTAAAGAGTGGCACTATGTTGCAATTTCAGAAGTCACATTACTTTTTTAAAGAGTACCTAATGCAACCTGATATGAAGGGCAGCTGCTATGAGGGTGAAGACCCTGCCTTTCCTCCAAGTTCTCTTCTGCTCTTGCTCCTGGTTACCCACCTCTTTTGTACTGGCTTTGGTGATGGAGCTCAGCACAGCACCAACAAAATAAAATGGCAGAACATAATCTGGGGAAAAAGTGTATATGGAATTTTTCTGTTTGTAAAGCAAACGGAAGGAATTTTCCTAGGGGTCAGCCAATCACTGATGAGATGGAGGGGAGAGGGTAAATATCTAGTGAAGTAGAGTGAAGGGGAAGAGATGGAAGGAAGAAAAAGAAAAGATAGGGAAAAATCTGTCTTTCAGGCATTGTGGACCATTTGTCACTTCAGTCCCAGTGTGGGACTGTGCTCTGAGGAGGCCAAAGTCTTCAGCTCAGCTTTGCTTGAGCACCCTGTTTACCTCACAGAAGCAGTGTCAGTAAATTCAGCTGGATTTAATATGTGCTTTAAGCAGAGGTAGATTTGACAATCCATTGTGGGCATCCAATTAAAATGTTTTCTGGCTGTTGTTCACACACATGCCCCTTCCTTGGTGCGAGCATACCAACTCTCCGGGTGTGTTGCTAATAGGAGCACACCTGCTCTTCTCTGGGCAGAGGCCACAGGTATGCAGAAACCTCCTTGGAGACAATTGCCTTTTTAAATTGATTGCAGACTATTATATACTACTACTAAACAATTACTTCCAGTTGTAAGAACTGCACAGTGTAGCAACTCTAAGTCTCATCTCTATGTTTCTAAGCCAAAACATGGCAAATTGCACTCTTAGCATTTTGATGGGGAAAAATATTAAAAAGCTTTTCAAACATAATGGAAAAGGTTACTGTAGCAGGATGTTGGTTATTTTAATTTGAAATGATAAATACACATCTAGTAGAGGACAAAAAAACCTTTATACTTGACTAACCCGTGCCCTATTTATCCTACATTTTGCCCTGATGTATTTCCGTACTGTGTACAATAAAATACAAATTACTCAAATTCATCAAGAGGGGATTAATTGGCATATAATAGGGGATCTGGCTACTATACTGGCAAGCTGCCAAAAGGAAAGATGAAAGAAGCTTGTGGAGAAGGGGGAATAAAAATGCATGTGAGTGCAAAAAGCCAGGAACTATAGGAATAAGTTTATGTGCAAGCTAAGTCCAGCTATGTGACCTGGATTATATCAAAGAACAGTAGTGACATTATGAGATTCCCAACATGGAATTATTTCTATGAGTCATTCATACATTTAATTTTATTTAGGCTGAAACTGAATTGCTTGAGCAGACAAGTGGAGTTTTGATATGGCTGTTTGGGAGCTGTAGGAACCCAGATGAGCAGAAACCGCAACCATGCTAGCATGCTGATCACATCTTTTCAAGCTGAGAGGCCAAAAACTGCAAATCCTTAGCTCTCTGATTAGACATTTTGCTTAGCTGGGGCCTAAGTCAGGAAAACTCATTACTCTTTTCTTCTTTTTTTACTTTTCTATTTTCCTTTTTCTTAAGACTAAATTATCCATTCATTTCTTGTACTGCTGTAGATTTTCAACAATGATCACATTATTGGTCAAATCCAGACCCTCTTTCCCATCCCCCATCTGGAAAGAACAAACAGTTTCTTACAGTTTCTTTAAAATCTGCTGTTGCACTTATGAACTTTAGCTGTCAGGCACTTAGATGCAATGTTTTTCAGGAGGGAATACAAATCTGTCCATTTCAGTGCTATTCCGCTTACCCTTAATTCTCCTCCTTCATTCTGGATAAATAAAAAGATTAATTCCCACACATTCTTGAAGCTCTGCTTGGCTTTAAATTAGATCAAGTCGGGAGTTTTGCTCATTACAGCTCTTCTTCCCTGCTGGCAGAGAGACTCTTGTATTTGTCACTTGTATTCTTCCTGTCCTCCTGTCCTTACAATTCGATTGTAAATCCCGCATGACCATCATTCAAGCAAAGAACAGACTGCCGGGGCTTTTGAACATGTTTCTTTCTGTAAAAAGTGTACAAATAAACACACGTTACTCCCAGACAAACCCTTACGCCGCTAATAAAGTTTTAGATGCGCAGAAAATAATGCAGTTGAAAATACAGCGGAGCACAAATTTTAAATGCTGCTTATCTCATTAGAATGGCATTTCAGCGTTTCAGAGTGCCAGCGTGTCGCTTCTGTTCTGTGGGTTTTCCCCTTCAAGAAGAATTACTGTCTCTCTTTAGGCAGGCGTATTCTGCAACAACAGTTCCCACCATGTTTTTAATGCATATGCATATATATCTCAGGCACAGAAAAAGCTATACATAGGATGAATCATCTGTTTCATAAACTCAACTGTGCTGTTGTCAGAACCTATAAAAATAATGTGACAGGCAGGCCTCAGCAGAGTGTCTATCCACCAGCTATTGTGAAGACAATCAACCACCTTCAATCTTCATCATCTTGGCTGGAAACCTGTCCCTGGAAGCCCAGGGGGATACAGACATGCAGGAAGCCAAAAGTTTGACAGATCTGATTTTTCAATAACCAGGAATATGTGTTCCCTAGCAGAGGGTTTTGTGAAAACCTTGTCAGTCCCACCTTCCTGTTTATACTGAAAGAGCTCCAGGCTGAGCAATTTTGTTGATTACAGCACCAGTGTGACTGGCCAATATGATACCATCTAGAAGCACCTTTGCTTTATAAACCTTGCAACCTTTTTAATAGCACGCTGAAAGTTCATGCAGACCTGTGAGGTATGGTATGCTCCTGAACATGAGCACACACACAGGAGGTCTCTTTCCTGCTTGTCATTCTAGATGGCCACTGACAAGCACCACTGAAAAGGTTTTTCAATAGCTGAATATGTTTGTATTATACTCAGCAAGGTCAGGTTGAGATTGCTAATGTTTGCTTTATTTTCACAAAGCCAAATGACAAAGTGTAGTGGCAAAAGATGGCAGCAGGTTCTGGTCTTCTTTCACCAGGAAAAAAAAAACAACCAACACTCTTCAATCCTAATGCACAGGATTTTTTTTCTTAGAAAGGTGCTAAAATACCAGGACTGATCAACACAAAGTGGCCAAATCACACAACAAATTGGCTTACAAAACTATTAGTTCTGTGGACAAGGAGCCAAGGAAATTATCTTAGCAATTTTATCCCCGTGTAATCTCTAACACAATTTGAGTGGCTGGTGTGGACATGGGGATTTTGGTTATCACTAGATCAGTGAGGCCATATTAATTTTGTCATCATCCAAAAGTGTAGGAAAAATGGAAAAATAACCCCCAAAACAACTTTGGAAATTCATACAAACCCTGTTTTTAATTTACAAAAAAGCCAAAATAATATTGAGTTCAACTATCAGAAAGTAAGACTTGTGTCTACTATGCAATTATGTGAAATTCTATGTGATTTTGTTTGATGAGGTTTATGATTATGTGCTTCTTAATAAATCCTTCTATATGTGCACAGTTGAGCTGAATTCCATGGAAGAAATTTGGATTTAGAGGAAATTAGTAGGTTTTTATATTGAAAAGCACTTATGAATGAGAACAAGAAATTGTACATATCTTTCTATTTTTCTTGAACTCTCATGTTCCTTTAGCACGTTTAATAACAGTTTAATACATGCTTGACCTTGAGCCCCTATTTGGGCTTGACTTTAATAATATGTAATTTCTCATTTGCTCTAGAGCATAAGTTGAAGCCTCTTCAAAAGTGAAGATAAATTTCTATAATGCAGATTTGTCTGACATTCAGATGAGACACAGACAGGTGAAATGTTACATCCTGCTGATATATCGTACATGGCTTTTTCTTCAAAGTTTTCACCTGTCAACTCCTCTATCCTGGTTACCATATTCAGAGAATATGGAAAAGTTCAGAAAGGAATAATTTTCTTTTCCTAAATTTCATTAACCTCAATTCTGCCTAAATATGAGACACAAAGCTGTCTTAAAGAAAATGAATTTTTAATTTAAACTAAGATAGAATTGTAATAAACATTTGGCTAGTACAGAGGCATTTCCAAAAGTGAAAAATGTGTATTTAATAATAAAACTTTTAAAAGTAGAGAGCATATAAGGGGTGACTGTCTGGTGAGATGAACTCAGCCACATTTCTGTTTCCCTGGTTCAGCACTGAAGTCCCCTTGCTTCTTTGAGAAACAGCTTGAACAAAACACTAATGAATATACATAGACGATGCAACAAATCCTGTGTTGGCAGAGGGACAGATTTTATGACCTAATAGGTCTTTTCTCTCTCCAAAGGCTATAATTCTCTGAAAAATGAATCCCTTTCCATGGAAATGTGGGTATCTACTGCACAAAACAATATTATTTTACAGAGTGATGTGACTTGGTTATTCTATGTGGAGATCACCTGCACCTAGAGAAAGGTAGAAAATTAAGAGATAACCAGTCTGTTAACAATAAAGGCCCCAGGAGCGTAAATGACTTCTTTTTTTAACTACCTTAAACAATTACCCCATTTCTAGGCAACCCAGCCTGCTGCCTGAATAGTTTTGTGTTTTCCATAATCCCACTAAAGTCTTACAGAGTCTTGCTGAATTTAATTTCTTCAGTTTCCTACTTGTATCCCTGTACTTTCTCAAATCAGCCATTATTCCAGTGATGTTGAATTATACAGAACCTTTTGATTACAGTGCTACAAAACACAAGGAACCTTCAATATAATTGAGGCTTCTACAGAGGTCAAACCAGCCTCATCTACTTCTTTATGCAGAATTACAGAAACCGTTTGACATGGCACACATTCCTCACCACTTTGGCAATCCAAAACATTGTTTAAACAAGAAGGTACTCTGGCACTGCTTATAATTCCCAGAAATACAAAGAAGAAAATTTCAGAAGAGTATGACTCAACAAACAGCCTTAAAAGAAAGAACTGCTTTCATTTCCTGCTGGAATCAGTAACAAAATAAATTTCAGGCTCCCCCCCCCCCATCCTTCTTATTTTTTGACCAGCATTAAAATCACATCTTTCCAATGTGGGCCAAATTCTGCTGCTGTTCATTTGGTACTGTTTTCCATTGTGCTCTAGGCTAGACTGCGCAATTAATTTTTACCAAGGTCTGTTGTGTAATTTTACTGAAGATCACTAATTTTTACCAAAGTCCTCTGGATAATTTTATTCAGGTCTGCTCATCAGGAAGCTGCTCTGGCTTCTGCTCTGATGCTGTAGCCAAAAGCTGGATGCTGCCCTCATATCTGGAACAGGAGCGGTGCACTGGAGGGCTTCTGAAAAGAGCAGAGCACGTTACAGATGCAGTGGCAGGAATGTGCCTGCAATCTGGGTGAGGTCTGCTGAAAAATGCTTTTATTCCTAATCCATCTGGAATCTCTTGTTTGAGCTGATGTAGTGTGCATTTTATTAATCTGATATTTTCTTTTCCCATACTGGTGGAATTCCATGAACTTTCAGAATTATTTTTATTTATAGTATTGTTAGGAGGGAAGAAACAGATCCTTTAGTCAGGAGTTTTTTCTCAAACTTAGAGCTCACTGTCTGCTATTGTGACAGTTTATCTGACAACTTCTTTTTGATGTGATGATTATATTATTTGTGAATGCATTTTGTCCTCCTTTTCCATAACAGGTTAAACTGTAGATACTTCAGTGCCTTGACTTAATGAGGTCTTTCCTAACCTAGTAAGCACCGTTTTCTACTTTCTATGTATGAAATAAAAGGTGAACAGACAAAAAGAGATTTTTTTCCTTCCTTTTAATGTGAATAACATTTTAATAAAATTGTTGGTAAGTTGTGTACATGTGTGGAGAATGAAGACAATGGAGTCATGTATCTAAAAGCCATTTTGAAATCCACAGAGGTTGGAATTACTTCAGGGAGAGAAGATCAATTCTTCCTAAAGTGTGAAAACTTCAGAAAATATTTCAATTGTCCATCTATTTCAATTGTAACATCTACTTTTTCTTCAAACCACTGCCTGACATATTGATGTGTGTATTTTCCATATGCTCCCTTGAATAAACTGAGGAATCAGATGATGAAGGCTTTGCTTCTGAAAGCACACATTCCTTTTTGAAAATCAGAAGAAATTGTTTCAAAACCCCAACCACATTACTTAGGAGATATAACCCTAGTGCTATGGATACCAGAAGTCTCTGCATGGGAAGGTTTTCCTCTTGTCCTCTTGATGTTTTACAGATTCTGCAATCAATGTTGTCTTCCACCTGTAATAAGGAGTCTAGAAGAAGTAGAAACTTCTGTCATTTACATACCAGCTGAATCCACAAAGCCATTTAAACTCTTTTTCTCATTGATTTTTATTGAGCAATGGCTCCTAAATGCTTTTGTGGATCTAGCAAGTAATATTTTCATCTCTTTATTGAGAAAAAGGTAATTTTATGGCCAAATTCCTTCAAAAACCAAGAATATTCGTGTCACTGTAATGCATGATTTCGAAAACTTGTCAGTGTATTTTACTGCTGTGCTCAGAAACATAATTCCATATTTTATAAAGTATAATCCATATTAGCAGGCTAAGGTAGAACAACCTAGATCTCCTATTTTGTGTGGTTTCCATATTACTACATTTTGCAATATGTTTGGCAACATTAGCAATTAAGTACCATCATGACTTTGAGAGGGAATTAGAAATAGCCTGGGTCCGGTCTTCCAGCTTCTCTTGTGCTTCTTTAGAAATATGAAACAATCTCAAATGGTGTTTGTCTGACCTATCAGACTAGTTTTATATCTTCTTTCTATAGCTGGGGCAGTGCAGAACAGCCAGAGCATGCTGATGACTTTGGCTCATTAATTTTAGTGAGGCACTGGGTCTGAAGGTTGTTTAATACTTGTGAAGTTTTCTCTGCCTCTTTGGAGTCCTGATGAATGCAGCTGGCAGTGCCACGTCTGGAGCCCCAGTCTTCTGACTGACACTTCTTGGAGCCACACTGGAACACAGCAATGAATGCAGCTATCCAACAATCAAAAAATGCATCCTGTCACCCTTTTATTTCCTTGCTGCACTTTATGGCCAGCTCATTTCCACAGAAAAAAATGCTCCATTTTTAGGAGGCAAAAGGGAAATCAGACCCTGTGGGCAATGGTGGAGGAGCAAGTCTGGTTTGCTCTGCCAATTTGCAGTGGTCTCATGGAGCAGTTACCACCCATTTGAAAAACTGAAGGAAGTTGCTCTATTTACCTCATTCTTACCATACAAGAGCAGTGCATGAAAGAACTTGTGTGGAAATCCTCAGCTGCTGTTACAAGGCTTTTTTAAGTATCTTGCAATGTCAAGAGTCAGTTTGGCCCTAGTGTACCTTAACTTCATGCTCAAGATCAATGGGGCAACCCTAACATAAAAATGAGGAATGCATAATACCATTAATCTGAAAAGGTACTACATTTAATGACACATTACCTAAAATATATTGTCTACTGGTTTCAAAGTTAACACAAAAATATAACATGCAGGTGGCTCAGTCTGTGAAATAAGGTTTATGTCTAGAGGTTGTCCTGGTTGTTACTGGAACACCATCAAACTCTCTTCTACCCATAAATATCAGACTTTGGAATGCTCCAGAGCAGGGCCAGCTATAAAAAATGTTGTTTGCTATTAAGAAACTCTGTGCACTATCCAAACAAGATTTTGGAATTCTAGGAGTTGGCCATAAATACATAATTACACAAACTAAACAATTCTATGATTTTATGATTTCAGCAGAAACACTGTAAGGTCTAATATTAAGAAGGCATCATGGTATTTAACTAACCTCTTAACAACATCAGAAAGAAAATCAGATTTCAAATATATTAGACTTAATGAATTTAGCTGGCACCACTAATCATTAATCTGCATTACTGAGATATAAGCCAAACCCATATATTTGTTATTCCAGGGAAAATCTTGAGTTATTTAGAAAAAAACAAAAAACAAACCTAAACAAGCAAAGAAACCAAACCAAACAATTTTTTGCCAATATTGAACCATCATGGGGTGCCACAGGGAGTATGATCTCTGACCCTGCACCAAGCCCATCTCAAAATTCTACAAGTATATGATTACTCAGATCCTTCCTTCTAACTAAAATGCCACATTTATTTTTCAAAATGAATATTTTGTGGTCCTTTCCATTATCTGCTCTTACTAACTAAAAATTACCAGACGTGCCAACCAGTCCACAGAGGCGATGAGACAAAACTCTAACACTTCCAGGTTCAAGTGCCCCTGAAGCAGCAGCAGCCCCACCAGCCTCCCAAAAGAGCCCATGGGAGACATCCCCCGCAGTCAGTAGTCACCCTGTCAGCCCACTCCTCCCAGCCTCACCCCTTCCTACCTGCCAGCTAATGAGGGAGCTCATTGCAGAGAGGCAGAGTTTCTATGACCAGAGGCAGCTGCTTTGAATAATGTCCATTTACATTGGTATTCTAGTCCTGCTTTCCATTAAAGCTGAAAATGTAGGGGCTTAAGCAGCTAACTGTCCTTATGCATCCTTATGAGGATGTGGAGTTCAGCCTATAGGGTTTCCCTTTATGGGTGCTCTTCAAGGAGAGAAAAGGGGAAAATCGATGAGTACAGAAACTAGCATAAAATTAAATCTTGTGAAACACACAATCCTACATTTATTTATGCTCATTTAACATGTTAAATTGGCTATTAGGAGGCCATAACTTTTCCAAGTGTCTCTGCATAATCCAGGCCTTACATTGCTACCTCTTTAACACTTCTAGAAAAAGTGAGACAGCAAAGAGATTTAAAGTTCATTTATAACTGGTTTCTGTGAGCAGCAGTGCTGGCTGTGTGTTTATCAATGTGCCTTGCAGTCTTGGAGGCAGAAAAATGGGTGTTTTCCTCTTAGCACTTGCACCCTGTTAACAGAGTAGTGCACAGTTGTCAGCTCCTCTGAACTGTTTCAGCAGCTAGGGCTGAAAATTGGGCAGAAGAGGAAAACACAATCCAAACAAAATTGACAGCTGTGAAGCAGCACAAATGTGTCTGTTCACTTTGGAGACCCTGCATCTTGTTACCTTTCTGTCGTGATAGGATATGGGGAAAAATAAGGGAGACATCTGGAAGAAGACTTAGAAATGCACAGGAAAGAGAAATAAGGGAGCCAGCCGCAGACAAAGTAGTTACATCTTGGAGGGACCCTCCGAGGCTGCTTTGCTTGGTGTTTGTACAAACTTGAATTGCCTTCCTGAGCCATAGTCCCATTTCTCTCTCTAGATGTTAGTATGTCTGTTGTCCTTATATACCCCAGCTTATCAGTTTTGTCTAGTTTTCTTACAAAAAAGTGAAATAAAACTTAAAGGAGAACATCTATCAGTACATAAAATGCTTCAGGCAGATTTTCATCTGGAAAAATATTAAGGAATGAAAAGGAATGTATAAGTGAGCTACTATGAACAACAATAAAATGTAGTGATAAAAAGTACATGTAAAATAGAGCTAAGCCATCAGCAGAAAGCCCACAGGTTGCTCCTGCAGCACACAAATGTCCAGCCTGACATTTGAATGCCCAAAAGGTCTGTATCGTTTGCTTCCTCAGTGCACTGTGAACAGTGTTCTTTAACAGTTACTCTAATAAATGGTTTGAGGGAAACACCCTCGTATTTTCCATTGATATGCAAAATGTTTCCTTAGAGAAAATAAATAAACCAAGCATGAATAAATTTAGGCTGTTAGATTGTGACATTCTTTACAAGTGAAAATCTGGGCCAAGAGTCAGCTAAATGCAACAAATATATCTCCTGAAAAAAACCCAAAACCTAACAACTCTGAAAGAAAAGGTATGATACAGAAAACAGTTATAGAAATTGTTCTCATTATTATTTCATTTTATAATTGGCTCCAAAAGAGACCCATCAACATCAGAGCTGAACCTTCGCTGTATCAATCTATTAGTGGCTGCTCAAACCATCCCTCCAGGTTAGTGCTGCTGATTCTGTTCCACAAATGGTGTTTGAGAAGAGCATAAGATGTATAAAAGATCATAAGGAGTGTCTTTCCCCTTTGTATTGCTTATCTGCATCAACAATCCATTTAAAGTATTAGCAGGGAGAGAAAAAAAAAGAAACAGAAAGAGCAGGTTGTTCTAAAACCTCTAACCCCTTTCAAAGTTGAGAAACAGGCCAGGAGGCAATAGGGATCAGGGTAAAAAAGAAGTCTTGCTGAGATTACTTTCTTCATGGAGATAAAAGGGACCAATGTGGGGCACTTGTGCCTCTTCATCGCTTTGGGCAAAGAATTTGCTCAGCAGTTGGGTTAGGTTGCAGGGCTAAGCCAGGCTCAGTCCTCTTGGCCATGGCTTCCTGCCTGTGGCAAAGCTGGAAGCAAGTTTGTATTTATTTGCTTTGAACTTGGTAGCCTACACATGTGGTTTCACTGCAAATGAAGGCTCGCTCTGTGATTGCTGATGAGGTCTTTCCCTTCCCCTTCCTGTGGCCCTTCTTTTGTGGTGGGGTTTGGCCAGGACAGCCCTCATTTGGCAGCAGTCGCTGTGGGACCGACCCTGTGCATGGGACACACCTGCCCTAATAAAAGGGTCATATTGCAGAAGAGTAAAGTGTCCTTCTGTGGGATCACCTGCAGTCTGTGGTGTTGGGAACCCTTCTGTGGGGTATGGGTGGGCTTGTGGAGTTTGGCCTCTGATTTCTTGGGGACCAGGTATCTGCTACAGGGCAGCCAGCGAGGGGCACTGGACTCAGTAATGCAAATGTACTCCTTGATGCTACCCTTGAAGAAATGTGGAAAATCATATCCTTTACATATCAAGAATCAATCTTTCCCATATCAAGGTTAATGGCAAATTTACGGTTTATTTAAGTGGAAACAAGATCAGGTCACGGGTTGCCAGAATTAGAGCTTGGAGCAGGAAAAGACATTGAAAGTTAAGAAGGTGGTTGTGGTTACATGGACATTTTTCCATTGTTGCACTGCAGTTTCCATTGAAACAGCCCTGCAGTCACTTGTTCTTGCCCTATTTGTTACACTGACCCTGGAGTTTGTACATGGAGATAAATTACTTTTCTGGGTAGAAAACAAGGAGTTTTGGTGGGGGTTAATTTGCAAATGCATGTAATCCCTTATGTTGTTCTTTCTGTGCTCCCACTTATGCTTTGCAGTCACAACAGCTGAGGGTGACAGGAAACAAGGACAAGGGGCCAGAGAAGTTGGGAGTTGCTTAAACTACTTTTAACACCACATCACTTCACCTTTTTCCTATTTTCATTTTCAGACATGAAATGCAAAAAGAAAATGATATTTCATCTTGTCTCATCATTGCCATTGCTGCCTGGGTGTCCCTGTTGTCTTCTGTCTTTCAGAGGTGGTTCTGGGTGGAAGTGCTGAGGGCAAGTCCGTGTCGATGAGGTCCAGCTTCTTACCCCAGCTGGAAGACAGAAAGCTGGCCAACACCCTCACAAGGCTTCGTGCTCACTGGATACTAACAGTGTGTGAATTAACAGCCCACAGCTTATCAGCTGGAGTACAATAGCTGCAAACTTGTGTGTCCTCAAGCAAAAATAAAGTGAGCTGCCTTACTTAAGTCCCTCTTGTAGAACCCTGAACTAGGGCAAATTTCTTCAAATTTCCTGGGGCAGACCACTGTGCTGATGCATGGTGACCTGCATCTGAGTCCTTAGTCCAACAGGAAGCACATGAATATTTTAAAGGACCAACTCCTAAATATTAAAGCATTAGTCTATATGTCATCAAGCAGCTATAGTATGGCATTCCCTTCTGGGAAATAATACACTCTAACTTACCCTGCCTTACAGTTTATTTGCCTTCCAGTTTTGCACCTTTTGCCCAGGAACATTCTTGTTTCTTAATCTCCTTTTAGAAGTGCCATTAATGCCATGGGCCCGTGTCCAGCTGCTGTTGCTGCTGCTGGTCCCTCCCCCAGCTCCTCTGACTCAGCGTTTTGTGAAACCACACTTGGCAGGAAACACACTTTTAGAGGGACCAACTGTAATTTAGACAAAAAAGACCATTAGCTGCACTCAGCAGCAATGGCAAGGCTGCTATTTTGCTGCTGTGTTAAAGCAGACCAAGGACAGGAAGAAATATATTATTTATGTTCACTAAGTTTTGGATAGACAGCTTTTCAAAATTTACCCCACTTCTTTTGCAGCATTTTGTTCAAATGGATGACGGGCTCTGCTGAGAGATCTTGCTCTGTGGCATAAAGTAGTTAACATTTAACAAGGATCAACCCACAAATCCACAGATGTTTCTGTAAGTGCTTCAAAGGAATGTGGAATTTTCTGAAGTGGGAAGACCATAGCATGTGGCAACCAACAACAGCATGGTCTTTGAATTTGATTCCTTCTCCCTGTAGACTGGATTCCCTCCAGAATTGCCTGTTATCCTCATTAGGATAGAATTGCCATTTCTTCCATGGCCAGCCAGCCACACACTCTGGATCTCCTTTTGGATGTCAAACACAGGAGAAAAGCAGAGGTAGCTTAGGTGATATATTTGCTTCTTGTCAAGGCTAGAGGATACTTCTTTTAAAAGAGCAGAACTCTTTGCTGAAACAGCCAAGGTCTCTTGGAATTGTCAAGGTAGGCACTTAAAAAACTATATGGCTTCTGACAGGAAAAACAGAAGTTTTCTGTGGGAACAGGGCAGTCAAAAAGTCTATTCAGCTCTTACTACAGCATTAAGGACAGGTCAAGGATAATAAGCTGTGATTGTAAGAGTCATGTGTAAGAGAAAGATGTAGCAATGTGTCATTTCAATCACGGGAGAGTGAGTGGGAAGGGTGTTTGCCTTGTGCCTTCTCAGGGAGAAATCTGTTTCCTCCTGCAGCACCGTCATTGCCTCGCAGCAGTTATTGGTCTGAACTGGCAGGTTCTGCTCTTGTTTCTGGACCTCTGGAGAAGGGTAAGAGCCCACTGTAGCTTTTGATCTGTGGCGATGCCTGGCTGCAAGACAGCAGACTGGGTATTGCAGTGCAGTGAAAAAGCCATCGGCAATTAAGCACAATATTCACGACAGTGATTGAAGATGACTTTATTTCCTGCTGCCTTTGTTTAAAGAATGTCCTTTCCATATACTCATAATGTACACGACAAATGACTCCATAGCTGTGGGGGAAATACATAATGCTCTCCGTCTCCGCTCCAAGGTTGACCATCAAATGATTAAAGTAGTGCTGTTTAAGGTTATTCCCAGGAAGGACTTGCTAACTTTGTTATTGGTGCTTATTTGGGCAATTTTGCCCATGTCTGCAATTGAAAAACTTTTTAACCTCATATCTGAACTCATGTGTGTCTGCATATGTAAACACATCTATGTATATTTATAAGTAATTTAAAATATTAATTTTATTTTAATGTCTTTCTGACGAAGAAATGACTGGGGAAACAAGCATGAGCAAAGGTAAGTGAATGCACATTTGTTTTAGCATGAAATCATTCTATTTCATTGGAAAATTTGAAACTTTTGGCTAGATAAATTCTGAGAAAGGTTAGGGTATTTTTTTTTTTTTTTGCCTTGGAAGGACGGGAGGAAGCACCAGCAGGTGTGATTTGTCAGTGCAAATGGAAAACAAACAAACCAAACAGAAACCCAACCAAAACCCTCCTGATTGCACCAGGTTGGAAGACATTGATCTCAATGGAAATGAAATGCTCACTAGTTGAAACCTCTCGCAGGAGTGTTTGGACATGGATTTTGTAATGGAATAATTTGAATAGAAATTTTTAATAAATTATCTGACAATCTGAGAATTTAGCTTTTTCAAGCAGCTTAACAGGACTGCTAGCCTGTTTGAGGTATATGCTCTCTTTTGAAATAAAATTCCAGTTATTTTAAAACAGAGCAGAACTAAAAGCACTACAGACAATCAGCAGATCTGATTACAAATTTAATGGCCTGATTCACCCCTGCTCTCCTTCAATTTTGGAGCTGTGTGAATCCAGTGCTTTTTATCTTCTCACCCCAGACACAATCTGGACTAGCACAGCAAGAAACAAGTTTCTGGGAGCTTAAGCTTGTTCCGCTTTATTTGGTTTTTTTTCTGGTTTTTTTTGAGAGCAGCTGTCTTTGAGATTTGTGATCTTTTCTAAAAGCATGACCACAGTGATCATAAGGGCTTGGTGAATTTATTAACTCTACTTGACTAAATCCTCCTTTGACTCCATTTTGACAGAATTAGTTCCGGAACACAGATTTAGATCTCCTCTACCGTGTATTTGCCAGATGTAGGATGAACTTCATAAGCACTTTTATTGCTTTGGACCCGAGCAAGAAATATCATAATATGTAGTGTAAACCACTAAACTCAGAAGTTAATGATCATAAAGATTTCTTATTGCAGGCCCTGAACTCTGGGTATGGATTATCCAATTGTACCCACCTTCCCTTGCAGACCAGGAATAAATGTGTGACCCTGGCTTGACAGGTAAGTGGGATTTTGAGGGATCCAGAAGTGGTTATCTGTTATCCCTGAGCAGTGTTTTCCTGACTAAAAGACCTTTGTTGGTATTTCTGAAAAGAGATGAGGCTTATTAGATCTCCAATGCAAAGACATCCTAAGGTTGAACATTTGGCTCAGGAAAAAAACAACTTGAACTTCTAAGTTGTGGAAATTATATTTTCATCACATCTCCTTAGCTATTAGCAATGATTTCTTTTGTTTAAATATGATGAAAACTCTCCTCTCTTTCCTTTTATGAGGATTTTTTTCCCCACAGAAATCATTAAGTTAATCCTTGATAATCCAAGAGAAAAAAAATAGAGGCAGTAGTTCAAGCTTTTCTGTGTGTGTGTTCAGCAAAATGTGATACAACTCCACCATTAAAACTCTTGGGTTTCTATCCAAATTCTAATAAATACTATATGATGTATAAACTCATAAATGTTCACAGCACACGAATGGGCTGCCTCTAGAAATTACATGGCTTGAGCACAG
The DNA here is from genome assembly GCF_963513975.1 of Fringilla coelebs. Taxonomy (NCBI): domain Eukaryota; kingdom Metazoa; phylum Chordata; class Aves; order Passeriformes; family Fringillidae; genus Fringilla; species Fringilla coelebs. The sequence goes on along the minus strand of NC_140028.1, from coordinate 46,098,761 downwards.
CATGATTAGATGTAAAGGAAAGGAAAGAATTTGTTATGACATTTCAAAGCTTCTTATAGCACAGTACCCTCACCTACATTTGCCAGCCTGTTACCACAGGGCTGTGGATTGTTATTTAAAAGGCTTATAAAGGTTTTACTTTCCTAAAAATAATGATGAAATTGAACATTGTCATTTAAAAATCTTTTTAAAACGGGGTTCTTATCTTCTCCCATTCAGTAGCAGCACCTGACTTAGGGAAGGGAAGAGGATGTGCATGATTAGCTAATGTCAGATGATATCCTAAATGACACCATGTAGTGATTAAGACACTTGGATTTTTCTTAACTTATATTTTGGTGCTATATAGAGGTGTTAAAATGACAGCTCTGGAGGCTGAAGTCTCCTCTTTGCTCAGCAGTGGACAGAAGACAGGATAATCCTGTCTTTGCTTCATTCAGGTTGGTTTTCATCTGTCTTGTACAGCTGCTGTTTGTTTTCCAGTCAACCAAAGCTTGCAGTAAGGATTTCTCAGGACAATTTGAAAATTAGATTAAAAGTAGAAGACCACTGGTATCTTTTTATCTAGGAATCCATTGTCTCTAGTTTTTCTCTCTTGAATTCATAGGCAAGTGATCTAGAGTCAGAGACTCATTTTCTAATAATCTTTGACTTCTTTACCTGCTTTCTAGCTAAAAAAAAATGTACCTTATAACATGCAAAGCCTTGCAGACTGGTTTTGGTGTGAAAGTGAATTTGAGAAGAGACTGGAAACTGTTTCCACAAGTGAAAAAGCTGATTTACACTTAAACAGAGAGTTTATTCAGAAAGGAAGTTTACCTAGGGTAAATGCTGGGTGGGAATGTTCTTTGAAAGGATGTTAATTGTACCTTGGTTCAAAGAACTCCTTGAAATTCCTGTAATGCAATTATGCTAAGTTAGAGGAAGTTAAAGGATTGTGTATTGGCAAAAATGCAGTTAAAATCCCAGCTGAAGTCATGTGTCAGAAGTGCTATTGATGATAACATTGACACCTGCCTCAGATAACTTCAAAGCCTGTGCTCTCTGTATGAACCTAAGTTCACTGAGCTCAGCTAGCAAAAGGACAAACCCAGACAGAGAAACCGGTCCAGACCTCCAAGAAGTGCAAATGGAGCCATGCCACTTAACAACAGCACATCAAACCCCAGCTCAGCACCTTTTAACACAGAGGATACAATGGTGAGCTCTACCAAATGAAACCCAACATCTGTGGACCTGCAGCCGTTCATCACAGACAGAAAGGATCTCTGTGACTATCTGCTTTCTCCATGCTGGTGGGAAAAATGAGATTGCTCTGTGTGAGTTTCTGAGGAAAGACAGAGTGCAAAAGACAAGCTCCACACTGGTTTCTGAAAGCACTGAGGTTCTAAGGTTTCTGATGTCTTCTGGGCGTGAGTTCCACCCTTGTAGGGGGCCTTCTTCAGACAGAATGGTGACAGGCTTTTTTTCTGTCCCACAAAGTACCTCAGAAATAATGAAGTCTGAACTGATGAATGCACCCAGAACTTTACCTTTGGCAGTAAAGCTCATTGCTCTGTGTATGACCCAGGGTTTTGTAAACTGCTGTTTAACAAAAATGTGCATTTTGAGTCTGCCTTGATAATTTCTCTTCTTTCAAACATAAATCCCATATTTTATTAATTGCTGCTCTGTTTGCCCAGTTCTGTGAAATGACAAGCTAGAGATGAGAAGCCCTAAGATCACACACCCTGCTGGGATTTGGCTGTGCATTTGAAATAAGAGTGTCGTAGCAGAAGGCCAAATAATGGAAATATTATAAATACATTAACCTTTTTAGGTTAATAATCTTTTTTTTAGAGGATTTCAGATTTTAAAAATAAGGTGGGAAAGGGCTAGATTTTTCTGCCCAAAGCAATTCTAATTATTTGGTTCAATGTCCGCCCTGTCACAGAGGCTCTGCCTTTGGGTTCTGGTTTGATTTCCCCCTCTGCACTCAAACTGAAACATTCAGTAGTTCCCACCTCAGTCACAACCATATTTTCCTTTTTTGAGGAAGTCAGGAGTAGGAAAGTTGCAGAGCAGTCTGGGTCTTCCCCAGTTTGGAGTTCCCCTGCAGGTAAGGAACATAACAAGGTCGAGGACTACAGAGCTCTCCCAGCTTCTTTAGCAGAGCTGCATCCAGCCCAGACCCTCAAATGCTAAGGGACCCAGGTCCTCACTCGAGATTCAGTCTCTTTTTGCCACTCAGCACTGAGTTCTGTCCATAGCATAACTTAGAGAGTAAGAGCCATGGACTTCATGTGAGGAAATAATGGAGGATTTCAGAATTTAGAATTTTGCAAGGGAAAATACTCCTCCCTGGTCATATGGTCCTGTGTGTGTACACATGCAAGAGTTGCTTCTGATCTGTTATTGAAATGAATTCTCAGTGAAAAATCATGTATGTGTAGTGAAGAGGAGAAAAAATATCACAAATGCTCCTACAGTGGAACTGAAAAATATGGAATCCCAGAATCCAGATGACAAAAATAGATTAATATTTCATGTAGTGCACTGTGGTTAATCCTTGTGCTCGCAGTATACTTTATTTAGAATCACTGCAGAATTCCTCCTCTGATTTTTCTCCCTGAAATTAGACTGTAATGATATGCTTCAGACTTCACAGGAGCCTAAAGGTATTTGATTTAATTTATATCTATGAGTTTTGTTTTTTGTTCATTTATTTTAATCGCTGTTGGTTTTCCCTCCCTTTTACTATCCTAGATTTTTGTTCTGATACATCATTGGTCATTCTGATCTCAACAGCTCTCCACTGAATTCAGGTTCCCCAAAATTTCAAAGTACAGGAATCATTTGAGAATAAGTATCATTAAAAGGAACTGTGGAATTAAACAATCACAGAAGCAGAATGTGCAGTTATAATGTTCTAATAATGTTTATAGTGGTAAGTCAAATCCTCATGCTAGCACCTGAGTTTTTAATGAGATTTTGAACTTAGTATTTTTAGATACAATTATCATTAAAAAAAATGTAAATATTTACAAATATTACAATGTGTTAGGATGCTGGCTTGTTTGGTTTTATTTGTTGTTGTTAAGTATTCAAATGCATTATTGCATAAGGTATTCAAAGTTAAACCAAAATATTTCACTGTTGTATGAAAAAATATTTCGATACTGAATGTTAAAAATTTAAAGTGATTGATGCCAATTGCAAGAAAAAATAGAATAGCATATTTCACAATTTGAAGCTGACATCCATTTGTATTTACTTACTCAGTTATCATTTTTCAGCATGCAATTACATTAATATTTTTAGATGTTGGATGGTTTGACATTTTGTTCTAACCCTAGACAGCCAACTATGCCTTCAGATGGGTCTCTGCCAGCTAAAAATACAGTCCCAGACAAGAACATACAACTTCCACATTAATATTAGTGACACTCAGAAACAGATTGCTGAGCTGAAATAATTAACTCCAAAGGATTCGGCGGCTTGTCCATTACTATGCTAGGTCCTAGCTTGAATAAATGCAAGAGTAGGAAGCTGAACAACCTGCAAATCTGAGGGGTTAATGGCTACTTTCACTGGAGAACAGTGGTCTGGTACAGCCCTGCAGCTCCTAGCAATTTAGGAGCATGGGATACAGGGGAGAAAGGTGTGTCTGGGTCATGGAAACAGATTCTCACACCATGGTGCGTTCCACAGACATTGCCATAAATCAATACCTTTATTTACTGTTTGCAACTGTTCCATTTGCTTGGAGCTTACACTATCAGAAGGCTGCTCCAGACTGTGACTTGTACAAAGTGAGAAAAATTTTCATTTAAAAATTAATTTATCATCAGTGAGCCACAGCTTTGTCTTAAACTCTGGGCTGGTGTGTCTAGCATGGCAATGCAAGTTGATTCACTTCTTCACAAACACAGGGGAGGCTTCCCTAGCAGATGGACAAAAAACTTAGCCTTGCTAGAATACAGTGAATACAAAAACTTTGACCACTGCCAGATAATCTCTGTAATCCAAGTTTTGAATCTCACTCTGCATGAGATGAATCAGTTCTTTGATGACAAATAAAAGCCTTTTTTGCCTTGGTGGGATTTATGATTTCCTTTTTAATAAGCAGAGGGATGTTTTATTCTTTTGCATACCAAACTCTGAACATGAGACAGTGTTCTAGATGGCTTACTGTTTGAGAGTTCAAAGACTGGAGGGGACATTGCTGCCTTGCAGAAAGGAGATTTAGAAAAAGAAAGGTTAAGATTTTAAGTATTTTTCTCTCTGTTTTGCTCCTTATATTACATTTGCCAGTTCCACACACATAAGTCAAAAAATTTCAGGAGTATATTTTAGCCACAACAGACAGCTTGTTGTAGATTTTTCCATCTACCTCTGTCTGTGCTTAAAACATTACTCCTGAGATAGTGAACCTGTATTTGTTGTGCCAATATTGGTGAACCAGTATTGCCAATATTTTTGTACTCTGCACACAGCGAGTAATGTCCTGTGAGCTGAAGATGCTTTTGGGAATACTTCAGCCCTGGCAGTCAAAGGTTTCACCAACATTGCTTCACTGAGGACAGAAAATTCAACAGTAGCTGAATTGCAGAGTTCCCAGAAGACCATTTTTTTCTAAATCTAGGGAGTGAGAACTTTTGCTTTTAAATCACTGTGCCATGCAGTTAGAGCAAAAGATGTTATAAAAACAGCATTTACTTATCTGGATTCCTTGAATTTCTCTTCCACTGTTTATAATGGACTTATCTTGTGCTCAGAAAAATGTGAAAAAGCCTTTTACAGAAAGCAGTAGAAAGAAATTTTATGTTCCTTTTTACTGATTACTTTTCCTTGATGCTAGGAAACAATTATTTTAAGTGGATTACTTCCAAAGAATAACTTAATTTGATAATAAAACAAATACTACTTTCCCATTTATTGATGAATCAAGCAAGGTAATTGGATTTATTACTTCTGAATCTATGAGTAATCCTGTTTCCAAATCACATATGTGTTTCCTCCTCTGCTTTTATGTTTGTCAGGAGATGACAATTATTTATTCATTCTCTTTCAGGCAGATTTTTTTTTTTTTTTAATATGGACGACAACAACAGTCTTATGCACAGTTTCTGAGCTCAAAATAGACCTAATTTATACTTAGTACAATATACATCCTTGGTGGAGAAAAGTGAGTTTCAGTCAGTAGTTAAAAATACCAGTTAATTAAAACATATCTTGCATTAGTATGTACAGTATGCACACTAATTGGGGAATAGATATAGCACTGTTATGATGCTGTTTTTTATGGGCCAGGGTCCTGGAAGCTGAGAGGCCCTTGGAACATATATCCCAGGATGTATTACACATGTCCAGGCTGGATGTAGGAAATGCCTTTTCCAGGCGTATGCGGCTAATCTGGGGAGTGGCCATGCCGAGTGTTATTGACATTTCTCCTTCCTCTGCTTTTCAGCTTTGTACTACAAATCCAGCATGCTGAGTCTTTAGAAGACTGTGGATTATTTTAGATATAATAAAATAATGGAAGATTTTTCAAATAACAGAATTAGTCAAATATTCTTATTTTAGTAGTTAATCTAGCAGCATTTAAGAATTCCTTTCACTTGGAGATCTCACATCAATTTGCAAACATTAAGTAAACTTAGAATCTGTACTTAAATTCTTTATTTGCTTTATAGGGATTGTTTACATCTACAATGGTCTACCAGTATAGCTATACCCATTGACACCAGCTTGTTTCTGAAGTGGAAATGCAACTTCCATTAGAAAAACTGTTCCTGTTTCAGTAGAGAATAAAATCTGATTTTTGAGGAACTAAGTCTCCATACTCTGGTTTTAAGTGTGATTTCTTTTCATACTTCTCTTCCGCTCAGTAATGCTAGCAAAAATTTTAATAGTAGATCAAATCGTGAGCTGAAAGTGCTAAAGAAGCTTATTCAAACTCAGATTATTTTCTTCTGTAGAGGACAAATGACCCTTGTGCTCGAAATACATTACTGTATTGATGGGATCCATTGATCAGCATAGGCCTTTGGTCACTTGATAAAGATGGAAATCTGTTACATTCTCCAGCTCCATCACCTTTTCTCTCTTCATCCGTGTTGTACTCTTCCCTGATAAAGTATTGCTTAAAAGGGGACTTCCAGAGCTGAACAAACCCATCTGTAGAGCTTGGATTGAAGAGCCAGCTTCTGCCATGTGGAACCGTAACAAAATTGCCTGCTGTAAAGCACACTCTTCTGTTAGCTATCATGGTTTGACTATGCATCTGATAATATTTAGACATTTCTCCCAGTCATGTTCTTTAATGGTGGTCAGCAGTGAAGGATAATAATTCACTTGGGAGTTTCCAGGGTTTCCAGGCTACCAAGCCTCATTGTGGTTTTCAGTTGAAACATTTCAGTCCAGCTTTTCCATTTGTAGATGTCATTTGAAGCCAGTGCTTCACTTTCTTTTTTCTTTTTTTTCAAGTGAGAACAGAATGTGGTGTTTGAACTGAAATACATTATTGGGTGGAAGAGAAGAAGGGAGAAGGAAAGACGTGTTATTTACTATGAAAAACACGCTATGGCCTTTGTGGTACCGTGGCAAAGTTTGCTCCTGCTGAGTCTACTAAAAGACCCAAAGCCCATATTCACATTTCCCTGATTCTTACCACATTTTTCTCTGTGCCTCCTTCTATGAAGTGTCAGAAAAAGCCAGATCTTTCGGGCCAATGTAATATACTCTTTCCTCCTCAGTTCCTTCTGTCTCCCCTCATTGCTCCCAGGAAGGGAGGGACTATTACAAACCATTTCAGGGCATCCTAGGGCTTTCTCACATCACTTCCAATGCATTCCTTGCCTCCGGTCACCCAGGAAGAATCGGCTGTGTTTGGTTTCTGTCTCAGGTCACTCGTCTCACAGCTACGTGCCAGGTCAGTGCCAGTGAGCTGTCCTGCATGGCAGAGCTTTGGTGCACAGGCTGGGGGGTCGGGTTTCACACGCTCAAAAGGAGTTGGTGTAAAGACAAAGAGACGCAGCGTGTGTTTCAGTGCCAGCAATGAATAAACTACCACATCAACTACACAGCATGAACATCTTTATCCAGCTGCGTTTATAAATTATTTTCATTAATTATGGTTGCTCCTATCACTTGACACAAACAAGGACTTTTTCTTAAGTGGCTGTTTTATTAATCCATTATTCTTCTGAAGAATAATATCTGCCCTCCCCTCCCTGCCTTTAACTGGCCAGAGATACATCACTTTCAAAAATAAATCTCAAAATGCAGGCCTGCAAACTACTGCTCTTTGAATCATCACTTATGAAAGAAGATACCTTTTTCTTCTGTCCACCATGAATTAAAAAAAAATTGCTTATAATCCATCTTTTAAAACCCTGTGGTCAAATTTATGCCTGGCATCACAGTGCAGGAACCAGCATAATTGCACAGTGGATGAACTCAGTCTCAAGAGTTTAGTTGTGCTTTTAAAGCTTTTTGATGTATTGTTCTACTTTATTTATATTCTTAAATTTTTTTATTTAGTTTTACTTTTTTAATACTGAGACTGTTTAGGAGCTGTGTTAGTAACCTGAACTTTGTAAAACTGACTCTAACTGGAGCAGAGCCCCAATAAAGCTAAAGGAATTTTTACCGTTGTGTCACATATTACCATGAAAAACCAGCAAAAATTAGTTATTTTTCAGATATGCATTTTGAGAGAATGGAAATACTTTTGCATTTTTTGACTACAGAGAAGCTTTTTGAATTCAGACAAATGTATTTCATACAATTCATTTCAGGGCTGATTCATTTTATCTGTGTGTCTCCTGTGCCAAGTGGAAACATTAGGCCTCTTTAAAAAATGATGGGGGATAATAAATGCTGCAGGCATTTGTTTTGCTGAAATGAAGTAATGGCAGGGAAGCATATGGTGAAATATATTTTTAATTACTTTTCAACAATGTTAAATGTTTTCTTCTTATTTTCATATTTAATGTTGTTGATCAAGCTTGCTAAATAGGCAGCTCTTATGGAACACACCACTTTGTGCAATAACACATGACTAATTTTATGGGCAGTACTGTGTATCCCTGCATATCAGCGCTGTATTAGCTGTAGAACTTTGCTTATGATGTTTTGTGCCATCCAAGGAAGCTGGGATTGTGAGGGGAGCTATTTTGTTCCTGTTTAATTTTTTCCCCACTAAGTCCACAACTCTCAATACCTTTGTTCAGAGGTTTTGTTTTCTTATATTTTTGTTAGTGCATGCAGAGCAGGAAATATGATTCTCTTCTGTTAGACTAAACAAAAGGAAATCCACCTGAGACTGAAAGGAGACACCAGTCTCCCTTTTAACAACCTCACTTCTAAATCACCCTTCCATCCCCTTCCTTCATCTCCCTGCCTGCAGCACAGGTTCCACACTAAAGCAAAGTGAACAAAGAACACCTGTTCCCAGCCCTGCTAAAGAGAGAAAAGCTGCTGGTGCCTAAAGGCTAAAGCTGAGCTGAAAGTATTACGGCTACAGGTGGTGTCCAGGCTGTGGATATACCTGCACAAGGGGAACAGGAGCCTATTGCACAATTCCAGTAAATAACAATTGAAAAGTAAGTGACATCACAGAGGGTGGCAGGGGGAAACCAAGGCACAACAGCCACCACTTGTCTGCACATATATGTCATCTTTTTGGGACGTACGCAAAAGTTCTTTCGGTACAACATATAAAGACAAAGTCAGAAAACCTGGCAATGTGCTGTCAACACTTACAGCAGGCGACCACATTCTCGCCTCACTTGTTACAGAGCTGGCACCAATTCTTTTTCTGAAGATGTCACGGTCATCACTGGTATGAGTGGAGGAATGCTTCTTGTAGCATGCCCTGGAGATCAGCAGTCCCAGGCTATTTCAGACCAGTGAGTCCTTTCCAGAGATGAGAACTCCTCACAGAGGCTTCTCTGTAGCCACCACCCTCTTTTTCAGCTTGAGTGGCTTTTCTTGCAGCCGTGGCAGTGTGGCAGAAAGAAGTTGGGATGTCTCTCTCACATGTCCAGCACTTCCTTTCTCACTGCTAGTGATTCAGGGGATTAAAGCAGCAGGATATAAAGCAACAGATGGGGATTTCATTCATTCTCTGTGCTTTGAAAACTGACTCTGAGGAATACATCCATTGTTATTATTGTGACCTTCAGTATGCTGCATGCAGATTTCAGTTTGAGGTGGGAGGGGGATGTCTATGGGTCTGAGGCATTGGCCATCACTGTGGAGAGAAACACTGTACTGATAGCTTCTCCACATTATTCAAGCAAAAAAAAACAGCTAGTAGCAAAGGTCAGTGCACTGAATAAGATACTCCTTTTTCTCCATGCCTTCCCCTTCTCACTGGGAACCAGGGCAGAGTAGCAGAAGCAGACAGGGTGGGAGTAGGAGAAGTGGAGCCCGATATTTGTCTTGTGATAAGTTGCTGACAACTTAGACCTGCCCCTGGTACTGGGAAAAAAGCCAACGAACAAACAGAAAAGAGAAGCACGAAGTTGCCTGAGGGAGGAGCAAGGCCATGGCAGTCGGTGGCCTGTCTCCCACGCTGCCTGAAGCTGTGGAGGAGGAACCAGCCAGCTCTGGGACTGCTGGTGTGACTTTGGGACACACTTCTGTGGCAGAAGAGGGAATCACAGCCTTTCAACCTCAGATCAGTGGGGCAACCTTGTGTGGGTGGTCTCCCAGGGGAAGGAGAGAATTTCCCATAGTTCTTTCTCTTCCGAAGTTGCTTGCCAGAGGGCTCCCCGGGCAAACCCAGGCTCCAGCCGCAGGATGCGGAATGAAAGAAACGGCCTCCAGAAATGGTCTCATTCTTGTTTTAACAGATACCAAAGGGAAAGATTTGTCCCAGGGAAGCTTTGGCTTCTGGGGCTCATAACTTGGGAGTGCTGTGAAGCTTTCAGAACCTGGATGTGGGGGTCAACATCCTCTTTTCCAGAGTCTTCACTTTTAAACTCCACATGTAAAAAATTGGGTCACTTGTGCATGGCCAGAGATAGCAGTTCCCCTTGCACTGCTAGCAGTGGCTTGCATACTGGAGATAACACTTCCTATAAATCAAGACAGCCTGTAAAAAATGACAAACACTGTGAAGTTCATCTTGCCAGGAAACTGTTATTGTGCATGTGTATTTTTTTTAGGAAAAAAAATTAATATCCACATCCCGTTTTGTCAATCTTTTAAAACCCCTGACAGGGATGTGAATATTGTTCAAGAGCTATTACATGTCATGATGATAATTTGTTCCTTTTGAAGAGTGTGATGTCTAAGTCGTTTTTGATGATTACATTTCCTTGGTCTGTATTTATTCGGAAGGCACTTTTCAGACCTGAGAATTGTTTCCAAACAGTGTGCATAAATGATTAGTAGTGCTTTCAGTCATGCAGTTTGATACCTTTTCCCTTTAGATGTTAGTCTAGATGTGAAGACTATGCCCTACCTGGTGAATAAAGAACAGATCTTAACTGCTGCAGCAGCTGAAAGATTTGGAATGACTTAATTGTAAAACCAGTCACTTCCCATAGAATCATAAAATCATAGAATGGTTTGAGTTGGAAAGGATCTTACAGATCATCTAGTTCCTGCCTCCCTGCTATGGGCAGGGACACTTTCCACTAGACCAGGTTGCTCAGAGTTCCATCCAACCTGGTCTTGAGCCCTTCCAGGAATGGAACATTCACAATTTCTCTGTAAGGTCTCACAGTAATCTTTTCTTTTCCAGGCTGAATAGCCCCAGCACTCTCAGCCTGTTTTCACAGGAGAGGTGTTCTAGTCCTCTGACCATATTCATGGCCCTCCTCTGGCCTTGTTCCTACAGATCCACATGCTTCTTTTGTTGGGGACCCCAGAGCTGGACACAGCACTGCAGGTGGGGTCTCACTAGAGCAGAGTGCGAGAACAGAATTGTCTCCCTTGACCTGCTGGTCACACTGTGCACTTTCAGGTTCCTTAGATATTCTTGTGCCTGATCTTCTCCTACAGCTGAAAGCTCTTCATTCTCTCACTCCCTACCTTTGTCTTCTCAACCTGGGCAGTGTAGCTGGAGCACTTGCCAGTGAAGACTGAGCAAAAAAAATCATAGAGTACCTCAGACTTCTGTATATTCCAGGTAACGAAGTCTCCCATTTCCTTCTGGAGATAAGCAACATTTTCTCTAATTTTTCTTTTATCACTGGTGTATCTGTAGAAGCTTTTGTTGTTGCCCATGACATTCCTGGTCAGATTTAATTCTATCATGGCTTTAGCTTTCCTAACATGATCTCTGGTAGCTCAGACAATTTCATTGTGCTCCTCTTAGGCTACTTGTTCTGGCTTCCACCCTGTCTAAATTTTCTTTTTGTGTTTGAGTTTGTCCAGGAGCTCCTTGTTCATCCACAGAGACCTTCTCGTGATTTTGCCCGACTTCCTCTTTGTTTGGATACATTAATCCTGAGTTTGGACGAGGATTCTGGAGTATTAACCAGCTTTCTGGGGCCTCTCTTTCCTCCAGGGATTTACCAAGCAAATCCCTGAAAGTCTGCTTTCCTGAAGTCCAGGCTAGGGAGCTTGCTGTGAGCCCTCCTCACTGCTTGAGGGGCTCAAATGCCACCAATTCATGGTCACTGCAACCAAGGCTGTCCTTGAGCTTCACCTTCCACACCAGCCTTTCTCCTTGTTGGTGAGAACAAGGACCAGCACAGCACCTCTCCTCTTTGGTTCCGCTGTCACTTGGAGAAGGAAGTTACCATCCTGGTGTTCCAAGAACCTCCTGGATTTCCTGACCTGCTGTATTGACCCTCCAACAGAAGTTACCCCTTAGGACCATGGTCTGTGGATGTGAAGCTGCTCTTTTCTGTCAAGAGAGCACCTCAGGCACTCAATTCTCCTGGCTGGCAGCCTGTAGGTGATGCCCACTATAAAGTCACTTGCCCCTGCCCTCTCTTTGATCCTGAACCACAAGTTCTCTGTGTCTTCCCATCCATCCCAAGGCAGAGGTCTATGCATTCCAGCTGATCACTGGTGTAGAGGGGGACATTCCTTCATCATTTCCCCTGCCTATCCTTCCTGAAGCATCCTTCCCTCCCAACACTCTAGCCACAGGAACCATCCCACTACTTCTCTGTGATCACAGCCCTGCAGGTGTGAAGAATAAAATCAGTCTGAGCTCTGGGCTAGCAAATCCTCCAAATATTTTACACAAGCTAAGGATGTGGTGTTGAATAGCAGAATGCTGTGTAAGCCACTGCTGTGCAAGTAAATGCCAATGCTTCAAGCACAAGATTTCCTGTTTTGAGCTTCAGTTGATCTCCTACATGTGGCATAGTCATACTTTGCAGCTACTATGCTACAGACTCTAAACTGTCTTCTAATTTTTCAAATTCAAAAGAAACCAGTCTGTTTAATTGTTTAATGGCTCTCTAAAGAATCTAGGCATTTCACACTAGTTTTACCAGAATAAATATTGATCTCAGTCATCTGCCTTGGAAAAGAAGGTTCTTCATCATACCAGTAAAGAAAATATTTTGTGAGTACTGCAATTTGTTTTCCTGTTAAGTGACAAGCAGCATTTGAGTTTGGATAAAACAGATGTACATATTTTCATTGTTATCAATTTTTGTTTTAATACTCCATTATTAGTGTCCTTTACCATTTGACAACAACAAAGGAACATCCTTTGTTGAGAGTAGACCTTTAGATTCCCTTTAGCTACTTCAAACAATAATTAAACACCCAGTGAATTGTCAAAGCCAAAAAAATCATTGTGTTTTAATAGAACATATTATATACCGAAGTCTGTCTAGCAGTGTAGCTGGAGCACTTGCCAGTGGCAAGTGCCACTTGCTCCTATATTCTGATGAATTTTAGACTTGCATCTATTTGGGAGGAAAAAAAGTAGGAAACAGATGCTGAGCAAATTGTGTTTCAAAAGAGATATGATTGAGTAGAGGGATGGATTTTTAAGTGTGCAAGAAACATAAGATGCATGTGAAATGCATCATAAATAACTCATTTTATCTTTGTCACCACTAGAAGCAGTTTATCTGATAGCTTTTACAGTATTTGTTGGTTGTTTGACAGAGTTTTCATCTCTGCTGATCCTGTTCCTGAATCCATTCTTTCCTTTCCCTATCTGATTTGACACCTGTTTCCAAATGAAATATGCCTCCTATCCTTTTGTTCTTGAGCAGCTTCTCTTTTCTTTTTTACCTTTTTTTATTATTTATGTCTGCAAATTATATTTAAACTCACATGACAGGCTTCATGTAATGTGGACATCCATGTTTGGGAACAAGGGGACAGGGTTTCTTCACTTGTTGGTGAGATATGTAATGGGCAAATGTCATTTCAGCACATGTTCTCTGAAATGCAGAAAAGGTCTTGAATGGTGTTTCCTCTTCTTGTTGGTGACCATGTGTCTTGAAATTTACCTGATGCCTCAGTTCTTTGACATGTCAACTTGTGGCTGGAGGGAGGAAGCACATCCTGCAATTTTGCTGCAGAGGACAAAAGAACAAATGTCTCACATCAGAGAAGTACTGAGAGGCCACCATTATGCATGGAGAGGAGGAATGGCACAGCTGGAGTCATGCATACAGTTTCAGATGGCACTAAAGTGTTTATCCGGGGTTGGTGTGAGGCTGGAGGAAAGCGCCGATGTGACATTTTTATTATTCTGGTAAATGCATTCCTAGTCCTTTAGCCTTCTCCTTCCTTTAAAGAAACTAAATATGTCCTTCAAAGGACCCTGTTCACCTATTTTAAATGAATTGTAAATCCTTTCCTGAATTTGGGCTTGCATCAGAAGTGGGCTAGGAGAAGAAATTACCCAGCTCTGGGAGACAAACCAGAGTCTGTATAACATGTACCCCCTTAAAATTAGTTACTGTCTTCTTCTGAAAGCAGTAACAGTGTATGAGTTGTCATCTTGATGTTCTTAGACTGTCAGTTTGGCTCTAACTAAGCTACTATTTAAGGCCAATTTGCACAGGGAGTAAGAGACTTATAAAAATAATCAACACTAGCTGCAACCATCTATCCTTTTCCAGTGAATTATTTTCTATTTAATTCTTACTGATGTTTATCATCAATTTTATCATGGATATTTTTCAATTTTTAAAAATTATTTCTTTGTTCTGTAAAATTTCCTAGTTAAAGACACAGTTTAATTTCAGGTGAGGGCTCCGACTCATAGATGCTTTTATAATCTGCTAAAAAGGAACAAATGCACACCTCCAGAACTGCAAATTTCAGTACTTCTTCTGACAGTACATGCAAGACAGCATCATTTTTTGAAAGCATAATAGTATTTCTAAAATCAAATTAAAGATCTTACTTCCAAGATATCTTATTTTCTGTTCCAAATGATCTTCAATCCACAGTGTAACTTTGCCATCCATAAAAAATAGGGAAATTAAGAGAAACACTATATGATTCTAGCATCTATTATGCATCTTTTTATATGTTGAAGGCTTGCTGTAGAGTCTGCTTGTTTCCAAGGAATGTAAATTGCTTACTATTCTGGCTAATGAAAGAGAATGTCATCATCTATAATTCTCAGTTTAGGATATTTACTGTACCCTTCTCTTATAAAAGTGTTGGCAGAAAAAGAGTTCAGTAAAAGAAGCAGATCTTAAATATTTTCTCAAATAAAAGAGGGATTTATTTGCAAGTGAGATTTATATGTCTTTGACAGCAAAATATATTGGAACAACTTTCTTAATTGACAGATTGTAACCTGAATGTGAATGCTATTTACTGCATACAATTAATGAGTATTAAAGTTGTTTTTTCAATGATCATAGAAGTGTGCTTCTATATATATGCCTAAGTATATAATTGTACCCACCTGTCTACGTATGAGTGTGTGGGTGTATTGTATATGTGCTTATTGCTTTTTTTAACATAGAGCTTTTGCAGTACCTAGACATTTTTTCTACCCTGCTCCTGTTTTATTTCCCTAATTAAACTCTTGCAAGCTAATCTCCATAGCGTAAGAAGGTTTGCTTTAACACCCTCTGCCTAAATATGACAGTTCTGTAAACAGCAGCTGTATGTGGTCAGTCACGAGATCTAGAAATCAAAACTATATGGGCCGTAGTCACAGCTCATGAGACAAACATGAAGTGCTGGAAACTGACTGCCAGACAGCCTGGATTTGATAAGTTGCACTAGACTGTATGTCACACTTTCTACAGCAGTAGCATTTCACACACACGCACAAGTGTTTATGCAATAAAAAAAAAAAATCGAAAAGAAGAAAAAAAAAGAAAAAACAAAGGAAAAAGAAAAAAAAAAGAAGAAAAAACCCCAAACCTACTCCAAACTCTATGATTAAAATTATTCAACTAGAAGGACATTCTTAGGAACAAATTTTTCAAATGTTTGTGCCTAAAGGGCTAGAAAACCAGTTTAGACCTAAACCCCCGTGAACATCAGGTATTCAGAGCAGTTAGCTCTTTGCACATTTGCAGAAGTGAGCTTTAAAGATGTGACTGCAGTCAGCCAGCAACAATTTATGCTTACATGGAAGAAAGAAGCTCAGCACTGGAACAGCGAGCCCAAAAATCTACGAGATGAAGAAAATGAGAGCTTTCCTAATATGGAAAATAATAGTGAAAAAAGAGTATTAGTATTGGTATCAGCAATCAGTATAGGAGTTAATAAAAAAGTCGCCTCCCAGTATCAGTCATGGATTTTTTATCTAAGGCAAGATAGCTTTCATCCATCTCACTGACATGTCCTGCCAGGCTCAGGCTAACTCAGCCTCTGTTTTGGATATCATTGCAGGGATGTCAGACTTGAGAAAGAAGGCTTCAAAAATGTTGCAGATAATTTCTAAACACACACACGTGCAAATCCCCCGTGGTTAGCAGGTATAGCGTGTCCCTGCAAGCACACAGGCACAGCTGGAAGCCAGCTTCTGACTTCTGTCTCTGCCTAATTAAAATTATGCTAATTCTAACAACACGATTACAACTTTGTAAAACAAAACAAACAAATCTGTTTTCCACAATGCTTCTTTATTCATCTATCCCTTCTCTTCACCTTCCGACAGAAAATAATGGGAAAGGTCTGATGGACAGTAAATGAAAAGTGTAACTGTCCCTGGCAATTCTTCAAACATTTTTGTAGGGCTTTCTATTTGAAAAGCACCCAAACTTTTCGGGGATATTCACATCCCATTTTTTTTCCAAATTCCAGCCTAAGCAAGTTGAAAATCCCAAAACATTCAACCACATTGCGGCTCCTGCTATATTCAATATCTTTGCATGCAACACTGGCCATTTCTGGCCATTTCTGGCCATTTCAGATCTTTTGGCTATTCTTCCCATACTTACAGAGATCCTAATTAATTGCATTTGTGGTGTGCAGGTGATGCCTGAGAGGCTACCTGGAACAGAGGCTAGACAGTGTTTTAATGGAATAAAGTAGGTATTTATTAAAAGGCCTTCAAAGGATACACCTTGGGCAGTACAATAGCCCGGCTGTGACTCCAGCCAAGATGGACCCCAGATGGACTTCTGGTCATGAGTTTTCACAGTTGTATAAGTTTTGGTCTATTTACATATTTGGTTTAATTGCCCAATTAAAGCTTCAGGTTATGAAGTCCCATCCTCCCAGTTTGCTCTCTTCAATTCACTGTTTGTACTTTTGGGCCTGAAGCTGCAACAGTGTCCTTGGTTCTCAGGCTGGAAAAGGATCGTTTTGTCTAACTAAACTGTGAAGAGAACTTGCTAACACTTTATATGAAGTTCAGAGTTACATACTAAGGCAGTGAAGAATTGGAAAAATGTGAAAACTAAAACTTAAGGCATCACAGGAATGCTGTTGCTTTGTGAAGAGTTAGAAAGAAGTTCCCCTGGTGCAGGGGTTGACAAGAACTTTTGGGTCTCCATCTAATTAGGCTGTACACTGCTAGGAAGCAGGAATCATGCTGTGCTTGCTTGTTTGCATCAAGTCAGACACACTTCAGCACAGCTCAGGTATTTTGTAAAATGCACTTTTTTTCCTGAGATGGTGGTTGGTGAGGGTGGGGAATGAGAGAAAAGTTTTGGTCTCATAATTCACCAGTCTTAGAGAAAAGAGGGAAGATTCATGTTTCAGCATTTAAATTGTCATAAGTTGTAAAGATTAGATACCTTTTATTTATAATGTCTCAATTGTTTTATCTGAGAATTAGACAGGACAAATCTTCTTTGTAGTGTGGCCATAGCTATGAAATTGATCTACAGGGGGAGAATGGCAGAATTTGCAACAAGAGAATGTATATTCCCTTTTCTGAAGCCATTTGATGTTATGAAAGCTGGATGCTGTACCTGTGATGATAGAAATGTTAATAATTTCAAGATGGCCCCAACTCAGCCATTGTGTTTTCTAGTATTTCAGCCTGCAGTCTGTGCTCAGAACTGGAGTCCACAAATGGAAAGTAGACTGTGAAACAGCTGGAAAGTCTGGAATAGAAACCTTAACCCCATCCTTCTCTATATATTTGACTTTTGTAGTTCTACCAGCTTACAGTTGCTGTTAGTGTTAGCACTTTTTCTGGATATGTGCATTCAACAGCACTCTTCGTGTGTTACTTTTTTTTTCCCCACAAAATGATGATGTGGTGCTGGGACTGAGGAAGGTCAAGAAATGCAACCCTTTGTAGTTTGTGGACACACACAAAATTGGTCCGCACCAACACAGACTGCAAGCACAATATGCCTTTATTGGAATGCAAATTTGAATTCTTGGATGCAAAAGCCATCTCTGTGCTGTCAGCCCATGGCCTCCCTGTGGTCAGTGGTTCTCACAGGGGGAACAGGTTTGGCAGGACCCCTTCAGGAGCACTGCTGCGGCTCCATGGCTGCAAGGAGCCCCTGGAAGCACCCAGCTTGGCTGAGAGCTGCAAAGCAGGTGATCCTCTGGCTTTGTTCCTCATGGGGGCTGACAGTTTTACCTGTGTCTGGATGCTGACACCTTGTAAATTCCCACAGTCGGTCTTTAGGCCTCACAGATGTTGTGAATCCCACCTCACATCCCTCCCATATCCAGGGGATTTTCACCAGGCTCCAGGAGAGATGAGGATTTACTGTGATTAGGAATGCTCTGCTACAGTTTATGCCATTTAGTTGCCCTCAACCACGGACAGAAGGGAGGGTTATGAATCCTAATGCTGTGACCTGGAGGAATTATTTCAGAAGGAGACGGTGGAAATTTGGTTAAATTATAATTTTTTAGAGTGGCAAGGAAATGATCCTGATACCATCAACTGTCCCAACCTGCTTGATCTGAGCTGTTGGGGTCCAGGTCAGTAGGTCATCTTTGACTGCAAAAGAGGATCATTTCTACCTTAATGAGGCAAAGATGGCTTATTTCCGTCTAACAGATGGCAGTGGATATGAGTCATGCATCTGTCTGGGATGTATTTTTCTAAACAAAGTAATTTGACCAGCAGTTTCCAGTAGCCCCATGCTCTTCCTTATGGCTCCAAAGTTTGCACGTGCTTTATAGACTCAGACCATTTACTATTATATCACATTTGAGAGGAAGGAAATAAAACATAGTGCTAAAAGTATGTTTATTTACATTTAGGAGCACTACATTGTTTCAAATCACAAAAGCACAAATTTGGAACCTACTTCAAGTCCTTATATTGGTTTTTCGGTCTTCATCTTTCTTTCTTTTTTTTTTTTTCCTGGCAGTACTCCAACCTTCAGTGGGAAAGGAAGCAGAGGATGCTCAAACTGTTTGTATATTTATGGAGTTATTTGACTTTTAACAAGTTATTCTGAGAGTGCTGGACTTCTTGCTAATGATTTTGTATCTTCTTATTATTCGGGAGCTCTGATTGGGATCTTTGCTGCAGTGGTCCTGCAGTGTGGATTCTGGAAGTCTGATAAAGCGAGCTTTTGTGTTGGAAGTGGTCTCTTGGATCTGCCATAGCAAGCAGAGTGTTTCCCTCTGCTGCCAGTTTATGAAAAACTTGTAGAAAATTATATTCGTGCTTTCCACCTTTCTTCACAGTTGAGGTGAGCCACAGGATTCAAATGTGTACACACGCCCTTGTACACAGTGAAACTGTTCAAGCCTTGCTTCCGGAGGGAATAGAATGATATGATGACTCTGGGGCTGCAAGGATTTTCAGTTCTGAGATATTGCAAGCTGACAGGTTCAGAAGCAGGGTCTGTCTCCAATTTGATTTTAGAAGCTGATTTTCCTTTTGATTTTAAGAGCTGCTTTCTGAAGGAAGTAATGGAATTTTAAGTGAAAAACCAACTTGCTCAAAGTATTTTTTTTAAAGTATTAAGTATTTTTTTCCTTTCAGCATCTCTGAAAATCACCAAACAGATAGTTTTCCTGAGAAGGATTAGTCTGGGATATGGCATGAACTATTTCTTTCTTAAGCAAGTTTTTCAACTTCTGCCGTAAGTGGACTGAGATTTCCTTGAGCTTAGAAGGCTAAGTGAAATAGAAACTAGAGCGAGGAACAAACCAGCAATCTTTACCATATAACAGATTATTTTGATACAAGTCTAGCTGAAAAAAGAGTACTAATTAGGATTCTATGTATGCCCTTGAGAAGGTAATTTCAAGATATTTGTATCCAGATTTCTAAGGCAGCCCAGCTGTCATGGCTGCAATGTGTGCTAGTGTTCTCTCAAACTTCCAAACCTGCTGGTAATTTCAACCAGATTTGACTGAAGCGGCAATTATTCCATTTCACAAAGGTAAGTATATCCATCCTTATGGGAAAAAAATTTTCTCCACATCCCTTTCCAGTCTTAGACTGGCATGGTAGATGAGTGAGGTGCTTATAAATAGCACCTACCCTCCCATTTTTGGAGTCTCCCTCGCTGGAGACATTCCAAACCCACCGGGATGCATTCCTGTGTAACCTCCTCTAGGTGACCCTGCCTTGGCAGGTGGTTGGATTAGATGAATTCCAGAGGTCCCTTCCAGCTCCATCTATCCTATTCTGTGATTCACTGCTGTTCCTGGAGCTGTGAGCTGCCCAGGACCTCTTCTCACAGACAGTTGAGTCCAAGCAGCTGAGTTGACAGCAGTTTCCCTCCAGTCGGAATAATGCTGCAGATGTAACAAAACAATGCAAAAAAGAGTTTTTGAATTGCATTTGATGCTTTTTGCATTTAAAAGATGACCAGCAAGTTTATCACCAAAATCTAGATTAGTTGAGGAGAAAATGCTGTGAAAGAAGAGAAATGGATTGTTGTCTATGGAGGTTCAGCTGTTTTCTGGACAGACTTGGGTACACAGAGAGGCATGGTCTGGGGACAGTTCTGTTACACTCCATGTTATACCAAGGCAAGGTGCAAACTCAGTTGTTTAAGGCATTTATATATATAAATAGCCCATGTGTCTTAGATCTGGCTAAGCTGTCTGGCTAGATGTTGACCAGACACCAGAATATGTGTGCCTTAAGCCTTGAAATCTGAACAAAATCTGTATAGTTGTAGGATTAACTTTAGTCCTTGAGATTTGTCCTTACTTCAGATTACCCTTTCCCAATTTTTTATCTAGCATGAACATGCTGAGCTGCAACCCATTTCTCAGGTGCATGTGGTGCTGTAAACAAATTATCTTTATTCTCTGCTAAATAGAGCAAGAAAATCTTCAAACCTGCCTAAAATAACAACTCCTCTTTATATTCCCAGTGTGAGTTTCTTTTCATTCTGTGACAACCTAAGCTGCTTCTGCAGTTCATGTGTTAGCTCCTGTTTGGCTTTTCCACAGGGATCTTCTTTCTTTACTTCCTTCACTATCTCCCTGCTTCTTCTTCTTTTTTTTCCACTTTTTTCTTTTTTTTTGTTTTTCCCTTTTTCTTTTTTTTTTCTCTCTCTGTGTTCCATATCTTTATTTTGCCTGTGGTAACCCTTCCTGGCTCCAAACTCTCTTTCTATAGAGTGGTGAGCCTTTTAAACTTCAGTTTCTTCTGTCCCAAGTGTTTTCATCTCAGCAGATAACCATTAAGATTTAATTACTAACTGCTGCCTAAGTTCTGGATAGGCTGTAATGCAGACCTTGGTCAGCAGTACATGTGCATGGGGATATCCCAAAATACACTTCACTTCTTAGTAACAGCTTCATAATATCAGCCAGAGATAATAGATTGTGCACAGACTTTCCTCTGCCTAGAATGTAAACCAGCACTTCCTCGATGCCTTACAATGCAGCTATACAAACACACTGATTTTCTTCTTCCTTTCGCTCATTTGCTCAGTTCTCAAGCACCAATTTAGAATGATGGATCTGGTTTTAATCCAGATGGCTTGATGTAGTGGTTTCTCTCCCTCTTACTAACTCCCTCCCTCCTCTCCTTATCCTGCAATTTCTCTGCATTGTTTGGTTCTGGTTTACAAGCTTTGGCAGGACAGGTATTCTGCTTTCTCCTTTACAGGATGTCTGACATTTGTGCTGCCATTGTCTGCTGAATCTTTCAAGTCACTCCCAGAGATGTGGTCTTTAAAGGCAGCTCTGCATAAGACCTTGTCTCATGATGTGGCATCACTCCTACAAGTAGCAGGTACTTTCCTGGCAGCTTGTCTTCAGCTTGGAGTGGAATAGCATAACTGATAAGGGCTAAAGATGTCTGCAATATGTTATTATGCAGCATTTGTTTGTCTCCAGCTCTGCCCAGTATTGTAATCATGATATTGGTAATCTACTGGGCACTTCTGAGAATTAAGGGAAAAACTTACAGCAAAACTGCTCATACTCTCAAGATATATGTGTGAAGATAATGAATATTATTATCCTCTCTTTAAAAACTGAGAGGCTGTGCATAAATGATTTACTTAGGGCCCCAGAGGAGCCTGTGTTTGACTAGGGAGCTGAACTCTAATTGTACCTGACTTTAATCCTATGTTCTGACTGTACCTCCCTCATTACCTACCTGTCCATTTTCATTAATGCTCATATCCATCAGCCTCATTAATAAATATGTGAGGGTGTTTTATCATGGCTACTAAACAAGAAACTTAATCGAAACTTGGTCTGGAAATGTTTACTTGCCTCGAACACACATTGCCTAAAATTGCTGTCATTTACACTGAGTGCCAGCTCTGTTATGACATTAACTATGACTCAGTTAATGTCAGCCATTAACCTCAGGTTATGGTCACAGAATCACAAGTGACTGAAGTACTGTTTTTTTAAGAGACTAGTGCCTGCAGCTGGAAATTACTGTCCCCAGAGGGGACAATCCTGTGACAATTTCAGTCAGCCTAAGTCAGTGTGTCCATGGTTCAGACTAAGTCAGTGTGTCCATGGTTCTGCCTTTATTGGCAGCTCCTGAAAGATGTTTCCATTCCTTTTCTTTCACTTGCACCTGCACCTGCATGCATTCAGGATGAAACAGTTCAGAGAGAAAATCACTCTAAATTTTTTTTTTTTTTTTAATTATGTCTATTTTTAAAGGGCTACTTTGACTCTCGTTACTGGTGTATTCTCCAGTCATTCAAGGAGCAGTGCTGGCACAGCAGACAGTACAAGGTCATCACCTGGTTTATGCTGTTCAGCAACCTCAGCTGAATGTCTGGTGGTTGCCCACAAGGGCTGGGAAGTTCCCAAGCCCTTGCCATGCACAATAAGAACAACCAACTCGAGCGCCACTGGAAACTTGCTAGGAGTAGACACATGATCAGTGTCTGTCTCACATGAAGAGCATCAACTTCTCTTAGCTGGTTTACTTGGTGATGTGAAGTTATCCTACCCTACCTACTGAGCTTGTGTTGGACTTGGGAACAGTGACTGGAAGGATTATAAGCCCAGTTACCAGCTCCAGCTGAAGTTACTGCCTGAGTTCATCAAGGGATATGTTTGCTTGGTGACTGAAGTTTAAAACAGAGATATGTGATGAGTTAAATTGCTTCCCTTGGTTATGAGCAGACCTGCTCTCAGGAGTAGACCTACTACTTGGTCTGCTGCCCCTGTAGCAATCTTTTGCAGGGGAGGCAGGGGATAGAGGCAGGGGAAATAAATTCCTCAGCTTGCCTGGGAAAGAATTGCGTACCAGAGTCCTTTCCAATGGTTTAACACAGCTGACACTTGCAGCTACTGCTGGAAAGTCTCACTTATGGGGGGGTGTATCTGCAAAAAATTATTTCAGCAGCATTGAAACCTTGAAAATACAGAGGAGAAAATGAATGATTTTTTATTTGCTGCCCAATATAAGTTTGAATTTGACTGGAATAGTTTATGAATTTATATCAAGTTTAGTTAGAGGTTTGGCAGAAAAAAAAAAGATAAAATAATGTTTACTTTTAATTTTAAAAACTTTGCTCTCTCTCTTCAGAAGCATTATTAGTCCAGCTGTCTTTGCTTATGTATTACTGCCCTAACCTTCTACCTAGGTATATTACAGTTAGTTTATGAGCTCTTGTTGCTGCTGATCTATTTTGAATAACTAATGAAATACTAATTTGAACCGAAGTACCTTAATCATCAGTTGATAAATTCAGTCAGTCTCCCTTCAGTTCATTTCTGTGATGAAGGACTAAGCTGGTTAGGGACTAAAGAACTTTCATACCTGCATAGGAGCTTTCATTCAGCTTTAAATGAATGTTCTCACTGCAGATAAGGGGATCTAAGAAGTGACTTGCTGGCCTTAATAACTCCTTTTTATCTTGTCCCTCACACCAAAAGCAAGGTTAAACCAAACCAAGCCAAAATAAAACAAAACAAGACAATAAAACAAGTGATTTATTGGAGCTGCCTTAATGGCACCTTGGATGAGGGACTTTTTAAGAGTTAGAAAAGTACCATAGCTTGTTGGTAAAGGAGAGGACTGCACAGGCAAGAGCAGGCTTTCAGCAGGTGTCACTTAGACCTGCTGCATCTGTTGAAGCAGTAGGGAAACAGGACATCAGGGTACAACAGAGCCAGATGCACCAGCAGCAGCAGAGAGCTCTGTGTGTGGGTGACAGTGTGGCAGTGCCCTACTCACACAGGATGCAGCCCCGTGGGACCCCAGCAAGAAGAGCAGAACAGGCCCAGTGATAGTACCAGGGTCAGCCCCATGCAGATCACTCTGTGGGAGAATGGGGATGGGATAGGTCCAGGGACAACCTGGAAATAAAGCAAGGCCAGGATCAGCAAGGCACACAGCCCGTGCAGGCACACAGACAAGTAGCTCAGGCAAGGACCTGAGTGTAAATGCAGCTCTGGAGCAAAAAGGGAGGAGGGGGGACAGCAGCTCATCCTGTATAGCCCTATCACAGTATCCTGGTCCCTGGTGCCAGGGTGGCTGTGCCATGTTAGCACTGACCTTGAGGACAGCTGTGGAGTCACTGGGTGAGACGAACTTTCAGAGCCTGATGGCATCCTCAGGACCAAGCACTGGATGCCAAAAATGAGCCCATAGACTTCTGGTGTATCTACATGTTTATGTTGCTCAGCTGAGCTCTCTTCTTCCCTTGACCTTTCCTGTCCTCTCCCACCTCTCTGTTCAACATTTGCCTCAGCTGTGCTACTGCAGGCTGGGGTGCCAGGTTCTTAAGCAGGTTCCTGAAGCCTTGCTGGTTAGAAAAAATGCATCCCAAAACAACAGCAAAGAGTTTTCCCAACCATTCAAATCTCCTCAAACAAATAGATCTAATTGTTGGGAAGACTGTTGGGAACATGGGCGCTTAAGTTGCCCTCACTGCCAAAGAAAACCTGGGATCCAGACAAAGCAGCAGTCACAAGACCAGTTCTTTGTGGATTTTAGCCTCCTAATACGGACATTTCTCTTCCTGCTATACTCACTTCATGTGTTTAATTTGAGAGTACATTACCTGTGCACAACCATGTTTTTCATCAAAGTGCCTTCATCTCCTTAGGAGAAAACTACATTAAAAAACCCCCCAAACAAAACCAATAAAGCAAAGCAAAACAAAGTAATAATGAAAAAAGGATAGGTGGGCATTTGCAATAGATTGCTTCCTTCCTCTGCCTCCAGTGGTGTTTTCAAGTCCACGAAATGCATTGCAGTGCTTCAGGTCATTTTGCTTAAGCCACCTTCCATAATGTTACAGAGTAAATGCAGAAGACTAATAATAACATGGAACTGATGATTTACAGAGGGATGTACTTTAGAGGGTACATAGAAACAAAGGTGCTTTTCTAGGATTGTGCTTAGGAAAAGATTAATTTGACATGTAAATCTATTGCATAACTTAAATATGCTGCATTATTACTAACAGTAAAGACAACAACTTTGCTGTCTGAAGTTTTCTCAGTCACTATCTCTAAGGTCACTGTATGCTGTAGTTGTGTTTCTAGTTGTTTAAGACCAATGTAATTATTAAATGTAATTATTAAATGCATTTAATAATATACTTTTATATATAATAATAGATAATAATAGACGTTTTCCTACTATAAAAGTCTATGCCTCTGCACAGACTTTTCTAGTAGGAACGCCAGAAAAAAATGAATCCAAATACTTTTATGGCCTCAATATCTATAAAACGAACAAAATATTATTTTAATCCCAAAAATCTGCCAGAGAGAAAGCTCTAGTTTTAGCTATGTCTTGTGGTCCTGAAAAGTTTTCTTCTTCCTCTTATCAAGGCTGCAGAATGCACACAGCAGTAGATATGCTTGACGTTATCTGTAGGAGGATAAAAGCCCACACAGCAGCTACTCTGTGCTGGACAATTTTGAAGCTGTTGGGAACAGTTTTTGTCCTTTCAAAGTATTAACTGCATGCACATCAGGGTCTGTGGTACTGTCTGGTCTAATTTAATCACTGTAATGTGGAAGATAATCTTTCAGACTACCACACAGCGTGGGATTTGGGTCTGGCACCCTTCAGTTTTGAACATCAGTGCTCCAAGACAGCATCCCTTACAAAAATAGAATGCAAATATAAAGAAAGAATCAGAGCTGATTATCATAAATTCAAGAACTAAAAATGGGCAGAAGAGAAATAATAAAAAAAAAAAAGAATACATGGCTCAATATTAAATTGAATGTTGTTCAAGATTTTACCAGTGAAACTAAGAATTTTCTTTTTGTAAGGCCCTTATAACAGGGAAAGTATTGTTAAAAAGTTTCATGAGGTAGAATTAAGATATCTTATGATCTATCATTATTTTCTCTTCTTCCCCCAAATCCAAAAATCTGTAGTTACAGAGAATAAGACATTCATTGAAGAAACAAGTAAAGCTTTTTTGGGTAACAAGTGCTGAATAATATATGTTGAAATCCAGTGTAGCAATATGTGCTGTTTTTTAATGTGCATCAAGCTTTTAACTTGTGGAGTGGCATTTAAAACCCCATATTAATAAACAAGTTTCCTGCTATGGAATGAGTATAATCATAGTCTAACATTTTTTATGTAGCTCACTTAATTGTGGCTAGCATTCAGATGCCTGTTTGATAGATGGCTTAGAAATTATGCAGATGTTCCTCTTAGGAAGTAAGATGCACCAAGTCTCCTTTAGAGTTCCTTTGTTAAAGAAAACAGGGTTTTGTCAACTCACTGCCATGGTAGTTAATAAGTGACATCCATTCAAAATGTTCAAGCTGTCAGTACAATGCTTAATTTGGATAAAAAAACCTAAAGAAAGTTTATGTTCTCCAAACCTTTCCTGAAATGTCAATCAGTCAAATAAAAGCTACGTAGCTTCTCTGTTTCTTGCCAGTTGCCCACCACAACTGCAGTAAAACCACCTCAGTGGATAGGGGCAGTAAACTGTATGAACTCCCCAAATCACAGAAACTTACAATCATAGAAGCATGGGATGATTGGGGTTGGAAGGGACCTTAAAGATCCATCTAATTCCAATCCCACTGCCAAGGGCAGAGAAACTTTCCGCTAGAAAGTTTCCAAATATCTGTTGTAAACCTACTCCCATTTCAGTTTAAAGCTGTTTCCCCTGGTCCTGTCACTACATGCCCTTGTAAAAACTCTCTCTCCAGCTCTCTTCTAGACCCTTTAGGTATTGAAAGGTACTCTAAGGTCTCCTCAGAGCTTTTTCTTCTCCAGGCTGAACAAGCCCAGCTCTCTCAATCTGTCTTCATAGGAGAGGTGCCCTGTGCTCTGATCATCAATGATTAGGAAAGGTTCTTATGATAAACATTAGTACATAGGAGATATTTAGCATGTGTGGACGTAAAGCAGAGAACTAGACATAGCTTTTTGCATTTCAGACATTTGGAACAGTGATATCTGAATTTAATGTTAACATTTATTTATGTCGCCATTCACATGTTTCAGACTGGGAAAACTCCCACACGTTGCAGGAGAAGGTGACTGTGACTTTTAAAAGGAGAGACATCCCTCCAAATTAGAAGAACTCAGGTGCATGCATTGCTGTGAACAGACTAACTTCTCTTGATGAAAAATAGAGCCATTGTGCATATATAGGGGATGATATCGAATAACACTGAAGGTCAAGGCTGTGGATATTTCATTGAAAAATGCATTTTATCAAGGTATTTCAATGGCTGAATTTCTCACGAAAAGACCACTTCTCCTCCAACATCATCTTTTCATGTACCATTTTTTATCAGGCTAATTCCTGACGATTCTGCCAGGAAATGCATTTTCCTTTAGGCAACCTCTCCCAGCACTGGTCAGCACATATCATATCAGAGCTGAAAAAGTTTATCATAAAATCAGAGCTGTAGTATAGTAAGCATTATGTATGTATTATACCAAGGTTGGGATTGAAACAGACTATATTAAAATATGTAATTATGTTATTGCTAAATCCTCATTCTAAGTAGGAAAAGGCAAGAAAAAGAAATTTCATTTATTCTGAATATTCAGTATTTTTCCTACTTTATTAACTGTGCCCATAAAATTAATGAATATTCAACTTGCTCTTAAAATTCTCTTTTTAAATTTGGAATTATATTTGCTATCCCAAATTTTAAGCCAAAGCTTTAAGAAACTGAGGATGTCTTGATTAAAAAAAAAAACAGCAAGCAAAAACCAAAAAAAATCAACTAATCAGAGCTATCAAAGCTTAAGCAATAAAATGGTAAATAGAATATTTTAAAATATTACAGAATTATAAAATATTATTCTTATTCCACCTAGACATAATATTACTTCCACTGTATACTGTACTTATTGTGTTTACAAATAATGTGAATCAATTAAGAAATTACATAGATTAATCTTCAAACATTTTAAAAATGTTAAAAGCCCAAATAATTATTTTCCCAAAAGAGTTTAGATTTGCTTAGACAGCCAGTTATTCTGAGTGGTTTTTTTATCAGCATTATCTTTTTGGTGCATTTTCAATGCACTGAATACCTTACCCAGCATATAACTAGTGATGCTACCCATATGTTAGGGGAAGACAGCAAAGAAATTCAATTTACCATTCATCCTGTCCCCAGAATTTCAGCTGATGATCAGAAGACCTAGCTAGCAGGCACACACTGGAGGAGATTTAACCTGTGACACCACTGCTATTTCAGACCCCAGCCTTCCCTAAAGTCGAACAAGTAAATTTATGACAATTTTACTGTCAAAAAGAAGACTTGGAATTTTTAGCATATGCTAACAGGGGCATATTATTAAATATACATATAGCTATTAATAGCTGAGTTTTCAAAATAGCACGGATATCTTGAATACAGCTCATGGAATTATAGCTGGCACAATTTTTCCCCTGTGTTCCAACTGGACTGGCTTGCTCATGTGTGGATAGTGTATATCCATCTATCTATCTATCTATCTATCTATCTATCTATCTATCTATCTATCTATCTATCTATCTGTCTCCAAATTATAGCAATGTATTTACATTCCAGCAGTATTATTTGAACAACAAAGTATTATTCAAGATGAAGAAAAATACCCTATAGCCCATATTGAAACATATAGCTAATTTTAGGATGTGTCTCCCCCTCCTCATCCTTTGGAACTTCACATTTACAGTGGGACAAAAACATGCACAGGGCCACTTACTGCAGACATGCTGTAAATCAGGACCACGACTTACTGTATCTGTGAGGAAGGAACTGTTTCTAGTTTTATCTTTGAATAAATGAAGGGGCCCTGGCACAACCCATGAATGCTACTTTTATATTAATAAATGCCCTTTTGTTCTTACTCTGCATCATGAGTGTTTCTGCAGTCAATCAAAGTTCGGACCCAAACCCTGCCACCTCACAGTGCAGAACACTAAACAGATATTTATGGCCAAGGCAGAGTACCTATCACTGGTGTCTGGTCTGGCTAGCACAGGGCACTAAGTCATTTATATTGCCACTTACTACTTACCCAGAAATTTGGTTGTTGTGTGTTGATGCTGAAATTCACACATTTCCTACTGTCTGCATTGTGTAAATACTCCTTTTTTTTGGACTTCCCTTGGTAGATGTCCATCTCCTGCCCAGGGAACTATCTCTGCCTCTGGTAGAGAAGGCATGTCAGAGGCATGGCCAGGAGAATGATAAAAGGAAGTTTTTTGTGTTGATTTCAGCTCTTTGGGTCAGTGATGGATGAAAAGGCAGCTAACACAAATTATCACAGCAGCTGAGGGAGTTGTAAATATTTTCACACAAATCCTTCTTTCATCTGCAAAGAAAGAGATGGTTTGGCTTAAAAAAGAATGAAAATAGGAGCCTGCTAAAGGAGTTTCAGCAAATCTTAGTTGAAGGAAAAGTGCAAAAGTAGGACAGAAAGCTGTAGTGGTATTATCAAAAAGTGATGCCGTCATGGTTGCACACCAGCTTCTTTCTGCTGAAGTGAAAAATTGCTTGATTCTGATGGCCATAAAATATTCAAATTATCAGATTTGTTTTAAAAACAAGTGGAAACATCCTGCTTGCTATAGAAGTGAATACAAAAGTTGTGACTTATAGCTAAAGACATGGATGTTTTCATAGAGTGTGTGTGCTGGCTGCTGCTAGCAGTTGTGATGACGTACTGAGCCCCTTGGGAAGGCCATTGCATGGTTTTGTTAGGGGAGAAAACACAAGCCATATCTGTGTTTGTGACTATTCCCAGCTGGCTTCCCTTCTAGTGACAGAAATAATTAGCATAAATAGATTTTTAGGTCTTTAATGCCTCTAACAGTATATCGCACTGAGAATACATTTCCAGAAAATCATACAACTTGTTATAACTTTTTTTATGTTTCATATATGATTTATTACTACTTATTATTTATTATGATTTTTTTCTATTGTGAATATATTTGCACTGAAATACTCTTTAGGGAAGTGTTGCCTCAAAGTGGAAAATGAAGTAACTGAGAAGGGACTGCTCCCAGTACAGAATATACCAATTATGCAGTCAGAATATATCTATTGCAATTCAATGTATAGCTCTGTGATTTGGCTTACTGCCTAACTAGTTTCTAACTATGGAGTTGACGTGTTCAATGGCAGGGCTATCTGCCAGCTGTGATGTACAATAAGGCAAAGGTCTGATCAGATTAAAAGTTTTCGCCGGCAATTTTGTGTGTGCCATGAATACACTCATCAAATCAGGTCCCCATGTGTGTGCAAATAAATAGGAATAGTTAAATGGCTGCAAACAACTGGTGGAGAGATGCTCGAGCAAGTGCAAAATGACAGATTATTTCTGAGAGTGTGACTCCACATAAATAGCACATATAAGTGTGCATGAACACCCTTTATCATAGGAAGGACATTAACTACAGCTGACTAAACCTTTAGCTGTGTGATAGACCTGGGTTTCCATCACCATCACAGAATGCTTTGTGATACCTTCACACAGGCACCTGGTGCTGAAAAAGCACAAAGTGTTACTCTCTACGTGCTCTTTGACTGGTGATGATGAAAGTGTCTATTGTGCTATCTATTCTAACATGCACTTAAAGGTGAAATCATTTATATATTGGCGTCACTTTGCAACCAGAAGTTCTTGACAGGTAGCTCTCAGGAAAGCAAATTCTTGCTACAAAAGCCAAGATTTTGGTAGTGGAAAGGCAAAGAAAGCAGGAATTTCTTCTTTAACTCTCCTTGTCCATTATACAACCGACATTAAAGGTACAAACTTAATTATCTGAAAAATCTGACTGTTAAAAATGACAATGTTGAGGTATTTGATATCTATGGACAGATTCACTAGTGTTCTTTGGCTGCTTTCTGCTGTTCCAGTAATACAACAGAGCCATAAACCCAGCTGGATTTACAGCTGCTTTGTTTGCTAGAGCAATGAAAAAGGGGCCAGTGTGTCTCTTTGAAAATGGCTCATATTCTGCAGCCTAGATTCTCAACAATAGGGACTTAAATCTACATTTAGGTGATTAAATAAGTGGCCTTCTTTTCTGAAGTGCTGAGCCTACTTGTGTCCCACTGAGCCACTAAAGAAACTTGAGTTTAATAGTTTCTGATGTGCAAGACTCTACCTGCAGTGGCTTCAGCTGTGAAATGAAGGATTGGTTTGGAGATGGGGCTTATACAGAGTATGGAACAAGTTTTCCAAATTGCTGGATGAGATGTAGTCCAGGACTGTGTGGAGAAGGGATGATTAGGTGACAAACGCTTGGCACTTGAGATGTAATAGTTCTGATTCAGTGCTCAGCAGCCTGAAAAACAGAATGTGCCTGAGTGAGCCTAAAAATAATTTGACATGAGTAATTAATCCTAAAAGAAAATACACATATTGTTAACAGCAAATTGTCACTTCTTTAAACTTGGACAAGAAAATGCAACACCACATCGACATGTCTTGGCATCTTCTGTCCATGTTTCCTAGTAGGATCCTTATTGTGTTTCTTTCTGTGAGGCTGGCAAGGATTTCTCTTGATTCAAGAGAAAGCATTAAGGATTCACCTTACTTTAACCAAGAAGGAAATAGACATTGCAACAGCAGAGAAAAAAAAAAAAAAGGTAGTTTAGATTTTGTATCTCTTCCAAATCTGGAAGAAAATCCTTTGATAGGGAATATAGATGGGAAAAAAATCCCTGCAAAAAATATGGCAACAGTACTCCTTCAAAATGATTAATTATTTTTAAACTCTCTACTTTGGGAGTGCAATGCACTGTTATTAACTTTTGGGGTCAAACTAGATAGTTGGAAGCAGACTGGTTCTGAAACAGATTTCTTACAGCCAAATCAGAAAGGTTTGTTGCAATATAAACTTCTTGAACTATTGAACTTTTCCTCCTACACATTAAAAGACCAGATTTGAAATTTGTTCAGATCAGTACAGAACAACAGACTTCAGCTCAGTGCAATTTATTTATGTCAGCTGAAGATATGATTTCTCTGCTAATTTTTTGTGCTTCCTATCAGTGAAAATGGGCCCATGATCCAAGCGGTTTAGAATTTAAGCAACACATCCTACATAGGGAGGTTAATTTTGCAGCAAGGCTTTTGCTATTAGAAGATAGAGGATATTAATTTACCTTGATTTTCTATGGAATTTTGAGGCAAGACAGATTTTTTTCTGCTCCCTTCAATTTAAAAATAATTTCTAATTTTCAATATCACAGAATAATTTTTGACTGGAAAGGAAATGTGACATCCTGATTTACCAAAATGCACAATAAATAAGAAGTAAACTGTAAGCACAAAACACAATAAATGTAGTCTAGATTTCAAGTGTTTCCTTTAGCTATGATTCAATAAGTCAAATGGCTATTTTTAATTTCACTGCTATAATCCAATAGACTGTAACTTGAAAACTGAGTTTATCACACTTGTCTGTCACTGAAGCAATATCTAGTATGGTCATTCTAGTTCAGGAGGTTAAGATAAGGTTGTTGAAACAAGTGCATTAAAAAATAAAAATGATTCTCCACTGAAAAATTCCTGGAGCAATTTTTATGCTTATCTGAGAAACTTCAAAATGGAGCAGAGCATAGTCAATCTTAAACTGAATAGAACTCAATCCCCCCCAACCTAAACCCTCACCTAAACTGGCCACCCCACCCCAAACCGACCCTCCCACCCAGTGTCTTCTTTCTCAGCCTTGAAATGTAGTGTTCATGAGCAGAGAAGTCTCAAATGCTTCCCTGGTCTGGGAAGCATGGATCTAAAACATTTTGTCATCTTCTGTTAGAGCCAAGAATTCCTTTAGTACCTTTGCTTCAAAGATAAAGTGAAACACAGAGCAAGGTTCAGGGGAGGGAAACTTGCTGCTGTTCCACATGAGCTTGGTGCCCTAACAGAGCATCCTTGGGGGCATTCCTTCACACGGTTCCTAACCTTAAACCAGCCTTTCCAAAGGCTTTCATCTGTAGCAGAGCAGAATGGGGTATCACAATATGTGTGTTTGCCCTCAGGAGGCATGGCAAAGGTTATGAGGCATTATTGACCTGCACTGTAATAATGTCCCTTAAGACTAACCTTAAAACTTTCAGTTCTGAGTAAGTAAGACTAGCTGGATCTTTTCTATGTCTCTGGGAATATTATAGCTTTTCATAAAAGTGTGTATAAAGAGTACTGAAAAAGGGCAAGAGGAAATTGCCATCTTCTCTGAGACAGGCCTGCAAGGCACACGCATACTTGGTTTAAACAAATCTCTCTTTGTTAAGAGGGTTGGTCAGGCTTGTACTGCCAGCGTCAATACAATCTTGACAATGCTAGGAAGGAGCAATCTGGCTACATCATATCTTCATCCTTTCATTTCCACAAATAGAATGAACCTTAACATACAGCTTTACTGGATTTAGAGTTGGTCTTCGCTGGCTTGAAACTTTGAATTTGATGGAACTAAAAATCTTTACATTAGTTGAGATTCTGGCCTCTACTTTAGATTACAGGAGCAATTTCCAGCACTGCTAAAATCTTTTTAAAAAGAAAAACGCCAATTATTTTTCAAAATTAAGCAAATGTTTAATTTTTATACGGCATAGCACATTACAAGACCTATCTCTTTTTCCGGCAAGGTTTGTTTTGGAGGCCAGAGATGCCTAATAAGTGGTGCAATGTCCTTCATCTCAGCTGAAAAGACAGACAAGCATGGATTTTAATTTAAAATTAGATGACGCTTGCAGAAGAGTTTTTGAAGAACTTCTAAGAATCACATCTAATGGAAATTCTCCATTTTAATACCTGGTCTTGTGGTTTCATGTAGTGGATCAAGGTATATATCACAGAGGAGGGTTACTGGGAAGGGCAAATTTGTTCCAATAGTTTTTCTTGCAATGTCAGTGAAATTTATATATTTATAAAGCAGAAACTGCATGCCCCTTCATACTCATGTTTTTCAATGACATTAACATTTATATGTGCTGGAGCTGCTTCTCACACCAACCACCATCTGCATTACCAGTGTGTTCACCATCTCAGAATGTTGATCATTACACCAAAATCTTTTAGCTACTTTGTACCAAGAATTTTTTACAAAGTATCCTTTAGGTGTCTGATATAGCTGGAAATCATATAAACAACAACTTCAAAAGGATCTGTGTAACTTTTCCATTTTCCATGTCAAAGTTTAACGTAATCTGTGGAGAAATGATCTCCAAATCCAGAATCATGTAAAAACAAGAGAATAATATTACTAAAAAGGCCAGTGCTGCCTTTCAATCTCTTTTTCAAATTTGATCAGAAATACTTGACCTTGATGACATTTTAAAGCTAACCCTAATTATCTGCAAAGAAGAGAAGGGTATCTCATTGATAACACTTGAATAGAGTTCTGTCTCATTAAAACTTCACCTTATAATTTAGCAAAGTTTAACTATCAAAAAATACCAGGAAATAAATCTTTGCCTTAAACTATGTGATATGTGTGAAAGATCTTGGTAATTTCTACCAGGTTCCTAATAGACAAATATCACAAAACTGCTACTTGTCAGAGACTCCAAGGAAGGAAAAATGAATGGGTGCTGATTCACTTAAAATTTTCCATCAGAAGACTGGCTGTAGTGAAAATCTCCTGTAAGAATATCACCCTTAAGACCTGGTGAAGACCTGCACTCTGTGCATGCTAATGGCACAGTGGCACACGCTGCTTGAGAATTATAGTTTAAAGAATCTCAGTTTCACATTCGGCAATTACTTTAGCAAACTGCATTTTTCTCCTTTTCTGTTTCTTTCTAAATATTTATTAGATTTTCTTGGGTCAAGCCTGATTTAAGAAAACAGTGTAAAGGAATTTTATGTGGTCATTAAACTGTTTAAATCCATATTACTAACATAGGTCTTCTTCCACTGGTCTGATTCTATAAATTAAAATCATAGACAATACTAATTCAGTCAGGTCCCTTTCTTACTAAACAATTTAGAAGAATTTATCTCTTTGGAAGGTTGGGAGGATGAAACCCCAGCCTTTTTAGCTACAAATCTGGAGTCCTAATAATCCAACTAATCTCTTTCAGACCATCAGTTTCTGGGAGAGGTCTGTTAATCTGGCAACATGAGAAAGGTAGAGGTATTATAATGTGATGAGATTTGGTCATAAATTGTTTTAACCTGAGACTCTCTGGCCTGGTAAGACTCAAGTTTTGGAATGAAGGATAATGAAAAAACTCAACAAACAAAACCATCACCACTAGCAAAAGCAAATAGGAAAGATATTGAAACTAATGACTGCAATAAATGTTTGCATTAGAAATCGGTTACCACTGAGTATCACTAAACAGGTAATTTTCAGCAGGCTAGCAGCTAGATTACCTGCTTTAGTGAATACAGGTTATAAAGCCAGAAAACCTTGTTATGTCAATTTTCTTGCTGGCAATGTAATCATGTAGAATACCTTTTGCCCTAACACTGCTAGGGAGAGAGCCATTTTCTTATTACCAAAACCCAGCATCCAAGGCTAATGCTTCAATAACACTAAAAATTCTCTATACTTCCTCTACATATTGATGTTTCTGTCATTGCTAGGGGAGTGATTTTATCAGTTGAGTTAGAGACGGCCCAACATTCTATTTTGAATGAACTTTCCTATTATGGTTAAGCAAACCCCAGGTCAGTTCAGAAATCAGTCCATTAACTGAAAAGTTGTGGAAGGGAAGAACCAGCAATTGGAACTGACAGCTGACTTTTAAGATAGAAATTGGGGAACACTCCTGAATGTAATTGCTAAGGAAGCAGCAATCTGCAGCCTGAGTTACTTGAGAACTGTTCAGCGCAGAGCAGGACTTGTAGAGTGCTTTTTCTTGCCTTCTGGTGACAGGAAACATGACCTGGCCACTACACATGGTCACTAAAAAGCTTGCAGTCAGCTTGCCATTGATGGAGAAGTGTATCCTGCTCATTATTGCTGCTGCTTAGCTTTTACTTTGAGAATGAAGTGAGGCTGCCCTTCAGCTCAGCTCCCAAACCTGTGCAGGGGCACTCTCCTCAAAGTTAAAAGCATGGCCTCTGCCATTTCTCTGGTTAAGACCATTGGTCAGGAGGTGACTAATAACATACTCACATTGCTCTCTGCAGGTGAGTGAATTACTTCCAAGAGTTTTCCAGATCTTACACAGCATACTGCAAAATATGTGGACTTTCAGGTCCAGGGTAATCCCCAAGCATTTTTGTGGGGGAACCACCTCATATCTGGTTCCATGTTTGGCTAAGGCAATTAAATAAGTACTCCTTTGTATGTCATGGAGATGTCATGTTACTGTTCGCGTGAAAACGGACTGGTCCAAAATGGTTCTCACATCCCACCTCACAAACCCATGCTCAGACAAGTGTTAGGAGGGAAGCAATGCTCTGTGACTACCGTTATGTCATGGGCATTCCTGGCTGACAGGCATCATTATGATGAAAAAACCCCAGAATGTACACCTTTGGATTTCTATTTTGACTGTCTGGATGCTTCCCAAGGTAAGGATGTGAGCTTTTGGATCATACATCTAAGACACTCGATTCTCTCATATTATATAGGGAGCACAGCTCAAAGCTCTGGATTTTGGCTGATACTTTTGGGGACAAATTCTTTGAAACAGGCATTTTTCTGCCTAACATAGATATATCAAAGTTTTTTGGTCGATCCCATGAGGAACAAAAGTCTTAGGCATCTTTGACTTCCTTTGTCAATCAAAGTGAGTGGGAAGCACATCTAAGTCTGTAACAAATACCACTGTGGCTGGTCAGTGGTAAACCTGCACGGAGGTTTTTCTACTATTACTGAAGCAGAACACAGTGCACTATTTCTTAGAGACTTTTTTAAAAAAGCTCCAAAGTTGGAGGAGTGTGTTTTGCCTTTTTCTCACAGTTGCTTCTGGTTCGGCATAAAATTTATAAGTGTGATGCACACTTATGAGAGAGAAATTCTGCAAGATGACACCCTTTTTTCAGTTTACCATTATGTGAATATAAACAGCAAACACATTCCCTTTCTATAGAACACCATTTTTAGAGTTTGATTTATTGCTTGTTTTATCATATCCCTACTATGAACTGGTGGAAAAATGTGTACACTCCAAAGAAGGGTGTGGTGATGTTTTTAACCCATGATTTCCACAGTGTGGAATGACAGTTTGAGAAACCCTGGAGTGTTGATACACATGTGGTGTCCCTAGATAGAGCTTCTCTTTAATGTTTGATAATACAATTTCCAAATAGTCTTTTAGTGGAAGACAGTTGGTGCTTGGATCTAATTTCACATAAAGAATAAGGGGTCAGAGGACTTGTACTGGAGTTTGTTCCATGTCCACCCAAAGAATGTTAACCCTCTTTTTTTCTTGCTAAGATTCTCCAGGGAGTCTCTCACAAGTATGTATGGTAGATGATCTTGTCTCTACCTAGGTGAATAATAGCGTATAAATTCAGGATTTTTATTACAAACACAGTATATATTTTTTAGAAGCACATTACTAAGATGCTTTGGTGCAAAATAGTTACTACAAGAGAAACATATATTTTTAATGAGCCCTGAAGCCAATATAACAGCAATTATGAATGTAATTCACTACCATAATAAAGTAATTTATTTATCATAATAAATTATCTCAGAATTAAAAAATAAAATATTACTTTAGCTACAGTCTGTCAGAGGGGGCAGATTTAAGCATTCTGCTTTAAATGAGACATTAGAAAAGACAAATCAGGCAATTTTATATTAGATAATTACAGGCCTTATGAAAACCAGACACATTTTGAAAAGAGAAAAGAAAATGTAATTCCCACTGGAGCTAAGAATCCAACTTTCTTTTCAGAAAAGTCTATAACCAAGATAAATATTTTGCATTTTATTTTTTTTTACATGAAGAAAAAACAAGTGTAGATTTAGATTCTAGGCATCAAGTTATAAAAAGCCCGTCAGACTGACCTCCAGAATTTTGGAAGAAAGCCCAGTGAGTAATGAGGGAGTAAGAGAATGAGAAAGACAGATTTCTTTTTTTTAAATTTTTTTTTTTTTTGGTATGCTTTCAGTGCCCTTAGGGACTTTATCTCAGTATGTTGAGAAAACAGCACAATGGAATGATACAGGTAGTCTCTCCCTCACTGCATTTTTAAATTATGCAGCAAATGTTTGATTGGTGGCTTTGTACTGAAAAGTGCCCGATCACTTCGACCTTCTGGTAAAAGAGAACGTGACTTAAAGGGAAGTGAGTTAGAAAATAATACAGCAACACACAAAAAATTTGGCAGCAAAATCACTGTGAGAGATTGAAGCATCGTCTCTAATATAAGCAAGCAACCCTGAGAACTGGAAGCAGCGGATTTCAGATAGCTTGGGAATTTGGCTGCCTCTGTGGCAGATCCAGTAAACAGCTTCAGAAATGATTGTGTATTTCTGCTAATCACTTAGGCCATAAGATAACAGCTAAGTTGACATTTTGTGTGCAAGAAGTGAAACTGCTTACTCTGGTTCCCTATTTTCTGTCATTTTTGCAGAACAGTGACTGTCAACAGTGCACCCTGAGTGCAATAACAGTACAGCACATTGGCAAAAAGACAACCTTGAGACTTATGTGCCCCCAAACACAAGCCCTCTCTGAAATTTTCTCAAGTTTCAAAATGATAAATGTTTCTATCTTTGCACATCATCTAGTAAGAATGCAAAGAGTGCAAAAAGAAAGGAGGTTGAAGGTTACTTGGGCTATCTTTTTTTTTAGAAATATGCCCAGCACTTGCTCTTTAGCTTGCTTTCTTATCACACTTCAATATGCAGTTCCATCACTGCTGTTTAGTGATAATTTCATGACTTGGTGTTGCAATTGGTTTTGTTATTAGAACTAATTTAAAACATTCCTCTCTCTTTATCCACAGCCGTACACTTTTATTTGCACTCAGGTACTGTTGCTGAAAAAATTGTTCATGAGACCACAATGTAATTTTCATTGATGATATATCCTTGGTAAAGACAGTTCTCTTTAGGGAAGGTAGAAGCAGTGTTATAAACAAAAAACTTGAGGAACCATTTATCTTGAAGTCAGATAAAATTTGCTTTTCATCAGGGGATGTAAAAACTCACATGTAGATACAGGATAACACTGTTTCAGGCTTAGGCATTTAGAAAATGGTTTCTTTCTTCCTGTGCCCCCTTTATTTAAACTTAATAGGAAATTCATTAGTACTGAATTGATCTATTAATGATTTGTATGTAATATCACTCATAGTCTGTAATGTTTTCTTCTGATACTGTGTTTTTCCTAAAGGTACAATTAAAGTAGTGAACTTATTGCAAGTACCACATTGCTCTAGAAAAAGAAGCAATACATTGTCTTGCCAACCTGTATTTCACATTTCTACATGCCCATAATTATGTGCTTACAGTTATTACCTTTGTTAATATCACAGGCAGCATGTGATTTTAATGCTGAAGAGAGGTGCATATGGCCTTCAGCAGTTCATCCTACTGTGGTAGATGTGGCCTTCAGCAGCTCACCCGAGTGGTTAACACCCATGGTCTTTTTGGAAGAAGCACACCTAAGATAGGAACAGTTTTGTGTAGAAATTCTGACAGTCCATCCTTTCCTCTAGTCAAATCAGGGGATTTTGCCAATGGGTGGGTGAAAGATTATCTTGAAATCTTGCTGAGTTCTTCCATCAATGATAAGGGAAGCGTCAAATCAAATAAGGAGTAAATATGGAGAGTATATTCAATTCAAGCATTTTGGGAAACAGAAAGAAAATACCTAGAGACATGAGAAATAATGTATATGGTGATAAAGGAGAATAGAGGTGGATGTTTCCATAGGAACCAAGAGAAAAGAGATTTGTCTGTCTTCAGAATCACTCGGGGTCAGCAAGTTTCTTGGTACAATTCTTGCTTTTCCTTCTGTTCTTGAAAACTCTTTAGATACTTGTAAAAGAAAAAAGAGTTTGTAAGGTGGACAGAACTTAAGACTAGGTTAACTGCAAAGCCAGTGTTGCCTAATTTGCATGAGGTCTTCTATGATATCAAGTATCTTTCAGTGATAATTAATGCATGTGTTTATAAGAAGCTGATGAGTACTAATTAGGCCACACATGTCTTTGGATTGTTTGGTCTGGGAAATATGGAACTTAACACTTTTCTCCTTCTGCAGAATGGTGAGAAAAGCAAGTAAATCTCACCAAAAGAGATCTCTACTGGGCAGAGAAGATATTACTATTTTCATGTCCCTAGTTGTAGTGATTAAAAGTTTGTTTTTTTTTCTTTTCCTATAAATGAATATTGTGACGCATGTTCAGGCAGAAAAATGCGATTTGTTTATAGAACAGAACCAAAATGCTTCCAAAGCCCAGATATTCAAGAAGGAGATAAGTGAGATGCCTTGTGCTGGAAAAGATCTGGGGCTGACAGCTAGCAAATAGCTAGGAAGGAGCTAGTAATGCATTGCAGTGGCAATAAAAAGCAATGTGATCTTGTGTAGTAAAGCAATGGAACAATTACTCTGTGTAGCAGCACTGAGGTTGTACCTCTCTGGCCAGATCATACCTGCACTATTACTTCTAGTTCCACCACCTACAGAAAAGTACCAATAAATACAGATTTCCAATGACTGAAAGAGTGACTTAAAGATGAGGAACTATTAAAAGGTCCCTACTATTTTATTCAGCCCAATAGCAACTATGGAAACAGATGAACTCATATATGACAAATGTAATTATGAAGCAGGATGAGAAAAATATCCAAGCTTAACTATGGTTAAATAAATATAGGCTGCATATGAAAACAGTGTATTTTTTTCATGGTAATATTTTCCCCATGGGAATGCCAACATTTTTACAGCAAATTTGAGGAAAACTCTGGAGAGCATAAGTCAGAGAGCAATCATGAATTTGTAGTTATAATAATGCATTTAGCATATCTTTCTCATTCTCATTAGTATTATTATATAAATAATATTCAATTAAATATAAAAGGTAGGGGAATCCTGAGCTGCAGGAAAGAAGAAAAGTTGTAGCTATATGCTCCTCACCAGATTCACGAATTCTTGCAAGAAATAATTTCTTTTTAGTCAGATGTAAAAGGAAAAATACAGAATGCAATGCATGAGTTAAAGATTGGTGGGAAGAAGGTTTGAGTGCTCAGAGTTCTGCCATGAAATCATAGGAGCTTTATCAGGTGACATTGAATGGGACATCTCTTCAAGGAAATTAATTTTCCAGAAGTCTGGACTTATTTTCCCTACAGCTTGAATTTCTGTAGACCCCAGAGACAAGGTTTCTGGTAATGCTGCTTTCTTAAGGCGACACATCAAAGAGAAGCTTTGCCTTGAGTTAACATTAGGAGTTAGTGAGAAGAAATACACCAGACAGCCAGACTGTCTGTTTTAGAGTCCCTTCAGACCAGTGGTGGCATGAACACGGCCAGGCAGAAGCCAGCTGAGAGCCTGGGTTGGTTGGGGGAATTTGTCGCCCTTTTTACTTCTGTTTAAAACAGCAGCTGCTAGCCTTGCTAAAATGGGTCTAAAATTGGTTCTTGACAAACTCATGTATAGTCTCAAAGCTGTTATTCTTTCACCATCATGGAGATTATTGTTGTTCTGCAGACCATGCCTGGGTCTTGAAAATGACATACTACAGCATGTTGCAAAGTCAGTCATGTAAAAAGTCAAGAAATGAGCTAGTAAACAAAAATTCACATCATCCTGACTGGCTTTGCTAGTTGCTTTAAAAAAGAGTGATAAAGTTATGTTTCCTGCACTGGCCCTGTAGTTCTTTCTGTGGTTTTCTATAAGCCTGTTGTGGAAGACAGAATTTAAATGTCATGGATCATTGCCAGCAGAAAAATGAAACTTCTCTTGGGTGGGAGCAGAGAATGTCAATGGCTTGTTTGAGCTTCGGATTCATTTTGCAGACACACAACTCAATTCAAGGAGATTTGGTAGGATGAGATAAACAAGTGTTGACAAAACGTAGAAAAGAAACAGACTTTCACATACTTATGGAAGGTAGGTAAGCTGCTTCTCTGAAAGGGAGCATTTTAGAGGCTGATCTCTTGCCAGGCTTAAGCTGCAGATTGCTGTGTAGCTTGTCTGTGTTTCATTCCTTTCCCTGGGTTAGACATGGTTTCTCATCCCCCAGAAATGAAAGGCAGAAAAAAAAGAGGAGAGGGAATGATGCCTTTTTCTCCAGTTTTGATGGTATCGGAAGAGACATGATCCAAATGTGGCACCATCACTGATTAAGGTGAGAGCTATCCATGCACAAACCAAGACAGTCTGAAAAAACACCTAAAGAAAAGACATTGGTTGTGTTCCTGCTCATTAGTTGGAAAAGTCAACTCAGAAACGCTTTTTAGAATGCAGTTCTCTATTGGTTTTTTTGCCAAGACATTGATACAAAGTTCTATGCTTCTAGGCTAAAAGGAGTGCTTTTCTAAAAGAGACTGAAGTATGAAGTTCTCTGAGGTATCTTACTCACTGATTTTGTAAAGTAGATTTTAGTGGGATAATTTCCATTATTAAAATAATCATGCCAATAAAGTATTTGTCTGAAAGAGGGTTCTAGGCATTACTGAGGTCATCTTTTCCTGAACAGGAAACAAGATTAGGGCTTTGCAGACAAAATTATCAGTTCTTATTGGGGGGATTTGATGTAACATTCCTTTCTCACTTTGAATCTGCTTGGTTTAAAGTTATATCTTTTTGAATTCTTCATCTTTCACAAGTGTTTCAGTACACTTACTACCTAGGGCATCTGGACACTAGTGCAGACTACTATTTAACCTTCTTTTTGAAACAACTTTTTCCATGTAGATTAAATAAGGTTTTAACCAGTGTGACTGCAGAATTCAGTTAAACTCAGAGAAGGCAATAATCTAGAGAGTTTACATTAATGTAGAATGAGATATGAGATATCCCTCTCAAGTGGGATAACAACAGGGTATGGTTGCTCCATGTATGCAGGGTTTTTGTGTTTTTATCAATGCCCCTGTGACACTAGTAATGCATAGTTTGAATGAAAGGTAACCTGCCAGATGGATAGAAAATTCTCAATGTGTAAATCTTGTGCACAGTTTCTCATTGTATGTATTTTTGTATCCTTACTTAAGCCCAAATATTTATGAAAATAAAGACAAGTTCCATAGGTAGAAGAATATGAAAATCTCTATCTACATTGTGAAGTATCTATGGAAATTAATCAAGAAAATTAAATTACTGTATAGAGATAGTTTCTTATACGCATTCAAAGTCCTTTGTGTATACAGATGTTCATTTTCAAGTACTGCTTGGTATAGAAAGTACGTTGTGTCCATGAGAACCTATATACAACTTAATTTCTTCAAAATTAACCTCTCCCTGTATATATACCATACTTCTCAAAGGATCAACTATTAGATCTTCTTAAATCCTCTTCAAGTTACCAACATAATTCAATCCAAACTCTGATTCTCACAAGTGGTGCTCATTATACATTTTGGTGTATTACAACTGTTTTAGCTTTTGTCTAGGAAATGATAACATACCAAGTCCTATTTGTACATTGATTTTTTTCTATCTCTTTTTGGCCCAAGGAAAATAAAATAGAGGAGAAAAAAAATGATGGAAGGCT
Source organism: Fringilla coelebs (assembly GCF_963513975.1). Lineage (NCBI taxonomy): Eukaryota > Metazoa > Chordata > Aves > Passeriformes > Fringillidae > Fringilla > Fringilla coelebs. The sequence continues at coordinate 46,054,963 of NC_140028.1, read as the reverse complement.
TAGGTTTCTGTTTGTTATTAGCAGATCCTGGGTACTTTATTTTACCTGATGTAAACAGAACTTATTGTAGAAGTATGACTGACACCAAAGAAGTCTTCAAACATCAGCCCTTTCTTGATCTTCAGTACAACCTTTTATACCCTTCCTCTTACATGCATTGCACCTGTGTGCCCTTTCTCCCCTTTTGTGATCGATCAGTACACCTCAGCACTCCATGTCTCCTTGCCTTCAACACTGTTCACCTGTCCTACACAGCTGTAGCCCATTGGGGATGAGGCTCAGCCCCAGCCCCACTTCCAATTACCACAAACAGTGCCTACCATGGACAAAAATGCTGACTGTACTCTGTAAACAACAAACAACTCCTCACTGGCATGGTGCTGAAGAAAAAAAGTGAAACAATTTCAATCGTCATGTTAATAAACCCCCTATATTTAGCATAGGTTCTCATTTAAATATTTAGGAAATTGAATGGAGATGTGACTAAGCAAACAAGCATCATGATTCTCCTCACAGTAGGCTGGACCAAAGATAATTCAACACTGCATGTGGTCCAAAGCTGAAACTGAGGTGAATGAAGGTGAAGTACTGCTCAGTCAACCCTATGATACCCACTGACTACCCTCTGTTTTGATCTCAGAGCCATCTATGCCCTTCAGCAAGTCCTGAACCTGACTGCTGTGGCATAAGCAAAAAACCCCCACAGAACAGGGTGACATCCATGAACCAACTCTAGGTCAAAATAAATGTCATCAGGAAAAAGAATCAGAACCATCATATTCATAAGCAAAGAGTCTGCACAACATTTTCCTTATTCATTGCTCAGTAATGACAACTTCAAAAGCTTATATTTCCATTTACTTTGACAACAAACACATTCAGTCTATAGTTATTGAAGCTGGTTATTTCAATATCAATTTATTAGCAGCATTAACATGAATGCTGATTGTTTTTAAATGCAAAAACAATGTCTTTGTCACTAATTTTAGAACTAATTTTAATTTGAACTTGACATTAATATAAACATGACAATGCCACTTTGCCACTGTGTATTGCCATCATGTATTTTTATTTTCTCATGGGAACTGACAGAATATGATTCACAATGACAATATTAATATAAGCCTATGAATAACAATAAGGATTTATAATAATATTAACATATATTACATCATCTGTATTGAATCTGTCAACATTAATATCTTAGATTTTTTTCCCGACGTGGTATACATTTTCATGTGTCTGTAAATGTCTTCATTAATATACATTTATGATTACTCTTAAGTTTATGCATAGTCTCTTTTATTATGCAAATAATAAAACTCAAACTCAAAGAGAGCAGCTCTCCATACATCACTTTTATCTTTAGTAAGTCCTGTAAAAGGGAAGTAGGTAAAAACTCATCCCCATTGATTAAAATTGGCTTACATTCTTGAACTGAAAATGTTCATAGTAAAGGATAGCTATGAAACTGTTACATATCTTTTGTATAAAAAATCTCTCAGAAAAAAAACTATGCAAAAAAAAGAGTATTTTTCAGTACTGACAAAAAGAATAATGAAAAGGTAGATATTTACAGCTCGTAGTGAAAGTTTTATCTCTACATACATCCAGGTGCAATTGGGGACAATAAGACAGTCACAAAGGCAGTTCTAAATGATGCATAGTTGTTCGAGGGCATATGGTACATTTCACTTTTAACTGAGATTTTTTTCTACCCTTTTAGTGCTTTATGTTAGAATCTTAACAAGATTTGTTAGTCCAGCTTGTTTTCTTTAAAGTACAGTTGCTAAAAAAAGCCAAGGAGGAAAACTAGTGTCACAGCCATCTGTGAAAAGAGACAGAGCAATAAATGTGTTGAATTGTGGTGAGATCTACACCAGTAAAGACAAAGATCTCTGGGGAAATCTTCACATGCTGTTGATCTTCTAGTGAACTGGACCGTCAAACACATCACTAACATTACAAGGAAATAAAACCTTTTTCCTCCATCTTCCTTCACTGTGTTTAAGAAGAAAAACCCGTCTGTAGAGATTAGTAATTAAACTATCTCAAGATGAAAGTGCGTGTGACGTCTTTTAGACCCAAAGAGTTTAGAAATTATCCTTCTGTTCTTGTGAGAGTGCAATTAGATTAAGTAGTCTCTATTGTCCATATTGAGAAAAAAGCTACCTGGAAGTGAAGACTTTGATTCAAAGAGATTTTTTTAGAATGTCTGTAGGCAACTCATATGTTCATATTGAAGCTTCAGCTCAGGAGCTTTCCTGAATGGGGAAGTAAGGTGATTTAAAATCCACACAGCCATGCCTAATGCAAAATTTCTGAAGCCCAATATGTACTTCTTTCTCTAGCCAGTGTCATCACTCATTAGGAGATACAACTTGTCATGTATGATTAAAAATGTATTAATTAAAATTGCTGTGTCAAAAGGTTAACTATATGATTTATGCTATTTGATTACAAGTGTCTTTAGAGAGATGTTAGTCTGGATTCCTATTTACACCATAAGATATATTCTCTTTTAACTCAGAAAGATGAGTTTCACCAAGGGAAAGGAGGAAGGATATGTTGAGAGAATACAGCTTTTGCTCTGAGATGGCTTCAAGAAGCCTTTTACAGGTAAGTTTGTGTTGGGGTAGGCAGAGGGAACCCTGCCCTGGGAAGTGGCCTGACAGTGACTGTTGCACATAGGGTACAGGGACAGACCTTGCTGCTTCTGGAGGGGGCTCCCCAGACCTGCCCTGCAGCACTCTCAGTCACAGGGCAGCACAACCTGTCTCTCTCCCCTTTGGTGGAAGCCGTCGCAGCCAAATCCGACAGCCAAGCGGCACAGCCAGGTTCTGGCGGGAGTAAAGCTGGGAACTTCCCACTCCTCCCGATCCATCTGCTGCTTGAACAAGGGTTTGTGTGTTTATGAGTGGCTTCCATGCCAGGGTCAAACATGGACAACTGTGATTCTGCTGTAGGGAATGCTATATGCAATTACTGCTATGGATGGCTGCTGTCAGTTTGAATACTGCAGGACAAGGTACTGTTTCAGCAGCTGCACACAAAACCTCAATGGCTAGGAGTAAAATTAATCAACATTTTAAGAATCTTCCTAAGAAATTACAGTTGTTTGTGGCTTTTATTTTGGTCCTTTGGGAGTCAAACAGCATATCATGGGATTATCAATGTTTCATTTGGGTTACTCCACCATGTACTTTAAGTCAAAATTGGGCTAGATTTCATATCATCTTACTTATTTCATAATATTTGGAAATAAATTACCTATCAATTATGTTGATTCTTGCTTTTAATAAACAACTTAATCTCAGAACTTTTGCATCGTCCTTATAGCCTACTCTAAAGGCTAGTGATGGGTATTTTAATTGATTTCAATAGTCTGTAACTCTAAGACTTTATCAGAGGGGCATAAAGTCATGCACGAGCTATAAATCATAGTTGATTTACATGAGAAGTCTCTGGGGGGTTGGATTGAAGGGGTGGTTTTATCAAATAGAGATCAACATTTATACCTGATGAAATAAATTTTAGAAATTTAATAATATTTTCCCCTATCTTTGGATGCTGTGTAGTGAGTTCTTGACTGAATTAAATTTATTCTTTGGATCTTCTTCATTTTGCAGACATTTATAGTGACCACGACCAAGATAACCGCTGCTCTTTTCCCAGGAAAACTGGATGATACTGTTAATATATCAGCTGAAAATATTAATGTTAACCTTTACATTGTCCCGTACTATCTTCAGCATCATCATTAACCGAAGTGTGAATCACTTCCCTGAGGACAAATTGTTCCATTTAAGAGGCCACATGAAGAGCATTACCTGCACAAGCAGGGAAGAGTGCTGTGCAGTTTGGCAGATGCCTCTTAAGAAGCAGAGTTGGAGCAGGTGACGCAAATAAGGGGAACATAACGAGGGCCACAACTCCATTAGACTGCACTGCCCAGTTAATTGCTCTCACTCCCATTTACCCCTTGGAATACCCATGTGGATAAATGATACACAGAGGTACTGAAAAGGTGAGAGAAAGCTGTAGCTAGCTGAGCTGTCTGTCTATTTGCTGTAGGAAAGAGTCTGTGGGTGTGCATATAAATTAATTTATTGGCTGGTCTTTTTTTCGCTACTGTTAACTTTCCCCGTGAAATGTCTTTTCATGGCCTGACTTTTTAAAGAAGAATCATGCAATTTGATGCAATTATGAACTGTCCTGACTATACTGGATTCAGAGTGGCCTGATACATTTCAGCCTCAGCAGTTTATCAGCTATATTGAAAATAATAAATATAAGACCAAGAAAATTTATATTTTTGAATTACATGAATGCACAGAAGCAGATTCAATCATCAGCTAGTTCTTTGAAAACTGTTAAGTGTATATAATACCAGAAATCATGCAATTGATGTAATTTAGGAACACTTTCAAAAAAGGTGCCACCCTTACCAGAGCTTCTGTGAACTTCTGGACGCAGGTTTTACTGAATCTTGACTTTCATAGTTACTTTAAATTATAGACTTAAACTCAAAGAACAGCCTATTAATAAATACCATTCTCTTTCAGCAGGAAAAATTGGGCCAAAGTAATGGTAGGGCTCTGATTTAAACAAAGAGGAGATTTAAGGAAATAAATACCCACAGTGACATTGCAGCATAAATTTCAGCTATCTGAATTGCAACCCATTGAAGGCAGAGTTTGCCTTAATGGTTATAATTATTTTGGAGTCTTTTTCTCTGTAGGCAGTTCAGCTTCTCAAAAAAACACCGTTTCTTTTGTCCTTCTCTTTGCCCTTATCCAAATCTGTACAATCTAAACTACTGTAACATTCAAATAATGAAAATCATTAACAGAATGTGTGGGGGAAGTATTATTATCCTCAGTTTTGCATATGAGGAATTGAAATCAAGATAGAAGTAAAAGCATTTGACCAGTTTCACCTAAGAAGTCTGTGGCACAGTAGGGAATAGAATGTGAGTCCTCTGAATCTAAGGTTAATTTCCTAACTTCTGACCCATCTAACCTCTGTAATTAGTCTCCTTTCCCATGTCCCAGCTGAGTGTGACTAAATATAACTCTAAGATATTGTGTTGATCCTTAATTTGGTTTGTTTTATGTTGGCTTCCTCCCATTACCACATTCTTATTCTGTATTCCTTTTAAATAAGGTTTTCTTTTTCTCTTAGGTGACAGTATCTGGAAAATAAAGAAATAGATAAGTTCATTGCTGGGTTAGTCAATTATAGTGTCCTTGACCCTTAGTGTTGTTTCAAGTTTTGGCAAAAATATGCACTACATAATTTTCAGATATTTTCAGATATGATGAAAATTATAAGTGATATAATATGACAGACATGATTTTTGCCTTTACTTTTCAAATACATAATTCTTAAATCTTAATCTTCTATTAGGAACAAAAAAAAAAAAAAAAAAAAGAAGAGAATAGAAAGAGAAAAAGAGGTCTGTCCATTCTTTCCTTCATCAGAAGATCTTGTAGTGCATTAGTCTCAAAAGACATTTGTTTTCCATGGTGTTCTGCCATTTTTAGCTGACCCCATTCTTCCTTTCATTGCCTAATAGACTGGTCTGGGAGGACCTCATTTGGATGGAAGGAGGAAATATTCTTCCTCAGATAGAATGAGGGCAAATCTAGTCATCTTTAGCAGCTCGATACACAAGCCCCAGTTACATCAAAGCAAAGCCTGGGTGAGATCATTAGGGAAAGAATTTTTGAATAAATCTATATAAAAATGTCTGAAAAGGTTAATGTTCTTGCTGACCAAGACCTCCAAAATTAATTTTTCTGCAAGCAGATTTGTACACTAGTCTCCTTTGGACACAAATAAATGCAAGAAGTAAATTACCCCACTTTCTACCAATCTTAGTCCTGTCTTTAAATATTCAAAATTTTAACAATCATAAAATATCCAAATGTGTAGAAGTTTCTGCAGTTAACTGAGACTGACTTTCAAAGCTATGAGCTTTTTGATCTTCTAAAGATCTGAGAGCATTTTGTAGTTTACACTTGCATAGAGGTGTTTCAAAAGAGATATGATTATCTCATAGTCATAAAAAAGCATAATGAGTTATTTTTATTTTTTAAATTATACAAAGCATTTATTTGTGTGAATATTTTTTCCAGAAAACCCTACAGGTTTGTGAGACAAAAGATCCAAAGAGCATTGACTTTGAAAGAACATAGGAGCATGCATGTATTTTTTTATTCATATTCTTATTTTTCATATGAAAAGTGGAAGTGTTTTTTTAAAGCGAAGAAATCCAGAACAATTACTTTTCTGAATCAGTTTTCTGTCATCATTGGTGGAAGAAAACACATATAAAATTTAATGGTCATGAACTGACTGGTAAGAGAAAGGTCGCAAGCTAAAAAGAAATACTGAAAATTTTTCAGATCTCTATTTTCTGGGTCATTTTCTGTGATTTTAGAACAATCTGTGTATGTTTTAAGCAAGTAGAGATCGTAATCAAGAGAAAAAATATTTTAAATAATTCTGTAAATAAAATGTCTATTTTCCCCAAGTAATCTCTAGTTTTCATTAATAATCTAGGTTTCTTAAACTCATCCACAAAATTTAGTATATCCACTTTTGGAAAAAATTGAACTTTTGCTGAACTGTCAAACATATAATTTCAACTCAACTAATTATTTTTATTGGTTTATTTTTTTTCCAAAAGAATAAGCAGGTTAGTCAGGTATGGAATGTCTGATAAGGGAAAAAGATATATTCTTAAACATTCTCCACACAATGATTTTCTTCTCTAGAAGCAAAGGAAAAGCAACATTGTCTTAAAATGTCTGTGCAGAATTGACAATAATTTCTTATTTTTTTGGTAAAAGAATGTGGATAGTATTGGTTACACTTGAACTGAGTACTGTGATTTATTTTAGAGTCAGTGTTATTCAATTTGGTGTTTAGCTGCCTTTTCATCATCTCTGTACTTACATCCACTGAGAGCAGAAGTTGCTGGGCACTGCTTATGATTGTTTGGTATTTCCTGCTGGTATATTATGTGTGTTCCTTTGAGATAGGAAATATGAATCTTTCCTGGAGCATATGTGGCCCCAAAATGAAAAACCCAAACCTCCAAACTCCCTCCTCCTAGCCTCTCCAACAACTATTTTCAAAGGATCTCTCCAGCTCCCTTATCTCATTAGTGCACCTGATGGCTCTGCCCAACAGCTTTCCCATCTCTCTTCAGGGCCCTAGAAATGTCCAAATTGACTGCTATAAGCAATGTGTTTGGCTGTTGTTTCAAGTGAAAAATGGACAGAATGTAATTTTCTTTGTTTCAGTATCATATTTTTTAACTACACACTGTTGTCTGCCCATAACATGTCTGATGAAACTGGAGAGCCTTATGCCTTCCTGAATTTCTAAGCACCGCTATACTTATGTAAAGCTATTAAACAGTATAAGATGATTAATGTATATAATGAGGGATCAGCTCAACTAAATTTCCATGAAAACTAGTGTACAAAGAAAAAAATGGGGGAAAAAATGAAGTAGAGATGGTGCAGGTCTGAAAATTGTTCTCTTATATCACTGATGTGCGAAGGACACATACAAGTACAGAATTCACACGCAGACACTGGGGTATGTGATGTGTAAAAAGAAAAACACTACCAGCCTTCCATCTGACTTTCTTAGGTAGCCAAGTATTGTAGAAATTTTGCCTTACATGTGTAATGAATTTATTTTTAAAATGCCCATTAGGTAATGTAAGAAGATAATCTCCATTTGCATATGAGCAAGATGTGTACTAAAATAGCTGCAGTTTAAACTTGCAAACATTGTAACACAAAATATTGATTTTTCAAAGACTTTAGCATGCTTAAAGCATTTTCTATGCGTCTTTCCCATGGCTTTAATTACAGGTGTAACTATTCAGGACCTTTGAAAAACAAACTCAATACTTTTAAGATGGTTACTCAGAAAATTAGAAATTAGGAGAGTCATTTATGAAAAGCTTAAAATGAGTGACTTCACTTATCTGACAGAAGAGTTTATTGACAAAATCAGAGATTTAATTCAGTTCTTTGGGTTGAAGTTCCAAACAACACTAGGTTTGGTTCTTTTTTTTTCTTGGTACAAATATGCCAGCTTTTAGTACAAATGTTACTGGGGACCTAGCATTATAAACTGTACCACCCTTCTTCATGTGCAGAATACTGGTCTCTGCACCTCATTAGAGTTCCAGCCTTCAGATCATGCTTTGCCTTTTCCTGCTAGGTTAAAAATCATTGTATTATCAGAAAATTTCTAATTATATTTGTGTCGATGGTATTTAGAACATGAAAAGAAGTAATATATTTAATACCAAATTCAAGTGGAAGGAATTATTTGACTCCACTTTACCCGTAAACACGTGATGTATTGATCTGTCTTCATCTATAAGGGCCTGCACATTTACAGTTCTCTGTTTTAAGAGACCTGAAAATCTAGTCCAAAGCTGTATTCACAGAGAAGATGCATAGTGGGCATGCATTTCCCAGGAGCATGATTAGAAGGTTTAAACTGGAGAAGGCTGCGTTGGATTTGGGACTGTGAGATTACATTTTGTAAAATGTAATCTTTTTGTAAAATTAGTGTCTGGTTTGACATGTTCTACTTGCAGCCAGGGCTCTGCATTAGCAGGGCAGCATTTGCTTTCAATACCTAGTTGGCATCTTTGTATCATGCTGACCCAAAATGTAGATGTAGATGACCCAGATGTAGAAATCTGACCACTATTAGCTTGATGAGTTTGTGCCTGGCCCTTGCACAGTCCAGGTGAATTCCAAGGTGCCTAAATGTTCTTTTGTGTTTGACCAGCATTTACGTCTCCATTCTCTCCTTAAATATCTAGGTGCACCTTAAATTCTGCTCGCATTTTTTCCTCATGTGGATTTCTTGGGTATGCTCATAATGAGCCAAGTCCAAATAGAGTCAAGCAGCTCAGTTCCAACTTCCCAGCTATCTCCTGGAACAAAGGAGATAATGCTCTATGCTCTCTCTGACGCAGTAAGAGCTCTCTGAGGAGGGTGAGGACAGCCAGCAAGGGGAGGGAAAGCAAACTGAAGAGAGTCATCTGAGCCAGAGCTCCCACCTCCCCAAGGACTCCTGCAGCCAACAGTGAAGCCTCGTCTCCAAGGCACTCTGATATTCACAAGTGCAGCAGAAGCATGGGAGTTCTTAGAATTGCTCGGGGTTTGTTCAGTTTCCTACTTAAATGCAGTGTGCTGTGCTCTCTATCATTATCTTTGGGAGGAAGGACACCTTACCAATTTTTTCTGAATGTTTTTATCTTATGCTATTTCTTGTCCCTCATAGTTTAGTGAAAGAACTAGAAAGAGCAGCATGTATTTTGTGAAATATTTCTCTTTGTCAGTTTTTGATATCAAATCTTGTCATTATTTCATTCACAGGTTTTCCATTGAGAAAGGGTTATTCAGTCTGTCCCTCAGTTTTTATCCTATCCACACTGAAAATAATCTTACTGGCAACAAAAATAATCTTATTTGAATGAGGGAGACTGAAAAGTGATATGAAATTCATTTCTGCATTTAAAAAATGTTTTAATCTGCTGTGTTTTTCTTTAGTTCCAACAATGACTGTATTCAGTTTATCATTCCAAATATTTCTTCCTGTAAACTTCCTCACCAGGTTTTAAAAATACTTTTTTTAAGGGAGAACTATTTCACAGACCCTCCCACTTTGTCTGAGAAACACAATCACGTGGGAACTGATTGCTATGCCCTGAAAGGATGTTTTCACTTAGAATTAATACAGCTTTATTTAATTTATGACATCACATGAATGATAAATTATGAATTAAAAATATCATTATTTTCTGTGTGAATGCTTGTCATCCATTTTGATAGCAAATTAATCCTGAAGCTTTTGAAAAAGAGCTTCCAGCAAGACACAGTAACATCATTAGTAGCACAACCTCAGAAAAGTCCTTTTGCATATAGGGAGTCCTAGAATGTGCACTGCTCTGCTTCGTCTGGCTTCTATAATTTACCAGATTTTCTTGTATAGTATATTGTATTCAAAGCTAAATACAATGGATTGTTTACACTCAAACAGTAGTTTATAGATAGCAGGGTTTAAATATGACATATGTGCTGCCCATCAGTTCTGGCAAGGACAGAGGTATGGATCCAGCTGACAGAACTCTCTCAAATACTTGTTTGCAAAGTACTAATTTGCATATCTGCCCCAGCATACAATTTAAAACATTTTTTTCATTTTTTTTTTATAATTTCCTATTGTGCATTCATTTGCTTTCAAACTCAGCCAGACATGAAAAAATATTCTGCATACTGTGAGGCATATGTCTAAAGAGAACCTCTAGGTTTTGAAAAAAAAGAACACTTTTTCTGTTATTTTAGTATTTTGATTTCACTAGAAAAGATGAAGTGATGGGCTAGAAATAATAGCACAAAGCTAACTAAACCCCTTTTTATCCTAGAACATTTGAAATTGTTTGGCTGAAGTTTCAGTCAAAGATTTGTGCTGTTTTTTCTTTAATCTGAACTGATTCACCCATTCCAGGGAAGCTAAGAATAGATTTTCTGTCTTTGTATGATTCCTGACTGTCTGTAATCTGAGGAAATTAAAAAGGAATGAAATTACTTTTTCATTTGCTATGGGACAGTACTTGGCAGAAATTCTTTCTTTGGTACTCAGTTCTTAAACAAAGAATCTTGAGAAAAGCTTCCAGCTTATTCAGCATCACACATAAACTGAATCAACAGCACCTCTGGGTTGAGTTTCTAACTGTGCTGCTTGACTGAAATATCTCACACTGCATCTGATTTTCTCTTTTTACTGATCATAGCTTTTATGGCTTTTGTTTAACCTAGGCTACATTTTCAGTTAGGGGGAAAAGAAATGAAAGTAGGGGGGCAAAGATCCCACACTACACAGACATCAGACACCCTGTTATTATGAACCAGAGAAATATGGCTCAGAAAAACATGATTTAACTTTATTGGTGAGCTTGCCTTTAATATGCTTTGCAGAACTTTAATAGCAGCCAGTTTTGGTCAATGTTCATTTCAGACAAGAAAGGTGAAATGTGGTGGGAGCTCCAGATAATTTGGGTGGTCTATATGTGGCTATGAGTCAGTGTCTGTCTGTCTGCCTTATTTACAAATACAACAGTTATTTGTGGTGGGTGAATGGTATGTTAGGAAGAGAGGCAGCTGCAAAGAAAGAAAAAGCAATAGCAAGGGGGAAAGCTTATTCAGAGGTTTCTGCCAGGGGAAAAAAAATAATCAAGGAAAGGTCAAGCTAGAGAAGGTTCTGAGGGTAACCTGACAGTGCCCAAGGCTGAACATCTGAAATAAAAAGCATTCACTGTAAACACACTTAGGTTGTTGCTTATTCTACTGCAAATCATGTCAATTGCACCAGTGTCTGGTGGGCAACTTGATGTCAATGTGTTTCCTTCACTGAAATCTAAAGAAGCTGGTTTAGAGCTGAATACATACAATGGGATGGGAGAAAATAAATAAGAGAGAAGTTAAGTCCTGGGAAGTTTGCTGGGGTGATATATGTGTAAACAACACCTAGAAGAAGATCTTTGGTGTTAATTAGAGTTTGACCCTGCAAAAGTCTTCAGCATCTCTCTAAGTCATGCATTCAGTGAAGTATTTGAGCACAGACAATTTCACAGTTGCAGGTAGAGCTGTGAAAGACACTGTGGCAATTTCCATAGCTAAATAAGTGCATGTGTTTAGGTACCTTGCACTGAACCATTGTGTGCCATTCAAAATGCTGTTTATAAATTCAAGACTCTAAAGAGCAGCAGCACATCAAATGTGCTAAAAGCTCAGACAAAATAGAAGTTATTGAAGGAAAGATTATTCTTTTAATAGACTTGTTAGCTGTATAAGTGTAGCCCTTTGGAGCAGAAGAAAAGAGAGAGTGATCAATACAGCAGTTGCTCTGATGACAGTTGAGTGAAACTTTGAAAACATATATTAGATTTGTATTGCTGGTTTTTTAACTGGATTATCAGAAGCAGCACATACTATGCCATTTATTTTGTCTGTTTAAAGTTTTATTTTTAAAAAAAGGTTTGTAAATTGATCTTGGCTGCTTAACAAACAATAGGTTATATTGTCAATAGTTAGAAGAAAGATTGTTTTTTTAAAGATTCCTACTAAATCAATGAAAGCAAGTTATGTCAAATAATTTCTTTTTAAATTATATCTGCCAGGCACTTGGAAACATTTTAAATTTTACATTTTCTGAACCCGCAGCAAAAACAGTCTTTTGATTTTTAAATTTATGAGGGAGGAAAAAACAAACAAAGCATCATTTCCTAATTTTTTTTTCCTTCACTGTTTTAATGTAAGTCTTTAAGTTCATACAAGAAGTTGCTTCTGGTCCTGTCAATGTAAAACAGGAAGACATAATTTATTATTAAGAAACACACAATATCAAACTTATGCTTTTTAAACAAGAAGCCCTAAAATCTCCAAAACATGAACACTAAAAAAAGCAGAGCAATGTTTTAATGCCAGCCTTAATTCTGTCTCTGTTCCAGCAGTCATTCTCTCTGCTCTGTATCTGCTAAAAAGAAAAAGTTCATTTTCAGGTGTAGCAATGGAATACTCATTCCTTTATCTTTGATCATCAGGAAAGAATCAGAAAAGACATAGGCTTGCTATGAAGAAGGTAGAAGGAAATTCAAGGTGGAAAACTATCCATTACATTGGTTATGGATTCCCTTGTTTCTTCTAAATGTAGGCCAAAAGTCCACCAGAAAATCTGGAAACCAACACAACACTGAGTTTTAACAGAGTCTTGGCTGTTTTTACATTTTGATTTTTTTCTGTTACTACACCACTCAGGGCTAAATAAGGTGCTAAGGGTCTGACAGTTTGTTAGAAACTGTGCCATAAAAGTCCTGTGATTCAGATCCAGACTTGAGCTCTCAGTCAGCTCACTGGAGATGCTGACTAAGACAACAGTTTAGTATAATTTCAGTTATTTTAAACTTTGCTGTGCTTACTCCAAATCACTGCTGCATTAATTTCTATGCTTGCCATATCTCAAGGCCTGCTGTTGGAGTCAAAGCTTTGGCATCAGAGGGACAATCACAAATTGGCAGCCCAAGTACCTGCCTCAGGTTTTTAGCATTTTCATACATTTAACTTTAAATATGTTTTCCACTATCTGAACTGCAAAGCAGAATTGCAAACCCTTATGTTTACCTCCTGCATCATCATCCAGATGGGTGGGTATGGTTTTTATTCAAAAATCTTTATTGCTGAAAAAGAGAGTAGAATATTGTCTGCTTTCCAAGTAACATGTGGAACTGCAGTATTGGCAGTCAGAAGGATCTTGTTTTGACTTGTGAAATGAGCACAATTGATAAAGAAGTCACTGAGGGAGAATAAATGTGAGATATTAGATACCATTTTTATGGCATCCTTTTTCTGATTATAACAGCCACTTTTAGGAAAAGTAACCTTGGCAATAATTTTATTTATTGTTTACATCCACTTTGAATAAAGTTGAGACAAGGGAATGCAAAAAAATATTACCAACACTTCTGAACAAGCTACAAAAACCTGTATTTATATTCTGCTGCATAGGACAAATGCAAGGAATAACACTGTTTATTCTCCTCAATTTTTTTCATTAAATCAGACCATCTTACATTTTCACATGTAATTGCCTTCATATATTAAACATGGTACAGATGGAAAATGTAAAAAAAAAAAAAAAAGGCATAAAACCACTTTGAATTATTGTGAAAATAGATTTGGAAAGCTGACTTTGATATGTATTGTAACTTAGGGCCCTGAGGGGATACAGTAATAAAACACAGTTCTGGGACAGTGTAAAAATTGGAGTAGCTTTGCCCCTGGCCTGTTCCTGGTGTGGAAGTTTTAGTGGTTGAATTATGACAGTGCAGTAAGTTCCCTTACAAAGGGAAATGCAAAAACAGACTCCAGAAACCTTTGGAATAGATGTAAATTTTCATTAAGAAGCAAGTACTTCAGGAGAAGCAAAACTTTTTAACAACTTTTTGAAAACCCAGTCTTTCTGTTGTTTGCTTTCATGACTCCATTTTGTTTCTTCTCCTCCCAAACTCAACTAAAATAGATCAGATCAACTTATCTTTCCAATTATATTAAATTGATTATAGTTAAAATATTACAATTATATATTGTGTAGTGATTGATAAAAAACAGGTTCCTGGTTTTGCCTAGAATAGAGCTAATTTTCTTCCTGGTTGGTTTGGCACTGCATTTAAGATTTAGGACCAGAATATTGACCAAAAAAAAAAAAAATTAGTAATTGTTAAGCAGTGTATACTCTAAAACAAGGGCTTCTCCTTTTCTCATGCCACCTGACCAGTGAGGAGGCTGGGGGAGCACAAGAAGCTGGGAGGGGACACAGCTGGGACAGCTGCTGGCACAACCTGGCTGGAGGTATATTCCACACCACATGATGTCATCCTCACTGTATAAACCAGGAGGAAAGGTAGCTTTGGGGTCATGTTTTGGAACTGACTGGGAATTGGTCAACTGGTCATCACTTGTTTTGTACATAGGATTGCTATTGTTATTGTTATTGCTATTATTATTGTTATTGTTTTCATTATAATTGCTTCCTTTCTCTCCTCTCATACTGGTTTTATCTCAAGGCATGAATTTTACTGGTTTTCCCCATTTGTCTCCTCTATCCCCATGGGGCTCTGAGTAAGCGACTGACTGTGTGGTATTTTAGCACCTGCTTGGTTAAACCACAATGGTCCTTCTCTGGTGTCCAACAGGGAACTTTTTCAGCACTTGTCACCTCTTCCTCTAGTGGCATTATGAAATCTTTGCTTTCTGGATAGTCCATGACCACTTCCAAAATTCCTGAATGACTGGGGTTTTCTATTCAAGCTAGTTGTGTGATCAGTGTGACCCACTTACTCTGGGTAAGTAGAATCAGCTGCATGATGTGTAGAGGGGACCTTTCCTTTGAAACATCCAGCCCAGCACTGGCAGACAGCGTGCTAGCAGGAGCTGTTCTTCAGTACAAATAATTTCTGAAGCAGCTCGAATCACTATTTTCTTTTTTAGCTGGAGTATAGCAGGCCTCAGATCCTCTGTATCCCAGATGCAAAAACCTAAGGGGTTGACCTAGAGTCTCACCTGGTGTTTTCTATCAGAGGATCCAGATGGAGACATTTCTCTTGGCTGTGTTTTAGAGCACATTTTTGATGTCTTGCCTCGTCCAAAGTGGCCCAAGACCTTCTGCATGAACTGTGTCCTCTTTGATTTTTTCAAAGGCTCGTCATTGCTCAGGCCCCTATTTGAAATTGTTCTTCTTCTGGGTCACTTGATAGAGAGGACTGAAAATCAGACTGCAATTTGGAATATACATCCTACAAAACTCACAATGCCTAAGCAAGCATAGCTGTTATTTTATTGGTCACATCCATTGACCCACTGGCATCTGATGATGTCCATCTTGCCATTCTTTCTCTAAAAACTGATTCTACCAAGCAGGTTCCACGAATTTAGTTTGTTCTGTGGCAACACACTTTTCAGAAAGATTCAGACCATTTTCTTTCCCTTCTCAAAAACCTCTTCTGCTATATAGCATGGCACAATAATTTTATCAATGTGTCTCAGATTTCTGGAGCTCCACTCAGTTCCAGTGCAGGCTGGATCAGTCTGTGGCAGATGGTAATGCTGTGTTTCCATCCCTGGGGCAGCTGATTTCAGTTGTACTGGACACCTTTCCAAGTGAAAGCAAATTTTGGTCTTCACTCTTCTACCAAAGGGATGGAGTAAAGTGAGACATCAATTGTGGCATAACAATCACTGCTGGGGAACAGACTGGGCATCAGTCAGTGGGTGGTGAGCAATTGCATTTTGTATTACTTGGATTTATTTTTGGTTTATTCCTCTCTCTCTTTTTTACATTACTATTATTATTACTACTACTATTAGTAGTAGTAGTAGTAGTAGTAGTATATTTTATTTCAATTATTAATTATTACCTGAACCCACAGGTTTTTACTTTTGTCTGATCCTCCTTTCCATCCCACTAGGATTGTGGAGATGAGAGCAGTGAATGAGCAGCTGCATGGTACTTAGTGTGTCTGGGCTTAAACCACAAAAGAACTATGAATAATTCACCCTCATGTTGCCAGCCCAGATCCACCTGAGCCACTTCAGCCTTAGCAGCCTGATCCACCTTCTGGATGTTTTGTTCTTCAGAATCCTGGGTTAACCCACAACAATAGTGAGTGTTTAATCACTTTTAGGGGCTTCAATTCTAAAAGTTTATACTTGCAACCCAGTGAGATGGTGGAAGGGGTTTACATGCCTCACACCTTGCCAGCTGCCTATTACTGTACTCCTGCTGAAGAGTAGCACCCCTCTTACACAGCTGCAGAAGGGAACATTCATCCACACCCCCCTTGCTCCAGTTTAGCTAACAAATGTACATTGAAGGCTTCTATTGTTTTAGCTCTACCGAGATTTGCAATGTTTTTTCCTCCTCTGTCCCCTGGAGGAGTCACAGGCTGACAGCTCCAGATGCAGTTAGTAAGGATGAAGAATCTGGCCTATTAATGGTCTATATTGGAGCCATGAGACTGCTCCTAAGACTGTGACTGGGAGGCAATCAAATGCTTAAAGAGATTCTTAGTTCTTGCACTAGCTAAAACCAAGTCCTGACAATCTTGTTCTTTAATTCTGAGCTTTCATATAGCATGTATTTTCCTTCTTCTGCACATACATTTTTAGTCCATATTTTTTCCTTCAATAATCCAAGCCTTTTATCAGAAGGCTTGTCCGGATAGTCTTTTAAAAATATTTTTATTGCTATAGCTAAATCCAAGGTATTTTTTCCTTTCTTGGCTGAGTTTTTAACTTGTGCTATGACATAAACTTTCCTAGTGCTTTCTGGTTTTTTACTTTCCAAGGACCTTCTACTACTGTATAAAGAAAGAAAATTCTGTTATTTGTTTATGTCCCACACAGCTTCCTATCTTACAAAAATGAGCCATTTAATTTCTATCCCACTGATTTAGGCCTAGTTATATTCACCTTGACTGGTAATTGCTCTTTTTATTTTCTTTCTTTTGTTTCATGCCTTAATCTGTGCTCTCAAGCCATAAGCAGTTTTCCAGAAAGCAAAATATGGGCTTGATGAGGTGTCATTTTCTCCTAGAGGACTAATCTCTCCACAGCCCATATTCACCCAGGGGTAATCTCACAAAAGTCAATGAAATTGCAGTAGAGCCACATCTGGCCCCACAAATCAGTGAAACTACTCGTTACATGGGTCTGCTTCTACATTCCTTCCTCTTATACCTCTTAGGGTTGCTGAGTGAGCACTAATGACCTGGTTCCAGACATGCCTGTTGTACTTATTGCTTGATGCATTCCCCTTAATTTCACAACTAAGTGGCAGAAGAGAGGAAGAGAAAGGAATAATCTTTCTTCCTCTGTGATCCTGCTGGCTGTGCTTTGTGGGATGAGTGTGGGATGAGTGTGAGCCTGTCCTCTTACATCCTGCTTGATGAGGACAGGAGGAGAAAACGGCAAAGTGAGTGGAGATCTGTGGGAAAGGATGAGTCTGTGGATGATGAGATCATGCAACTGCACAGCAGACCCAGATGCCCAGAACTATGCACACTTCCTTTCTAAATCTCAGCTTATCCTTGTGACCTTGGTTAAGTTAGGCAATCACAAAGCAAAGTAAAGAAAACCCCACGCATCAAACCAAATGAAAACAGACCCTGAGTAATCTTTGCTTCTATGTATTACAACTATAAAATAGATATCTGAGCTCATAAAAACAAACTTCCCACATTACTGAGGAAAAGATTGATGGATGGGAAGAAATTTCAGCAAAAATTCTTCTGTTGCAAGCATTGCCCTAACTTTTTTTCCCAGAGCAAGGCAATTAAATTTGGAAACAAGTAACTGCTATACTCACATATTTACTTAAGTGAATCTGTGCTATTCCATCCTGCCTCAGTTGACCCACTAAAACCACTTATGAAATTTATAATGTTCAGTCCCCTTTGTTATTTTAATTCAGCTGCAGCCACTCAGAAGTCATTCTTATATGATAAAAAGGTTAATTCTTTAGCATAAGCACTATATGGGAGTGTAACTGGGATAACCACCCTGGAGGCAAGTAGCATTAGGCTCATTTTCAGGGGTCTTCAAACACTTGTTTAGAATTGCCTGCAGACCTTGGGCAAAGCTGATCTTCGAAGTATGGGGCTTGTCTGAGGATGAAAGTGGTCATTGTTATACATAATTAAAGAGAAGGTTGAAATTGTTTAAATATTTGTTTCAATGGGAAAAATATCTCTTGAAAATATTTTTTATTCACCACAAAGAAACCTTCCGACTGTGTGCTAAAAGTGATGCTTTCATCAACATTCACATAAAACTAGGAACAGATCAGATCTACAGCTAAAAATACTAGGTATAATTGATTTAGCTGCAAATAATAAAAATAATGCTTCAAATTGAGCCATGTGAGGTGCTGCTGGTATTTTCTCTCCTGAGTATTGGTTTTATCTGTCTGCTGTCGCCTCAGCAACATGATCTTCTTTCTTTGTAGTTGAGAGAATTCCTAGGGACTTCAAACTACACAGATTTATTTTTATTCACATAAAACTGAAACTGAGAAACAACAGGAGAGAGGAGCGGCAGCTCTTCAACTGCACAAGTTTTGTTGTCTGTAAATTCAATGTCTTCAAAGGAAAAATTCAGACTCATTTTATTGGAAAAGTTCCAGAGGTTGTGTGTAGAAAGACCACTGTAATGTTGTGGAACACCCCAGTAATAAGTCTGGGGTGGAAGAATACTGATGGTGACTTATGCTGAACAAAGAAATTGGAAGGGAATTTTCTTGTGGGAGTTGCAGTCCTGCTGGTTTTGTTAACCTAAACTCTGTATATGCACTTGCCTGGGCATGACAGTGTAATTGGCATGCACTATTAAGCTTGATATGGAATTGGGAAAAAACAAACACAGTTTTTCTGTTATTCTTTAAAATGAAAGACCTAGATAAACCATACAGACACCAGTGTGGTCATGAAGGACTGAGAGGGAAGAGTAGGTACAGAATGCATCATCCCAAGGTTGTGACTTTAGCCTGCTCCTGTTATTTTACATTCAAATATGTGTTAGTGTGACCCTAACCCAGCAGAGCAAAGAAAGTAAAAGCAACCTGTGGTGGGACTGGCTGCTAAAATGGAGAAGTGGAACCTGACTCTCAAGTACCTGATGGGCTGTGCCACATCACATCAGGCAGTAGCACAACTAGATGTGTCAGCCTGATGAACTGCTGGGTACAATGTAGTTCTTCAAAAGTTAAAAGGAAAAAGAAAAGAAGCAAACATTGCATCAAGATTCTTGCATCAAGCTCCCTTCTTGTATGTGGGAAGTTTGTTTTTCTTCAAAGAGTGTTGAATTAACACAAGTACAGAGTCGCCAGAATAGGAAGGATAAATGAATCTAATGGCTCCCTGTAGATTTTTTCATGGTGCAGTTGTCTGGTGTAGTTCATAGAATGACAGAATGTCTGAGCTGGAAGAGA
This sequence comes from Fringilla coelebs, assembly GCF_963513975.1. Lineage (NCBI taxonomy): Eukaryota > Metazoa > Chordata > Aves > Passeriformes > Fringillidae > Fringilla > Fringilla coelebs. The sequence continues at coordinate 46,035,373 of NC_140028.1, read as the reverse complement.
CCCACAAGCATCGCTGGGTCCAACTCCTGGCCCTGCACATCACCATCCGAGGAGTTACTCCAAGTGACACTATAAAAACTATTTACTCCCTGGGTGAACCAGCAAGTTATATTTGTGCCTGTGGGATACTCAAACAACCCTTTTGAATGCATGAAGGGTGACATGCCATCCCTCAGAATCAAGGTTGTATATAGGTCTTCTGACTTATTCTGTGGTGTATATAATGAAAAGATTTTGTTTTATGTACGCCATTTTCCCATTCCATTCCTTCAAAGTGCAACATTTACTAGTTTATTTTCATCCTTTGAATAAACCCAGTATGCTGAGCATGTGAATCATACCAGAAATTAAATGAAATTATTTGGTTCAGTAAATGGCAACAAAACAACATGGACATCTACAACTCCTTCTGAACTGCTATAGATACAGAGCTTCAGATTTCGGAACGCTTTTGATTTACTTTGCACAAATCACATCCTGTTTCTAAATACCTATCACAAGAAATGATTCTGGAACACTGCCTTTTCCCTTCAAAGTTCTCTCAGGATGCTCAATCTTTAAACAGAGCCTTCCATTACCTTTATACAAAGAACAGGTCTTTGTTTGTTTTAAATAATGAACAGTTGCCAGGAGCAATGGCACAGGCTTATTTGTGGTTGTGTATTTGTCTGTCTGATCATTATTTCTGCTCTTTGGCCGTCTCTAACCCAGCAGGTACAAATAAATCCTCAGGGCTTAAAACCTTCCTACAAGTTATTTTCTCTTGTCACCTGTCAACAGCATATTTTTTGCTTTCTTTCCTTTTTAAAAAAAATTTCTTATTTGTTTTTGTTCTGAAACACACTGATTTTGTGGGTTTTTTTTCTTTTTTTTTTTTTTTTTAGAAAACAGATCAAGATGTTGACATCCAGTCACTTTCTTTCTGTCTTTTACTATACTTTCTGTGAATATAACTTGATGCTTTACACATAGTGGAGTTGAAACATACATAGGAAAAAAAAGCACATTGCTCACTTCTCTTAAGAACAGAGAAAAAGGAATAGCACAGAAGTTAATAGATGGCTACTTCCTTTAATTTTTCATCTTTTTACATGTCATGGCAGTAGAAGAGGAAAGGGTATATACATCAGTGATGAACAATAATACAAAAATGTCCTATGTAAACACGGTGTTTAATAATGACACTTTGCAAGTCCCAAACCTGATTTTCAGTTGGTGCAAGTAAGAATAGTTCAATTGAAATCAGCACATCATTTGCACTCCTTGCAGAAATAGCACATTCCATGAATCAGTGATAGATTTTGTATACTTCAATAAAGACTTCTCATTATACAACTTTTAGTGCTACCATATTTATACTCTGAGTGGATGTTAAAATATTGAAACTGAGGGAACCAATTTTGCAGATCCAATCTAAGAGTGTGCCTCCACCACTCTCCAAGAAATTGATCCCATGTGTCCATGGATTCTCACTGGATGGGATAGCACAGTCATTAAAAGGCTTAACTCATATCTAATAAGTATTAGAAGGAGCAGCTCTGTCTCAAATAACGTCTGTAAGCTTCTTCTGTACCTGAGAATTTACAGGTGTTTGGTGTGATGGTTTATTAAAGTGGAAAGTTCTCAGGAAAATGCTTTTTCTTTGGCTTTCATCAGTAAATTAATGAGAGCAGAAGGAAAGAACTCATTTAAAAACAGTTCATAGCATTTTGAGAATGGCAGACATCAGTCTGCTGCTCTGAAGGGACTTTCACATCCCTGGTTCTGAGCTTTAAAAGGCACTTCTCAATGTGGGTTTCTTCTTTCTCTACACTTTTTTTTTGAAAAAGAATTAAGTTTTATTTTAGAGGAAATTATGAAATTGAAAAATATTAACCAGATTAATTCTTCCATTTCAGAGAAGCAAAACTGCAAAGGATCTTTCCATCAGCAATTGCTGCACTGCTGCAGAACACACAAATCTGTTGCTTCTTAAAACAGTAAATTTGCCTTTCATTTGGATGCAGTAGACATTCTGTGAGATTATGGCATTTCATTTTATCCTATAATCTGGGAGGCTTGCCTATGTGTTTTCTTTAAAGTTAACCTTTCAGTGTTGTTTCAAAAACCTGCAGAATTCGAGATCCAGAGAGTTTGTCACACAAAGCATGACATAACATGAATTGAATTCTGGAAGTTATGGATCATTTTTCCAACAATTCATCTCTGCATGCTTAGAGTGATTTTCTTTGTAATTAGATCCCATAAGCAAACTTTTCCCTGAAAATTTGGTGGGGACACAGGAAATTCATTAATTTAAATATCCTAAACATATTCTTAAACCACCAAGTGATTGTTTATCTTAATGGTAGCATTCAAAACCTTTGAAATGGATCAAATATTAATATCAATTCATGACTAGTATGTTTTATACTCAACAGACTATGATACTTTTTTATATGATCAGATTTTATTTAATAGGAAAAAAAACTTGACTTCTTGGAAGTAAACTAGGATGGTTAGAAACACATTAAATTAAAGGTCAATTTTCACCAGAAATAAGGAAAGATTAAATCAGTCCCATTATACAACTAGTTCAATATTATTGATGGTTATTCAGACAACTGTCTGGCAGTTTTGAAAAACGTGCAAAGGTAAAAAACTTTGATGAGTGTATTCAAAAATCAATATTGCTCTTAAAAATTTCCCTAGAAGTATCATATGCTGTATATCACAACCCTCTGGTCTTTATTCTCTGGCTTTCTTGTTTTAGCTATTGAAGTACAAGAAGAAGGTGTTTTATCATGCAGCCAAGCCATTGACTGAATCAACTACTAAATAATAAAAAAGAGAAAGAGATACTATGTCAAGTATTGTTTACCTGAGAAGTGTACTTATTGAGATCAGGGTTGACTATGACAATTTGTCACTAAGCAGCATGTAAAATCACATCATTTAATCTGAAATTTCGTAATCTGGATTGTTGCAACAGTTCCTTAGTAAAGTAGAAAATAAATAACAGGAGAAATTTATTTTTTTTTCCTTCCAATGATATTTTGGAGGAAAAGAAAAAAAAGGAAGTGGGACAAAACCCCATTTTATTCTTTTAATATTAAGGCAGCTGAGGAAAGTTTATGGAAGTGCATATGTCTCAATAACCAAGTTATGCCCTTCTAAGGCTTGGGATAACTTCACTGAGTATGTCAGAAAAAACTTGATGTTTCCTTTTCTGCTGGGTCACCTGAAAGCTCTGCACAATAAAGTGTCATTTCAGGCAAAACCATTCATATCCAACCTACTCAAGCTTTCTTAAAGTGTCACCTTCATCACTACCTGTATTGAAGCTTCAGATTTTGCTCTGGAGGTAAAAAAAGGCGCAGAGCTTAAAAATAGAAGATAAAATGAATGAACAGAAGAAAGAAACAGTAGAGTTCTGTTCCTGATGATGCTTCAGGATATATGGGAGATTAATTTCGGAATTTTGAAAGTTTCACACAAAAATTTTATCGATAGGAACATGCTTTCTCATATTTTCCTTAATGGAAAAAAAAACCCCTAAACAAAACATAAAAAACACATTGTCATTTGGCCTGAAAAAATCTAGTAGAAAAAAATGGTGACGTTACTGAGTGAAAAATCAGAAAAGAAGTGCCATGTAACTGCATCTAGAAAATCTAGTTCTCTACAGCTACTGAGAACATAGTATTGGAATAAGCATATATATAATGTTCTTGTTGTGTTGGAAGCCATAGACAGTAACTTAATATGGGATGTACAAAAGTGGGAACAGTTTCCAAAGAGTAGAACATTTCATCTTCTTCCTTTTAGTCACATAATTCTTCTTTGAATGCAACCCATCTCAGCATATGCATGTATCAGGAAGGGATCAAGTGTGTTTTTCTCTACATGCAATCAAACACCATTGCTTCTGTTAGAGCTGGATAACAGATTAGCAAAGGCCTGTGAATGATTATTGGCAAAAAAATATTAGTAAATGTTAGCCAGGATTAAAAACTACCTGTTAATCTAGACCTAACAAATGAAAAGTTTATAATTTATTGTCCTATCTTATATAGAATTAAGGCAATATTCAAGAGCAATTTTATAGTTTTCTGTGCTCTCTTCTCACTACGTGATTACACAAGCTGTGTATCTGATGCATTAAAATCAGAAGCTGCAAAATAACCTGTTCTAGGTCAGACATTAATGAATGAATAAATCAAATAATTAACCAACATCAGGAAATAAAAAAATGAAAAGAAGTCAAGAAGGATTGAAAAAAAAAAAAATCTGTAAACTTACTGCCTTACATTGGTGAAAAATGAAGGACTATCTCAAGAAATAACTGTCCAGCCCTTGTCCTCTACCTCCAAGTGACTATTCCATTTCCTACAAAAACTGTTCAAAATGAGCATTAGGAACTTTATTTTGACTTGAAGATGTATCATAGTATAAATAAATAAAATGGTACAGATCCTGTTAAAGAACAAAAGGCCTCTATTATTTGAGCTAGATTTGCAACTGATTTTACCGGGTATAGATCTTTCCTCACTTAATTTATTCTTCTTTCAGGTTAATGTTACTGTTGACCAGATATACATAACACCATCTGATGTAAGTTTTGACTATGTCAGATAAAGCCAGACATTTCAGCATGCATAGAGGGGCAGAGTATTTTTTTGTTTTTTCATTTGTTAAAGGTGCTGATAGTTCTCACTCCAACAGTAACTGGGAGTAGTTAGTTATTTGATGAACAATCATGTCTAATGGCCTTTTTTGTTAAATTATTTGCAGATCCTATGAAAATATTCATCTCCTTGGTGAGTCAACCATCTTGTCAAATTATGTAAACCAGGTCTCCTGCAGACAGTGTTTGGTTCTCTGGATGGGGAGTCACTCACAGCCACCGATTTCTGAATCTACATAATTCTGATGTCCTTATCACAAAAGCTGATAGAAAGGCATTGGGATCACAAGATCCAGGCTTGGAAACCGCTTCAAGCCTGCCCTCTTGCATGACAGTTTCTGAAAGCTGGAACCCTTGGATTTTCATGCCATTTGAGCTGGGAGGGTGACAGTGACTGGATGTGGACTGATGTCAGCCCCCATTAAATGGTTACTGGGAAGACGAGTGTCCCTGCGAAAATGAGATGACAGTTGAGCTTTCCTCCAGAGCGCCAGAATTATTGCTCCATTCGGAGCCGCAGAGTGCGCGGTGTGTAGGTACTGAAAGAATTCACTGTAGCGTGGTGCATGGTACACGGAGCTGCAAATAGGGTCATTCTTCTCTTCAGAGCCCCAATGCCCAGAGTAATTAACTTCACATGCCATGGCTCAACGCTGAGGCTGAGTTCAAGTGAAGTGGTGAGGAGCCCAGCCCTGAAGGGCATGGTTGCTTGAGTTCTTTATTACAAACACAATGAAAAAAGTAATAGTTTTTGCTACACAGTGTTTCAGTGCTTCTGCTCAGGAAATGAATTTTGATGTGTTTTGTATCTCATGAATTCTGCATATTTTATTCCCTGGAGTTTAGTGTAAAAAGCACTTTTTGTACTGCTAAGTAACATGACTAATTGCACAAACAAAATAAAATCGGCCTGGTACATTACGAGGTTGAAATGTCAGGAGCCATCAGGAGGTCCCCAGGAAAGAATGCCTATGTCATTTTAAATATTCTTTACACAGCATTATCTTAAGGCAAACACAGACTCTTTTAGCCAATTTGTGTTTTAAGATTTCAGTTTACCTTTATTTTTAACCATCCAGGCAAAAAGATTTTCAGCACTGCAGGTATAAGATTTTAATGCAATAATTTGTACATATAAGCATAAATAAAGTATAAGGTAAATAATAAATGCTGAGAACTAACTCCCTTCTTTAAACAAACCAGAAATCCTAGCCTTAGTACCAAACCATCTGGAATGCCTTGACACTTTCTTTCCCCTCTCTTTCAAATTTTGGTACTGATTTTCATCCTTTGATTTCAATTACTTTTTTAAAGGTTTGGAAAGGCACAGGGAAGGTGGTCGCCACTAGTGGGCATTTATCGAACCTGAAGTGTGCTTTGTGTTTTCTTCCCTGCCACTCATTCTGCCGCCTACCTAAAGCAGGTCATCTCTGTGTTTCCTTTCAGTTTGTGCACTGATAATCACATCTGTGGGCGGATGAAGTGTTTGAGCTGGCTGCTCCCTGCATTGAAGCTTCAGAAACAGATAATTTAGAAATCCAGAGGTCTAACACCCTGGATTTTGTGAAACTTTCCCTGGCCTCCTTCCCTATAATCTAGGGGTTCCACTTAGATACCAGAGGGGATTGTGTGGGAAAGTGGGTGAGGAATAAAAGGGAAGTTTTCCAGCCTTCTTTAACAAGCTGTTTGTTGTAAGCAGTTTTGTTGTGCTGCATCTCTCCCACAGGTTTCAGTGAATTGATGTAGACAATCAGCATGCATGTAGGCATACCTGTTATTTCATCTCCTAGGGAAGTTTCTGATCAAAAGAAATAGAAGTGGCTCACAGCAGAAGCCATCTACAGTGAGTGGTGAATGCATGAGGGTTTGTCTTGTAGATTATCTTTATTGTAGGCTTCAAGCCTCTGGTTAACAAGTCTGATGAGTGTGATAGCTGGGTAACATCCTCCAGTTTGATAGAAAGCTGCCAGAAGAATACTACTGGGGAATTGTAGTCTTTGAAGTCATGTATTTGCAAAATATACAGGATAAAGAAGGAGTAAATATTTTAAAGAAATCCTAAAAACGACCTTCAAGAGTCTATCATGTCCAACCTTTGTTCAATGATAGAATAAACTGCATCTATATTTTTTTTCTGACAATCCTTCTTTCCTGTGGAGAACTACTTCACATACTGTGAGTTATGATTAAAAAGCTGTGGTGAATTACTGAATAGTCTGTGTGTGTTGGGGAATTTAATTTGTAACCTACTGACAAGAAACCTGTATCTATAAAACAGGTTGAAGGACAAAACTCATTGTCACTACTCAACTAGTAGCCTCTTAAAAACTCTGAAAATCAGAAATTTCAAGACAAATGGCTTTGAGGTTTTAAGGGAAGGGGATACAGTCACTTCTCTCTGCAGCAGTAGTAAAGTGACCTGTGGAGTTCTGGGTCTTTGCCTAGGGCTTAATAAACTGTTTAAAGTGGATGATGACTGTGAGTCTGAGTAAAAGTCACTCTGACCTAGGATTGATCACCACATGGAGGTGGCTGTGAACATTTCACAGAAAAAAAATAAAGAATCATTGCCTCTTCCTCAAAACTTCTTATAAAATCCCAGAGTCATGAGATGTGTTTTAAACCATTGGCTCAAACCCTCCAATCTTCTGTTGTACAAGGGGATTTACAGAGCTGCAACATGGACTCAGCTGCTAACCTGTTCCTTTCATCCTCCTGTCATTAAAAACATGCTGCTCTGCCCTGCAAATAGGATCAAGACTTGAAAAATGGTTTCTGTAAGCACTGGAAACAACAGGCAGCATTAGTCTGCTGGGCAATGCACATCTAATAATAGAGCTCCATGTGTATATAATGTAAATTACCAGGCAAATTATTAAGACTAGTCAGAATACCACTACAGATACTATGGTGCAAACTGAAAAATGGTGCAGTGATGGTTACATAAAATAGGAAAAGATCAAGGAAAAAACCTGCAGCTTGACAGGTGTAAGGGGCAAGGAGAGGAGAAAGAGAAGAAATAAGCTGGTACTGCAGACAGAGCTATGAGGTGCCTTATAGGTGAATACATAAAATTTCAGCTTGATTTGGTTGATCAAGCAGAGGGAATTTAAAAGTCTCTATATTTTTACCGTTATTTAAAGATAATCATGCCTTTTGAATGCATCAGAGGGGAGCAATTAAAATATCAGAGGACAAATCTTCAGCAGCAGATTCATTCAAACACTGCTGACCTTCGCTTCCATTTACCTATTTACTGCTTGATAGGTACTTTGTATAATTTATAAGGCACAAATTAGTACTCCCTAGAACATCAGAGAAATATGTACTTCCAAAATCAGTTGCCAAGCCCAAGCTGTTTCTCCTGAACGAATGAGCTCACTAAAGATATGAAGAGTGATTTGAAATTCTCCGACAGGCGAGTATGTGAAGTTAAGCCAAACTGCTGCTTCCCTGCCAGTCTGGTTTTTGTCTTTGGAACAAGTGGCAGCCTTATTGAGCAGAAATACAGATAGCACAGTACTACCTAAAATGTTAGGTACTTATTAGATTAGTTACAATGAGAGAAAGATTCTATCAAATCATCATTCTCCTCATTAAATGACCTCTAAAATGACGGAGAACTGAAAGAAATTATTTTCCACATGCAAAGAGATGTCTCCCTATATATTAATTTAAAGAAGGGAGAGCAGACATTACATGTGGTGTCAGATTTGTAAATCTCAAAGGGTAATGTACGATTTCATTAACTCAGATATATTCTCACTAGAGGATAAAAAAGGCACCAACAGTACAATTTTTGACAGCTGAACTATGCCTAATGGAAGAGATACAGTACAGTATATCTTTTTATAATTTACAATGTAGTGCTAAGAAAGCTCTGGCCCAGTTGGGAGATTCTCACTTATTCAAGTGGTTCTATTTAAGTCAATGGAAAGAGTAGTGCCAGGGTTTCTTTGCCTTTTCATGGGAAAGGACCTCTTGAATTCAGCTGATTAGCACATTTGGATTTCAGGGATAATGGTCTGATTATTTTTTTTTTCCCCAGAAGGGGAATGGTCTTATGAATATCAACATACTTTTTTTTGTGTGTGTGTGTGATTCTATACCAGAAGTGGGACACCATTTTATTTTAGAAGTGAAAGATTGAAGAGACTAATTTATTATTTGCTTTATGCAGTTTATATCAAGGCTTAACAAAATCTCACTGGACTAAACTCTGTAAATTTCCCAATCCAAAGTTTATTTGAGACTGTTACCAACGTTAATTGCCTTTACGAATTGCTGTATTTTTTTTTTCCCCAGCTTCACATATTTTTTAAAAGTTCATTTCATATTTTCTCAGGGCTTTGCTACCTACTGGGAATCATAGCATGTGTGATAGAGGTGCCAAGATTTATATATTAAGAAACCAGGAGAATTCATAAATTTAACAACTGAAACAACTACATTTGGAAAGCATGATAATAGCTCTTGAGAGACAACACATTTGTACATTTATGCTAATCAGCCAATTTGCTTTTGCTTTCCTTAATGGTGAAAGGTGCTTTTAATGCACAGAGTTCTGCTCCATGAATGATAGATTGAACATTAGGATATTACTCCATGTCAGCTTTTTTGCTGAAATTTGGACTGTGTCTCTATATCCATGTTATACATAGCAAGTAACTGAGCACGCTACTAAGTTAATGCAGGACACAATTTAAATTTGCATTTACTTTCTTTTATTATTTCTAGTGCTTCATCTGGTGGAATTTCTGTTACTCAATTTACACCATAAAGTGGACCCTGAAATTTAGTGACTAACCTCTTTTGGGATATATTGTTGCCCAGAAACAGGTGGCAGCACTGTGGCAGAATAGCCCACAAGTGTCTCACACCTGTGTGGTGCTTGGTAAGGCTGGTATAAATGCAGAAACAAGCATTTTGAAATGAGGGGATTGCAGAGATGAGTCACAGATTGTTTGGAAAAAGCCCCAGTTCAGCACTGAACTCAAATGAAGTGAGAGTATTGTCAGCTTTCTGAAGCTCTACTGGTTTGCCTTGATAAGACTTGGCTTTCTACACCTTATTCTTTACTCAGCCATAATGGCAGTTTCAGACTGAATAGCTGTAATAATAAGAAAGGACATAGCCAGGACCTCTGGCTTATCTTGGCTGTTTTACTGGCCTTAGGGTGATGATGTGATGGTTACTCCAAAAGAGCAGGGAGAATATAAGGTGAACATCTCTCACAACCCACTGTCTGTGCTGGAGGTAATTATATGTCATGGGTGTCATTGCATGTCATGCTGCTCTCACTCAGATCCTCTGAAGTCACCTGATCTCAAGTAAAAGGCTTATCTTTCCTAGATATGACTGTTTATGTTTATGTTCATTGCTCCTGATAGAATCAAAACACAACTTTGATTGTGAGAGGCTACCTCTGGAAATAGTCATTTAACTATTTCCAGAGAGATCAGTAATCAGGTATGATGAAACTAGAGAAGTAGATTTACAAAGCAAACACAGCTTAGTAAGACAAATAGCCATGAAAAATAGTGGCTCCCTCTTTAATGAATTTTAAGAGAAACTAACATAATTTAACTAATCTCACATTTAGAAATAGCATTACACCTTTAAAGAGCAATACAAGTTATATATATAAGAAAATAACACTAGTAAGTGGTGAGATTATTTGCAGTAGAAAGTAGTGATAAAAGTTTTACAATATGTCTACTGTCTTCTACACCAGGAATATATCTTCTGAGTTTCCTCCTTAGCCTTAAGCAGAGCAAGCATGCTCGTTATTTTAATATGACTTGCTTTCAGCCATGCCTGACATGTGCCTTTCTGTGTGGGGAAAAGGACACCAAAACCCAGCATCCCTTTCTCCATTTTCCATACTCCCTACGCTAAAGTTGCAGATGCTCAGGGAGTAAAGACTTGCTCCTGACTCCAGATGTTTGTCATTTCTCTCACCAATAGATGGGGCTGGGACTTGTGAGAAGCTGAGTACTTTCAGCTTTTAGAAAAAGTGGTTATTATGTCACACCAGTCTATAGACTGACAGCATCATAAGTGCTATACTTTTAAAAGACATTTTACCCTCCCTACAGCATTATACTGTGTTGCACTTACTTTACTAATCTTTATTCCTTTAATAGACCACTGCATACAGCGCACCTGCTGTGACAGTTGCAAACCTATGTTTTGCTCAGGTTCCTGCACTAAAATTTTAATGCAAGCTGAAAAAATGGTGGTTACAGTCTGGCCTTTCACTGGCATGAGGTAATTGTTGCCATCTAGTATACAATGCATTTTTACTGAAATAAGAATGTTGGACAGAAAAGAAAAGCAAGTATTTCAGGATGTTTTATATTTTCCTTGCTGTATAGATTGCAAGCTTTTAGGAGAAGGTGAACAAAATTGTAAAAGTGCTACTTCCATTAAAGAAAAGCTGATAAGGCTAATACTTTTGAAGCTGTGTAATAGGAGTTTGTAGCATCTAAAAATAGTGTCACCTATTAAAGATTTGACTTTTAACTCTTAGAATACTAAGTAGGTTGAGGGAAATCTCTTCTGGACAAATAGTTTGAGTTCTGAAGAAGAGATAGACACCTGAACTTTGTTTTTTACCAGGTGATGTTTTGCATGATACTGTATGGGATATTCTGGAATCTACCAAAGAAGGAATCAGAATTTCTAAAGACTAAAGATGTAAGGAAGGAGTTAGCATTTACATGACTATTTAGGAAAAAAATATTTTATCTGCTTGCAGTTACAGCTGTAATGATATAAAGGATTTTATATTGTCAGAGTGATGTTGGATGGATTGGTTGAACATTGAGCTGTCTGGGGAAAAACTACCTTCTTTCTATTTGGAAGCATCTGATATTTTTTCCATCTGACCAACATAAATTTATTTTAGACTTCAATATAACAATTTTATCCTGAGCCTTGTCAACATTAACACTGCAGTAAAGTAGACAGGATTCTTCTCAAAGTTTTTTCAAACGCTTTTCCTTTTAGCCAGAAAGTTAGGATTTTGAGTATAAATGTTTTGTATAACCCATCCTTCCATTCAGATATTAATTCATCTATCTCAGGAATGTGTTTCTTCCAATAATGTGCAGCTAACCCATGGCATTAAGTCTAGTGCTTTACATCAGACTATACATCAGCATACATCTGGTCAACTCCTTTTCTCTAGGTGTGGAGGAGATCTGCTCCATTCCTATTACCTAATTTCTGCAATCACTCCAATCTCTTCAAATGTTTGAATACTATCAAGCAATTAGTACAGCTGGGTGGCAACTTTGTGCTATAGGTAAAATTGTTTTTCATATTCTCTTCCCAAGAACAGATTGCAAGCAACTGCTATTTTGTTTTTAATTTTTTAATTAGAGAATGTTCCTTTCTCATGCCCATTCACATGCACTTCCTTCATTAATGCAGGTGTTAATTTTTTTTTTCATGTGAGAATATTAAAAAGGGCTGAAGATTGAACCTTGCACAAGGAGAGGCAGATATGGATAAAACAACCATGAATGACAATATATTTAGATAGAACATCAAAACTACAGCTAAATGAAGATGCAAGTTAGGCAGAAGTTGTGGGATAGTGATGTCCTTTACAATTACTGACACAGGCTTTAAACCTGTATTACACTTATTTAAGGCACCTATGGTTTTTCAAGTTCTATTTGTTTTGTTTTGAGGCAGAGGGTAAAGACTCATATGCTGTTTATTTAGGAATTAAAATTCTTCTTATTATGTGTTAACCAGCTATACACAACACTTCTGGTTTGAAAATATGCTGTTTACAAAAAATATGTAAGCTATTTTCTGCAATTAAATATGGACTGATATAATCCTTTTAAAAGAGGCATGTGGCATCAATGTGGCAGGGTTGGCACATGATAGGACATTATCAAAAAGACATTTTTCTTTTTCTGGCAAGTTATTTATGCAAATCCACTGTATTTTATGTTAGGGATAGGATCTGAGAAGCCCCTGAACAGGCACCTTGCTACTATTTCAAATGAACTGGAAGGAAGGAAACTGTACAATGTCTATCAACTATTTCTGTAAATATCATAGCTATTTTTCAGGGTCATTAAACTGGACTGTCCCTTGGGGATATGTCTAAAAGCCAAAAGTATTTAAGGAGAGGTGAAAATAAATATTTATTAGACCTTGATTCATGGCGTTTCTTCATATAGATTTGAAAGGTTTATGCAATTAATTGCACCGAGTCCTTTGTCCACCTAGTTGGGTAATGTTAGTTTGGAAAACTTGTAAATTAAGAACAGGGAGCTGGGCATTTAAGTGGTGCTAGTAATGTCAGTTGTCAAAAAACATTATAACGGTATTACGGGAAAGCCAGAAGGCTCATAAAAAAGAAATGTATTCTTGCTGCAAATCTGAGGGACTTGAAAAAAACCCAGTTGTTTGACAAGGAATGTAATTTTTCTTTATGAATGATGTGGTCCAAAGAAATTAATTAGCTTAGTTAGCCCACTTGCAACCCTAAAATGCTGAGAGCGTTCCAAAAGCCCCAGGTGTCAGTTAGCATAGGTGATCTTTAAAGCAAACTGTGTGAGTGGTTTTTGCCTTCAGACAGTGTCATGCTGCTATGACAAGATTCTAAGAAAAGCACTGGCTCATAGCATGCTACATGTCCAAGTTAATATTTCAGCACCTGGTAGGTGAGTTTTCTATGGTATGCATTCTCCAGCAATGTTTTCCACAGTGTGCATCCAGAAAAGATTATTTTCACCCAGTATTTCATTCTTTTCTCGCTTTTGCTGTAGAGTTGCCAAAGAAATGCTATTTCATTTAAAACCATCTCACAGTGGATTGCAGGGCCATTAGAGCAATCCCTGAAGAATCTTTTGGAACTCACATTGTCTGGGGGAAAACAGAGCCAGGAATAGTTTCCACTATGGGGACCAGCTCCAAAGCATGGAGGAGTCTGTGATGAAGCTGTCAACTTTCAGGAAAACATAGTCAGTAGGGAGTAAATCCCCATCTTTCCTCCACAGGATAGGCTTCCAGAGGAATGAAACTTTTCTGTGACTTGGGACCAGGAGTGATATGCAGGCAGTAAATGAAAAGGAGGGGCTAAAGCATTGGTCAGAAAATGACATTGCCATTCTCCAGTAATGCCTATCACAATCCCACACTCTGCAAGAAATATAGCTACATTTTTAATAAAGTTGGTCTCAGTAAGTGGCATGAGCTCTTAAAGGCCACATAGAATGTTAGGACAAGGCTTGGAATGTACTAAATCATGGGAAATGCAAGATACACCGAGCTTGTTTGCATGACCATGACTTGCTTTTCACAATAACTGTAATCTACTACTTTCTTATCTCTTACAGTGTTCTTTAATTCCGTTGGTAAGAGATGGGTTTGGTGGTTTTGGAGGTAAAGGTTCAATCATGGCTTGGGCCAGAGGCTGTCAGTAACCACAGACACTGATAGCTTGAACTATTTAGTGGCCAGTATCTGTTGAACTTATACTGGTTAAGCTGAAAAAAAATACGGGAAGTGGTGCAGCAATCCTTGTGTAAAAGGAGAAGGAAATTGCAATCAGGCTCAAAGTTAATCTAGGAGAAGTTAAATTTTAGTCAGCCCAAGTTCCATTACTACAATTGTTAAATGGGGAATTTGCATAGTAGCTGTTACAGAAATCAGTACTTTCTCATTAAGATTGCATTTTTGGAAAATCAGCCTAAAAACATATTTTGATTTTTATTTATTTGTCCCTTGAAAATACTAATAGAAACTGTCCTGACCACAAGGGTATAGTAAGAAATAATAAACATGTAATAAATAAGTTGCTTGCATTTCCTTCTCCTCCAATATATTTTGTACATATGCAAACATTGCATTAGTTGACGTGGATAAATATAAAAGGAAATTTGAGCAGAAAATATAATAATACTAGGAGAGAAGAAAGTCATGTCATACAAAACCTTTCTATTAAGAAGCCTGTATTGTAAATTCATAAATAAAAGGACCTCGAATTTTGAAATGGGTTTTGAAAATGCAACACACAAGTTTATTCCACAATTTAATAATCAAAGTAGTAATTTGAAATTAAATATATATCCTACTTTCAAATATAGTCATGTTGGACATGCCATAATTCGTCAAATTTCTGCATACTACAAATTGAACCTTACCAAGTGTTTTAAAGGCAACTCCCAAGAACTTTCAATGGTCAGTAACCTTCTTATAAGAAAGCTTTATTTTTTTATCCTAACCAGTCATGTCACAACTAGTGCTTACAAGCCTGAGGATTAATAAGAAACACTAAGGTAGTTACAGTAGCCTGCATTAACTGGAAATGCAGCTGTTCATTGTCTTCTTGGTAATGCTCAGTCCTCTGCTGAACTGCCACCACTGTGGCAAAGAGTTTGCAGGTGAATTTTATGTACATGGAGGATTTCCTTTCTGCATTTGAAAAATGCTCTCTTTTCCAGTTTCACTGGATGCTTCATTGCTAGTTTAGCAGACCCCTTTATGAAAAAGGAATACTAGAAGTGTTTCTCCTATACCACAGCCTGTATTAGTATATTTATCATGATCTTTCTTTCATTTTCTTTTTAAATAAGGCTTTTCAGTGAACATCTCTGGGAATTATTTCATGGCTGCTGGCATTCTTGTTTTCTGTTTTCAGAAACTGCCTAGTTACAATGCTATTTCCAGAAAAGGATTAAATTCTGTAAACCAGAGGAAGAAGAGAAAAAAACCAGAGGAAGAAGAGAAAATGTTATAAATCTGATGTTAAAATAAGTCATACATTATGTACATAAATGTGGAATGGGTCCTCTCGTGCTTCTTATGATGTGAAGAGAATACCACTGAGCTATCCCCAGCAATTCCTCTTCTGTTCCCTGACACGTTGTAATTAATTTGATGTGTATTAAATTTTATGAGCTGTAGAAACAAGTCAATTCAATCCAGATCCACTGAAACATTTGGATGTCAGGTATAACAGGAAATCTGTTGCAGAGCATGGATTTACGCCCAGGTTAGTACTAGCTCAATCTCTTTGATTTGAAAGGAATGTGCCAGTGATCTCTAGTTGAAAACGTATGACACAAATATATAAAGGACATGAAACAGACAAGGAAACTTAATCAGTTTGGACTAAGCATAGAAATATTGGACTGTTTTTTTTAGGATGCTGTTCCTTAAAAAAAAAGAAGGAAAATTCCCGCCCCATCCTCAAGACTCCAACAAAGAAATCAATAAAGTAATTAGAAAAAAGTGAACTCTATTAAGGTTAAATAGAAGTTCAGCTCACTTATTTGAGGAACTGTCAATACTTTCTTATCAGAAAAATATAAATACATGGGATTTATAGATTATATAGATTTTATTAAGACACACCATCTGCTACACAATCCTGTAAGGATTTGTTTTCCAGTGATGGTTCCTGAAGGAACAAAGAGAAATAACTGGTCAAAATATTTCTGAAAATTGTTGTTAGTTTATAATCTACCTCAAAGTTGCATTCTTCCTTCTTCTACTGAAGTAATATTGTTAAGCATATCTACTTTAATTGTTATTAATCAGGGGAAAAATCTTCATTGATATGTGATGATATTTCACAGTCTCAGTGTCAGTGTCAGACAGAGAATGATGAATTACTAAACAATAAGAAGTGAGATTTAGGAGAATGGATATAAATTTATTCGTTGCTGAACATCTTAGAAAAGAATTTAGTCCTGATAACGTTTCAGCAGGAACAGATCAATTTTAGGACAACTTTCTTTCATAGAAGATATTTAGCCTTAGATTTCCTTAGGGTGTGCCTCAACAGACCTGAAACTGCCTTTTTTTCCCATTGATGGGTTCTCTTACCAACCAGTTCTGTTCCTCTTTTTCTCCTCCTTGCATTTTTGTCCCTCAGGTTTAGCCTGCTTTACAATCATTTCAGTGCTGAAATTTCTGGGGTAGGAAGGGGGATTTTACCTTATCATGTCCATACCCTGACTTCCCCTGGGTATTAACTTTCCACTTAGAAAAATTTCTGGGATGGCGAATGAAAAACCAGAATTAAAAAGCCAAATGATTTAAGGAACTCAGATACTTGTCCATGACTGAGGCCACAGACAATGCAAGTGTATCAGTGGTGTTGTACATAATGAAGTTTGTTTCCCTCATGTCTCAGTATTTTTGGTTTGATTTTGCTTGCAAAGCTGTTGATGCTTCCATTTTGTTGACTCGACTAGCTTCAGTGGCTTAGAAAATATTCTTTTGCTCATCTCAGCTATGATTATATTGTTAATGCTTGGCCATAGCACAACCAATATACCAAATATTTTTGACATGAATTTGCATTTTTATTCTTCTATTTTTAATTTTATTTGGGAAATAGTTTACTCTGAGACTTTGTGTTCTTTCCTCTTCTCCATTCATTGTCAAACTTTCTGTGTAAGAGTTAGAATGTCTGGAGAAACAGTTTTCTCTTTCTTTTCCTGGCAAGACCCTAAATAGGTTCGCTGTTATGGTAATATAAATACAATGGGAAAACAAACCCCAGCTATTCTGAATACACTACCAAAAAGCATAAAAAAATTTCCACTGTAAATAGACCAACCTTGGTGCATTTCTATCAGCTTAGCCTTGCACTGGAACCTATAAACTGCAATATAAGACTGAGAAAAAATTCAGGATAAAACTGTGTGGGGCAAGAAAAAGGAACTTCTAGAGCTTGACCTTCCTGATTATAACATAGCACGAAGGCAAAGAAAATAAGATACACTGTTCATCCTGATTTTCACTGGCATCCTCAGCTCATTAATACCTTTGCAGTGCAGAGATTGTTATGAGCCAGTTACTATATTTTGTCAGTTAAGCAAAGCAGCAGAAGTAAACAAATTAGAAAAATTCAATGTTGCTTATCTGAATTCAAAACAAGAAATTAAATTGAATGTAGGCAATCTTAAATTTGGTCATAATGTAGATAAACAAGGATAAGTAAATTGGTACAACATTTGCAAATATATGCAATATTTTGAAACATTTTCTTTTTAAAAACCAAATATTTGCTCTATTTAATAGCTATCTGTTTATTTTTGCTGATGAAATAATTGCTCTACTCTCTGTCTTTATTAAACACTGGGTTTGGGAAAGAAGAGTTCATACAAACAAGAACTAAGCTTTGCCCATGCCACACTGAATTTTTTAAAAAGTAACAATGTCATTATCATAATCGGATGGCCTGTGTTTTGGTTTTCAGTACATAGCCAAGTATATTGATATGGTTTAGAAATAGTTGATGCTGTTGAAGTGTATTTCATAGATTTAAAAAATATTTTGGCACAAGAGTTCACTTTCATTTTAATTTGATATTTTTCAAGAATTTTATTTCCCTCCTGCCTCCAAAGAAGAGCCATTGATAATCAGTGGATTATTGAAGTGAACTTATGCAATAGACAAGTCACATTTTAAAGGAACCTGAAGAAATAAGTGGTACCTTGAAAGGTCACTTTCAACTGAAAATAAAAATACATTCCTGTTTTCAGATCTGAAAACAGTATGTCCTGAGCTACCACATCAGTCAGAAGTACACCTTTCTTTTCCTTTACAGACATCTCTAAGGTAAGTACTGACTCATTTATGTGGGAAATGTGTCTGACTTCCAAAGGACAGTGAGACAGCTGAAGGTACTTCTTAAGAGAGGTGTATTCACTTGAGTAATACAGCAAAATACAGAAATAGAAACTTCATCTCTTGAGACACATACTTCTTATGAAAAACAAATACATTAGGCTGTGCAGTCAGATTCATGCACTTTCAGTTTCCTGGAATTGCCAGGACATGTCAAGCTGTTAATCATGTTCTGAAGATCATCTGCTGACTCCAACACTTCATTTTAGTAGGAAGTGTCATTGCTGCAGAATGAGTTTTGCATTCCTTTCTCCAGCAAAACTTCCAGCAGAGGTGTTTGCTGAGCAAAGTTAACAGGATATTATACAATAGTGCATATTCATATGGTTAATTCTTTTTTCTCTCTTCACTCTTGACACAAAAGAATATTGGATGTAGAGAGAAAGCAAAGAGAATAGCAAGGCAGTGATGGTACAACATACTGCCTTAAAGGGCAAGAGTTGATTTCTGTTTTGATAGCTTGGTGTCATAACTTAGTGAGGTGTACCTTTTTTTTCCAAGCTACCCAAACACAGAAAGGTGGAAAATACAGTAGGTTTTACCTGTGGTAAAGGGGGAGCATTCTTTTACTTTCTGTGAAAGGCTAATTCCCTTCCCCAAGATTTTGTGGATGCTGAAATGTTATAAGCACATTATGTCTGCCAAGCCTGAGAATGCATTACAAAAAAAAAAAGGCACTTTGACAAAGAGCTTTTATTATTGATTGAATCTATGATGATTTCTAGAAGATACTGGATATAGACCTACATGTTTCCTGGTCTGATTAGCAATATAAAATTTACTAAGACTCCATGTTTAGCACAACATTTGTGTTCAATGTTCAAGTGGAAATTTCATCACATGTTAAACATGACAAATTTCAAAGACGTTGGAAGGTGTGAAAAAAAAACCCAAACAAACTAAAAGGAGCATTTTCCCCTTTGGTAGCTTTTTAACCCCTTTAATGATGACCTAGCTGGGGAATATCCCTCAAACAAGATGAATTGAGTAACATGGACATTGTCAGCCTCTGAGTGATCATGGCAATCTGGGGTACTCAGTGCTAATTACAGCTGAGAGCAATCAAGTAATCTGATTTTTGCAGCTGGTAGCAAATGTTCTCATGCACCTATGAGGAATAGGAAGACTAGGAATTCAAAGCTGTGCAGTCAAGGTGCTTCTACTTTGTCCTAAAAGTGGGAGCAATCAGGTACCTCCCCCCCCCCCCCCCCAAATACAGGATGGTTTCCATATCCATTAAATTGTCAAGGCAGCACAGAAGGATGCCTTTGTTTACCCCCATCTATAGCAGAGATAGATTTGGACAAAAGTGTAATTTTAAAATATTGAGATAGGATTAGTAGGCAGAATTTAGATACGTGTAACAGAAAATGCATGTCTGTTGTATGCTTTATGTCTCTAGAGAGTACAAGCATGTGGAATGATATGTACGTTTATTGTGGAACCCATTTCCTTCTTTGATGTTCATAGTATGCTATAGAAAAACAAAGTGTTGCTTTGTATGCAGAAATAACTTTGTGGCATAGCTTTGGGAATCTCTGTGCATTTAATAAGGCTTGCTGTGAGAAAGAATCCCTTTGGCTCTCTAGGGGAGGGGGAAATAAATAATTAAAATAGGCTGATTATATAGCTAATACTACATTATGCAAATAGGCAACCCAGAGAGGTTTGACACACAATGCATTGATTTATATGCCATTTAAGGGCACCTTATCTTTCCGTTTCTTTATTTATAAGCTGGACTGTGTGTATGCATATCCAGAGAGAGCTGAAGAGCTGCTACTCGCCTTGGTGCCTCAGCCCACAATTTGGAACTGGTTGAAATGAGGATCCAATTAGAGAAAAGGGCTTAGAGTGCACCCATAAATACCATGAACTTCAGCCTAAGCTATAGCCCTTGGGCAACTTCAAGTAGAGGGAATGGATATTTCCCTCTTGGAAGTTTTTTTTTGTTCTTCGGGTGATGGGTCAAGTGAAAGAATGTTTGACAAGGGTGATTTTACAATAGATTCCTGTCAAATTATGTTGGTGAGTCACCGTATCTATTTACAGAAAAAAAAAAAGGATAAATAGAGGTACTTTTCAGTGCAGAATCTCTCTTAACAAAGAAGGCTGGATTTAGAAGAGAAGGAAGTTCTTATTTAGAAGGATGTCAGAAAAGATGAATTAATATGAATTCTTTAGCCATGAGTTTGCATCAGTGGTTTGCTGAATACAAGACTGGAGCATAAAAGTTTCACCACTGATTTGGGTTACACACCTCCTTCTTAGCTAGGTGTAAGCAGGGAGTCCCACAGAAGCATAATTCTGGAAACACACAGAATTAATGAGTACTTCTGGTGGTAGCCCTGGAGGCTAGCAATGCATTTTTGATCTTGCCTTTGATTTGCTAAATTTTTAAAATATAGTTTTCATCCTAGTTCACGCTAGTGTCAGTGCGTGTGAGAACTAAATTAGCGTTTGCTCATCCAGTGTTGCTTCCACCAGATGGAAACAGTGACGTTCAGCCTGTCCTGGGGATATAGCTGTCAGAGAAACAGTAAAGAGCCATCAGCTGGTGATGGCTTTTGGGTATTACTGACGTGGATTAGAGTTGATCTATGAATTGGAGTCCTGTCTTTTGTATCTTTAATTCGGGAGAAGTTAATTTTGTTTTGGCTTTTGTTTAAACTATATTAATCTAAGTTGTTAATTATGCAAACTTTTTTATACATATATTACCCTTCTGTATATATTCAGGGAAATATAAAACTGCAATACTAAAGTAAGTTAATCATAAATCTAGCTCTGTAGCTTTAGGAAAGACAGGCTACTCTGAATATCTTCCCATTAGGAAAAGAGAATAGTTGAGATTTATCACACTGTCTTTCACAAGTGTAGATGTAAGTGTAGATAGTAAGTGGACTGGGATGTCAGCAAAATGTAACTAGAGACTCTTAGCATATGTTTCTGAAATGCTTTTTCCTATCAAACATGGCCCATGAGCTGTTGTGAAGCCATTGATGGATTATCTATCAAACTCTCTACCATGATGAGTAAAAGCTCTGTGAAACAGTGACAAGTTACAAGACAGTTTCCTTAAAATTCAGCACCAGCAGATTATCTTTGAAGTGAACTTCCCTGCATATTTTTTCTGATATTATTTGGCTGGGGAGAATTCTCTCTTTATCAAAGGTCTGTTACCCCACAGCCAAGATGTTGATGACTGATGAAAGTGCTACAGCGCCTTGTTACTTTCAGCAGCTTAAAAGCCAATAAAAACTGTTTTTTGTCTTGTTTTTTCCTTTGTCTTTTCTTCCTTTCCTCTGGAGGTGTTTGCTATAGGCAAGGTAAGCTACTAAGTGTTTCTTTAATCTGAATCAGAAGACTTTTCACACAAAGTTTAATATTTTCTTTTTAAGTAGCCTGTTATCAATTGAAGGAAGGCTGAAGACTAGAGAGGCTTCATCTATCTTACCAATGACAAGAACTGAGAAAAAAAAAACCAAAAAACTGTTGATGAATGTTGTCCCTGCAATTAAAAGCATGTGAATAGTAGTTGTGGACACTGCTCTTTGAGAACAATGGCCATATACAGTACTTTAATTAAACTGTAAAGGCATGGGTGATCAATACAGGGTAAGAGTTGTTAAAATAAGATTTTGAGGGAAAGCCGGGCTGGAAGAAATGTAACCCTTACATCTTATTTGGGAAGAAATCAACAGTCCTTGGATTTGGGTCATTTCATCACTGTCCTAGGAAATCCAGGGTCATCAGGTTTAAGCAATGGGATTGGAAAGTTTTGTAAGTGGTTTGTTAAGCCACAATTCTGGAAAATACCTGATTGCACTTCTCTCTTTCCCTCTTTCATTAAAAGCAATAAATGGTGTGGCAGAACACTGCAATCTCAGGACTACTTCCTCTATTTTTCCAGCCTTACATTGCATTGGACCACTGCATGACAAGAGCAAAGAAATCGTAGGAATCCCTGTGGTGACCACTCAGTGTCAGCTTTCTAACTATCCAATTTGAGCTCATTTCCCACACTTCCTTACTTCCACTCCTACTTTAAAGAGGACAGATGCATCTCTGTGACCTGCTTTGACAGACATTTAACTGTTCTTTGTTGTTTTTTCCTGTCTTGCCATTCTTACCAAAGCTGAAATCTCAATATCCCAGTAGAGCAGCTGGAGGCTGACAAACCATTACAGCAAACGAATGCTGTCACAAAATTAAACAATAGTGTTGAGGTTTATGTGGAGGAATGTGTTTCTATTACTCGATAAGATGCAGATTCATCCTATGCAAGTTGCATTAACTCTGTTTTCTCCTTGAAAAACACCTGTTCGCTTTCTCCATTCCTTCTGTCCTTACTGATAAAACCAAAAATCTCATTTTTTTCCCAAAGCAATCAGCTTTCCAATGTTTCAGTTACAGCCAAGAAGCTTTTATTCTACCAAGTGTCTAAAAAAAAGATAAAAGGAAAACTACTTTTTGAAAACTTATATGGTGAAGATATCATTAAATGAATTAACAGCTTCTTAATTTTCCCTAATATTTAGACATTATCTGTCACAGCACAAGTTTTTTCTTTCTAAATTTCACTAACACCCTACCTCTCTCAGATAAGGCATAAATTAGTCCTTCTTGCCTAATCTTGTGTGTGTTCATGTAAATACACTGCTTTATTTTGTAGTCTGTTGATAAAATGTGTCATTTATGCTCTGCCACTGTTCCATTCAAACTTAAACCATGTGTCTTTTAGCCTTTAGTGATTGCAAGCCTAGCTGTAAGTGACCACAGTAATTGGTAATATCAGAGTCTGATTCACTGCCTACCTCTCAGTGTATTATTACCCAGAGCAAAAAACCCACATGAAATCTACTCATCAATTTGGAGCCATATTTAAATAATGACAGGGATCTCACTCTCTTGTGCAGGGGCCTTTCAAGTCATTCTGTGCTTGCTAACGTAGTTTTTGCATGCTTATTTTAGACATTAACCACATGGTTGAGAGGAGAGGATTTTCTTTTTCAGCTCCTACAGCAGTGCATGGGTTTTTTTCCCCAAGTACCTCCTGTTGTAGTTATTATCAGTGGAGCTGAACCGGTTGGAATGGGGGGCTGGAAGTGTTGGTGCAGAGCTGGTGATGGCCTGGGTGTTTGCTGCGTGCTGCCGATGAACCGCGGGTGCTTCTTCGGCTGAGCATTGTCTGCTCCTGCTAGCATCATCTGGGCACTTTCCTGTGGTGACAATGCCACAGGTCACCAGTGCCAGGTCCAGCCTGAACACTGTCTTTCCCTAATTGCAACAGAGGCTATTTTGGCTCCGTAGCAGATAGGGCATGGCAGGACTACGTGGCCTCCTGATTGCAGGTTTTCCAGCTCTCTGAAAGCTTGGGTCTGCAGGATAAGATGATTTTCCTTTTTAGCAAATCTGCTCATAATGTTTGAAATTGCAGGCTCATTCTTATTGTTTTTTTTTATATCAGGGAAATACAAACTGTCTGTTATAAGTTATTCAAATAATATATATTGGTTTATGCAGAAGTGCCTGTATCACTGAATAAACATTATAAAGTAAATTAATGCCTACTGTTCCTACTTTTGTTAATTTAAAAGTTTCTGGAACTGAAGCATTGACATAATTTAACCTCAAATGAAATGGGACTGTGACAGGAAGGGAGGTTACATTTCTGAATGTCACTTATTCAGGTGCTCTAGCTGTAAATGAAATGTATCTTCTTCCACCAGTTATAAACCTTCAAAACAATAGCATGCTGTATAAGTAAGTGCACTAGAAGAAGAAAACACACCTATGAGTTGTCTTGTCTCACTTATTTCAAGTACTTACATATATAAATGTAAACTCCAGCAAACCAGGGCTCAACATGGGTTTGTGCAAATCCAAATGTCTGTGAAGCAAAGACTTCATTAAAATTAATTTGGTTTGTTTTGTAGTATATTAACATTCTTTAGTTTAAAAGTCACTGAAAGTTTGATGAATTTGATTAATATTAGAAACAGACTGAATTTTATTTTAAAATATTTCCAAATACAGGCAAGGAAGGCTTAAATAATCCTGAAAATTGTCTGGAAAAGTATTGAAGGATGCATGCATTTTCTTTGCATGTTTGTAAATTTAAAAACCTGACATGAGACCACCCCTCTGAAGAGGTAAACTATTCCTAAAGCCTGTTCACGCTGAAAAGCAAGCTAAAAAGGAAGAAAAACAAACCAAATCAAACCAAACTCTTCTCTTCCATTATGATGCAATGGGATATAGAATTATTGTGTTATGTGAGATTTATGATTGCACCAGTTTTGTCAAAATGTAGAGACAAGGAAGAATATTGTCTGTGCAGTGGGCTTAGATGTGACCCTGTAGCTCTCTTTGAGCAGTTGGAAGGCATCAAATTGCTGTTCCACAGAAGCAGCTGGGAAGTATCAGTTGAAAAAGAGCTCTAAATACCTCTCACTTCATCCGAGTGTGGATGTTATATTGGGAAATATCTTGAAGATATTGAATTTGGACATAAAAAGCAATAAAAGTTTGCTAAATTTGTCATATTACAGTGTCCTAAAAACCCAGGTGTCCAGCAGCCCAGGGGATATCATGAGCACAATAGTGACCCAATTTCATCCATTTTTTTCCAGGGAGATAATGGAAACGATAAGAAATTGAGTCTGAATAGGCTAGAAATAATGAAATGACACATACAGGTTTGAAAAAGTGTAGTGAACTATATGTGGATACATTTCAGACAAAGATATGGTCACAAGCTTCTCATTTATGGTTAAATTTGTGCACAAACATTCAGCAAAATATGCAGCTGAGTAATGTAACGTGTGATATAGCTTATCTATCCTTTAGGAAGTGTAGGGACACAGGTGTTTTCTCTGTGTTCTGGCAATAATAATGTGTGGTAGCATAACAGACAATTCCTGACAAGTATGTTGGAAGAATGGAGGAAAAAAGTGGGAACAAAAATGTTAACTTTCTTTAAAACTCAAAAATGGCTCAGTGGGAATTCGGGTCTGTCTCTTATTTTAGCAGATCTGAATAACCTATTTATTTTAATAATAAAGATGATAATAACAACAACAACAACAACAACACCACCACATCATCATCATTATCATCATCATCATCATCATTATTATTAATTTTATTCCTTTGAAGTTCAATGACGGATGCCTGATCCTAAGAACAATGGGCTTTTGTTCTCATTATAGCCATTTCCCTGGAGCTATTCAATGCTCTGGAGCCCCCACACCCCATCTCCCTCCAAGCTTCCTTTAGTCTGTGAGGACTTCCTTGTGGTACAGCTTCCTACCCTGAGGAATAGCACTCTGGGGAAGAACAAGGTTTGACTTCCAGAACTCATGGAAGCTTTAGAAGAAAAATATCATCTTTGAGAAGGCACAGGTTGGATCGGTGACTGGGCTTCCCAACAAAGTTGATCCCAGAGGCATAGATGAGCCTTGCATTAAATTTTGGGCTGATTGAGGAATGGAAAAGGAGCTGTGGTTTTGTTGATGTTTTTCCCTCTCCACCCACAGAGACATTTTCAGACCATGTGAATAACTGCTTGTTTCTACCAGAGCAGCTGAGAACTCTGAAATGGCCATTTTTCTTTTTCATTTTTTCTGCCAGTGGCAAAATCTAGTATTTGGATGCAAGGTGAGTTCCCTGCAGGAAAGCCACAGAGCAGATCATATACAACTCAAGTGGAAGATTGCTGTGCTCCAGTTTTCTGTCACCTCTCCACTATGGATGCAGGATTCCCTCTGTGCGTACCATGGGAACCTTCCAAACCCACTTCACGCCCTCATCACCTTCTGGGGCTACCACAGAAATGCAAGGAACTTTTACCCAAAAATCATGTCATGGGGAGGATTTCTGGATTCCAAGATAAGCACATGCAACTTTCCTGTACTTGGTACCTTTTGGTTCTTTTCATGGTAAAGAGCCATGGAATAATTTTCTAAGCACAATCACAATTTGGGCCACCTCTGAAATTTCTGCTGTGCCTTTTGGTAACACAGTAGGGTGCAGTGTGTAGCCAAAAAAGTGTTGATTTTTTTGTTTCATGTAGGAGAAATACCAAATGTTCATATGGTGAATGTCCATCATGTTTTTTTAGGAGTTTTTAAACTCCTAAGACATTAAAATAATGTTACAATAAAATAATAATAATAAAAAAATTCTATACCTATTATTTTTATATAGCTATTAAAAGATACAGACTATTTTAAGATTAAATAATGACATTTAAAGTTTTGTAGAAGATCTTGTTACTTAAAATAGAAAAATTAAGGTCTCTTATCTAAAAAGAATGGAAAAATACTCTCAAAAGATTCAGAAACTCTTTATTCATTACATGTCTAGAGTGGAATTTTCACAGATGTATATATATTTACATATCTATAAATGTTTTTGAAAGTAAACAATAGGAAGATTGTACATCTGGATTGAAAGTTATATCAGCAACAAACAGTTGTGCCACATTCCTTGTGAGATGTCCTGGCAAGCATAAGATGTGCTATGAATTCAAGATGAGGCCCCAGATTTCATCAGGACACCAATTACTGTGTATGGGTTATGAAGCATGGTTTCTATGGTTTTCCTCTGAAATGTTTTTTTGAGTGAGTTTAGCACACATGAAAGATATGAGAATGACAGCTCCAGAGAATGAAGGTTTCTGTTTATCTCTATAACAGGCAAAAAACCAGACAACTGAGGAGTGAGTTTCCTCAGCACAGTTCTTGGAGGAAACTTGTAGGACTGGAAACACAGTAATGTATTTTGACCTTTATTCAACAGCCTAACATACAGACACTGTCAGTCCAAATAATCAGAAATGCTAAACATACCCTGCCTACAAACCTAGTTATGTGTATTCACAGCTGTTTTGACTATTTTTTTTTTAAAGAATGAACCTGCATAGTATAGTTATGTAAAACTAAAAAGAATATTACCCTCTTTTTTTTTTCTTTTTTTGTAGTACCATGTTTTCATGTTCACAGGCTTTGACCTCTCCATTTACACTGCTACAGAGATATCCATTAGTGGCAAAAGAGGTTTTCCTTTTTGCAGATGTTTGCAGAAGCAGCAACCTCCACACCAACTCCAGAAGCACTGCAGCTAACTACAACTACTGGACTGTAACAATGATACAACAAAGCAACAGGAACTAGGCAATAGCTGTATGGTCACTAAAAGCCCAAACCATGGCTTAATAGTCTTTCTAGCTGTTTTGGTAACAAAACAGCAGGAAGTCCATTCAATAAGCAAGCAAGGCTGGTTTTTCTTTGTTTGTTTTGGTTTGGGTTTTTTAAAAGTTTTTTTTCTTTATTTTTTATTTCTTCTTTTTTCCCTGTTATTTTGATTGATGTCAGCAGAAGACACAGTGTTTGTGATGAGATCACTCTGTGGTCTCAGTTCCATTGCATTTAGGCACTGTCTAACTGAACAAATGAATAGTTATCTATGTGTGGGCACTGTCTTGTTGGAATCCAGTCTTTCAGACAAAACATTCACCCTTCTTTGTACCTATTTCAAGGTTTAAATAGAGTGCCAGCATCTAGAATGCATGCTACTGTTCCCTCGAAACCTTTGGATAAATTATAAGACACACATGCCTCTCAGTGAGATTTTGCAAACAAGAAGAAGAAAAAAATAATGGCCGTCGTTGGCTGTATGTTTTCAGTAAAATATGCTCCAGGGTATATTGACATTTGTCAATTAACAATTAATCACCCTGAAACACCCAGTGTGGACAAAGAAGGATTACAGCATTCCCACAGTATAGCTGTTGGAGAAAACTTTAATTATCTATATCATTCTAAATTATAGGGATGTGAAAGGAAGGGCTTATCCTGCTTCACTTCAAAATAAGTGCCCTAAGATGACTCACATTTTTCTCCACAACTTTCTAGAAAGACACTTCAGCCCCCCTTTCATCATCCTATTTTGTAATCAACAGTTTTGTGTTTTGTTATATAGGATTCAGGCATCTTGGGACAGTATTGCTGTAAATCTTGATGGATGACAGAACATCAAATGAATTGCTGTAAATATTAAGTGGCTGTATCCTGGCACAGCTGAAGAAATTCAGCAAGCATATAAATGAGATGGCAAAGTCTAAGTAATATGATAGTAATAAATGAAATCTGTGGGCTAAGTAAATAATAGCCATACTTAGTTTTGTTGCTGAACCTTAGTTTTCCAGACCAAAAAAGGGGAGTGGAGTACAGCTAGAGAGAAATCTTTCCAGCATGGCAGTGTGCTGTCTTGTATCACACTGGATTAGATGCAATAAATTTCTTTCTTCTCTAGGGTTTAGAATTTGTGATTCAGAAGTGTTCTGCAGTCCTGTGTTTTTCTATTATTTTCATGATTTCTTTAAGGAAAACAAAGGCTATTTTCATTTTAGATAAATTACTTATAAATAAACCTCAAATACAGGTCTTTATTGTAGGCTGTTGTATAAAATTGGACTGACATTCAAACATTCTGACCACTTAGGGCTCATGCTTGTTTCTAGTTGCCAAGACTTTTTAAAATCAAGCTCTGCATGTGCTTTA
Organism: Fringilla coelebs; assembly: GCF_963513975.1. NCBI lineage: Eukaryota > Metazoa > Chordata > Aves > Passeriformes > Fringillidae > Fringilla > Fringilla coelebs. The sequence goes on along the minus strand of NC_140028.1, from coordinate 46,006,468 downwards.
GTGTAATGTTTGACAGGAATCTTTTGGTGTGATTTAGATGCACAGGTTTAAAGACTGAGTTGATGTGTGTGCTAGTGTAGATAAATGCATCTTTAGCTTTGAACACCTAGGTAGTCGATCTATTTTCACGTCTCGTGCCTAAGACTAAGGCTGTATTTATCTGGAATAAACAAGGACTTTTGTTAGAATGGAGGTCTCTGTCACAAGAATGACTGTAGCCTATACCAGTCAAAAAAATGACACATCATTTGCTTCAAAATAATGCATTTAGTGTTTTCTATGAAATGTTTATGACATACCTTGCCTTGGGGTTTTTCCTTCCGCTTTCTCTCGCACTTGGTAAGTTCCTCTGCTCAGGGCCCACCTTCTGTCAAACCCATTATTTGTAAATGTCACTACAATAATGACATAAGAGGGAGGTGAGAAGATGACATATGAGGCTCCATGTACAGCAAGACTCTGTCGCTCATCTGTGATAGGAACCCGTGACAGAACAACAGAAATTCTCTCTTCTGAATAGGATAGAATCAGTTCACGTGAAAGGGATAAGCTACAAATTCCAGACATGACAGTGTATTTTATTTTACCCATAGTTCTACACAAAGATTTGGGGTTGATTCACAGCACATTTATGACTCTCTCAAGCTCTGTGGATTACAGTGGCTTGGTCTTATTTCAGATTTGATCACTGTTTTGTAATGTGTCACACCAGTTTCACATTAATGAATAAAACCCTAATTCTGAAATGATATCTGCCATCTTTTCATTCTACTGTACATCACCTGGCAGCTGCATATGTAGTTGCCATGTAATTTATACTTTGCAGGTGTTGGTAACTCCATGTCAGAAAACAGAAAGATGCATGGATGTATTGGTAATTACTGTGTTACTAACAGGGTAATTGCACACTTATTTCTCTCTACAAATTACATGGTAGTCACACTCAGAATTACCATTAAAGACGTCTTCAATAGTTGCCAGTAAATAATTGCTTTTTAATTACAATATAATTACATGCTTATTACTGTCTGGTAGAATAAAGCACTACTTGATTTTGTATACTTCATGCCACTGTCACAGCAACCAAAGGTCCATGGATGTCATTCACATGAGCACTATCACACACCAAACTTTTTGAAAGTGTGTTTATCTGAGAATAGGAAATGGCTGTCTCTAAGGAGGAAGCCATACTCTTGGCTATACTCTTAGAGGAATCAGTTTATCCTGTTATCAAAGTACCTCTCAGGTAAGGTTAAATCTGTCACGGTTTTCAAATGTCATTGTGACTCCTCCATTTTAAATTGACAGGAATATTTTCCATGGGTGCCCAAAGCTCCAAATAATTGTATGTCACTTTCCCACTGACAGTGGTGAACTCCCACCCAATAATTGACTCTAAGCTACCCTACAACAGGCTACGAATTCCAGAACCATGTAGTACATGTCATACCAGTAGCAAAGAGGACTCCAGACCTCGTGAAGAAACCAGACTTTCAGATTCTGAAAAATTTTCTAAACTTTCTGAGCCAGGGATCCTTTCCTCTCTGGGCCTGGCCTAGATGAGCTACAAGCTTTTAGCTACAGCCTCACCTTGCAAAGAACCACAGACTTGCTGAGATATGGGTAAGAATGATTAAGTACTTTACTGTAAGATTTTAGAGTCTGTTTTATTGCAAATACAATAAGAAAATTACTTGAGGTTCAATTAATTATCAGGATTTGGATAGCCTGAGTTCTGCAGAGTGTTAATCACAGTTTAAACAAATAGGTAGCATTTTCAACCATTTAGAGCATGCTGTGCTGTTCAACATCCTTTACAAATGAATGAAATTCTTCCTGTGATTCTGCACAGAAAAACAAAACAAACAAACAAAACCAGGCACTGAAAAAGCTCAATCTCTGTTTTGACTTCTAAGGTGTAAAAAGCCTTTCTGTTTGCTAGTTTATCATCCTCCCTAGTGGCAATTTCAGGCAGTGCTTACTCTTATATATAGCCACTTTCAATAATGTTCTGATTTGTAGATAATGGGGAAAATATTTTCTATTTCAAGTTTCAACCTGAATCTGATCTTTCATGCAGGCAGAAAGTGAACTGATTAAATGTAATGGAGATGTTAAAGTTTCAGCTAATCATGGATATTGAAATAAGATAAATTCTTTCAGTTAATCTTCAGCCACATTTTCATAAAGTCCTGCCAGTATTCCACTCTACCAACCTTTTCACCTTCAAGGATAGTTTATATCTTGCTCACAAAATATTTTATCAATAGATGAAGTTGAAATGCAAAGAGCAGTCAACAGCTGCTGTGAACAGAATTACTAAAACAATTATCTTTCTCACATACTCCTTTGATTTCAGTTCACTTAAATCTATTTTTGAGAGTTAGCAAAATAACAGTAGGCTAAAATAACAAATTTCTTTGTGCTTTACTAATAATACTTTTTTTTTTAAAGTTCAGAATTTACAAAAGGATTTAGCATGCCTGACATGTTGGCAGTCTTTATTTTCAGGGACTTCCTTTTTATTTTAAAATATTGCACTTTAGTTTTGAAACTGTTTTGCCGGGGTGGAGAACAAGCTGCAGACCACTCAGTGGTATAGCAAATAATTCAAAGGGAAATGCAGTGTTTGAAAGCAGTGTCATTTGCTAAAGGGCATTTGCTGGCAGACAGAAACACGGACAGAACTACTGTCTCAGATGAAGTCTGCAGCACAATAAAGTCTTGTCTGTACTGGGATTTAGAAATTATAGATCTTCTACTGAAATAGTATATTAAGATTTGAGTGTTTAAGAAAACAAGGAACTTCTGGACTCCCGGTATTCTTTGAAGCCAGTATCAAGTGGGCAAAACAAAGATTTCTTCATGGACTTTGGGAGGTCTAACATAACTTCTCTGGAATGCATGCTATCCATATACTGAAAGTTTTCACTGAATTTTTGCTTTTCTAGTGTTGAAAATCTGTTTTGATTATTTTCCTGTGATCCAACCCCTTCATAAACCAAAATAAATCTGCATCATGGTTTCTATAAGCTTAGAGAGGTTAGCAGGAGATTCTGACTCTACTGGTAGGGAGAGAAGAGCAGTCACAGGAGCTCCACAATTCAGCATTACATTTCCTCTTAGAGGACACATGATGATTCACACCACATTCTTGGAACAAACTTTTTCACCTTCAAAGCTTTTTGCTGAAGCAGCAATATTCTGTCAAGAGCATTGAAGCAGAGGAGTATTATATAGAGTGGAGAGAAGCAGTAGCTGATCTGGAAAAAGGACCATTTCAACTTGATGCATTCATTCCCAAAAAAAAAAATCAAGGAAGACTTTCATCCACCATAATTTTGATACATGCATGCTCCATTACTGGAATAATTGAACCTGGAGTAGTTCCACTAATAAAAAAAACAAAACCAAAAAAACAATAAAATCAAAATAGAGGAGGAAATCAAAGAAGGAGATGGAAAAATCTGGTGAGTTGGGGCAAAATGATAAGGAGCAGATGTGGGTTTGCAGCTTGTTTCTGTCTTACACATCAGTGATTTGAATAAATTATATAAGATTTCAGTATTTTGATAGTCCGGATATAACATAGGAATAGCAATCCTTCCTCTGTTTCCCTCTTCCACCCTGTCTATTTAGCCTGTCAGTTGTCTGACACATGGGCTCACCTCAGTGTCTGTTTACAGCATTTCAGTTTTGATGGGGGTGTCTGGCTGACACTCCTAATTGATGGCACTAACACAAATCAGAAGTCTTTTGCATGGACCTTTCCTGCATGGCCAGATTTACAAGTGATTATACATGGCAAAAACAGGGTGTTACCCCCTCGCTCCCTCTCCACACAACCTTTGTTTCCTGTTTCTGTTCATTTGTTGAACCATCTTACCATGCCCTTTTAAGCCTCCTTTTTTGACTGTACTTTGATTTAATCCCTTTGTGCCTCTGAACATAACTATAGGCTCAGGGTTTCCTGGACTTTTTATGCATCTAGAACTGATGTTTTACAGATATGTCTTCTTAACTAAGCGTAATATTTTAAGCTTTCCTGTAGCCTCATTAAATGAAATTTTTAAAAAAGGAAAAACATACAATTAAGCTAGTGTCATGTATAGAGTGGGTTTGGGAATTTGCTATTAAGAATAATAGAGAATATTATTTACTTAACAGTGACTATGTGCTGTATCTGTGCATGGTTTGGACAAAAAGGCTCAGAAGAAAAAGATATTCTGAAGAAATCTAGCGTGAATGGAGCTATCCTCAAAATACTGAAGTAGTGCTGCTTGTACCCATTTTATTTGTCATTTTATGGGAGGAAGTTGAAAATGCAGCTGGAGATGAAAAGCAGCAGGAAAAAGAAAGGGGTATGAGTAAAGCTAAAAAGGTGGAAAAGTCTGAAAAAATGTATGAGGAACAGCTAGTTTGGTAGGTTGTATTGCCTGAGTAATGGGAGGCGAGAAAAGAGGTGGGAAAAAGTGGAAGTGAAGATGAGTGGTTTTCTTTTTAATTGAATGAGGAATCCGGGAGTAAGGTGTCAGCAAGGGACATTCAGGCAGTCATTTGCTTTCAGAATTTTCCTCCATCTTTTTTTCAAAAAGGTACCCATCTTGACCAAATACTCAGAATTTCTTTTACAGGCATTGTCACAAAGACACACATCATCGGTTGTCCATAAACTGAAGCTTGTCTATGATATTTTGCTCTAACTGTGGATTTGTACGCTATAGAGGAAAAAGACATATTGCATACACACACAGTAAAGAAAAATCTGGTAACTAACAATGTAGGCTGACTAACAAAGAGTGTTACATCATATCCAGAAAGACAGAATGATTTCAGGCTGACAGCCTTATTTTATTTTTATTATAACATGCCCCTGAAATGTGTTGTGACTAACCATTTGAAAAGTTAACATTTGTTTTTGAATGAGTGGACTTGGGTAGGCATGAGAAAGCATACTCTCTCTACTAGCAAATAATTTTTATATTAGTCAAAGCAAAAGCTTCACAGCAAATGTATGTAAATCACTAACTTTCAGGGCACCGAAGGGAATGTACTTCATGCTATAACTTAAATACTAATGAAATCAAGTGAAAATGATAGTCATTAGTCAGCTGTGCCTTGATAGGGTTCCCTGTGGACTGATACAAATTCACCATTAGAAATGGATTCTCTCACAGTCCACAGCGAGCATTTAATCCCTCTGTAAAGCAGATTTAAATTTGATGTTTAATATGTCGGTTTTTCATTTCAGGTCTCTTATGTTTCCGTATTTGCAGCTTGTGTTTAAGCTTTTTTAAGTCATTCTAAGTTTTTTATCTGCATTCTCTTGGTTTTATGTGCATATTATTGGCCTATGCAAATCATACAGCCACAGGTATTAATGATAATCAGTGAAAGTGAACTAATTAGCACACAGCTCGATATAATGACGTCTCTTACAAGCCAAATGACCCACTTTGGTTTCAGTTCATAAAAGGAAAGTGTTTTGGGGGTAGCATTTTGAAAGGTGTCCAAGAAAACGACAGCCATGAACATTTTTTATCTCTTTCCATATAGAAAAATAATTTTAAATAATTTTTGCAGCATCTGATTCTGACAGATTATTTGAAAATAAATAAACAGAGGGTCACATGTCTGTGTACAGAAACACACACATGTTCACACTCACGACTTTGGAAATCTTAGCTGTGATCTTTTGAGATAAGTGAGATTCTTTCCAACATTCCTGCAGGTCAAATCCTGGCATTGGGAGTATATTCTGCCCACTCAAGTTTTTTACTAGTGCTATCTCCTCATTCCTTTACATTTTGTCAGATTTGCATAGGGAACACCAGTGGACCAGCATCAAGCCTTGATTTGAACAGAATCTTCACTCAGAGAAACCTTACACTTAAATGAACAGGAACATTTTTTGACATAGGAAAAAACAAATGAGAACGTAAAAGTTGTAACATTTCTTAGGGGTATTGTATTATCTCCAGGTTTTCTTGACTTACTACCACATCTAATAATATTTAGTATTAAAGCATTGCCAGACTATGAAAGAAACAAAGCACAGTATCAGTGTCTCAGGTGCACTGTGCCCTTTTAAAGCTGGAAGGGAAATCTCAAGGAGTAGTAAGCATTACTCTGGGCTGTGTGTTTTGACCCATTATAAATTATAAATCATAATGCCATGTAAAACCATACTCAAGCACAGATTGAGTATGAGCTCAAGCACAGATTACTAATTGTCTAAATTCCTAATAGCCAGCATATTCCCTCTTAGTCAGCACCTTCCACTAGAAAAATCAGACAAGGTTCAGGCCATGGCTATATCATTCCCAACAGGCAGTGTGGACAAGACCACACAAGATGTGCCTCTCTCCAGACCTCCAGGGTAAAGTGCAAGCCCTAAAGTGGCCCTCCATATTCTCATTATATCTTTATGTGCCTTTCTTCCATGTTCCCCCACCTTTCCATTCCACTAAACTGATCCTTTTCCTTGTTCACTTAAAACAGATGCCCATTTCTTTTCAATCAGTCTTTATACAACATCCCCAAATTCTTAAAAACTTCTAGCAAGCCCTTCTGGTGCTGCATTTGAAGCAAACCATGATGGTGTTGATGTTGGAGACACCTTTGTGGCAATATATGGTCCGATTCTTTCATGAGCAAGCAGACCTGACCTGACACTGCCTTGAAGCCAGGTGTTGAAGCGCTGCTCTCCTGCTCCTTTTTGATGGTGTCCAGTCTCTGGTGATGATTCAAGAAAGCTGGTTTTCTTCCTAGAAAACAAAATTTTACCTCCTCTCTGGTTTGCATTTTCAGTCTGATTATCAGCCAAGAGTATTATTGGTTTAATCAAGATCTGGTCAGTAGTTCCCCAATCCAGCTTTATATTAAAGAGTTTTAAATGACAATACTTAATAGGAATTACACTAATTCCTACTTCTGTATCATAAAATATTTACATACATGCAAGATAAATAACTGGAAAGCACCTCCGTACAAAATTCTTTTAATTGGTAGGTCTGAATTTCACCAGCACAGGAAAAACAGATAGCTTTTGTGTAAATCTATTCTTTTAGATATTTTGGATTGAGTTTTTATTAAGTTTGCCTTTTAATCTAGCAGACTTCTTGGGTAAAGGTATAAACTTCTGACTTGTTGCTGTTGCTACTAAAAATCTTAGCTAAGAGCAGAACACAATTTGTGTGTGAACTCCAATCAGAGCTTACAGGGAAAAAGAACACAAATCAGGCAGAGTTTTCAGCACTATTCTGATTCATACAAGAGTGGATAAAAAGCTGTGGGCTTGACATGTGCCTCCCCCTTCCCATCCCGACCTTACCATTGTGGCTGGGCCGTGCAGTCTGTCATCTCTCTTCTCAGGGCTCCATCTCCACAGTGCTTGTTTCCCACTCTTATCTTTCACAGTGGTCTGGCCTCTGCCCTGAGGAGTGCTGGTAGGTGGGAAAACATAGGGTAGGGGAGAGCAGTAAATGCTTTCAAAAACCTGATGAATGTACCACTTATGTTCAGTTTACAATTTAGCAACGTTGAGGCTAAGTATGCTATTTTGTGGCATATTTTGTTTTCACAGTTGCTAAGCAGGGGGTGAAGTGAAATTAGTAACCTACCCTCTAAATCCCAAAAAAAATCCAGAAAAGCAAACCTAAACTTTTTTTTTTTTTTGACGTAACTGCCCTTTGTAATAAATTGGGAGCTGCTATCTAATAATTTATGCTGGCCTGACATTAGTTTGTTTTCTGGATGAATGCGTTGGTCTAATTCCAGAGGCATCTGCCTGCAAAAAATACACAGAAAAGAGAAGACTGTTTTAAACTTAGCCACTGCTTAGCAAATACTTGAGGGGGGAATCATTAGGTCAGATTCTGGTTCAGCATTGTGAATCTACTGGACTTAAAAGACTGGTTTGACTGCTAAAGCTCGAAGCCCAGAAACAAACTGTGAGAACTAATGACAACTAAGCACTACAGAGTGCCAACAACAATTCTTTCTTCAGACAAAGCTCTCAGTGAAGTGACCAATTCCTGCTTTGGGTATGTGAAGAAGTAGGTTAGGGAACCTGAAACCAGCAGGTGAGAAAGCTTCTATTTTCTTTTTCTTTTCTTTTTTTTTTTTTTTTTTGTAAAACTAAAAAAAGAAAAAAAAAAGAGTGTGGGCACCACTGATCTATCAAAACTTCAAGGCACTGACAAGGAAGGGACTCTGTTGCTACTGATGACATGTACACATTTTGTTTCAAGAGTGTTTCCAAATGGAAGAAATGCAGGTTTCTGAACTTATTTCAACCTATAGATAACTACAACTCCAACCTATAGATAACTAAAACTCTTGATACTTTGATGCAGGGAACTTTAAAATGTGACAATTTTGAAGATTGTGGAATAATATTGTAATATAAATCAAAATGTACTCTCTTTTTAATAACTAAGGGTTCAGGTTTGATGCAACTACTTTTCTTGGAATATTTCATACTCTTTTAAGCAAACTCTGATGGTCAAAAATTCCAGTATAATGGAAAAATAAAAAGAAATGGAATCACATAACAGGCCAATTTTTCATGGCCAGTTATAAGACCTAGAGTAGATTGTGACTTTTTTTATACCTAGTTTATCTACGAAGTGTAGTGATATTGAAGACCTTAGTCTTCAGTCTCAGTTACTTTTCACAGCTTCTCCATTTACAGAGCCATAGTGTCCAGTATGGTTCCTTCATGGAGAATAGGTCTTCCCAGCCTTACACACCTCAGATAAACTGGAGGAAGCAGTAACAGAGACTAACATGAAGCTACAGAAACCACATGGACACCTGGAAAGAAGTGCTGAAGCTGAGGTTTTCTGGAGAGAAACTTGTGGCCTCTAGAAGATCTCTTCCAATAAATTTTAAGTGACAAGGTACAAGGGCTATGTCTTTGGCCTTTTTCACAGACAGAACATGTTCTCCTCCTGCCTGTGCTCAATAAAATGTGGAGAAAAGTCTGATGGAAAAAATTCTCAGGAATCATTTGTAAAATGCTCTCTACTTTCTCTCCTTTCTCCCCCCAGGCACCACACACAGTCTGAAATCAGAATTTACTGCCATTTTGCTGATGATTCAAGAGGCAGTGACCTTCTTTCCCAGAAAAATAATGAGTCATCAGCACAAAGCACAGTAAAACATGGTCTTTGAGTGGCCCTTTTTCCATGTCTGCCTATTTATCTAAGAACTGTGAAATACATCATGAGCACTAATGCCTATAAATTAGCTGGCAGAAGGTGGGTTGATGTTTCTAATCCAGAACAGGTTCCTGATGTATTCAGTGAGATCAAGTCTATTTTAACTGTACTACCTTTTAGTCTGTTTATTTAGCTGAGTAAGACACACTAGCTTAGCAACATTTAGCAATGTGTTCAGGGTCCTGTATGAACATGGTGGAAAATTCAAAAATTAACACAGGGATTTTAACTCCCACACCTCTGCTTCAAATACATTTTCTTGGTATGCTCCACGGATGGTACTCAGGCGACTCACAGGAAGCAGATGTTTTTGTTGAAAATGCCACTTTTCTGGCAGGAACATTTCCATGTGATAGTTATTTGAATAGCACAAATGACCTCCCTCTACCTTTGTTGTATCTGCTTGAGAATTTTCTTTCTGAGTTTTAGCTTGTAATTGTATTTTGAGGGCTGCTTCTGGCACCATTCATAGTAGCACAGCAGATATTAATTCTGACTGCCTCGATTTTCCTTTTCTCTTCCCTTTAACAAATTCTACACAAGCTATTATCAGTGAAGATGAGGCCAATGAACATAAAAAATATAAAATAGATCTGTGAGACTCGCTCATTAGACACATTTTTTTCAAACGTGGGTGCAGCTTGCCATTGTGCCAAGCCAGGCAGTGCATACAGGTGAAGAGCACAGCCAGCAGTAATGAGAGAGGGGAGCTGGGGTTGCTCTCTGCTTTTCCTTGTCCTCACACTGCTATGTGCCTCGGTGTTTAACCTGCATTATTCACACAAGACTAGACACACAGAGAAAGCTGGATGGTAGGTACCATCCAAAGATAAAACCTAAAGCTTTAACTTGAACTATGCATAGCTAGCCTTAAAACAGAAAACATTTATTTAGGCATGAAGCTAAGGATCACAATGTTTTTAAGCTTTGAGGGTCAGCAGTTTTCTCTTTCCTTGCAAAGGGATGTTATTTGCTACATTTTTAACTGGTGTGTGCTGCTGGTCACATGTGCCTATACATATATCTTTATACATACTTCTGTATGTATAGTCTGTGGTGTATATGGGTGTCTGTGTAAGGAGAATATATGTACCTACACAAAAAATGTGTGTGCATACAATCCATACAATGTGTAACAGATTTCTGTGAAGCTCTGTGAAATACTTATTTTTACTCTCAACTAACCTGAAATAGTAAAAAGAGAAGTCCAGTATGAAACTTTTTTTTTTTTCCCAGATGAAATAATGCAATGTGAAGCATGCAACTAGTTGACAAAAAAACCTTCACACATCTGGTTTATGTCATCCAACATCCAATAGTGTCTATCACATCACTCTCCCTTCAACCCTCTTCATCTGCTTGCTTTTGCGTTATTCCTCTATGTGCAAATTCTTTGGCATGCCAAAAGTGGGATATGGATAATGATTTTGCTAGAGCTGATGAAATATATTTCCTAGAAAAATAAGAGAGCATAAGATCTTCTATAGATATTGGAAGAAGGAACGTGCCCCTTATTGGGTGTTTTGTCTCTTCTACAGCCCTCTGTCTGTAATTTACTTTCCTATTTTATTTTTGCAAGTTCATAGATCTAGACCTTGTTTGCATCAAAAAGATTGCAATAGTCTTAGGGAATGATATAGCAGGCCTTTATTCCTAGATAAAGTAAACTTTAAATTTGATTAATTACATCTCTTTTTACGTTAGATCTGCTTAAAAATTCTATTCAAACTATAATGTCATCATTAAGGCTCTTTCAGCATGGCAGAACTGACAATAGTTTGTTCCAGCATGTAATTAGGACATATAAAAACCTTCACTATAAACAGAATTTTAATACCTACGACATCATCAGAGGAGAGATTTTATTTTATGGATTGCTTTTATCCTATTTTGAGCATCTAGCACGAGCTGGTGTTTTTGTTAATGTGCTATGAAACAATGACAAGATCAAGTCAAAAAGCATCTAAACTGTCTCATGTCAGGAGGAGTTGTGGGCTTTTTCCCCCTGAAGCCTCAAATGGCTCCTCAGTACTAAGGCAATGCTGCAGCAGTTCTGACACAATATGCAGGATTTAATAGTTTCAACAATGTTCGACTCTTACTTAGCCAGTGTCCATAGTTTATTTTCCTTTACTGATTTATTTCTTTTTGCTGGATGTGAAGATAATAGAGCTAACTTTTACTTTAAATAGATAGGTATTAGAAGGGTATTCTTTACCTTTCTGTCTGTATGGATTTAGCTAACATTAATTTTCATTTACAATCCTGATTGCAAAAGGCATACCCAGAAATCCTTATATTGCTCAGTGTTCTTACTGGAGCACAGAGGTGTCAAATACTATCAGGTACTAAATTAGCAAGGACATTTTCACTGAAATTGATTTCTTGAGTCTTTGGAATCCTTGAAATCACTCAAAGTCCTTGTTGCTTTTCAGGTACCCTATTAATCTTTATAGTGTTGTATTGGCATTGTTGGCTAAAGCTTTCCTGCTCTGCTCCCTGGAAAGATGTGAACAAACCGCAAAAAGGCAGGGATCCACTTTTAATTCATAAGAATACACATCAGGTCTCTAAACTGGAGTGAAAAATCATGTTAAAACCAGTCATAATCACAAGATGTAAATGAAACATAGGGTGCTGAATTATTCCTGGATAATGTCTGCGTTGACCCCTCTGCTGACTTACCTTTGCTTGTCTCTAAGTGTGGTTTAAAATCTGATAAAGAGGTGGTTCAGAGCTAGGTGAGTGATTCTTATCGAAACTCAACATCTACCAAAAATTAATAGTAGAAGTGGGGAAAAAATAAAAGAAGAAAAGGAAAGAAAAAAAGCTTGTAACAGGGAGTAGGGAGTGTGGTAGAAGGAGGGAAGGAGGTGGACTGCAATTGTAAAACCCCATTTGCAGGGAAACAAAGAGCAATCAATGTAATAGCAGTATAAAGCAGTCAAAAAAGGACAAAGGCTGCAGTCTGACATCTTTTATTCCTGAACCCAGGTGGAGCTATAATTGGCAGTCCCAGCTTGAAGATGAATACAGTGTAAAAGAGCCCTCCCCTTGGAAGAGCAGACAAAGAAGTGTCAGGTTTTCAGAACAGTCAAAGAATCTCGCTAGTTTTTAAGGAGGAGGGGGGAGGAGATGAACAGCAACAACAAAAAGAAATAAAAATGGTCATTGGAGGAAAAAATCTTGGCAGGTTTTGAAACTTGTGGCTGGAATCTGTGAATTCCATGGCTGCTTTACTTTCCTGTTTACAGTCATTAAAGAGCAGCGAGAACAGTCACCTAAAGAGTTCCTGACATCCTCACAAAATGTTGCTGGCCATATCTGCTAATTTGGGTGCCAAATGCTGATCCCTCTGTTCACAGTTAACAGGGATGAAAGAAAATCTGGGCACAATCAGTTGTGATCACTGACATTTAGATTTAACTAGGGCAGAATGGCTGCTTTCTTGCTACGCAAGAAAGATAAGGCATTTTACCTCTGAATATCCTCATCCTGTGCTCAGAATTCCAGCTATAAGGCCCCTTCTACAAAAAGGAACCCACAGACTGTGTTGAAACATAAAAAGAAGAGAGCTAAAAATGACTTATGTATTTTTCAATGTTGTTTAATATCAATACCTTGTGTCTCTGTTTTCCTGGCTCAGCTCTGTAAAATTAATTTTTTTTTCAAGTTCATGAAAAAATCTCTGAGGTGCAGATGCCAAAGTACATAGATTTGGTGATTAGAGTGCTTTATTCCTTTCTGAAAAACATCAATGGAAAATATCTGAAAGTGTATAAAAGACAACATCTAGGGAAGAAGTGTACCACTTACAGCCTCTCCTAATAAACTAGTTTCTAAGGGAATAACTGCATTAAAATTAATCAGAAAGCTACACTTCAAATTAACCAGCAAAAAATGCTCATTTTCTTTCCAGATACTATGTTTAAGTGTGCTTAACTATCATTTACTCAGTGGGGGACTGGGATAAAACAGGCATATAATATGAATGCATTGGTTTACTCTTTTCTTCTGGCCAATAATAGATCAGGAATGAGGACTTAGTTTTTTGAGGTTGTTAGTTTGTAGTCATTAAACTTCTGTTTCAATTTTTTATTTGAACTCTGGATGGAATATTTTTAACCTCTAGAAAATTTTACTGTTAATTGTTGACCTTCCAAATTTATGATCTTAGAACACCCACTCAAAGTGTTCCGTTGCATTTTTGGGGGTATGTATGCGTCTGTCTATATCTGTGTGTGTATACACACGTGTAAATACACAATACATCTTAAAACCTAATTTAGTGACCCAATCAGGTCTGTTCCAGGATTCTCCTACCAGTAGTGGCCATGAACAGATGCTTAGAGTAGGTGAAGTAGGAATGGGATCCTTGTGAGTAATATTTTCCTAACACAAATTATTTTTGATCAAGAAAGAGAATTTACCAATCTGGATTTTGTGTCTGCTCCCCTCAGAAGGCAGTGTCACAGTGCTCAGGCTGGCTAATGGAAATAGCTCCCAACAAGCACTGTCCCACAAACCCCATCCAGGCATCATCTGGCATGTGCCAGAACAATGTATAGGAGAGTGATGATAATAATAATGAAAGAGTGCAGGAATCCTGGTACGGTACTTTACTGTACTTCTGACACTGTCCTGGCCTTATTTTATATAGTAGGATAGGTGTAGGCTAAATAATTCCTCATTTACTTTCTGTATATGTGGGCTCTTCCCAGAGATCAGTGTACAAAAGAAACAACATCTGGAAACAGATGTCATCTCTGCCTAAGTGTCTCTAGCGCAGCAGCAGATGGAGTGTCAGCAAACCTTCATTCTGCTTTCATTTCTGTTTCCGATCTGCTCATGTACATTTCTCCATGTGTAACAGATAGGAGCTAGATATCAGTAATTAATCAAATACATGAAGTAGGTGTTGTCCTTCTGCTTGCTAAAATGAGAATGGGAAGAGAAAGGTAACAGTTGCAGCATATGAAAATTGGTGAGCAGCCCTCCATGTGCAGAGACCACAGAACTTGTTTCCATCTCAGATGTGCACAGCCTGATTTGAAGGGTCAGCTCAATGAATTCAGTGAAACAAATCGGTTTTAAATTCTAGAGCATTTTACAGTAGTTGAATTTTTCACTGACTCACATTGCTACTGGGCCTTCTGTGATTGCTAAACCTGAATGTCAGGCTGCACTTGTTTGCCTAATGCCATCCATCAATTATCTCTCCCTGGAATCAGTGTAACTAGGCTGATGAAATGTACCCCATAAACAACAATTATGATGAACATTAAGGAGAGTACATATATGGACAGTGATTCAAGGCTGTGACTTTGTCACTCATTTTAACTTCTAAAAGCTGTCTAAGCTACTTTTTTGCAACCCATTTATCCAGCTTTTACTCCAGTGACTTTCCTATCCTTACAAGTACAAACCAGAAAAATTATGTTGTAGTGTATCAATATGTATTAGCTCTACACATGCACTGAACTGAGGTAGGCAGTAAAAACACCTACATGCTCTCATAATTACATGCATTCTGATATACATGCAAAGCTTTGTGATTGCCATTAGTCTTCCTCACTAATTTTTAACTTTTTGTGTAATGCATATACATATGGTTTCTAAGCATATGTAAAAATATTATGATATTTTTATTCATGGAATTTATGTGCCTGTGAGCATAAAGTAGTAACTTTCATAGTGAAACAAACTGCTAGAGTGGGATGCCAAAGACAAGACAAATATAAAACCTAGGTAGGAAGTTGGGACATCTGTTTTCTGATAAATGTTATGCATTTTATTTTTCACTTATCCAGCCCTGTGCTATTTATCACTTGTGTTTACCTGCTGTACTTGCTGCAGGGACTGCGAGTGCCTGAGGCAGGGACTGTTTTCTTTGTTATGTGTCTGTACGCTCCCCAGTACAATCGATCCTTGATTATGTGCCGAGGCAGTGGCATGGTGTATATAAATAATAATAACTTTCCAGTGCATGGCCTTTTGTGACTGAATTAAAGACAGAGTGGGATGGTGAAATAGCTGTATTGTAAATTGAAGTCAATAAGGATACCAGACAGGCCTTGTTGTCCCTGAATACATAATAAAAATAACATGCATGAACAGTGAAACTCTATTTTGGTTCAAAAGAGCCATTAACTAGCAATGACCTATATTCACTTTATTTCTTAGTGTAATTTGGATGACCTTCCATACTTGTCAGCCAGGACTCAGCTGGATTTTCTGCCAATGTTTTAGGGAATGACAGGTCTGAGTGGTCTTCATAATCTATTAATCCTAATCCAATCTACCAATATAAAAAAAAGCTGTTAATTAATACAAGCAGTCCAAACAGTTCATGAACTGGACATTTATCCCCTTAGAAAATATTTGGAATAACATATTCACAGGGAAGAGATATATTCAACATGGAAGAGTATAGTTGCAAGGTAATTGTGGTCTTTTCCCACTAGTATTCATTTTTAAAAGTATATATTCCCCCAAATTTATGTCAAAAGAATATGGAACTACTTTTTAGGTGTGAGCTTGAAAGGGAGGTCAGTGGGCAGAAGCCTATGAGTATGGCTGGGCCTGCTATTTCAGCATCAAGTAGCAGAAAGGAGGAAGAGTTAAGGCAGTCTGAAAAGCAGAGTTTGTCATTGTTGAGTTTCTGCAGACACTGTTGGGAAGTGTGCAGCAGCTGGACTGGACTGCCATAGGGAAGGATGTAGCCTCCTGGGTACGCAGTAGTCAGCAGAACTGGGGGATTTAAAGAATGGCTTTGGTCCTTGAACAACCCCTAAAAGTGGATTTTAAGGCCTAATGAGGTCCCTGTGGTCTGTGTAATGAAGCTGACTGCCCATGATAGTCCCCTCTAGACCCAGCTTCTTCCTTGGAGACAAAGTTATGGAGGTGCATTTTACTCTTCTGTTTTGTAGGTCACAGGGGTACCAGTAACTAGGATCAGATTCCCACCTAAAAGATATTGTTGAAATAGTTCTGTTGAGCATAAAATTAAGAAGGAAAAACACTACAAGGCATGAAAACCTCTTAGGAATAGAGAGCAATCAAGAATATCATTATAAATTTAAATAAATTATGCTGCAAACCTTATTTCTCAAATTACTCTCTGCCAAGGTCTTTAAAAAATGGATCTAGTAAACTAGCTTTATTTCTGTCTTACCTTGATCTTGACTCATCCAGAGTGTTTTTATCCAAGTCTCCATTTCAGGAAAATATTAAGACAAAGACCTTCTGGAAGAGGAATTCAGAACTGCCCTCATGACAGTGGTGATATCATCATCTTTATCATGGCTTGGCTAAGCTTACCCACTGCTCTTGTCTGTGTGTTGGAAACGTGGGGTTTCACAGAGCCTTATGACCATTGTGGGAATGAAAAATTTCCTGATGTAATTCCTGGGAAAATCCTGGCAGCAAGAAGCTGTCCAGCCCGTGAGTAATCCTATTCAAGTCTGACAGGGTCTGGCAGTGCAAAACTTGACTTATTCAAAGTTCCTGTTCACTGAGAGGCTTATGAATATTTTCTGCCTGAGCAAACATTTACTCAGTAGAGTTTTGATATGATGCAGAAAAATCTGGGCCATCCCACTTTTTAAATCTGGGAAGTTCTCATTAGAAACTGAAATTGTGAAAAAACCAAACAAGCTTGAGAAAATCTTCTACTGCATATCTCAATATTTTCCAATATTACAAATGTTTACATGCTGCTAGCAAAGATTGAGTAATTTCCCTTGTTTCTACATTTAAAAACTTGCTTAAAATTTTAGGGAAGAAATTTAGGAAGCCTCCCATAGCCATCTGGACCACCTTAAATAATATGTATGACTTGCCTGGTTTACCCTATGGCAGCTTTGAATTTGCTCAGCAGAGACTTAGCAGCATGTGTGGTATATCACAAATAGTTGTCAGGGCAGAGAAACTAAAAGCCAGACAGCAGGGAAAATGGAAAGGCTTGCAAAAAAAGCACTCTAGACTATTTTTTTTCCTGGATTACTTTGTTGCTTCTGCGGTTTGAAGTTTTGCGCACCTCACAAAGTAGTTTACGAGTTTATAAAGTTCATAAAGGCAGTTAGTGCCCAGAAGTACTGTTTTTCTTGTAGAGTTAGATTACTTGCCACTTGGAAAGATGTCTGAGCTAATGCAAAATCTTCCTAGGTAAAGAGAATGTTACACAGTTTAAGCACAATAAATTCAATTGACATATGTGTGTAGACATGATTGTAAGTTCACATGTGTGTGTATGTAGGTATTATACATTTAAATTGGATTTTCCTCTCCCCTTCTTTGAGTTTCTCTATTCACAGTATTTCAGTCTTGGCTCATTTACTGATCCATTTTTACATCTTAGGTAATATTTTAAAAAATACCATCGTATGTAAGGAAGTAAATGGCATTCAGATTCTGAAGGCAATTTAGGTGCTTTTGAAAATGGGGTCAAAGTTTCCTTGTCATTTGGATGCATAAAAATTTTTACTTTCTGTGGTTATAACAATTTATTATTAGTATCACAGTAACATAGAGGAGGCCAGTCATGTGAACAGAACCCCATTGTGCTAGGTTTTGAATAAACATATTCTAAATAGACAGCCTCTGACTCAGATGATTTAGGAATTTTTTTTTCTCCTCTGTCTGCCCCACTTTTTTCTTTTTTTATTAGTTCTTTTTAAGTAGAATGCAAGTAATGTTAAGGTTTAAATGTACAATGTTTGAGTAGTTTGGAGGGAAACAAAACTGAATTTACTCATCCATGGTTTTTATATGGAAAAAGAACTAAGTTGCAAAACTGCCAAAAATTCTGATGCTAAAAAATCCACTTGTTGGTAGAATAATTTATTAGATTTTCATGTACTGTACATTAACACAGATGTCTATTGATTTACAGGAGTGGGGCTGTGTTCATTTGTATCAGACCCACTTGGCCTCCAGAAGCACTTAAAGAATTCTGGCTGGATAAATGTGGTCAGTTTTTTGCTTGTGTAGTTACGTGCGCTTGTCAGCAAGGTAAAAGAACTTTTGCCTCTTGTTCTCTTTACATGGCCAGTCTAAAAGCCAACACAACTCTGGTACATTGTCGCAAAATGTTTCTCGTAAACTGCAAAAAAGAGTGGGATCTTCTTCCCCAATCTGTGCTTTGATTCATGAAACAGAAGGCACTGATGTCAGAAAGTCTGAGGTAACTCCTTAGGAGATGGATGCACATCTATTGTCAGAGACTCCTTCCAAACTGACTAGTAAATGTGTGCTGTGGTGTGTTCAGGTTCTCTGCATCTGCCATCCAGAGCACCAGAACTCCTCCTGTCTGCGTATTTCTGGAATTCTTCATCACTGAAACCACTGTCTGTGGAGGCTGGCATTTTACCTGATTGGCTCAGCAAGTGAACTCGGAAAACATCTGGGATATTTATCTGACCACAAAAACTCAGGAATTTGCCCTGGAAATGAAAATACTAGAACTGTTTTTTTCATATCCTTAAAACAGTAGAATACTGAGATGGCTGTGTAGAACCTAATTTTGTTGGATTAAACATATGAGATCTCAATTTATTATTTAGTGTTAAAGTTTGTGAGTAAATAATAGATGATTTTTTTGTTGTTACATATGCGAGTTTTCCTAATTAATTAAAATATTTGTAAAGGAATTACCAATAGTAACTGAAGTAACTGCTTGGGAAAGGAGGAGTTTGATGTATAATAAATAAGATTTAGTGTTTTTTTTTTTTTATTTGGGTTTGGTGAGATTTTTGTAAGGGATGGAGCAAGTGGGATTTTTTGTTGTTCTTTAACCTGAAGCTGCCTGTGAGCTAACTGGATCATGCAGATAGCTCAGGTCTGACTTAAAAAGTAGTGAAATATAAGGTTTCAAGAGAATTTTGTTAGATTTGTAAATGCAAACAAGAAAATAGAAATATATTCAGAAATTGAGCCCATTTCCTTCTTAATTTTTGAATTTACTCCCTTCTTTCATCTCCCATAGTTTTTTTCTCTCCCTAAATATTGATTATTGACAAAATCCCTAACTTGCATTATATTCAGATTTTTTAGCTGCTAATTGATGAAAATTAATAATTTACTAAGTAGTTTTCAAACGGCCCCAATCACTTCAAGCTCTGGGGCTCTTTTGTTTTATGACTGAGACAGAAATGCCTTTACAGAATTACCCATGCACAGAGAAACCTGCTAACCAATAGCAAACAGCACTATCAACGATTAGTAGAAGTGTCCTGAAAATCAATGCACAGTAGGGATTTGAAATGTTAGTGATTTCACCACTGTTTCAAGATTCATCTACCAATCTCAGCTACACCTTAGCACTAAAGTGATTTTGTTTGGCAGGAATCAGTTAAGTGTTCTGTTTTTAAAATTACAAGAGCCTTCTTGCTGAAAAAGCCCTGTATCTGCAATCAAATGTTCCACAGACTTGGCCATATTGCACACACCCAAGCACAAAGGGAGCAATTACTGCATATGATGCTCTCTCTCTCTGCTCCTTATAGAAGATATAGGTGGAGCATTAGGGAAGCATCTACAGCCAGTTAATCTGTAGCCCTTGTCTTACAGCAATTACTCTGCTCACTGAAATATGTCTCCTTATTTCAGTGCAGTGATGGAGCTCTGGTTCCTCGTGCCCAGTTATATTGCAGCAAGATCCCCTTCCTGCAGCACAGGCAGGCTACAAAGCACAGGGAAAAAGCAGCTGGTGCAGGCCCAGCTGAGTTGCTGGTTCATAAGCGCTATTGCACTGGAATTTTCCCAACTCCTACTTATGTCATTTACCTCGCCAGACTGATGCATTAAACCAGGATGTTTTGAAAAACACCTTTCATATGTGAAAGGCTCACATTTACTTCTGTGCCCTACTCTGACATTTTCAATGGAATTCGAGAATCTGCTTCCTTTGCTTCTTTTCTTTGGTGTGCCGTTCATTCAAACTAGAAGTTGATAATTCCTACAAGAACAAAACAGAGCTTTTTATTTTGGGAGATGGAGAGATGTTTGGTTTGCAAATGAAATAAGAAAAATAAATTGAGATTTTCCTGTGTACTTGAAAGCATTCCTTTGTCAGAAAATCCATTTCTCCTCCCAATCTATTTCTCTTTGAAGAAGAATTCTTTGCCTGACCTTTGCAGCCAGTTTCTGACCTCTTTTTACCTAATTTTATTATGTGTGTGTACATGTATATTCAATGCTCAAAGATAGAATACTGGTACTTTTCTCATTTTTGTGCTAGATGAATAGATGAATAGATGAACAGATCACATGCTAAAGATTTTCTTTTCCCTACCATGATTGCTGTGAATATGTATAGGCACACACAGAATTCCATCTAAGTCTCTTGTTTCTGAAAATGTTTAAACAAGAAATAAAACCATAAACCCATTCAAAAAGTAAAATACACAAAAAATTCTTATAGGTTGGAAGGTTGACATAAGTAGCTGAGAAATCTTTCATCTCCTGTTAACTCAGGTGTGTTTTATTGGTCAGACACAGTTAGCTAAGAACATTTCCAAATACAGATATGCAAGTTGTGTTCTGCCTTGTTTTTTCTATAATTTTTATATTCTTGACACAAACATCTGTTAATAGAACCAGTCATAAGCATGAGTGAATTATAAAAGGCTGATAAGCTTTTTAAGATCATGTCTATTTCAGTAAAGAAAGTGAATGCTGCATCTTGGTTTTTGCTTAGTTAATCCTATTACTTCCTAAAATAATTCCTCATGACTGGCCAGAATTAAATCTAATAGGAACAGCAAATGCCAGTTCAGTCTCACTTAATCTGATCCTAATCTGATGGTAGACATAGTGACTTGCTTCAGCATGACCTTCATGTGTTTCTTTGTTCTTAATTAGCTAATTGTGTTTACTTGATCAAACAATATTACACAAAATCTGGAACACGACAGTTAACCTTATTGGTTTTAAGCTTTATTATTATGGAATTGGAGTTTTCACAGAGAAGCAACAAAGAAAGATCTGAGCTATGCTAGTCGTGTTTTTGCAAAACTGCAGAGGAAAGAGCTGGAGGAGCATCAGTGATTAAACTGGGCTCTGATACTTGCTGAGAGCCAAGACAGTTCAACTTTTTTTTGAAGGCACCGTTTTTGTTCCTAGGTGTCCTTTCAAAGAGCTTTTTTTTTATTATTTATGAAAGAGAAAGTGAAGAGAGAGAGAGAGATTTAACACTCTTTCAATGGGAAAGATCCATGTAACCTAATGAAAAGCTACAAAGTTTTTAACTTTCATTTTCATGTTATATTAACACAGTTTTCAAACCTGAATGAGTCAATTGGCTTAACATGGGGTTAATTAGAATTATTTGAAATTGACCACACATATTAGAAAAAACAAAAACAAGGCTAGGAACTCCAATATGTCAAAAAAAAATTAGTGAAAGATATGGAAAAATAAGATAGACCTATCTGGAATCTAGCATATCAGCTTTATTTTCTAAAGCTTAAATAATCATATTTCATATGCCTTTTTAATTTATTAGATTTTCACATACTGATATTCTAGTGACATTGCAAATAATTTTTTAATCTGAAAATTTGATCTGTTTTTTTCCCTGAATTTACATTCATAGATTTGTTAATTTTAACATTATTTCTTTTTCAATATTGATCTGGATATTCTTAAAGCAATTTGAAATTGCAGTTGCTGTTGCACTTAATTTTTTCCCCTCAATATTTCTTAATGTTTAAGAGGAAAAATAGTATAGCAAATGATAAAAAAAAGTGCTTTAATTTTGGGTGGGAAAATTTCCAGTTTCTTCCACTTACATATTTGTCTTGGGAATTTAGCAACTAAAACTGATAAAAAACTGTTAAAATAAATTTGAACATGTGAAGACTGATTTATTGTAAGAGCATTTCATTAACAAGGAAGGCAATAAGTATTTTTGAGTGGCTTTACAGACATTCATGCAGCTTCTATGATCTATAGGTAATACAGATAAAATCAGACCCGCTTTTTTTTTAAGCTAATTTCAGGGTTTGGTCTTAGCAAAAATGATATTAATACTGATGCCAATCTTGATTTGTTATCAAAAATCCATTTGATTTTTTTTTTCACAAGGCTTATTACAGCTTAGTGATCATATTAGATCTAATTAGTCATTGCTCCTTGCTTCTAAAATTTACATGTAAAATAGCTTATTTCCAGAAATGTGAAAGACTCTTTAATCAAATAAAAAGCCCCAACAAACAATCAAGCAGCAAAACAACAACAACAACAAAATAACTCAGAAGATTTAATTGCTGGCTGATGAGGTCAACATGACCTGAAGGAAAAGTGTATCAAATTAGGTCCTCAATGAAGCCAGAATCTGCATTATTTTCCTAAAGAAGTTTTAGGACAAAACTGTTCAAAAGAAATCACAACAAGCAAACTAGATACTGCTATTGGTGTCATACCTGTCACCTAATTAATCAATATTCTTCTCCAGGGTCACTTCATTCTCTGTCAATATCCCAGTTTGCCTCTCCCATATCTTGATCCCTCCTATTCCCAACAGTTAAAAGTTAACAGGGTGAGACTGGGAAAAGAAACCACTGGAGGAGGGAGGAGCAGTGTGCTTCCCTTTAAAATTGAGGAGGTTATTGCAGGATTATTGCAGATACTTATTGCAGGAGGTACCTGATGACACGGTGCACAGCATTCTCTGTGTCACATTTGCTATGTTTCACAGGTGTTCTGGGTACTTAATTTGTTTCTGGATCACTTGAATTAATAATGCTCCAAGTGTAACTGGGTAGCTCCCATAGCCATGTAAACCTGCCTGGACAGGAGAGACTGTAGTAACTTTTAGTTTCAGTGGAAACTCTTATTAGTTTTCTAGTGAATTTTGAAAGTAAGATTCTTGGTGGCTCTAATTTGTAAGAAAAATCAGGTGGGTTTTTTTTTTTTTTTTTAAGCAAATGGTAATCCAGACTCAAAAGAAACCTGCAAACTGAGAAAGTAAAAAAATCTCTCTAGTGTCACCATAAGAAGTTGAAAAATGGTTGAGACTTATGTGCCCATACTTAGTTTTGGTTTGGTACTGTGGGAGTGTAGAAGGCCAATATTATCAAATCTAAATGGTACCAGTATCAGCCCTTAAGTGTGACTTGACTATAGCATGTGCTTTCTTCCTGTCTCCATCTAAATGACATTCAGGTTTAACCTTTAGCCTATGAGTCAGAACTCTCCATATCAGCAGGGGATTTAGATATATAATTCCCACCTTCCAAAACCTCCATACTTTGTACCTGTAGGCCAAAAGGTAAGGAGAATTTTGTGGGAAAAGACTGCTGCTATTCTTTTTTCTAAATTGTGGAGGTTCTATATTCTACCAGAGGTCTTCCATACCGCTGTCAGCTAGCAATGCTTCCTTCTGACTAAGAGTCCATGTCAGGCTTGGATGGCACCCTGGAGGAACAGCTGGGGGACCAGAGATATAAAACCACCCTCTTTGTCCTCAATAGGATGACCAGGGAGCCACCAGGCAGCGCTGCAAAAATCAAAAGTATGGGGAGTTGTTTGGAGAGCTGAAAGTTATGTTTGATTTTTTTTTTTTTGTTAAGTCACATTTACTGGTAAATATGGCTCTGGGCTGACTAATAAATTGTTATCTATGCACTGGTTTTCAACCACACATACCCTAACCAAGAGTTTAATTACTCTGGAGTGCATAAAGAATTCTTTAAAAAGAAAGTTATTTTCCTTTTTCTACCGGATTCATCTAACTAATATAATACATCAGAAGAATAAATAGTGTTTCAGGTGAATTAAAATTGTTGTTTTGCTTAAGTTTTTTTCCTTCCTCATTTTTCTTTTTATGGACATATTTCTCCCATAGAAAATTGTTAACAATATATTTTACCTTAATCATGTTTTTCTATAAATTTTATGAAGCGCTATTTCACTCACTTTTTTAAAATTAGAAAATTACCATAGAAACTGTTTCACGTTTTAAAAAAGACATCAGTATGTTAAGAAAAATGTAAAAATAATGTCCACCATTCAACAGAAGAAAACACATTTATGTTCCATCATTTAGCTAACTAATTTTGCTTCCTATTAAAAATAAATGTTTTGCTAGTAGTTCATCTTGGTGGGCCCATTTTGTTTACATTATAGCAAGTAAGAGCAGCTTCTGGCAGTAAACTGTGGATCTCAAATGGCAGGACCCTGAAGTGACCTTCAGAGGTCCTCTGGTCCAAGCCCTCCAGCCCAAGTAGGGCCAGCTAGAGTCAATTACCCACTACTGAGTCCTGATACATGTTACTATCTCCACTACTGATACTATCTCCAGTAGTGGAGACTCTACAACATCCTTGGGCAACATGCTTGAGTGCTTTGTCACCCTTACAGTGAGAAAACCCACAACATTCTCATGAGGTAAAGTAGTATTTTGAAAGAGAGATCATTAAGGTCAAGACTGAACACTCATCTGTGGATATCTTAGAATGTTCTGCATCTTCATTTCTTGTTTAGTTCAACAGAAGCTGATGGAGTTGATATATACTCAAAACCTTAGAGAGGCTTTTCTTTACGTACCAGAACCAAATCCTTTGTGTTTTACACCCTTGTTTGTGTCCTCTTTAAGGGCTCAATATCACAAGTACTCCAATTTGTGCCCTCTGGGCATGTAGGTACCTTATTCTGATCATGCAAAATTGAAAGCCAGGATGCATCTAATTTGAAAATATAGCTTTTAGAATCAGAGTAAGTGTTTAATATATTAAAAGTTCATCAGCTCTGTGATCTTTTCTGCACTGGTGGCACAACAATTATTTTTTTGAGAAACAGCATGAGATGTCATAAACACAGGGTTATGAGTTCCCTCAGCTGAAGGAAAAGCTGATTTGTGAGGGAGAAAGCTATTCAAATACCAGCATTTTTAATAATAGCAAGAGGAATAAAGAATGCTGCTATCTAAGGAAATTGTTCTTATATGAATGCGTTTAGGTTGTGGGGGTGTTTTTATGCACTCAGTGTGAAAGGCTTCTTCACAGGAAATTCAAGGAATTACTTTGGTTTCTTCTTTGTTCTTTTTTTTTTTTAATTTTAATTTTTAAGAAATTCTTTTGTGTTTTTCCATTTTTATATTCAAACACATTGATGACAAAAAGGGAAGATAACTGATTTTATATAGCCCACATTAGTCATCATGTGTTTGGAATAATGTAACATTGACATCATTCACTAATTCTGAGCAAAATAGTATACTTTGAATCCAAAAACTAAAGACCATAACCCAGGATTTCTAGACAGGGCTGTGAGTTATGGATGTGAGTTATGGTTCCTTTGAACAAGGACTAAAGCAAGGCAAGCTATTAATGGTAAATACTTTATTTGGTTTATTTCATTCAGATTTTATATGTGAAATTTTTTCACAGGATGAGATTTTTGCCTATTAATTGGCATGTTCAAATTTGTGTGAAAAAAGCCAAAAAAGCATTTTACATCAAGATGTTTTAGCCTTTTATTCCAAAACCTTTCAGCTACTTAATATTTATTTTTGTCAGCAAGAACACGAAGACACAGAAAATCATTAGGCAGAGTACTCTCTGTAGGCAGAAGAGTAGAAGGGAATTTTAGCTGCTCCACTGACTGATAAGGTGAATACTCTCATGCCTGCCTGCACACCTCAGGGATTGCATCTGCGTTGTGCTTACACTGCTGCACAGTGGACTCTGCCAGTCCTAAAGGAGGGGAGAGGAACCACACAGCTGAATAACTACAGTCTTCCGTGGAAATAAGCATTCCCACTTTATTGTTTTCATCTATTTTTTTTTTCTATCTGTCTTTTCACTCAGTTTCCTGAAAATTGGCTGATTTCTTGGACATATTTTTGGCAAGATAGGATTTGAAGAGAGATTTACTCAAAGGTTTGAATGAGAAAAGAGTTCAGCTGGTAGACAAAGGCTAACATGGCTGAAGTAAAAGGAATGCTTGTATTTATGTTGACAGAGAAGCAAAAAGGGCTAGTATATACATGGAGATGAGAGGATAGTGCGTTTCCTTTTGGAGAGAACAGTGTTCATAAGCAAGGAAAATCTAGACCTGAAAGCTGAATGTGCTACACGTGACAATATATTATAAGTAATATAAATTTAGAATCATTATTACAAATGAAAATACAAATATACCATTTGATATATTTTTTAATAGAAACATTTTTTTAATATTTCTTATAAAATTCCAGAACAAAGTTTATTTACATTCAGTGGTCAAAATAGAAAGTTACAAGTCCCCCCACCTCACTGAGAACTATTCATCAATGCCCAAAAAGTGTCAGTATCTGTGATTATGGTTTTGAGAAGTGCTGGGAAATCATCATATATCAGCCAATTTTGATCAATGGTTATAATGCCTTCAGTAATAAACTACAGAAATTCTTTTTCCAGCTGCAGGAAGGAACTTACCATGAAGCAGCTGCTATTATAAAATTTTCATCTGAATTTTTGCTGCTCCCAGTTTAGCACACAGCCTTTGGATAACATTTGGATAATCAATCTTTTGACTGCTTATCTAAACCACACCCAATGTGTTGAGATTTGCCCTTCATCATTGATGTAAATTTGTTTTATTAGTCACATCAGTTTGACTACTTTTAATTATCATCATTATTCAGTAATAACCTCATGTCTAACAAGAAAAAGGATACCGACGGATATTGAACCTCTTATCCAAGAATAGGAAGGTTATTGAGTGAGATCTATTTTTGGAAGAGGGAAAGAGCAGATGAAAGGCAATATTCAAAGCCCTTCCTAATAGATTTATAGCTTAGCAATAGATTAATAGCTATAAAGATAAACACATGTGCGGATACTGAATTCTGATACTACTTTTCCAGTTTTGGATACCATTTAAAAGTGCATATTTATAAAAATTTTACAAAGAATACAGGCTTTTTTAAAGTCACACCTCCAGTACTTCTGAAGTTTCACTTGAGGCACTTGATTAAAAAAAAAAACAACATTTACCGAGGACAAGCTTTCTCCATGGGAGTACAATGAAAGAATCGACAAAACCAATTTCACTCTAATTTGAGAATGCAGTGGTAATACCTCTCTGCTGATCCTGATCTGTCTTACCTTGTACCCTACTGTGTTAGGGATGGGGAAAGTATCTGTTTGAGCACATGTCTAATGGGCCTGAATGGTGTAGGACTGAAACCTATTCTGGTAATGGAGCTTTAGAAAAGGCTCTATGGTCTTTGAACCTGGCACTTTTCCAAAGCAGAGGGGCATGGTTGTGGCTTGCTCGTCATTTCTGTGCACTAAATAAAAATGAAATCAGTCTCCAAAGTAGCTCCTTCCCAGATCACCTTTGAAAATCACAGAGGCCTACTAGCAGGGAGCAGCAATGGAGGAAATTGGAGGCCAAAGGCTTTATTCCAAATATACTGCAGAGCTCCCATGGGAAGTAGAAGAGAGCAGCTGAACTACCACAGGGCATAACAGAACACTCAGTAGGGAGGAGAGTGTTCAAGCTATTAATGCTAGAGGTGACCAAATTAGTGTACATAGGTTTGTATGTGATGAATTTCCCTTCTGTTTGCGAATCATTAGGAAATGGGTTGTCAGGTTGATGTTTCTTGCTGTACACAGCACACAAATTTGTGCAGCTAAAAAGGAATGAAGTCCAGTCTAAGTATGTGCATAGAAATGAGTATAAACTTCTGCCATTTTTTTTCTACTTCAGAGACATTTTGAGTAGCAAAAAAGGCAAATTATTCCGGGCATGGCACATTGTAACAATGCTTTTCCCTTGCCACAGTGAAGTTCCAGTCCTAATAGCACTGGATCCAGTGGGATGAAGCATGCCCTGAAGATGATCTTGCAGCATACTAGCCTTCTCCATCCCACCATGCAAAACAAGAGGAGCCCAGCATCTCATCTGAACACATGCCTCCCTCTCCCAATTTTACAGGCATCTCCCTGGACTTCAGGAATTTTTTAATACTTTCTAATGGCAAAGGTGGACTACACCAAATGCTTTACAGTGTTTTTAGATAGTTAAGCCAAACAGACCTTAAGGTGAGAGTCCAGGAAGCAGAATGCTATCATCAGCCCTGTCCATTTGGCTAGTTAGAACTATATGTTAAATCCTCCATTGCTTCAGATCATTGGGATCATGGGTAGTCATAGATCATAACCAGACTACCCCAACCACTCAGAAAATAAGCTTTCCTCCATGATGCTCTTTTTCTATTTTTCATATAAACTGGCAAGTTCGTGTGGACAGTTACTGCATTCAGGGAATCTATTAATTGAAAATGACAACTTCAGGAAAAAAAAAATTGGGTACATTTCAGTCCAAATGGGAAAAATACTGGTTTTAGTTTTGAAAAGTTAACCATTTAAAATAACTGAAGTGATGATTAAAAAAAAATAACCACCATTTCTTTAATGTTAAAAACTTCAATAGTTGAGCTACGCATTTTATTTAGGTCAAAACAAAACAAAAATTTGGGTTCTTTTTCCCTTTCTTAAACCAAGGAAAAAATACTTAGAAAACTCCAGTACTGATGTAATATCAGGCTCTGTCTAGTATTAAAAGAACTCACAGACTGAATGTCCACTCGTAGGACAAAAGATGGAATTTTATGCCTGCTAGCATTAAGTTGACCCTTTAGTACAGATGGAGCTTAATGTTACAATACCATGTCAGTGTTCTTCCTTTTGTCCTATCTGCATTAATTGAGGAGCCCTTCAGAAGAAAGGAGTGTGGTGCCAATTACTACAAAAAATGTGTGAAATTCTGATTCATACCTGTGATTCAGGGGACCATATTTATGTTCGGTTTCTTTGAGAGTGAAAAATCAAGGAGAGATTGACGTTTTATTCCCCCTCTCTTCTAGATGGAAGTAAATTAGCACATTATCCACCTCTCAACTGACTCATAGAATTCTTATTTCAGATCATAATGTTGTGCTCTTTGTGACAGAGACAGGGTTATTTTTTACAGGGCTCTGTGAAAAAAAAAGAAATCACGAGCAAACCTTTAACTCCACTAGGTTTGCCTGCTGTTGCATTTTGTTAGCATTTTGCAGTACTGACCTTTCTAAACAGAGTCAGCAATTTGCATGAAAATTAGGGCTCTGGACATGATCCCCATTCCTGAAGTAGTGCATGAAATACTGCTGTACCACTGACTTGTGAGCCCACAAGCCATTTTCTAAGGCACTGCAGAAAACACCATTACAGAAAGAGACTGGGAGTGGAGAACAGAGTAGTAAATAATGTCAGCAGAAGACTGGTAGAGGAAGAGAACATTAATTTCTTAGCTCACTTTTTTTTTTTTTTGAGTTATATTATTTCTCTTACTTTGTTTAAAAGCAAACTTTAGCTTTTCCCATTAGTTGTTTATTTTAGCGACCACAGATGCCTGGTGTTTAACCATAGATTCAAATGCCATGAAGGAACTCTGTCACCTTTGCCTTTCCCCACTCCAATTTGTTTCAAAATGTAGCAGTTAGAAGCAGACAAATCGTAGAAGAAACACACAAGCACAAAGGAAATGCAGGGCAGGAATTAAGGTCAGTGATTATATTCTGCTTCTACAGTCATTTTCACCTTTTCAAAATGAGCCCAAAGTGGTGCTAAGTCATTATCAAGGCCAAGCAGTACCCGTTCATATCCACTTCACACCCATACAAGTCACTCCACGAGGATGAAGGTACTCGAGGATCAGGGCCCTAATCTCTTTATCCCAGTCAATTCATGACTTGCCTTGGACAAATTGCCAAGCTGCTGCCCACTCCTGCTGAGCGCGCAGAGGGCTAAGCCATGCTGTGAATGGAACATATGGCCCTTCTGACAGCACTTAGGCTGTAATCAAGTCTCAGCATGACAGAAGGGTATCTCTCAGATCCATTATATATAGACTCCATCTCAACCCTTCCTGTTTGTTGCTCTCTTTAATAAACTAGGAAGGATTTTAAGTTCGATAAGCAGGACGCGGGTTCCTGTGCATTGTGGTCTGAAACATGCTACATCTTTGCATTCACAGCAATGCTCTGAGAGCATGGCAGAGCTAGTTACTGAGCCTCAGCTTTCTGCAAACACTCAAAGGGACAAACACTGACAGCTCTTCTGGATTCTAAGGAGTCCCCAGTTCACCAGGCAAAGACAGACGTTTTGTGGTGGCCACAAAACTGCATACAGGATAAGGTCTCAAAGTTGAAAAAAACAAGTAAAAATCTTTAGTTCACAAGTAGAATTATAGAATCATAGAACGGTTTGGTTGGAAGGAACCTTAAGGATCATCTAGTTCTAGGCCCCCTGTCGTGAGACGTTATACCTTTCCACAGTTTTGTGCCTTTGCCTAGCCAGAACTGAATGTTAAATTCTCAATTGTCAGAAAGGCCATACTTTTTCTGTCTCTTGGGAGGGGGTATGCTCAGAGTTCAGCTTTCTACATGATTAAACAGATCTGATGGCTGGCTAATATTGATGGTTCCTATAAGCTTGTAGGGGTTTTAAAGACAAGCCATGAGGAAGGATGAAGGTCTTTTGCACACTGACTTGCCTCCTGACAGCTGGACGTTAAAATTATCTATGCTCTTCCTTCACAGAGGTTCTAGCTGGGGCTAATGGGCAGTTTTGGTGGTGTTTCCTTTGGACAACATCTGAAGCAGAGTGGAAAGGAAGTAATAGATTTCTCCTCAGACTAGTCAAATATGATGAATGCGCCCAGGACTTTTGAAGGCACTATACTTCCAAGACATCTTGGTGTCTAGTGCAGATTTCCTCCAGTTTCCTCCACAGGATGGTACAGCTCTGTATTTTCTTTTGCTGTGGGCTATGGCCAAAACCACAATGTAGCAGATAAACAGTTTTCTTTCTCCTTCTTCTATACAAGCCTGCACTGGTAATAAAAGTTCTCCTAATTGCTCCTGAGGGTTTCAAAAGATGAAGGAAATTGTGTCCTATCCAAACATAACAATAGTAATGATAGCACACAAGCAGATAAGGCTGTCAATTTAGTACAATTAACTATCCACTCTGCAATACTTTCATTTGGTGATCTATTTTTACAAGGCAATCCAAAGGGAAAAGAAAAATATTTATAATAAAAAAAGGGGATCAGAAAGGAACAAAAATTATGGGGAAGAAATAAAGCAATGGTGGACTTAAGGGGATAAAAGTGAATAAATCATGCAGAGTGACAATCCACAGTGATGCCATATGTCAGATAAAACTAACCACAGCCATACCTGCATGATGCTGTCTGACTACTGGTTGAAGTCAGAACAAATGAGGCAGTGATAAGCTCTTTTGGAAAAATATCTAAGGGTCTCAGAAAAATATTTGTAATGAGGAGCTCAGAGAGAATTTCTCTTTCTGCAAGTACTTGTGTCTACATTGCTTAGAGCTATTTGAAGTACTAACCCTAAATAAGGCCTCAAAGTTGAGATGTTTCAAAGGACTTTGAGCAAAACCGAGTGCTTGGTGCCACAAAAGTTAGATTTGTCATGGTGAGTTTGCCCAGGGGTGCCTGTTAAAACCTGGACTTTAACAATTAGAAGGTGCAGCAAGAAGTCAAGGAACAATCCCAAGAAGCTCAGAAAGATCACATAAAACTTTTTCAGAGCTTCTCTGGCCACGGGCCATAACATAGAATGAGACAGGTTCTTGCTTATTGGTGACTGACAGAACTGATGCAGATTTTGACCACATCAAATAAGAATAATGAAATGTATTGCTAGTGCTTCCAGGCTCAGGGCAGTTCCCTTCCTCATCCTCCGAATATGACCTTATGGAAAAGGTGAATGGCCAGGACAGGGGGGGAGATAAAGCTCCCATATAAGCTATTTGTCTATCCCAGCTTTCTGGATGACTCTAATGAAGATTGTTCTAACACTCCAGGGGAAAGAGCAAGTGGATGAAGCCACACTTATCCAGCAAAATGGGAACAGAGACATTAATCTGGTTTTTTGTGTGGTGATCACAAATGACAGATCTGACCTTTCATGAACTGCAGTTATGGGCAGGTCTGCAGAGCCTAAAATTGGATTGGACAGCATGTCTGCTAGAGCTAATAATGCTGCTGGTACTTGTCAGTGGCCATGTCACTCCTGCTCTTGTAAACTGTGAGCATAAACTTTGGTCTGGGGAAACTTAGTGACCCTCAGAGAGACAAATTCATAAATCCCTACCAATGTAAGATGTCCAGTAGTGAATTTTGATCTGTTGAGATCTTTTGAGGCAATCCTGTCTGGGTGAGAATGCTGTGAAGTCTTTGATAGAGTTAGGTAGCTGAGGAATAACTTTATTGAAGAGGGACCTGAGTCTCTGTACAAAGATCAGTACCTGGAAGAAGTGCTTAGAACAGAGGGTTGTTTCTATATTTGATAATTCAAGTTTTACCTGTTACAGGAGGAAGTGGGAACTGATGCAATATCAAAAGGTTGAAGTATACACATCCCATATTGTACATGAAATGGAAATTATTTCTACCAAAAGGGAAAAAACCCCATCAAACCTTCAAGGAAAGGTGTTGGGGGTAGAAAGAAAAGCAAGTTATTTTGAGAAAATACTTGGAAGGAAATATGGAACTTTGAAATTACTTTCTAATCAGCAGTAGGTTTCCACTTTTCAATTAGTCATACTTTTCTTTACAAGGCAGTACCTTTCCCTACAATGCTCCAATACGCAGTCCAAAATGTATATCTCCAATGTAGGCTTTTTTCCCATTGTTGCAATCTTTGAAATTGCCTTCAGCTGCCTGTGGGTTATACATGGTGGGTTCCAAACTTCCAGACTGGATTTGAGGAAGCTCTTAGAAATTCAGTAACTCGCAGCTAAAATGGCAGAGGACTTTTCAGCAGAGCTTGTATACAATCATCTACTGACAGAACAGAGTCAGGAGTCAGCAACTGCTTCTAAGAAACTCATTTGGTCATTAGAGAAAACAATGAAGGGCAAGTTGTTCAGGGGCTAGATTCCTATACATACTTTTAAGAAATATGTAGAACCGTAAACTTAATCATTGATCCCTACTTAAGATGTGTTTTTGTAGCTGTCTCCAATTATTCTATGACAGATGCAACTGTCATAATATTTTTTCCTATTTATGGTTTAAGTCCTTAATCCATCAGCAGGATAACTCTCTTTACACATTACCTCTTCATGTAAAAAAAAAAAAAAATTAAAAATTGCAAATCAGACCTGGAACATAGCAGGTATAGTTGCCTCCGTTGCCAAGTCTGCTTTATAGAATAGAATCACAGAATCATTTAGGTTGGAAAATACCTTCAATACAGTTGAGTCCAACCTTTAGCCCAGCACTGCCAAGTCCAGCATTAAACCATGCCACTAAATCACACCTACATGTCTCATAAATCACTCCAGGGATGGTGACTCAAATTCCTGGGCAGCCTGTTCCAGTCCTTGAAAACACTTCCTCTGAAGATCAATCTAAACCTCTCATGGCCCAGCTGTAGGCCATTTCCTCTTGTCCTATCATTTGCTGCTAGTGAAGAGTCAGCTCATCCAATCCATGAGCTGTTTCTCTAGGAGGATGCTGTGGGAAGGGATGTCAGAGTTTTTGCTGAAGTCTAGATAGGCAACATCCACAACCTTTCCCTTATCCACTGAGTGGGTCATACTGTCGTGCAAGGAGTTTTGTCAAGCAGGACTTGCCTTCCATGAGGCCGTTTTGTCAGGGCCTGATCCCCTCGTTGTCCTGTACATGCCAGCCAAGATGAACAGCTCCATGACCTCCACTGGCACTGAGGTCAGTCTGGGGGCCCTGCAGTTCTCCAGATCCTCTTTCCAGTCCTTCTTGTAGTTATCACAATGGTCAGCCTCAAGCTAGCTTGGACCTCTCTGGTTATCTGGGACTGCTATGAATGGTGGAAAGTGGCTTGGTGAGCACTTCTGTCACTCTCTGGTTCAACAATACAGGACTGCCCCACTGCTTCTCCTTCTTTGCCTCTCCCTTCCCCGGGGTCTTTAGCCATCCACTGCAGCACTCAGTTGTGCAAGTCATCCCACATTTCTCTGAAGGTAACTGTGTCACAGTTCAATTGCTGCACAGTGACTTCTAGCTCCCCTTGTTTTTTGCTGCATGCATTGGTGTAGATTACATGATGATTTATACTTTATACCATGCGAAAAGAAATAAAAAGCAATCACAAGGTATTTATATACCCCAGTTAAAAATGTTGCTTGGCTTAACTTTCTCAGCATTGCTGCTTGTATTGCGAATATCTCTTCCCCAGGCTGGCATCACTACAGCAGCAAAACCATTACAAGATGCAGTTTTGCCAATGTAAATTTGTTTTTTGCTGGCTTTGCTTATCATGTTTGAAAGCCATATTTTTTGAAAAAACAAACAAGCGAAAACTAGCTATTGGTGGATGCCATATTTTTTGCTAGAGCTAGAAGAATGTAGATGAACTTTTGAAAGAAATCTTGCAAAAAAAGCATATGAATGTGTTTTCACTCTGGAACAGAAAGCAGTACTCCCATCCATTCTAATCCTGCAAAAGTGTAATGCTTCAGGAGAAGAGGTTCAATAAAATTATTTTCCTTGTGTGAAAGAGAAAATTTAGGCCTAAACAAGTTTCCAATAATAAAGTATTTTGAATTTATATGGGATTTTTATACTACATAATTTAAAATATCTGTTTTCATTAAGCAGTCAGTCCTAATATATGCTTCCCTGAAAGATAAGTATCTTCATTCCCTTGCTGCTTCCTGACTCCTGCTTCTGTGTTGATTCATCTACACCATGCTGATTTTCCCTGCTCCATACATTTATTTGGAAAGATTCTAATTTTTTATCCTTCCTCCTAACCATCCCACCCAAAAGTAAATTTGTATCATTTACAAAGAGACCTACATGCCATACAGCTTGAAACAAACATGGCAAGGAGTTGATCTGCTTGCAACAGGTAAAAATGTCCTAATTTTTCTGGCTGTCCTCTTCATCTCCATTAAATGATTAATAACTGTATTTTAGTCCTAAATTTCTAAAATAATATCTTATTTATGTTTTCCCATTAGAGATAAAAGTTCCACCTATTTGTCATTAGAAATTTGTCAGCCAGCCAATTTGTGATGGCTGTAGAGAGCTGAGATCAGCAAAACTAAACCCCTTTTATTTTTGTGTTTTTAATACATTTCTACAGGAAGAGAAATAGCATGTTGCATTAAGTAGGAGTTTTATCTTTGCAACATTTTTTTTCCTCATAACCAATTTAGTGGTTAATGTTCTGAATTTAAATTCATCTTTCTTGAGTTTATCTGCCACAAGCAAAATAAATGCCCAGGTATTGTTACTTTTTTTTTTTTTTGGCACAGTCTTAGTGTAAACTTAATGGACTGATGTGCCAATTTTCATTGGTTTGTATGAAAGAAGATAGTTTGGCATGTGGCCTCTGTAGTTTAAAGCCAAGTTACTTTAAGAGAAGACAAAAATTTTGCTTCATTTTTATATAAGTCCAGTCTTTTAGTAGCATTATGGCTCCAAATGGGGTGAATGCAGAATATATACCTGAGATTTTTGGGAAAGAAAGTCTGCATTTTGGATAATTGGTCTACTACTGCTAAAACTCATATTTGACTTGGCACTGGGTAAGAAATACTGTATTTTCTCATGAGTTTTTTCAAGATGGGGAGAAATTGTGGGCAACAAATTATGACGAAAAGTCATTTTAAAATAATTGTCTACAAAACAAAAATTCTGAATTGTGAAGTAACGTGTGATACCTTGAGTAAATGATATAATTTAGTTTTGACAATTTCAACCTGTTTCAATTTGATTCCCCAGAAATATTTCACTGTTTCTACCATAAGTTATATTTTGAACTGAAAAATAATTTGACCTGAAATGGAAACAGTTTATGAAGAGGAAAACATGTCATATTTTAATATATATTTTGCATTAGAAATGTTGCTTGATTGGAATGAGTACTCTTCTTTGGTTTTTCAGATTTAAAAAAAATCCAGCAAAGAACAACAATTCCCAATTCCTTGTATTACCCTCTATTCCTTATATTATGAGGGAGCCAAAGGCAGTCGCTAGGAAAAAGGATCTGCCTGCCTAATTTTTAAATGTTGCAACATTTTACATTTTACGTTAAGTTCAGCTATGAGGAAGTCTTACTTTTCCTTCTGAGATGATCCTTGCTGTGCCATCTGTAACTGAAGTTAAAAAAATGCAGCAAGTGGAGATAGAGTTCCTTCACTTCTTGGGCACATTACCCTTTCTGTACCATCTAAACGTTGTCATTCTGTGCTGTCTGACAGCACCATCTGGTTCAGAATATAATATCTCAGATCTGGCCATTTCTAGAGCTAGATGTGCTGCCACCATATAGAAAGTGAGTAATTTTTGCCTTTGTACTACATCTTCTGAGATTATAATGCTGAGGCAGCATCTTCAGATGATCCAAAACCCCAGACTGTTTAAACAGAAGCAATGAATAATTCACATCAGAAACAGAGAAAAGCAAACAAACAAAAGTCAATGGGCTTATCCTGGTTGGCTGGCAAAGACAGTATGCTCTGCTGTCATTGTCAGAGAGTACAGAACAACCTTTTCCTTGAGAGGAGAACTTTCTGGAGCTCTGCTAGCAGTGGCAGATCATTTAGAGGATCAATGGTTCCATATCACCCTTCCCTAATATGTCACCCAGGAATGAGCTATAGCACACAAAGCTCTCTCCCTACAGGTACAGCCTTCTGGGAATCATAACCACTAGATATAAAGCCAGTAGTTTTGTGTAAAATTGCACAGCATGTTTTGGACTGTGGCAATCTTATCTGGCTTCTTAATTAGGAAAAAAAAAATAATACTCGTAATAGTGGTTCTTCCATTAACAGGCAGGAAAACTTTACTCTGGAAGATGAATGGAGAAATTCAGTGGAACACTCAAACTGCTTTGCACCACTTTCTGACAAAAAGCATCAATAAATCTGATTTTATGTGGTGGTAGCAATAAGGTTCTGACTGCTTTGTCTCATTAGAGTTGTGGGAAGAAATTGGAATATGTCCCTAGCCTGGCAAACTAGGCCCTCTACCTGTAAATTATTAAACCTTATGTGTGTCAGGTGTGCTTAGAAGGGAATGAGCTGGGGAACAGAGAGAAATAGAGGTTGCATTGTTAGGTGCAGAAGCCAGAAAAGAGATCAGAGGAAGACAATAATTTTCTGTTTTGCTTTAGCTTTACCTGCTTATTAGGAAGCACAGAATAACAAAACTACCTTTTAGAGGTCATGGTAACACAGGGAAAAAATGCATTGAGTGCACAGGCAGCTGAGTGAAATTTATAATGCGTGCTGACTAATATGAGCATTTTTTGAGAAATACTCATACATAGGGAGTCATGCTCAGTCCTAAGATATTATGTTTTCATTGTATTGGAAGTAGAAAAAAGATGCAGACCAGAAAAGCAAATACAGGGAATTGGATCAAATGATAGAGATTTTTGTGCATAAATACTGGTTCTGCTGGTACAACAGATGCACAGCATGAAAAAGATTTTCCACAGTATTGCTGAATCCTAATGGCTCCACCTACAACAAATCTCTTCTCAAGTATCGTGCACTACCTTGAGTTCCAGGATCTCTAACCCACACCTGATTTTTTGGAGGTGCCTAACTGATCATGGCACCTTCATGCGTCATGGATCACTGTGAAGGACTCTCCTGTGGGTTTTATTTGAAATTATTTTGGGCAACCAAAATCTGACTCCAGGTTGCCCCTTTCATTGCATTTTTTAGGTTTACTGAGTACATGCTTTAGTACACAGTAATTGAGGGGAAATATAATAATCAAACAGTTAACCAAAAAATAAGCAGTTAAATGTTAAAGATCTGAATAACTGCAGTTTCTGAGAAAAAGGAAACAAATGTAGCCATCTGATTTAAAATTGAATTGGAAGCACTGGACAGTGAAGGGCCTGGATTGTGACTGTCTCATATTAGAAGTCTGAAAAAGTATGTGCCCTTACATTGTTATCTTAAAAGTACTCCAGAACAAGGGCAGTCATCTATGTAGATATTAGTCTCTATAGCATAATATCAGAGATTTAGCCATTAAGTGCCATTGGGAGTGGTACTGTTACTCCCAGGAAAGGTGTCATTACTGCCTATAGATAAAAGAGTAAAAATCTCAATTTGTCTTCTTCATGGTGCTATTCAGCAATCAGTTTCTTTTCTACTTCAAAATCTGGATTAAATGAGGCACAGCTGGAGGACAGAATGAAGGGACTGACTGCTCTGAAGCTTTTGGGAAGAGGCATGGGATAGGTAGCTTGGGACTCACACTGCTCCGGAGGACGCAGTTAGATGGCCTAGTTTCTGGCAGAAAATGAAGAGTATCTGTATTACATATACATCACCACAATGTGTCAGTTCAAGTTTGAAGCTCTATGATCTGACCAAGAATTTGTTTGCTACAGTTTCATATCCTTATTGTTCACTAAAACAATAAAAAAAACCAACAAACTCCTGCCACTATAAAATTTTCATTGGTACAACGAATACAGAAATATTCCTTTAATATACCAGCATGCAATGATTTGCAAAGATATGTGAGCACAGAAAGGATGACTGACCTGTGGCAGAGTGAACTCTAGCAGTGTGATTAATTCCAGACATTAAATCCTTATAGCTCTCCTGTATCCTCAAATCAAACCCCCATGTTTTCCACATTGCTCACTAGACACAGAGAATAACATGATCATTTTGGAAGTTCAGTCTCGCCTGCAGGCAAGAACTTGTCCCGTCATAGCAGAAACAAAAGTAGCACAGCAGGACCTTCACTATCAGGAACAGCAACAGGAATGGTCCTCATGAAATAACAGCTCTTTATGTGTGAGCTTAAATGTGGATATTTTATTTCTGTGAATTCCATTGTCAAGTGTGTGTATACCAAACTAGATATATATTGAGCATAATCATTCCTCGCAAGTAATGAGACATATAGTTCCAGAGAAAATATTCCCTATTTGGAAATGTTTTACGTAGTCACTATGAACAACAGGGAACAAAAAGAGGAAACTGCACTGATTTTTCCCAAATCAACCTTTTGATTACTTAACTAACACTTCTAAAATGTACAACATGTAAAGGAGTTCCTTGTGCGATAGCAGACACTGCTGCTTAGGCAAGGATCTGGGATTCTTCATCTGTACTACCCTTCCCTGTGCTCCCCACCCCAGCTATGACTTGCAAAGATAAATACTCCAGTCCAAATAAAAATATTATAATTGGACAGAATGTGAAAGAGCATAAAATCCTATAAAATATATAAACACAGTGATTACATGTCTTAAAACACTTATTTCCTTAATGGCAGAAGTGTATCTGTCAGCAGCAACCTCCCTCCCCCCCCATTTGTCCGTAAACTACATTTACACTGATGGCATCTGGCTACCAGTGACTGGATATTTTATAAATATAGAGATAGATGAATTAACTAGATTAAATAGATAGATGTAGGATGTTTGGTCTAAAGAGTCATGAACCCTTACTTAAGGGATTTGTCCTATAAATTCGCCTGAACCAGATTACTTTGTAATAATGGTTTATAGCTATCCAGGCTCTAAATCAAAGAACTATTGGCTTGCACAAAGGATGAGGCATGAATCATATTGTGTTATACAGAAACACATAGTACCCAGTTGTTCATTTTTTAATTTGCTACATGAGGAAAAAACCTTCGGTCTTTGACTTCAACTCTGCAGTGAATTGCAAAATGGCAGAAAGAAATATCAAGATCTTTAGGCTTTGGCATTAAATAGGCTTCAAGGTCTTCTTGATGAACCATTAGTATCCGCAGGCTACAGGCTGCCTCAGTGGGATTCTGGTGCACTCATTTGCTATATTACACTCAAGTACAGTAACCCTTACGTAGCTTAAATGCAGCAGCCACACAGGAGGCAGGGGCATGAGGTGATCTGAGCCCAGTTGTATAGGAAAAAGATACTATCAGCAGAGGCAACTCAGAAATCACATTATTATGTACAGCAAAAGCCCATATGCTGCTTGGAGCAACTATCTTCATGAATTTAAAACTGCTAGCATTCTAAACATGAAGAGTAGGGAAAAAAACCCAGCTGTGGAGCAGTAACAACAAAGCCCAGACACGAGATCTTTGCATAGAATGCTATGAACTTGTGGCATTTAAGGACATTGTTCAGAGGTAGACTTGACAATGCTGAGTTAATGCTTGGACCCAATGGTCTTAGAGGTCCTTTCCAACCTGAATGGTGCTGTGATTCTCTGGTTCTCTGAATACTTGTTTAACATTATGGAATATTTGATGTTCATTCCTTCTTCGTTCTTCTTGTGACAAGCATAGATTTTGCAGGTTTTGGGCTTCTGTATTCTATATTTGTGGGTAGGGTATTGTGAATGGTGATTCACAATCTGCTGCTGTGCACTTGTGTGAGGGTGAGTACGGGCTTCCCTGTGAGGACAGGGGTGGCCCATGTCACCATCATGTCATGTCACCATCATTGTGCTGCTGTGCTCTGTCTCTAGATCTTATCTAATTGCCAGATTGTCCTCTTTTGTACCCACCCCTCTTTTTGCTGTCATGTAGGCAAGTTTTGCCCTCAGCTTGTGCTCATAACCTAAAACAGACTCAGATGTTTTGATATTAATTGTATTTTGTACTTTCCCAGGCAGAAACAATGCTTAAGGAACTGTCTCATTTCTGCAACCCAAAGTTTCTCTCGACCCAGAGAGAACTCAGGTAAGGATTTCTCTTAAATGATTCTCTGTAATATAGGCATAACTAGCTGGAACTGTTAGGACATATAACGTGTGAATAAAGTGCATTTTAGTTTATTATATAGGGTCTACAAGGTTTGCCCCATAAAATTACTATATTTTTAAACTAAATTTTCAATGAAATGGATCTCTCTTCTTGAAGTAGACTTTATTAATTTTTTCCTCCATTATTCTCAGATTAAAAGAATGCTGACTATTTAATAAATGATTAATTGCTTTCATCAAATTAAGTCTTTATACTTCCCTCCTTACCGTATAGCTAACCTTCATATCTGGGGTCATAATTTTTAGAATAGGCTTTTAATTTGTGAATTTGTGTTATTTGCATTGGTATATTTGGGACATGCAAACCTTTATTAAATAAAGCCTCTTAAAGAACATTGCAAACAGTTGCTAATTAAACACCATAATAGTCTTAAGCCCACAAAATTAGCAATGTGCAATTAATAGGATGAGCTGTCACTCATTATTGAAAGCTTAATATGTATCAAAGCAGCCAAATAAAAGGATATGATGGTGTTAAATTGCTGACACTATGCTGGTAACCTAGGTGATAGAGTTAGGCACAAAACCTGCACTTGACAAGGATGCTGGGGATGACTTCACCGTTTGCTGTGTAGACCCACAGGTTGTCCAAAAGACAGTAAACTGGCTTCTATTCTCTTTCACTCACATGCCAGTTCGGAGTGGTATTATGTGAATGTTGTAATGGTGCTGACAAATATAGTTTCCACACGCTTCAAAAACTCCCACTTACTTTTTCACTTAAGACCTTAGCCGGCCACGATAAATTGACTGGGAGTCATCTTCAAAAATCAGTGAGATAAAATAATCTAACTGAAAAATACTGCTAAAATTTGAGATGGCTGACCTAATTGCCATATTTTCAGGGGTATAAATTTCACCCAATTCACTTAGACTGGTGGCATTTATTGTGCTTTTATTCCTCACCTCGCTTTCCTTTTAAAATATGCATAATCAGTCTGGATGATCAAAACACTGTTGCTCTGGAAGATTAGTCAAAGCATACGGCAGAGTAACATATCAGATATACATGTTAAAGTCTACACATTAGATATATAGGTTAGGACTGTGTTCCTCCTCAAGGAAAACATTTTCATCCGTTCTTTTGCATTTCTCTTATATTTCTCATTGACTTTAAAAGCTTGAAGAATGTGTCACAAAATACATTATACACTTTCTCTGTTCAGTTATCAAGATCTTGATATGTTGCTTACTATTTTTTAAAATTTTATTTTAAATATGGCATTAAAATCCACAAATTATATTTCAAACAAAACATAAATTCCACAGAAAGGACAGATTTACAGAATTTTAAAGCAAATTTCAAAAGCTCAGCTGTCATCATACCATCCGTTGCAATGAGTATAAATAACTTCCTTTTAATATATGAAGCATTGGGAGGAGAAAAGAAAAAGATATATGCATAGCAGGAAAACTCCAGGTGCTCCTAGAGTTATTTGGGACATTTTCCAGTTGAAAATATGGAAATACTGTCACTCAGGCCAGAAAGCTTGTTGCTATGGGGACACAATAACAGAATCATTTGACAACTT
This sequence comes from Fringilla coelebs, assembly GCF_963513975.1. Lineage (NCBI taxonomy): Eukaryota > Metazoa > Chordata > Aves > Passeriformes > Fringillidae > Fringilla > Fringilla coelebs. Next base: position 45,963,913 of record NC_140028.1, on the reverse strand, counting down.
GGCAGTTCTGAGAGTTGGCAGAGAGTACTCTGGGAGAGGGGCTGTTGGATGATTTCAGGTGGGTGTGCACTGGGGATGGATGGGTAGCTAGGAGGAAAAAAGACTGAGAAATACTTTCAATCCTTCATTCTCTCCTTTATGTTGGAGTGGTTTTTTTGGTCTGTTTTCCTTACTTTTTCAATTTTTTTTTTTTTTGTTTGTTTTTGGTTGTTTTTTTCAGTGTTCCTCCTTAGAAGCTTAAAATCTTTGAAAAAGGATCAAGAGAAGACCCATATTCAGACATCAGCTAGCTATGCATTCACCCTAGAATGAATATATATTGAAGTGCAAAGAAATTATGCAAGAGCTGGAGAAGAGATAAGGCTGCATAAAAAGCCAATATGATTTTGGCTGTTCCCTCTGAGAGTCATATCATAAACCAAGAAGATTATAGTTCCTCTGTAGTTCAGATGTGATGGTAGTTAGAATATTATAGTAGCTGCAATACAGAGAGAGGCAGAGATTAACTGGGAAGAATTTAAAACCAGGTAGCAGTAATTATCGCAAACTGGAGGCTGGTTTATAAAGATGAAAGAACTAACACTGTTTAAGTTGGCTGAATGTCAGATAAGATGCATGTCACTAGTTCGCTAATATTTCAAGAGTCTGAACATCAAAGCAGTCAAGGAAATATTTAGTTGAATAATAGTATTCTTGGAAGAAATTGTGATGGAACTGAGGAAAATAAAAACCACACTAGATATAAGGAAAGGAATCCTACTGCCGAGTCTATTACATTAGAGAGTGATCACAGTTTCTGAGAAACAATATTATACACTTGCAAAGTCCCAATTGACATTGGGCAATGCATGGAAAAATGTACATTAGGCAGAGGTTTTAGTATTGTATTGCAGCTGAAAAATATATAAATCCTTGTATTTCTTTTACTGGCAGGAAGTGAGAAAAATCTGGTAACTGCTTTGAGGTGGTTTTCTAGATGAAATTAAAGACAACAAGGATTTGAAAAGTCATTCTGTGACAGTGCATGAGGAATTGGTAATGTGTCATATTTGAGTGATGTGCTTACATCCAAAAATCCTCAGGGTTCCAATGCTGCAAGAGAATCTAGGGAGAGAAACAATGTCCTAATTCAGTCATAGATAAGGAACAGTGAAGTTTACTAAACTGCATTGTAGTCTAAATATGTTGGAGATCATGTAATTATATCATTTAGGGTATTTGGAACCGTTTTTTGTCCTGTTTTTCAGGGGAATGCTGTCTCCACTGTCTCCACTAGAAAAAAGAAAGTGATGAATGTTGTCTATGTTTTATGGTACAATATAAATATCAGATGTGTTCATAGATTTTAATCCTTTCCTACAGGCTTTCTCTTTCTCTTCTGTTCTCTTATGATCACACCACCCAGACTGTTCCCTTTCCCTGTGCAAATCAAAATCAATTAAAAATATCCCCACAGGACTCAATTTTCAGAGAACCTACATATCTACACCTCTAATGGAAGTCAATGATAGCTGCAGGCATGTGGCATCTCTGAAACTCAGGCTCTATAGAGCTAAGTAAAGAAAAACATATGGATTTTTTAGGTAATATACCATGGGAGAAATCTCTAAATAGGCCCTGAAATAATGAAGCTACATGTTTTATACTATAGTCCAACTCACAATCACTAGGCCATCTCACCACAGGGGAAAAAGAGGATATTGAGAGTTATTGAACATTGCCAATTTTTGCTGTGGATCAGCTTGAAGTTATTTAGCACAGATGTTTCTGTAATTGTGACACACTGGGAAAATCCACACGCTCAATAGCCCTCAAACTTGCACTTCCATCTGTGCAGTATGATGGTCTACAGTTACTGCACACAGCTGCAATATAAAGCACACTGAGTTCTGTCTGGCTTAAGATCTGCTGAAAGATTTTTCTTAGCACCATCTGCACTTTTTATCTACTTGTCTCCCTACGGTTCTGTGTTTAGATGCAGTACAGTTATAAGACAGTAAAATATACGCCTAGTGAAAATAATAATGTGTAAAGAACTGTATAAAATTTAACAGTGTGGTTAGAAACCTCTCATGATGTGAAAGTATGATAGGAATTTAACAGTAAACTGTGAAATCCATCAGTATTTCTATTTATATTCTTATGTCAGTTTTGAACTATATTAGTAACAACTGAAAGAGAGGATTCTTATACTAGAAAAAGAGCGTGATTTAACCCACAGTGGTTAAAATGATGCTTCTGGAAACTGCTTCCTCATCCTAATACCTTCTTAGACTTTGATCACATTCCAAAAAGTACAGGGAAAAAAACTCCACCTCTGCTGATTTAACAAACATTTTGGAATCAAAACAGTGTGTACCAATCTAGAAAATTAGAGATGAAGACTTCTACTACCTTTGAAATTTAAATAGGTTTGAGTGTTAATTATTCATAACTTATTTGTTCAGTTCAGGCTCAAGATACAAAGAAAAAAGAAGGTAATCTTTCAAAATTTAGGCATATACAGCTCAGTGTGGAGAGACAGAAGCTGTTGCTGGTATTATCCAGGAAGGGAGAAAAGCTTTGCTGTCCTGTTATTTTTTCCCTATGTTGCTGCAGCTGTGAGTCCATTATGTATCCCTGTCTAAGGAGAAAGTGGGGCTGTTACCTCAGCCCTTGACTTTATAGCCCCAATAGGAGGGTGGACTTGTCATTTAACTTTTTCTCTGCAGTGAGCTGCTGCTTTTGTTCTGCAACTCTTTCCTGCAATATCCTGATCCAAGTCACAGCAACATGCTGGTTGTTGCACTGGGAAGTGTAGCAATTCCAACAAGAGGACTCTGTAAAGTGTTTCCCATCATGCAGCCATGCTAAATAATGCAAGAGAACTTCTGCATTCTCACATTTAACAGGAACTCTTCAGACCTTGAGATATTAAAGAAAACCATCTCATTTCTAAATCAGACTGTAATCTCATATGATTGTCTGTAATGCTCACGGAATTCAGTCCAGTAGAAACCTGGAATATTAATGACAGAATTTTGACTCTTGCTAGAAGTATCTTGGGATCTGGAACTGTCAGAATCTCTTTTTTATGTCTTCCTTTTTCCCTTCTTGACTTCTGCTCTGGGAGCTTAACTTCATCATGTTCTGAAAGAAATGGCTAACTGTACATGAGTGTTGCAGAACCAGCATGTTTCTGGGGTATGTTTTATCCAGCCCTTCAATAAAATTATTTTTGTTTCTTTAGATTTATAGATGGTAGAGTCACATATAGATGCACAATGTGTAGTCATCCAGCACTACTGCACATCTGTTACTGTATTTATGTAACATTTTCTTTCTCTCAAAAATAGAAAAGGGCTTGTGTTGTAGCACATAATATTAAGACACAACATCCCTGGCTGCAAAAGTAAGTTTCTGCTTGGAGCGCATCAGGACAATCCAATACATAGACATCTTGAGGAATCCCCTGTGGCAGGAAAGAGTAAATTTTGTATGCTAATTCCAAAATCTCCACAAAATCTATGACAATGAAGAATGCTATGCCCTCCATTTTCATATCCTTTCCCTTATGTTATTTTCAAGGTTGAATTCATTATGCCACAATTTCCTTTATTTCCTTCTTTTTTCTTTTTTTATTTCTTTTTTCCTTCTTTCTTTGCCTCTTTGGAATGACTTTGGGGAGCCCTTAACAATACATGTCAAAATGTAAGGGCTGCACTGCATTGTGAACTGTTTCTCTGCTGACTCATCTGCCACAGCTAATCAAGACTTTTTGGTCTACATACTGCAGCATTTTAAACCTTTTAGCAGTAAAGCAGTGCTTTTTTTGCTCAAAAGCTTTTAAATTATAGCACATGGTGGGTGGCTGATAAGACTTTTTTTTCCTAAAGTGAAAATTCTTTTCTTGTTATTGCTACCTGGTGTCATGTTCTATTTATCAAGTCACAAAGTTTTTGGTGTCCAGTACCTTTTTTTTTTTCTGAACTGGGGATTTTTTTTCCTATTTAGACAGCCCCACACCTTTTCAATTTGGTCTCAATGGCACCTGTTAGTGGCACACAAGCCTAGGTTATCTCTCCTTGTCCCACCAGCAAAGTAGAAAGAGGAACGTTGGTCCTCAGTCTACATACTTCAGGAATGAAGTTGGGGACAGGAAAGATTTTGGGGAATTTTCTGGGTGCAACATTTTTGGTTCATTTTAGCTCCTTGAGTGAGGAGACAAACAACCACAACGTCCAAGATTTTCTAGTTTTATGCTGTTCTGAGTTGTCTGTATTGTCCTCTTTTATCTGGAAGTCTTAGCAAGTACTGTCCAGTCCAGTACCTTCACAGGGGTCCCACATGACTTGAACTAAATTATTTTCCTCACCACTTTGGCAGCTGGAGGAAAAAACCACTGTTTGCAAAGGAACAATATGTGCAGCTTGATGACTGGTACAGTCTCTGTATGTTGCTTCTATGGAACATCTCAAACATTGTGTCAGTGCTTTGTGTTCTCAGCAGTCTTCCTTTTAGGCAGCTCCTTCCTCCAGGATGAAACAAGATGAATATTGTTTCCTTTGGGATTCACAGAAACTGTATTCACTGTAGAAGTAAGAATTAACTGTAGTTAGGACCCATATTGTGTAAGCTGCTCATTTTGCAGTGATTTTTACCACCACATTTCCCAGTACTTAATTCTGAAACTTCCTCACCAATTCACTTTTGCGATTTGGGGAGTACAATAAAGAGCTGTTTAAGGAATTTATAGAGATATCTGCATTAAGAAGTTCAGCGCATGGTCACTCAAGACTATTTTTAGAGGGTCTAATATTTACTTCTGATTTTATGCTTACAAAAAAAAAAAAACCAGACCAAAGTGGTTCTTTTACAGACACAGAAATTTAAATTCCTGTACTATCTAATATATCTCTTTGACTATTATACTTGAACAGAAGCTATACCTTGAATTATTTTAGGTTGATTGCAAAATGATTATTAAAAATCTCAAGACATTCTAGCAATGTTGGGAAAGTGGCGGATGTCCTATCCCTTGGCGTGTTCAACGCCTGGTTGGATGGAACTCTGGGCAACTTGGTCTAGTGAAAGGTGTTCCTGTCCATGGCAGGGAGGTGGGACACAATGGTCTTTAAGGTCCTTTCCAACCCAAACCATTCTACGATTAATTCTGGGAATTTTGGAGTGGGAGTAAGTTATAGATGGCATGGTACAAGTAGACTTTAAGTTCTTATCCAGTGAGTTACACAGACTCTTTGCTGCTACTTAGGGATGATGGATTTTCCTGACGCAGCTACTCTTTTTTCTCCCTCCAAGTTCCTATAATGAGAGTTTGAGAAATTTAGATACCTCTGTTTTTATTTTGGAGGTATTATGTATTTCTGGCTGGTGTCTCTGCTCCACCAAACTACACTTCAGCAGCCAGGAATCATGAAATCCTAGGACGAGAAAAGAACTTCAAGAAATCATCTCATCCTTTTGTTTGTTTAACTGTTATTTAAAGCAAATGCCATTCTTTGGTCTTCTCTACTCTGAATTAAACTACTCATTTCCTTTTGTCTTTGCCATAGGCCATATTTTTAAACCTCTGGTCTTTTTTTTTTTTTTTTTTTTTTTTCTGCTAGACTCTCTGCATTGATCTATGAGTTTATTGAAGTATGCTGCCTCGGACTAGACACAATATTCTGTCTAAGGCCATAGCATTGAATAAAACATTGAACAAAGCAGAGGGATTACTTCACATTTCCTTCCAGTCACAGTCTTATACATCCTGCTGTAGAGATTCTGAGGCATTTGCCTTTTTCACAACAGCATGACACTGTTGACTCATGTTCACTTTGTGACCCTTTACAATCCTTCATTTATTTTTTCATAGAACTGTCTATAGATTGCTATTCCTCATCCTGTATTTTTGGACTGAATTAATCATGACTAAGTATGGGATTCTGGTTTTACCCCTACTAAATCTTGTAATATTTTCTGTCCATATGTCTGATTTTTTAAGATCATCTTGAATTCTGTCCTTGCCCTCTAACATTGTTTTGGTTCCTCCCAGAAAATGGTATCTGTGAACTTAATAAGAATGCTCTCTGTTCCTTTTAGATCATTAATGAAAATATTGAATTGTTTTAAACCCAGAGGAGGCAGACCATTAGAGTGTATCCTGTTAGGTATGTATTTCTGATGAAAAACAAATTGAAGCCATAATTACACTGTCCTAAATTACACATATAATGGTTGACTGAGAACTGACAATATGGTTTTACTATATCAGTTTAAAATTTTATGGTAATTTGGGTTCAAAACATGGATAATAAATATTCTTCCAAAAAAGGCACATGCACTTATCTAGTGAAAAGATTAGTTTTCTAATATTTTTTTCTGTCTATATATGCCTTTTTAGGGTTGCCACAGATTTCATCCACGACCTCAAAAAGCATGCCATCAAAACTGATGTTGAAATCTATAAAATTTTATGAAACATTTTGGTATCAATAAACTGCTGCTAAAAAAACAAAAAAAAAGGTAAACTTTGAAAGGTTCCAAGCAGCTCTAATATTTGTAACTGGACTTCTGATTAAAAAATCTTTACATTAAGTTACAGAAACTACAATGTTATCCAACAAAATAAGACAAAATTGAAAAGGGGAAAAATGGATTAATTTCAAGGAAATCTTTCTGACAATAACATCAATGGCTGACATTAATATCAATGGCTCTGAGCTCTCATGGGAAGGTATAGAAAATTCTTTGTGTTGCTGCCCATGGCAAGGAGGTTGGACTAGAACTTCAGGGCCCAGACATTTTTAGAATTAAGCGGTCAAGTATCCAACAGGGACCAGCTGTGCCACGACAGGCAAATGAGCCCGTCTGAGGTCACACAGAGAATTAGTGCAGACACTTCACACGTCTGTAGCTGCTAGAACCAAGGAGCACGTGACCTCCATTACACACTGAAAAGAAGGGAGTCAATTCTCCTGAGCTCAACATAATTCAGTGCCTGAAATTGTCCACAATGCTTAGCACACAGTAGATTTTGTTTTATTTTTTTTACTTTTTTCCCATGGCTAGGAATTTAAAGCAATGGTCCTTTTTTTGTTTGTGTTTGAGGTAGTCTAGTTTGTGTTATAGTATGTTTATAATAAACCTTAACACCGAGAGAAAAATCTTCACTATTTAAGTTTAAAAAACCATGATTCCTCTTTGAGGAGAAAGAAAGAGTAATGAACACTGCACCAGTGACTGTAGTTTGAAGAATCTACTTTGAATATGTGAAGGAATAGAAAACACAAAGGAGTTTTTCATAAATGTTTGTTCCAGGTTGTTGTCAATTTTTCAGTTTATTTGCTCCTCACAGCCAACAGCCCTACTCTTCTTACTCTTTACAGGTTATTTTATATTTAAAGTAGTAAGAACAAGAGAGAGAACAAACCACATGTGACAGATAGCACTTAATGTGCTATTAGGAAAAGTATTGCAGAAATGAGGGCTATTCAGGACCATACAGAGAAAAGTAGTACATTACACATAGGAGGACAAAGCTTTTCTGATTTGAGGAAGTGTGAATTTAGCCTAGCTCCAGATTAACCATGGTCCCAGAGTCACAGATGTGCGTTAGCACTGTGCTGATTTCTACAGGAAGGTCTTGCAGGGTTAGGGATCTGCAGCTAGAGGCTGGAAAGAAGGTGGCGAACTATGAGAAATATATGCCACTGACCTATTTTGTAACCTGCTCCCTGCCTAGCTGCAAAAAATTCTGGTGCTCAGATATATGCATCAATTTTGGCACAGTTCCTCTTGAAACCTCAGGATTCACCTTTAAGGAGGGAGAGTGAGATTTCTGCCAGCTAGAGACAGCTATTTTGGGTGAGGTTGAGGCTGCTGGCAAGCCATAGACATGGTTTTCTTTGGTGGATGGGTGTCTGTTCCTGCACTACTCGTTTTTCATCTAATTTTTTTGCTTGAGCAGTCTGTGTCTGAATACCCTCTGTAGTTGTGTAAGGAAAACTCAGCTCTGATTATGATTTTTTTAATTAAACTTGATTTGGATGATGAAGAAAATGAGAATATAGGTAGAAAACCTAAGGAAATTTTTAATCAGAAGCAGGTAGTATATGGGGTCTTTTGTTCATATTTGGTTTTCCTGACATACACACTAATAATTTTCCATATTTTGGAGTAATTTAATGACAATTTTATTTAATTTTATTTGATGTACATATTTTTTAAGTTATAAGGGAAATGTGCACAAATTCAATCAGAATTTGTCCTCCTTCCTGAACTTCGCCTGTTTTCATGGTAAGCTTGTCAGAAAAAAGACTGTATTTTGCCAAGTATTTATATACAGTATGACAGAGTAGGTCTGATCTCAAGCTGGACCCTAGACAGTACTCTAATGCAAATAATAAAAAAAGATTTTGCCAAGAGAGCCTATGTATACATTTATATATCAGGATCTCTCTCCCATTTTTATTCTTTCCTTTAGAAGTTTAGAGGGTTCTTTACTAGTCATTCAAGTACTAAATATTTAGCATCAATTCATATGAAAGTTGCTTTGATCTTTGTGTAAATAAACAGGCTCAGTTTCTCCCATAGGACTCTTTCTTGAAAATGATTTCTTTCATCAAGTAGTTTGTTGCATCTCTGTGAACATCAGTACTGCTTCCTTCAGAACTTCAAACAAATATTTCCTGCACGTTTACAGGAAACATATTAAACACTATAAATGGCAACCTGCCTTGCACCTGATTCAATAGTTAAAGTGAGGTGTGAGCAACTGAGTGACACAGTGCTCTTCTGGCATCAGGGCAGATAAGTGTTATATATGGGATGTCTTCTATAGCAATGTGAACAATGCACTTACAGACATAAGAATCTTGTCTTTACACAACCTGAATGTTTAAGCATTGATGGTACAAACCTTGCAACTATAGTTTGCCTTTGGTTACTGATAATCATCCTGGAAAGTCCCAAAAAACAATAGCAAAAACTAAGATGGCAATTCAAGAGCAGATCTCTTATAAATGAGAAGGTAAGCAAAAAGAAAGGTAACAAACTGGGAAGAGAGAGAGAATAGAAATCCCATTATGATGTAAGTTTACCTCTGCAAAATTTTCAGCAGAGTATTTTTTCTGTCTCCAAAATAGGTTGTAATCTTAGAGGCCTCATCTTTATTTACTTTTGTTATCTGCATAAACATTTGGCCAGAATCTGGTTGTCAGTACCTTGAATGTGGTATATTGGGTAGGAAGCCATGGATGACTCTATGCCTAGAAAACATAACTTCAAAATGTGAATGTTTTCTGCAGATATACAGATTTGTTGAGTCTCTGAGAAAAAAGGGGTTTTAATGAGGTGACTGTTTTCCCAAGACATCTTCCTAGAACTAATTTGTATGATTGCCCTCTTCACCTTGTTATCAACTCTTCAAATTTTGACTTATCAAGAGGATATTTTGAAAATTTTCTGTAAACCTGCTGCTTTCTTATAGAACAAACCAGCCATCTGTGAAGCCAATTTTTATAGCTTTACTGGCTTTGAGTGCTCTTCTTTGCACTTAGAATGCTCTGAAATTATTCTAATTGAATCAAAGTCATAAATTATAAAGTCTGGGCGACACTGCCATGTAATTGTTTCTCTTTGTAATATTTACACTCTAACTCAGTCATCCTCTCCAGCGTCCTGCTTTGGAACTCCATTTTGGCCATGTAATTCATTCACTTCACAATCAGTCAAGGCTCTGCTATATAATTCTAATTTTGTTAAGTGATATGAATATTGAACAGCTGAGGTTTATTATCTTTGAATGAAGGCACTCTTTATTCTTTCTGTCTTAAGACTCAGTTAATATTCTGAATAAATACACAGCTTCTAAATAGGTACACAATTGGCCTTTAGTTAATCTTCAACCAAAGAGATTAAGGACTCAAGCCTGTTTGAACCTGTAGATCATTTGAATCTACAAAAAATTTTGGTGCTTTCCAGTTTCTCTTCACAAGAAGCAGTTTTTCATTTGTCACTGTCCAAAAGGGGAATTTTTCTATTTACTGAATGAGCCAACACACAGAGAGAATATGCATGATTTTACAACATTTACATACTTAACAAACACAAGTTATAAACCTGCTCTGTCTCTGTTTCTAGGCTATGTAGACAATGCTTATATGTCATGATTACCATTAATTCTCAGTTTGATTTCAGTGCTAAGGTACTTTATATTACTTGGATAATGAATGACTAATGGATTCCTACAGCCTTGACAAATAGACTAAATCCTCAAAAGACTGGAAAGCCATGGACACAGGACCAGTATTGGCTCCTAGTCTTCAGTCTGGGAGTAAGACTTACATAACATTGAACACATTTGGAAAAGGGTTGTACCAGAGGGCTAAATGTTCTGCTCCCAGACAGAATACTAAAAGAGAGTAGAGGCTTACTTTTTTTGGATAGCCTGTCTTTAAAGTAGACATGTGCATTAATCATTATTTGAATCACCATTAAACTGAGGTAGGAGTGAAGTATAGGCAGGACTGCTGAAGGAGTACAGTGGGGAGTATCACAGCTGAGCAATAAATGAGACATTGCACTCTGAAAATACGCTGTTGAAAACCTGAAGAATTGTTAGCACACGTGTAAGGGATTTAATTGCCCCAAATGCTGTTAAGATCAAAGAAGGACTTTGTCCACTGCAGCAAACCCTGCAAAGAAGCAACTGCTGATACGCTCCCTCTACCTGCCCCCTCCCTGAATATGCCTCCTGGATTCCGAGAATTTGGATGTGAGTTAAGCCACCTGACTTGAGATAAGATAAAGGTGGTACTATTGTCCAATTATATTAGGTTTAAGGACAATTAAACAAGACTGGAGGAGAAGAATGTACCCACAAGGAAAGGTAGCTCAGCAGCTATGCTGAAAATTAGCCCACTGACTCAAGATGTGAGACCCAACTCAAAAGAGGAGGAAGACTGAGCACGGGACTGATTAGCATTGGAAGCTAGGGAATAATTTAAACGATAGGATAAGAGAAGTGTTAGCTGGTGAGCATTGATTCCTTTGTTTGCTAAAATGTATAAATGGTGAGTTTTGAGTAACCTTTGGGTCACTGACACTGAGAAGACCAGAAGAGGACTGACAGGATGCCATCTGGATCCAAGGGTGGTGGATTTTTTTTCTCTTAATCTTACTCTCTGACGCTCTATTTTTTTCCCTGCTCTCTTTTTTCTATTTATTTCTGTCTCTCTCTACCTCACATTAATTGTTAAATAAAATCCATACTATTGATTTCAGCATATAGTCTTGTTTGCCCCTTAGTTCTGGCAAAAGCAACTTTCTAATAATTGTAAAATTGAATTTTAACAGTGTGTTATAGAGACCCCTTCCTTAGAACAATTAGAATTTATAAATATTGTCTCACTGAAACACTTGGAAACGTAGAGTATTATGTCTCTTAACAGTCTTGTGATTCATAAACTCTTGAGTTTTATCAGGAGCAGGACATAGCTCTAGAAGAAATCTTGGATTGATCCAGGAAAATAATCCCAGTCTTCCTACAACAGTGTATTTTAGGGCCTTGATATCATCCTGTAGTCGGTCTCCTGAGTTTTGGTGATAGCAAAAGTAAACATGACCTCACTTTCTGGAGTTGTGGAAAATGTAATAGTGAAAGCACATATCTATTAACTTGTCAGTTCACAATCTTTCATTTTAGAAACAATTGTCTTAGGAAGTTGACATACTGACATATTTGGCATTAAGTTGAATGTTTGGAATTATTTCCTTTTCCCTCTGATGGTAACTTTTTAAAAGCTGTGTTTGCTATTTGCTCATGTTGAAGTCTGTGACTGAAAATGTGTCTCACTGATAGTACAACATGTAATCAAAGGCATTGTCATGGTTTGGATGATGGTTGGTTAAGTTTCAGGGAGAGCTTTGCAAGTACTATTACTATATTATACAATATCATTCATCAAAAGAATATTGTTCATACACTTATTAAACATAAATATGATATGATTGTAAAGTTTCATGAATTTTTGCCTTATATTTTTTAATTTCCACAGTTTTCTTTCTTCTTCTATAGTATTGTTCCAACTGCTTCTGCTGACCTCAGTATGAAAACAGTTTCAGGCAGGTCAGTAAAATGCAGTAAAGCTTCACTTTTCAGAAAGACAGAGGGGTTGGGTTTAGTGCTTGAAAGTCTTCAACTGAAAGACTAGTCTCTTTAATTTTTCAAACTCTTCTTTGCAAAATACTCTTTGTTGCACAGTAAATCTCCAGCTAACGTGGTTTCTGAGGCCACTTAACCCACAGCAATTACACTGGTGGGCCAATGCTGTCTCTGGGATAACTCTATTAAGAGCAGTTGGATTACACTGGTTTTAGATTACATTGTGATGGATTAATGTATAGCAGGGGAAATAATTCCTCAGTATACCTCTGAAAAGATGCAACTTTCTCAACACACTGGATTCAGAGAGTCTAAAACGGCAACAGTTTCAAAAATACATGGTGGTAGATGGAAAGAACTCCTGCTTTTCAGCCTCCTACGTCCCTGCTGGTCCCTCCCTCTCCTAGTGACTTCTCAGTGCCCTCCTTCCTCCTTCTCCCCTGCTGCTGTCAACACTGAGAAGTAAATGGGTCAAGCCAGCAGGTCACTGACAGTGCAGAATGCACCTCACCATGTGTTGCCATGAGCCATACAGGATTACGTGCTTAAGTTTCTCAAAGCCTGTTTGATAGGCCCTAATAAAAATCTGCTCTTGATAAGACAGTGGAAAGAGGGAGCCAGAAACAATGTGCATATTTTAAAGATGAAGATGGTTTTCATCTAATAGATGTAAAGAAAATATTAGCAAAATTTCTGATGGCAGCTCTTATGAAAGGACTTTCAAACAGAGTGTTCCTTTGTTCCTTCTCTTTAAAGAGGAAAAAAGACCCTCCAAAGTCCAGCCACTCACAGCTCAGGGTAGTCGTACTAAATGGGGAAGAGATCAAACCTTTCACATGCTATTTGGTATCAGCCCCATCACGTTATGTAACATGACTGTCTTGTCACAACATAATGCACTGGGGAGGAATGACAAAAGGCGTTTTTCACAGCTACATTTGAAGAAGCCACAGCAGTTCAAACAGGCAACTTAATATATTTTCTTGTTAAAGGACTTGCTCTAAGGACAGATTGAAAATGTGCTCTTTTCCCAAGTGCATCTGTAGAAATACACACATTCTTCAAACATAGCTGCATTGTATATGAGAGCATCACAATACATAATGTCTTTACACAGGAAGAATGGCTGGGTGTAGGTACATATGTCTTTTAGTTTCTATGGGTGTATATAACAATCAGGATGGTATGTGCAACATATGGAGTTGCACATGCTTAATAACTATGGATTAACTTTTGGAATTACTTTGAATGTAGCGATCCCTAGTGCAATAACTGGTTTAATAGTTCAAGCACCAACATTGAAGTTTCAGTAAATTTTATTTAAATTGCAATCACAAAGTGTGAGCATTTGTGCCAGTGGTCACTTGATCTGTCCCACAGTTCTTGTCACAATGGTGACAATTTTTTTTCCTGATCCATCAGCAGCCCCCTTCTGACTGTTCTTTTCTGAGCCACTTTGCCCTCCCCTTTTTCTCACCAGTTTTACCCACCTGTTCCCTATGCTGCTCAGCAGTCACTCTGCATGCCTTTCATCAGATTTAAAGGCTTCAGTAACAGCTTTTGGGTTAATTCCATGCAGTCCATATCACAGAAATCAGATGAGAGCGTTAGCAATGGAGGCTGACTTGAATCTCCATCAAGATTACAACACTTGAACTTGGTTACATCTAGTGCTGATGTACCAAAGAGATCCTGTTCCTTGGCAGCTGCACGGTCTTGTCACCTTTCACTTATCTTCCCAGCAGTGTTGTGTCCTTTGTCACGCTGAACTGCCATTTCTGGAAATGTCACCTCCTCAAGCAGAACAATTATGGATATAATGTATCAGTGCCAAGAATGAGTGATTCAGTAATTCACTGGTGCTTGAAAATGTCAGTTCTAGAAATACTCATGCTTTCTTTAAGTTCGATTGTGGCTCAGGCATGTTAGTCCAAAAAGAAGGGACTTGAAAAGTGAGAGAAATACAGAAAATTCTCTATCTTTGATTTCTATTGGTATCTAAGCCTTAAAAATACAAAATCCTAGAATACTTGCAGAACATTTTGCTTTTGCTTTTGAACTTGAGGAGTGAAAATGAGCTAAGTTTGAAATTTTAGCTTTTTCATCACAAAGGTCATTTGATTGCAGGCAGGTTGTTTATGAGACTGAAGCTCATAACTATTGAAGTAAGTGTTTCCAATAACGTTAGATCAAATCTGCTTGTTTATTTTATACCTCAACTTCTTTAGATTCAATGCTAATTTTCTTTCCTTGAAACATATTAAAATCTTTTCAGATTAAGAAATTCAATTTTAGAGGGAAGATATAGTCAGTGGTCCATATTTTAGCTTTCAATATGACTGGTAAAAAAAAAATGTAGTGATAAAAAATGCCTCTGTATTTTCTTTCTAACTAGAGGGGAGGGAAGGGAAAGAAAAGTCAATACTTGGCTGGAATCATGAGCAGCTTGTTGGCTGAGTAAATCAGTCAGGAGCCCTGCAGCTGGTCAGCTTCACCTCACCGATAAATGTCACAACTCACTGCTGTCAATATGGATTACCAGAAAAGGTTTCCTAGGAACTAAGAATGAGGGAGCTTGTTTCCTTTGAATGAATTATATGGGCCAAAATAATACTGATACATGATTAGAATAGGTTGCTCTGACTAGGCAATTATTTAAATGCACCCCCAAAAGCGAGATAAACCATGGAAAATATTGCAGACCAGGTGAGAGAATGAAGAAAATTTATGACTTTAGCTGTGGCTTGAGAGGTTAGAGTGTTTTAAATTGCAAAGCAGGTTTGTTTCAGTTTTCAGTGCTAGGAAAGGTATCCCAGGAAGCGTGAGCTTTCTATACAAAATGAAGGAAGGCAGGCAGAGTTTAAAGTTATTCCAGAAAGATTTCTTCCCAAGTCACTCACAAGGTGCTCTGTGCAGCTCCGGCAGACTTCCTCGTGGGAGGGCAGCGTCCCTAGCACAGCCTGGTCCCTCCACCTGCACTCCAGAGAAGGAGGCACCCACTGAATGCAAGCATTTTTTGTTGTCCCTCTGAAATGAAAAGAGGACTGTGAAAACAGACAATGATCCCAAATTAGTTTCAGTCACAGAGAACAAGGAGCACCCACCAATCTCTGAGCTGGCTGGGCTGTAAGCGCTTCTGACACTTGTTACCAGAAATAACAGTGTGTGGGAAACTGCCTCAAAACAGAATAACACAGATTTTAATCGCTTCTTCTACACCTTGTCCTCATGTATTGTGTGTTATTCTGCACCCAGTTGTAGCCATTGGACCTGACAGGATGTTGACATGGCAACATGTTATTTAGGACAAAACAATAAAATGGTAACAAATGAAAAATGCTATTTTTATGTATCTGCAAAGCATATGTCCAGCATATACTACCAGCAGTTTCTGCGCTGGTCAAAAAATTGAATTCTCTTTTCACAGAAAATATGGTTATAAAAACGGAAAAAGATGTTATGATCACAGATAAAAAAGAAAACTCATAAAAGACCAAAAAACCCCCTTCTTGCAATGAGAAAGACTTTCTGAAAACTGAAATGGGACATTTATTTAAATTAAAAGCTTTAATTTAGCAAAGATGAATTATTTTCAATTCAATAATATCTGCTATTTTTATTCAGTGAGGCAGAAAATAGAACAGAACAGGGTAAAAATATATAGAAAAGGTGCTAATATGAGTGCTTTTTTATTCTGAACAGAACTTGAAAACACTCATAACTAAACAAAATGTTCACTCACTTTGGATGTTTTATTTTTAACTCATTTTAAGAAATGCTACTGTATTATTAAGGATACAAAAACAATAAGAATCAGATGCATGATTTGTAAATGAAGACTGTCAAATGCCTCAATGCAGATATATAAAAATGAAACATCACAAAATCATTGCCAATTTTCTGAAAAGAATTCTTGGTGGCATCAAGAATGCTTCTTTGGGAAGCATTTTGATTTTGAGTGCCTTAAACATTAGAAAATTGTCCTATCAAGTTTTTCAAGCAACTCTCTAAATCCTTATGTAAAATATGGTAATGCACTTAGCATTTGATCCAGCATACCTACTTAAGCCACACATTTCCCTACAATATTCAAACCAAAATCCAAGTCAGAAAGCATATTTCCACTTCATTAAAATAATGCTTTTTGACTTTATTCAAATGAATCGAGGAAATAATGAAGTTTTAGGCTTTCTTCCCAATTGCTTTGAGCACCAAAGTGGACAAGTACATTATTTTGATTATAGTAAAATTGCATTTCTCAGTGGAAATAAATGTTCCAGCAGTGCATGGAAGAAGATAGCAAAGGATGCAAAAATAATGACTAGTAAGGCAATTTGCTTGACAATACATCAGGTTCTGGTACACTTAGGCCATTTCCTTAATTATCTGTTAAAACTATCTGAATATCACCTTTGATATCACATGGAAATAAGCAAGATAAATTATAGACTGGAAATGAACACAGCTTTTGCTTAGTGTCCTGCAGCTTTGCTCTGCTCACAATATTGCTCCCAATTCACTGCTTTCCTCTGTGATTTCTAGGAATTTAATGGTCCAGTCAGAGGCATAGAACCAATTGGTCAAGGCTGCCCCACCCTGAGCCCCTGAACTGTGGCACATGGGTGTTTCTGTAGAGAAACATGGACACTGACATTCCCCAGCAGGTGTCAGGCTCTTTGTGGCCTTGCAATAGGACATGCTGAAATACCAAAGATGCTGAAGAGCAACAGACAGCTCATACCTGCTCAACAGAACCAATGTGCATGCTCCTTAGGATGTCAAAACCTTTATCTCCACCTACTTTTGCAGTCAGAAATGCAAGAACTCTGTCTGCACACTTCACTGGCCCATTAGGTGGTAGCAGCTACTCAGCTCCTCCTTTTCAATTAAATTTACATCTACCCTGATCTGATAATGCAAAGTATTTAGAAAGGGATTGACGAAACTACAGAGTAAGCAAGTATTCTGCTTCTGTTGTGCTGCAAGGTAATCAGAGCATACCTGTTAAGCTTGCTCAATATTTTGGCATGTGTATAAATCACACTACAGAACTTTTAGGCTGGACAAGCTGTACAGCTGAGTAGGTAACACCAGATATTCATTACTGAAGAGCTGCAACTGAAATGCAGTACTTTACTCAGTTTCATTTAGCTTTTTTTTGAAACCAGGAATATCTAGTCTTTGTAGGAGACCAGAAATATGTAGTATTTTTGCAGTGTTGGTTAGCGCCTGATGTGATGCTACATCAAGAAAAAGCAAGAATAATCCATAGAATAATCCATAGGTGAAGCAATTTTTTTTATTTGCATGCTTTCTTTTGCTTCCTTCAGCTTCCTTTTGTCTTTATTCTGCTCTTCCTCCAAAAAAACTCTTATTCCTGCATGTGCATTGATACAATAACTGTCTTGAGAGATTCTTACTCCAGTAATTAGCTTGTTGGGAAATTAGTTTTATGGGAGTCAAGGACACTTCCCAGCATTCTAGATGGCAAGGACACTTTTTCATGACAGATACGTCTACAAGGCATGGGCAGGACAGGTATGAATGTCCTGACATTGTAAAACACCTCTGTGGAGCCACACCAAAAAACACCTATGGGAAAAGTATTTATGAATTCAAAATGTACACTGGTGTGCTTTAGTGGTCAGAACAGGAATTTGTAAGGACAGGTATTACTGATATTCCATTCTAATTTCCATTTTTTTTTTAAAGCAAGGTACATTCACTTAGTTATGTAATAATAATGGAAGTCGGCTCAGGATCCATCCCATGTCTATACTTTTTATGTTCTACTCTTGGGAATTGCATTCTCCAAAGATCTTTTCCTCACATGCTGGAGAGGAGAGGAGAGGAGAGGAGAGGAGAGGAGAGGAGAGGAGAGGAGAGGAGAGGAGAGGAGAGGAGAGGAGAGGAGAGGAGAGGAGAGGAGAGGAGAGGAGAGGAGAGGAGAGGAGAGGAGAGGAGAGGAGAGGAGAGGAGAGGAGAGGAGAGGAGAGGAGAGGAGAGGAGAGGAGAGGAGAGGAGAGGAGAGGAGAGGAGAGGAGAGGAGAGGAGAGGAGAGGAGAGGAGAGGAGAGGAGAGGAGAGGAGAGGAGAGGAGAGGAGAGGAGAGGAGAGGAGAGGAGAGGAGAGGAGAGGAGAGGAGAGGAGAGAAATGCTTTTAGCTCCTTCCAATAATGTCATTACTAAAGACAACTGTATTGAAGAAAAAGTGAATGGCAGAAGAATCTGCTTCCAAAACATGAAGACACTTGAAAACATATTATCATATTATCATTACTCTTATTAGGCATGTATGAGCAATAATAATTGATGTGATGGATGTCATCCATATTTTTGTTTGTAAATTCCTTGTGACAGGTAAAATTCCTTAGTGTCCATTCTGGTTTCCTCTAGTGTAGAGCTAATATTCTTATTCATAGTTGGTACAGTGCTGTGCTTCGCATTCAGTATGAGAGTAATATTTATAACAGACTCATGTTTTTGCAGTTGGTAACCCTAAGTCCAGGACTTTTCTGTTTCCCAGGCTCTGCTAGGGAAGAGCTGGATAAGAAACTTTGAGGGACCATGGCCAGGACAGCTGACCTGAACTGGCCCAAAAGGATATTCCATACCACAGAATGTTGTGGCCAGTATACGACCTGGGGCAGCTTGGTTGGGAGATGCCAATTTCTACTGTGGGGACAGGCTGGCCATTGATCAACAGGCAGTGACCAATTATATTGTGTATAAATTTTCTTGGGTTTAATTAGTGTCTCTTATTCCTTTTCTTTACAATTATTATTAGTAGTAGTATTATAATTACTATTATTAGTATAATTGTTATATTTTGCTTTATTTCAATTTTTAGACCTTTTATGGATTGATTCTCCTCCCTGCAGCAGGATGGTGTGTAAGTGGCTCCAAGGTGCTTAGTTACTGGAGGGAGTTAAAAGATAACAATTTTCCAAAATATTGTAAATGTCTTAAGGATTTAAGTCATTGTTTTCAAATAAGATCCAATGAATATCTTGCAAACACTTAAGTGAGTTATGTAAACTACAATGTGTGGATTACAATGTTGATTGTGAGTCCAGTTTCAGAAACACTTGCAATATATTTTGGTTATCTTTCATACTTTAGAACTAAATCCCATTTTTTGCAGGAAAATATTTGTACTAATAAGATGAGATTCAAATTGCCTACAAACTATAAATTTTTTTTTAAAGTACACCTTTTACCTCCCTTCATGCACCAATATAGAATAAAAAGTGAAGAGGAAGAAAAGTATAAAAACATAAAACTTTCTTAATGAAATATAACCACAAAGATAAATGATGGCAATATCACTTTCTGGCTCAATGGAAATAACTGTGCTTATTGCTGGGTTTTTCTCATTTTTGATTAGAGGATTATAAAATGGCTATCACCAAGGCAGAATTCAGATCTAATGGGCTAACATTGAATTAGATATGCAATTTCAGACAAGAAAGAGAGACTCTTCTCTCTCTCTGAGCCTGGCTAGAGTCATTAGGAGCTGTGGAGAATGAAGAAACATAGCAGAGACAGACAGGAGCCAAGCAGTAAATTGACCCACTCATCTCCCTTCTGGAACTCTCCCAAAGAGCTTTTATTTTATGCGACAAACACCTCCATTGCTCACTTGAAGGTCAAGTGACTGATGATGTCTCACCAATTTCCAGCTCCAGAATACTTAAGAATTTACATGTTACATTATCTGTTCTTTTTCCCTCCACATTATCAGCAGTTCTCTTTTAGAAGAACTGCCCAGCAGAAAACTACAGCTACAAATAACAGTCTATAAAAGTCCATAGATACTCCATTCTTACAAATTTCAATCTCAAACCGCAGACAATAAATCAATGATTCACCCTTATGTAGAATCATTTATCAGCAATGTCAAAGTTCCTTGGCAACATTATCCACCTTTAAAGAGGAGCCTGAACCCTTAGGGACAGTCTTGGAAGATTGCAAGGACAACATTCATGGAATTGACTTTACGTGAAATAAAAAGCAAACCTAGATTTTCACCTTCTCTTGTTCCTCTTTCAGAGTGACATGCACCACTCTCAGAACAGAGAGGGAACAAGCTTCACCTATTTTCAGTAGGAAAAAATGTTTCCTTATGAATGTCTTTACAAGACAGCCAAATAGCAGCCAGAACTATCACAGCTTTTGAGAGTCCTTGAGAAGTGCAAAAAGATATCTACATGTAAATCACGAAGATAATGCCTGGACCCAAAGTAAAACTAGAAGTCACAAACTCTAATCTTTGGACAGTAGTTATATCCTATTGGCTAGTTATCCTCTCCTATCACATATTTTATCTAATATAACAAGGGTGACAGGGTCTGATAAAAGGGAATTGTAGTTTTCAACTAGCTGCTCTACAGATGTGAGTAAAACCTCTGAGGATATTCTCAGAACAATGAGAGATAAACAGAAAATGTGTGTCACCTTTCTTCCAGGGACCACTGTAAAAACAGACTACCAACCACCGAGGAGGAGGAATGATTTGCTGAAGGCCATACAAGAATCACAGCACTCATTCAAGGATAAAGCAATGGGACTGTACTGCCTTCCACATTACATTACCACTGTGTTCACCAAAACATACAAATGTTCTGAGTATTAAGGATAGAAATTTATGAGGACTACAACTGCATTAACACAGTAAGAGATCCCTAGACTCATAAATACTAAATACCAATCATTGCTCTGCACATGTGCAAAATGAGAAGATGCTTAAATAAATACCTCCTGTTAGTTATCTCTGACACTTCCAAATGAATAGCCATTTATTTACTGTTGGATGGAAAATATGAATGTTACAAAAAACAATCCCAGATTCATGCTTCAGAAATTCCACTTACTCATTATAACTTATTAAACTTTCATAGAATATTAGCACTATGGCACTATGAAGGCATGGTTAGATTTGAATAATGAGCAAAAATATATGCTCCTTACAGCTACCTGTGATGCTCACAGTAAGTGGCCCATTAACATCAAGCCAAGCTGATAGTGCTTCTGATTTTGCCATATGAAAATACAGAAGTTGGTGATGACTCCCAAGTAACAGAACAGAAGAAATCAGAGAGGAGGAATATGAGGACTACCTATTTGTGTGTTTGTCCATGCTCCTTCTGTTCAGCAGCCATTCCTTCACAAATCATGAAGAGGACCCTGATAAAGAACACCTCCCTCAACCTCGTAACATAAAATATTAGATTATACAAAATTTACCGAGCAGACAACATTGGAGATGTGTTTGGCTGCTACAGGACAGGTTCCTCTGCCTCTCCACCTCCCACCAACACTGCAGTAGGTTAGCTGATGCTGCCATCTCTTAATCTTATTTAGTCTCTCACCTGCCTGCTTGCTGTTCTGAGTCACAGGGTTAAACATATAACCTGGGTGTGTTTGCTGTATGCAGTTTTAGAAACCTGGCCTGAATTTCTCGTAATTCTTTCTTCAGCCATGCTGCCAGTGACAGGAAACACACTTGGCCTTCCAGACAAGTGAGAGGAAATCAGTGAAGGATCAATCTACACCAAGGTATTTTGAGATGCTGCTAATACAAAGGAACTCACTAGCATTGTAATAACTCTTACATATATTCCAGAAAATAGAGTGTGGCTGTCTCAGTAAGAAACATGAATTTTTCTTTTTAAAAAAATTTTAAGGGTATGGTTGCAGAATAACCTGTCTGATATGCAAGGAGAGATTTCTGCTAAGAGAAACATGATGCAGTTTCTAGCTGCAGATAAAGACTCCATTTCAGCTGACACAGTGTAGCTTCTGCCAATGAATCATAAGGGTCCTGGGCTTAGAAACAACTGCAGCAAAATGCAGTCTATACATACTGTCCAGTGAATGAAGATGGAGGAATCTATACCTGCCCTTGTATCAATCCTGCCTTTGATTGATCTGCATCTCAAAGTTGCCACTTCATGAATTTCACAATTAGGGTTTTAACTTGTTCTTTGAATGTGCACTTAAGTTTCTTGCTGATGTTGCTGTAGAGGTTGTTCCTCTAGTTTTCACTTGTGAAAATAGTCTTTTGTCCTTGATTCAGATAAGGTGTCTTAGGGGTAAAGGAAACATTTCTGGGAGTAGAAACCAGCCTCATGGAAGTTAAAAGTGAATATATTTTCTGAAAGAATTGAGTTTGTAGTTAAGCTATTGTGGCAAGAAGAGTTTTCATGGTCCTTTTCCTCCTTTTTTCAAAATTTCCTTTTCCAGATGGTACATCAAAACTTTTACTCTTAGGCCATCATAATTTTCCTCTCTTGACTGATACATTTCAGGGCAATTTTTGGAAAAGGCCTCACTATGGACTTCCTGTAAGAATTAATAAAATTTTCCCACTGATGATTTCTTTGTTCTTCTTTTGCTGGAAAAATTAGCTGCTTTGGGAGAGAGGCACACATCCTGAATATGATTGTGATAGACATTTAGATTAATGAGATATTAGACTCCATTCCTTTGTCCACCTTGTCACACTTCCTTTTCTGCTACATTTTTTCCCAGGGGAAAAAAAAAAGAAAAAAAAAGAGAATTTTGGATTTCTGTCCTGCTTCTCTTCCCATTACTCAGCATTTCAAATCATAGTTTGTATATTAACTGCTCAGGCCAGTTTTTCTTGAGACCTGCTTCTTGAGACTGATTTACTTTTAGGATTACTTTTTGCTTAACATGAAGAGACAGGATTAATCCTGTCCTGTCGAAACAGCTGTCTGGAAACTTCCACTATATATTACTAGAGCTAGGAACTAGAGTTATACTTTGAGCTCAAAGTAATCCATTTGTGTTTGATTTTTCAAAGTGAAGGTATTGTCATACTTCAGTTAACAGACTGACAAAGGACAGAGGAAGAAATAAGAAAACATTCTTGTTTGTTTATATATGCATCCACCCACACACAAACCTATCACAGTAACAGAGGAGGAAGAAGTGAACAAGGTATTTTGGTGACACTTTGGCTCCCCCTTTTAATTGACACAATTTTTTGTACCATATCACATCCATGCAGTATAGAAAATAAACCTCATTACAATCTCTTGGAACAATGAAGACATAAACCAAGTTAAAGCCTGAAACAAATATTTCTTTAGGAAATATGTGTAAATAATTTTGAGGGATCAAGATCTAGAGAGTTCACTAGATTTAAAGTGTCTCTGATATATTCAGTCTCTAGTTTCGTCACGCTTTCTTCAACCAAACTAGCACTACCATTGACCTAGGAAATTTTGCTTAGTGTTGGTTAAAAAGCAAATTTAATAGCAACCATAAAATCCTTATGCTTGAAAGGAACAGTCCCAATACAGACCCCTCTGTGCTCTACCTGTAATCAGCCTGCAGGTAGGGTACCAACCTCAAACTTCTCTCTATAGAGGTTAACAATCCAGCTGTCTGGTAGTTCACTCATCTAGACCATAATGTCCTCACTTAGATACCGTGTCTAATGCTGTGCTAAAACCAAAGTAGCCAATATCAACTGCCTTACACTAATTCACAGACAGTCATCAGCTTGGTCAGGTGTGCTTCTTCTGCTTAAATTACTGCTAGATATTCCCAATAATCTTCCTCTACTTCATGAGTCCAGAAGTAGCTTCCAAGAGGACTTGCTAGCAGTTTTCTCCAGGGCCTGAGGTGATGTTGACTGGTTAGGGCAGGATTTCCTTTGATAACATTTTGGGCCTTTTTATGAATATGGGGAGAACATCCGCTTTTCTTTGGCCATTGGGACATTCCCTGATCTCAACAATCTTTCAAAAATAGTTGAGATCATCCTCATGACTTGGGTAACCAGACCTCTCAGCGCCCTCAGAGTGTGCCATAGGGAGTACACAAGGGTTATCCAAATCAGTTCTATTCTGTATTGCTGGAAGATTTCCTATTTCTTTTCCTAGAGTAAATTTCGTTAACAAAATCCAGAGCATGGAACACCAACTCATTTAGTTCCAGCAGACACAGAGGTGTCTGCTGGAACTAAATGAGTTGCCCCATTCAACAGCAAGTGTATGATGAATTAAAACTCCTAACAAAGTCCATTTGATGAAGGAATCACTTCCTGTTCACAGGTAAATAGTAAAAACCAGCAAGAAAGAGACCCCAGATGCTCCCTCTGCAATTTCATTTTTATTTTTTTAAATAATCAAGATAAAAGATAGAAACATTTCTTTAACTACTAATGATAGAACACATGTATTCAAATATATTATCCTCAAATATATCTCAATCCAGACCTTTAGAAATCTTTTTACTAGCTAACAGAGGTGACTCTTTGGTCTTTTTATGCCTTTATCTGGCTAGTTATAGTAGTCACAATTTCTGTGATGTCTAGACTGCACTCAATTCACTAACTCTTCTTAAATATGCTGACGAAAAAGTGGATAACAGAAAAGTTAAGAGATGGAGGAATGTTCACAAAATCCACAATAATTCCCTATTTCTACATCAAAACTGAAAAATCAGTGAGGGCAACTGCGGATGTTCTGAGTGAAACATATTCCTCTGTGACTTCAGAAGGACTTTAAAATTCAGGTACTATCCTGACACTTTTTTTTAAAAGGGAAAAAGGAATGTTGGGCCAAAGGCCCTTTATTCATTATACCAAACTGAACAGAGTCATGAGATTTTCAGATTCTTTTCATATCAAAATTGAGATAGAAACTGTTTTAATCACAAAGACTACAGTGTATATTGTTTTTCCCTGATTCCTGTGCCTGAAGCTTAGTGGGGTGCCAAGAGACTTCCTAGTTTTCATTTGAAATATGCACAACTTTCTGGTCTCCAGAGTTAAGGAAAGAGTTCCTGAAAACAAATGAGCCAGGCAGTTTACAGAGGGAGAGGTGGAAAAGAATGGATGAGCCGCTCACCTTTATTTAACCTAATGATTTTTAGGCCAATGATAAAACTTCTTTAGGGCTGACTCATGAATTTTGAAAGCTTGAAGTTAACACTACTGACACTGATGTAAGTGTACATAGCTGACTTTCCTGAGACAAATGGAAAGACAAATGGAAAGCTACCATTTTAAGCCTCCTTCAATTTCAATTATGCATCCCTAGTAGGGTAATTCCTCCATATTTTAGTATCTAAACCTTTTTTTAAAATGTATCTTCAAGTCATCTAATCATAGGGTTGTTATTTACACGCAGTAGCTCTTAAAATCTTTACATGTAGTTAATAAGATCTCCTTTAAAATGGCTGTTTTTACACTTGCTCTGTGTCAAGTGGTGTTGGAGCTACATGCCTCAGGGTGTAACTTTTGAGAGTTTTGTAGTTCTGCCTACCTCATGTACATTTTGCACCTTTCACACATTCTGAGGCAATAATGCCATAAAGGTCATAAAGACACTCTGCAACAGATTTCAAACTCAGCCGTTACATTCTTTATTTTAAAGTCTTTAGAATCTTTTAAAGTAACATGCAGATGCATATTTAAGCAAGATATAACTACAAAATGTGCTGAGATTTATTGTAACCAATGCCTAACCCTTTCCATCATCCAGGATAACCTGCCACCATTCTTATGAAACTTTTTATCTTTCCACTATGAGGAAAAGTAATCAGTTTTTCTTCTGTAAGTATTATTCCATATTGAAAATTTACTAGATGTGAAATTTACAAAAGGATTTACTAAAAAATATAGATATAATGAGTAAGATCTATTAATACAGAGGAGTAGAAGATTAAAAAAGGAATAATCCTACCTTCATACATTACCCATTTTTTCTGCATAGTCAGGAGCAAATAATCTATCAAGAACATGCAGAGATACTAAATATAGGGTAAGCCTCCTTTGGAAGTTCTAGTATTGAGCAGCTTATGTAGTTTTCAGTATTAAAAAGCTATGAATCATTCCCCTAAAAAAATATTTCTTCTTCACTATTTCATATTCATGATGGGCCTTTTTATAAATGCAGAAAACACTCAAAAATCCCAGAGGTAAGCCAAACAACCCTGCTGACCATCTTAATTAGGTTTTCATAAAACTGGATTCCATTGCCTTGATTTTCTTCATTTACTGGTTATGAAGCTATGGTGCTTATTTTTTAAGGGCTGCTTTGGGAATTACGTTTAAATATATTGCTTTTACAGAAGGTTTCTCATTATCTTCTTTTTTTGGTAGTGCTTTTGATTTGTCTGATCATGTCCTGTATTTGAAGAGGGTAGACTATTAGTCATAAGAGACAAGCAATGCAGTAAATCTGTTTTGTGCTACTTGATCTGGAATCTAGAGAGTGGTGATCCTGTTAAGCATATGGTTGATGAAGGGCAACACTTTAAATAAGATTATAAGGCTAAAGTCCTCTTGATTATGAGAGAAATATAAAAACTACACTTGCTTGTTCTCACAGGCTAGAGCTTTGTGTTAGTTTCATCTCTAACAGAAGTTGGACAAATTCAGAAGTGTAACTTGGAAGTTAGCTCTTAAATATCTGTTGTCCGTAGGTTTTAAAATCTCAGGCTAAGTTGTAATGCTGTCTGATAGAAGACCAGGACAACATCCTTTGTTCCTAGTTTCTAGGGAGTACCTGCATCAGCATATTCTATATCAGCTTTTCTAAAGATTTAAAACATGAAGATGAAAGTGTTGGTTTTTTGGGTTTTGTTTTGGTTTTGTTTTGTTTGTTTGTTGTTTTATTTTTGTTGTTTGTTTGGTTTCTTATCCCTATCTGGTACTTTTTCTTTACTCCTGGAAGATTGGCAGACTGATATCTTACCTGGCTAACTGACAGCCCTCCCTCCTCCCACAGGCATTCTCATATCTCAAGAAAAGGAAAAGTAACATACCTAACATTCATTCACCACTATAAACCAAATGGATGACTGAGCAAGAGCAGACTTGAATTTTCCAGTGAAACCCTACACAGGCGTCATCTCTGATGCCCTAAGTCATCAGAAGGATACGGGCCTGACTTGATTATAGAATTATTGGTCTACTTTCAGCACCTGCTCTGGTGCTGAGCTGGGGAACTGGAGCCTGAAGCGAAGGATAAGACATTATTTTGGCCACTGGACTTGTGTTTTCCTCTACTTCCTGGCCTCACAGTGAGTGTGGCAATGGTGCTCCATGCCATAAGAAAGAGCTGCAGATGAAGCTGCTCTGAGACACCTTTTGTTGGTGCTCTGGCTAACCTGGAAAGTAGGAATTACAAAGGTTGCTCTTGGTTATATTAGTGCCTCCACTTCTGTATTGTCCATGTGCTTAGAAATATCTCAGACAATAAACACAATATTCAAGAAAAAGCAGGACTCCAGAATGAGTATGTTATTAAATTTTCATATTTGCAAAGGAAAAAAATCATACGTTTTTTTGCTGTGCAGTATGCCAAATATTTATTTGGGGGGGTTGTTGTTGCAGTTAGGGTGACGTTTTGTGGTTTTTTCAGCATACATAATTTTGAACACCACTCAAACATCATTTTTCATTTTCTCATTTTATTGTAATGATAAATTTTATAGGAAAGCCACAAAGCAAAGCAAAAGGAAACAAAAACTACATGATGTGCTATTATACATGGAGTTTCATCTCTGGCCAGATGAGATTGATGGACCTGTCTGTGGCTCATGTATTACTCTCCCTTGCTAACCAGAAATGAAACGTCATGCGTCTCAACTTATACTTTATTGTTTTTAATTTGGCAGCTATCTTTGGATAGGACAGAATCAATGCCATTCTATCAGACTGTACCTTTTATTTTATAAATGTGAACCCTGACTTGTCTTTGATGAAACACTTCACATTAAATACTCAGTCAACTGATGTGAACAGGTCTTCTGGGCCTAAAGAAAAAATGATGCACAGAGAGTAATTAAAGACTATAGGTAGACCTTAAATCATCACTGAGACAGAAATATTGCTATTCTAGAATTTTGAATAGTAAAGAAAAATTCTAAATACTAATATAATAAAACCACAAATAACAGTTAACTAGTCAACTTCAACAAGCTTGTATTCTTAAGTACCATGGCTTTCTGCTACTTTTGCCTGTAGGTCCACAGTGAAGTAAAAATTATCCTTGCAAGTTTGAGAATAAGAGAATCATTAAGGTTGGAAAAGATTCAACAGGCCTTCCAAAATAATAAGTCAACAACTGCCACCAAATCTCTGGTTTGTGTCTAGGACTTGGCTGAAAAAGAAAGGTGAAATTCTATGAATATAGTATGATGAGAGCAGCTGAAGAGAAAACACAGGACAGTAGAAATGAAGTGAAGAAGAATATGAATAGGACCTTAAAGGAACTTGTAAAAGTGGACTTTTTTCCTTGTGAGAAGCAGCAATGCCAACGGGAAGAACAATTAAATGGAGGCTAGTGCTGAGTGCCAAAGAAGTAATTTCTAAGGGCTTTTCTTTTTTTCACTGAGCATAAGAGAAAGATTTAAATGATACAACCCTTGGGCTCATGAGCTTGGCAAACCCTGTTAATTTTTCTGTAGACAGTCTTGCTTTGCCAAATAGATTTCACCAGGTTTTCACAGCTTTTTCTAAAGAACTCTAGACAACAGGAAAACATAATTAAACCAAAATAATAGATATAAATAATAAATTTGCCCAAAGCAGGAATGGTAGGAATTACAAATAGACTGAAGGCCTGTTGATGGAGGAATTCTTATGCAAATAAGTAATGGAGTTTCTGTTTTCCTGTTTGCATCATTAATTTGTAATAAAACATGAATTAGGAACAGTTTTCTAATAGTTCCTTCCCCTCTGTTTTGCAATATGAGATTTATTAGAGAATGTAATCTGTCAAGTGCTTTCCTTTCAAAGATCCTCTGCTTCTGGCTTGCATTTGAAGTGAGAGCTATTTGTGAAGAACTGCTGTGCAGTCTAGATTCAAACTGTTGGTTTTGTGTACAGTGATTTTTCCCCCTGCTGTCGTATTCCATTTAACAAGGCAGTGTCTTGTCTTTTAGATTTACAGAATAAAGGTGTGATGAGAACAGACAAGTTCAACATACCAGAAGAGTCCACAGGTGAAGGAACGGAGGTCGGTAGTATCAGAAATGAGAGTTTATTACCCTGACAGCCCAAAGAAAATTCTCAGTTGTTTTGCTGTTGATGTGTAGGCAGTAGGCCAGAGAAGGAAAGTCCATTTGCATCGTCCAAAGGAAGGACACAAACCCAATGGCTGAAACTTTCTGTCATTGTGCAGTGACTGAGGTCCTAAACTGAGGAGATCAGCAAGAGCCTCTCAGCCTTTTTTTTTCCATTCCCCAGTAAAACCACACTCTGAGTGTTCTGACAAGCTCAGTAAAAGTGGCATTCACATTGTTCAAGGCGAAACTACCAATGTCATCATCTATTTCTCTTTTCTGCCTTCCTTGTTATGTTACTACATCATTAATCCTCTTCCCAAATCTTTAAAAAGCAGACTGGAGTATGTCACATCAGGCATTCTGTGGTGCATGGTGTGTCTGAGCAGAATTCACCATTCTCTGCTTCATTGTGACTTGCATTTTATCTCAAGATTCCTATTGTGAGCATCCTTTCTGGCCCTCCAAAAGTAATCAGAAAGGTATGTCTACTCCCATTAGACTTGCATGGAGGGAAATAACAGCATTAGAGGTCAATTATGGGGGGAAAGAGGAATGGAATCAAAAAGTGCTGGTTTCATTAGTGTCTTCTTGTAAAAAGAGAAAAGCTACTATCTTAAATTGTTAATACAGAAATAGGCAAGGAATGATGCCATACATCAAACAGTATTGCTTACAACTACATAGGAACAATGCTGCTAATAAAATAAACCTGAATAAAACAATTTTATGGGTTATTCAGATAAAAAGGCCAGATTCGTTGAAGTTTAAAAAAAGAAGACAGAGTAAAAGGCTCTTTTCTAAGAAAAGGAGATTGAGAATGATGCCTTACACATCTTTGCAAGACAGTGGAGCAATGACTTGATACGGAAAGTGTTTCATCTGGAACAGAACTTTTTCAGAAAAGCAAAGGCTTTTAATTGTACTGTAGACTCTATCTAGTGAAGAGCAGGCAAGTTTAAGAGACTGTGTCCACACTAAAATGTAACTTACAGAAAGAAAAATTATGAAAGGAATTAAAGGAGATGCAAAAAAAAAAAAAAAATTGGTCTCTATCCAGGCTACTCTTCTCAAAACTGAAGGCTCATAATTCTTTCTTCCTTCAAATTAATTACCATGCAGATTAATTTAAATTGTGCTGCTTAGCTATTAGCAACAGTATGATGGACTCCTATGTGCCACAAAGGCACCAGTGGAGCTCTCTTTGGTCCTGCCTCAAGCTTTTCCCTGTGCAATGCTATCAGTTATTGAGAGCTATAATTATTTGCACCCATCAACACTTGAAGTTCATCTTGGTCTCTGCTCTGGGTAGGTTACAAAGAGTTAAATTTTCTGAAGAAAAACATTGAGATTATTAAAACATTTTCTTACAGAGATTATTCAAAAAAATGAGACCTATTGTAAAATATAAGGATTAATTTATTAATCAGAGCTTTCTGAACTCTCACATTAAGCAGCTTTGTTATGCTAATTCCCTTATAAATGAATAATGGACTTATTCTCCCATTATTGCCTATCATTTTAAAAGACCCATTTAGAAAATGAAGATGTCCTTTTCACTTGAAAATTATTATGCATTTTATAGCACAAGTTTTTTAAATTGAATATTTGCTCCCCATACCCTTCTGTTCCCCCCTGCCCTGCGTGTACTCCTCAGTCAATGTTCAAATCAAACACAGCCATAACCATTTGTCACAGAGATACATAGTGTGTGGAAAGAAAACACAATGGAGACAATGGGCTTTGAGAATGGAGGCCCAGATCTACAAAGCTATTTACTTCTGACAAATTTAGATGTAGCCTTAGTTCCTAGACATTTTAAATAAAATTCTGTTATGAATAATGACATAAAAGAAGAAAGCCAAGATGGTGCAACTGTAGAAAGCCAGAAAGTTAAGTCACAACATAGGATTTATGTTGAAAAGAAAAAACATCTTTAGTAGAAGAGCTTCACTTTGCTGCACATTTTCCACGTCTTGGAGAGTTCATCTGCTCTTGACTGTGTATATATGCACTGCCAGTCAAGTTCAAACCCATGAAGCAATTAAATTTACATTGTCAGGTCTCTTACAATGGAGTTCTAGTGCTTTCTGGGGAAAGGTTCTTTCTAGATTGTTGCCTTGATATGTGTTTTCACTTGTGCTCTATGCAGGAATTGGAGGGAGAGGAGGGAGCGAACAGAGGGAAAGGGGTTTGAACACACTGCAGCAGCTGGCAAGTAGACACCGTGACATTATTGTGTCCTAAGAACAAAGGTCATGTTCCTTTTGGGGCAATCAGCATCCTTTGCTAAGGAGCACAAAGTCCCTTGGTCCCAGGACATGGCAAATAACTTCTGGACAAAAAAGCCTTGGCACTCGCCATTTGCTGCATCCCAGAACAGCCTAGGCCATTCATCCTTTCCTTCCATGCTTATGGACAAATCAAGCTTTAGGCCAAAATGGCCTGACCTCCTAAAGATTCTATGGCTCCACCTGTGGCAAGGGCAGAACAAATTTTTTGTGCAGGCTAAAATGAGGCTGAGTTCAGGCTGTCTGCAATGCAAGTACCAGTAATTGCATCTCCTCTGGAATTTGCAGCTCTGGAATGTATTATCAGTTACATGCAGCCAAAAAGCCCCATGGAAAAAATCAGGAGATTTGACTTCCTTAGGCTGATTTTGGAACACAAAGAAGTCTGTCAGAATGGACATTTTCTTGTATATTCCCTGTCTCCAAAACATAAGTAACATTTGTTTTTTCTCCCCATTCACAGTCAGGGATGATAACTCTTATGGAGTAGAGGTACTTATGATCCTAGAATGGCTTGTGATGGAAAGGACCTTAAGGATCATCTTTTTCCAGTCCCCCTGCCACGGGCAGAGGTACCTTCCACTAAACTCATCCAGTCTGGTCTCAAAGAATTCTTCTGGACAACCTGTTCCGGTGCTTTACCACCCTCACAATTAAGAATTTCTTACTAATATCCATTCTAAACCTAATTTCTTTCAGTTTGTAGCCATTCTCCCTTGTTCCGTCACTAAATGCTCTTGTAAATAACTTCTGTCCATCTTGTAGGCTCTCTTCAGGTACCAGAACGATACAATTAGGTCACCCCAAAGCCTTCACTTCCCTAGGGTGAACTGTCCAAATCCTTCCAGGCTTTCCTCATGGGAGAGATGCTCCATCCCTCTAATCATCTTGCTGCTCTTCCTCTGTACTTGCTCCAACAGGTCGATGCCATTCTCGTGCTGGGTACCCCAGCGCTGGAAGCAGCTCTGCATCTTGGGTCTCACCAGAGAGGAGTAAAGGGGCAGAATCCCCTCCCTCACCCTGCCCACATTGGTTTTGATGCAGCCCAAGACACATTTGTCTTTCTGGGCTGCAGGAGCACATTGCTGGGTCATGCTCAGCTTCTCATCCACCAGCACTCCCAGGTTCTTCTCAGCAGGGCTGCTCTCAATCCCTTCATACCCCAAGCTAGGTTGCCCCAACCCAAATGCAGGACCTTACACTGTCTTAATAAACCTTAATAAACCTCCACTTCTGGAGCTTGTCCAGGTCCCTTAGAATGGCATCCCATCCATCACATGTGTCAACAGGACCACTCAATTTGGTATCCTCCGCAAAATTACTGAGGGTAACGGTTTCATCAGTGTCATTAATGAAGGTATTAAATAATACTGGTCACTATATGGACCCCCTGATATTAAATAATACTGGTCAGTATATGGACCACTTGTGACTGATGTCCTTCAGGGCTCTGAGCCATTGACCACGGCAATCTGGATGTGACTGTTCAATAAATTCCTTATCAATATAACAGTCCACCCATCAAATTCATCTCTCTTCAGTTTAGAGAGAAGGATGTTGTGGGGGACTGAGTCAGAGGTTGTACAGAAGTCCAGATAAATGTAATTTCTGACTTTTTCCTCATCCTCTGATGTAGTCACTCCAGTATGGAGCGCCACAGGGTTGGTCAGGCAGGACTTGCCATTGATGATGTGGAGGTTTGAAAAAAAGCCTATTACAAGGTCTCTTCAAACCAACAGAGGTGTTGTGATTTTTTTTGTACCTGTGAGTTCTTATAATTGCAAAGTCACCCAACTTTGGCTTGATTGTGGAAGAAATGTGAACAGTTCATTCTTTGTTGGATGTTGCCAAGGCAAGGGAAAACAGAAAGCAAATAGGGATAGCTCAGATGAGAATACTCACTGGACCTTGTTTTATCTCATGGTCTGTGATCCATACTGCTGTGCAGCTCAGTGATTAAATCTTGGAGAGAATTAGAGTTGGAAGAACACAGCTCTCTTCCAAACTCTGGTGTTGCTTAGGCACGGTTCTCTGTGCTTCACTCACCAGCTGGGTAATGACTGAGTTCATAGGCATTTGAGAGGAGTTGTCATTTTTAGCTTAGTCTTCTGGGTGAATACAAAACCAAAAAATTTCTCTTTAAGCCCAAATGGAAGCTCTCATGCAAATTTAATTCAAAATGACAGGGTCTGCCTGATGTCAGAAAAGGATAGTTTTTTGGAAAATATGTATAGCTCCTTACTTGGGTGTGGAAGAGACTAACAGACTGTGGGAGAAGTTCACTTTGTTTCCATTGGATGTCAAATTAAGATGGGATTCAGAGGACCAAACACATACTATAATAGATTCCTCATAAGGCAGACTCAGAAAGCAGTAGATACTTCAGAAAGTTGGGAGAGAAGAAGCATGGAGTTCAGAGAACTACTTTACAACCTGAAGAAGATGGCATGGCCATTTTCCTTCATTTTCACTGATGTTAGTAATCACTTAGAACTCCTCTGCTAGAACCCACAAAACATACATAATTGAATGCATTCAATTCCCCCTCTTCAGGTAGGGAAAAGAGGGAAAAATGTCCTTCAAAATAATCCTGCAGCTGCCTTTTAGGCTGTTCCATTTTACAGCAAATCCTTTAGCTGTCAATTTTTCTTCCCTCTTGCCCAGAAATGCTACAAACACTTTTTCTATTGACCCTGTGGGCACCCATTATTAGAAGATTTGTCCACACTCTTCCTACAATATTTCAAGACTGAAAATTTGCTTGCAATCAGTTCTGCTCTCTGCTGAGAAGGCTGTGGGAAAGTCACCACTAGCAATTTGACAGCTTGTGAAACCTTCATAAAATGAAACAGTAGAACAAACTAGGCCACACTAAAAGTGGAAAAAATTCTATTAAAATTTTTTGAAATTAGGGAAATTGACCCTATATTTTTAACTCATGGGGCTTTCTAAATGCTGGAGGTCATCTGCTTGGAGACTTGGAACAGGAAGAGAACCAAGCATTTGATTCTTATCAATGAGTTATGAACCCCACATATTTACCAGGCAGTTATATGAAGATAATCTTGTGCCCTTTCCTAATGTCCCTTTTTATTTTAGCACTGCTGATGTCTGCTTTCCTCCATGGAAGTTGAAAATAATCAACTTTCCTGCCTGCTGTGCTTCTGAATTCAAAATAAGTAAATAAATCTAAATTATTTTTTGTAAGCAGGTGTTCTTGCTTGCAAGTGTCAAATAAAGTACCTATCAATTCACATTTTTATAATGGAAAAAAAAGTTGAAAAAGAACATAGCAAGAAAAAGTTATTGTATTGGTGGGTTTGTAAATGAGGGATTTGAATTTGCGAATTTTGTGAGTTCTGAAGGACAATAGAGAGAGGTATTATTTTCAAAACCCCAATATGGTTGCTATGTCTTTTAAGCCTCTACCATATGAAGACAAAAATAATACTTAATGATCACTTGCAGAGCTGGTGGTGTGTTTTAAATTACTGAGGACTTTAAAGGGTTTGATGGATGCACTCGATCCCTGTAGTCAAACCAGCAGGAGCTGGTAGAGTCTCCAAAAGAGGCAAAGGCCCGAGCCATAGCTGGGCCCAGAATTCCTCCAGGAAACCCACAGTGGAGCAAGGTGACCCAGTGAGCATTGATGCATATGAGCTGGGACACAGATAATACCATTAACATGTGAATGGTGGGTGTTTTTTCCAAGATTTGTTTGTCAAGGAAAAAGGAAAGTTGTCAGCCCAAGGAATCTCATGCATGCCTGTCCCATTGTATTCAACTTGGCATGGCAACCCTTTCATCCCATAAATACAACAGCTTAAGTGAGATTTTCTCAGGATCTCCTTGCTAGACATGGCTGCAGATATGGCTGCATGGCAGTGGTCTCCTGTTGAGCTGGGATTCCTCCCAACCTTGCTCCTTGTGGCAGAAGTACCTTTCTACTAATGTCAGATCTACTAATGTCAAATTGCAGCTGGACTGCATGCCAGATGCTCTTACCTGGAGCTGAGACACCTGTAAAGGTCTGAGATTCCCGACCTGAGCCTGCAATCCATCCTTGCCCAAGGTAGAGAGACCCTCAAGACCAGCAGTTGCTGACAGCATGATAAATCAATGGTAATGAAATGCATGTAGCTAATCCCTTTAGACATAAACCATTGACCAAGTCAGTCCAAGATTGGACCTAGACACCCCTAGGCTGCATGAGAAGTACAAAAATCAAGGAAGTGGCCTCTAAACCTTATGAGTCAATGGAAGGGTCAACCTTATCCTTTAGAATCTTCAATCTCCCCGTAAATATTTTTAAATACATTCTAATTTGATTTTGCTTGGCATGTTTCATCCATGTAGCAAGTAATAGAGTAAACCTTGCCATCAGTCTTTGTTACAGTGCATTTCTGTATGTTATGTGGCATTATTTCTAGAAATCCAATGATATAGAAAGAATTTTTTGCTAATAGTTTTGATGGTTGCTATTTAAACAACCTTAAATTGTTCATTTGTGGCATAAAGGAAAAAACAGTGAAGCCAGCATGTGTGAACTGAAGCAGAGCTCAAGAGAAGCTGAAAGAGCTTGTAGATTCTTGGATAGATGATGTAGCCAGTAAGCCTCACATTTTCCTGAATGCTAAAACAAAAATACTATATTATGAAGCTAAAGTTACTTTTTCTTCTCTTGGTAAACTTTAGTTTGCATCGACAATTTTCAAGCAAGATTTATCCCAAAACCTTTTAGCTGTGATTTGGAGGCTTTTTTTTCTTTTTGTTGTTTTTATTCCTTTCCCAGCTTTCAGAAAAGATTTCTAATTCTGTTGGTTTTTTGAATTTATTTATTCAATTTTTTTTAGTATTTAGTAGTTATTTTCTTTTCCTCCCCCTCCACTCATTTAAGATGAATATATTTAAGGGCTCTTCAGTCATACAGAAAGACAGTCCACTGTGACAAGTTGTGTGTCATTTCAGACAATTATATTTTTCAGCTAAAAATATAAACCTTTCACATCTCTGTTTTTCCATTTCACTATGTGGTATTTCCACCTGCTGGACACAGCGTACTGCCAGCATCTCAGAGTCTGACCTCTTTTTGGCTCTAACTACAAGAAGGTTGTTTAAGTTGGCAAAACAAGAAGAAACAGGAAAACCAAACTTCATTTCTGGATCTATTTAGGAGGCCAGAAATTTAACACATATTTAGTAAACAGATGGTTTATAACAAATAGATCTCTAAGTACTGACTGCCTATGAAGCTCAAAACCATATATTTTTTAAACTGCTAGAGTTATTATGAATATTAGAGATGGATGACCTGTACATCTGTGCTTTTCTTCACAGTTCATCTCAGTTGGATTTCTCTTCTTGTGATGAAATAATAGTATTTTACAATGACAAGCCAGTGTAATTATCATGTTATGAAAACAGACTGTAGAAAGAAGTGGAATGGGCAAAGAGAGATAAATACTCTGTGTACTTGACTGCTGTCAAAAATTAACTGTCAATTCTCTTTTTTACCAGGAAAAAAACCCTAAAATGATGTTGTACAAACTTTCCCAGTATGTGAATGGTCCTCCTTAAATAAATGTGCTCATTTTAACTGCTGTTGTAAATCAGAAATACTATTATGTTTTTATTTACTGGCTGCTGAGAAATATTAAATTTAGATTAATTCTTATTCTGTGCATCCACTGTATATTTTTTTTATCAACAAATAATGGTGCTCAATCTTTTTGTATGAAAGTATCCTTCATTCTATGCAGGATACTAAAGTGCACAGAGTTTCAATGTATAGCAATCTTGTAATAATCTGCAACTACAGAACAAAGGTCTGAATAGCTTGAAAACATAGAGCAAATACAAATCTCATTCATGTGTCATTTATAACATTCAGTATAATAAAATAATATTTTAGAAAAACTGAGAGGTTGGGGGAAAAAAAGGGAAATCCATTTCTAGCAATTGTAATTATCCTCCAAGTAATTTGCTTGTTTTTACTGTTTGTGCATTGCATGCAATCTGTCTTTCACTTGTTACTTTACTACCAAATATTATTTTCAACACCAAGGGCAGATCTAGCCATCTAGATTTACATATAAGTGAAATATTCAGTCACCTCTGTTCATACTTCCTCCCTAGGTGCAGATAAGCAAGTAAGAAGGACCTTTGGGTCTATCTTGGCAGGACACAGTTGAAGAGAAATCAGATGGCTTGTGAAAACTTTCTGATTTTCTCAATTTTTCAGCTAAATTAATAGTACTTTGGAATCATTAGTGTCAAAGGAAACTATTGGATATGACAGCTTAATATGGACATCTGGATTAAATATTAACACATACATAAGACCAGGATAAAATTTCCTTTACTTGTAAAAGAGCCAAGATTTCACCTGGGTGCTAATGCTTTGTGGAAGAAAACTGTTGTGGCAATGTGTTTCCTGCTATCTGTCTAACTAATGTGGCACAGGTCAAGGAATTTTTGTATTTTGAATGTAGCAAATCAGAAGAGAGAAGGTTTCTTATAAAAAAAATCAGTCAAGGAAGGAGCAGATTTACAAACACAAAGAACAGGCACAATTTAAGATCTGTGCCCTTTTCTGAATCTATTTTCAACTTCGAGCTCCTCTATTTTTTTCTTAAATTTTTTTAGACATTTTGTTATGGGAATTGCCATTAATTAGATATCCCAGTGTTAATTTTAGTCAAATCACATGAGGAAAAATGTATATTGTCATAAAAAAGGTGATTATGCCTCATGCACTCCATGGTTATTCCTTTATAATTGGTCAATTGAACAAACAGCCATAGCAGTTGATGAAATAAAAAATAATAATACTCTGTACATATATTGTAGTTTTCATCTTCAATGTGTTATACAAATTAGCTGACTAGTACAACAATCTTTCTAATTCCATTTTTTTTCCTAAAGCACTTACTGATGAAAGACAGTGTCAACACATAGCTGACTTGCACCAGGCATATGGTCTGCATTGGTGTCAACTAAGACAAGTAGAAATTGATACAAAGATATAGTGTAAAGTTAGTTGACTAAAAATTAAGTATGTTATTTTCGGTTTGGTTTGGTTTTTTTTTCCCTTTCCTTCTTTTTTTTTTTGTTCAATGTATCTAATAAAAATATCTGAGGAAACAGTTATGAAGCAAGGGCATTCATGTAATTTATGGAATGGAGCATTCAGACCTGATGTTTTTGTTCAGAACAGAAACCACTGGCTTTTTAATAATTTTTGAAAACTCACCCTTTTTTTGCCTTTTATACAAACCTTCTCAGTTCTAACCAGGGACTAAATTCTGGTAAGAAGCAGGATGTTGATTTTTCCTTTAATTTGGCAGCACGGTTATGGTACAACTCCATCTGGGAACTAAACTCCATCCAGCTGCTCACTCAGTTCTATTGGTGAGTAGAAGAGAGAATAAGAATGGTAAAAGTGAGAAAACTCATGGGTTGAGGCAAATGCAGCTTAATAAAGAAAGCAAAGCCATCCAAGGAAAAAATAAAACAAAAGGAATTGATTCACCACTTCCCATGATTAGAGAAGTGTCTAGCCATCACAGGAAAGCCAGGCTCCATCATCCATAACCATGCCTTGGGAAGACAAACACCATCAGTCCAAGTGTCGACCCTTTTCTGTTTCTTTCTCCAGCTGTATATGCTGGACACGCGGCCATGTGGTACGGAATGTCCCTTGGTTCAGTTGGTATCAGCTGTCCTGGCTGTGCCTCCTCCCAGCTGGAGGTACGGAATATCCCTTGGGTTAGTTGGTATCAGCTGTCCTGGCTGTGCCTCCTCCCAGCTCCTTGTGCACTCCCAGACTGCTCACTGGTGAGATGGGGTGAGGAGCAGAAAAGGCCTTGACTCTGTGCAAGCCCTGCTAAGCAAGAAGGAAAACATGTCTGTGTTATCAACACTTTGGTCACAAATCCAAAGCATAGCCCCATATCTATGGGGCTACTATGAAGAAAATTACCCCAGCATGAACCAGTACAAACTCTAAGAGTTTAGCTACCTTGTGTGCTCCCTTATGCTGTTCCCTTTGAGCTATTGGAAGGCAAAAAATCACTGTATTGGTCAGAATTGCTGTATCATCCAAAAAATGGGCAAGATAGACTTGTTCTCACATCAAACCCCTTTTGATGTCGATGAAACATTGAGTGGACCTTAACTGACTGATGCATGTGGAACTGCAGCTATCAACCTTATGTGACTACAAGAGCACCAGAAAATTTAAGGGTCAAATTCACCAATAGTTTCTGATGGTTTTGCATTGATACAGCAACAAAAAAGACCAAAGAGGCTGGCTTTGTAACCACCTAGTTAAAACAATTTGTAACAACCTAGTAAAAACAATTATTCACTGAGTCTGAGATCAGGTAGGCTTGCTGTGATCACCAAGTTTGACCTTCTGCACTACATATGCCTTTGAATTTTTGAAGTTACTCCCATATCAAACCTGTTAGAATTGCTGCTGCACATTTACTAAAGCAGCACACACAGGTCAAACTGACCCAGATAACTGTGTGAGGTACATGAATAGCAATTTAACTCATTCCGTTCCAATTGTATTTGTCCTGTATGCAGCTGTGCAGTGCTAGCAACTGCAGTCTAAGTTATGACTTTCATGTTTGGGGCTAGTTTGAAACAGTGCTGTCAAAACTATAAATTGTTTTATATACTGGAAGCATGTATCTCTTTTTAACTTTCTATCTGAGTGAAAGACAGTGGGTTTAGATTAGATACTAAGAAAATATTTTTTACTGTGCGGGCACTGGAACAGGTTGCCCAGAAAAGCTGTGGTTGCCCTACCCCTGGAAACATTCAAGGCCAGGATGGATGGAGCTCCTATCAGCTTGGTCTAATGAAAGGTGTGCCTGTCCATGGCAGGGGGTTTGGAACAGGATGATCTTTAAGATCCCTTCTAACCCAGAGCCTTATGTGATTCTGTGCAAAAGGCATTCATATCAGTAGTACTTTTTTATTGGTGGAGAAATGGTGGCATCAGAGGATTCAGCCTTTTCTGAAAGTCCTGATTTCAAACTCCTGCTAGCAGCGCAGCGCTCCAAGGTGGCGAAACACATGGAAATGCTGCTCCTGAATAAGGTTGTGTCAGCTATTTCCAGTCCTTATTAGGTGCAGCCTTATTACCATGATCACAGTCACATGTTAACAGACATGTCTCAGGAAATTTGGGACAGAAGCTGTTTTCCAGCCTGCAGTAATTTACATATACACAGTTGCATTTTCCACTGGAAAGGAATGGAAATTTTACCAATTGGTTTCATTTTCAAGCCCTCATATTTGTCAAAATCAAAACTTCGAGGCACATTCTGGATGTGAATCAGTCAAAACTGTCTCTCTCTCTCTCCCTGGAGCTTTGAATGCAAGTGTGATACTTTGTTTCCTATTTCAACCACTTTCATGTTTGACTGATATTCTGTAAGGGAAATGACAGTGTCTAAGTAATGATGACATGATGAAAAAAAACCAATAAAATACAACGTTTCCAGATGATGTTTTATTACACCACTAAATGTACTAGAATTGCAGGTACTAATGTAAGATGAAACCCATTGAAAACTGAACCAACAGAAACCACCAGAAACACTTGCTTTCCATTTTTCTCTTTTCACTAAAATCTGTGCAAGTCTTGAGTCTTGTGAATCTTCATTAATTGTTACTTTTTGTAATTTATGTGATGTTCTTCTTCTGTTTAAAATTTGAGCTACCAAATTTACCATAAAGAACTTCAGTAAGAGTGTAACATCTGTTCTGAATTTTGCACATTCTAACCAGTTCTTCAGCTGGTGTGCAGACAACAGAGAGAGGGAAGGGATTACTCTAGTCTTGCTTACAAATGAAATAAATATTTCTGAATAAGGCATTTTGGCTTACATTCTTCTGACAGTTATATAGGCATATAAATAAGCAAGGTTTACCTTAACATTTCAATTTCTCTAATCCATCTGGTTAACACTCCTTGATATATAGGTTTTGTTAACTGACCACCACTCACTGAAGTTTATGTCTACTAATTTCAATTTCATTGTTCTTTAAGGTTAGCTACTTAGATATTTTTAGGGATATGAGTAAGAAATCTTATCTTTCTGAGATTTGATTTGATTTCTTTCCAATCGGGAGTTCATAAAAGTACTGAAAAAATCCCCATCAATGCCAATGGGAAGGGCAGTCAGATCTGGCTGTGGGGACTCTTATTGAATTGTTTACTAATGCCTGTAAAATGCATGACACTATAGTCCTCCCTTTCATAAACACTTTTGAAAGTGGTTTTCCCGTCATGAAAATTAATTTTCAAGATGTTGTAGCATTGAAATTGCACATATTGAAAAAGAAAAAGAATATATGCATATACATATATACACACACACACACACACATATATATATATCTGTCATGGGTGTACTGCTTGGTTCAGAAATAACTAATAAATACATTTGATACATGTATACATTATTCAAATATAATGATATTAAACAGGTATCCAGAAAGAATTCTGCTATTAAATACAAGAAGAAAGAAAGTTAGATGAATGTACAGCAATCTGTCTTTCCTCTTTAACCACGTTCCTTGGTAAAAGATGCAGGTGTTCATCATATGAAAACAGAAAAAAAAAAAGACATTTTTGAGAGTGTGTACTGTATCTGCAATGAATTTAATGCAATGTACATGTGCATATCTGTTACACATTGAAGCATTTTTATTACCTACTTAAAGGAATGTAAGAAGATAAAAGATCTACAGCTAAAAGGAGAAATGGGCTTACATGAAAAAAGCAGCAAAGGTCTTCTCTTTTCAGAGGGGGTGATAATTAGTTCTGAAGCTCCTGAAAAGGCAGGGTGATTTTAGAAAGGTGAATGCAGTGGTTAGCTTCTGTTGACTGCACCATCTCCATACATCTGCTGTTGAAATTACTTGATTGTCAAATTGGAGACCTTATCTTGTAGACAGTTTCAGAATCAGCAGGCAGGAAAGATTTGATCACTTCTTCATAGAAATCTGTGAAAGGTAATATTTTCTTTTCCAGTAGTCCTCCCACCTTCCCCTAATGTTCATTCATTTTAATTTTTGAGGTTTAGTATTGTTCTCACCATTACTTGAAATGGAACATTGTAGACTTTCAAAACTACCAAAGAAAGGACAAATTCTATTCCTTCTGAGAAACAATTTTGCATGGCTAATCTCAGAAATCATACTTTGATTTAAAAGTTAAACTATGATTAATATAAAATTACAACAAATCTTTTTCACAAACTAGAGCTTCTGTGAAAGCCTATTATATTTGATGTGAATTTTTTCTTAAATTCAGCTGAATTTTTATCAGATCTAGGGAGTTAAAAGGGAATTTCACTAGATTTTAATATTCTGTTTTTTCTGGACCTCCTATAACCTGTTTCAATAGACTAAAGAGCAATTTTTATTTCAGGTCATGAATTACTCCTACACAGGTATTCATTGGTCATTTACTTTAATCCACAAAAATGTATTTATTCTAAGAAAATAACCTAAAACCACCTAGCAGAAACATACAGAGAAAAACACTCCAGAACTTAAAATGCTTTTCTGAGTGGTTTAAACAAATGAGGACAGCATAACAAACATTTCTTTGACCTGTACTGTGAATATACCCAGGTGAAGCCTGCAAGGAACTCTAATAGAATATTCCTTGTAGCTTTCAAGTAGAAAGAGCTCTTTTCTGACCCCAGGTTTTTTATGTTTCCTCATTATGTAGATTGACTGGTTTGATAGGCTGAGGTGACTGATGATAGCTGAGTCTCAAGGTGGCAGTGAATCTGATTGTCTGTGCATTGGTAGAGAAATGAGTACTCAAAGCAATTGTCAGCTACATTATTGGCGTTACTCAGGAGAAAAATCAAATAAAACTTTAAAGAGCTAATAATTTTAAGAATGGTCATTGAATGACAATATTGGCAAAACTGGAATGATGAAGAGACCGAAATCTAATAAGACACAAAAAAAAGAAAAGCATTAAAAAAGAGATGAATATTGTCTTTTTTATCATTATCTTTTTGACTTTTTAATTCTGTGAAGAGATAAAATTAAATGATCTCTGTGACAGTGGAAAAAACATTGTAGGCATCAGCTACTGACTGAGGTCACAGAAAATTAAATGGATCTGCTCTCATAAGGAGCTTCATTATTTTAAAAGAGCTGTTGTATCTGTACTGTATTTCATAAACTCTTGAGTGACAAATTCCAGTTTGTTACAAGACTGGCAACATGTGTGAAGCAATCCTGATTTAGATATCTAAGCTGTAAAGATA
This sequence comes from Fringilla coelebs, assembly GCF_963513975.1. Lineage (NCBI taxonomy): Eukaryota > Metazoa > Chordata > Aves > Passeriformes > Fringillidae > Fringilla > Fringilla coelebs. The sequence goes on along the minus strand of NC_140028.1, from coordinate 45,920,115 downwards.
AGATATGAGATACCCTGGTTTTCAGTGATTATCATTTTGTATAAGACAGTGCAGAGTCCTCGGGGTTAGTATTGATCCCAAATGACATATCCATACAATATGCTATAGATTTTTGTAGGATTACTGTCTTAGCTTTAATACATTGTTCTGAAAGCTGCAATGATTTAGGAGTAAGTAAGCCTCAGCTGTAGGAGTGTGTAAGGTAATGAAACACGCTCCCAGTTTAATTTGCCACTGAATTTGAATCAACACCAGCCCTTTAGATACAGACCCTATCTCAATCCTTTTGATAGATTAGCCCACAGAGAGACAAATAATCTGTGATTCATAACCCTGTCAAGTTCTTTAATGTTTTTGGAAGGCCAACTGTAAAATTATAATGGGATATTCAATATTGAAAGGTTAGTTAAAGAATTTTATGGTGTTGGAAAAAACACTGAAAGCAATAACAAATGTCTAAAATAAAAGCTGGTTTAATTGGTTTCCTAAGATGTTCTGAAAATGCAAGCAAGGCACTATGCTCTTAAAGTGCTTCTACCCAGCAACAGACCCGCACTCTATTTAGTGAGTTAATGAAATTCATGCTAAATATCTTGCAATATTCCAGAAGAAGAGCTTTGGTTTAAGAGGGGAAAGAACTATTGTATCTAATGCTGAAAGCCTGTGTTGTTTTAAAGTTAATCTATTTGCTGGAGCAGAATTTTTGCTTACGAAAATGGCTAGAAACACTGACACAACTTCTAAATAGGGAACAATGTTTACCAGCAGAATGTGGAATTTAATGGTAATAAATGCAGTGAATTACTGTGCACTAGAATATCTCCCAAGTCTTGTATCTTTCATCACACACCTTTTTGTGCTCAGTAATCCCTAAACTTACATAATACAGAGAAAATGGCATTCAAAGTGATCTTTATGAATGTTTTTTGTGTTTCATAGCTTGAAGATAAGAGCTTCTGTCTGCTGTGGAAAGTCTCTGTCAACAAAATCTGCTTGATCAAAGCATCCTTTGTCAGTTATTAGTAGAAAGAGTGAAAATCCACTAAATTGTGTTTCACTGTTATCTGTAGCATTTTCAGCTTGCAGCTTTTGCAATTTTCATGCTTCCCAAATTGTAACAATAGTTTAACATTTCAAATATGTTTTTTGGCATGCAGCTAGGAGAATATCAGGGGATGTATTTGTTTCTTTTCTTTGGAAAATAATTGAGGGGGTTTTTGCTGTTTTTTTTTTTTTCTTTCCCCTCCTGCAATGAATTTCCACTTCTGCTTGTTTGGTTCATCATTTTTTGACTTCTAGAGCATGCCTATATGAACCATTAGCCATCGTAACTGAACAAACCTTTGCTTAGCCTTTCAGGTAAACTAAGTTACCATCACATGCAAGACACTAGCCAAAGAAAGATAAGAAAACCCTGAAACTAAATCACTCTTTCATTGTGAAAGCAAATGGTTCCTGTAGACAAAACTGAAAGGCACTATGATAAGATAGAATTTGAAATCACCTGCCAACATCCTCCCATAAAAGGTGAATTTCCAGCATTGTCTCTCTTAACTCTTATTTTCTTTCTTCACTTTAAAATTCCTAATATATTTTATTCCCCCCTTACTCTTTCCAATACTTTTAAACAATTGAATCTCTTGTGTGACTGACTTCCTCCACTACGCCTCATTAAGTAATTGAGTTAAATTGATTCAAAATAAAGTGACACACTATTTCACAATGATTGGTTTGAATCAACATTTGCCTTTTTTCCACTGCTTCTTCATCACAAGCTTTTTCTCTCTAATGTTCCCAGACTTCTTTTCTTGTCTTCAGTTAAGCAAACAGTGAGCATAAGCATTGTTCAGATATATCTGCAAAGAATAGTGTGTCAGAGCTCTTGTGCTTCTATACAAAGATTAGAGCCATTCTTAAAATCCTAATTACTTTGACACTACTAAAGAAAAGAATTACCAACCTTTTTCTTTTTTTTTTTTTCAAATTGTCTAGGAAATTTTCAGAGAAAAAAATTAGATATTGAATTAAAATGCTCTGAAAAATATGCAGGAGCTCAAAAATATTCATCATAGAATAAATGAATCTTCTCAATAGGTATATACTACATTATTAAAACAAAAAACCACAACCAAAACAGAACAAAAGAAAGACCCAAATTAATTTTTAGGAGATAATTGAACACATGTGGGGGAAAATTATTCTTTTTTCCATTGAAAACCTGGAAAAGTAGTAACTAAAGTAAAAGAAATTTTTGATGGCATGTCATAAGAAATGTGTTGAGACAAATCATTCAATCAAGTCTTTCTGTAATGTCATTCTTTGTGTTTATGGTTCACTAATTCACTAAAAAGTGATAACACTTTTGCATTGTAACCTTTAAATTAAAGTAATCACAGAATCACAGAGTCACATAATAAGCAGAGTTGAAAGGAACCCGTGGAACTGGAAGGATCACAGAGTCCAACTTGTGTCCCTGCACAGCATCATAAAAAGACCAAATATCTGAAAATGTAAGGATAGACTGCTGCCAAAAGATTCCACAGGAATGTCTGAATATCAGTGCTTTATTAACATATCAGTTACATTGTCTCTGACATAAAATTGCAGATTATACTCTTCAGGAAACAAATACCAAGCCTGAAACCTATGTAACTGTAACGCTTCCAGTAGCTGTTGGCAACAGCAGATTACTTTACTAATGAGAAAAGTGTGTTTCTAAAATGTGAGTGATAGCAACCAGAATTTTTAAAAATCTATTTGCTTAATATAGCAATCAAAGAAAAAAAAAAAGAAGAAAACATGTTTTTCTTTTCTCTTTGCCCTGAACTTATCCAAGTATCATTGGAAAAACAAAAATGCTCCATTGATTAGGTTGCTCAACCAGATTAATGTTCAAGTACTTTTTCCTGGAGAAAAGATCTAGTCTTTTACATGGTAATATAGCTAATGACCCATGCCTAGTCTTGCTATTGCTGGAAGATTGCTATTTATAATTTCTTATAAACACAACATACATTTTAAAGAATATTATCAAGGGTGAGAATGCCACTGATGCTAATCCTTTATTATTCCAAAACTATTCCAGTCACCAAGGCTACAGAATATTACATTATGCAAAATCAGAACGTGAAAAAAATATGTAATCACTGTCTATATTGTGGTTTTGCTCTCTGTAGTGGGTTGACCCTGACTGGATGCCAGGCACCCACCAAAGTCACTCTCACATCCTTCCAGAACTGGACAGGGGAGAGAATATATAACAAAGGTTCATAAAAGGTCCAGGAGAGATCACTCACCAAATACCATAATAGGCAAAATGGGTTGGATTGGGGACATTATTTGAATCTATTGCTAGCAAAATAAAAGCACTATAATGAGAAGCAAAATAAATCTTAAAAACCTTTCCCCCAACCTTCTTTCCATCCCATATCTACCTCATTCCCCTCCCCACAGGTGCAGAGACAGCAGATGGGGGCTATTGTGAGTCCATCAACACTGTTACTTATGCTGCTCAGGGAGAAAAATCTTTCCCTTCTTCAGCATGGGGTCCCTCTCATGGGACACAGTCCTCGACAAAGTTCTCCAGTGTGACTCCATCCCAAGGGCAGTAGCTGTCCACAAGCATTGTAGGTCTCTCTTTCACAGTGCGCAGTCCTTCAAGGACAGGCTGCTCCAGTGTGGGTCCTCCTCAGGGTCACAAACCCTGCCAAGAAACCTGCTGCAACGTGGGCTCCTGTCTCCACATCTCTGCAGGTCTCTGCAGGAGCCTGCTCCAGCACAGGCATCCCACAGGGTCACTGTCTCCTCTTCAGCATCCATCTGCCTGAGCATGGGTCTCCTCCATGGGCTGCAGGTGGATCTCTGCATTCCCCTGGATGTCCATGGGCTTCAGGGACACACATGCCCCATCATGGGCTGCACCACAGCCTGCAGGAGAATCTCAATTCTAGTACCTGGAGTACCTCCTTACCCTCCTTCTCCACTGACCTTGGTGTCAGCAGAGGTCTGCTCTTCTCTGTCAGTAATTACAACTGTGCAATAACGTGACTGGTTGTTTATTTTTCTTGTTAAATATGTTATCACAGGGGCATCACAATCATTCTGATTGGCCCAGGCTTGGCCAGTGGTATGTCCATCCTGGAATCAGCTGGCATTGTCTCTGCCAGACATGGACAAAGCTCCTGGCAGCTTCTCTCAGAAGCCACCCCTATAGCCCTACTGGTATAAGAACCTGAGAATGCAAACCCAACACACTTTCCCCTGTTTCCATTTTTCTTATAGTTTTGGGAGATATTTAATGCTTTAGTTCTTATGTCCCAAGAAGATACTTTTATGAATGCAAGAGTGTCCATATATATGTAGATTGAAATAAAGGAACATCTGTGTTATCTGCTAAATTAAAAGAGTATCCATCAGTACCTACTTCACCAAAGCAATTTTTCCATGACCTGGCAAAAAAAAAAAATAGAATTTATTCTAAAATACATATGCTAACTTAAAAGGTTTGGAATGTATCACTAAAGTTAAAGATTTTGGAGGCATTTTATAATAATTACTGTGTGAGTAAAAATTATAATTGTGAATGACTTCCATTTGTATTTACTCCAAAGAGAAACCAACTTCATTCATACAACTGAAGAATATGAGCATAAACAAATATTTATTTTCATAATCATATGACATAATTTTTAGTCTTTTGTGTCCCTGACTGTCTGGGAGGTGCAGTGTAAATATAAAAATTGACAATCCACCACTGAAGATCAAGAAATCAGAAAGCTTATTCTCCATAGAACAGGAAGGCTCTAGATTAGGCAGTCAAAAATAAAACCAAGAAAAGGCCTTTGAAAAGAGGTTCAATAAAAGAGTTGCTAGTTTCAAATAAATGAAACCTTCATTTCCATTTATATACATATATATATGTCTGGTGAAGGAGGTTCCGCAACCCGTTTGGTGAGCTATTCACAGCCTTTGTTTTTGTCATAATTAGGATGCCTTGCCTAATATGAGCTCAGTTCTGATTTGTCTTACTGAAGACAATTTTCCTTAACCATCCCAAGTGAATAACATTTCTTTTATAACTACAAAATTGTCTGAATAGAAATAATGAGCATGGGGCTTGGATTTAATTCAAGGACAGATTTAGAAACATGGAAGCAGGACTTGTCTTAGGTGCTAAATATCATAAAAATGCATGCCAGATCAATCTTCATGTATACGCTTTTTTATTACTCTAAGAAGTTTATTTTTAAACATCATCTGATAAAACTGAAGATATTAACTCTTTAATAACATTTTAAGAAACATAATAGAAGCAGAGTGTGTGAAGAAGCCTTAAGCTGACATATATGACATACAATAAATTCCATGTTCTCCTTCACAAAGAGAAATGCAGTCTCTTTGGATGGGGGAAAGAGAGTTTTGTTCCCAGCTTTGGTCTTTACTTGAATCAAACGAGAGATTCTATCCCAGAAAGTTGCACGACACTTACATGAGGAATTCTTGTCTCCCACCAGAAGAAGATTCTGCTCCAGACTCTCAAGGCATCGAGCTTTACAATGTTCTGCTGTACAGATTACATCAAACACAGTGGTCTCATAGAAATTAGGAAAAAGCTGTACTTCAGTCTTTGATTCACTTCATTAATTTCTTCCTTGTCTAGAACTATATGGATATACCAAAGAATTATTTTGCCATTTCTTCATTTATAGAGAGAATAGCCGATATTTTTCTTTTATAGTCTCGCCTTGAAAAATTCAATCCTTCTGTAATGACTTATGAACACTCATTCAACTCAAGCTATACAATCAGAATGGGGAGAACTTTTCTCTGACAATAAATCCATGACCAAAATCAAAACTGGACAGATAATATGAAGCTTGTTCAGCTCAAATCTTTAAATGTTGAAAAGTATGTTTTTCTCCATACAGCACAAAGCTACCAAAAAGATTTAATCAGAAAGAATAAAAATAGCATTCACTTCAATGCTTTCTGTTTGTTGAAATTGTTGATAGAGAAATGGCTGTATTATGTGAAAAAGAGCATTTACTCTTAAAGTCTCATGCCAAGAAAAAGAATAAAAATGTTAACTATATTCCCTTGGAACACATTATATTGTTTTTTCAAATCCTATGAAATATACTACTTTTCCCTTTGGACTGACCACTGCATAACCTTATCTGATGCACTAGATGCATGAATTTCTCCATAAACATATCAGTATTTATATTTGCATGAAAAAATATCTTCACAATGAAACCATTATATATGTATTGTTTATTAAAAAATATTTAGTTTTGTCAGACTTGTACGTAGATTCACTAAATTGTACTCATTGGTGGGTACATTTCTGCCAACTGCACATTTTCCATTGGACCTATTGTATCTATAGGAAGTTAGTTTGATAAGTTGCCTAAGGATCACTTATGGTGAAATAAATGCAGATATTTCTGTCCTTTGTTTAATTAATATTCAGAATTAAATATTTCAAAATGTGTGGACTATTTTCAGTCATATTTTTACAGAAGTAATATAAGGCAACATATGTTTAAGTGCAAAATTTTCATCTGAATTCTCTGCTGAACATTGAAACAAAACTTTTCTGATATGAAATGTTATTGAACTGAAATTGAAGCTAGAAGTTTCCAAGATCTCTCTGCTCATGGTCAGACCCCAAAGCAAGAGCTCAGTCATCAGTACCATCAATTTGTAATGGTCTCTCCCTGGTGATAGCTACAGCAGTAATCCAGGAAACTGTCTGGACAATGATGAATTTCTTCCACCTGCCTGCAGTGACCTATCCATCCACATCTGTATTTATATTCCAGGAACTAAGGTCTTCAACCACTCTTTATCCCATGACAATGCACATCTTTATTGGATATTTTCTGTTCCATGAACCAAAAATGTTATAATTAATGGCTGTTCCAGTCTCTAGGTACCTTACTGGAGAATTAAAAATCCAACTTCAGAAAAGCAAACTATAGTTATTCTCAGTGCAAAAGAAGTGGGAAATACAGCCACCTCAGAGCTAGTTCTCCCAAAATCAATATCACCTTCTGACTCTTTAAAGTCACCACAAAACAAGACTGGTCATCAGTCAGAAGTTGCTGCAGAGAAATGAGATAATATGTGCCTGAAGAAGTTTGTATTTGCTTGAGCTTGGAGGAGCTAGGCAAGAGTAGAGCATCTTCCACATAATTTCTTGCAGAGATTCATAGCTTCAGAATTTTTGCCCAGGATAGAGAAACACTTTTAGAACCACATCTTATGCTCATGTGTGTCTCTGCCTGGCAACACAAGGTGCTGGCCTCAGCCAGGGTTTCTTGGCACTGTTGCAACAGCATCCCTGATGTTAATACCTCCAGTGCCATGAGTCATCTTCTCTTGTTCTCCTCTCCCATCTGTTCTGAGGGTGAGTGCCACCAGTGTCAGATGGTAGCATCACCAAATAAGTGCTAAGCAAACATTTTGCTGCCAGAAAGGCACTCTTGTCTGACTGCAGCACATAAAGTGGCTGTATTAATCAGTTGGTGCAGGGCAGCTAATTGATTGGAGACAGCATTGCTAGGCATAATTTATGGGAAAACATAAAGATCATACATTTTGGGGCTGCAGAGCATTGTTATCAACCTCATACAGGTGAACCTGTCTTCAGTTCTCAGTCACTATTTTTTGGCCCAAAGCCTTATAAATAGGCAGAGGTGCAATTAATTTCTCCCCCAATTACCCTCTCTTGGAATTGCTCAGGAGTAAAAACATAGGGTCTGAAATTAAATCCCATTTGACATTGCTACCTTAAAACTGGTAGCCTGAGGATTTTGTAAGCTGTCCTTAAAATCCTTCCAGGCTGACATATCTAACTAGAGGCAGCTTAATTCTCCAAATCAATATACAAGGCGAAAAAAAGTCAGCTGGTGTTTGACAACAAGATAATACAAATTGTATGACTTCTTTCAGCCTGCTCAATTATTATGAAGGCCAGGGATTATTTAACACACTTAAGAGCTGTTAATTTTCATAGCAGTAGCTTGCAGACAGCCTAAATTAAAACAGACTGCTGCTGTGCTGTTACTTTAGATAATCTCTCAGTTAGGTGCTCTGAATTTCCAGACAAGTTCATTAAACACAGACAGAGCTGCAGAATTTACACGTGCAAAATATTGCCAAACAGATGTCAGAGTTTGCTGTGCTGGGCCATGCCAATACTGCATTCTTCTCCTATTTGCATATCACCTCATATTATCTGGTATTATGCTAATTGATGCTATATATAGTATGTGGCCACATGTTCTCTGAGTTTAAAATAGTGTTATGACATTTTATCTTGAAATGTGGAATAATTTATAGAGAAGCAGTCAGTTTCAAGTATTTTCCATTGAATGCAAAAATTATTGACTTAAGATGAAGCAGCCATTCAAGACTGCTAATGCTGTGCACACCAGACACTGACCCAAACCCTGAGTCAGCTCTAAACAGATTTAGTTAACGGCATGCTCGGAAATTATTTCCTATTCTCTCCCTGATCAGCTCACAATCATAAAGTGAAATTAGCAGAAAAATCAAGTGAGGTTGCATACCAATAACATGTTAATAATTTTGAGAAATGTTTAATCTGCTTTTGATTAGGACATAAGAAGTTTGTCTTGCTGTAAAATATGCTCAGTGTGATGTTGACTGAGCCGTAAGATAAAATTATCATGGAAAAGGGTTTAGGTTTCCAGTGAAATGTTTGTAGTATTTGCAAGGAATATTTGAAGCATTTAAAAAAAAAAGAATGGTAAGGAGAAGAAGGAAGATGATTAAGAGAAAAGCATTATTTCTGACATAATTTTGAGATTCACAGTTTCTACTACTGATGGCAGTGGGTTAGGAAGATCCTTGAAAATGGTTGAAATGACTAGTTATTAACATGTACACTGTGTAGAGAATATTTAACATCATTTTTCTGAGTTCTGGAAAGTTTATTGTTTTTATTAGTCATCAGTAATCAATCGTAAACCTAAATACTTTTTTATGCACACAGGAAAATTTCCAGAGAAAGATTGATTGTTCCCGATCTTGCTGATTGAAAAGCACATGAACAAATATAACATTGAAATAACCACAGGAAATATTTGCTAAGGACAAGAATTGATTGAAGGCATAAGCAAAGGTTTTGCAAATGTCTATCATAAATATAGATCCTCAAAACTGGAGCACAGCAAAAGAGTACAGGATAGGAAAAATAGTGTACTGAATTAATTGTCCACTAGTTCTGGAAATAAATTTTAATTATAAAGTTTTAGGGTAAGACAGTTATGTCAACCTGCATGTTTACAGGTTACATTGATATTTTTTCCACTAATTTGTAACAAAAATAATTCCTTTGTATGTATGCATACCTATACAAATATAGATATATAACTATAAATACATACAAACATACATACATATATATATTTATATATTTAATCAGACATCTATCTATCTATCTATCTATCTATCTATCTATCTATCTATCTATCCATCTATCTATCTATCCATCTATCTATTCACATCTATTTGTAATTTTGGGAAAGCAACCTTTGGATTTCTGTAGAGACTTGAGAAAGTTGTTATCATAACTGAATTCTGTAACTTTGATCTATACCCACACAAAACTTAGTCTGCAGTGTTTTAGTCTCAAACAAAATTGTTTAAATATTAAGAAAAATTCAAATTTATAGAGCAGTGCAAAATCCCACAAAATGAGAGCATTAAGAGCTTATTTCTCTAGAAAGGACATGTAAATAACTGGTTTTCCATGTAGAAGGCAGTGAATAATTCTGAAAAGAAATATTTTGAACAAACTGAAATTAGGTGTTCCATGGTTTTATTTTTAATTTTTTAAATTTTTATTTTCCCCAACCCAGCCACTCAACTCACCAGAAGTTTAAATTATTTTATAGAAATTTCATTGCCACATTTCTTATATGAAAAACTGATGCATAAAAAAAATGTAAGATGATCTTCTGAGTAACTTGTGATTAATTGTTTTAATATGGAATTAATTACTTTGCCCTTAGATATTCAGCCTCCTTTTTTTGTAACTCCACCATTACATGGAAAATTACTTTTTCAATAACACCTATTGGAAAAAAACCAAAACAAACTAATATAACATGCTAGCTCCACAAAGCAAGTAAAATTTTGAAAATACCTGCTTTTGAAATTGAGATTGAATGTTCCTTTAAACATTTGCAGACTTTGATTAGGAAGCAGCATCTGTTGTATTAAAGAAGTATAACATAAAGAGGAGATAGTGCCACTTTTAAATAGAAAGCAAAAATTCAGGTGTTGATGGACAAGAACAGCATTCAATCAGCACAATCAGTTTAACTTAGGTGATCGTGCTGCCTGACCAGACAGAGCATAAGGCTCTCATAACACAGAGAAGTTTAAAAAAAAACCAGTCACTGGGCAAGGAGGATTATGTTTTGAAGACAGGGTCATGATTTTGATTTCTCTTGCAGCATGTGTGCCTATGTAGTTGTTTCTGACTTCTGCAAATAATTTATTCTGTTTCTTTCTTTTCTTCTTTCTTTCCTCTGACAGCTCACTTTGACCATTGCCTAGTAGACTTTAAAACAGTCTCTTTGCTATAATTAGCAATGATCTGTGCCTACTTTCCTTAAAATGTTGTCGTAGCAGTGATTTATACATTATTTTTTTAATGTGGTAAAGACAAAAATCTGGAGTTGTAAAGATTTTTTTTTTTCAAGACTTGGGAAACATTTGGCCCTGTTAGAACATCCATAAAATCTCAATCAGAACAATGCTTGGGTGTCCTGTTGTTTGGTTAACCCTGAATGAATCTATTTACTGAACTGATAGGAGTGCTTCTTGATTAGGGGGAAAATTGTCAGCTACATTGTGGAAAAATTGATTGGATTCAGGTTGAGCACTCTGCCTCTGCAAAAGAAGAAGGTCTTTTGGGAAAAATAATGATTAAAAAAAAATATTTTTAAACATTGCATTCTGAGATCCTGGATGAACTTTACACCTGATCTGTGTTCTGAGTCCATGACACACTCAGCTGAGGAAAAGCCTGTGGCTGAAATACTGTGTTCAGTGATAACAGAAACCTCTTAGACACCATAATGTGTTCTGAAGCCATCTAAGCATTGACAGTCAAAGCACTTTTAGTGCACTTTCTGTAATCTTTGTAGCAACACTGAGCACATCGCTGACCTCCTTGTCAATCCGGGTAACATTTTGAAAAGGACAGAATTTAAGAACTAGGTTTGGTATATAATTTTCCATGAGTATTTTTTTTTCCTTTCACAGGAAAAAAAAAAAAGTATTGGAGGTAAGAAGTATATCAAACAAGTTTTAGTAAATACCCATCAAAATAAATCAAGGTCTTATTTTCTAAGGAGATATTTTTTGAATCCTACCTGGAAAACAAAGTGTGCACCATACTGAGAACATTTCATGTTTGTAGCTTAGGAGCTTCTAAGGTTCCTGTCCACACAGATTCCTCTTGTAGTTTCTGTACTTCAGAAGAAGCTCTCAGAGATTTTTATTTCTGATACATATAGTGTATATTGCCTGGAGTTCTGGGACCATCCCAGGAAATGCCCTCTTCAAGAATGAATGAGGATACTCTCAGTGAGTTTGAGAATACGGGTATTTGATTACATTTTCTGCCACTAAATATTATAATTGCCTTCATATCAAAATTTGGCTGTAGGTCTTTTTTCTGGGCAATGTAGAGTATTTTAAAGTTTTCACAACTTGGAATTTTGAAAGAGAGTGACAAGTATTGCCTTTATCTCCTTAGCTTTCAAATTGTGCATTAACCAAGTTAACTAAACATCTCTGTCTTTTTCCTCTTTTCATTCACAAAATTTTACTTAAAATCCACAATATATTCTGTAGATTCCTCTAGGAAAAAAAACATTTTTGGAGATTTTATTAGAAAAAATTCAGAAACCTCACTTTTAGAACTCTGATGTCTGTCATGAAAATTTTGAGTTTCTGGTGATCAAGGCTGAGAAATATTTCCATAAATAGGGTGCTTCTTGAAGGTTGGAGGTCTTTTCCTGGTACCTCTAGAAAGTTTTGTCTGTAGGAAATCAACAGAACCGATCTGACATGGTTTCACTGACCTAGCATATGAAAACCTCAAATTATAGTGCTGAGCTTTTTCTCTTTTTAAAATATAATTCTTGAAAGGTCCTAATAATCTTCATTATGTTTTCCTTGTTCTTCAAAGAAGAAAACCAGGATTCCACTTAAAAGAAGGTGAATTTACAGTGTGTATTATCCCTGTGAAGATAAACCTTCCACATTCCAACATCATGTCTCAAATTCTTCCAAATCAGTGTTTGAGCCTCATTTTTTTTTCTTTCCAGGGTTTGGCAGAATTTATAGCAAAGCATCCAGCTCAGGATCACTCTGGATAAAACAAATTATATGATCCTGGCTAGAGGAGATCTGGCATGCGTGCCTCTGTGTGATATTCAATACTTGTGTGGATGTCCAGGGCTCTAGCTCTTGTTATTTTTTTGTATGAACAGCTTTCAGCAGAAGCCAGGATTACCACCTCTTATTTGCATGTGGTGAAAGATTATAATTTTATTTCTGAAGATCCCTTTGTCACTTTAAGATTCTGACAGCACATGGTGTCCTACTTCAGAAAACAGCGCATCACAAAAATAATAGACCTTTGATAATCAGTGTGAAAACCAGGTAATTAAGTTGTTCCACTGGTAAAATGCCAGTGTCACTCACAGTTTCCAAGTCTCGGTTGCAGTATGTGCAATTTAAATTCTTGAGCCATCTCTTCTTGAGAAATAATTTGTGCTTAATACAGTGATTCCTAAAATCTACTAATGCAAATAGATTTTCAACACTTTTTAAAAACTACTGGACATGAAATTTATTTAAAAGCTTTATTTACAACTTTTTTTGTACTTTTATTCATTTTCTTCTTTTATTTTTTCTTGCTCATTTAAAATACATGCAGAATCTAATGGCTATTTTTCCTTGGAATTTCAATGCTTTCTAATACCTGAGGACTATGAAAGATCCAATTTGGGTGATACCACCCTGGAAGAAGGTATTCCCTCACAGTGATAATGAAAGTGATATCAACCTATGCTAAAATAGCACAGACATATAAATGGCAGCTTTTTCAGTTCAAGGAAGGGAACTTTAATAGATTTTTTTCCTTGCTGAATTTTTGGTTTTTAAATTAATTCTTCCTTCCTCCCCTAAAGCAGCATGGATGTGTTTGACTTTAGGGCATGCTTGAAGGATTCCGAAGTTGACCACTGTAAAAGTGGAATTTGCTTGAAAATCAAATCTTGTGGTGAGATTATCATTCCACCCATAAAAAAAACACAAAAAAAGCCAGGATTTAATTGATTATTGCTTTATAACTGATAACTTTGAATTATGATGGACACACACAAAATCATGCAACACTTAAGCTTGTTGTTTTGTTTTTTTTTTTAATCAGTCTGTTATAAATATACAGGCACAGTTGTAATAAGGTAATGCATACATATTTTCTCTGGTTTTGACCTAAATATTAGGACAACATTAAACTAAATGACACAGAAACCTCCCATCCATTGAGGATGTCATTGTTAAATGTCATCAGAAATACTCCTAGAAATGCTTCTTTATTGTCCCTCAGCAGAAGAGATTTACATAATTTCAATTGCAGATGGCGTCTGATGTTTTTAGTGTACATGGTCAAAGCATGTTTCTTCAACTTGCATATAAATAGATCGTGATTTTTCATCACATCTCTATATGCAACATAACTGAGATAAAATGAGTGTAAGTGCAGGGAGAAGATATTTTTGACTGCCCTCTTAACTTCTTGCTTCCCTCTGTCTGGTACAGGGAAGCAAGAAGTTAGGTTTAGTGCAGCTTTGAGGACCATTTTTATAAGCTTGAATGTTGCTGTCTGATTGTAGAATTCAGTTTCAAGGTCTGTGCGGAGAGATGTTCCCTGTTCATCTAGTCTAATCCACACTGAAATGTTAGGCATAAAATGTTGCATGGTGAGTCTATCGGCCAAGTTGCTGCTGTGGAGCATTCCTGTCCTGGGACTCATTTAGGATTGTCTCTTCACCATCCTGAGACACCATGACCACTGTGCAATTTCTCCTTTGTTTGACTCGCTGCTGGCTGCCATTGTTGTTAGTGTTACTTATATTATTTAGGAAAAATAATAATGTAGAAAATGTAAATGGCTCACCCAAAGAAGAAAAATAACTGTGCCAGCTTTTCCAAGGACTTCACACACCCATGAGCTATGTAGACATTTTTTCCTCCTGGAAAACATTCAAATGGTGGGAATCATAGAATCATAGGATGATTTGTGTTGGAAGGGACTTTAAAGATCATCTAGTTCTAATTCCCTGCCATGGCAGGAATGTCATTTACTCCATCAGGGTGCTTATGCCCCATTCAATCTGACCTTGAACATTTCCAGGGATGAGGTACCCACAACTTTTCTGGGCAACAAATTATTATTATAATTTATTCTGCAATGTCCTGTTGTTCTATATGTTTATATTGCAAAGACTGGACATTTTTGTTGCATCATGATAATTGTTCACCTAAGCAATGTGATTTTGCTTCTCTTTGTTTGTTCACTCTGGTACATATAAACAAAGCTGAAATGGCTTCTTTCATGTGCAAGTACAAAATAATTTGCCGGACCATTAGCATAGGAGACTGAATTTTGACTTCTTGGACTAGTCAAGGAAAGCACACAACAACACATAAACAAGGCAAAAGCTAATTAATTTAAAAGCTCATATGAAATCACATACTAAAAGTCTTATTTAAAAAAGAATCTATGGAGTTTAAAAAAATAAAAGTATTAATACATTTGGAGGCAGGATTAAAAGTAAAACCAGCGCATGCTTACTTAACATATTCACATTTATTTCTATATGTATTTCTACTTCTGGCTTATGACACACTTATTTAAATTATGGGCATAAGCTTCCCAAAAATTTCTGAAGCTTCCCAAAAATTTCTGAATAGACTAATTGTATCTCTACAAGGCTTCACTGAAATATTCTGGGTTGAAAAGGCTGCCTCAGTAGAAGAAACTTCTGGACTGGGCATCTTGCAGCCATAGCTGCAACTCCCACCCTTCACACTATGTTGTCAGAAGGAATAATATGAATGTGTAGAGACAGTAATTGAAAATACCTTATTTGTTTCACTGGGGTATTTGCTAGAGGTCTTTCATTTTTTCAGGCTTTCCAAAACAGGTGTTATATATACAGATTTAGTACAGTCAGAATAATGACATAGGTTAATCCTGTGCCATAACAGAGCCCATCAAAATTTTGTTAAAACTTCAGTAAGTGAATTTTTGTCAGAAAAATGGGGGAATGATCTCTTTTATAAATAATATAAAAATGTAAATAGCAAAAGGAAATCCTAAAATTGAACGGTTTTAACACATTATTATGAAATATTATTTGTATGGGTTTTTTGCGTTTTGGGTTGTTTTGGGGTTTTTTGTTTGTTTGATAGGTTGGGATTTTTTTTTAAAGACTAGTTTTCATTAGATCCTCAGCAAAAATACAAGGGCAGATTTTCATCTGACTACCTTGGATTTCAAAATAGCAACTTTCAGGATTGTTCGCCTACATTTTCTTTTCTACTTTAGGCCTTGTACCACTGTCAAGTCTTGACATGGAAGAAAATAATAAGTTTGCAGTTCTAAATGAAAACAAGAGCATAGAAGCAAGATCAACTTAAAATGCAGCGACCTGTGCTTTCGATGTGTTTGGCATTTTGTTGTGAACTTTTCACTTGGGCCCAGAAAAAACAATACTTATTTTTCTGATCCCAGATTGAATTTACAGCTCTGGCAGCCAGAAAGTAATCTTTGGACTTGTAAATCATTCACATTTGATCCAGAAGTCACTGAGGCAGAACAAACACAGAACCTCACAATGTAATTAATTCAGGGTTACTTTTTGGCACATAATATCTGGCTTGAAAGAGGACATGCAAACAAATGAAATTTCATTGAAGCATATAAAGACCAGTTTTCCAAGTGTAAACCAACATCATCTTTGTATTGGCCCTTTGGCCATTTCCAGCTTTATTATGCCTTCAAGGACATTTTGTCCTCACTTCTGTAGCAATGTGCTTTGCACTCAATGCAGTTATCAATACACAAAAATCTATGAAGAAACTTGCATTTAAAGGAGACACATTTACCTGGAATCAATATATTTCATTCTTTTTGTCAATTAGTCTTCAACCTTGTTTATAATATTTTAGAGCTAGCAATGCAACCTTTGAAAGACAGCAGAACAGCAAGGGAAGGGAGAAGATGGGAGTAGAGAAATGAAAAAGAAACCATGCTACATAACAGCTTGCTTCATGCTCATTACTGCTATTCTGTCAAAAAATGTGCAGAGCCCTCTGTCAGTGCATATAGCCTTTCCTCTTTGTTCTTTTTAATGATTTCTTAGAGAAGTTACATCTAAGTTCCTTATGTGCATCCTTCACTGATTGTGAATCAGAAGGTATGTGAAGATCCATTCATTTACATCATAATTCTGATGTCAACCTTTCCTGTTACCACAGAAACACAGCCCATGACCATGCTTTGTATTAAAAAGGAAATATATGATACCATCAATGATGACAGCTCCCATGATTTAATCCTTGATTTTTGCCATAAAATCTGACCTTTATTTGATCTTACTGCTTTACTCGCACATTTGATTTTAAGACTGCTGGTAGCTTGGCTTCTTTTGCTTTCTCAGTCTGCTCTAATACAAATTTATAAGGGTTGGATTTTCCCAAATGCACCAGTTCTCAGTGGCTTTTTTTTCCTGTTAAATAGAATGTCGCATTTTTACCTACCTAGAAAAACAGTGTCTCTAATGTCTCTAATGCTCATCATAAATTATCTCGTCTTTCATATCTGAAATACAATCTCTCTGGAATATTTTCTTTATAAGCCATTGTTCTTTTGTCTGCCTGGGTAGCAATTTCTACATGTCAGACAAAGCACACACAGATCAAGTCCATTCTTAGCTGTCAGGGATGGTTATAGGTCACAGCCATTTGATAGTCACTCCTCATGGTTTTTATTTAAGTTCTCCTCATACTGAGAAATCTGATAAGTGAGCTGTATTTGCTGTTTTACCTGCATTCCAAATTTTAGAGTTCAGGGAACCTGGAATTTGTCAGCAAAGATGTGAACCCATATATCACCTAGTGTTTGAAGGTTAGCAACATAAATCTCTCAATAAAAGAACAAAGTTCTACAAGCATGTTCACATTCCCTTAGCTTTCAGTGATAAGGAAACCATTTTCAAAATAGCAATCAGGTCAAGCAATGAAAATGCATTCTGTAGTTTTGTCCTTTATAAAACAGAGCTGGCATAGACTTGCATTTATACTCAGCATTAACTGATTAGTATGTGAACCTTCTGATTTTCCTCTAAATATGTTCCCTGTTTTGTTGTTGGTCTTTGTTTGTGGGGGTTTTTATTGTTGGTTGTTTTTGTTGTTTTTTTCTTTTTTTCTCCAGACTTTCCCTCTTTATGCTAGTAGTTATTGCCTTTTTTTTTTTTCCAATTTTATTTCTCACCTTTATCTCCCATTTTACTTCAGGAATTTTTCATTATCTAATGAAAAGCAGAGTCCATTTGAGGCTACCAGTTTTAGATAAAAATAAATTCTATAGAAAGTTTTGTTGTCGTAGTTGAGTTACAGGAGAAGACTGATGATGGTAATTCAGAACTTTTCTATTACTTCTTTTAACTTCCAAATGCTTCTCAAACAGGAACTTTTCAGAGATGGGGAAAGTGAAGGAGGGGTAGTAAATTGTGTGTTCAAGGCTAAAGAGAGGGATTATTGTTGAGCACGATGGAGCTTGTGTCCCTTCTTTTGTTCAGATGAACCTTTCCTTTATGGCAACATCTTAGCTGAGTTGTGTCTGGTTTTAATAGCCTTGATGCATTGCCTCCTACCAATGTGTTTCTGCTGTGGCTGCTGTGAACACTACTTCAGTTTGGCATAGGAAGTCAATGTTTTTAAGCTGATCTGTGAAATGAAAAACAGGGTACCCCCGAGTCTTAGATGCAACCAAACATTGCATATGTTTCTGGAAACTGAGGAAACCTAAAAAAACACACTTTGTAAGAAATTCTTTTTAAGAATACACTTCTTGTATCTCAGTCAACAAGAGGAATTTTTACTCTGGCAATTTTATCTCTGACTTCAGACTTGTCATTGACTCTCTAGGAACTGCATCAAGACACCACTCATATTTTCATCCTGGTAATGATCATGAAGCAGTCTTTTGAAGCACAGTGGCATAATTCTAATGTGTATTTTAGCCAAAATTCAGTCTGTGTGGGCTTCTTCAGATTTGTTGGAACTATCCCTAAATCAATTACACTTAATGGAAACATCATCTAAATCTAAATGTTTGTTATTGAATTTTGGAGGGGGGACAAAAAAAAAGTAATTCGCTTCACTTCCATGGAGTAAAACTAGTACTCTCTCCTTAAGGAGGAAGATGATTAGAATTTTTGTGGTTGTTGTTATTGGGTTTGGTTTGGTTTTTTCTTTTCTTTCTCAAAAATGGAAGAAAATAAAAATATTTATTTGAATGCTGGAGTTTCAGCTTTGGCCACAGTAATGGGCAAGCTGGGCTGCACCATAGGAAAATAAATAACAGGAGACAAAAATATGAATAGTTGAAAAAAAACCTGAGAGACAGAAATAAATGTAGAATACATGATTATGACAAGTGCTAGCATCATCCTGACTGCAAATAAATGAGCTAATTTGCATGGGATTTTTATTTATGAATTCAAGACTGAGACTGAGCCATAATAGGAGTGCAGCCAGGAATGCTCATGTTCCCTACACTTCATGAGGGTTATGGAACATAGCAATATTTAATTGTGCCTATATGGAAAACAAGGGCCAGGGGGATATATAGATTTTGGTGGAGATTTTTGAAAGCATAATAGAAAAAAAAAATCCTCAGAAAGAGTTAAAAATCCAGCTTCCAGGGATTCAGTCAACTCAGAATAAGCATTCAACACCAGTGAAAGGGTATAGTAAAGCTATGGAGGCCTGGCAGATATACAGCAGTGGAGAAAGTGTTCAAGAGACTCACGCCCTTCTGGAAGGGCTGCTGGAAGCCAGAAACATTATCTGAGGTACATTGAGTAGCCCTGGATACCTGCGTACCTGAGCAACTGGATTTGCTTTTGTCCATTCTCATTAACTGCAGGGAGCTTCACATAGAAACACAATAGCATCTCTAAAGTGGTCTGAAGGAGTGTGTTTAAAATATGTGTAACTTTTCAGACAGGCAAATTATGACTTTTTTTCTGAGCTTCATATTGGCAGAGAACAGGAATAAATAGTAAGGAATTAGAAGCTCATAGTAATTTCACAAATAAGTAAAAGAATAGTGAAAGATTTTAAAAGTTAAACAAAAAGCACCAAGCCGACAAGAACACTTTTTTTAACCCCTAAATGTAAAGCCTAGCTTGAAAGCATAAGGGAACCCGTAAAGGCTTCCAAATAAAACAGCTAAAAAGATAATCCATATCTTTGTAATCTGATACCTGAAAGTGGTTAGGGTTGGAAGCACAACGCTTGTGCCCTGAGAAACCCAAGCTTCCCCCTTTTCTGATAAAATTTGTTAGTCCTATGAGGTCACAGGACACTAAACCTTAAACAGTGTCAGCCTGCTACTCATATGTGGGGTTGAAATTACACCAGCCTGGGAACAGAGCCAGGACTGCCAGGTGTGTATTGCATCAGGAGAGGCGGAGGATCTTGCATAAGATGCTCTTATTCTCCTGATTTTGATTTATTGGGATTTAGGGAGGTATCTCTGGAGAAAGAGCTGAATTCCCTTGGGATATCTTTTCTAGGGGGAGAGAAATACTCCACAAGAAACACTGGGAGGAAATTTCTGCCAAGGTACTCTGCCAAAGATTCCCTCCTTCTAAATCTGCTAACAGGAGCATACCTTATAAGTATGCCAGCATGGTTTGGAAGGCATGTAAAGAATCTAAGCGAGCATATAAGCAGCTAATTTGAAGTGCACAGATGCACTTTCCCTTGGGAATTATCTCAGCTCCTGAAATTTCATTCCAGTAATTACCAAGGCAAATCACAAAGATTTCCATTTACTAGTCTGGGGCTTCCTGAAATCCTCTAATTAAACCCCAGCAAGATGGTTTCAATAGAGCAAGGATTTGATTTTTTTGTCATGCTCTTTTCTGTGCTTCCTTCCCCTCCACCACAGTCATGTGGTCAGATGAACAGCTCTGGGTGAGAAGCCACAAGTCTAATGCCAGGAGGAAACTAAATGTCCTGCAATAGTAAGATGCTACCAGTTTCCTCCTTCAGTATTCTGTATCTTGAGAATATTGTTTGACAGAGTCAAAAACTGATCTTACGATATGGAAAAAAATAATATGGAGGTAAAACCATGTAATATTCATTCAGAACCTGTCAACATTGAAACTTTGGATTAAGAATTATTTTTTGATTGTACTAGATACAATTTAGTGGTCAAAGGTTTTGCACTTTTCTTTCTTCTTTCCTCTTCTAAAATCTTTCCCAGAGCTTGATTATCCATTGTATCCATAGACAGGTGACTAAGACAGCCTACCATGCACATTCCTTTTGTGGTGACAAAATCCAGAAAACCTCTTAGTCCTTGAGGGTGATTATTTCTATACAACCTTTCTGACCACTGCTACAAATTAGACACCTGGAAATGTAATTACACTAGGGAGCAGCTGAGACCAATAGGTGAGAGGTAGAACGATATGATGATATGATATGATATGATATGATATGATATGATATGATATGATATGATATGATATGATATGATTGATATGATATGATAATAGAATTACTTTAAACCAGACTCTCCTGTGCATATTTAACTGAGCTCTGCTCAAACTACAGCCCAAAGAAAATCAGTGAAATAGTGTCAAACAGACTTTTGTGGTTCTCCTGGCAGCTTAAGGTTGGCTATTCCTATGTGAAGGTTTGTATACCAGCTTTAGGTTTTTTTTGAAAAGGAGAGGACTTTTATGAGTGTACATCACACACTTTCACATAATCAGACTGCTCATCGTTTCACGAGGACAAATGAAAACATAGCAAAATAAGGATATATGAAGCCTAAAGATCACAGAATCACTTGGTTGGATGAAACATTCAAGATCAAGTCCAACCCATGCCCTAACACCTCAACTAAACCATGGCACCAAGTGCCACATCCAATCTTTTTTTAAACTCATCCAGGGATGGTGACTCCACCACCTCCTTGGGCAGACCATTCCAGTACTTTATCACCCTTCCTGTAAGAAACTTTTCCCTACTATCCAACCTAAATTCCCTTGGGACAGCTTAAGACTGTGTCCTCTCTCCAGGTCAGTTGATGCCTGGAGAGAGAGACCAAGCCCCACCTGTCTACAGCCACCTTTCAGGGAGTTGTAGAGAGTGATAAGGTCACCTCTGAATTTCCTTTCTCCAGGCTAAACAACCCCAGCTCCCTCAGTCTTTCCTTACAGGACTTGTGTTCTAAGACCCTGATCAGTCTTGTTTCCCTCCTCTGGATGCGCTCAAGCCTCTCAATGTCCTTCCCAATGAGGGGCCCAGAACTGGACACAGCATTCAAGGTGTGACCTCACCAGTGCTGAGTACAGGGCAAGGATGACCTCCCTGCTCTTGCTCCCACACTGTTCCTGACACAGGCCAGGATGCCATTGGCCTTGGCTGCCAGGGCACACTGCTGGCTCCTGTTCAGCCAGCTATGCACCAGGTCCCTTTGTGCCTGGGCACTGTCCAGCCACACTGTCCCCAGCCTGTAACGCTGAAGGGAGTTATTGTGGCCAAAATGCAGGACTTGGCTCTTGGACTAATTAAACTTCCTCTCATTGGACTCTGCCTATCAATCCAATTGTTCCAGGTCTCTCTGCAGAGCCCTCCTACCCTCCAACAGATCGACACACGCTCCCAGCTTAGTGCTGTCTGCAAGTTTACTAATGAAAGACTCAATCCCTTCATCCATGTCATCAATAAAGATATTGAGCAGAGCAGGTCCCAGCACAGAGCCCTGAGGACACCCCTGGTGCCTGGCCCCAGCTGGATGCAGCGCTGCTCACCAGCACTCTCTGGGCTCGGCCATGCAGCCAGCTCCTCACCCAGCACAGAGTGCTCCTGTCCCAGCCCTGGGCTGCCAGCTTTTCCTGGAGTGTGCTGTGGGAGACAGTGTCAAAGGCCTTGCTGAAGTCCAAATAGACACCCAAAGCCTTTCCTGCATCCACCAGGTGGGTCACCTGGTCATTAAAGGAGACCAGCTTGGTCAGACACGACCTACCCCTCCTAAACCTGTGCTGGCTGGGTCTGATACCCTGACCATCCCTTAAGTGCTGTGTGATGACGCTCAATATAAACTGCTCCATAACCTTACTGGGTACTGAGGTCAGGCTAACCGGCCTATAATTACCAGGATCCTCCTTCCCACCCTTTTTGTGGATGAGCATTACATTGGCCAGCTTCTAGTCGTCTGGAACCTCCCCTGTAAAGCAGGGCTGTGGGTAAATGATGGAGAGCAGCTTCACAAGCTCATCTGCCAGCTCCCTCATCACCCTGGGGTGGATCCCACCTGGTCCCAAAGATTTATGAACATCCAAGCAGCTCAGCAGATCTCTGACTGCTTCCTCCTGGATAACAGGGGGACCATTCTGCTCCCTGACACCATCTACCAACCCAGAAGGATACCTGTCCTGAGGACAAGCTGTCTTCCTACTAAAGACTGAGGCAAAGAAGGAGGTAAACACTTCTGCCTTCTCCTCACCTGCAGTTACTGAGTTCCCTCCCACATCCAGTAGAGAACAAAGGTTGGTATTACCCTCCCTTTTGCTGTTAATGTATTTGTAAAAACATTTTTATTATCCTTAACAAAAGTTGCCAAATCAAGTTTGAACTGAGCTTTGGCCTCTCTAATTTTTTCCTACATGCCCTAGCAACCCGCTCAAGTACTTCCTGGGAGACCTGACCTTCCTTCCAGAGATAATACATCCTCTTTTTATTCCTAAATTCCTTTGAAACCTTGTTGCCCATCCAGGCTGGATGTTTGCCTTATCGCCTCATCTTTCAGCACAAAGGGACAGTCTGTTCCTGTGCCCTCAAGATCTCTGTTTTGAAGCATGCCTACATCTACTGGACTCCTTTGTTTTTAAGGACTTCTTCCCAAGGAATTCTCTGAATAAGTCTCCTAAATAGGCCAAAGTCTGCCCTCCACAAGTTCAATGTAAGAGTCTTATTGATGTTCACCCTGATTTCACTAAATGTAGAGAATTCTATAATTTCATGATCACTATGCCTTGAGCAGCCTCCAACCATCACATCTCCCACCAGCCCATCTCTATGTGCATAAAAGAGGTCTAATTTATTTCCTCCCCTGGTGGGCTCACTCACCAGCTGTGACAGAAAGCTGTCCTCCACACACTCTAAGAACTTCCTGGACTGCCTCTTTTCTGCTGTATTAAGTTCCCAGCAGGTGTCTGGTAGGTTAAAGTCACCTACAAGAGCAAGGGCTGGTGATCCTGAAACATTCTCCAGCTGCTTATAGAATAAGGTGTCCACCTCTTCTTCCTTGTTGGGTGGAGATAGCAGACTCCCAGTAGGATGCCAGCCATGCTGGCCTTCCCCTAATTCTTACCCATAGGCATTCAACCTCCTTTTCATTAGTTTCAACACCCATGACATCAAAACCTTCCCTAATATAAAGGGCCACCCCTCCACCTCATCTCCCTTTCCTGTCTCTCTGGAAGAGCTGGTAGCCATCCAGTGCATCACTCCAGCCATGTGAGTCATCCCATCTCATTCCTTTGGTGGCAATAACATCATAGCTCTGCTGCTGCACCACGGCCTCCAGCTCTTGTTTGTTAGCCATGCTGCATGCCCTAGTATACATGCACTTCAGCTGGGCTGCTGATTTCACCCCTAACTCAGGCTTACTACTCTTGGGCCTGCTTCCAGAGAGTCCAGCTGCATCCCCTTCCCCCTTCCAACCTAGTTTAAACAGCGAAGGAGGCATGGCTGGGCAGGTAGATGTGCATTATCCTGTGCTGCTGTATGGCTGCCCCATATGAGCTGGAAGGGACAGAGGCTCTAGAGCACCCCAAATCCTTAGGGCTGCTGTGTGCTTGCAGAGCACTTAAGCAAAGGGCAAAAGAATAGAGAAGCAAATGAGCCACACAAAAGCTTTTACATGAGATGAGAGTAAAAAAAAAGAAAAACAAAGAATAGTTTGGAGATGAGATAATTAGAGATTATTGGCAACATAAACCAACACTGAATGAGCAAGGCTTTCAGAAATCAAGTTAATATGCAGAGCGCTGAACACTGATCAGAGATCAATGCAGAAACAATAGATTTTAGTGGGTAGTCCTTGATCTGGAGGTCTTTGGATTGCTTCTAAATGGCTGCAGAATATCTTTATGAGAAACGCAGTGATAATCCATTTAATCAGGACCTATATATCTACTAGAAAGCCTTTAGGGTTCTGATATTGAAAAAAAAATAAAAGGCCAACAAATGAAAGCCAATAATATCCAAAGACCAAGACCTATTGAGATCCTTGCTGTATTACTTAATGGGGATATAGTAATGGTGCTCATCAAAGAAAAGCAATATGAAGGGATTTTAAACCAAGATAAACTTACTTGCCCTTTGTCATGAGAGAAGAATAATGGGACAGTAGATGAAACTGAAAGGAAATAAATTCAAGCTGATAAAAGGGAGGATTTTTTTTTTATACAATGCATAATTAGTCAGTCAAACTCACCACCATAAGATTTCATTGAGACATAGAGCTCAGAAATAAAAAGAGTCATTTATATGGATAATGAGAACATCTTTAGATAAGATGAAAAAGAAAAAAAGAGTATAAAGAGTACTGCATTGTAGTATAAATCAATCCCTAGCTTAAGGTAGAAGGCACCAAGAAATGGTATAGGACAGGTATGACCATCACAGAGATTATTAGTATCCTGTATGAGAATGAACCATTATCCAAAGCATGAAGGCACATACTCTCATACTTTTGATGTATTTTATTTGTCAAACCTTCTAGGTTCATAACCTCCAGGTATACAAAATAGGGACTATAGGACACCCAGTAGATCACAGAATCACAGAACCACAGAATTTCTAGGTTGGAAGGGACCTTTAAGATCATCGAGTCCAACCCATGTTCTAACAGTTCAACTAGGTCATGGCACTAAGTGCCACATCCAGTCTTTTTTTGAACACATCCAGGGATGGTGACTCCACCACCTCCCTGGGCAGATGATTCCAGTATTTGATCACTCTTTCTGTGAAAAACTTCCTCCTTAATTCTAGCCGGTATCTCCCTTGGCACAGCTTGAGACTGTGTCCTCTTGTTCTCTCTGTTGTTGCCCGGAGAAAGAGACTGACCCCCAGCTCACCACAGCCACCCTTCAGGAAGTTGAAGAGAGTGATAAGGTATTAAGAAGCAGAAAATATTTGGGCATCAAGTAAAGAAGAGTTTGACAACAAGAGGAACAGGGAAAACCCATACTTGATTGGCCTCATTCTTTCTGCATTAGCAAGAGAGTGCAAAAGGCTGTGAATTTTAGCACAGCTGAAGTTTTACTGCTCCAGCCTTCTGCCTCAGTGGATTCTGTTTCCATCAGCATCAATGGAATTGGAATAAGGCTTTAGGGCAAGCATTTAGCATAGACTTAAAATCTACAGTTTTATTTAAGCGACTTCTCTGGGGGTATTGACTAGTAAATCTTCGAAAAAGTATTTTTAAAATGTCAGTTTTTCTTATATTATGTGGTGGTACTTAGCTGTTTAAGAAATGATTATTCTAGTTCTGACTTGCAGGATGATGAATCACTGGGTGACACACCAGTGTGCTTTTAACACTGTTGTGTTTGCATCAGGGGATGGTTGGGTTGATCTGCAGAAGGGAAAGACAGGCCAGAACCTTCACTCAAGCATAGATCTGTGGTTCAGCAGTACTTGTAAGGGTTTCATTATTTCCTGTTTTTCTATTTTGAGATTCCTGTTGTGGCCTAAAACGGAGGATAGTGTACTTGTGGCTTAAAGTTATGTTTAAGAACTTAACTTCTTCAAGGGACAGATGTGCAAAGCACAGAATGTGTGAACAGGGTTGAAGAAGATCCTAGACATGTGCTTGCAGTAGCAGGAGGCAAACAGCCAACCAGCTAAGTGGGTTCAGCCAGGAATGTCCAGCTTATGTTTACTTATTGGGGTTGCAGGAGGCAGCACTAGAGCTGACACTGCTAGCTTTATGAAAAGGTAGAGTAATGTGCTGCATGGTGGAAAGAAACAAAAGCGGTGTCTGGAGGAAGAAGTAGTACCAGCAGAACATCTGGAGCTCTAACTAAGAGCAGAAAGAAGGTGCCTATGTAAATGCTGGAAGCAATTGAATTACAATGGTCCCAGTGTTTACTAACTCTTTTCTATCTTTGGACAAAAAAAGAAGCCAGAGAAAACAGCAATCTTTTGAGCTCTCAGCCCCATTTTGCAAATCAGATATATGGAAAGTGAGCTATCCAAAATTTCAATCTGCTATGATTCATTCCTCCCTAATTTTGATTTATGATGATGCATCATGTGCTTCATGATACACAGTGTGAGAAGGAGATGCCTAGTCTAGAACACTTGGGTGGATGGGTTGGAGTAATCTTTTTTAAAATAAGTTATATTCAAAATAATCTTAAGAAAGTAAGGTATGTCAATCCATTCTTAAAAATTTGCTTTCACAGGAGAGAAAAACATATAAATATGTGTATAGATACACATAACATACCCACCCAGTATTAAGGCTTTAAGCTCAGTTTGGCAAGTTATTAGCCAGTTACTTTGAATTTCAAAAATTTTAGTAATGTCAAAGTCAATATGTGGTTTACTTGTATACTTTAAATTGGACATAAACCTGCTGAATCAGCAACAGAATGTTTCTTTTTTTCTGAGCTGACATTAATAATCATGTTTTAGATCATTGGCTTTCCCACCCACCACAAGTGTTTGCATCTCTCACAAGAGAAGCAAAGAGCTCTAAGTGCATCTGTAGCCATCTCAAATCTCAGAATGAGAAGCTAGAAGGGAGCTAGGATTTTGACTCCTCATCCTAGTTTCTCTTTCTAATACCACCCTGCCTCCTAATTCAAGCCTATCTGGATTGCACATCACTGGCTTCACAAAAAAAGAGGAATACTAGGCTTCATACAGAATGTCCTTTAAGGTGTGAATCTCCTTTCATAGCTGTGTCTGCTTCTACTGACCCCACTTTGACCAGTTAAAACAATGCAGTCTACAAATAGCTTTTTTTGCCCACTCGGGTAAATTTAGTCTTGTGTTTATTTAACTGTGCACAGCATATTCCTCTATAATACTATATGTTGCTATTAGAATACCTTGTGGGGTGGGAAGGCTGAGTTTCTTTCTTCTTCTGTTGTTTCAAAAGTAAACAGATTTTCCAGTATTTTTTATGTTGTCTTGTACTGGAAACCATTCTTGCATTCGTAGACTTAGAATAACTGCCTATGTATGTATACCTTTGAGTAAATGTCTATGTTCATAGAAGTTTGCATATATGCATATGTAGAATTAGTTCTGTGAACAGATACCTGTTTGATCAACCATGTTTCCCTTATTTTTCTTTTTATCTCTCTGAGACATCAGTGACACATCAGGATATGACTAACAAGCTCCACACAGAGAAACAGTATTTTATGTGTAGATTTGTTCATCGAAGAAATCTGTTCCTTGCAAACTGGTCACTGCAATAAACAGCATTAGGCAGCATATATGATTAAACTGTTTTTGTTGGTAGAATATATTTATCTGACTTTATTTTTCTAAAGGATTTGCAAGCAGCTCTTTTTTTAAACTTTAGTCAAAATGTAATCACTCTCTGTTTCTATCCAAATGTTATGTATTGTTCTAAGAGTATTTTTCACTGATAAAGAGCTTCTCAGATGTTTTTTTCTGTGCTTATCTTGCAATATGAAGAACCTGTTATTGTTCAATACTGAATAGTGGAGATAATACCCAATTTCCAAACCTTCAAGTGGAGCACTTGTACTCAGTGAGTAGAAAAAGATATACATGACAATTGGCATTTCACATACCTTTATCTATAGTTTTTCCACCCAGTCATGAAATTGTACATAATACTTCTGGAGAGGTGTGAGAAAGGAAGGAAGAAGACTGAAATTAGAACCAACCAAACAAAATGCCCCCACAAAAGTAAAATCTTTTTCTTATTGCCTTTGCTGCAGCTTTCCAATAATTATCAAAGAGTGATATATTCTGAAATCAGAGACTACCATTTCAAAGAAAGAAACATACCCAGCATTCTTCTGTGTTCCTTCTAAGGCATCAGTGATCTTAAAAATAAATAAAAGGTCATTATCTGACAGTTTCTAAAGGCTGGAATTTAGCAGGATCAGACGCAGTCCTGCTGGGAAGGAGGGAGAAAAAAGTCTGTCTGCATTCTTTCACAGTGCCATGGGTTCATGCTAAGTATGACTGGTGGGCATAGGAATTTCTGCTTACATGATATCCCATATGAATAACTGACATTGAAGGGTCTCACTGAAGTAGGCTGGTGTACAGAACTATTCATGAAGTGTTCCAGCTTGTATTCCACCTGAGTGCACAGTCTGGCCCACAGTTATTATTATTAAAGCCTGTGAAAGCAAAGCCTGTCATTCTGAGACTATGGGACAGAGAGGACAATGTGGTATCAGCAGAGACCTTGGCACCCTTTGTGAGGTTGTAGTGACTTGGGACAAAGATGATGACAATACAAACTTTGAGACCTTTGCCTGTTCCAAGTTCTGCTGGCTGGTGACTGAATTTAGCAATCTCTCCAGTGTCCTATGTGAAATTTTAGCATTTAGTCTCCACCCAACTTTTGTACAGGCACAAAAAATAACTACCCTGTGTCCTTGTTGGTGATCACAGCAGGGAGGCTGAATGACAGAATCACAAAATGGATCAGGTTGGAAGGCACCTCTGAAAGTTATTTGGTCCTACCCCACTGTTCAGGCAGGTTCACCTGGAACCAGTTGCCCAGGAGCGTGTGCAAACAGCTTTTAAATATCACCAAGTATGGAGATTCCACAACTTTTACAGGCAACCTCTTCTAGTGCTTGGTCACCCTACAGTAAAAAAAGGGTTGATATTCTGATAGACCCTTCTGTATTTCAGTTTCTGCCTACTGCCTCTGTTCCTGCCACCAGGTGCCACTGAAAACAGCCTGCCTTTGTCATCTTTTCACCCTCCTTTTGGGTATTTTCAGACATTGATAGACAGATTGTAGACATTTGTAGCCTCTGAGCCTTTTGTTCTCCAAGCTGATCAGTTCTAGATCTCTCAGCTCCTCCTCACAGTTAAAATGCTTCATTCCCCTAATCCTCTTTGTAGCTTGATTTTTGATTGCTTCAAGTATGTCCATGCCTGTCTTGTCCTGAGAAGCCCAGAACTGGACACAGCACTGCACGTGTGGCCTCAGCAGTGCAAAGCAGAGAGGAAGGGTCCCTTCCCTTGACTTTCTAATACTTCTCCTAAAGTAGCCCAGGAGAGCAGGATATATGACCCTGAAGATTTGTTCTGGCCTCTCACTCAAAAGCCTGATCTTTTCTGCACAAGGATGCTGGCAGTACTGCATGCTGAAGCCTGGACTGCCATTCTCTGTTAGTTAAACAGCCATTCTGCTGGTAAACACAGAAAGTCAGTCTTTAGGCTTGTCAGTCCAATATCTGCTCAAATCTAGGCTCTCTTTTTCTTCCTTTTCCATAGAGAGGCAGAATCTTGGCAATGACCATTCACACAAACTCTGTCTTGATATCCTCACCCCCACTGGGTTTGCACAAAGGAAACAGCAGGAATGGTGCCCAAATTAATCTGGCACACCAGATAAAAACAGCTGCTATTGTCCAAATGGTATTAGAATAATTCTCATTCCTTCTATAATGCCCCATAGTCTAAGGCACTTATGTATTTAAACCTGAACTTTTTACCACAGGAAGAAGAACTGCCCAATGTAGAAATATTACAAAGGAATTTTTCTGTGTTTCTATTTTTCATGTTTTGGAAGATATTTGATTAATTCGATTGAATGAGTTGTTTGGACATAATCGGTGAAGATTATAAATCAGAAGTATTTTTTAACCACAATAATACCTATTCTGCTAGCACTGGCACTTATGCCATTTGGTTTCCCACTTCAATCTCTTGATTTAAATTTTATGTATTTATCTGTGTATCTTTCATGTTTATACACAAAGCTTGCTTACTCAGTTAACACACTCCCCAAATGTAGTTTTGCAAAGTGATGAAAGCACAAAATTATTTCAGCCTGATCTGTAGCTCACATCTTAGTACAGAAACCATGCCTGATGAATTTTTCTCTCCCAGCATAGCCTCTGGTAAACCAAACATCAGCAGAATGTTGCTGATTGCAATAAACTGGCAATATCTTCTAGTGAAACTTAAGCTTTCATTCAGTCTCACATAAAGTGTGTATGGATCAGCTTTTACAAAGGGTGCATGACCTAATACTTAAAAATAACAAAAAACCCCCATTGCTCATTTTACTAGCTATTCAAAAGACATAGCATAAACCTGTTGTCCTAGTTTCACCTGGGATAGAATTCCATTTCTTCTTAGTAACTAGTAAAGTGCTGTGTTTTGGATTCATTACTAAAATAATGATAACCTGTTGATGTTTTGGTTGTTGCCCAGTGTTTATTCTCTATATCAAGAACTTTCCATACCCATGATCTGCCAGCCAGCAGAAGAGCTGGGAGGGAGCACCATCAGAACAGCAGACCTGAACTGGCCAAAGTGATATTCCACACCATGGAACATCAGGATCAATATATAAACTAGGGGAGCTGTCTGGGAGCGGCCAGTCTGGCCATCATTGGTCAGCAGGTGGTGAGGAATTGTATCTGGCATCACTTGTATTTCTTAGATTTTATCTCTCTCTCCCTCTCCCTTTTGTCTATCAATAATGAGAATATTAATAAAAATATTTTACTTTTTTTCAATAAACAAACTGTTCTTATCTCAATCCAGAAGGTTGATTTTCTTTTCTCTGATTCCCCTCCCGATCCTAACATGGGGTAGTGCAGTGTCTGAACAGCTGCGTGGTACTTAGTTGCAGTTTGGGATTAAATACCGGAGAAATTTCTGTTTGCCAGGGCTGTGTAATATCCGGGCTCAGAGAAAACAGAAATTATACCTTTTATTCAAGTATTTTTTTCAATTTAGAAAGGACAATATGGTATTTTAAGTGTTGGACTTGATGACCCTTGTGGGTCCCTTCCAGTTCAGAATATTCTGTGATTCTGTGATCTTGCTCATGTGATGGAAAACCAAGGCAAAAAAAAAAGCCCTTAGACTCAGTACATTTTAAAAATTACTGTATTAGGCAAGACAATCAATGAGAAATATATTTTAGCAAGGAACATCCATTTACCCACTTCCACCATGGTGTCCTTGAACATCAAGCTGTTGCTTTACTTACTGTTCAGCATCACTCAAACATTTTCTGTTATAATAGAGCATGCAATCTATCATTCGAAAAATTGTAATCAAGATTTACAGATTATATCCCTAAAACTCAGCACACGCATTTAAAATAATCAATTGGTATTTAATTAACACACAATTGCTGCTCTAATATGGAATCAAATCCTCTTAAAGTGTGTCCATAATTCCCACTAGAGTGGTAATGTCCTGAGAGTGGAAGAAATACCCTGCGATCATTAGAAGAGTATTGCAAATTATGGAGTTTTTGTCAAGAGATTAAGCACTTCCAGAATCTATTACACATGCAAAAAAAAAAAAAAAAAGGCACTTCAGAACAGAAATGAATTATGGTACTTCCTTCCAATCCTTTAAAAATACATTTTTTGAATAAATATATTATCTTACCATTCTTTCCAAGGAATGTACCTAAGACTTCTGCATTGTATTTTTTTATAAAATATGGCACAGGAAACTGCTTAGGAAAAATGATGCTAACACAATTTTTGTCAAGTTAGTTGCAGCATCTATCCTATGAAGACAGGCTGTGAGAGTTGGGGTTGTCCAGCCTGAAGAAGAGGAGGCTCCGGGGTGACCTTACAGAGACCTCCTAGCACCTGAAAGGGCCTTAAAAGAAGGCCAGAGAGGGACTTTTTTCACAAGGGAATATATTGATATGACAAGGGGGGATGGCTTTAAACTGAAAGAGGGTAAGGTTAGATTAGATATGAAGAAGAAATTCTTTATTTATTTAGGTTGGTAAGACACTGGAACAGGTCATCCAGGGAGGTCCTGGGTTCTCCATCCCTGGAACTGTTCATGGCCAGGTTGGATGGGGTTTTGAGAAAACTGGTTGAGTGGAAGATGGGTTGGCCCTGCCAATGGGAAGATAGTTTGGTACTAGATGACCTTTAGGCCCCTTCCAACCTAAACCATTCTATGATTCTATGAAAATCTAGAAAAAATACTAGCTGCAATGAGCAAAAAAGAAATCAAACATTTTTGGGAGACTTTTCCTTCAATTTTTCAAAGGGAAATGGTTGGAAGAGTCCTAATAACAATAAATTCAGGAACACCCTCCGTTGTTTCTTTTGAAAGAAGTCAAACATTATCTTATAACTGGTTATTTAGTGAATGAAATAAAGAATTATGATATACACAGACTAATTTTACCCAACTTGCCATGCCACAGTCAGAATCTACAAAAAAGAGCAGATTTAAAAGGAGAATAAGAGTTGTCCTGAGCTATTCTCTTGTGCTGAAGAAAGGATTAATCAAAGCTGGGATTGTAAATCCAGCTCTTGACTAAGGGAATATGTATTCAGCTCAATACATGGTAGCACTTTTTGTGATGGTATCCAGCTTCTTCCAAGCTGTGGTTTCCTCACTGGGAATGTGATCCTTCATATTTAGTTGGCTGTTCACTAACTTTTTTTTTTTCTCTCCCCCAAGGACCTTGTGATTTTTCAACGCCTTTTCAAACCTAGCACTTACAATCTCCTGAGGCAAAGATTTCTATGATCTAATTACTTAGAATGTGCAGCAGTGCTTCAATTTGCTTAGCCTCACTGCCCATTGTACAGGATTAACTTCTAGTCTTGCTGCTGTATTACATTATCACAGTGTTGTATACTTTTGTCATCTGCAATTTTAATTGCATGATTTCAGTGGGGGGCTGAATAACAGTTTTAAAGACTGATCCATTCCAAATCAAAAATTTTTGTACTAGCAATGAGTATTGCATTTCAAAAAGTAGAATATGCATAGGTTAAATATTTGCAGTATTTCAGGAAGTCAGTGGAGTTTCATGTTGCTATTGCTGTTCCACAGGTCTCATACAGAGGAAAACTCTTTTGTTACATATTCCTATGATTTTGTATTTGAATATCTATCAGAAAAAAACAGAAAAAATAATCTAGGTAAGTATCAAATTCAAAGGCATAATTCTGCAATGCTTAAATCAATTGTTCCGAGTACCAGATCCAGGAATCTTTTTAATGTTTTTTTTGGTTTGATTTAGTTTTTTTTTTAATATCCCAAGTGATATAAAAATACATCTGTACCAGTATTTGTGCAATAGCTATGTGCCCTTCTAGCCGATAGATGAATATTCTGTTCCTTGAACTGCTATCATTCTCACATAAAATGCTCCTCAAATGCATGCCTGTTTGTCGGTCTAGATCTATATCTGTATCCATATATTTATATTTCTCTATATACACGTTACCCCTTCCCTTGTATTGATACCAGTTGTTTTAAGGTCCATGAGTAAAAATTTGTCTGTAAGTGAAAAGCACCAAGGAGGACTATTCTCTGGAATTTTTTATCTGAACTGCTGCCTACGTATACCCACCAGAAAATTTCTTATTTTTCAGTCTCATCTCCTACAGAAATAACACAGGGTGATGATCACATTTCAATATTTGGAGCTACTTAATTCTGACTATATTTTGCAGAAGAAGGTGCTTGTCAACTACTTAGATTTTCCAAAATTTTGTAAAAACAGGCGTGGCAAAACAAAGGAGAAGAATCCTAATGATTTTCTAACAAAAATGCAGAAATGAGCTGGGCATTATCAGACATGGGACAACCAGTCTGGGAGAGAGGATACATGCTTTTACCATAGGAAAGATTCAGCTGGAGCTTATTCTATCTTAAACTCCAAGGCTGCTCAAATGCACATGCATTTATTGAAAAACCATGCCCATTATTACACCAGGACGGATATTATTGTTGCCATGAGGGACTATTAAAAAAAAATATTATGTATATGCTTTATATGTACACACACATATGCACAGATCAATAAGGACACATTCATGTATATGCATAGAGAAAAACTTTGAGGCTTTATTCCCTGTTCATCTCATATTACCATTAATTTTATGACCATTTGGAACTCTTCAGTGAATAATTCTATTCAACATAGATAGAGTATTTTAATCTTGGAGACTGTTAATATGAAGGTTAGCACATGAAAGAAGAAAACCATAATAGTAAATAAAATTAATTTTAATTTTAAAATATTTTAAAAATTTTAATAAAGTATTAATAAAAATAATATTTTTAAGAGGCCAGATTTGATTAATGAAATCCCAGATTTGATTAATGTCTTTAACTTATTATTCTCCTCAGCTTTATTTTTTTTCTTTAATGTATTTATGTTAGATGCATGTTATAAGTTTATTCCATCACTCAGCACCTTCTCTATCTAATAATTGATTTCTGAGTTCAATTTCTATTTATGTATATTTTCTTTGTCATTTAAACTTCATTCTACTTGACCTGAAAGCTCAACAAGATAATCAGTCTTAGCTGAGAAGAAGGGCATGCTAGACAATACAAATTTTGGACAGAGTTACAGCTCATTAGGTAAAAGCCTGCCTGGATTGCTGAGCCCAAACTGTGATGGTGAACAGAGTTATACTCCTCTGGTGACTGGTAAAATGTGGTGTTCCCCAGAGTTCACTATTGTAGTCAGCTCTGTTTAATATCTTTGTCAATGCCCCAGATGAGGGGATCCGGTGCACCTTCAGTGAGTTCGCAGATGACAGCAAGCTGCATGGCAATGTTGATCTGCTGGAGGGCAGGAAGGCTCTGCACGGGGGTCTGGACAGAATGGATTAATGGGCTGAGGCCAGTGGGGTAACATCCAACAAGGCCAGGTGCCAGGTCCTGCACATGGATCACAACAACCCCAGGCAGTGCCACAGGCTGGGGGAAGAGCGGCTGGAAAGGACCTGGGATGTCAAATTTTGGAGCAGGATGCCAAGGAATTTGGTTGAATCACCATCCCTGAAGGTATTTAAAAGACACGTAGATGTGGCACTTGGGTGACATGGTTTAGTGGTAGACTTAGTGGTACTTTGTTAGTGGTTGGACTTGCTACCTGAGAGATCTTTATCAGACTAAATTGTAGAGTTTTGTGCTAAATTTGAGGCTTGAACAGTTTACAAAACTGATTTTTCTGATGTTATATGATGAAATCTCTACTTGTTCTATAACTCTTTTTTCTTTAACATAGACACCTCTATACTACTTCATATTTTTTCTACTGTGCTATCTGACTGTCTTCAAATAGGTATTGAGCAATGACTTTTAGCTAGAAAATACAGCTATTTCATTCTTCTTCTCTTGGGTATGGATGCTTTATTTCTTTCACAGATATGATGTATTATATCTTGACTCTTAAAGAGTAGATCAGAAAGGGCATTGTGAATGCAGAGAAGTAGATGAGGCTGGATCTGACTCGGATATTCTAAGGATTCTTCCTACAGCCTTGAATAAGGCCTGAAAAGAAGCCCAAATTCTTCTTCTTCCCATGAAATATAGATCACTTAAATAAAATGTTTATTTGGTTCTGAGTAGCACTTCCTGCCCCCACTCTTTGTTACTAATTTTTTAACTTGAAGTAATCTTAGACTTTTATCTTTCTGGAAATCTTAAACCAATATTTTATAGAATGGGTGATTAGATATACTTGATGGCATCCCATGTTGCTTTAACAGGATATAAACTTATTTATCTTTCTGCAGGATAATGTCATCTGATTAGGAAGCAGCAGTTGCGTGCGTATTTAAAATGTCATTTTGTTGTCTCTTAGTCAAAAACTAGGCCACCTATTTTTTTAATGACAATGAACATGGCAACAGCACACTCTGTGAATAAGCATTGTGCTATTTTTGTTCAATTTATAGGATGGAAGTCAAGCAAAATGAGACATGCAATGTTCAGATGATAATAAGAGAGAAACCACATGAAGGCTTTAGATTTTTTTTTCCTGTTGAATATTGTCAAACTAGATAAAACCTTTAGCCTCTAGAAAGAAAAAGAACTAATTAAGCTAAACCCAAAATTCTATGTTAGTGCAATAGGCTAAAAAAATAAATACTTCTGCCTCGGTAAAATGACCAATTTTTGTTGTTGTTTGCAAATAGTAGTGATTTTACTCTAGATATGGTTGAAATAATTCAGTCTTTTCTTTCAATTAAAAGTTATCTTTTGTTCAGTTGTCGAAGAATAACCAAATTACTGTGTCTGATTTTTATTTTGTTCTGTTTTTTACTAGCTTTTTAACACTGAATCATATAATTTCTGACAAATGTTAACATCTTGCAACTCCACCTAGATTTTGGCTCTTTTCCAGCACACATGGTCTAGTTTAGGTGTCATATTAGAGAAAATCAGGTTCTGCGCAGAGTATCCAGCCAAGTGCACTACCCTTATTCCCAACTGCTAAATGTTGACACTTTCTTATATATATATCAGATTACTGTTTAAAACAATGTCCTTGGGAATTATCAACAAACATTAATTTCTGTTATACAGTAATATTATACATGGGGGACAATTATTGGAAGTGTTATGAACAGATGGTGCAGAAGGAAGAATAGTGTTCAATAATGAAACATAATGGGAGAGTACACTACACAACCATGTTAAAAATCTTCCACCTTCTTGACACCTGAGGAATAAAATTCAGTTATTATTTGAGAATCTATATTTGCATGGAAAAACACTGTTTTTCATTAAAATGCCTTCATTTTGGAACCTTTCTGTAACAGATAATTATTTTCCTGGATTTAGAGGGCAGTTATAGATGTTCACTTGTATATGCAGGTGTTCACCAAGGAGAGTTCATGATGAGTCCTTCCTCTTTTCTTCTTTGCTTCTGCAGTCCTTTTAGCCAAGAGTTTATGACAAAAGAACCAAAAAACCTTCTACCAGAAAATTAGTTTCAATCCTAGGATATTTTTTTTCATTTTAAATTACAAGAAAAATGAACTGAGTTGGTCTTCACAGCTCTAAGTGAGCTAATTATCCCATTTAATTTTAATCTCTCTGAATGAAACTACTCAAAAAAAAAAAAAAGTCACAGCTGGCTGATAGGGAATATACCTGTTCTTGAACTCTGATTAATATAAGTGCATTTTAGAAGACATCATTCAGTAGTTTAATATGATAGGTGAATATTACCTGAGAGACACCTGTCATTAAGACCACCCATATCAGATAATTAATGTGAAATACATCTCTGTCTTCCTATTTTCCCTTAAGGTCCATGTGACTTCCCATACTGAAGTATTAGGGAGCTACAGATTCTTATAATGTTGTACTTCTATTTCATTAACAGAAAATGAGGAATAAGGTCTTTAAGTTATCTGATTTCACAATGCCTTTGAGTCTCTGTTTCAGTACCTTCTGTACTTTCCAAAGGACTGACTTTGAACAAATAGCTTTGAAAGAGCTCAGAGGGAAAGAACTAACTTCCCTAAAAGACTAGAAAAATATCTATTTGAGGAAAAGTATTTCTCAAATATCTGTCCCATGGATTATAAAGTGACTTTAAAGGACTGTTTGAACAGAATTAAGTATTTTTGATTTTGATCAAAATTGTAGGAGAGAAATTATTAAAAACTATGATGGAAAACTAAAGGAATGCTAACATCTCTAACAGACTGACATTTCTGAGTCAGTTTTAAAATGGGAGTGGTATGAATAACCAGCTAATTTTATCCAAATCTATTCAGCCATTCAGAATTGTTAAAAATGCATCAATCTCCTTCCATCCAGTAAATACAAAGCTGCTGTGCTGTAGCTGACAGTTTGGATTCAAGTTAAAATCCTAAACAGAGAAAGCCTCTCTTAAATTCATGAACTTCTTAAAATACATTTTGTTGTTTTTTAAAATATAGTTATATATCTAATGCAGTATCAGTCCCCTCAGAATACATTTTATTTAAGATTATTTTAGTGACTGTATAACCATAAAGTGCTAATCCCTACAGCAGGACTGAGTTTTTCATCTCTCATTGAATAATACAGGGCTTTGAGAAACTGCTGCTATTCTTAGATATCGAGCCAGGCACTGGTTATTAATAATGGCTAAGCCTCATAAATTTCAACTTTGAATGAGAACCTTACAGCATTAGGTGTTTTACTGAACACCTCATTAAATAATTTAAACTAAATATTTGAGAATCTTGTGGAATGTTAGCACCTGAAATCTCTGGCTGGACTTGCCCTATAATTTCCTTTCACTTTTCTGCTTTTCCCACTGTTGAGCTACAACAAGGTGAAAACCAGCTCTAATTGACTGTCTGCCATTCTCCAGCCAATGTTTTGGCAGGTGCAAGCTTCCTACAGGTGGTCTCCCTGAAGTTTACCAGGAAAGATGCTTAGCTTTTGGGATCTGCCATGGAGCAGAGTATGCTTTGCAAAGGACTCACTCAACCGATGGCGGCCCAGCTCTTCACAGCACAACAAAGACAATCTCCCAGGTGGCTCGTGGAGTACTTGAAGATGAAGAGTATACATCCCCTGACTTCAATTTCTCTACACACTCAAGCCTTCCAAATGTTATCAAGGGTTTGTCCAAGGCAGGATGAGAGCTGTAAATAAGATAACTGGAGAAATAAAATTTTCCGGAAAAATCTCAATGTGGTTGGTTGAAAAGATTTTGTTTGGTTTGGGTTTTTAACTGTCACATTTCTCTAAAC
Organism: Fringilla coelebs; assembly: GCF_963513975.1. NCBI lineage: Eukaryota > Metazoa > Chordata > Aves > Passeriformes > Fringillidae > Fringilla > Fringilla coelebs. The sequence continues at coordinate 45,880,993 of NC_140028.1, read as the reverse complement.
ATTATAGAAAATGAAACATAGTCATTACAGTGGTACTAGCTTCCTTTCAAAGCTTGTGGCTTTGAAAGGAAGAATTTAAAATTTATTTATGAATTAATAATTTTCATTTTTGCATTGCATCTTCTAACCCTGTTACCTTTGCAAGATGCAATGCCCATTTATTATTATGTAATTTTTTAATGAAAATAACTGTAACAAGAAAATTTATGAAGAAAAATGAATGAAGAAAACTTCTACTGAGGTTTACTGGCTTATCCTTTATTATTCTTCCATACATATTATATATGAAACACAAACAAATCAACAACCAATTATTTTCTTCTCTGATGTGAAACAACGTAAACATTGTCTTTTTGTATGTTTTTCAAAAACATGTTTATTATCAAAAAAGTATTTGGTTTTTTTTTTTCTTTAGAGGAAGTGTATTTTAGCTGAAACATCTCTTTGTCTTATATTCTGAAAATCATATTTATTTGAATCTGTGACTCTTTCTCTGGATCAGATCCAGAAAGAGAAAAAATTGGTTTTGGCTTGACACTAGTTTAAGATTTTTAAGTAAGTAACATTCTGATTCTGCTGCTGAAAAATGAGAAGACGAAAGCCAGATAGTTTCTCATGGTGATCTTTTCCTTCATGGGACCTTAATGTCCCTTGGAACTGAATGCAATGAACAGATAAAAATTCCCCCACAGAATATCCAGCTGGGAAGCATATGCTTCATGCCACCTCTCCAAATCAAAATTAAGATCAGAGAGAAGTAGCAATGGAGTCTACTGGGAGATGAGTTCAGATCTGAAAAGATGGGCAGGAGTACAGAAAATGTGCTGAGAATGTAAGGAAATTTCATGCATATACAACCATCCTTGGAGAAATTTTGTTTTTAATATATAATAAACTTCAAATTTGAATTTCAGAACATTGCATTTACAAAATTGCTCATGCAGGGAACAAAAGTATAAATTATATAGGATGTTGCTTCTGCAAATAAGTATTTTTCATACTGTTTTCTTGTTTCATAAATATATATTTACACCCATCTTAAGGTGCAACTACTGAGAAAATTCTAGAAATACACGCATAAAATAACAACAAACAAGACCATAATAAGGACTTCTAACCAAAGTTTGTCTCTTAGAATTTTTTCACCGTATAGAGTCCACTGTACTGAGACCATGTAGCTCTGCATTTATAGGGTTACATATTATCTTAGTGGTTTAATATGCTTAAAGCTCTAACAATTAAAAAAACCATCAGTAAGAAAAATTAGTAGCTTAATTTATATTTGTATTAGTGAAAGAAAACATTTAAAATATACATTTTTCATTTAGATGCAAAGATTGTAAGTTTTTTATTAATTCATTCCTTTTCTCCTGACCCACACTTCTCATCTGCTCTGAAATATCATATGTATTGCTATAATTTTAAGTTTATTGTAAGAGAAAGCAGGTGTCATAAAATAACTTACATTTCATGGATAGTGGGGATTTTTATATGTTAAGTAACATGCATTGCACTAGTCTTTTTTAAGTAGTTTTGTCCTTTCTAGATTTCACATGCACTTAGCAGGAAAATCTCTGGGCCATTACACTAATTATCGACGAGAAAAGTGAGAAAACTAGGTAGACATCATAACTTGCATGAGAAGAGTGGAATTAATGTTGAATTTAAGTTTCCTCTCAAACTCCATTTAGGGTACTTAAGATTACTCCAAATGCATGATATCAAGAATGCAAATGTATTTGAATATGAATGTATTTGTTTTCCATTAAAGTAAAGAGATACTGCATAATATTCTTTTAATGCAGGATTATTAGTAGTATTCGTGTTGCTATTACTAATATTTCTTCACCAAAAAATATTTCTGAGGTTAAAAAAAACCCATAAAATCTTCCCTGTGGAGTTACCAGATTTTTGTGGCTGAAAGGGAACTTCTGCTTAGTCTTTCCTCCCTCTGCTGTATACAGCTGCCTTGCTACCACAGTCAGGCCATGAATTCCGTGTAAGCACTTTCTAAGGCTATTCTGAATGTTACTGTTGCTGGCTGTTTCCTTGAGAAAAAGAAGTAATAGCAAAACTGCTGTGAAATCAGGAGAAGCTGTCTTGATCTAAAAAATGGAAATCACTCGGTTATACAACTGTCTTAAGACCACTCCTGAAAGGAAGATTCTTCAACAGTGGTTTTGTTTGTGAACAAATTTGAAAGTTTACTTTCACCAGACAAAAATTTGATCTCCAGAGGGTGTTAATAGTTAGGCAGAAAAGATAAAGGGTATCATAGAAAGCACTGCCTTCCCTAATTTATGATTTTATCATTTTCTCTTGGACATTTATATGTAGTTATTATGCACTGAATTTTGCACTACATTATCTGTTTGTTGTTTTCTATTTATTTGCCCACTCAGCAGGGTACAGATTGTGTGTGGGTGTACTTTCTTGCATTATGACTGCACAGCTTGTTTGTGGAGGTTTGCAGCTATCCCAGGACAAGATATGGAGTCAGTGGTACACAGGAACTGGCACTGTGCAAATGAACCAGTTATAGTCCCAGCTCTGGGGAAGGTGTGAGAGTGTCCTGTCGTTGTCCCTGCCTCATTTGGCCATTAGCTTATTTGAGAGAAGAGATGGAAATCTAGACTATCCTGCTAGAAGGCTTGATTTTCTGTCCTATTCTGGAAAATAGTTTGCCCTCTGAAGGACATTTCTGTACCTGGATGCCTCTGCATAAATCCTGTGCCTCTTACATTAATTGAGTTTTTCATGGATTAGTTTTGTGGAAAGATCATGATTTTATCCAAAAAATGAATTTTGAATGAGTTTTTTTGAGGGGCTTCTCAAGGTTGCTAGTGTGGATTGTACGGGTCATATTTTATGCTCATATGAAATTGTGTTTTTTGTACTTATGTAGATATTTATTAAGGGAAAGGCTAAACTAAGATGACACCTAAGTGAAGAGATGAAATTTCTACACCTCCTCTCTTTAGCTTTGTTGAATAGCTTTGCTTCAGGATTGAGACCACAGGCCTGAGGGAACTGCCTTTGGTAAAGGTAATGGGAATCTTACCATGAACTCCTGATGAAACAACAATCTCTAAGAACCCAGTTGGTTAAAACCTGTTGAAGAAATCAAGGCAGCAATTCACATATACATGTATATATATATATATACACACACTAAAACACTTAAGGGATTTTAGACAGCAGCCTGGGAAGTTCTGCTGTCTGACAGATTTCAAAGCCTGCTGAGAATGCTCTTACTTGAGAACATGCCTTACTGTATCTCACACTAGAGTGACAGGCTTGGTGTGCTAGGGGATAGAAATATAATCCCATCTAATGGATGGTATTGCTCAAATCTCCTGACCTCCCAGGGTAAAAATTAGAACAAATCTTAGATATTTTTGAACAATTCTAGTTCCTTCCTGTAAGAAAAGGCATATTTCAGCAAGAAAAGTTACGTTAAGGGTAACAAGGATGATCAAAGGTATGACATGGCTTCTGTAAGAAGGGCGTTCAAATACAGCAGTCTGACCTGGAAGAGAAGAGATCTAAGGTGGATATGGCAGAATGTCAGAAGTGTCAGGGAGAAGGTAAATAGGGAAAGATTGTTTACTGTCTCCTCTAATACAAGGTGTAGGGAGCATCAGATAAGACAAGTATGTCTGAAGTTCTAAACAGAAAAAAGGGAGATACTTCAGGTGTAGCTATCCATGGAATTCTCTGCCACAGGAAATTAGACATACTCTGACTGTGAGTAACTGAGTGTCACATTCATGAAGGAAAAAAAATAGTGACAGCTACACAGCAAGAGTAGTACTTCCCTACCTAGTGTTCCTAACTGCTATAGATTTGATGTATATTTTAAGGAGTGCTTTTGCAGTGATTGCTACACATCTGTTATTGGTTTTGTCAGCTACATAAAACTGGGATAGCTGTTTCTTTGGTCTGATATGATATGACTTATATTATTCCTGTAAAAGTTTCTTGTTACAGAAAATTCTATTACCTATCTGTAATTCCTTACCATTGTCCACAATTCCCATCAAGGAGATTACACCTCATTTAGAAACTGTTTCTTCTGGTCACAGAGGTAAAAAAATATGAAAATATCTGTGACTTCAGAGCCATGAAGTAGCTAGAGAAGTTTGCCTTTACACAGACACTGCCAGGAACAGGGAGGGATTCTATGAAGTCCCAGGGTCTCAGAGGAAGTCTGCATAGTCTATGATATCGAGAAAAAGTTGATAATACTGTATAGGTATGTAGCAGTTAATTATGATAGAGGCTATTTCAAGTAAAGAGCACATGACTGTCTCTGTGTGAGAAACCTGCTCACACCTTGCCTGCGTGTGTATGCGTGATGAGTTAAATTAAACCTGCAAGGGAGTAAAGGGATAACTGTTCCTAGTCACCTGTCAGTGAAAATGTCCTCAACAATTTATATATACAGCATGTGTCATAAAATGGACACATGCTTTCAGAAATGTCTATATACCCATGAAAGATTTCCAAGAGCTAATCTGAAAGGAAATTAGACTGTTTCTTCTGTAGAAGTCTTCTAATTTTCACCACAATATCTCTTTTTAGGACACAACTAGAAATAAAGTTTTTCTTTAATGCATATCAAAGTGATATAAAATCGGGTTATTTTCTTTTTTTGAGAGATAAGTAGCAGTTTTGTATAAGGATATATTGTCTCTCTTTTTTTAATGTTAAGAAAGCTATCAGTCTCTGGTATAGACCACACATTTCAGAATAATGTTTCTATCTCCTCACTGATGATGAGCCATTTTTTCATAATTTGTGACGGAACACTGCGAACTTTCCTTATTTATTCATTTGGTTGCTTAAGTTTACGGTTTTATAATAACATTTTTTGACTGGTTAACTTGGAATGGGTTTTTGATTACTAGGGGAAGTTATCCATGTATTAGTCTTTTAGATCTCCCTGAAATTGCCTGTGATTTCACTCTCTAAGTAATCCAGGAGAACATTAACTAAGGAGGAGTGAGTGGGTAGAGGTAACTGTCATTATTTACGTTTAGGACCTTTTGATAAAGAATGCCTGCCCAGCTCCTGTCTCATTTCTGAATTAGCAAATAAAATTTGTTGTTTTCATCTAATGAACAAGCACTGAAAGGAGAGAAAATTATAGTGATGGTCAAATTCAATTCACCACACCAACACAAAAAAAAATTAAGTTGTGTCGATTTCATAAACTGGGATCACATTAGACCTCTACATAAAGAGCTTTATTCTTTATACTTTGAAGGTGTTATTTACTTTTTAAACATTTCAAGCTATTATTACAGGAAAACATGAGACAATGACTAATAGCATGCATTTTTGTTGCAATTATGGCCAAACTGAAGCGGAATAATACAAAACAAGGGAAAATCAGTATTACATCCACATATACTCTAAATATCATGAGCATAAAAAAAAGAGAACAAAAAGCTGGGGCTTTAGGAGAGGGTTTAAATCACATTTAAAAAATAAAATTGGTTGATCATAACCATGGTGATCCTAAATGTTCCTTTTTAGTTGTAAATATTCTTCCTTATTTCTGACTTCCGAACAATATTTTAATAAAGCTGGTGCATTATTGTATTGGTCATCCCTTGATTTCTGCTTCATTTTCTGCATCCTGTGATTTTACAGATGCAGTTAATAAGCAGTTAATCAGCTGTCAGTAATATATTTGTTACAATTTTCAGATAATTGCATTTAGAGTGATCCTGTCTAGAATGTGAAGCAGGTATTAACAATGCTGTCCTTTACTTCAAGTAGCTAAGGTTTTTGTCTGGAAGATGAATGCATCTGCTCTTCTCTTGACAGAAATACAAAGCTTTCAGCTTCTAGAGCATCCTGTCAGCTATCACTTGTCTCACTTTAAATCAAGTCGTTTTATCCAATACCATTTGCATATTAGCGGTAATTAATTATATGCCATATTTGGCAACAACTGCATGTAGATTCATTAATGAGTCTGATATTTGGTTTGTTATGTTGTTTTAAACTTTATAACAATTAGCAGAGCACATGCATCAAAAAGGGTGGGTCTCTGAATTCTTTTCTTGTGTCTACTTGTGTGTCCTTGACAATAATAGTTTAAAGATGGCTAAATAATCCTACAAAGTGAAAATATATTGATTTAAGTCCCTCAGGGTCTTGTACACACAGGACACTGCTGGATAGAATCAAACCATTTCACTTATGCTAAGCTAATAAGGAAAAATTCCTCTTTATACTTTTTCTTATTAGAAGGAGACATACGCACTGCTGATATTGCAGATTTGTCCATTATTTATGTGCAGGCATCAGAAAATCATGAACTAAAATAAAGAATGAAAAAACAATGTAAAACACGTTCTTCAAGAATACGAAGGATAACTGGTTGGAATCTTTTATGCACATAGAAAAAATGTACACATTCATTCTGATGTACAGCTTCTAAATTTTAAAATGGAGTTTTGGACTTCACAAAGTTCTATTTAGTGTTTTAGTGAAAATTTTCAACTGCAAGACAATTGAATTGACACAAACTCTCAAATATGTAAACATTTCAGTTCACAAGTTTTTAAAAGTGGCATATCCAGACTTTCCAAATATAGCTGAAATGTATATTTCACTGCAAAAGCAGTATCACAGTTAGCTCTTACAGTGGAAACTACATCTACACAGATAATTAGCTTCAGAGGTTATATAAACCCTGAAGAAGGAGCACTGCACTGACATGGTTGGACTTGTTCTTAAAACTTCTTCAGAAGCATTACTGGTATAAACTTATCCTCTGTTCAAACCCCACATTTTGGCGAGAAATTTCACTTTATAGGTAAAAAGGGTAAAATCAACCAACAGTTAGCATTTTTTCTATTTTGAAACTTTCTTCTTGCATGTTTATTTTAGAGAGAAAAAAAGAGAAAATTAATCTATATTAACCTTCTCCTCTAGGTTTTTGGTTTTAAAACTGTGGGAGCAAAATGCCAACAAGTATCAATGTTAGCCCTAGTGAGTTGGCACTAATATAAATATTCTCCAAGATAATCCATCCTTGGGCTTCAAGTAGCTTTCAGTCTAGAAGTAAATATGAATATTGGTCATTCAGACTGTTATTAGAATGGTGTACAGTTCAAACAATCAGAGTTTTCTATTGAAGATGGCCTGATTCACTCACAAGGTAGATATTCCTGATGGCAGAAATAGACATGAAATGTAAATTGAATCCTACATGTTATCACAGGACCTTGAAGCAAGGACAAGAGTCTGTGAGATGATTTGCTGAAGGGCCAGTGGCGGGTTTCAAGGAGGGAGCAACCATAGTCTGTCTAATCGCCAGCTAAGCTAATTTTTAATGGGCTAGAAAGAAGAGCAGTGCTAATGCCTAGACCTAAGCTGAATTCCTATTTGCTGGATAAACCCAATATTTCATAACCGTTTCCTGAATCTTCTTTTATTATTCCCTGAATCTTTTTCTAACTATTCTCTTTGCACAAAAGGGCTATTCCTTTCATGGCTGAAGTCCGACAGTAATGCAGTGGAACACATCAGCATGAAATATAGGAGTTTATTTTTATACATTCTTGATCATATTTTTAAAGAATAGATACTGAAACCACTTTAGGGTGTAACTGAAGAGACCTTTTTAAAATGTCCCTGTTGGCTGTATTGTACTGATGAGCCTGATAGTGAAACTGGCCTTGCTGATATAATATTGTCTTTGCTAGGCTGTAAACAATGGCTTTAATCAAGGTCCTAAATGCTTTACAGACAAATGTTCTTTCGAGGTTTCCTGATTTTATGGAGTCAGAGAGAGTGTTTTGCTTTTACTCCCACTGTGCAATTCTCCCCACCCTCAATGTCTTCTTATCCTTATAAATCCTGACAACTAAAGACAACTGCTAAAAGTACTTTTAATGCACTGACAGCTGTTAATATTATAGACTTCTGTATGTTGTAAGTAATGTCTTTGCTCTGCCTTATTGAAATGGAAAGAAAAGATGTTCTAAGAATTCCTCTTGGGAACAGGTTTCATTCTGTTTCTGAAACACGTGCATGAAAAAGGCAGAGGTCCACCTTTGTACTCAAACACCTTTCACCTTCTAAAATCTTATGTACACTGGGGAACTGATGATTACTAAACAGTGCGCCCACATCTCCACAACAAAAGTACTGATTAGGATATTGGAATACAACAGTAAACCAGTAGAGAAAAAAGCATTTACACACAGAATGAAAACACCTTTCTACCCATTTCAGTTGTTGTGGGTTTCATCGGCTTCAGTCCCAGGCTCAACTGCAGGCTTCACTGCAGATACCTCTCCTCCCTTCAGGTAGACATGGAGGGTTGTGTCAAGGCATGGTGGTTGAGCTCTGCTACCCTCTCATTTTAAAGGTCTCTTCCAATCTAGTGATTCTCTTATGCTGTGGTTCTGTTTTCACCCTTTTCTTGTGCTTCAGGTGGGTCCTCCATGGGTCTCTGTCCTTTTGGAGGAGTGGAGTGCCAATACCCTAAAACTTGGTGTCCCCTCTATTCTCTTGCTCCACTTTTCCCTGCTCCCCTCCGTCTCCCCAGGATTTTCTGCCCTTTTTTAAACACACTTCCATGGTTACACCACCATCTAGGCTCGGGGCTGCAGTGGATCCATCTGGAACTGGCTGTGCCTGGCACACGTCACCCTGGTCCTCTGCTCTTGGAGGACACCTCTGCATCCCACCACTGCCAGCACCCGGGCAATGCCACCGAGAGGATTCGCAGGTAAATGTGCAACTCTGCATTGCATTTGTATGTTGCAGGAGGGGCAGCAGGGGGTGAACAATTGGGGTTGACAATAGGGCCAAGGGAGTGAACATTCTTCTAGTCAGTGTCACACACAGTTTGCTGCCCGAGCACAACAGAGTATACCACAGTTCAAACCACTTGGGGATTGAACCACTTGGGGAAGGATTTTGATATTTCAACATATGGCTTTAATACTTACCAGCAAGATAAAGTGGAGAAGTTACCTGGTTTTTTTTTAATTAGAATTATGAATAGGATTGCATTTTTATTTGGTTTGATTTTTCTTTTTTTAACTCTATAATATTCTACAGTGTACAAAAGAATCAGTGAAATGAAAAATAATTTAAGCCAAATAAGAAACACTTCATCTACAAAATGTAGAATTGGAGCATGCTCTTTTCTTCTGGAAGGCACCTCTTCATACTTGAAGTGTTTTGATAGATTATAATTCCACAGAGCTTTCTTAAGGGACTCCTCTTACATGCTCCCCTTTAAAATGCAGTCTATTTCCACATAAAAATCAGATCTACAGCTTTAACAAGTCTTTTTTGTTCTTATAAGGGGAGGTTCCAAAAAGAAAAAAAAAACAAATCCAACCTGTTCAGCATGCCTGCCAACTGGATTTGTGTAAAACTTTTTTGAAGGATCCTTCCTGTCCCATTCAGATGAGTCAAAAAAGAGGACAGGGATTAGGATGGTCATGCCAGTATGTCTATGACTTGCTAAACCTACAAAAAACCCCAAACTTACTGCAGCCCTCAGGCAGTTCTGCTTATTGCAGTAATATTATATAGAAGAAGCAGCTATAGTCCTTAATATGTTCTTCACTGATAGTTTCTATGAGAAAGATATTTTTACTGTAGTGTATCCAGGGTTAGCAAGAGTCCTTAAATATTTTAAAGAATCATAGAGTCATTTTTTTTCAGACTATTGAGTTCAGCCATAAACCTAACACAAAATCCTCCAGCTGGCATTGAGGCTTGTCTATATTTTCCCTTCAGGAACAGCTACCTAGGGAAACATGATATGCAGGCATAGGGCAAGTGCTACCTCTGGGGCTTGTTGTACAGGTTTTCTCAGGTGGGGATGATTTTTGAACTCTTGAATGTTGTTGTTCCTCATTTAGGAATTGGTTCTGACAGAACACCAGTATCACCCTATGACCCTATCTACCAACGTATGCAGTATTTCAGTGTCTCACCTCCTTAGGACAGGCATTAAGCATCATTTCTAAGGTGCATTAAAAAAGGCTACTTTTTTCCCTCACCAAAATGACCTCTAACTTGAAGAAAGATGTATGAAGTCCAGCAAAATAAGGCTACCCATATGCTTACTTCCATGTATAGCCCTATCTAAACAAAAGTAAGCCTGAATATTTCTGTGGCCTTTCCACTGCCAATCACTGAGGAAAACAGTGTCTCACAACACTGTATATAAAATTCAGATGTCTGAAGAAATGGAAGGGGACACATGCAAGTCATTTCTCACAGTCTGTCAGCTCCAGTCTGCCTGCCTGTACTCATTCTGATTATAAAATGAGGTAACTCTAGTGTGGTCTCCTGTTTATCTGAGCTGCATTTTCTAGGGAGGGTATCTTGTGAGCTGTGGATTCCTGGAAAGAAGCAGCTCGTGTATTTGCCTATTGTGAAGTTTACATGCAGGAGCATAGAGTGGTTGTGCACCTTTGCTAACAGTCACCCTACCCACAGGTAGAGTGGAATAATTTCCAGGTGTCCTGCCAGTGTTTGCAAGTGTGGATTGTTCAATGCTATCTTTTTGATTCAGGAAGTGAAACTGAATAAGGTGAGATTTTTCATCAGACTTAACAGTAGCTTATCAGTCATAATATTTTGGATATATTTTTTTAGGAGAAACTAAAGCCAAAAATCCCTGCAAAATCCAAACCTCAAGCCTACCATATAGTTCTTGGTATGGTGGGAAAAATGAATGTCACACTGGAATATGAATTCCAATACAAAGCTTTTATGCATGTAAAATGCAAACTTAGTGTGGTTTTACTGGCAGATGTATTTCTATTCCAAATGAAAAATGTAGGCATATTTAAGGTTCAATAATATGGAATCACATTTTTAGCAAAAGCAAAGAGGTTGGTTTACTGATTTCCATATAGAATATATGCAGTCTATTTTCAAACTGAGATTAGGCACAGTTTACCTTTTGCTGACAGTCACTGTTCTCCCATGAGCTAGAATAGACAGGAATGCCATTCCTATGCTAATTGGACAAGAAGACTCATTGCCACAGCAGCATATCATGAAATATTTGTATCTTATATTTTACTATATGCTTTTCTCTAATTTCTAAAAGGTGCATCCAGATATGCTCATAAATGCATCTGTTAGTCCTGATGCCATATAAATGTGATGTAGACTAGGGAAAATATAAAATAATTTGAAAAAAGTAAAAACTGTTAATGTAATTCTGTCACTGTCTCAAAAAGGTTGATAAGGCATTTCTGCAGTTTGCTGATGCTTTATGTATTTACCAGTAGGAATCAGCAAGGTGCCCAGAAAATTATTCTTACTTGACAGCTTTTTTTCTTTTTTACCTGTCCTTTTATTTTTTAATAGCAAATGTAAATTCAGAGGCTGGTAGTGAAAAATAATCAGGTTGGACCAATTATTAAGACAATGATGAAGACAAATAATCATATTAAGTAAAATCTAACAAGATGTTGGCACGTTGTAACAACTAGCATCTATAGCAAACAAACCAAATCTAAAAAAAAGAGAGAAGATGCATGACTGCATCCCAAAGATATCTTACTGATTTGATCTATAGTATATGTGACCACATGCATAATAAATGGCTTCACAAGAACAAGGTAGGACAGTGCCATTGGAGTAATGCCCTTGTATCTCAGCCAAAGATATAGATGCAGCCATTAGCTTTATAACACCTCTACTTTTTCTCCACACAGAAACGTTCCAGCTCTGTTTCCTGAAGTTTGATATAAAGGATAAGCACTGAGAGGATGCACAAAAGAAAAGAGACCAGTCTTATCTTATTATTCCATCGTTTTTTATTTCTACCATAAAAGAGTTAGAATACACAAACAATAGAAAAAAATACAAATCAGGTAACTCGACAGAGAGAGCTCAGTACCAAGGAGAGAACTCCATTAACTAAAGAAAATTAAACTCTTTATGAGTGTAAAAAACCCAAAAAGAGGATTTCAGTGCCAGAAAATTATTTTTAAGGTTGGGAAATATACACTGATTGAGTACTGATGTAACAGATTAATTAATATCTGTAGCTCCCCAGCTATTGCAAGCTAATTTGCCCTTTTCTTAAATGAAGCCTTAATAGACTTGTGGCATTGAGTAACTGGTACAATTGAGTTGCGTGTGTCCAGCAGGCCTGTGACAGGAGATACTATAAAGCCAATTAACTAGAAAATAAAAAACATGGTTCCAGCTTTCTCTTCCAGCTTCTTGTCTCACTCACTTGGGTTGGGCTTCAAAGTGTGCTGGCTGGTTCACAAAAGCACCAGTCTTGTGGCATGCTATAAAACCAGAGCAGAAGTAGATGCCATTCATTTTCTTCCTGATGCATGATTGCACAGTTTCAGTGTTATGGTTTGTTATTGAGAAATACCTCTGTCTGAATAAAGATGCAATTAAATCCATATGCCAAAGTCAATAATATGTATTTTATTGAACAGTGAGGTAGAAACAAATAAAAAAGATGGGGGGGGGAAGGCAGAGAGGAGAGAGAGGGAGGGGCAAGGAGGGAGGAGAGGGAGGGAAGGGATAGGAGACAGACAGAGAGAAGGAGAGGGAGAGGGAAAGGGACAGGGCTTTCCATTGGTTCTTTTTGACCTTGCTCTTCTCAGTGGTGGGGACCCAAAAGTCATTCTTCTTTTTGGTATTTGTACACTTTAGCAAATGAGGGAATGCTCAATGGCTATACTGTTCTTTTATTTTATTGGTTAAATTACTCCCTTGCTAATTAATTAACTAATGTTAATTAGTCATATGCTCATTCTTTCTCTTCAAGTCACTGTATTTCTGGGTTGGTGGGCCGGGATCTCATTGTGATGTCCCCCTGCCAGAACTAACTTTTACCCACTTCAAGCTTATTTCAACACAGTTGCTGAGTAGACTTTTCGTATGGCTCATCATTCTTTATGTCCACTATCATTGATACATTCTTCACCCCAACTTTTTTAACCTGCCCCAAGGTCCCAGACAACAGTACCACTTTTATGTTGTCTCAAGTTCCAGCTCTGGTTGCTTAACTTACAGTCTAAATTCCAGGTATCCCTGAAGGCATGTTTAGGAGGGGCTTTGGTGGTCACAGACGCCATCTGTCCCATAACTTGGGATGATCTTTGTCTGGCTAATGATATGGGAACAAGAAGTTGCTTCTTTATACAGTTTGCCAGAATGGGAATTTTTGTCCAGATGCATTACCCAGGATGTGACATCCAAATTATGCCATGGTTTGTATTGCCTTGCTTGGTGATGGGATTGTTATTTGAGGGGGTAGTGGGGGTGGAGGTCTTTTCAGGGGCTTTTGTGTACTTGTGGTTTTTTTCTTTGTTCATTTTTCCTTGGGCCTTCTCACCCTTGCTCTGGTGAAAAAAAAGCCAGAAATAATATAATGAGATTTCCCCCAGAACTGAATCTCAATATTTTTCTGGAATGGGTAATTTAAAATTCGCAATTGAATTTTACTCAAGAAAAAATGAAAAATGATCTTGCTTCACAGTTCCTTTTCCCATTTCAATATATTTTATAGAAGATCCAATAGTGGATGGAGGCAGTCTGAAAAATAGGATGCACCTCATTCACCATTAATTTACAAGTGTTGCAGTTAGACCTCTAAAAAACTAAAGATGCATCTCATAAACAAAAATATACCTCCTAACATCAAGTTCTGATCTTGCCAACTTTGCTGATTTTTTTTGTACTGTTTTAAAAGGAAAGCCTCTCATCTTGCTAAGTGGACACACCCGTGTAGATGCATCTTCAAATGGAAGCAAATTAATAAATCACGAGGTTGTAAAATTAATTACATGGAAACTTAGATATAAAACTTAGTGAGGAGGGAATTTACAACGTGTGGTGTTGGGCACAGAAAGACGTAGCTTATTCCTTGTTAGTTTTTTGATATCAGAGGGCAAAAACTTAGAAGAAACCTGTTTCTAGTGAAGTCGTGTTTTCTGGAAGCACATGTAAACCTGGGTATTTTTAAAACAGCAAATTCCCTATTCAAGGCATAAGTGGTTGCTACAGTCACAATAAATGCTGTATAATTCTGCCACAAAGGACAGACAACAGACTGGGATTCTCTGAATATTTCAAGGTCTAATTTGCCTAAGAAGTCATCACCTCTGTGGTCAGCAGCCAGAAGAGGAATCTGGGAACAAGCAAGCTAGCATCTGTGTCTGAGACTGTAAATCAAGACATGTGCCTTCCAGACCACATTTCAAACAGGAACCTTCTCAATACCCTGTTTTTCCTTTCACCACTTGCTTCTGGCACCTGGACTTTGCTGACCTGTGGTCAAACTGTATTTTGCTGTGTTTTTACGTAAGTGCAAATGACCACATAAACATGTGGTTGACCACAGCCATGGTATTTCATAGAAAGAACATTCGAGTGCTCCACAGCTTCTTATCCCTTGAGAATTCAAAGCTGTCTGTGAAAGTAAGTATAAAATATAAGGGTACATTTATCGAGAAGAAAAATGAAATTATTTGCCAGTTCTATTAAAATAATATTGTGCATTTTTTCAGAGTTTGTGTGATGTGTCTTATGATTCACTTTTTGATGCCTTCTTCCCATATTTTCTTATCAACTCCAAACTCATCTATTCCTTCCCACCTTTTTTTCTCTAAAGACTGTGGTAATTTCTGGGACAAGTGGCCATATTAAATTCATATGCCTTTTACTATATCCTGTAATCATGTACACTATGGGTCACTCAAGGTGAGTAAGAAAATAGAATTTGCCATGAAGCTGTTTACATATGTATGTATACAAATGACAAATGCAGAATGCAATGTCAAAAAGCAAGGAAATGCAATCAAGAATTTTTATAGCGGCATTACTAGTCAAGTGGAAAAATGCCTCTGTAAAACAATGAAGTCACCCTGAATCTGTCAGTTAAAAACAATTGCCAATATGATTACCACTAATATTACATGCAGAAGAGTAGCACCTATACAAGCAACAATTTATTTTAGAGTACCTATTTCTTGGTATTGAAAAAACCAGTATTTCCCGCTTACTTTGCCTTTCTCCTTGAAAGTGCTTTCTTTTTATGAGGAAGTACAATGTGAATTTGAATAGATACATGCACTGGATTTGAATTAAATTATTTCTTGATTTTCCTTTTAGGGCATGACCTGTAATCCCATAATGTTTAGGGCATGACTATAAGTTTAAGTTTTAACCAGAGGAACTCTGATACCTATTTTAGGTTACCAGTGCTCTTTGATCATTTTGTTATGTACTTGTTATTGTTGTGTACCTCACTGTGGTGTCACCTGCATTCCTAAAGTTTGTTGCCATAAAAAATGAGTATAAAAAAAAACCACCAAAGCTTGTGGTTCAACAAACTCCAAATATTGTTTAAAATTCTAGGGGTAAAATATATGCAGAATATAAATGTTCTGGAGAAACAGGTGAAAGCAAGATAAAGCTTTCTGCAAGTACGTCGCTGGTAGTCCTGTTTCCCCTTTTGGGGTGCGCATAAACACATCTGCACACAGTCAAGACATTGTATGGGGGGTTCAGCATTGCTGACTCCAAAAGCATGTAAAGTGGACAGAGCAGCACTTTCTGCAAGGACAGAGCTGCAAAGGGAGGGAAAGGATTGGGACTAAATGCATGGGGTTCATCCAAAAGACACAGTCTGTCCAGAATGGCTGCTGTGAATGTGTTTCCATTGCATGAAGCACTGTAGAAGTTGAACAAAGCTGAAGGTCAGTTTCCTACTTCTAATCTAACTGCAGCAATTTGGAGCTTAAAATGGTCTAATTTATCTTGTTTTTAATAACTACAGAAAATTTTCCAGCTAAGAAGCATAAAGGAGCTTGAAGAACAATCCCATTCTTCTTAGCTAACTGTTCAGGGAATATTGCAGGGCTAGCTCCTGTGGTCACAATTATTTGGCATATACTAGCCTGGATAAAAACAAACAAACAAAAAAATACTAGCTGTGATATTTGCTCTTGGAATGCACAATATTTCACAAAAAAACTCAAATGAAAACCCCCACAACAAAACAAAATCCCCATTCCAACAAAAAAACAAGAAAATAAAGTTCCAATGTTACACTGATCAGTCAAGGAAACACTTGAAAGAATTCATCATACATTATAAATATTTTCTTTTTAATTTAGACTTGAACTAACTTTATGATTTTTCATTATGTCACAATTGAAATTTTTCTAAATTCACATTCTAATTTTTTTCTTTAGAAATCTTAATGTAAATATTTTTGTAGAGAAGGTAATGCTTATTTCAGGGCAGTTTCTAGTGAATTGAAGGTCTTGTGTATGTTAAAGCATAAAAAGGTGTTTTGAATGATTTTATCCTTTCTAAACATTGAGTATCTTTGTTTAAATAAATACTCACAGAAGTAAATAACAATGATCCACAACACATCTGCAAAATACAGTCATGCTACCCCTCTCATTATCTGTCTGCTGGTGCTTTGGTATGTGCTGCTAGTGTACTGTGCACCAACATTTGGTAAGAACAAATTTTTATCAATAAATTCACCTAATATCATGATCTAAAATGATCTCAACCCTGGTATTTTGAGGTTAGAGGTTTTGAATATGGCATATGCAACAGAGTTCAGGAATTTCAATAATTTAAATCTTCAGAAACATTCCACCAATATTCTATGAACAGAAATAAAAGTAGTGGAAACCCTTAATAGTATTGATGGGATTTTCAAGTATACCTGAAAGAAACTAACTCATTTATACCTTTGGCACTCGTGGGATTTCTGTTTCCTAAATCTTGGCTATCATATTCTGCCCATGACTCTTACTCATGTGATTTAAAATTCATGAATTTGCAGGAACATAATGGCTTTCAAGTGCAGAAGGACGCAACCACATCTACTGGAAACTTCCATATGACTGTTGCCATAGAATTTCATCAGTTTATTCCTTTCTATGCAAACTACTCATATTTCACTAGCATATGGCTATCTACTAAATTTTACAAGATATTGAATGATGGCACTTGGCACCTTTCCTAGACAGTGTATTTAGGTAATGCAATTTCATTGCTCTATCACTGATTGTTTAAAAACAAAAAATGTTTTGTTGAAATTTAAAGTAGTCTAGCTTTAATTATCAGATGCTTCCAGCAATGGCTTTCTCTATGAGATCATTGGCTTCCATTTTAAATTTTTTATTGCTATGAAGAACATACAGTATATATACAATGTGAGTAATGTGCTCTTTCTTTTTGTAGGAGAAAGACCATCTTGTCACTCAGAGGTATTTCTTTGTCCAGTTTCTGCATCACTTTTGCTGCTCTTCTAAGCTTTCTTTCTTTTTAAAACAGCAGGCAACAAAGTCAAATAAACCCTTCTAGCAGCAGTCTTGACAATGTCACATATTGAGATTTATCTCTGTACTGGGAAATGATACTCTATTAAAATCCAGTGTTTTTCTATGCAGCCTTTTGCTCACTTAATATGCTGATGAAAAGGAATTCAACCTGTAATAAATAGGGAGTTTGTTAGTTACTGTAAGTGATATGAATTATAAGTCGTGATATTTGGCCTAGAAAAGAGCTCTTAAATTACGTCTCTTGGGCTAATAAATATTGTCCTGCTAATCCGCAATGTGTGTATAACACGCTAATGTTGTTGTGACACTAGGTGTTTTGATACTTGTCTAATTAACTTACAAAAACGTGACAGCCATGGCAATGTAGTCAGTGCTGATGTAATGTGAGTGCTTAGGTTACCCCCAAAATCAGGGAAGGCACATGACCATGTCTTTTATATGAATACATTTATAGATTATTTAAAAGACAGCATCTTGGGCAGTGTTTCTCTGGAGCTTTTTCTCTAAGACAAGATCTGTTATATATCTGTCCCTTATGTTTCTGCCAAATCATGAACATGTGAAAGAAATTGCTTCTAGGTTTTATTCTAATGAAAGAACTTCTCCAGACTTTTGCAGTATGCGACAGTTAATTCACGTCTTGTCTAGTTTTCTACTGTACAAATGTTCAACACCCCAGAAATAACTTCAAATTTCAACTAACTACTGGTATGGACAAGCTTATAAACAGGTGTATAACTGGCCATGCCTCTATTTGACAGTCAACACTTAGGATTTCATTGGCCTGATTTATCTCAGCCTCCTACAGGCAGCTCATGTTGAATTATTTTAGCTATAGGATTGTTGGATCATAGAATCACTTGAGTTGGAATGGACCTTAAAGATCACCTAGTTCCAACTCTGGCAGGGACACCTTATTATAGCTAAAAACCAGGACCAGGGGGCTAAAATCCCCATCCCACCTGGCCTTATTCTACTCTGAAATGGAGATTTTTTTGTACAACTCTTGCTTTCTAGGATAGAGTTGTAAATTTTGGAGATATAGGTTCTTTTCAGGGTCTCTGTGAAACTGTTTCTTCGACTATCTTAGGACTCAATTAATGACAGGGTCTGAAGCAGTCAACAGCTTCAATTGCTTGGAATGAACACCTGGCCACCATTATTTGATACAGTACAAATCCATATGTCATTTGAAAAGGCAGTGATTAGATATTTATTTCCAGACCACTGAGAGGAACACTGAACAAGGTCAGGTCTAATACTAATGACAGCAAAACATTATTATCAACATCCTTGTTCAGGGATGGTTCCACTTCACTAGCTACTCTAGGAAGTTAGCCAATATTTAATCCATTTAATACTAGCTTTATTGATATTATGGAGAGTTCATTTATTCATTTGAAAGTCCCTGATAAAAAGACAAATTCTTTATAGAATTCTTTACATCTTCTATTCATGCATCAAGCAGGAGAAAAGGAAAACAGCAGTAAACTCTAGAAATCCATTGCTTTGGGAAACAGAATTCCACAGAGTTATAACTTTTCAACAGGAATGATAATCTCCACTTAGTGCAAATTGTGTAAATAAGCATCCATGGACAGCATAAGGTTTTTGAACCCAGTTTTCAGTAATATTTGTGACAAAATTCACAAGGGATCACTGTGATTACATTTTAATTTTCTTCCTTCAGCTTAATAAGTCTTCTCAGGCTGAAAAAAGGACCTGCCAGCTAAAAATCACTAGTTTTCTCTGACTAAATGTGTTAGTTATGACTTTTCATACTTAAAATAGAAGTATGAAAAAAAATTAAATAAGACATTGAAAACAAATCTGACAAACCCAGACTCTGCAAACTGTAAGAGAATTCCCGAGAAAAATCTGAAATTCCCAGTGAAGTCACCTTTGTAAATCTACTTCATTAGGGTTTTCTAGTTTGACTTTGTTTTCCCCCCCGTGGTGAGAGTCTATCAGCATTAAAGATAGTAATCTAGGATTGCTGTTCATTTTCTCTAGCCTCTGTTTGGTCATAAGGTATCTGGCTAGATGTTTAGGTACCAGCTAAAGGGAAATTCTAAAATGAATCATCTTCTGTATCTGTCTCTTCAATTTACAAGAGACACATAAGTGATTAAAGGTGAAGGTAACTCCTATCCCTTAGTGTTCATTGCTACAATTGCTCCTAAAGTGCCCCAGAAAGATTCCTAAAATCAAATTGTGTATTGTTGTTTCATTTTATGTTGCAATACTTATCAAAAATAGCTGTCAGTCATAACACAGGTGACAAGGTGGACTAAATAGTGACCATATAAATAGAGACATATATCTTAGTTGAATTTGTGCAATTTAGTGAAAAGATCATTCCTATCCATTCAGGTTTCCACATGCAAAAGTAGAGTTACAATTCAGTACTTAAGCCAAAACATGCATAGAATTACATAGAATTTAAAAAAAAGATAGTAAAGAAAGGAAAAAAAAAAAAAAAGAGAGTTTCCCAAGTGAACATTTTGCATCTACAATGAATAGCAGCCTTGTCATTGAATGTTTCCAGATTTTATCCAGGTAAAACATGTGCACTTGCTGCTAGGGAGCATGATAATGAATTTTATTTCTAGAAAGGCTGAAGATCAAAGGGAACCAGGCCGGTCTAGTGAGCTTGGTGGTGGAGCTGTCAGTTGAAAGACATTTTCTATTCACATCTATTACCACCGAAAATCTGAGACTGTCTTGAAACTCTAGCTGCCTGAAAAGAAAATTGGAAAGTTCCATTTCTGCACCACTGCTTTTCTACTCTGGGTCTGTTGGGATATCCTTAGGACACTCACTGATTTGGTTTTATTCCATGCATTAGGACTTTAATCAAGCAAAAATGGAGAAACACGTTTCACTGTGTTTCAGATTCCAGTGTGGGGGCAGAAGATGAGCATCTGAACTGGGGAAAAGTAAGTGACTGACTACAAGCATAAGTAATTCTTGTGTCAAGGCTTTGACAAGTCATTTGTTGGAAAACCTATTTTACTGATTGCAGTCTACACTTAATAGATGTGCCATCCAGGGATGTGTCAGCTGCCTTGCAGCATACCAATTAATGGCAGTCACTGGTGGTAAAAGTAGCTCTTTTAATCTTATTTTAAAAAATGCCATACAATATAATTTTCTTTGTGGAAATGTCTGAATGCGTTTTATCTGCTGAAAAAAGAACAACACCACACTTGAACAAGCTAGACAGAAACCTGCCAGCCTCCCTGTGCCTTTTGACAAGCTATCTTTTGTTTTCTATTAGTGTTCACAGTTTTTAAACCTGATCAATAGCAAAGCTGTTTGGGTGCTTGTGTCCCTCCTATTCACACTTTTATACTACCAGTTGTTTAAAGTTAATTGAATTTTGCCTTGAAATATTTCACATGAAAGTCACAGATCCTTAAATAGAATGCTTCAGTCTATTGTAAGGAGGGTTTTTCTTACTCTTCATGATTTTTAATTACATGCATGAAAATCAGATATTATGATTTAACTTTGATCTAGAATTTAGACATCTACTGCACTTGCACCATTGCTAGAAAAATTTGTGCTTCAATCCTGCCTAACCCTCTCAGTATGACTCTATCAGTATGTGGAATGGCTTAGATTTTAATTTTTCTAATTTCCATGGACACCACACCTACAATAAGAATCTTGGAATAGAAATTCTTTAACTGACCTCTGAGATGGCCATTTACAGAAGAAAAAATAGCATATTGTGCCAGCAATTGCCTTCAAAACTTCAATGAGTAGATCACACCCTTGGTGTGGCTTGCAAGCATTTTTCTCATTCAGGCTGAAGTTCAAGAGATTCAATATCTCTGTCCTTGGAGATGTTAAAGATATGACTGGGCAAGACTCTGAGCAACCTGATCTCATTCAGAATAACCTGAGAAGGGGATTGGTCGAGGTGGCCTGTAATCCAAATGAGTCTATAATTACTAAATTATTGGGAAGATATTTTGACCACTAAAGTTTAGCAGTGAAACAAATGTGATAATTGGTTCTCTATTTCTTTGAGGCTCTGGGGTCTTTTTGTTTGGTGAAATTATCCTTTATTTGAGGTCAACTAAGTGTTCAACCAGATTTTACCAGCAGTGGCTTTTAACCACACAGCTTCAGTCACTTCTGAAATGTGGGATCAGATATCTGACCTAAAGCTTCCCAAGTGTCTCAAGCTAACATTGGAAGAATGTAAACGTACACTCATCATCAGAGACGTACTAAGCTTGGAATATTTAATAAGGATTTTTGAATGTTAAAAAATAAAAATGTTTTAATGTTTAAAAAAATTGCATTTGTATCTAAAAGGATGTTTATAATAATGGATTTATTGTCATCTACAGTTAAAGAGACAGAATCCAGTATTTGATAAACATCTACTTAGTTTTCATAGAATCATAGAATATCCTGAATTAGAAAGATCCACAAGGATCATTTTGTCCTGTGCAGGACAACCCCAAGAATCACACTGTGAGCCTGAGAGCCTTGTCCAAACACTTCTTGAACTCTGGAAGGCTTGTGCTGTGACCATTTCCCTGGGGAACCTGTTCCAGTGACCCTCAAGGATAAAGAATCTTCTCATAATATCTAAACCTAAACCTCCCCAGTCAAAGAGGAATTAGAGTTTATATTCCATTCACAGAGTTTGTTCCATAATGAAGGTTCTGAATATAGACACCACTGAGAGACCTGATTTTAATTTTTGTGTTTGAGCAGTTATGTTGATCAGTGTTGAATCACCATGCAACCTACAATAATTGAAGTCACTCTTTATGTGCTCTGTCTCTCTACAAAGTGAAAGCAACACTACTCCATGAGAGACCAAATTTAATGTTTGCATTTTGGTGAGAAAAGGTAGCAGGGTTCCATTTGAGGAATAAATATTCGTGTACTATTAGGGAGTCATAACTTCACAGAATGAAGATGAAGATCTTAAACAAGTAAAGAATGGGGAACCAGCTATTTTCACAATGCCACATTCTTCCACAAGCACCTCAGGAGTCTTTTTCTTTTTCTATGGTGAGTAGAAGCAACTGACACCTTCTCAGGGATATTCTGTAAGAAAGTTTGAGACAGGAGTGGGCTGATGGATTGGTTTTTTTAATAAAAAATCTGCATTACAGAAGTGCAGCTGAAGATATTGAGGTATTGCTATGATCACTGGTTGTCTACATGAGGAAACAATAATGATTGTGGAAATGGGCCTCCCAAGTTATCTGAAGAATGCATGGGTCTTTGACATAATCCAGAGAGATAAATCAGCATGTCCAGGGAGATTCAGAATATACTGATTCATTTACTGGCACAGACATTTCAGAACAAGGTTCATGCAATAAAACTTGGTTTGCTAAAAGAAGGAGACAGAAGGAAAAAGAGAATAAAACTTGAATTATTGTAGGCTTTTTGGCCATATTAATTGTTTTTTCAGGTTTGCAAGAACACATTTCCCTCTCCCAATGCATTTTCTGTTATGTCAGTGTAAAATGGAAGTGATAGAAATTTCTAGAGTGTGCTTTTCAAATTTGTGATTATTTTAATGGATCTGTAAAACAAGCTAATTCACATTTCCCTTATGCTTACTATTAACATAATAAGGTTTTGATAAATTAAACAAGTAGGCATGTAACTATAACAGCATAAAGTTACCTGAGCTACTGACTACATGTTCCCAGAGCGTGGTATTGACTTAAATATTGAGGAAATATAAAATTCTTTGTTTTATAATGCAATGTATATGTATAATGTTATCTATTATTATAGATATACATATACATATTTTAAAACATAGGCAGTATATGCATATATGCTTCTTCATGTTTTATACACATATATATTACATACTAATATACATATGTGTATATATATAAAAATATTAAATAATGTACTATAAATACATGTTGTAAATAATATGGTTTGTATTAAAATCTAATATATAATAAAATATATGTAATATAAATACATAACAGTACGTATAAAATACTTTATACATATATAATGCATACACACACATTTTTATATCTATCTATCTATCTATCTATCTATCTATCTATCTATCTATCTATCTATCTATCTATAAGTATAGATAGTAGAAGTCTGCAATTGCTTTTTATTATCCCCAAAGCCAGTGGAGGTCATAAAAGGAAATTGCAGGTAACTGTAATCCCCATGAGCTCAAGGTCTGTAAGCTGCAACCTCTTTGTGAAAATCTGTTTTTCCAGGGAGCTTACTTCCATGCTGTGTAAAGCCAGTTCAGACTGAAGAATGTACTGCATGTGGAAATGAACTGGAGAGCAGGGCTGCAGCTCCCTTCTGAAGAACTACAGCATTTCAATTATCTCAAAATATTTTGAGAATGTCTCTAAGTAATAAGAAAAATAAAGCCGATGACAATGAGATATTGGAAACATTCTTTAGGGTTTTTTTTACAGATACCAGAGTTCTAGAGGAAATTGGAAATGCAGAGAACAAGATTGTTTTTATCTATTCTTATTTGTTCTTTTTTTTTTTAATGCACTTGTAGTGACCTTGAACGTACTTTCTCTGAACACATACAACACAATCTGATCCACAGAACTGAAATATTGAAACACCTAATTTTGAATGTGAAATGTCTAGATGACTAGGTGGTATTATAAAAATATGCTCCATTCTGGATGCAGCCTCCAAAAGGCTGCAGAAAACATCTGACCATTTCCATGAAGAGCCACTACATTAAATTCCAAATGCTCCAAATATTTCATATAATTCACAGACAACCTCTGATTTACATAACTTTGTATACAATGAACATCTCAGTTGACTTTTCAGAACTATTCCCAGTGCATAAAGTGAGTCATGTGCACAAAAACTTGGCAGGATTTGTGCTTAAGGCATTCAGCTTCCATTGTGCTCTGCAGAAGACTGATGGAGGAACTAATTTGACTGATGCCAGCATCCTTTTTGCTAAAAGTATGCACCCTAATGACAGCAAAACATGATGTGACTATTCCAGAAATCTTGAAAATACATTGGAGAAGTGAGAACAGCAGATTTCTCATTTGCATACTGTACATGTTCTGCAGTGGGTAGCTACTGATGACTTTCTGCTGCTCTACTAGCCTTTTCAATATGTAAAATGTTGAATATGGGTGAACTGGCATTTCCTGCTTTAATTGGCACACAGATAGACTGTTTCTCTCTAGTAGTTTCAGAGGATTGTTATGGGTCTGAGCTGGGTAAAATGGGTGCAGATATTTAACTAAATGCAGAAATTGCTAGCACCATCTATTGGTAAAAATGTAAAAAAATAAAACTATTTTCACAAAACATGCATGTACTCAAATTAGAGACTGATTGAATAAATGAGTGCTCTTGTTTTAATTATTTTAAATGCCATTAAAATATATGTAAATATATCTTTTTATAGCCAGACATTTTGTCTAGGGTTTGCATCTTACTGAAGACACTTATTAGTTTAAAAATGTTCATTGTTTAGTGTAGAGTTTGTTGAGTCTTTGAAAACATCTGTCTCGCCCTTTCCTGAGAAAGGCTAAGAAATTGGGCACAATCTTGGGTATAGCATGGGTTCAAAAAAATAATTAAATCACAGTGTTACTCTATAGACAGCTTAATGAAGCTGACTAATATTTATATTTTATTGTTCAAATGTGTTCATTTTCTGCAAGCATGGAAGAAACCCACTATCTGTAGGAATCCAGGAAAGAATTCTTGAGGAATAGTTGGCTTTGAGCTGAAGAAAGGATTGCCATAGCATAACCATCTAGCCCATACCTGAACGAAGTCATGCTCTCCCTGTTCTCACACATTGACTCAACAGCAGAGGGATAAAACTGAAGGAAGGACTTGACAGGACTGACAGGTAAGACACATGTTGACCTGCTGTTTATATGATGGTGTACTGACTTCTATGTGATATTTGAGAACGGCAGACACACAAAGCATGACATGCTTCAAATGAGACTCCCAATGGATAAAGCAGAGTTTCAGAAAAATTCCTAAAGACCATTCGTAATGTCTGAGAATTCCTTCGTGTACTGCTTCCCCTGATTCATGACCTCAGAATCTTTTCCTTTAAAATCAAGTCTGGCTGCTTAAAAATTTGGTATTGGGAAAATTGAATAAAAATTACTGCAAATATGGTGGAATATCCACAGCTAGATTTTTTTTTATGCTTATGTTTTACACAACAATGTACAGAGGTCAAACAAAAGCTGATGACTAGTGGCAACATTGTGAGGGACTTGATGGTAGTGACTTCTTTCTTTTGGCTATATGTGTTACCTCAACATGAACTGTTCTACGCTTCCCTACTTTGGCAACTTTTAAATTCACCCTGGTAAAGTCACTTTCAGAAAGCAATTCTTCCCTTATGGGATTGCCAAAATAACTGGTAGGGCCCCAAACTGAGGCTAAAGATAATATTTGAATTGTTTTCATGAAGCATTTAATTATGTCTGAAATTCTGATTGAAGGTCAAGATGCATGGAAGCATAGAAGTACTCAGGCTAAGTTTTTAATATATTGCCAGCTATAGTAATCACCAGGGAAGCCAAGGTAAGATGATATTCTGATTCCAAGCATAACTATGAGTGGAATGCATTAATTTCTTCACCTTGAACTGAATGTATGTCAGCAGTTCTTTCCTTTCCTCAAGAAAATAATTCAAAAGGCTCTAATTTAGGAATTATCAGGTGAAAATTTTCAGAAGATTTTTACAAGTGGCACATTCCATCATGGAAGATATCCAAAGGGTCTTAAAGGATGTGTTGAATAAAGGAATTAAGGGGTCTCTGCATAGTGTCTCAGTTCCTGTTCCCTTCCATGGAAGTCCTGCAGCAGCTTCCACCACTTCTGCATGGAGTACAGAATAGGGAGACTAGGCCATCCTAGTCTTCACATCCTTATTCACTACCCTCCACATGTGAGCTGCTTCCTTGGCAGTGCTGTGATGGAGATCATTGGAATGAAGTAAATTAAAAGCTATCCGAGAAACAATGGGATTACTTTCATCCTATCACTACTTGTAGGATGGACTGGCTTATGCTGTGACCCTGGAAATAACTCTAGCAGATCTGGTAAAGAGGAACAAATTGCAGCTGGAGGAAAGGTTCCCTGTGCCTCCAACAAGAAAGTTGGTTTCTTGTGAAGTCACATGATGATAGTTTATTTTAAAGGCAGAAGTCTGGGAGTATTTTAAGGACTAAAGTTTTTCTGACAACTAAGAAAGATAATGGATGAGCTGTGTCCTGTGTTTTTTTGCTTTAATGTCACATGGTTTGTATGTCGTTGCTGAAATAGAAATCCCCAAATGGGCTTACTTCTGTATGAAATCCTACCTGTCTTATTCCTCTCAGAAAAATATACTCCAGATTCAAACCTGTATTTCACCTGTTGAATGACAGGTGGTCTCCAAGAGGGGCGAGAGTGATCAGGATGGATATGGCAAAACAGGCTTGAATTGCCAAGATAGATCTTGAACTAGTAGGACAAGGACACCCTCATTAGCAAGGTCTAATGCTTAGTACAGCCAGATAAGTTATATGGGTACTGTGCTACTATGGCCAGAGCATTTATTAATGCATAACTTTACGCTGTACATGTACTATGAGACAACAAAATTCTGTCTGACAGCACAGCCTTGATGGGGTAAATCACCATTAAGTCCACCTGTTGGAATTCCAGCCAGTGCACGGGGAAGGAGGAAGGGACTTGGTCAAACCTATGTGATTTCTAACTGGTACTGGCTTTAGAAATCCCTAGTCAAAGCACTTAATGTCATAAAAATAATGCCCCAATTCCCAGAGGAAGCTTTGGGTCAGCTGTCATGTACTTTTCCCTAAGGTCAGGAAAAGAAATCTGAATGTAATAAAGCCTAGCACGGTTTATATTCATTATGGAAATACTTGTATCATGTTCCCTTGAAGAAAGCATTATTTTTAATTTTTTTTTTTATCACTAAGCTAGCTTCAGACATGAAGAAATCTTTACCTAGAGGGGGTCCTCTTTAGAAGACATTTGAAAAATCCTTAAGCAAAAAAAAAAAAACCCATGGAAAATAATGAGTTTTTGATCCTGGAACTCAGTAAACCTTTTGGGGAAAGTTTTTTTGCAACACTGTAATCAAATGAGAATGCTGTTTTCCCTCCTGAGAATCAATATCTCCTTGTTTATCACTGGATAAA
This sequence comes from Fringilla coelebs, assembly GCF_963513975.1. Lineage (NCBI taxonomy): Eukaryota > Metazoa > Chordata > Aves > Passeriformes > Fringillidae > Fringilla > Fringilla coelebs. Next base: position 45,853,446 of record NC_140028.1, on the reverse strand, counting down.
GCTCAGCAGTTGGTTACAGTCCTCATTGACCTTTTTTTTTGCTGCACCATCTTCCCCCCCCTCAAAAATCTGTGCAGCTGCATCATTTGCTAAAAGAATTGTCAACTGAATAAATGAGTTTGAAAAGCTCTTTGTTGCCTCTCAAGTCTTGCTGTGCATAAGTGTTGTCATTGCTTTGCTCTACTTTCCATGTCATAGGCAAAAGAGGAGTTTCAATTCAAACTACCTGTTTCCTACTGGTACAGGAAGACCAAATTTTGTTTTCTTGAAATAAAAGGTTCAATGATTAGAAATTTTGATTTTTGAACAGAGTCCTGTTTCATAAAATGGAAGAAGCTGGTATTTAATACATGTATCCCAAAATCCAACTGTGGGCAAAATTCAAAAAATTCCATACTAGTCTCATAGAAATGCTTTGATCCTGTTGGGGTCAAACTAAGTAATTAGGACTAAAATACAAATTAATTTGAGTCACAAAGACAAAATTTTACATATATATATATACAGACATATATAAATAAGCCAATTTCTTAGTGTTATATTTTTAATGGCAACTCACAGTTTCTTAAGGACATTAATGGATTGTATATAGAACAATCTTCCAAATGACATGTGACTGCTTAAGTTTCCATTCCTCCTCCCTTCCCTATGCCAAATCTGTCATGAAAACATTACTTGGTTTATTCTGATATGGAATAGGGAGAAAAAAAATCTAGTTTTTACAAAAGAATAAATTAGTATTGGACCTATTCCATTTTTTCCTTTGCAGAATGTCAGTGTAATAACTAGATATTGCCTTCCTAGTACAACAGAAATCTGAAATTCAACCATTTCATGGTTGCAAAATAATTTCACAATTGCACTGCAAAATCACTAGAAAAGATAGAATCTCATCAGTCTTGCACAGTAAGAAAAAAAAGATTAATGCAACATGTATACTAGATTAATGAGATGAGCCATGACAGTAAAGCCTTTTTTGGTAGGAGCTCTAATATGGTGGAGGAAACTCTTTCATCTAATTTTCAGGCTCTTATCCATTTGCAGACTGTAGCCTTATGGAGTGAAATTCATCAGGCTGTCCCTGCATCCAAAAGATGCAGACTATTTAGTGTAAGGAATGTTTGGCAATATTCTCTTTTATTGTTTGTAAGAAGACAGATATTTCTTCATGGTGTTCACATATTTCAGTGTTTCCCTCCTCATGTATGCTCTTTTTCTCTCTCTGTCCCTCTTTATTCATTGTTGATAGTTCAGAAATTTTTCTGCTTTTGACAGAACAGAAAACATACTGTTTTCCCAGAACAGGAGTTGTGCTTGGCTATGTTACACACAAATGAAAACGTCAACAAGGAATAAAGGACATTAAGAACATTATTTTTCAGACTGATATAAGTGGCTGATCCTGTAGTGACTCTGCATGCAGAATATTCATTAACGGAGAAGCAATATGAGATGCCCATGCAAATGTCCACCCTGTTGGAATAAATACAGTTAGCATATAAACCTGAATGGACTGTTGATCTGGCTGTTGTTTCTAGATGACCTTGATCTTAAATCTGCTCCCTTCTGTGGCCACTGCTGTGCCTGACATTTTCCAAAATGACACTAGGTAAAGATCTATTGTTTCTAGAGAGCAAGTAGGCTTCATCAACAACAAAGAATAGCTCCACTGGAGGTGACTTTCAAGCTCAGGGTATGCACCAGTTAAACAGACTGGGACATAAATCACTTTGTTTTGCACATCAAGTTCTTGCAAAAGTGTCAGGGAGGGAAGAAGGACATTTCTTTAGCACCTTCTTATCTTCCTTTTTTTACTCTCTGACGTGCTGGTGTGATGGCTCCTGTGGAAGTCTGCTCTAGCCCAGGCACTACCAGGTTCCCACAGCACGTTATAGAAAGACCACTGGAAAAACATAAGTCCAGGGGAGAATTTTAAAGAAATGTGTCATGAAAGCTCTACAAAGCACATTGCAGAGGTAAAGTGATTTGGACAATATCTTGGGGAAAGAAATATAGAGATGTCTTTTAGTAGAAATGCAATTTTACTGGAATAAAAACAAGGATAAGAAAAAACTCTTAAATATATTGTGAAGCAAGGCACAGGTGCTTGGACAGTACCTGTATATAGATAATTCTTCATCTCTCAATGTCTTCAAAGAAAATAAAAATCATTTTGAAGAAGTGCGCTTTGACAAAAAAATAAGACAATGACTCACTAGGGAGAACCTGGCTGACATTCCAGCCTATGTGAACAATCTCAGACAGTAAAGTCTTTAGCTGCAGCCAGATGCGTGCAATCCTCAAACCCTTAGGACATAAGTGTGCCCCATTCCTGCTCCTCCTGCAGTTCCCTGGAGGTGGTAGGTGCTGCCTCAGTAGGCCAGATCAGATACAGCAAGCAGTCCTAGAGGGTTTCATTGGTTGCTCAGTCTTACTATCAGACAAGCTGATAGAAAAAGTGTGAATTGTTACAAGTACAAACAGAATATTTAGCTGAAAATTTGGGAACAGATTAAAAATAAAATATAAAAAGAAAGGAGCAAGTATATTAAGCATATTAAACAATCAGGTTTCTCATTAGCCACCACAATATCTCAGTTAACTTGGCCTTTCTTAGCTTTGGTCTGTGCTCCTCTAGGGAGATTCTTTTGCTCCTTTCCATAGTATAGCTGCTCTCTTTTTCTATGCTCATTCTCCAAAGGAACTGTGAATAGTTCTTTTTTGTTTGTCCAGGTTGCAATGTTATTTTTTTTTAAATCTGCCCTTCAGGAAATCTTTTTTCCTTATTTTTCAGGCTTAGAAATCTTGTCCATGACTGCATCAATTATGATAACTTTTCTCTCTCCTATTTTCTCTCTGCCAAGGAATTTGAGGTATCATATGCAAATGGAATTGCAAAATTGCAACATTTAGCAATTTTTGGAAGCTGAATTTTCCTTACCTCCTCTCCAGTTTTCCCTGATTTCCATTACTATTGCAATTCTTAATTAATGTGTTATTTCTACCTCAGGTTAACTTCTTCTGTTCATAAAATTTTTCAAAAATGTGTCTGGAATGTACAATTCCTGTGTGCTAAAAATAAGGTAATGTACAAACAGATTATTAATGCCAGAATGATCAGCTAATTGCAGCATTGTGTATAAACTTGATGGCAAAAAAGAAAACACAGAATTAAACATCAGTTTTTAAGTTGTTAACTTTACAGAGTATCTTCCCTTTTGCCACATATAATAGTGAATTCGCATCAGAATTTATTTATTTTACAAAATAAATTTTGTAATTATTTTACAAAAAGCTAAATTCGATGTTAAAGCAGCAGCTAAGATTAGCTTATGGGTTGACCTGATGGGACAACACAACTATACTTCATATTCTCCCCACGCCAGGGGAGCATGGACAAATCTTACATTCTGTGTGCCTATGCTATTAGCCAGCTTCTGTACTCCAATACATCTTTGATAAATGACTTTATTCTTCTACCTCTGCCATCTTTGATTTTTTATGGGTTTATTTTTTCCCTATGAAGTTATATCACAGACCTTCCTCCCGGTCCAAAATTTACCACTGGCTGTAGAAGTTCCCTAAATCTTCCTGACAAGGTAAATCCTATCTCATCTTGTGAAACTATACAGTTTTTTCTTGCTGTGACTTCTTAAAATAAATTTAATTGGAAGGGTTTTATCACGTGTAATGCATTCATTTTGGCCCACCTGCATTCTAATCTCTTCATAAATATTTTTCCTTTACTGGCAGCAGAGTGTCTCAGGAGACAGTGGGAGCTGTAGTCTCCTACTTAAGAGTTTTCCTCCGCTGTCATCTCAAATGTCATTTCTGAAACATTTATCACAAGGCGCTGTCATTGGACAAACAAAGGGGCTGCATGATAGGGGCTCAGATATACAGAGCCTCTTTGCTTCAGTGACAGGTCCTGCTGTTGGCTACTGGAGATAAGAGAAAAGTTCAGATCTGTCAGTAGATGCGGAGGGAAGGACACGGGACGGTACCCGAAATGGCACGGCACATGCTCCGTGCGGGCAGGAGAGCCGTCCGCGAGGAGCAGGTGCAGATTGCAGCGCAGATAGCGCTCCCTGGGAAATGATAACATTTGTTGAAAGGGCAAGGGACGGATCTGCCCGCAGAACCTGCTCTCTGTTAGATGTTCGGTTCATGCATGATAACCATTGTGCAGCTTGTCGTCAAGAGAAGCTGCCTGCTTCCTTAACAGGCTTTGTAAAACTTTTTTATAGTATTTTCCCCAGTTGTAACTGTGGTTTTTTGTTTGGTTGGATTTTTTTTCTTTAGATGTGAAATTTCCTTGTAATGTGACTTTGAACTTTAAAGGTAACAATTATTTTCTGCTTCAGTATAGCTCTTGGTTTTATCCAGTAGACCTGTTTTAAAAATAATAAAAAAAACAAAGCCTAGCAAAGAGTGAAAGGGGGAGGGAGCGGGCTTTCCTTCCAAAACAAATATAAGAATATGCCAGCTTGGGGAGGTTTTTAAAGACACTGAAAGACACTAAGAAGCATAAATAATTCTCCCATGCCTCATTCCCCCAGTAATGAAAAAAAGTTAAATCTTTATACCTGAAGGATTTGTCTTGATTTTCATTGAAAGATGAGCTCCAAAGTCTCACAGGCAGCATTAAGTTTTTGCAGCTTTTAGAAGGATTTTAAGAACACCAAATTTAGAATACAGGGAGTCACTGTCCTATCCTAAAGCAGTAAATAGACTGGACACATGGCAAAAAGAGTAAACTGCCAAAGCAGAAATGATTTCATCAGACAGTACCACAACCAGAGAAGACAACGCACTTTACTTAATTTGAGCATATGGTCATCGTCATGAAGTCCTGAGGTGTTACTTTGGTTTGGTACAAGCTGCATTGTCAAATATCTCATAGAATGGTACTTTTCCTTCCTTGCAGACAAAAACGTCTGTTGGATACAGGTACTGTTTATTCATAGAAGAAAAGAAAGAGATCACTAAGTGATGAAAATGTAGGGAATGTGAACTGAATAAGGCTGGTAATTAAGAGTCATTACTTCAATCTTTATGTCTAATGCTGTCTTTGTGTGGTTTTGGGACACATTCTCAAGCAGAGATAATGATACAGAGAAGTACCCTTAAGCCAAAGCCTTTGAAATCAGAGGGCTCTTTCCTCCCCTTTAGTGTACACAGGATGCTTATGTGCAGCTATGATGTCATGTTAGAAACAATGTCCTATCTGTGGTATTGCCCTATAAAAGTCTGCCACTTATGTTAAATATTTTAGGCTCAGCAGTGTCATTTAAGAGTTGAAATTTTGAAAAGTGCTAATGAAATCACATATATTTGAGGAACTTTCACCTTCAATTAAAAGTTTACAAGTTGCTTTGAGCTTCTTGGATGAAAAAATGCTATAGCATGCTTTTGTACTAATAATTTTCGTAATAAACCAACTGAGAACAGAAGCTTTTTTTTTTGCTTTTTTTTTTTTTTAACCTGTAGGATATTTTTACCATTCTGTCCGGTCAATGTGTCTTTCTTCCTTATCTCCTTTGGAAATTTTTTTCTTCCTCTCCTGTGTACTCCATTAAATTAAGAGTTTAAGCTGTGGGAATAATAGAGCCCTTGTAAGCTCTGTCTGTACTCACTATTCATTATTTATCCTGTGGCCAGGTACAGTGGAAGCAGGCACAAAGCTAAATGCTATTGGACTAACTTTGATGCAGACAGTTCATTGTCTGAGAAAAAAAAGCATTTAAGCCTCAATGTTCTCAATTTTCAACACTACCTCTTTCCCCTCCTCCTTTCTCTTTTATTAACTGCTTTACTCCAATGTCCTTTTGACTGCAGTAACTGGCACTTTCTGCAAAATCCAGTACAATGATACTATTCATCCTGGCTGTGCCATTTATAGATTCCATAGCATGCCCCATCCCTATGGTAAGGATCATTCCGCCTCGTCACTTTCCTCCTTTTGAGGCAGTGATTGCCGAAGCAAAGGCCAATATTTAGAATCTGATTAGTGCATCTGAGATCTGAGGAGCTGAAATGGAGAGAGCAGGGCTGGGAGCTGGTGTGCGCGCACGCACGGAGGGGATAATGAGGCACAGAGCGTCTCACAGAGCTGACGTGGTCACGCTTCAGCAGAGAGAGCGCCAGATGCACTCCCTGTTCATCAGCACACCCTGCCTGACTATCCACTGAGCAGCATCAGTGTCCTCTGCAGGGGTCCTGCTCTCCTGCCTCTGAGCTGGTGAAGTACCACAAAGTCGACAGGAGCAGTAGTGGGGGGACTCCAAGGAAAACATTTGTACTGACAAAGTGAACTCCAAAGTGAACATGTTAATAGATATTGATCTCTTAACCAGAGTTAAGAAATCTCTGGTTTCTGGTGTTCCCATGTTATGCAGTTATGCTTCTTGCAAGTTTGAATGTTTTAGGGCATTCCTAGAGGCATGATATTCATTCTTGGGTATGGTATTAAATAACTGTTTTCAGTTTTCTTTTTGATTTTTCCTTTTTTTTTTTTTTTTTGTTAAGAAAAGGGGAGGACAAAGGGGGAGGGAAGATATACCTGTTTAATTCTGTTCTTTGGTGATATCAGGACCTAAGTATATTTGGTAGTAATTCTTAGGAAACCCAAAGAACAGCATACATTCAAACACCACCTGCAAACTTAACCTGCAAATCAAATGCACCCTAAATTATACCACTAAAGTTGCCAGACAGAAGGTTGCTGGGAGTCTCTCCTTCATAAATTTGTGGGTTATTTGTATTATTGACCCATGTTTACTATTACTTTATCTATTCCTTTATTCAAACTAAGTTATTGCCTAACCATCAATGCTGTCTTCATAGAAATACTCAGTTTATTATTCATCAGTTAAGCCATTTTGAGATGTAATCAGGGCTAGATTATGGAAGGCCACCCCTAATGCTACCTCATAAATCTACATTTGAAATTGAACAATTTTTTAGAAAGTTGTTGCTACAAAAATTATTGCTTCTTTCCTTTCAAGGGCATTATCTGGCTTTTAGATCATAGTTTTTGAGAACAAAAGTTAGATTTTTGTAACTTTATTGTCAGTAAACAAACCAAGGCTTCAGAAACTTTTGGGGACTCCAGCTTCTACATTTATTTTAAGATCATCTTCCTGGACACTTAGTTGTTTCCCTTTTTTTCACCTAATAATAAGTAGAAGAGTCTTTAGTGTTTCACCTTTCAAATTAGTTAATTCAAATCAAACTTGAACCAAACCTTCAAGAAGGCCACTCTAAAATATTCTGTCTAGAGGAAAGTTAATTTTTTATGAACTCAAAGTCTGTCAGACCAATGATATGAAACATGGCTAATAATGCCTGCTTGATAATTGTGGTGAAAGCTCATGTCTATTGCGTGATATCCAATTAAAAATATCTTTGTTCTTATTCCCTAACCCAGCTTGATTTCTGGTATTTCTGACGAAGCTTGTGAGGTGTGCTGGTTTTCACTGGGGTGGAGTGAATTTTTTTCACAGTAAGTGAGGTGCTGTACTTTGGATTTGTGCCACAAGCAGGATTGGTAGCACAGGGATATTTCCCTTATTGCTGAGCTGTGCTTAGGCAGAATCAAGGCCTCTCACTTTTATTCTTCCAGTTCTGTCCCTCATCCTACCCAGGGGAGCGAGTGAAGGTCTGTGGGGTCTTGGCTGTTGCTTAGTGTTAAACCATGATAGCAAGGCAGCTCCAAGCACCGGACATTAGACAGATCCACTTTAAAGTATCAATGGATGGATGAAAGCTTGACATGAAATGAAGGGATAAGCATGGTGATCCAGAATAAAAAGTAAAACTCCTTAAAAAAAAAGGGTGTTAAATATTTTGTCTCCATTGCTCTGCATGTATAAAAAAATAATCTGAGTATTAGAGAGGATGACCATACTACCAACACAAAAGAGCTAAGCAGTATTATTTACACTAAGATTGGAATGGCCTGCAATGACCTGTGTTAAAATAACTATTTTTTAAATAGTTATTTGCTAAAAGGCATTTCAGTCTCACCTTAAGGAAAAATCCCACACAATAATGCAATCATTTTGGCAGTTATCTGAGTGTGTTATAAGGGTATGACTTGACATTTGTGCATATATAGCACATTTATTAAATAGAAAACAGTCTTTTATTTTTTTTTCCTGTGACTAGGAGAGAAATCCTTGAAAGAAGAAGTATTGAGTAGTTTCCTCATGAAAGACTCAGAAGATTCATAACTCAAAAAATGTTTGCATTTTGATTTAATAAATATTTAACACATCTTACTTTAAATCTTGCCCCTTTTACTCAAAAGTTTGATATTATCTCCTTAAAACTTGTCAATCATGCAGTCCAGCTTTACCAGTTCAATTTAACAAAGAATTTGAAATATGAAAATATATTTAGAATCAAATTTACTCTTTTCCAGTAACTGGAACATATCTTATGAACTACTTACATCTCATTTAGATGACTGGCAAATATAAAGCATAAGAAGTTTTGGCATCTGTGCAATGATGAACAGGTTGTACATTTGAAAGCATGAGAAAAAAGTCTGATTAATCCAAAGCTAAATTTGTCACTGTTGAGATGGAGTTAAACAGTGTTTGCATCATAAGCTTTTTTATCATGACAGCTTTATTTCCAGCACTTAACTCATTATGTCAACCCATGTCTTCTAATTTTATTTTAGGACCTGAACAGGTAATAGAACTCTCAATGTTCTGCAAAGGAGTAATTTTCACTGGGAGAAAGTTTGGCCTAAGTCATGATGTTGGCTCTGCAAGTATCCTATTATAATCCAGTTTTATCACAAAGAGAAATCCTTCTGAAATTACTCCTTTCAAAATGCAGATTGTCAGATTCAAGCACTAATGTTCTCCTTAATGCTAACTCTCAGGAAAAAAAAAAAAAAGCTGAATGATTCAGGTAATAAGTTTTTCAGAACCCAGACTTGTACTTAAAGTAACTGCTGCTCGACCAGTAGAACAGGAGATGGCCAGTATGTAATACATACTTTCACTGCTCTTTTCATGCAAAAGCACCGTTGCAATAAAGGATGCTGAATAAAAACACTCTGAAAGGCCAACAGCTCCTGCTATTTAAAAGAAAAACATCAGTGTGTCTATTATTTGTGCTCAGCAAGATTTCTACTCCCCTTTATATTTTCTTTAGGTAAGAAGGCTGTTTTGCTGCAGAGCTGTTCAGCAGACCCAGGGGAGACAAATGTCAGTTTTCCAGATGGCAAACTGCCAGCTTGTTGATGCCAGGCTGAAAGGCACTGAGGGAATTCACTCTGTTACAGAAGCAAAAGAACACCACTTCCTAACACACCTCGTGTACAAGCTCACTTCTCAACAGCTGATGCAGGAGCCAGAAAAGCTTCAGTACCCCTCCTCAAACAGCTTTTTGGATAGTGTCATGTTCCTACACGTCCCCAACATCTGTTAAAAGTTTTTGCTAACTTACAAAAATAAATATCCATCTTTTAGGAAGCAGAAATTAAAATCTAAAACCTATCTCTGGGAAAATGACTTGTTTTCAGCTTCAAGTGACCCACCTTTTGTTTTATGAAATGTTAATAATAATAATAATGAAATTAATAAATGCTAATTATTAAATAGACATCTGACCTAATAAACTAAAGTTATTAGGTCAGATGTCTATTTAATAATGTTATGTGATTTATGCCTCTAGAGAGCAAAAGCTACTGTGCAAACATAAAATCTTGGGTGGAAATTACTTATCTATCATTATCAATAAATTCTAGTGTAGTATCTATAGTAATTAGAGTACCACTGGGGAGACCCTGGTCTACAAAACATCCCACAACAATCCATTAGGTATTCTAATGTAAACCTAAAATGTCGGGATGCATCTGATCCATTAATTCAGGTGTAGAATACAAAGATCTCACAATCTTTGGATGACTTTTTCTCGCATGTTGGATGACTTTAAAATTTAAGAATACTATTTTTTTCAGAAACATATAAACAATTAATTTTGTGTAAAAGAACAAGTCATTTTGATTTTAACAAATCTGACAAATTTAACTCAATACTTTTTGTGGAAAGCCCAGGTCTGTGTCTGCTAATGTCATTTGTCATAAGAGGTAAGTGTGTACTTTTTCTGAGTGGAGTCTGTCAAAGGTTAAAATACTTTCACAGGTGAAAATTTAACAGAGGTGATATAGTTTCTTCTTGCAGTAGTTACCTGCCCTTCTAATTCTCAGTGCATGGAGAAGACTTATGAAACACCTTAAAATGCCTTGATATCCATCTTGCACTGTCAGAGTGTCTTGTCCAAGAAGGACAAAATTCATCAAGGTCAGCCAAGTCTCCTCCTGATCTTTTCTTTACTTCCCCACAAACAGAAGACATTAAGCATGGAGCTGATTTCAGCACTGCTAGCTTGACGGTTATTTTGAATATATTTAGAGAAGTACAAATGTATTTTGTCTTTCAGCAAAAAATCCTGGAGAAAGTACAAAAACAACACTTGAAGGCATGAGCCAGTGATGGATAGAAGTGGCTGGCACATTACAACTGACCTCCAGAGTAACTCTATCCCCAGCCAGTTCCTATTGGATCTCTTTCCATATGTACACAAGAGCTGTTTTCAAAGCAGAGGAAAATGTTCTACCTCGTGGTCCGTTAATTTTTAATTTTAATCCATGTAATGTCAGAAAGATGCAAAGTTAAGCAATGTAAGGAACTTTATTGAAAAGAAAATGAAAAATGTAAAAATTTTTTTCCAACAAGTAATTTGGAAAAAAATGTCATCCATACACTCAAACTCAATAATTTATGAATTCCTCCATAATTAATTTATCTGTAAAGATGTAATAAGGTCATTTGTACTTCAGCATACTTAATTAATTAATAAATAATTTAATTGCAAATAAAAGTCCAAATGAAACAATAATTTATTACCGATGAAATAAATTTTGAAGTGGAAATAATTCAGATGCCAGCAAAAAATCATATTGTGATATTCAGATGATGAACAAGATATTGTGCTAACGTCTATTTGCATGTGACAGCAATTACAAGTTTGTATTCAGAAAAGATCATTTACACACATTTGTTCGTGTTTGTTCATGCATAAGGTTCATTGCAGCTGTTCCAGCTGCAATTACAACTTGATCTTCCTTTGTCATGCAGGGCCTATTCAGAATGGTTTCATTACTCTGTGACCTAGTAATGGTCATTTGGAAGTTCTTTTGGTTGGTATCCAACCAACATGTCCAAAATACAGCACAATGTTATTATTTTAAACCAACTTTAATAGAATTTCTGATCTAATCAAGGCAAAAAAAAAAAAAAACAAACCAAAAATGATAAATTCTTATCAGTCTGGAAGAACAGTTTTGAATGGTTTTGAAAAGTGGTAACATCTAACCTAGGGATATTTGAAATCTCACTTTTCTTATCTCTGTTGAGCGCATCCACGGGCACAATGTTACTTCTGTTGGTTTGCTCTATAGGCAATCAACTGCATTAGGTAATGTTAAAATGTATGATTCATTGGTTTTTGCTGCCTACTGATTAATTATTTATTTCTAGCAGATACACGACCAGCTGAACTTCCTACTCTTCACCTGAATACTAGAACAAAAGCTTTTGTTGTTCAATCAAGGAGAGAATTAAATACATGTTTAATTGTTATCTAATTTGCTAGCTTGCTATTTTGCTGCATGAAAGCTCTGCTGTTTCAAGCTGTTTGTTGAGATGTAATTGTGCTCTTTTCTTTCATAAACTAGTCAAGCATCTATATACCCTTTCTAGGTTGTTAGAACATGCTGACCACTGTAATTTCAGAAAAATTTCAGTATGTCTTTGGTCAAGGTGGGTAGCATCTATCACACATTTGTTACCTTCATCCCCTGGAGGAGAAGTGTTTCTTTACAAATGTATGCACACCACTTTTGAAAATTAATTTTCATCCTCCTTATGATATAATTTTAATGCCAATTGAAGACATAAGATCACAGATATGACCTTCCTCTCAGATGGAAGTAAGATGACACAGTAACAGTTGGTAGTCTAGGAAAGGTGAGTCAAATTATTTTAAAAAGCAAGAATAGACAGCCCTGCATTGGTACTTGAACGTTTTTGCACCTCTGCAACTTACTTTACTAGAACTTAATAAACACAGAAATATTCTTCTTGATTCGTAATAGCTTTCCTTTTCTCATGTATTTTCAGTAAACTGCAGGTAGAATTAAATTACCACATTAAAGTATTTAGTACTTATTATTTTCTTGGTCATTTTAAATGAGAAGGACAAAAGGTCAAAAAAATCTAGAACACCAGGAGATCAGAACTGCTGCCAATTTATAGTTTCCTTTTCTATACAGTTTTTTTTTCTTTAATTATTATTATGTCATTCTTATAAGATCTCCTCTTCTGGTCTGACCTGCTTCTTGCTAGAGTTGGAAAAGGCCCAGATCACAGGTGGATGCTGCCCCACATACTCAGTGTCCTACTCTCTGCAGTAATCACTTAATGGATATTAAAGTCCAGGACAGAATTTGATGGCTCCCAAGACAATTATGTTCCTCAGCGCTTGCAAAACCCCAGAAAGCTGAACTTTTGCATTTGAATGTAGGTTAAAATGTCAGATGTAACTTTCCAAATTACTGACAGAAGTGTAAGGATGTACTGCACTGTGGGATTGTAACCCTGACTTCAACATGCTGGCAAAGTTAGTATTCCTAACTAGTTCTCAGTATGTTTCAGTCTTTTTAGAAAGGTCTTCTGAATCCTAATGTTTCATGTTAGATTTGTTTGCAAATTCCCCTGCTAACCATTTTTCTGGGACCTCTAATAGATATTCTCTGCCAAATGCTGTTGTGCAAAATCTGAAGCCTTGCCCAAGTCTTCACATACTGCTTGAGTTAGGAGTAATGTGGGGCTATAAAATGTTTTTGGGCTTTGCCTGTCCTCTTCATCCTCCCCCAAGGGAAGGAGCAGGGAGGGAAACTCCCTCACATTCATTTGTCTGGCACCCTTTCACACAATTGAAGGGGATGATTTGGGTTCAGAAAGATCTTGCAGTCCCATCTTCCTGGGAGATATCATCACAAAAAGGTAAATAGGAATTAAGTGCTGGAAGTAAACAGCAACTGGATTTTGTCCCCTCCATCTGTCAAACATCAGCTCCTTAAAAGGGCCATCACTGAGGGAGATGAGGTCTTCTAAACCTGGTGATGGATATTTCCTTTTTTTTGGTTTTGGCTTCGACTCCGTTGAACACTGCAGGGTAAGACACCTCTGGGAGGTGGCTGTTGTTTTTCTGCCAATTCTCATTTCTCTTGCTTCTGAAGGTGGGAATTGGAAAAGCTTCCCCCAGCTTCCCTATAGTGAGGAACACCTTTAACACACACAGCATGGGGGTATGAGGCTCCACAAGTGCTCTGCTGAATATCTTTTGTACTCACCAGATGTACATGTGCATACACGCACATACCCACACATCCATTCTTCCCCACTACGTAAGAAAAAATTACAGGAACATACTATATAAAAAATTACAACTTTCATTTGAATTCTTTTAAACTAATTGCCTTCTTTTTTAAATAGTTAAAATTCTTACTTCAGTGGATCTGCTGACATATTTTTTTTACATCCAGTCTATTTTTCTATGACTGTTTCAGAATTCTGATCTTTCATTTTTAAAATTTGCATGTTATCAGTTTTCTCAGTATCATGATAGCTGCTTCTTTTCTGGGTATCTTTTAGTCCAGAAATGCAGGACAGAGAATCTTCCACTTTATCCTCATTGTGGATATGTGCATGTATAATAATCTGACCCTCTCTTTTTACCAGACACTCTTTTTCCCCCACCCCCATCTCACACGCAGAATTATTTTCACAGCAGCTGTTCTTGATAACACTTAAAAAGTGATTATATCTGTTGTCAGTTTGGGCAAATTATTAACATCAAAGCTAGCAGCAGGCTCCTTGACATTAAATTTCAAGATTTCCACTAGCAAAGACAGACAAGTCATGGGAGAGAAGAATGGATGGAAATGTGAGGGAAATGCAAAGAGAGGAAAATGTTTGGATTAGGCCTGGTTGGGGGGAGCTATGACTATGAAATGAACAATAATTGATAAGAAAATTTCAGCTTGTATTAGAGATGTTTTATTTTGGTTTTGTTTTTTGTCAAGTTTCCATTATACAAGTTGTCATTTCAGCAAGTTGGCATTCCATCAGAGATCGGGGGAGACCCAAAGCCTAGCCTCTGCAGAGCTGCAGAGGGGGTAGGAAAATTAATACCTACTTAAAACCTTTTTTTCAACTTGTACCTTAGCTGTTACAGCAAGCTAATACAGTCACCTCTTGTTTAACAACAGCTTGCTGTTATTATGGGTTATTCAGAAAAGAGTTTCATGACTGATTTCATAAAGCAAGAATATATTGCATTCTAAGAGACGAACAATGAAGATAAATTGGGATGTGTCTAAGTGAAATTAAAAATTATTACTTGTACAAAATTTAGAGTGTGCCTGGCTGTACCACCAAATTTACAGTTAACATTGTTAGGAATTAAAGGTATGTAACTGATAAAGATGGATGTCTCACTTTCTTGGTTCCAACTTGTGCAGTTTAAAATAAATATTATAATAATTGATCTCTGGGAATGATGTGCATGTGCTAAATGACTCTTGATGTATGACACCAACTTCCTGATCTTGGCACTGATGGATGAGCTTATTCTTACTACAATGAAAAGTTGGTCCAAGTTTCAGTTACACTTATCACACCTCCACAGACAAAGCACCATGAAAATAAATTCAACACTATTCAGCTATCACAAACCTGGCATTAATATAGACCCAAAAGGAGATTTAATCGAAACTCTGTGAGAGTGAAATGGGCACCATTTCATATTAAGTCCTGAATATATTACTCTGTGGCATTAAATGTTAAATGCACACTTCTTTTTATTTCAGAGCATTTGTTGCTATATTGCCTCCTCTGGAACCAATTGAACCATAAGTGGAATTCGTGCTGAGCCATAAAGCACCCTGGGGAAACCCACAGGAAAATATTCTACTGCAGAAAAGAAAAATTCCTTGCTTCCTTATTCACGACTTGAGGAACAGAAATGTAAAATCTGCAACAAACAGTTTTTTGGTACCAGGAAACACCACTAGGCAGGGTTTCACCTATTTTTCTCACCACAGGTTACTAATTATTGATACTTTTTCAGCGTAAATGTAGAAGATGATGTGATGTTTGCAGCACTGGAATTTTCCCACCAGAAAAAGTGGAATTTATGGGGGATTTTTTAATAGATCTATCCTTTTCCTTTCCTTCAGGAAGCAATATTAAAAAAAAGAAAACTCCAGGAGTGTAACCAAGATAAGCAATTGAGTAAGGGTTTTTCCTAAATGACTTTAGAAACCACCTGCTGCAAGATATTCATGGCATTTCCAGGTAATTTCCTTTTATATCTGATTTAATTATTAATACTTCCTTAGATTTATAAATGTCTAATTCCTTGGGAAATTTTTAAGGGGGTTACAAATTGCAGGTAATTCAAGCTAACCCTTCTCAAGAGATGTGTTTGAAGAAGTACTCTCTCCAGGCTCACAGAGCTGGGCAGGAATTGGTGGTAGAAATAAACTGATTGTCAGTAACCATCTCACATGCCACAGTTTTTCAGAAACAAATCTCAGTTTGCGATGCAACATTTTTGTCATTAGTGCTTCTTGGGCAGGCATTTCCATTACAATGCCTGCAAGAGTTTCCCCTTACCAGTAAAGGTCAATATTAAACTTAGTAAATTAATAGATAGAAATTAAAAGTATGAAGAGATTGTTTTCTAAGGTTAGTTTCCTTTCTACTCTCTTTTTTTACGTGAAATGTAAGATGAATACATTCTGTCTGAAGGATTTAAAATGCTTCCCTGGTCTGTATGAAGTAGCAATATCTCTTCTCAGACTTTCTCTATACTGAATTTGTAATCAGGCAAAGGAGAATTAATAAGACCCCTCTGGACTTTTGCTGAAATTTCAGTTTGCACAGACCAAGCCAAGGCCTCTTTTTCAACCTATGAATAATAATAATTTGTTGTATTTCATTTAACAACGTGAATCAAAGAGTCAGTTCATTTGTAATTGATGCAAAATACCTCTACAATTTTTCATGAGTAATAAATAATACAAGGCTAATTTATATATTCAATTACACTCAAAACAGTAAAAAAATTGAATACAGAAATCACATCTTCTTCCTAGCATGGTAAAAGAATTCTTCATATACAGAGAAGCTATGGAGTTTATTCTCAGAGGTTACTCCCTTGACCCTAGATCTGACTACCCTTGAAAACAGGCGCACCATTTCAGTCAGATGATTCTTCAAGATTACTAAAAATTAAATTCTAGAAGGCATGAAGATGAGTTTGACTTGGAACTGAGTGGGTCTTTTTTTCTGAGTATTGTTCCTTTCTGCCTAACTTAATGTATTGTACATTTTCAATGTGCTGCAAATTTTCTATTCTAAAGAATTTTTTAGTGCCTGCATTTCTCAAAAGATAAAATATTCTATAAGTAAAAACATATTTATTTGAAATATCCAGACCTTGGGATCATGGTGGGATGCATTGAATGTTTTGTTCAGCTGCATAATGGCTATACAGTCTATACAGTTATGCAATATTTAGTAAATCTGTTTATAGAAGAATTGGTAAACAATCACAATCTGCTATTTTCAAATTATTTTCCAGAAAAAAAAAATAGTCAGCTGCAAACATATTTAGCACATTTTCAAGTAATTTTATTTTTAAAGTGACTAATTTTAATCTTGGTAGTTAGTATTCAAAAAACAACACTGCAACAGATGTTGATATCCACCAAATAAGATGAGATTGGAAAGGGTTGATGTCCATAGAAGTGAAATTCACACAAGATCCTGTGTTTAGAAACACAAGTAAAATCCTGGAGCAATCAATTTTTACAAAGACTGTGAAACCTCTCTGATGGAATCAATAATCTCAGTTTTATGGTATCTGACATTTCTATAAAAAAATTAACCTATCTAATGTAAAGGAAATGTAGTCGATTCAAGAAATAAACCTGGTGAAATATAATTGAGACTTTCACAAAGAGTAATATCTATTGGAAATCTGCTCAACAGTGGTACAACTTCAAAATGAGCTGAAGGAGGCACAGAATTACTCAGGTTAAGCCAGTATTTATCACCTCAAGAATATTTTAGCAAAGACAAAAATCCAATAGAAGTGTACATTTGACCTTTTAATACACTAAATCATCCCTTGATGGTGTTGCATTTCAGCGTGGTCCGCTAACCATGGTGCAGCAGTAAAGCACAGCTCTATGTTTGGCACTCACATGGAGGATGAAGAAGGTGAATGTTAGAAAACCTACTTGGTGAGATGGTGTTTATAGACATTGTACAAGCAGATGAAAAAATTTGCATGTTTGGCTGTGTGTTTCTATAACTATGAGCCCAGATGGCAGCAAGATGCTTTTTTCTTAAACCATATAGAGTATCAGGGGGCATTAATCAAAGTGGCAATATACAGGAAAAAAAGAACATAATCTTCTGATAAAGAATGAATAAAACCCCAAACAAAAGCCGGAAAGAGCCCTACCATAAGCTCTGCTTCTAAATCTAATAATAATAGGATTTAACAGCCAAAAATACCCACACAAATCATATAGGCTGCCTACTCCTACGTGTGGACTAACATGTAGGACAACAGAGCTGTTTAGAGGCAAAAGAAAACAGAAGTGAGTGAATGAATGTCTCCCATTCAATGAGTCTTCCCTGTGAAATATATGTCTGTCTGTCCCTGCAAACATATGGGGGAGGGGGGCACATCTAGCCTGACCCTGCAGCATCACTGTTAGAGATTACACAAATGGCTTTCAGAAGCTGAACTTCTAGGAGGATACAACTTATGTTTGTACAACATTATCTTATATATAGGTGCTTTGAGATAAGGAAGCGCTGTTTCCACATCTTGAGAGGCAAAGGCCCGAAAAATCAAAGTTGTATCTAAAAAATGTAGTCTTAAATGGCTTAAATGCTAAGTCTTGCCAAGGAATTTGAAATCAATCTTAGGATGGTGACCTAAGTACAGGACTCTAACTACAGAACCATCTTATAGTAGCACTGTCCCAGGAAGGTTATGTATACAGCCAGTAATAATGGGACAAACAGAGCACACCATACCATGACGTGCTATGCCATATTATTTCTTCATTTCTAAGCTTTCCTCATCCCAATTTGTTTTGCACTCACTCTGCCATGTTAAGTGAAAGGATTATGAAGTTTGGGTCCTTTTTTTGGCTTTGCAAGTCAGAGGAGGGAGCATATGTTTTTTTCTAGGGAGAGGGTAGTAAAAATCCCCATAAGTTTAGAAAATGGGTGTCCTCAACACATTTATATGTATAAAATACCTTTTAAATATAAGAAGCCCAGATGTATTGAAATTTTTTCTACCTCTTCAAAGAACTTATCTGAAACTTCAAATATTTTTTACTAACACTGTCATTAGAATTATCCAAACTAATTAAGCTAGTAGGAAAATCACCTTAATGTGATAAGGCATGTACAGAATCAAAACTTTTTAACAAAACCTAATAAAAAAAGGTCAGATTTTTCTGAGAACCTTGCAGCAGCTAAGAAAACCCCAACAACAGCAGCAACAAATACTTCAGATAAGTTCTTCTTGTATAAAATTGTTTTCCATCTCAGAAGTCTCAGAATAGGAAAAGTAGTAATGTTATTCTTGATAGATGTTTTTTTACAGCACAGAAAATAAATATTCATGGTTTGAATTTTTTTAAACTTTTAAACCTATATTAAGTAACAGTTTTTTGGTTTAAAATTATTAATTATAGAAGCAGAAATAAATTTTTTGCAACACAGGAAAATAAAAAAAACAAAACAAAGGGTTTCTCTAAAATTATGAGTTAATGTTGTGCTATGTACGCAAATAACTAAAAGGGAATAGTTAAACAACGACATAAAAGGTTCCTCCATTTAAGAAATTAATCCTGAAAAATAAATATAAAAATAATTTAGTGCAATAAAGAAATATTTTGTTTTGTTGGCTACTTGTGTTTTATATAAACTCTTATGTTTGGGGGGGACAAAAAGTAATTTAGATCAAATACTCAGGAATCAAGACTGATCTTGGTATTACTGAGATGCATTGAAAAAAGTTTTTTTCCTTTTTTTTTTACCCCCCTCAGTCCATATTTCTCCTCCTTCCAACACCTCTCCCACAATCCAAATACCACAAAATCTTCTCAAAAGATGGACAAGTGAAGTCTTCCTCTTATTTGAGGACAAGGAGAGCTTTAGGTTTATAGAAAGGGAAAGAAAAGAGGGTCACTTTCTGATAGTAATTCTCCTTTGTCTGGTGAAGGGAGCTCTGCAAGAGGTGTAATCCACTGGGGGAAAGGCTGTAAGATCAAAACATTGTGCAATGGTCAAATATACATTATGTGGTGGTTGCTCTCATGGGACACATACTACCCTGCTACCAGTTGCTTATTTTGCAGCAGAGCGTGCCCCTGGGATTTGCCAAATCAGTGAGGCGAATGGCTGGCACCTGTGAGCCACAGCACTCAGAAACTCAGTCTGCTGTGATTTACATCTCACTGCCACAGAAAAGTAAAACTAGCCATGATTTTAAAAGATTGAGGTGTACAGGGGAAACTTCTTAAACATAATCCTCTTTTACTGAGCTGTGTCCCAAAATCTAACTCATTCACACACATATGCAAGCCTTGATCATCACCTTTTTTGTACTTTCAGTGGCATTGACATTGTTATATATTTTGATCTTGTAGCTATTTTGTTCTTCAAAGATAGCAAATTAGCTGTGATTCTTGACTTATAAACTATAGCTTTTGAGAAGCACAGACTCTCAGCTCATCTCTCTACTATAATTTTTCAAGCAGCAAATTATGAACTCAAATGAACTATACAGTCAGTCCCATGGTGAATTTCTTAAAATATTCCATTATACAACCATCATATACATTTCCAAAACTCAGGGTTCTGCAAGAAGGTTCCTATGTACCGAAAGAGTCTGGACTGTCTTGATTGACAATGTGACAATATAGAATGGAAAAAAAGAGAAGATTTACAGAGATCCATCACTTAGAAGGTTTTATAGCTTTGGATATGCTGACACTGAATTATAATGCAGGGTAATCCTTTCAAAATGACAGAATGTCTCACTGCCAAGAAAAAATGCCTGAATGAATATGAAAAGTCTAAGGTGACAGGAGTCTTCTTCATGAATGCATGCTACCAGGTGGCAAAGGTGACTTTAGAAAAACCAGAGGATCCAGGTATTTACAGAACTATTACTACACCCAAAGACAGTTTGGACATAAGATTACAGTCAATATCTCTTTAGGGAAAAATGAGGTTAAGATTTTTAGAGCCTTAAATAAGAGATGGAAGCCATAATTCTACAGAAAAAAAAAAAGTTCCTCTGATTCTCTGGTATTACATATCACATATCAAACACACATATGAGGGGATGAAACTGGGAGAGAAAGTCTGTGCAAAAGTATTTAGACCATTTAAATGTTTACTGTGACTGAAACAAATAAGATGCAGAAGATTTTGATAGAACAGCTAAGTCAAAGGTGTTCAACACTCACTGCAGTTTGTACCATCTCTCTGGTGTGGTGTTACCTAGATTTCATCCCGTGGAGTGGTACAGGGCTACAAACACAATTCCAGTATATCATCTTTATAAGGGATAGCAAATAGAAACCAGCATGGTTGCTCCAGCCCCATTATGGGTGGGCAGCTTGTTTTTCAGATCCTTCCCTACTTCAATGCTGTCAGTTTGATCTTTGCTCTACCTTTGCTTTATATGCTGAATGTTTAACATACCCAGTTATTAAATGGCAGATTTAAAACCTCCTTTTATGCTCTTCCATATTTTCCAAGTCGATAAAAAACTCCAGCTGATTTCTCTACACTAACCACCTATTAATTTAGGGACATTTTCATGAAGGATATCACCAGGCTATAAAACAGTTGTCAGTAGTTGGAATTACAGAATTCTGTCAACTCATCTCTTTTCTCTGTGCTTGTGTCTTTTAATTTTGTGTGGCTGTGGGATGATTGAGTTCTTCTTCTCTGCGGGTCACAGTAATGGAGCTGCTTGTAGAAATGTCTAATTATGTTTGGATGCTTTACAGTTTGCTCCAGAAAAACTTGGTGAATGTGGTCTGATCTCCCAAAACCTTTGTTTGATAGCAGCCAGTGATAAGCATGATATAATTATCTATATTTCAGGTACTGGGATACCATTATCGTCAGAGGATGACACTGGGCACTGTAGGCTTACACTGTAAATAGATAATAGATAAGTTGTAGATTTTAGAGCATCTCAGAGGAGAAAAAAATCCCTTGCCACAGTTTTTCTTAGGTTTAGTTCAAAAAGAAAGATAACACTTGACCCCTTCTTTGCTAATCCCAGATCATAGCCATGTTGGGAAAAAAAAATATATTACTCCTTTATAATCTGTTTCCGGGAATGCAGGATGTTGACCTCAGGGAAAATTACAGACAAGACAAAAGAATACAAAGCCTGGAGCCTATGAACTAATGAGTGTGGTGTCCTATAGAATTATGCCTCTTTGAGGTGCCTAAGAAGATATGAGCCTTGTTTGAAGGTTTTTTTGTGATTCTGGCACTTGTAAGTGTGCTTTGGCTCTATAGGACACTAACAGAGTTTCTTTTTTTCCTTCCTGACTATTTTATTACATTTTCTAGTACCATTAATTATCTTTGCAGCAAATTCTGTTTGTTACAATTTTGTCAGAATTGAGAGAACAGACATGTGACACATGAATAGCCAGTTATGATCATTCATACTGTTTATCCAAAGGAATTTAGGCTAAAAAGCAAAAGGATTAATGATAATGGGGAATATTTGGCAAAGACAGTGCATGGAGACTGAATGGAATTACATGCCTGTGAGTAGGAGGAAATTTGTACTACCCACACATATTTGTCTTTTGATAGCCATGTGATCAGTTTAGTCTGTACATCTGGATATGTCTTTCAGATGTTCAACCTCATTAAAAGCTTCTCTTTAAATGAAGACTTGCTCTTCCTGTTGCATTATTTTTCCAGCAATGGAATTAGAATTAGAGGAGCAGTCTTCATGATTCCCAGCTGCCTTTTGCTGACTTTATCCCTACAAGGTATTCTCCTGTTTCCTAATTTTATTTACAAAGAGCATGAGTGAAAGGACCCCAAAATTTCCTTGGAGAGAGCATCACAAGGTCTAAAAAAGAGCATGAGTGAAAGGACCCCAAAATTTCCTTGGAGAGAGCATCACAAGGTCTAAATTATTACATTCTAAAGCAAACTAAGAGGGACAATTTTTTCCCTCCTGTTCTGATACAAATTAGTCCTTTGTGAATTTAATAAAACTAAGATTGCCCGAGGTTTTTAGGAAGAATTTTGAACATGCTTTTCATGAGGTGATGAGATCTTTTCTGTACAGTCTGTAAGAAAACAGAAATGAAGAGGCCTAATTTCTATCTCTGTGCTAGAAGTGGCTACTCTCTATTATATTTGCAGAGGAAATAGAAAATACATTTTTGATTGGTAATTATATGTTTTTCCCATGCTAAGTGTTTTCTCAGAAGAAGATAAACTCTCAGGAAAGGAATGTTTATTTTTGAGAGTAATGCCCTTGGAACAAAATCCAACCATTATTTAACTATCTGGCTGCTGAATGGGAAGCCACAAATACTCCCATAATGCTGACTCTCAGTGTTTATGACCCAAGAATTTCCAGGAAGGTAAGAAATCATGAGAACAATTCTTCCAAAACAAAACCCCCAGATGCTCTGGGAAACTCCATTTCACTGAGTCATCTGGAATTTAAGACATGGATGGGAATCACAGCCCACAAACTCCTACAGCTGTATAACAGATCTATCCACTAGTGAAGAACAAGACAGTGAAAAACTTTGTGACCTTTGACTATGATTGAAATCTCATTTAAACGTTTTCCAAATGAAGAATTAATTAGTCAGAAGTTTAGGTTGCAACTTTCTTAAAAAACCAAACTCACCCAACCCCTCTAAAACAACATCCTTACAAATCCCCTCCCAAACAACCCCAAAACAAACACAATACACAAAACAAAACAAAAAAAAATCCAACAAAGAAAATCCTTTTCTTCTTAATTTCTATTTTTGAAAAGCTACTTTGAAAAAAAAAGATCTTGTGGAATGGAAGCTATAAATTCTGATTAGTTCTTATAGATTCCAACAAGTAGAACAAGTACAGAAAAAATAGAAATTCAGAAGAAACTTGAATCGAATTTTGAGATTGAACTATTGTCTGAAATAAATTTACTTCAACTACCACCTTTCTTCTACATCCCGATCCCATAGCAAAGGTACTCATGTACCCATTCATGAAACTTGCATTGCTTTTTAAAAAAGGAAATTTATGAAAATTGTGGAAAGGTTTTTCCTTGTGCAGTTTTGCAAAGTTAATAAGTATTAGTAAAACTATTTTAACATATTTAGCCTTTTGAAACTCCTTCTTCACGATTACAGATTTCATTTCACAAGGATATCATGATCTACAGAGTACAGCATCTGTTTCCTTAATCGATTATTTTCCCTTTAATGCAGGTAAATATTCTGCTTTTCAGTTTGTTTAACCAAGGCCGAGCTCCACTCCTTTTTGAATGTGACTCCGTCTCCTGGCCCTCACCTGCACCTGTTGGTGGCTGGAGAACGACCCCAAAGATGCCATCCCTCTCAGCAAAGCTACAGTCAGGCTTCTTTGGTTTTTTTCTTTGTCAGTTTGATGAAAAGATTCTAGCTCCTGAAATGTGTGGTAAGGGCATGATAGCCATTAACAAAAAAAATGCAAGCTTGACAGAAGTCCTTTTGTTTGTCCCTGGTAAATATTTGCAGAAAATGATATCACTTTATTTGTACACTACTCTCAGCTGTGTTAGGAGAGAAGTTTTATCTGTCAATTGAACTTAAACAAGCTTATTACAAACCATATGATGCAGGGCCTAGTAAGACAAACACAGATTTCCTTATATCATATTAAACAGTTAATTAAAAAACAAATATAATCATTAGCTATGAATCCATTCTGATCCTGCCAATACTGTTCAAAATATTGCTTCATTTGTGTTTGTGTCTCTGAAGTTTCTTGAGGCCTCTGTAACACACATCCCTACATATTTGACATGGGTGCCAAAGGTGGGAATGACACTACCTCATTTAGGTGAGAATTTTAGGGGATCTGACAACTAGAGTTGGGTGTTCACTCCACACAGCTACTAACAAACACAGGAACAGTTTATTCTAAACACCTTTTGCTTACACATTAGTACATTTCTTGCATTGGTAGATTGATCTTTTCTATTATTTTAAATCTCAAACCATTTGGTTCTGCAGGCTCCCTGAATTATTCTAATACCTTTGAAAGTAATAGAAAATTTTGTCTCACCATATTCAAATATATTTAGTGGAGACCAGAAATTTTAAAAGACATTTCTTAACAGAACTACAGAGGTGATCTAACCAGATTATGACAACATCAGATTTATTTCAGGAAAAACTAAAAGATATTACCTAGACAGACATTGTGGTGTTCCTGACAGTCTTTCCTTCTTCTTCTTTAATTCCTGAAGGAATTAATATATTATTTTTAAGATAACATTAGCTACCAAAGTTAATTTACAGGAGAGTTTATATACTTTAAGGAGAATATTTATATTTTTAGTTTAGCTAAAAAAAAGTCTGTGCTTCAATAAAGATCAAGATTTCAGCTCTGAGGCAAAATTTTGGCTCATTTTGGGAATATGCTGAACTTCCAGGATGTAATATTCTACAGGTTTAGAGTAAAATCAGAAGCTATTCAGTAACTAGCCAGCAAAGTCAAGAATAACAATAATTCCAAATATTTTCAGAAACTAAATCCTCTCATATACTATCCCCTTACTCATAACCCAATATCAAAGGATGTATTCCTGATTCAATTTAAATACTACTAACTCTCAACAAAAAAAAAACCTGGAAGCAATTTGTAACCACATCTCATATTCTCAGCTATCCCTTTTGTGGTGCCAAACTAATCCTTACTCTGACCAAGCAATAAATAACATGCATATTGTGTTAAAATCTTTTCAGTGATGATGTAAATCTAAAAAGAATGTACAGCTTAAATTTCCCATTTAGAGTAACAGAAACAGTTCTGCTGATGGCCAAACGCCGTCTAATGTGTTCCCACAGCTTGTTGGAAATAGTTATTCAAAAGGCTCCCAACTGCATATAATTGTGCTGAGCTAGTTGTTGTCATATCCTAAAGACAGAAAAAAACCAACCAAACCTCAGAGAGTTCCAAATTGTGTCATAAGACTCAGGAATCCTGAACTGTAATTTCTGCTGGAGGATCCTCTTGTTAAAACACCAAGTTCAGACTGGACTTAAAAATTTTTTTTCCTTTTCTTTTTGTGAGAGTGGCTTGCAGGAAAGCTTTGTGAGTGATTCTCTGAGATGAAAGTTCAGGAGTGGTGGTGAACTTTGCTGGGCCTCTCCTGTGCACCAGCTTGGGCAGTTTGGTGGTAACATGGGTGTGATCCAAGAGCTGCTTCCACAGAGCAGCACAAGATGCACCATGACACCTTGCTCCCTGCTCGGGAGCTCATCTGTTCTCACATCTTACCCATCCCATCAGAGTGTCCTCAGCCCACTGATGCCTCCATGACTGAGCTGGCCATGTTATGTAGGGTGTCTGTTTGCATCCATGGAAGATTTTTGCTGGGGGAAGATTATGTATGTAGCCAAAGAGAGAACAGAGCTGACCTCCCCTCAAACAGCAGAACCACACGGCTTTGGCTTTCCCAGGCAACACGATGTCTCTGCTTCACCTTCCTTCACTTCTTTCTAGCTGAGCAAACATCAATAGCTAAGAAACCTTCCACATCAGAGCTTGGGTCAGTGCTCTCCAAACTCAGTACAGCTGGGATAGCATCAAAAGCACTGCTCACCAGCACATTGTGAGCTTGGGAAAGGTCAGAGCCAGCCCTGTAGGAGTTTGTAACCTCATTTTGGGAAAATGCCATCAATTGGCATAGTCAGTGTAGGTTCCTCAGAGTATGCTACCTGCTGAAGTCTTAAATTGTCTCCAACTCAGCTCAAATTGCAATTTTAGAAACTTTATAAATTGTCTAACCTTTGATCATTTTCCACAGGGACAACAAAATGTGTACACTTGACCCCAAAATACCTTCAAATCTTGTTTTGTAAAACCCAGGAGGGAACATGAAAATACTTATATTTTAAGATAGGCAGAAGACTGAATTACCCTCATTAATTCCTCTCAAAGAGTAATAAAGCATTTAAGCAAAATTTTCACCAAACAGGTAAAAAAATGCTCTGATTTTTGTGACAGAAGAAGTGCAAGAAATATTAACCCAAATATATACAATTTTAAAGCAAATGAAAATAAACCCTCTCATTATAAAATACCTGGTAGCTCTAATAATAGGTAGTGTTATCAGTGCTACATGCAGTAATGTATGCTATATGCAAGTACAAAAGTTATATTTACTTACCCCAGTGAAACCAGGAAAGATTTTCAATACCTCCCATTACCATAGTGAATTCTTTTCTCAAAAGTGTAATTTCATTAGAGAAAGTACTATGAGACAATTTAGGAAGTAGGAAACAAGTAGGAAAAGATTACTGTAATAGTACCCCCCATAATATTACTTACAGGGACCATACAATAGATTATGCGTTTTTAAAATGTACTTTAACTCTATTCTCCATCTGGATGTGAGCTGTACATGCTGCAAGCATTGCTCATATGAAGGACTGGCAGAATGACTCTAATACAGTAGGAGATGACTCAAAAACGGATAGCAAGTCTATGAATAAGCTCTTCCATTGTTATCATGGTCTGTACTTTTTCCATACTGTTTTCACAGTGGAAATGTGTCAACAATGTTACTTCATGAAAGATTCTCATAGAGAAAACTTTTAAAGTGGTAAGCCCGGCTGGCTGCTTATGGAAAGCTCTCTGAGTCCTCTCCAAACTGAAAATGTATTTTTTATATGAGCTAGGATAATGAGACTTAGAAAGATTGACTCTCTTAGTAGGAATAGGAAAAAAGGAGGCATGAAAGAGACATCATTTTCAGATCACAAAAATAGTTCAGAATATTCTACTGGAGATTACATCTTTGTGCCAAACTGTGCATGAGGTGGCCATGTCTTTCTAAATTACGGGCATTGCATGAAAACAATGGCTTCATTTATTGGTCTGCTGTATGTGTGCTTACAGCGCTTGTAATTGAGGATGATAATGGTTAATGATTCTAGTAATGTGTACTTTCAAACCAGCAGGACAGTGTAATTTGTATCAAATCTATTCAGTATCTCTTCAGGCGTTTTGCCGAGTTTAATCTTAACCCAGTACTTGCTGTAGAGGAAACCTCTGGAAGCTTCACAGCTGGCTCAAATAAAAAATTTCATGGTACTTTCACAGTGCACTCAAAAAAAAAAAAAAAAAAGGAAAGAAAATAAAAAGAGATTAAAAAAAGAAAAAAAGCAAGCTTCCACAGGCTTCATCTTATCTGGGTGGCTTGTAGCTTGTCATATTTTAATATGACAAGGCCAAGATCTCTAGTACAGGAAACAATTGTGTGTAGGATGCAAAATAAAAATAAAACATCTGTCTGTGAACAGTTGATGATATTTTCCCAAGGAAAAGAAATTGTTTCTGGAGAATAGATTCACATTTCTTACAATTTTTTTAGAATAAACAAATATAGGCAATGGTCAGGTATTCTTTTCAAGAGGCAGAACTAACTTGCCAGGGCATTTTATTGCACATCTTTAAGCAAAATCTTCCTCAGCTTACCTTTTAAATACAGACACAGCATATAGCCAACTAGAATCTCAGCTGTGGGTTGCCGAGAAAGAACAGAGAAATTGGAGGCATATTTAAGAAGATAAAACAGGCAAGGCTGAAAAATTATTTTAAGCTTACCAAGAATTTACCTGCTCTTTAATTTCAGGATTTTAACTACAGCAAATGTCATTATTTTGTCTGTTTTCTGTTTCCTCCTTTTTTTTTTTCTTAACTTGGTGATGCCAGTCAATATTTTCATGTACAATAAAGCCAATGACTCCACCAGCTTGACCGATTTGATCTGACACAGTATCTACTATTGCACAGACACTGGCTTTTATTCTGAAAGGGTGAGTATTTTCTCAGACTCACTGAATAGCTTATTGAGTTCATAATCACCTGATATTTGTGATTGCCTAGGTTTTCTTCTCTTCTGTGTTTTGTTATGATCAGTGTTGTCATCTGTGCTCTTTTTTGCTAGGTCTCGTAGATCAGCATGTGGCTCAAACAGTGAGATTTCTGAGTTTTAGGTATGAAGAAGCAAGCATGAAAAAACTTTAGCTTGTACCACTTTCATAAGTCTTCAAGGGATTCCAGGCCTCTGGGATGTCTAGATTGTGAGATAGAACAGTGTATATTTACTTAATACTTTCTCTGTCTATAGGAATTGCAATTTGCTATTCTTTCCTGGATCCCACTGTGAGACTCTGGGGGAAGACTTTAAGGATCACCCTCCTTCTTATGTCAACTGTGCCTCACTTCTACCATTGAAACCACAATTCACTGTCAGCAATTGTCCTGCCATTCCATCCCTCAGGAAGAAAAGGCAAGCTACTCCCAGAAGCACATAATTTTATTTCAAATTTCAGTGAGTAGAATAGTCACAAGAATCTTTCCTTCTACAGAAATTTCAGGTTATTTGTAAAAGGAAAGAAAATTCTAAACCTTGAAAAAAATGAGAAACCTATTACCATGGGAGTGCATAGCACAAACATAAGCATCTGATGTAGGTCTTTCACAAACAACTTGCTGCCTTGTCCAAGGGAGATGAATAAAATCTCACAAAGACTCTAAACTCCTCATGCATTTTCATAGTTGCAGCTGTAGCTTTCAAGGGTTCCATTTCAAAAGGGAAACAAGTCAGAACAGCTTACATACAAAAATATACAATGATCCTACAGCCCAGGAGGAGCTCTGATTTTCAGAAATGCTGTTGTATTCATTCACTGGGTACAAATGTAAGTAGCTGCATCTCTTATCTGGGAAAAAAAAAAAAAAACCAACCAGCATTTCTATTCCAAATAAAAGGTTATGCTGTTATTTCAAAGTATTAGTAGGGTTTGAGGAGGAAGGTGAACATTTCCTTTTACAAGTCAGAGGCCATAACTGGTAGGGACTAGTAGGTGTAAGCTATCAAAATGGAAATAAAGTGAATTAATTAATTAATTCATTCATTCATTAATCCACTGATTTCAGCAAATCTAGAAACTTCAATAAAATTGTGCTAATATATTTTAGGTGCACTTTAGATGCCTATATTAAAACAGGGGGTATCTATTACATTTAGCAACCACCAATAAAATGTGACTCACACTAGGACTCTGTTTTACAGAAACTCATGCTTCAACAAACTAAATGCAGAAGATGCATCTGTCCAATGCATCAAGCAATTGGACAGATAAACTCAGTAAAATTTCAAATGTTAGGCAAACCACATGTTGCAAGATTAGCAAATCAATCTGACCATGTCGGTACTTCTTCAAGAATGGAAACACACAAAGATTTCTTAGGAAAATTTCTTTACTGCATGGATAGTGAGGCACTGAAATAGGTTGCCCAGAGAGGTTGTGAACTCCTCATCCCTGGAGGCATACAAGACCAGGATGCATGGGACTCTAAGTAATCTGGTCCAGTGGAACATTTCCTGTCCATGGCAGGGAGGTTGGAACTAGATGACCTCTAAGGTCCCTTTCAACCCAAGCTATTTTATGACTCTATTATTTTAGAATGTAATACTGTATGACTATGAATTCTGATCACCACTGAATTTATGACCGAAAATATTCTGGGTACCTGTTAATTTCTTCCTCTTGCAAAACATTTCAACATGATAAATACAAGCAAACACACCCAGATAAATTTGCTAAACTAAAATCTGTCACTTTTGCTTTACAAATGACAATGCTGATGGACTCAAGGCTAGTGGTAGTGGGTGCACTTTGCCTCCCATGATGGGTCAAAACTTGTGCTTTGCAAAAGAAATGATGACTTGTAAAAACTACTGATTGATTTGCACCATGGAAAATGAAATTCAGCTGTAGGGACCTGTTTGCAGGTAATTACATAACTAAATTGCAGTCCATTCAGGAGTTTGCCAAACAGAATCAAAACCAACATTTCTCATCTTGGATGAAAATTAACTCCTTCATTTTTAGCCCCTTGAACAAGAAAACCAGAAAAATTAATATCATAGGATATTGAGTCAAAAGACACATCAATTGTTGCAATGCTTTCCATTGAATATAATGTAATGAATCAACACACTGCTTACAAAGAAGATAAAACACTCCAAGCATTGGATGACATCCTTTCATGATTCCAGACAACATCTTTCACTAAGTTTTGAGGCCATGAGTAATTCCAGTCATTTATGACTGAATAATTTCACAGAGAAACCATTTCAATCTACCTTCAAGTTATGAAAAGTATATACTCAGCAACTGTTCAGTTGCAAAAAGAACACTGAAGGTTACATTATTTTTTTTCATAATTTTCCATATATAAACAGATAATATGTAATACAAAATCAGTTTACTTGATGCTTTATTCTGATTCTGTGCTCATACGAAGCATCATTTTATACTTCAAAATAAAAAATCCTTGATTTACTTTCATACAGTAACTTCTATTAGCAAAACCTGTTTTAGTAAATTGTGGTTCATGCCCCCCCAAAAAAGCAGCTATTGCAAAATAAGATTTATGCAACTGTACAGACGAGCCATTTATAGCAAGAAAAAGGAATGATTTATTTTGGTAGCTGAGATGTTCTGAACTTTCAGCAATGTCTTTTAGGAGGTATTTTTTTTATTAGGGTAAGTATTAAGATAGTTATTATTGAGTATCTAATGCAAGAGCTATTTTTCTTTCTCATTCATGACATAATAATCTGAAAACAAATTCTTCACTGAATTTCAGTTTTGCAAGTTAGTATATACCTTCCCATGGTAACCTTCTAACTTAAATAAACTTTGGCTTGGCTCTTGGGATTTAATTGAAATTTACTTATCTATGGGCCAGCCTTTTTCAGTTTTGTGCAGTGTTAGCAGAGTTGGGATTTTATAACTGCTGGAACTGCACTGAGTATATGAAAAGCAATTTCAGACCATTAGACAAGATAATGATCTCAGTAAAGGGACTAAGAGCAAGATGAGACTTTGGATACTGCAGCTTTAAAAATGCAAGATCATCCATTTGTGGTTGTTTTGAATAGGATTTAATTTCTTATTTTTCATGTAGCAGCGTTTGAATTCCAAGGATATTCATCTAATGTACTTCAGCTGTTAGCCTTTAACTAGGGTTTAACATGGTCATGTGTCCATCATAAGTACACTAGGGATTCATTAAATAATTGAAGTAAGTCAGAGAACAGATTCAAGAATTAACTAAATAAAAATTATGTGATTTAGGTAATTTCTATTTTCCACACATTCAAAAAAACAAACAGAAGCATGTTTCACATTTTTAATCATACTTTTGAAGTTATAAAGCTTCATATTTTTTCACTTGGGGTCCTTTTCTCTCTTACTTCAGGCTGGTGTTTTTCCAACTCAATATAGAGGTGGCATGGCACCACTGCAGAGTATTGGTTTCTGTGGAATTTTATTAGGAGGACTCTGAAACTTTAAGGCAGTTGTGTTATTGCTAAAGAGGTTACATGGTGTTTTATGGAGAGTCAGCATTTCCTCCTCCATGAATTGAATAGCTTCTGGGAAGAAGATATTCCTTGGGTATTCTGTGTTTTTATGAGCCTGAGACAGGAACCACATTACAATAATCTCATTAAATATAAAATACAACTAAACACATTTCCTATTAGCATGTTATTCTCTTTTCTTCCACAGCCAGCTGGTAACCTTTCATTGCCTGACATCTACTAGAGGGCAAACTGTAGAGAGTTGCTCTCTAATTGACATTGAATCCCAAGCTCTGTGTATTGTGTGTATTCTTTCAGTAGGTAAGGATCAGAAGAGATTTTCCTGATACCACAAACTGCTTTGTGAAAGTAATTGTTAGTAATGGCTTTGAATTTAATCTGTACTGAAGACAGTAATTTCATAAATTAAGTAATAATATATTATTATTAAATAATTATTAAATAAATAATTATTGAAAATTGCAATAATTTCTGCCCTTTTTTTTTCCCATTCCTAAATCCATAAGAATTTTTCTCAATGTGACAAGTACTCTGCAGTTGTTGTGGCAGATCTTTTGTTTGTTAGATGTTATTTTGTAAGAACTTGACTAGAATTGCAGATGAAATTTATATTTTATGCAGGACTTACACTGGATGAAATGTGAAACATTGTCAAAAATTATCCAAATTTATGAATGTGTGTATTTATGTGTATATGCATGTATTCAAATGTACTTCAGTTTCTTGGCTACAAAGTCTTTTTTCGGGGGACTAAGTCTATAACTTTATACAAACTTTTTTACAAACATTAGGAAAACACACAGTAAGTTGCAAAAATTCTTAAAGACAGGAAGTAACTGATGTAGAAATAATTTGAAATATTTCTTGCTTTTCTGCCGACAACTTATTCTTTTTTTCTTTTTTTCTCTTTTTATTTTTGTTTTTGCTTTTAGCTTTTTGTTTGAGTAAAATAAACATCATCAGATACTGTTGAAATTCCTCTTAAATAAAAACATCCTACCACAAAATAAAAATGTAATAGAGACTTTTATTGTTTGGCATACATTGACATGTTTTTTTAAGCAAATAACAGAAGGATGGTTGGGAGATATTTGAACCGTGGCAATTTACCAGTGTTGCAGATCTCTTGTGGTAGCATTTGACCACCAGCTCCTCACAAATCCTGAGAGCAAGGATTAAACAAGGCTGGGCATAGCTGGGCATAGCAGATCTCCAATCTGCTGGTCCTTGCACTATGCAAGTTATTCAATAATAAGACTAAAAGGACCTAAAAAAAGTTAGTTTTCTGGTTTTCCATCTATAGTGCAACAACCTGGAGATGAAGACAGAAGGCTAGCTATTTATCTGGAATATCCTACCTGTAAGGAAGCTTTCCTTTGTCCCATGCTAAGGAGGATGTGACAAGGAAAGAAATAAATCCTTTTGTCCTTCTCTCATCTCTCAACCTCTAAACTGTCAGATGAAGGCCACTTGAATTTTGGGGACAATCGCCAAACCAAAAGATTTATGTGAATTTAGCATGATTAAACACACAGACTTTGTCAAAAACCTAAACCCCTACCAATTATGTATAAAGTTATTAACAAAATGCTGGCAGAATTCCTGATTTACGTGCCAACTCTGCAGACCCCAGTGTCAACAAATATTTGAGTTTTAATGGCAAAAACGTTATATGAATTTAGCATGATTAAACAGACGTTGTAGAAGTATCCTACAGCAACCTGGCAGCTGATATTTGCCTCCTTGTGCCTCTGAAAGGTGTGTAAAACAGGCAGTGACAGAATGGTCTGGATGCTGTGAGCTGTGCCATCCGTTCTGATGGAGCTGGGGCTTGCCTCAATCATTTCTTTCTGTGTCCTCCATCTCCACCTACACCCCGAGTCCCTGGAGTCAGCTCAAGGCTGCCTACACTCTGATGAGGTGACCAGGACACAAGTTTTTTAGCTACATGTTGGCCAGTCTTCTTGCGTTGCTACTTGCATGTAGCAGGACATGCAAGTACATCCATTAAGGCAGAATATGTTAAAGCTCATTTTTTTAGTTTTGTAATAAAAATATTTTTGCCAGCATCAACATCCTAAAGATTTTCAAAACTGTTGTCAAAGTTCTGGTTTATTGATTTTTGTTTTCTGAGAAACAAAGATAATTTTTTGATGCTTTATTCCTTATAAAATAGAAGCTTTTATGATTTTTACTTCATTTTTTTATTAAGAATTACTTCTTAATTAAAAGCTATCAAACAATCTCCAAACTTTTTTTTCCTGTAAAATTTATGGTTTTTATTAAATGACTTTGTTTTGTCTATAAAACAGTGTGACACTGGAGGAGGGTATTAATTTTTTTAATGGACTAAAAATGTATATACTGCACGCCAGTTGAAAAAATCCAGTATTTTTAACTATTTCTTATAACTGAACCATCACTTTTTGGATGATTTACTGTTTGGCTTTCCAGGTAGTTTTAGCAAAGATATAGAGATATTTTTCAGGGGAGAAGGTTGTTACATTAAAAAGAAAAATAACTATAATCATTTTGGCAGAAAAAACCACCATGATTAAGATGATAAAATTATCACTACTTCTCAAATTCATTTATGGGAAAAAACCTAGAGATTAAAGTTTTAAACTATGCACAGGAATGAATACCCAGCATCACCAGCATTTTAGAAATTATTCAATTTAACTTACAGTAAAAAAGAATCATAAAAAAGTCAGCATTATTGTTGTTCTGCAGGCTTTTGCATACAAGTATAGCGCAATTCCTTCATAATATTTTTTTTTAATGAGCAGTCTGACCATTAGAAGATTTTTTTCTGTTCAATTGCTCTTGTCTCCACGACTCGTTGTTACTGCTTGAAAGCATAATGACCATGTAATCTATGAAGACTTGCCTGCATGGAAAAAAACCCAGAAATCATACTTACAATAATGTGGTGGTCTGCTGCAATATGTATTTTATGAATCCCATGTATTTATTTTTTCTGTTTCCCATTTAAACTTCTAGTGTTATGTATAACTGATGTTATCAGTTCCTTGTGAGGGAGGTTGTATTTTGTTGTATCTTTACAGAATATGAAACACAACAGCTTATTTGTCTAAGGCTATGAGATGCAGTAGTGGTGGGAAATAATACTTGTCATTGCCTGCTGTCCCATTGAAAATTTATACATACATTTTTATTTCATTTGCTTCTTCCTAAATAAAAGTTCCATACCACCGTAAGTCTAAAGTAAATTCTATATGTCTGGAAAACACACAAAATTTACAATTACATTTTTCAATAATATCAGAATTACCCAGAGATTTTATGTCAGTGATATTTAAAGATCATTGTTTTGAAGCAGCAATGTAGAGTGAGATGCAACAGACTGTATGGATTGTAAATGCAACAGTACATAAATGTTTTATATCATGCATAGACATAGCTATTTGACGAGTGAGTAGCTGCCATTAAAACTCAAATACAATTATTGACACTGGTGTCTGCAGGGTTGGCATGTAGATCAGGCATTCTGCCAGCATTTTGTTAATAACTTTAGGTTTATGGCTTTTCTTTTTGCTTAATGTAGTATTATATGGTCAGGTATTCAAAATAATTGAGATTCAAGAAGCTGTTGTTGAATATCAACTGCTCTTTCCAAAAGTGGAAACTATTGTCTCATAAGTTTACCAAGAACTTAAAAACTATATTTTTTTCTGCATAAAATCTTCTGATTTCAAAAGAATTCCTGGCATACTCTGTTTTCTATATGACCATTGCTTACATATAATCAGACACATGCAAGTCTTTGTAAAATCTGAATTTACATAAAAATATGGTTTTGTTTCACTTAGTGTTAAATTTCTAAAGATATTTTATGAAGCACAGCCATCAGTACATAATTCTGAAGACAGAAAAACATAACTAGTATTTTCAGAAAGGAAATTTCAAGTGTGAAATATACATGTAAGAGATGAAAATGAAACATAAAATTGAAGTTCATATAGCTGGATATGTAGCTCACACCAGTTTGTCACTTGTAACACACTGAGTTTTGATGCATAGTATCACTCAATGTTTTATCAGCTTTGACCATGTTTTCTGCTTAAAAAAAATATGCCTTCTTAGGGCTATTAATTTTTCAATATATTTATTGTTCTTAGATTTATGTTAAAAATATATTTTTGCATTGCATTACTTTCTCTTCTGAACACTTTTTTTAACCAGGATATTTGGAGAGGTATTTCCCAGAAGAGTTTTTCCTCCAGCTGACTTACTCAGAAGAGGTATTTCTCAGAAGAGTTCGATTTTTTCTCTGATTCTCTAGTAAACTGAATGTCATCATGGGATTTTTCCCCCTGCTGCTCCAATCCTCCAACAACTCCCTGGTGATAAATTGGTTCTAATACTGGCTTACTGGTGCAACCAGTACTTGCTTAACTAACATGAGGAGAAAGGTGGATTGTGCACAGGTTGTAAGTGGGTTTCACCTGCAAAAAGATTACTCAGTTTTTACTTGGCGAGGATCTTTTCCAGATCTTCCCTTACCTGGTCCAAAGGTTATTGCCAGAAACCATCTGCACATGTGAGATACAAAGCAAATGGTTCATTGAAGCTTCACCTTATGTGGCATCCCAGAAATTTTTAACAAATTGAACCTTTCCAGAAATATGAAATTACATAATTTGGGGGGAATATCATGTTGTTAGTGAGTGCTCTGCCATACAGTCCTGAAAATAGAATTTTTTTAACTTTGCAGGATGATTTTAAATAAATTTCTAGCATATGCTCATATTGAAACGTTTTCAGTTGATACAGATATTAACCTTCATTTCATACAGTCCCATTCTTTCTAATGACAAGTAGAAATACCCACCTATGCTAACTTTGCAGTCTGTCTTCCAAGATTTTCTTTTCCTCCAAGAAAAATACTTATGAGCCAGGCAGATTGTGCTACCTTCTGCTGAACACCTGCTGTTGGCTCAACAGCAAGTGCAGACACAGACCCATGCTCATAGCAGACACCTTTACACAGCAAACATCCTTTGGCACTGATGTCAAATGTTCATTGTGTAACCCCATGGTCTCCTTCTGTGATTTATCACCCTAGAGATCCTTGAGGGAGCTGTGGTGCCTACTGCAGGAGAGGGCAGCCTCATGTGAAGGCTGTTACTTGGTCCCAAGAACAGCACAGCTGCTGGCAGCGAGATGCAGAATCCAGGCATGCTGCCGACACAGGTATGTGGCACACATCTGCTACGTAGCAGCAACTCTCCTCTCTCCTGCCTTTTTGCTTTTGATGTAGAATCATAGAATCAGAGACTTGTTTGTGTTGGGAAAGACCTTTGAGGTGATTAAGTCTAACTGTTAACCCAGCACTGCCAAGTCCACCATTGTAGTGCATCCCTAAGCATAGCATCTAAACATATTTTAAATACCTCCAGGTGTGGTGACTCCACCACTTTCTGAGGAAGCCTGTTCCAATGCTTGACCTTTTTGGTAAATACATTTTCCTTAATATCACAGAATCACTTATGTGGGAAAAGACATCAAAGGTCATCAAGTCCAACATTTCATACACCACCACCTTGTCAACTATACCATAACACTAACATCCAGTCATTTCTCAACTAATTGCAGGAGTGGAGACTCCACTCCCTCCTTGGGCAGTCTGTTTCAATGTTATTAACCAGGAAATTCTTCCTGATCTCTAGACCTTTCACCAGTTTCCTTGCTTTTGCTGGACACGCTCCAACACCTCAATGTCTTGAGGGACCCAGAACTGGACACAGCACTCGAGGTGCAGCCTCAGTACCGTACATGTACAGTGCCCAGAGGAAAAAACTTCCTTAGTCTGGGCCATACTATATCTGATTCAACTGAGGTTGCCATTGGCATCCAATCAAAACATCCCCTGGTGCAACTGGAGGTTGTTTCCTCTTATCCTATCACTTTCTGCGTGGAAGAAGCAACCAACCCCCAATGTCACCGTTAGGCTGGATGTGACATACACATGTGATCAGGGTCCAAGAAGAAAAAAGTTTTTATTCTGCGTGTTCTCCAGCTTATATACTCTTAACAAAGTGTGATCTTAAGTGATTAACTACATCACAATTACTTATTATATTCATTGGTGCAAAGCAATTAATGTCAATATAATTGGCAACAGTTTTACAGAAATTTAATAAGGCACATATACACATCTACTTAGGCAGGTAGTCTAGCTTGCAAGAATTTTCATGTATCTTTTCTAATTGGTTTCCATGCTGACGGCCTTGTCTTCTTCCTTGCTACGGATACACGCGAAAATCATCAATTGTTATTTCTTCTATTAACTCAACTTTGCTTGCAGGCCAGCTGTCAAGCCCCTCTATACCCCGCCTGTTTACAACCTCCTTTCAGGTGGTTGTAGAGATGAAAAAGCTCTCAAGCTCTCTCCTGAGCATTTTCTCCAAACTAAACAACCCCAGCTCCCTCAGCTGTTCCACATAAGTCTTATGCTCCAGACCTTTCATCAACTTCATTGCTCTTGGAGACACAAATATTTCTATATTCCTTCTTCCCATTCTAAAAATTCCCTCTTTCCTCATACCCAAAGCTTTGTGGGGATTTGTCCATCTGTATGACTAGATCTGAACTCTCTATTCAGACTCTCATGGTAGCTGGGGGGAAAGGCAGACATTTCTAGAAAGAAATGCTTTGCCCACAGGCTGATGTCTAGAATGGGTCAGATTTGGACACTGTGCTCTAAGCAAAGATATCTCCATTGCAGATAAATCTAAATTTTCACAAAAATCCATTCCACTATATAACCCTGAACTACTTTCTAAACTAGAAAACTTGGATATTTCTTAAAATCCTTCTTTTTGTACTTCCCAGTCACCATAAACACTACCCAAGTGGTAAGAATATGCTAGCACTCTTGCTTTATGAACATTGATTTAATAGATGCCTTTAAAAGTTGTGTTTGAGGAGATATAGGATACTGAAATAAAGACACGCTCCCTTCTCATCCTGCATGTAGACATTATGTTTAGTAGCAATTATTTGTCAGCCGTAGTAATAATAATCCTAAATGGGAGAAAACTGATAGCTTTGGTAAAATATTTGAACTTAAGTGTAGGTGCAGATTTCGGCTTGATTTGAATGAAGATTAGATTTCTGAACTCTAATGCCTTTTGTTTGCACATAAAATATTTGTGCAGCAGAAGAAATATCCCGTTTATTCGGTAATACACTTAGTAACTAAACCACAGCAAGCTTTGACTCATTAAAAACTTACATGCTCTATTTATTATACATTGTGTTTTCTGCTGCTAATGCCTCTTTATATTTATATTTCTGTGCATTTGTAAATGTTCTCAGTTGTGTAGTGGTTGGACTTATTTTTTACTTTAAGAAATACAACATTGGTGGAAATGGCTATTGCTTGCATAATTGGAACAGAAAATTTTATTTTAATGAAATAATTTATAAATAAGAGCCTTTGAATGAGAACTTAATCGTTTAGTGGTACCACCTGGTATGATGATCTGTTGCAGTAGTGGCAATGAGGATTTTTCAGGCTTTTGTGGCAGAAGAAGTATTACAGCCAGGGTTCAGTGGATGAATCAGATACTAAAATACCAGCTTGACAGCTTTCAAAACATTAAAAGAAATTGATATTTCTCTAAGAAAAAAAGAAACCATGACACTTTTTTGATCTTTGCTTCCCTCCATCTCCATTTTGTTTCGCATTCAGTCACTGAATTCTTCTGTGTTACTTAAGTGGGAAGCTTTAGAGCAACCTTTAGGTTAAATAAACAGAAAAAGTCAGTTGCAGTATTAGGAGAATATAATAATTTTGTCTTCTGAAAAAAGCAGTACTACTGAAAAACACTTCTCTCTTCATATATTCTAGGCAAGCAAATGATTCAGGGGTAGAATTTTCAAAAAATGTAGATATTGTAGAAATCTAGTCTGAATTTTTGGTGTTTTGAAGTCACTGATTATGGGTATTCTTGAACCAAATCTATTTCAAAACAGATTCTTAGGCTTAGATCTTTAAGAGATGAGAGATACCTCTGTAGGTAAATTAGGAGCCAAAAAATTATCAGGACCTCTAACTACCTTTCTCTGTCTCCATAGAGCAACTACAGGTCTGTGGTCCAGCATAAGTAATATCATGTAATGACTCATACATCTTGAAAGTTTGAAAACTGTTAGCATCTTCACTTCTGAGCAAAAACTGGGTTTTCTTTCCTGGTGTCTTGAGCTTGCACTTAAACTATTGGCATTGCAAAAGAAATGTCCATTTTACCTTCTAATTCACTTTACTGCCAGACTTGTATATTGAGTGAGAACAGATGTTTCTGTGTTTCTTTGAGTACAGTTCTGTCATGATTTGAGACATTCAAAAGCATTGGAGTGTGTTTTGGATGTCAGAAATACCCTGAAATCAGTATGTAAATTCAGGATCTGTAATCTGCCTCTCACCTAAGATCTGGAGTATCTGGTTCCTCAAGGAATGAAAATCCTAGTTCTGAGATTTAATCTCTCTCTGAAACCATCCTCCATGACTATTTGAGTCCTAGTGAACATGAAATTTGTGTTTCACAAAGTTCCACCAAGTAAAACTGAACAAAATGACCTGAAATGGAAATAGTGCGCAGGGAGGTTATCTTTTAGGAGGACCCACCATCTTTCAAAGATAAACATTATCACCAGTCTGTCAAATATAAACCTTTTCATCAGTCATCTTTTTACAACAATCAGTATTGAAAATATCGAATTACTCAGTGATAAAAAAATATTAAAGATATAAAGAATGTATTTGTTTCTTCTAGTGAGTTTTTTGAGACACTGCTACTATTGGTGTAAATTCAGCTTTTTAAAATAAAATTGTCAAAATACATGTCAATCCTACTTTTCAATGAAAAACTAGAACAATTTTTAATTTTTTTTTCCCTCTTGGAATATTTTTGCTTAAAAGTTGCACTATACTGATTCTGTCATGCTGAAATAGAAGCTCAGCTATAAGATATCTTCTTACTTTGCAATCTCAGTCCTTGGATTGCAAAGCTTTCTTCACTGCTTTTAATGCAAAACTTGCAGTTTAGAGGATGAACTCACTAGAATATCAAGGCCAAATAGTCTGTAAGGATTTTTCATCTGCTTGTAGTTAATCTTGCCTTTTGTGTTTAATAAAGTGTTCTGAGGTGCCAACATAAAAATATTATTAAACTAAGTAAATTGGATGCATTCTAATTTTCTCATTATGTGATCACAGGTATAACATAAAATTAGTGTGGAAGAAAAAGCAACAAAATGCAGTAAAACTTTTTTAATTTGAACTTGCAGAGCCATCACATTATCAAGCACATGTGAAAACAAGAAACCAGCAAGCTAAAGACTAAAAGTAAATGCTACCAAGTCCTCGAAAAGCAAAATACCTTCATAGTATGAGACCTCATAAGTAAATTCTCTGTGAAGTGGAGATAATATGGATTTTAGATACTTTTCTGCTTATTGGTACTGCACATGCTGCCACAGAATACATTATCAATGGAAAAATATTAAATATAAAAATTACATCAGCCTATTCCTTTCTGTCTCTGGGGCTGCTTGACAGCACTGGATTGAAGCACTTCTTTTTTTTCACTTGGTCTAATTTCAATCTTTTTTTTAAATTATAATTTCTTCTATTCTTGGAAACTTAGGCCAAATGCCTAGTTTCACACAAACTCTGCTGAGAAATATCTGATTTTTTTTTAAATCATTTATTGTGAACATCCTGTGTTTATTTTTTACAGGCAGTTTCACTTCTTCAGGAGACTCCAGATGTGATAAGAAGGCATTGATTTAAAAGCGTGAGAGTGTGTGAGTAAAAGTTCCAATAAATTTCTTTTACCATTTCCAAGGATAACCAAGTATATGTCAGTATTCCATAAGAATTCTGTTATATAGCACCCAGACATGATGATGACTATATAATAAAATCATATTGCTGCAACCCCTGTTCTTAATATTCTGCCTCTGGCAGCAGAGTTATATTTGCTATTTTATGTATGAGAAAATTATCAAAGACAAGCGCATCTGCCTAATTCACAAGAGCTTCCATCATTCCAAGGAGAATACAAAGGCTAAAGTTTTTGCTCCATCCACAGCAAGAAGTGTTCTCTCCATCTGTTATTACATGGTTATACATGAGTAGAAAAAAGTGGGATTGCAGGCTACACAAGTCTTACAAATTACCTCCTTGCTGTCAGGATAGTGAAAATATAGATTTAACTACATTATATCACTCAGATTGAGATCATTTTCAGTGGTGAAAAAGTTAAGTCAAAGCCTTCTGAAAAGCAGTACTTCTTGTTTTGCTCAATTACCAATTTGAACTAAGTTCTGCCTTGTAGTTTTTGTAGTTTATGGTTGTTGCAGATATTAATATTGAATAGGAGCATATTAGTATGTATTCACAGTTATTACCTCACATAATGATTTTTAACACTACAAAACTTCTCATTCATCACATGAATTAGGAGTTCATGTAGAATAAAAGAATATTAAGAAAATTACTGTGTTTGTTCAAGGCTCATTTTTCAAAAGTACTGTTTAGCTCACAAAAAGGATAGTCAGAAATACTTTAAATGAAGATTGCAAACCTAAATAATTAATAGAAGATGAACATGAATTGCTTCTATTCCTTATGAATTATTGATGTTTATTTATTTTGAAATATGTAAAATATAGCTATCCAGATATCTAAGCATATTCAAAGGTCATTTTGTTTGCAAAATTTATGCACAGGGTATCTTATGCCATTCCCTACATGATCCTGAACAGAAATTTTCTGATCTCCAGAGTAAGCTCTGTTTGCTGTTTCCTCAATTTCCGATTCCTTTCATTGGCTTTTCATTCCACAGGAATAAATTAGAAATTTGAATGGAAGGACACTGAAATCAGAACCTAAGAGAACAAGTTCAAAGCGAAAAATTGAAAATTCATTTCTCCATTAATATTAAACTTCCAAGAGTCTTAGCCCACATGTTTCAGCTGGTGTGCATAAGCTGAGATAACATACAAACTTATGGAGTATTACATTGGCAGATTTTATTCCCCATGATTGCATTGGTGATCCTGAGGTTTTTCTATCCCTTACCCTACTCTACATTGATTCCTGGAGGAGTCATCCTTGACGAATAAAGCAAAAGAATAAAACAAAAAAAAATAAAGATCTTGTGGTGTTTGCAGACTGTACCCCACACAGGCTACTCTATACACATGACACATTCTCATGGGGTATTTTTGGAGTGGACAGACCATGAATCAACAGGAATTGACCTAGTGGACATTTCTTAGTCATGAACATGGTTTATATGAGCTGCTTTGAAAAGCCTCAGAGAAAAGGCTATGAAAACAAACAAAAAATTCAGCATTTCCTCTGTTCCTAATCTTCCTTACATTTTATCATGGCCTTATCAGATGAAGAAGTGATACTTTTGGTGTCCTAGTACTGTCCTGGAATTTAGGACAGCTGGGATTTACACCTTCCTCTGCCAGAAAATACCACTCCTTGACATTGGGCAACTTGTTCTTTGTGTATGTGCCTTCATTTGCTGTTCTGTGCACGATATGCTCCTATAGAGACCATATTTTGTCTTAGACATGCACAGTGCTTAAAATGAGAGAAAAATGAATAAGTTTCTGACTTTTCTGACCTAGAACAGGAGGAGACTTAAAAAAAATCATCCAAAAAAAAAAAAAGCAGTTTTGACCCATTCAGAAGGACTATAGATTGAAGAATATTTTAGATATTAGAGGAAACCAAGCAAGATTATGGCATTTTTGTCCTGTTAAAAGCTTTCTTTCCTGCCCTCTTTTGCACACACACATACACAGAGG
Organism: Fringilla coelebs; assembly: GCF_963513975.1. Lineage (NCBI taxonomy): Eukaryota > Metazoa > Chordata > Aves > Passeriformes > Fringillidae > Fringilla > Fringilla coelebs. Next base: position 45,809,733 of record NC_140028.1, on the reverse strand, counting down.
GAATTAACCCAAGATATAAAAATAGCCATTTTCTTTCTTTGATTGAGGGAGAAAGACACAAGCCAGATTTATTGGCTGTCTAGAGACCTTATGTTCAGTTTTCTCTTGTCACATTCACACCAATTAAATGTGAGAGTTTATATGTTGTCCTATCTGTAAAAATGACAGCCAGATCCTTGTCTGGCTCATTTAATTGTCTCTGTGGAATAAGTTCTCCCACTCCAGTATAGAAAAGAGTATTTCCTATAGATAGTATAAAACCTCTCTTGCCTGAATATTTTCAAGATAAAAAAGTTATTCAGAAAAAGTGATGTGTAAGAGATGATTGCATTCCTTTCTCTCAAGTTTTAAAAACGGGATTGAGAAATACACTAGTAACTTGAAAGTGAAACACCATATATAATGTCTGTGAAGACATACATCTTAGTGTGAGGGCTAGGTGGTGTTGCCAGCATACACAATTAAGTGCCTGCTGCTACCTGGAATGTGCAGTCAGATGGAAGGTCCAGTGCAGTCAAAATGAAGTGTAAAAAAACGAGGGTAAAAAATGTTCCAAGTGAAGTAGCTGATCCTCTCTTCTTTACATATTTTACCCCAGTCTCATTGCAAGACTTCATTCTTCTGTTACATCTACTTTAAATAAAAAAAATCTCTTAGGGTATTAGCCAACTACACCATGGTCAAGACAGGTATTCAGTGCATTTCCACATACATGAAATGCTACAGTGTCTTTTCAATCTTTTTTAGCAGGATTTTTGTCAAAGTAAGAAAATCAGCTGAAAAATTTAGGGTATGGATACTGTTAAATATTTTTCATATTTTTTCTGACCAGAAAAGCTGATGAAGTTCCGAAACTGTTCTTTTCTATAAAACTGGTTTCATAGGAATCTAGGGAATATGACAGCTACTATACCCTTTAGCAATAAGAGTAAATATTAAAATATTTGGAAAATGATATAAAATATGTGATCTTTGCATGAAATATTTACTATATAATCTTGCCATTTTAATTTCTCTACAGATTGATAAATCCATATTTAAAGCTGGAAAATAATCAGTCTTTTCATTATAAGTACCCCTTACAAACTCAATGTTGGATTTCTGTGTATGTAATATTATGTATTCTAATTTTTTCTAATGAATCCATCTTTGATGTTGATTTTCCCCTTCATAATTGTAAATCTAGTCCTTTGTTATTCTGTGACTCCCACTGTGAAGAAAACTGACCTGGCAGTCTCTGGCAGTCTGTTACTTGTTTACATGCTACTATAAAATGAAAAGATCTAGATTTGATGATATGCCAAATAGATATTTTTTAAGAAACACCTAAAAGAGAATGTGCTAATGATGTCAATTAAATTAATTGTATTTCCAATATAATTGGAGTCACATGCACTAGCTGTTGGAAGTGGTATATTTTCACCAGGATGGATGTTTTGTGAGATTCATGACAATGTCTTTACATACATTAACTAGTACTATATTCAGTTACTGTTTGCGCCAGTTTCATAAGTACAGATGAAAATACGTAAAGGTATCAGAAAATATGTAAAAATACAAAGATTATTGATTATTGTGATTATTTCATTATTTTTCTGTTAATGGAAATGCCTGCATTTCATCTCTTTTGTTGTTGTTGTTTGTAGGGAAGAATAGTGAAATTCTGCACTTTAAAATCACAACATATGTGTTTTAAAATATAGGTTTTTTCTTTAGTATTAACTAGCCAAGTTTTATTGTAAGTCATTGTTTTTAACGTTTTGTCTAGCTTAAGACTTTGCCCATAATTTCTGTTTACCTATCTGATGGATAGATTAGGGTCTGCTTTTATTTTACAAATCCTTTCTTGCTTTACT